>NC_084463.1:23962200-25212200 GCF_027409185.1 Cynocephalus volans
GTGTTAAAAAAATTGTCTTTTCCAACCCCCCACCCCCAACTTCTTAGTGGCCCACTGGACTCCTGCTCACCTTCTGGACAAACAAACCAGCTGGGGCCTCACCCAGGCTCACCCACTCACACCTCACTGTGACTTGTTGGGACTTAACAAATTCAGCTTCTACACCTCCCCTGGAATATTTCCCTGACCCTTTTCCCCAGGGACTGAATGCAGCATTTTGGAAACTTCCAAACTAGAAGAGCAATATAGCAGCAATTGGCGGGCTGGAAGGAGCAGTTCTAACCACAGTAGCTACCCCAAAATAATTATATTAAGAGCACTTGCTTATTAAGGGCACACAGTGTTCTGAGGAGTTCACCTGTGCTAACATACTTGGTTTTCATGGGAGCTTTACATTAGGAAATGTTCTTGTTCCCATTTTAGAAGTGAGAAAATCGAGTCACAGAGATGGGAAGTGATCTGCCCAAGGACACACAGGTTGTGGCGATGAAGCTGGGGTCAGATCCCAGGTCTGGCGGCAAAGACCATGTTCCATTGCACTCAGTTGTATTGGCCCCTTGGTGTGACTTGCCCCTTCCTAGGGTGTACTTATCTCATCGTGGCCCTGTTTCTGCTCCTTTTCTGGTCTTACATCATTTCCCTCTTGGTCTGGTACCCTCATCATCCTGCCAGGTGGGAGGGCCTACCCCCTAAAACTCCCTACCTTGGCAGGAATCCACGTTTTAAACCTTTCCCCTTTCGCCTCATCTCTGGATATGGAAACTCATTAATTCCATAGCTCACCCCTTCAGGCCCCTGCTAGGAGTGTAGACAAGCAATGGCTGTCAAACCAGCAACCCAGCCCCCTTCCTCATTGGAAGCATCTGGCGGTGGGGTTGGGGTTGGGGGCAGAGTGGCCAGAATTCCATCTGCAGGACCACATACCCATGGTTTTCTACAATACGGTTCACAGAAGAGAGTGTTTATTTCACTCAAAGCCAGTGTAACAAAACTATGAAAAAGCACTCAGAAATCAACCTAGCCATATTATTAATGTTAATGATGGGACCCCGCCCAAATAACACTTGCCTTTCAGCAGAGACTTTTTGTTTAATGAGTTAGGCCAAGGGGGAGTTTCATTTGTGAATTTCAGATACTGTTGTGAATCCCATAGTGTGTGATATTCATGGTAATGGGGATATCGGGGAATCCTGAAATATTATGCCACCCTTGGTGAGGCTAGTGCAGTGGCTTTCCCATTTCCACCCTGGATAAGCAGGAGTCTCGTATGTGCGTGCGTGCGTGGGGGGGTGGGGGTGGCGAGGTACTTGGGGGGAGGTTGACAGCTCTTTCCTGTCTGATCACAGCATGTCATAGCTTTGGCCTCTCTGTTCCAGGCCCTCATGATTCCTGGGGGGCTCTGAGTACACATTTGTTTATCCTCCTCTCTCTTCCACCCCAAGCAACTTCCCCTGGGTGGGCCACCTGAGCTCCGCCTCTCCAACTTGTCAAAGAAGAAATCTGCAACCATGTAATTATGACATCCTGGGGGCAATTTTAACTATAAATCATTATTCTAAAACAACCAATGCAGTCCCCACTTGCCAGCACAAAGAGATGACTCTCACTAGCCTGAACTCACTGTCAAATATGCTAGGAGAAATAAAAAGGTGCTAATGCAATATAGCCCAGAAATAGAAGATAAGATTAGAGGCGATGTTTGAGATTTCAGGCTGCAGGGGGGGGAAAAGTAGCACAGGGTTTAGTTACCAGCAGAACTGTCAGACAGAAAGCCTTCGAGGTCATTAATACCAGAACCTTCACTAAAGCAAGTGGATAAAATTAAAGGGTGTTTGGTGAGGATTTAATTTTTCCTGGAGGTTTGCAGTCTCTGAAGGGCATTTGGGGCTGGCTCTGAGGCTGAGGCAGCAGGCCCTGGAGTGGCGAATCAGGATATTGAAGTTCTCATTCTTTGTCTTGTTCTCAGAGAGCCCACCGAGAATGGGCTGTGAGAGGGGGGGGGGGCTGCGAGAGGGGGGCCCGCTCAGCGCGGAGCTGCTGCAAAATCACTGAACTGAGTCACTGACCCTAAGTCTCTCTGACACAGCATGGAGGCTGCCCCACAGCCTGAAAGATCCGAGCTCAGCCCAAGCAAGGATGGGGCCGTAGGAGGAAGGACTGTGTCTGGCCAGGGAGTCTTTGAGGCCACGTGAGTTCTGAGGTCAGTCCAGGGACTCGGGGTGGCCCTGGGTTGTATGGGTGGAAACATGGAAACAGGCCTGGCTTTCGGCACAGCTGGGAAGCAGGCAACGGTAGGCTTTGGGGACTTCTCATTTCTGCATTAGGGGTCTTCTCTTACCGTTGTCCCCCCCACCTCATTCTAGTAGTGCCTTTGTGTCAGTTGGTTGTCACAAGCAATCTAATATATAAATTCACTCCATGTTGTTAAATGATTAGAGTTCAAAGTTTTAACAGTCTTCCCAGGAATGTTTATAGTAATAGAAAGGCATTTTTGAAGCTGAAAAGGATTTAAAATCCCAAAGGAATATGCTTTAAGTGATGCAATGCAGGTGTTGTGCTTGGTTGGGGAGGACGGATGAGGGGTCTGGCCATTTCTCTACACTCTGAATGCTAAGCATGGAGTCAGAAACCAGGACACTGGGGCTGGACTCTACCTTGCTCTGGGTGCTGGGTAAGATGCTCTTCTCTCCCTGAGTATTTCTTCATCCTCAGGAAAGACTGGAGTAATGATGCTTGCCTGTGCTCCTACCCCAGGAAGGGGATGAAGATGGTGATGAAGTGTGTTGAGATTCTTTAAAGAAAACAAGGATTCACGTTTCCTTATATGATGGTGTAAATGAGCTCCCTTTGAAGTCTCAGTGTTCCAGGACCTTTAGAGTGCATCCCCATAGACAAATAAATCCATACAAGGAGTCTCCCCTGGGCTCCTTCAGTTGAGGAATAGCTGGGATCTGGGTGAGGATGTGCATTGATTTTGTATAGATGGAGAAGCAGATCTAGAGAAGGGCTGGGACCTGTCCAGGGTCTCTGAGCGAGGCCTGAGAAGGCAGCTGATTGTGTGTCTGGGAGCTAAAGGCCATTCAGCCCTAACTAGGATCTGTTTGTGACATCTGGCCTAGAATCTTAGTAGTTTAAACAACATCCTGCCAAATAAAGAGTTATAATCTGACTTTTATGGACACAAGTCTTTTAAATCCGGCACCCACAGATATGATGTCTAAAGCTGTATGATCCCAAACCAGTAGTGTCAGCAGAGATTTTACCTGAGGGCTTGTTAAAATGTGGAATCTCAGGCCCCACCCCACACATGCAGAGTTTGAATCTGAATTTCAATATGTTCTCCAGGTACATTAATGTGTACATTAAAGCCTGGGAAGCATTGGCCTAAAGCCCTGGATTGGTCCTAAAGGAGATGGATTCCAGTCTGGGGGGTCTCTTGGCCCCCAGCTAACATTTGTGGATGGGGAATAATAGCTCCTGTGCCGCTTACTCACTGTGGTGCTTGGAAGATCAAACGACACAATAAATGGGAAAGTGTTCCAAGGAGCACACAGTGCTTGGGAAATGCATGGCATTTTCATGCTCGTTGGCAGCTGGCCCGGCCCCACCCCGTTATCCAGAGAGTCCTCTTCATCTATCCAGCCAAATTAATCTATTTCTCTGCTCTGGCTCCTATACCCTCTTTGAAACAACATCAATTTTGGTTGCTTTCATCCAAACTGCAAACAATATTTGAATTCACATTATTGCCTTTAGTGAGATTCTCTCCTCTTTGCCTCCATTTTTTTTTTCTTGACACACATTTGCAGTGGTGCCTGGGACCCGGTGCAGAGGAGATTAGCACCGTGTTCAGCCACTGGCCATGCCTCTGAGGAGCAGAGCTTTCTGTTTATCTCTTAGAAGCAGATGCTTTGGATTTTATCCCTGGGGGAATTTATCAGGGTGCCCTGAATTCATTCATTTATTCATTCTCATATCCCTGTCCACCCTATGCACACGCGCGCGCACACTCACACACACCCCTCTACATGTCAGCCATGTCAGTGTTGTTTGCTGTATATTTGGGAGGCTGTTTTTCTTACAGAACCATTTTGGGATTGTCTGCAGTTTAGTTCTCTTCCCTCTAAGTACATTCTTGAGTTGGGTTTCTTTACCCCGTCAGTGGCAGCCTGGATTGGACCTTCCCCTTGCCGTCCTATCTATCCAATGCATATGGATTTCTTCCAGTCCCAGTAGCTCTTTCATTTGGCCTGGCATTTTCAGAGCAACACCTGTGTTTCTAGTTTCTTTCATACAGGTGCCTGCTAGGATGACTTGTTCACAGAGAGCGAGAGTCATTGCCCATTTGTTCAAAGCGTTAGTTTTTCTGTCTTTTTCAGCAGGAGAGCACATGGACATTCAATTATAAATGCACAGCTCTCACCATGAGCACCTTGTAAATGTGTGGTTAACTGACTGGTTTATGCAGTGATTGATTCATATTTTTGTTGCCATGAATGGCTGCTTGTTTAGTAAGCAGGTAGGAGCACTCATGCAGGTGTGTGAGTACATGCATGCACTCATTAATATGTACTCATTAGTTCAGTACGTATTAAGCACTTAATGTACTGAAGGCACTAGGCTAAGTGTTGCGTGAGACATAAAGATACAGGTTTTTCTTTCAAAGGCTTTTATAGTTTTCTAAAGGAGATGAGATACTACCATGCTAACTTTCATGCAAATTTGAAAGTGACAAGGGTCATGAAAGCAACAGGTCAAATGAGATCTGAGGAATATAACATTGCTTTCAGCCAGAAAGCAGGGACGACTTCTAGGAGGAGATGGCATTTGACAAGGGGTTGGTCTGCACTTGTGGAAATGAGCACTCCGTTCCAGGCCGAGTGAGCCCCAGGAACAGAGGCACAGAGCTAGAAATGCTGCCGTACAGTGAATAGCCAGCTGTTCAGTCCAGCCAAAACAGCCAGGGTAGATGAAGGGATCAGTGGGAGATGGCATCAGTTTATGTTAGATTGTGGGGTACTCTAGATACGGGGTAAGGAGTTTAAATTTTGGACCTAGTTAATCAGAGTCATGAAATTTTTGAGACAGATAAGTATGATCAGAGCAGTGCTTTAGGAAGATTGCTCTGGTAGGGATTTGTAAGATGGATTAGAGATGTGAAGACTGAGGCATCAAAAGCAGTGCAGAGGCTACTGCAGTAATCCTGAAGACGGATAACGAGGGTATGAATTAGTGTGGTGGCAGGGGTGGAGAGAGGAAATATCATGGCACCAACATTGACAATGCTCAAAAATGAATCTGCTGCAGCAGGACGAGGATGGGTGACGAGGAGGGTTTGGGGCCTGAGATAACAGAGGGTCATAACAGACATAGGGAGTACAGCTGGAAAGCTCATTTCTGATGGGCATAGGATGAAAGGTGAGTTAATTTGGGATGTACTGAGTATTGGTGGGATCATCTAGCTGAGGAAGTTCAGCAAGCCGGTGGACATTTGCAAGTTGCACATGGGAGTGATTTCAGGACCGAGGCTAAATCTGACAGTCATATTTATAGAGGGGATAGTTGAAGCCTATAAGTGAATGCATTGTTGTGGGAGAACACATGGAGAAAGGATTAAAGCGCTGGTGGAGATAAGTATCTATGTTAGGAAGAGGGACGAGAGGAAAGAGAACAAGGAGGCAGAAACACAACTCTGTGGCATGCGCACACACACATGCAATTTAGATTAAAGTGCACACACATCCAGGTTACTGATACATTCGATTCCACATAGTTGGAAGAAAACTATTCCACATAGTCTCAGGAATGAGGGAGAAGAGGATGAATGAACAGCTGGTTTTGTGTGTGAAGGTGGCAAACACACATGGGTACAAGCATGCATGTGTCTGTGGATGTACATCCGAGTGTTTGGAGGGGAAGAAACTGTATAAGCCGGGAGGAGGAAAGAAATGGGATGAAGTTGTTAATGGAGAGACAGCAATAGGCAGAATCATATGTCAGAACAGATGTCTAACCAACTGAGTATTGGTTGCTATGCTGATTCCTCAAACCCTCTACTTGGGCTGTGAACTTGATTCGATTCTCTGCGGTGCACTCAGCTGGTCTTGCTTCATTTTAGGCTCCCTGTCTTTCATTAGGTGTGGAATTATCAGGTCACTTGTTTTGCCCCAGTACTCTCTTGCGTCCCTGGGAGCCTTTCAATAATTAGGTTCTTGATTATGAAATTCACTTTGAACAGGAAGCTGGTCAGAATATTTAACTTGTCCCAGCACATATACTGAATGTCGGGGATGGCACTCCACTGCCAGTCTGGATTATTCCCTTTAAATGGGGGAGGCTGTGCTCCACTTATTTTTCTGGGTTAGGAATCTCCTTACCTAAATTTAGTCAAATACACAACTCATTGAATGTGGAGAGGATCTATTTTGAGGCAAGAAACCAAGCCAAAAGACCATCATTAGCAACAAATAGGATAATGGACTTAATTTTCAATAACGTCCCGTCGTTTTTCCTCCATTACATTCCATCTGATCTCATTTCTCCTTCAGATTCTCATGTTCTTAAAGCTTAGTTAATGTTACACACTCAGAGCCAAATCCCAGTGATTAATGGTTCGGGGGATGTCAGGACTTAGATACTACTCCTCCAAAGATGAGGAGAGATAGAAAGAGGGTGAGATGATTTGGCCTATATATTGGTCATGGGCACTTTTTCCCATAATTGTTTTGTATTTTACAGCTGTCTACTAAACTCACACTCCTCTGCATCTGCAAGACTTCTCCCTTTCCCTCCTCCCTGCCTGACTTCCTTCCTTCCTTAATTACAAAACAACATGTTAAAGATTCTGTTCCTGAAATCTCATTTCAGTTCATACAAAAGCCAAATTCAAAGAACCTTGATTTTCTCCCTCTTCAGGGACTTTATCATGAATTCTTAACTGATTTCCCTTGTGGCTTGCTAGGGTCACATGGTGTGTGTGTATGTGTGTGTGTGTGCGTGCGTGCGTGCGTGCGTGCATGTGTGTGTGTGTGTGTGTGTGTGTGTGTGTGTGTGTAGGGGATGAAAAGAGGCCTTTCTTTATAAGTTATGAAACAGGTGAAGTATTTCACAGCCGGCTGACTAGTAATGGAATTCTTCTATAGGAAGCGACTTTCTTTTCTGGATCCTGAACTGATTAGCAGATGCATATCCAGCACTGCATGCTGATGAAACCAAACCACACGCACTGTGTGTCTCTTGTTGGTGTGCGCACACACACACACACACACACACACACACACACACACATCTTCACTAAAAAGCACACATATTTGTATTACTCTTACATTCACTTCTACATAGTGAGAAATTCATCCTTTTGCAGTTTCAAAGACAGCCAGGCAGGAGTTATTTAATAAAATGAAAGGAGTTCCTAAGGAAACAAACAGTAATAGGGGAGCTGGAAGTCGGGGGTTACCTTCCCAGTGGAGAAGAGGCTCCATCTCCGTTACAAGAATGGTGGTCATTCCTGCCATCCTTCTCTGCTGAGAATCCAGGTGTCCTCTGGCAAGTGCCATGTGTTTCTCTAGGACTAGAACGGAGCTTTCTTCCATGACTATGGCCCACCCTGCTCTCCAGCATAACTCTTAGCAGCTCAAACTCCAATTATGATTCTGTAATAATTTAGTTATGTGGCTGTTACCACTACCTCCTGCCTTCTTTGGAAAGGTGAATTGCCAGAAGTCAGGCCCTGGTAGCAGCTTCCACAGACACTCCTTACCCGGAGGTGAGGGCCGAGTCAGCACTTTCCCTGCCGATGGCTCATGGCTGAAACCTCTGGTCCTCCTTTCCCTGCCCTTCCACTTCCTTCTCTGGTGAGGCTCCAGCTTCAGGTGCTGGGTCCTGGTGGCTACAAAGGCCAATGAATGAGCAACGAGGCTGCTGCAGAGCCTCAACTTCTCATTCTGTCCCTGTCCAGACCCATCAGCCCTTCCACTGCTCCACAGTGAAAGAAAATGACAT
Source organism: Cynocephalus volans (assembly GCF_027409185.1). Taxonomy (NCBI): domain Eukaryota; kingdom Metazoa; phylum Chordata; class Mammalia; order Dermoptera; family Cynocephalidae; genus Cynocephalus; species Cynocephalus volans. The sequence goes on from NC_084463.1 coordinate 23,970,202, forward strand.
ATCTGACCTTGGCATTACGGGAGGCCCTGAAGTATAGGTGTTCAGTATATACGAGGTCGTCTTCTAGCACTGAATGTACTTCTCACAGGCATCCATCCATCGCAGGACTCCCCAGAAGACAGGCCCACCCCAACTCTCCTGTTCCTTCTTGCTTCAACCTCTGCTCTCTTACCTTGTTCCCCTCTTCCCAGGATGAAGGGGAGGGTTGGGGTCTGGAACAATGAGACAGAAAGGACAACATTGCTACCAAAATAATTCATCATGATTATAGGCGTATTTTTCATCTCATCTTGCATGTTTCGTGTCTGTCGTAGACCCCTGACCAATTTTGCTCCTGGGAAGTCCGAGGTAAAATATGAAAAGGTTCTCAGTGTCACTTATCATCAGGGAAATGCAAATCGAAACTACAATGAGAGATCACCTTACACCTGTTAGAATGGCTATTATCAAGAAGATCACCTTACACCTGTTAGAATGGCTATTATCAAGAAGACAAGAGACATGTGTTGATGAGGGTGTGGAGAAAAGGGAAGCTTGGAGCACTGTTCAAAGGAGCATAAATTGATACAGCCATCATGGCAAACAGTATGATGTTCCTCAAAAAATTAAAAATAGCACTATCATATGAGCCATCAATCCCTCTTCTGGATATACATACAAGGGAAACAAAATCAGTATGTCAAAGAGATATGTACATTCTTATTTTTATTGGAGGATTATTCACAATAGCCAAGATATGGACACATCCTAAGTGTCCATCAACAAATGAATGAAAAAAAAATTGTGGCACATATATACAATGGGATATTATTCAGACTTAAAATGAAGGAAATCCTGCCATTTGGAACAACATTGACAAACCTAGAGGACATTATAGTCGGTGAAATAAGCCAGACACAAAAAGACAAATACTACATGATCTCACTTAGATGTGGAATCTGAAAAAGTCAGACTCATAGAAGCAGAAAGTAGAAGGTCATTGCCAGGGGCTGGTGCATGAGGGAGTTGGGTAGATATTGATCAAAGGGTACAAACTTTCAGTTATGAGATGAACAAGTCCTAGGGAACCTAATGTACAGTGTGGGTGGTAATGGATGTGTCAGTTAATTTGATTGTCTTAATCACTACATAATATACACATATACTAAATTATCACCTTTAATATATTCAATCCCTATCTGTTAATTAAATATTTTATTTTATTTTTTTAAAGGGGACACAATGAACCAAACTGAGAAACTTATCTTTCTGCAGAGCTGATGCCAGGGCTGGAATTTCCAAACCTTTTTCACCACCTAGAGTCTCTTTCATCCTTTTGACGTAACCATTATTCATAAGAGTCTTAGAAATACTCAGCACACTGCCTGGAGCTCACAGCAGGGGCCGACAACTCAAAATAAGTCATTATTGTTGTGTAGCCAACCCAAGTTAAGGCACTGATTAATAGAAGTAAAGAATCTTGACAGAGAAAGGTCATTTCCATTTCTCCCTGGGATAGTCAGACCATTCACATCTTTTAGGGGAGATGAAAATAGGCTTGATTTCCTTCAGCATGCAGGATGCTGAAGGGACATGAAAATATTGTCCAGGAGAATGGTTGAATAAACTGGAGTGTCTGGTGCCACCACGTTTATCGTGAAGTATCGAACAGGCTGGATGGGGCAAGAGGTTGGACTTACTGTCTGTGGCCCCGAGGGTAGGGCAGTTGGGGGATGGGGATGGGCAGGGAAGAAGATAATCTCAAAGGAACAGATTTAGGCTCACTCTAAGGAACAATTTCTAAGAGTTGGAGCGCTGAGAGGTGGGATATTGGGGAGAATGCCCTTCAGGGGCAGTGTCTGAAGCCAGGCTGCATGGCAGCTGATGGGGATAACTGAGCACTGGCAGAGTGGCCAGACCGATGGCACTCATGCTTCACTTCCAGTCCCGGGAAGGCAAGAAAGCCGCACCTCCCTTTCGCTCCACGTTGCAGAGTGGAAATCCGTGAGCTGAGCTGCAATTCAGAGCAATTGCTCTTTGTTCCCACATGTTTTCAAATGACTTAAAGAAGCCCAAATAAATATTTTCAGAAAAAAGAGCAAATTTGTATTACTTAACCCGAGGAATGCAAACAAGTGTAATTAAAGTGAATACCCATAAATAAAGTAAATACATTGCTTAGGAGATGAATTAATTAGTGTTTAATTACTATCAATTACTGAAATCATTACAGAATTACTTGTAGAATGGATTGAATCTCTTGCTCCTATTAATAATTTCCATTGCTAATTGTATGCAATCGTATTTTCTTTTCTTTGGGTGCATCTTAGCAGAGCTAATAGGAGGAAGGAACAACACAGTGAACAATGACAAAAACATATCTTTTTCTTTGTTCAGTAAAAAACAAAAGTGATTCGAAAATATCTGCCTGGCTGTCAAAAGCCAATGCAGGTGAGGAAGGAGGGTTGTCCCTGTGGCACAGGGTGACCTGCACTGTTCCCTGGTGAGGGCGAGCAGCTGATATTTGTGGCAGGCCTAAGGTAAAGGGGTGTGTGTGTGTGTGTGTGTGTGTGTGTGTGTGTGTGTCTGCAAAGAGGAGAAAGGTGGATGTTGAAGGCTCAATGTCTGAGCTCACTTGCAGCATACTTTGCAGAACCCATGCATATACTGGCAGATGGTCATCTCTACCCACTGGTTTTGCCAGGAGTATTTGCCCATTTTTGTGCTGCTATAACAGAATACCTGAGACTGGGTAATTTATAAAGAACGGAAGTTTATTTGGCTCACGATTCTGGGACAGCTGCATCTGGCACAGGACTCAGGCTGCTTCTACTCATGTCAGAAAGTGGCAGCAGCCAATGGGTACAAGCAGATCACATGGCGAGAGGAAGCAAGAAAGAGAGAGAGGAGGTGCCAGGGTCTTTTAAACAACCAGCTCTCACAGGAATGAATAGAGCGAGATCTCACTCCCCACCCACCCTGGAGAGCATTAACCCATTCATGAGGAATTCACTCTGTGACACAAACAGCTTCCAATACTGCCACATTGGGGATCAGATTTCCACTTGAGTTCTGGGAGGATAACACATCTAAATTACATCATCAGGTGAGGGAACAGTTTTGATGTTTACCTGGAGGACAGAGTACACCTTCCATTGCCTTCCAGGTGGAGAGATGTCCTGCTCTCTAACTAGCATAACAGGTAGGAGAAACAGATGCATTTAAATGAGAGGTGGAGGGTAAAGAGCACTTTTCAAGGGGGCCTATGCTGCCCATCTGAGGACATTCTCATTTTCCTGTTACAAAACATCCCCTTTCCCCTTCCTTGCCTTCTTCTCCTCTATCTCCCAGGACCAAAGACTTTTAAACCAGACTGCCTGCTTGAATTCCAGGTTTCCCCACTTGTGAGACCTCAGGCAAGTTACTTAACCTCTCCAAGCCTCAATTTCCTCATCTATAAAATGGGGAGAGTAAGCAGCTACTTACCAGGATTATGGTGAGAGCTCAGATCAGTGGTGACACACAGCAATCTATACTACATTAGTTTTATTAGTATTACTAAAACATATTGCTTTGTGGACCAGCTAAGGGATGTGAATGATGTGGAGGTGAACTAGTTGGGGGAATGGGAGGAGAAATTTGGGGAGGAAAAGAAGTTGGAGAGGAGGGATTGGTCCTTAAGTGGTTGTTCTGTGTATTAGGGTTCTCCAGAGAAACAGAACCAATAAGATATATTGATAAAGAAATATGTATAGAAAGAGATTTATTATGAGGAATTGGCTCACATGATCATGGAGGCTGAGAAGTTCCACAATCTGCTGTCTGCAAACTGGAGGCCCAGGAAAGCTGGTGGTATAATTCAGTCCAAGACTGAAGGCCTGAGAACCGGGAGTACCATGTCCAAGGGCAGAATGAGATGGGTGTCCTAGCTCAAGCAGAGAGAGCAAAATTTGCCCTTCCTCTGCTTTTTTGTTCTATTCAGACTCTCAACAGATTTACTGATGTCCTACCATACTGGTGAGGGCAGATCTTCTTACACAGTCTACTTATTCAAATACTAATCTCTTCTGGAAACACCCACACAGATACACCCAGAAATAATGTTATACCAACTATCTGGGCATCCCTTAGCCTCATCAAGTTGACACATAGGAATCTACAAAAACCAAACCCATAGAAGCAGAGATTGGAAGAGTAGTTACCAGGGGCTGGGGCTTGGGGAAATGGGCAAAAAAGTAGGTCAAAGATACAAAATTTCAGTTATGAGATGAATAAATTCTGGGGATCTAATGTACAACATGGTGACTATAGTTAATAACAGTATATTGTTTATTTGAAATTTGTTAAGAGAGCACATCTTAAGTGTCCTCACCTCCCCCCCCATGGGTAACTGTGTGGTGATGGATGTGTTAACTGGTGGTAATTGTTACACAGTGTTTCTGTATATCAAATCATCATGTTGTACAACTTGAATATATAAAATTTTAATTTTTCAATTATACCTCAATGAAGTGGGGGGGGGGGGAAGAAAGCTTAACAGAGAAGCCAGGAGTGGAGAGAGATCTGCCATTGCTTGGCGCTGGTCCTGAATTCATTTTATCATCATTATGCATTCATTCCTTACCTACTGAGTGGCCCTCTTAATTATTACAGCTCAATCTCAAGATCTCCATCTGTGAAAAAGAATAACATAATATTTGCTTCACAGCATTGATGTGGGGCCTTGAGCTGGAAAGTTTTTGAGACACCTACCATAGTGCAAGGCACAAAGGTTAGGCTGAATAAATTATAACTGGTAGAGTTGGCACTAAAAAATAGTTGACACATAATATAACCATCACACTCTGTCTACATGGAAGTGACATAGACTCTGCATAGGACAGTGGTAACAGTGCATGTCTCTATCCTGGCCCTCTGTCCCCACCCACATTCCCCATACCTTCCTGAGATGCTGTTTGTAGGTTCTTCCTTTTGAGAAACTGTCAGGGCCTGAGCCTGATGGCTCTGTGGATCAGAGCCTTCCCACAAACTCACCTGCCCTTGACTACCTGGCTAGACTGTGGTTATTCCTGTCACGGAAGAGCTGTGGCCACTCACCTTTGCTGCTGTGGCTTCAGCATAGCACTGGCTCAGAATGAGGTTAGCATCCCAGTGAACACCTGCACTTACCCATGAGGAATGCCACCTCCTTAGGTCAACTCAGCAGTCACCGTGCGATGGGTAAATGCACGGCTGGAGAGGACACTGACTGCCTTTAGAAGCTCAACATTTTGAGCACCACATCACTGCTGGACAATTCTGTCCTAGAGCCAAAACCAGTGACCAACACTGGGAAAATATGTAAAAAAGTCTTTTTGTCCTAGACGGCTGTTATCTGACCTTATGAGAGCACTCAGTGGTGCTTCTGAGCCTTACTGTAGAGGCTGACTCTTTGCCAAGGGGGTGGATGCAGTTAATCTCTTGAATGTCTTCTGAGTTCCATGTTATTTCAGTCCTCATTGTAGGTTCATTCATTCATTCATTCATTCATTCATGCATGCACTCAATGTTTGTGAGGTCCAGAATCTATAACAGTGGAAAAGAAACATTTCCTGCCTGGAAAGAGCACAGTTGAGTGGGTGCTAAAGGCCAGTGAGATATGTGCTAGGAGCTTTTCAGGAGAGAGTAAAAAGGTGTGGGTGAAAGGTCAAGGAGGCTTCCAAGAGGAAGCAACCCCTAAGCAGAGACCAGAAAACAGGTGAGTGGAAGCCATTTACCAAGATAAGGAAACTGACAAGCAGAGAGACAGTTGAGTTGCCCAAGATCCCACAAAGCAGGGGAGCTTTTGTCCATACTGAGATTTGGATCAGGGTCTGTGTGACTCTAAGGATGTTAATTGTTCAAAGACATCAAGCTTTCTTTTGTTCCTTCCCACCTCTGTGTTCCCTTTTCACCAACTTTCTCTGCAACCCTAAACACCTGCAGCAAAGGGTGAGTTGGTCCCTTATCTGGGCTGGACCCCTGACCCTGCAGTTATTTGGTGTGTAACTCTGGATATGTGGCTGATCCTTTCTGAATGTGAAATGGAATGCCGGTCTCAGAGCTGTGTGAGGATTAAAAAGAAAGAAAGAAAGATATTGTTTGTAGAGAGCTTAGCATAGTGCCTGGTATATAGTAATTATTCAATAGATAATAGATAATATCATTGCTGGGGATGCTAAGCCTCATTTTTTTTTTGTCTCAGTTGATTGCTATTAAGCCAGGCTAATGTGCTGCCTGATTAAGCATTAGTCTAAGTTGTATTTGCATTTTAGATGGAGATACTTGAAGACAAAAATGTATACTGCCCCTATGGAGAGCAGCCATCTTCCTCCTTGCCCTGAGTGGAAATAAACAAAGGCTGAACAAACCCTTGCAGAAAGCAGGGGCAGCTGAATGAAGGTGATGATGTCTCCAGCTTTGCAAAAATGAAAACTCAGAAAGGTGATGCCCGTGCACGTGGCCAGGGTTAAGTGATTTGCTACCTGTGTGAAAGCCTGCAGGATGGCCCTAAGGTAAGAGTTCCTAGAACTTACCCCCTTGTCTCCCCTCTGAGCCACCTCAGAAAGAAAATAAGCCCCAGCAAGAAACTCACCCTTTGAAATGTCAGAGTCCAAGAGGCAAGGCCGAGTTGCCCTAAAGCATCCAAATGGCATCACCCATCTGGAGAAGCTTATCCAAAGCCTCATCCTGTTCAAGCCCCCCTCGGTGCGGAGGCTGAGTAACCTCTGCAGGCGCCCCCAACAAATGGGAGCCCAGCTGTGGTCATTAGTTTTCATTTGTTGAAATCAGCAATTTAATCCTAGCCTAACCAGAGCCTGAATCTCCTCCTTCCCAGGCAAAGGCCCTCCTTGGGAATGAATGAATTTCACAGAGTTCAGTGAAGCCAAGGGCTGCTGCTGACTCAGGTGCCAGCCCCCGGGCCGGGCCTGTAAATCCTGCCCTGTTCTTCAGGGTGGAGATGTCAGGATGGAGATGTTATCTCCACTGCAGCCATCTCTTCCATGGCTCCTGCAGATTCCATGACCTGTCACACAGAGGAGATGACCCTAGGTAACATATCCTCTTCAAGACTCAGCATGGCCTTGGGTCCTCATTCGTAAAACTTGTGGTGGCAGGGAGTTAGTGTCACAGGCACATGCCTGATTGCCAGATCTGGCTAATCTCAGAATATGTCCAACTTGCTCATCGCTGCACCTCTACTGATGGGGCTGAGAAAAGCCAGTGCGTGGAAACCAGACCATCTAGATGAACTCCAGTCCAGGTATTCCCAGAGGCTTGGCCCCTGGAATAGGAGAGCCAGGATCACACAATCAATTCTCCAGAGACCTTCAGCCTAGCAGGGTGTGTTCAATAAAGTCTGCTGGTTAGGATAAAGCAGAGAGCTAATCACTTGAGAGAGATTTCCTTTAAATGGGAGTTTTCACAATCTGGTGTGCAGCGAATATCAGGCTTGGGAAAGAAGATTGACAGAAGCTAAGACCCCCAAATCAGTGCTTCTCTATTTATCCCAGTTTGACCTAACAGACAGTGCATGGTAAAGCTAGTTACTCTTCTCCCTGAAGAAGGCAGACTTTGTACATGTCTGGGAAGCTCCATTTGGGGAATAACGGAGGGTTGGGACACAGGGGACCAGGGGTGAACTTCCTGCTTTTCCTCTGACTGTGGCCCTTGGTATGCTGATCTGAACCTTAGTTTCTTTCCCTGTTATCTGGGGGCCGGGGGTAGAATACCTGACTAGATTTTCTCTAATTTTAAATGTTTATCTCAGCTGTAGGAGGCAGAGAGCCTGGGCTTTCCGGAAAGCCAGGGAGTGAGAAATATTTCCTGCTCTTGGACTCAGGGACCAGAACATCTTTTTGTCCCTGTTTGTGAGGTGGCCCAGGAAAGCTGCCAGTTTCTTTTAGTGGAGCATCCGGGAGCAGGTCTCAAAAGTCACCTGGCACAGACTGTGGCCGCCGAAGTGACAGCTCCTTTCTCTGGCCTGAGCCGCGCTCTGGGCGCTCAATGCACCCTCCGCGTCATGGTCTGGTCGTCTGTGTCCAGTGCAGAGGCTGAGAACAAGAGCTTTGCCAGCAGAGAACCTGCTTCAGATCTTACAGCGTGACCTTGGGCCACTTAGTTCCCGCCTCTTGGGTGTGCTCTGAGTTAGGATGTAATATTCGTGAAGCAAGAAGGACAGTGATTGCATCTTGTCCATACAGGCTGGCTGCAGGGGGCGGGGGAGGGGGCGGTGAGGTCCTGGCTCTCGTTAGGTGGGGAGCTCCTGGGGGGCAGGATCTTCATTCTGTTTATCTCTGCATCTCCCAGTGGACCCATGTGGTCAGCCCAGCTGTGCTCAGTGCCACTGAATGGATACATAACTGAGTGAACACAGTGGGCTTGGCAGCTGTAGACTTCTGACACCTGTCTCAAGATAGAGATGACTGGTAAGACAAGCACCTCTGAAAAACTTTTTTATTTTTTGGCCCTCTAAGCAAAGCTGCTTCAGAAGCTCCATTATGTCTGACTCTTGAGTGGCTCCCCTGCCCCTGTCCAGATCTGCACTCCCGGCAGAACCTTGACCTGCCCTTGGCCGCTGAGGGAGAGCAGGAACTGAGAGCAGCCCAGGAAAGGGACCCCTGTCAGCTTCCTCCTCTCCCAAAACTGAGAGTGGCTTTTCTGCAGGTGTAGCATCTCTTTTCTGTGCCCTCTCTTGGTCATCTAAGCCCTACCTAGAGAGGACCAGGGCTTAGTAGAATCCCAGCTTGAGGGGACAGGGGCCCAGGGTCCTAGCACCTCCTTCTACTTCTGAGGGGCCTTGGTATCTTACCTGCTTCAACTACAAAATGCAGATAATCATGATGAGGATTTTCCCGCCTGCACGCAGGTCCCATCAGTGTTTCCTGGGTGTCAGCCTAGCTGCTGATCTTTGTGAGACTGTCACCCCTCACTCCCCCTGAAATTCTACTAATCTACCTGGCAAATCCTCAGTTCTTGCCATGCCTCACCAGGCAGTCAGGGGAAAGGATGCAACCTTCCTGGGTCATCCTAATGGACTCCTGTCACCAACACTCTACTGGCTCCCGACAACGAGTCTTTTCTCATGTTAAGATCCTGTAATACCCCTAGAAGTTTCTGAGTTTTGTACAGCAAAGCAAGAACTCAGAATTAATCTCTCAGAAGAAAGGAATGGAATGAAGATATTTTCTATGGGGCAAATGCAGTGATATGAGAAGCCTGTCTTGTTAAGATGCTACTGTGGTGGTGAATTTCCCAGGCTGTTGGAAATGTGACCCCCCAACCTAATGAGCCCAGTCTATGCCTTCCCCCACGACCCCACTGACCGTCCCCCACAGGGCATTCCCGTCTGTCTCCAACAGACATTTGGAAAGGCTTAGGGGACCACCCTGGCCCCCAAGCAATGCAGGGTATCCAGTGCTAGTAATTACTAGGACGACCAAGGTGGGGGGGGGGACCATCAGTCAGCTCAGGGGGCCTGTCAGAAATAGAAATAATCTTAATGAAAAGGCACATTCCTCGGTTCTTCTCATGCTGACTAAGCAAAATGAAGGGGAGATTTCAATAAGAGGATGGGACTTGCTTTTAGCGGCAAAGCAGCCCTGGGGGTGCAGAGACTTAGGGAAAAAAAAAAAATCCTGGTGTATGTTAAGTTTCCTTTTCCTTCTTCCTTGCTCTCCTTTCAGTGACAGAAAGGTAAGGATAGAGGTGCCTTATAGACCCAGAAGACAAACAGGAGCCACTTATCAGACAGGACCTGCCCAGAACAAAAATGGAAAATGCCATAAAAATGAATCCTCCATGCTCCCCAGCTCCCTTTTTTGGCTCCCCCCACTTTTTCATAGAGCTCTTATTTCTCTTTTTCCACTCTGCACCCCCCTCCTCTTCCTTGAGCAGCGACCGCTCCCATTCACCATGGCCTTCCCCGCAACTAGCACAGAGCCCGCCTGGCAGTCGTGCTTTCTAAATATTTGTTAAAAGAATGAAAACCTCTTCTCAAAGCCCCCAGTTGTTCCTAGATGCGAAAGACTGTTAACAGCTTAGAGCTTTGCCTCTTCTCCTGGGACATCTGTATTTTAAAAACAGATCAAAAGAACATGGGAAGGAGTTCAATTAAACCGAATGGTAGAATTCCAGACAGCATCTGATCCTTTCCTTTGAGCAAAGAGCCATCTCCCTCTCTCTAAACAGAGGCCTGTGTCCTGTCAGAGCCACCAAAATGGGTGAGTGTTGCCCTGTGCATTTGCAAAGAGCGGCTGTCAGTTTTAATGCGTCTAAGGCACTTCTCCTCAAGGGGGAGGGGTGAAAAGCCTAAAGTCTATTCGCTCTATTCCATGCTTCCTGAAATCATTCCATTTAAATGCAGATTGGGAGCCTTCCTTCCTTTAAGTGGTCACAGAGAAGACGAGCAAAGTTGAAATGATAATTTCCTTAAGAAGAGAAAGAACAGAGTGGTGTATGTCCCCATGTCACCAACTGTCATTCCTCTTTATAGCAGCACTCCCCGCCCTTTCTGCCCCCACCCCCCACCCCTTAGGTAACCTTTCTCATCCCTAGTTACCTCAGTTTTTGCATCCAGAGGCTCCTTTAATTATGCAAATCCCCTATGCAGCTAGTATCTCCGTCGTTTAAATGAAAAAAATCCAGCCCCAAGTCCTGTGGTGATCTCCTTTCTCCTATTATTTCTCCACCAGATCCGGGCCCTTTTATATTGAACTCAAGGTAAGATGAAAGGCCACATTGCTGGGAAATTAACAGGAGGGGGCCGAGATCATTAAAAAGAAGACCTTTCCCAACGTTTGATTTTCAAGAGACGTTTGAAAAATCTCTCCTTTCTGAACAGCTGACCACAGCAGGAAAACCTCTCCCAGAACACAGGCAGAACTTGCTCTGTTTGCCTTAGAATGTGGGCTGTTGGGCTGTATACTTGACTCTCTCATGATCTTGCCCTGGAGAAGGAAACAGCTGGTTTCCTTCCACTGGCTGCTTGCACAATATTCAGGGGCTGGTTGGGCAGTTCAGCTCCATGTCTGCCAGGAGGTGATGAGACCCCTGCTGAGACCCCCACTGCCTCGCTTCACCAACTGTAAGCTCATCAAGGGTTAGGACTTGAGGACTGCACGGGTGTCAAAGATCAGGGTCAGATTCGAGTACCTGTTACATCCGTGTCTGCTGCCAACATCTACCTGTGTGAAGGACAGTTCATTTGCTGGGAAATTCTAAGAAATGGCTGGCCCTGAAGCCTGTCCCCAAACAAAGTCCTTTGCAGGTAGAGCTGTCTCGTAAGTTGTAAGGCCTCTGACCCCCTCAGAAGGAAAGAGGTCGGGGATCTGAGAGGACACAAAAATAAATCCTTCATATTTCTATCTTCCTCCATCCCAGGGGCTTCAGGCTCTTGCTTGGGAGCATGACACTGAAAGCAGAAATAGCTTCAAGAAGACTTCAGACAAGTTCATGGATAATAGAACCCAAAGCGATTACTATAGGGGAAGTCAGAAAGATTCAGAGCTCAATCTTTAGACAGGTTGGTAGAAGCAACACTGAAAAATGGGTGTCAGGATGCTTGGATTCTAGTCCCAGTTTAACATTGGCTGATTTTATGATCTTATCAAGTTACTTTGCTTCTCTGGGTCTTAGTTTCTGCATCTCTAAAATGATTTTGCAACTTTCCACCTCTGACATTCCTGGAGAGAGAGAGAGAGAGAGAGAGAGAGAGAGAGAGAGAGAGAGAGAGAGAGAGAGAGAGAGAGAGAGAGAGAGAGAGAGAGTGTGTGTGTGTGTGTGTGTGTGTGTGTGTGTACGCCTTAGGGGCCAAGGAAAGACATCCCCTTCAACCCCCCCGAAGGTTTTCTGAAAAGTCACATGATAAACACAGATTAATATGAAGAAAAGGCATAACAAATTTTATTATATCATTAATGTGACGCAGTAGCCTCCAGAATTAAGATCCAAAGATATAGGGAAAATTGTCAGTGTTTATGCTTAGGTTCTATGAAGCAGGGACAGCCTGTAGAAATGTGATTGGACAAGAAAAGTATGCTGTAATGCTAAGAGACCGAGTGGGGAAACCCAGCAAGGCCTGTCTGTTCAGATGCTGCTCGGTCTCTCTCTGTAGCATTTATTCCTCCAGAGTATGGGGCAGGACCCTTTCTGGAATGGGGGTCTTATGACCTACAATCAGACAAGGTAAGTCAGAGAATTTCTTTATAGCCAGCTCCTAGACAGAAAGGCGGGGGCAAGATTAGAGTATAACTTTGGTCTTTATGGCTGGTTATGGGGAAAGGGATTCTGGTTTCTATGGTTTGTCTCAGGGAGAATGAGGCTGAGAAACAGGAGGGCAGTAGGTCAGTGAAAAAGTTTGCTTTCAAGGCAGCTTCAGAAACCATTGCTTTGGAGTATCACTTTCTGAGCCCCAACCCCACAAAACACCAAATTGCTGACCACTTCCCCCTCTCCCAAAAGAACACGAAGACCTGAACAACCCAGGGAATGTATAAAGGCTTGCTCTTGTGTGTCTGGCCTTCCTGCAAATCTCTCCCTTTCCTTTCTCCTCCTCTCTTTAGCTGGAAACCCAACCACCAGATTTGTGAAATAGAGAAAGAGGCAAGAAGAGACTCTAAAATGCTGATTTAGACAGCGCCAACATATCAAAAGAACATTTGACACAAATGGGGTATCTAGTTACCATACACCTTATGAAGTTTATTCAAAGAATGAAATGAAAAAAAGAAATCAAATAATGAATCATTCAGGGAGATGCAAAGGATGGCTTCCATTCCCACTCTTTTGTTCTCTTTTCTATCTCAGGAGAGAAGAGTAGATAGGAAAGCAGAGCAAGAAGTTGGGGAATATTACAAATGCAGAAGGGGCGATGGATAGTCAGGAGGATGAAAAAAGCTTCAAGGTTAGGAGAAGAGCAAAAACAAAGAGCAAGTGCCTCTAACAAAATACAATGTTGACAAAAAGATCACAGATGAAGATCTTTCTGGGAATGTATCTTTAAAACAATGGTGGGGGGCAGGACAGTAGGGAAAGAGAGGGTAGTGCGGGGAAGGGCCCACCGAGGCCTAACTGTCCTGCTTCACTATCTTGCTGAAGGCAAAAGGGCCTGGGTACTGGGCATAAGGGCATCTGTGTGACCCGCGGGGCATTAGAATGTTCCTGGGACACTGCTGAGCCAGCCTTTTGCTCTGGCCACATCTTCAACTCAGAGGCCAGCTCTGCCTCTGAAGTCCTGGATCTGCCTATGCTGAGGGTTTGATTCCTCACATCAGCACTCCCCAGACATCCTTTTCCCCAAGTGCCTTTGCCAGGCATCTCACAAGCCTTTCTTTCTGCTAACTCTCTTCTGGGATCTCGTCTTCACAGCATGCTGTGGTGGAAAGAGTCTGGGGGTGTGCATCAGACCATCTGCCCTTGAATCAAACCCCTATTGGGTGTTTGATTTCAGGGAAGGTAGTTTCCTCCCTGATAAAGTAAGAATAATAAGAATGCCATCTACCCTGAAGGCTCGTGGTAAGGCTTAAATGAGATCATGAATGTGGCACGGTTTGATGCAGAGAGGTACTGAGAAAACCTGGGTAGCCTCCCTCCCGACACCAGATCTAGCTGCTGAGATGAGAAAGTAGTAAGAAGCACTGTGAAGATAAAAACTGTGTCTGAATATGCTGGCATCCACAAATCCCCATCCTGGTCACCAGTGCACTAATGGCTTCCTGTAGGATTTGGCTCTATAATCTCTGAGTGCTTCTGATTGTGCATAGGTGATAGCAGAAGATTAAAGACAACTTCCTAAAGTAGTGGGAGGCTTCTTGATAAAAGTTTTAAAGTTCTGTGAGCCCTCAGGTATATTTGCTGATCATAAAAATGAGCAGTTTTCCAGGAGAGTGAGAATAGCTATCCCAAAGTTGCAAGGGTCCATATCCTCGCTGGAGCCCCCGCATTGGGAGCAAACACTCTGCTCACAGAACTCACAGCCAAGCCAGCACCATCCTCTCTACCAAAGGCTGGTCGCTACATGTTTTCACTCCCTTCTTCAGAGGTGACAGGTTTGATCAAGAGAGAGACAGAGTCACATACAGACATTATGCCATTTCGTCTGTTCATCTCTTTCTCCTTGTTAAGTAGGTCTCGGTACACTCACAACTTCCAAAGCAGTGTTGGGTTAGAAACATGTGTCCTGCATATTTCTCTTGCCAGACTCTTCTGACTGTGACCTGGGCTCAGAAGAAGCCAGAACAGGAAGCCAAAGAACGGCAGAAGCCCAACATTTGCCCCGGGTCGTTTTTCTTCCTCTGCAGAGTCATCCTTTCCCCTGGGAGGTGGTAGGAAAGAAAAGGTCACGTAGAGCACAAAAGTTAGCAGTGCCTTTTATAGGATGTCTTATGTTGTTTGCTTTAGTTTTTTTTCTTCTTCTTCTAACACGGATTATTTATTTATCCCCAGTTAAATTTAAACATATCAAAACTCATGCCCTATATTCTGCCTGATTCACTACTATTTGATGATTGCTTCTCATTGTGGAAGTGCTCATTTCGTCTTCTCTCTCCTCCTTTCAAAAATCTGCTTATAACACATTTCTTTCCATCAGTAAAACATCTTTAAATAACTTTGTATGGCTATCATTCCTCCATTTTGTCCCATCCCCTTAGCACATCTCTATATTTTTATGCTATGGTAATTAGTTCTATTGATATATATTACATATATGTTTGTAATGCACGCACATACGAAAGATCTTCAAAAAGTCATGGAAATACGTGTATTATCTTTTAATTCCATTTTCCATGAACTTTTTGAAGCACCCTTGTATATTCCCTATATGCACTGATAACTCATGGTATTTTATGTGTTTGCCTGTCCATCAAACCACACACAAAGCCGTTCCTAGCAGGACATGAGGAGCCTGGGAAATTACCCCCCAATTTTCTTACAGGTGAAATCTGATTAAACAATAGTGGCTGCCTTAATCAAGGGAGCCTGGGGAGTAAATGGCGGAAAAGCAGTCATCTGGCAACATGTTGAAGGAAGAAGATGTTGCAAAAGGATAACAAGCTGGAGGGAATGTCAATAGGGTTGCGGGGCTGCTGCAGCGTATAGCCTGCTTGCTAGTTGGCTTCTTCCCCTTCTCTGTAGGGGAGTGTCCTGGGAGTGACAATGTGCAAAGCCTTGGCCATCACTTACCTTTACTTTTCTAAGGATGGTTTTGATAGTTAGTTCTTGTGACAGGAGATGGCAGCCTCTGATGCTGTAGCGGGATTGCTAGGGGCTATGCATGTAAGTGCGTACCAGATATTGCTTGTAGACTGCAAGCACGGAAGCACAACCTCTGTTCTGTAAAATTTCTGGAGTGTTTCTTTTGGATAATCGAAAGACTTCCTTATATTCAAAAAGAGTTGGAAATTATTCAGTAAGTCAAAGAGCAAGGCCTTTGTAATTAGCCAATCTGAGGTGCATCCCAGGTCCCGCTCTTCCCAACTACATGACTTAGATCAACTTAGTCAACCTTCTGACTCTCTGGGCAAGATAAGGTTAAGTAATGCCTATCTTGAGGGGTGTTGAGAGAATTAGACATAACCTATGAAAGTGCTTAGTATGTGCTCAGCGCACAGTAAATGCTCAGTGGTAGCTACTGGTATTCATGTTTCCCCACTGTACATTGCTCACAGTACACGTCCGTTGCGTTGGCAATCTACAATCATGCTGCCGTATTCACGTAGTAGCGGATGCAAAACATCACCAGCATTCAAATCTTGGCCCAAAGTCCTTGATCTCGCTCTCATCATGTTGTTTCCACCTGTCTCCTCTACACGCTTCTTTTGTGCTGCACCCCGCTATCCACAAGGGGCTTCTGTGAGGCCGACCCTGGCCTGGTCTTGAGAGTGAAGATCGGGACCCTGGGGCCTCTCAAGGGCCAGCACAAGGGGCTCCCACACCCTTCTCAGCCCTTGCTTCTTCTTTCCATGAAACCTACTCATTCATATATTGTGGAATTTCTCTATTATCTCTTTAATATTATCTCTTTTAAAGTCAGGTATAAAATGGATCAAACTAAGGAAACGAGGACAGTCCATAACAAACCATCGAGGGGACAGGGGACCGGCGAGGGTGCTCAGTTCTCCAGGCTGTCAGACGGGCCACTCTCTTTAAGTCCTGCCTCGCATCCGCTGTACTGAGTCAATTGGATTGCTGGGCGAGAAAAAAGAGGACATATTTCCCTTGCCATGGAAGAACTTAAAGGCCCTTTACTGATTTTCAGATTCTGGTTATGCAGCCCAAATCTCTTCTTATCTATACATATATTTAACATCTTATGATTAGTTTTCATCTTCTTAAAGGCTTTGATTAAAAAGTCTTTGCCCTTCCCGAGGTGCAAGTTCATCTTTTCTACCGCAAGAGCTTTCCATGCTTCATGTGGACTTTAGAATGAAAATGTTATTTTCACCCTCAAGCCATAATGGGCTTTTCATCATCAACATTATTATTATTATTATTTTATTTTTTGACAGAGAGACAAGGGGAACGCCTCTCCCCGCCCAGCCGGGCCCTCGGGCTCCTCTCCGCAACACTGAGGTGGGAGGCCAAGGGCGGGGGAGTGCTTCAGCTTTGCCTGCCTGTGACCCACGGGCTCATTAATGGAAGAACCGAGGCCCGCAAGTTCACGGAAAAGTGCGCCCTCCCCACCCGATGCCGTCAGGGCCCGCTCCAGGGCACACAGGGGCGCCTGCTGCCCCTCGCAGCGGCCATCAGCCATTTGCAGGACTCGTGTTTGTCCTTGTGGCATTTGGGCTGGAGCACTCCAAGGACGATCAAGTCTTGAGAGCTGCTCCAGAGTCTCAAAAAGAAAACCGCTGAAGGCCTGCTTCGACAAAGTCGCAGCAGCTGTCCTACAGAGGATCCCACATATCCCAAGTGGGGCATCTGTGACATAAGGAAAAGGACCACGGCAGTCTCCCACCAAGGCGTGGACTTGAGGCCTGGAGCGTGAGGACATCAGCAGCAATTGTAGTCTCACATATGAGGATATGTCGCCCTGTTTTCTTCTCTGATTGTTTTACATACATACATTGCTTTATTTCCTGACCTAAAAGTGTTAGGGATGTGTCTCCCATTTTTCCACTCTGTCTAGTTTCCTCAGAACACTTTGAGGTACACAGTAGGGACTTAATCCATATATTTGCCAGTGAGATCTTAGTGTATGGATTAAGTCCCTACTGTGAGCCTCAAAACGTTCTCTCAGTGCATCAAGGGAAACAATTCCTGCAGTACTGGGACTTTCTCTGAGGTTCTGCACAGGTATACTTGTTGTTGACGGTCAACGCGTGGGAAGCAGGCATCAGAGCTTTTCACCTGCCTCACCAGGGAACTGTGCGGCCGTAGGAGCTAATGTCTAGGAGGCACTTAGCGCATTTAATACACAAACACATACAGCCTTTATCCCCACCTCTTGGGCTTGCTAAAATGGAAGTTTCATAAGTTCTCTGGCACTTTCTCCTGGAAATAGTCTTAGGAGACACTCTTTGCCCTTCACCCAGCTTTTAGCTTCAAATACCATTGTCCGAAGTCAGAAAGCAGGGGTCAGAAATAATGAAGAGAAGGTTAACCAGAGTTTGTGGAACCTCAGATAATTAAGAGACACAACTATGAAGAATTATACTCATCTCTCTTGTCTCCATCCAATGCCAGGCTGTGTATTTTTCTGTAAGCTTTTACTGTAATTGGCTAAGAAAGGATGGTTCTCTTCTTAACCCACACAACTCGCCCCAAACAGAGGCTGATTCAGTCATGGTAATGAGAGAAAGCTAATGACCAGGTAGGTTCCCTCCTCAGCTAGCCATGGGCTCTATGGACATGTGACTTGAGTCCTGACCCTGCCTCTCATCCTCAATCACAAGCTCACAACGGGGTTAGGCTTACAAGCCTTGCAGTGTGATTTTCCAATTATGTACAAGCCTTGCAGTGTACATAATTCCTGGTGGATCACTGGGAGACAAATACCTGATTGATCAGGCTACTTGTTTTTCCAACTTCTTCCTGACTTAGAGATCAGACCTGACTTGGGATTCAGAGAAGGTCAAGAAGTTTTGTCAAGTCACATGCTTGTAAAGCACATATCATTCAGCATAATGCAGCCCCTGGGATAGTTTAATTCCTAGTCATCCATGTGTATGTGCACGTGGGTGTGCATGTATGTATGTGTGTGTGATTGGTTGCTGGTTTTGAAGCCATACGATGTCATGGCCTTTTATCCTGGCCTATGTCTCATAGCTCATTCCAGCTGTTCAGAGCCATGACTTGAAAAGATGGGCTGATGGAAATGCTGAGTGTATGCTAGACAGGCAGTCAGCCCTGTGCAATTAACAGGGAAAAGGCCCCTCCTCACCACTTTTTCCACTGTTCTTGTTTTTCCCCAAACTATTTCTTTCCTTCCAGAGAAAAGGGAAATGTGCAGAGAAGCAATTAATTATAATTATATATGTGCTGGAGTATGGGAGAACTAGTCACAAAGAATTTTCAAGTCCCAAAATTGTCTGATAAAAACTACCCAACAACGTCATAATTTTTGGAGGAAGTTAAATTTTTATAGAGTTTGGTGATAAGTAAAATGTGCTAAAAGCGAGCATTCTTAATCATTATTCTGTCACTTTGCAAAGTAATTGTGGAATTAGGAATAATTATACTCTAAAGAAGGAAAACGAAACAATCTGCCTTATGATCTTTTAAAATAGAATTATGATTCTGGTTTGCTGCATAAGTCAAAAAGAAGCAAGTCATGAACTTGTGGGTGAAGTAATAACCTGGGGTCTTGGAAACTTGGGTTTAATGCTTAGCTAAAGAGCCCAATGCTGGGACTTGACTTAGTTATGAGTAGCAATTCCTAGGAGAACAGGTGGAATTTTATACGCATATGGATGTCTTCAGGACACGGTTCCAGATCTTCCAGCCCATGGTATGGCATCAATTAAGAGTCATAGATATGAGCAGGATAATGAATCACTCTCTGTCTACACACTCTCCTGGTACAACTTCCAGATCCCTGCCAATTAAATCCCACTATAATCACTTTCAGCCAATTCAAGGTGAGGAGTTATAGTTAGAACAGTGCTGTGAGTCATTCTGAGGGTCCTTGTGTATAGACATAAAAAGTTTGATTTGTTCATACGCTGTGAAAATGACATAAAAAACAGTATGGGGATTATGCCTGAAAAATAAATCCCATCTCTAGCAATTCCCTCCACCAGGGAGTAAAAATTAGGGGGATTTAGAAACCTGTGTCTGTTTGACTCACAATAGAATGTTGTTTCTGGAAATCTCCCTAAAATATGGTACTGACTCTAGGTGGTAAAAGTGGAGAGGCCTGGCGCTATAACATGGCTGGCAGAAGATGAAGGGTTAAAAGTGGACAGTCAGCCCATTGAATGAAGGCCTGGCAGGAAATAAAGAGACAAAAATACCAGCATTAAGGGAATAATAGCTGAATAATAATAATAACACATTATGTCAACAGCAATGACAAAGGAAATGCTCAATGTATTTATAGAGCTAAATAAAAGACAGATCCAGGTCCCACGTTTTGACTCTGAACAACCTTCTCAGTTGGGTTTTGCTTCTGCCTAAGGATTATTTTGGAAGGAGCTATTATTATCCGTGATTTATCACTCCGCACTAGGGGGAACTCATACTTTCCACAGAGACAATTATTGAAGTCTCACTGGAGGCTCTTAAAGGAGCCAAGACCTGTTCCGAGGGTTCAAGTGGAAAAGATGCTTCCCCAGGGCCTGGGATCCAGCACTGTCCAACGTGTGTGCTGTCGACGCCTCATGGTGCTGTGAAAACTCAGAGTCTTTCTCATTAAAGGCACCCTTCAGTCTCCTCA
The DNA here is from genome assembly GCF_027409185.1 of Cynocephalus volans. Classification (NCBI taxonomy): domain Eukaryota; kingdom Metazoa; phylum Chordata; class Mammalia; order Dermoptera; family Cynocephalidae; genus Cynocephalus; species Cynocephalus volans. The sequence continues at coordinate 23,990,075 of NC_084463.1, forward strand.
CTGTCATAAAATGACCGAGGAGAGGAACTCACATTTATGGTGAGTCCCACGCAGGAAGTCCCTTCAACGGGTGCCCATCCCCCCCGACAGAGTCACAGGTGGCAGTACGCTCTGAAGCATCACTGAAATGGAAACCCCGTCAAAGCCATGGCCTAGAAAGACAAGAGTCTGGGCCGAATTCTGGAAGCAGATTCTTCATCTGAGTAGGTATTCCTCCAAGAAGGCTAATTGTGCAGCTGTGTGCGGGTGATGATCATCAGAGGTTTAGGGAAAGAGAAGAGTCATTGTTAATATTAGAAAAGAGCTCCGAGAGTCTGCAGGAATGAAAATGCAGAGCTAGGTCTAAGCTACGACCGTGAAAATAAACAGTGATAAATATCACATTAAATCTAAAGAGCTACATTACTGGATAATAGCAAGAGCTAAATAGCTAGCCGTTAATATGGGTCAATTTATTATTAAAAAACATTTATTCAGATTTAACAATAGCCAAATAATTTTTTGTTAAACAGTTATTAAATTGAAGACCTGCATACATTAATCAACTGATATTTATCATTCAGAATGTATCTCATTATATCTAAAAGGATGTGTGGTATATGCTTCCATAACAAACTTGGGAGATTTAAAATGAACTGTAGTTCATTTTTGCCAAATGTAGATGTGTGAAGATTATGTTGTCTGCCAGCTGGGTAGCCAGACAGTGGAGTGGACTTGCCTAATTAGGAACAATTGCTGATAAATCAATTCTTTCCTTTTATAGGACAATTAGAATTTGTGTATATGTGTGTGTGTTTTAAATTCTAATTTGATTTTGCACATTGTTCTGCAACCAAGTTAATTCTTTGAAGCCCTTTAGATGGTGCAAATTTTCCATAAAATATAAATAGGGTTACTTGCTGTTTTATCAGTCATGCAAATAATCCAAGCTCCATCTATTCTTCTATTCACATAATCCAGGCATAAACTGCATATAATTACTCATAAGATGTCTTCAATTGGGCTTACTCCACTGAACACCAAATATGGTTTTTAACTTCCCTACTATTTTCTAATACTATTCCTCTACTTATTTTTTTGTCTTGGCCTATTAAAATCTCTCCTATTCTTCACGCACAGCTCAAATATCACTTCCTTGATTTCTCTCATTTAGATGTGATCTTTCTAACATGTGAATCTCTATTTTTATCTCATTGTATCTAGCATCATGCTTTGCACTGGGACATTAAAATGATATATATATATATATATTTTATAAATCAGGGGGTGACAACCCATATTCCCTGAGGACAGAAGTGTCTAGCCTCCCTGCTCCAGTGTGCACCACAGCTCCTGGAAGAGATCACTGGAGAGAAGGCGGGCTCTGAGGGAAACTCAAATCCATGTGTGGCCAGATGAACTCAGGGGAGGGCGACTCACTCACAAGGAGAGGGGAGGACGTAGTAGTCCTCATCTTTCTTCCTAAGGCCTGCGATTTCACTGGCCATAATTGCCTGGGGGAAGTGTTTTTTCTTCCTGGTTTGCAAATCTTAATCTTCAACAATTAAGGAGGAAAACATCTGCCACCCACAGTATGGGGCAGCGAGGTCTCCATCTGACGGATGAAGTCCAGGGCTCTCTGCTCACACCTGCTCGCTGAGACAGTGGTGGGTGAGCAACCTCTAGGCTGTGGACTCAGGTTGGGAGCCCTGAGAGAGCCTGCTGCCCCTCTGGACAATTAGACTCACAACACCATATGCTGTACTTCATCCAATTAGTCTGCAAGAGAGCAGAGAATGGGGCTTTAATTGCTCTGAGGGCCTGTTTGTTTACAGTGTGGGGAGTGATTTTAAATATGGTTTCTGGGTTGCAGGACCTTGAATTCCAAGTGAGTGGTGCTTTGGGGATCCTCATGAGTACTGACAGCCAAACTGACAAGGAAGAGAAAACACACATTGGATTTCAGCTTTGCCTCCTGGTCAGTTTTGCTCAAGAATCACCTTTTGAGGATCAGAGGGGTCGGTCACTGTCAGGTCAGACACTGTGTCACTGTTGCCTCCTGGCGAGATCTTGTCATGGAAACGTATGCACCTGTCCACTAGCCATTCGACTACATTCCCTCTGCTCACATCACAGTAGCAGAGACACACAGAGGCTGGGTTCAGTCTCTTAAACTCAATATGCACAACTCAGCCACTGTGATTAAAAAAGATGTCTCAACATAATGAAACATACGGAAGGGGTGAAATCATCTAGGTTTGTATCTCTAAAATGTTTCTATCTAAAATGTTTTGGCTTCAACTTCTTAGTAGTCATCTCCTCAGTTCAGGACAGATTACTTCCTGCTGAGATTAACAAGATAACCTTTGCCTGGTCCCCCCAACTCCTAACTTCCCCTGCTCCAATCCAGTCTTCACACTTGTAAGAATTTTCTTCCTCGGTGCAGGTCAGTTTCTGCTCAGTCATCCCAATGACTCTTTCCGTGGTTTTTGTGCAGCTCCATAACATGGCTCCACCCTCTCTCTCTGACTTAGTTTCCCTTGCATTGTTTACAAACAGCTTATGAGCTAATTCAATGGAGCCAATCCACTGTTCCATGCTCTTAGGGTCCATTTGTTTCCTGATTTGTGCTAGTTTTGTCACATGGAATTTTCTTGCCTGTGTATCAATCACAGAACATTTGATCCATCTGAAATCCAACACTTGGCCTATCTCAAATCAGACCTCCTGATGCCTTTCCAGAATCTTACTAACTAGAATACTTTCTCTCTCTACTCAGCTTCTATAATATATTAAACTCTACTTAATCTATCTCAGAGCCATTTGTGTATTTGTTGTAGTTCTCTAATCTAGCGTTACCCAAAGTGTCTCCCTGGAACCCTAGACCCATGAGGTACTACGCTAGTTAAGAGTTCTATGGTTAAATAAATCTGAGAAGTGCTGCAGACATTTTTCTTCTCTTAGAGCGTTGTAAAGCACATCAGCATTATAAACGTTCTGAGAAGTTGTATAGTCAAGAAATATGTGTACTTTTATGTAACCTGAAGCTTATGAAATTTTTTTTTTTTTTTTTTTTTGTCTTTTTCGTGACCAGCACTCAGCCAGTGAGTGCACCGGCCAGTCTTATATAGGATCCGAACCCACGGCGGGAGTGTCGCTGTGCTCCCAGCGCCGCACTCTCCCGAGTGCGTCACGGGCTCGGCCCGAAGCTTATGAAATTTATTTGTTCACAGAACACCTTTTTTATGTAATACTATTTACTACTATTCCATGGAAAGAACTCATTTTGGGAAATCTGTTCTGATGTATTATAAGGTCTTAGAGAGTAGAGAATCTCTCTAATTTTTGACTCCTCCATAGTGTCAAGCGGAGTGTTTGTATGTAAGACGTACTCAGTAAATACGTTAAAATAAATTTTATTGGGACCATGAACCAGTTGGGCTTCTTAGGAATCTAATTCATAATTCTGTTTTTGTAATTCATTTGTTGTTCAACTTAGGCAAGTCATTTTTCATTTCTGCTCTTATTCTATGACATTTTTCCATTTGTAAGGTAGCTACGAGGTTATAATAGTTATAATGATGAACTGATAAATGATATGAGAAGGGCTGAGGCAAAGGGGTCATATGGGGTGCTACATAGAGCATCACATTGGATGTCACATTTCACTGTGATGCTCTGATTTTTGTTTTTTCACATTTAGTGGTAATTGTAGTAGCTACAGTTTACAGGGCAGATATGATGTGCCAGATACCACCTTGAGCATTGTACACATATTATCTTATTTTGTCTTTATAAATATCCCAAGAGGTAGGCATTACCATTCTAATATTATAAATGAGGAAAATGAGGCTTAAGTAAGGAGGCCCAGAGTCACAGACTTAGTAGGGGTAAAGCCATTTCACACCCAAAGCCCACTTTCTTAACCACCAATCCAGACTCACCCCTTGTGCTGCATTTGGTGCCTGGTGGACACCTGTATTCTGTCCTCAACCTTCATTGTCACTATGGTGTGGTCCGAACCTATTTCCCACCTGATTACTGACATACAGTCTGTTGGTGTAGGTACCTTCAGCTTCAAACTGTTCAGGTAACCAAAGTTGTTCTTATTCTATTTATTGACTACTTGGTAAGGTAGTGGGAGGGGTGAAGAAAAACATATCTGCGAAATGGGGAGCCCATGCAATGATCTAAATATCTGTGTACCCCCGAATTCATATGTTGAAATCTCACCCCAAATTGAATGGTATTTGGAGGTGGGGTCTTTGGGAAGTGATTAGTCATGAGGGTGGGGCCTTCATGAATGGGATTAAAGCCATTATTAAAGGGACCAGAGAGAGAGATCCCTCACCCCTCCACCATATGAGGACACAGTGAGATGGCGCTGTTTAGAAACCTGGAAACAGGCTCTTACCGGACACTGAATCTGCTGGCACCTTGATCTTGGACTTGCAGCCTCTAAAACTGTGAGAAATAGATTTCTGTTGTTATAAGCCATCCAGTTTATGGTACTTTGTTATAGCAGCCTGAATGGGCTAAGACAGCCCAAACCGTGTTTCAACATAGTTGCTATTTAAACATAGTTGAATTACAGACCCCTAGAATAGTCTGAAATCCTTACATTTATATGAAAAGTGGATCCGGGTTTTGTGATGTCTGAAATGTACACAATTTGAGGGATTCTCTTTAAAAAAAAAGAATGCAAAATCACAAACATAGAATCACTTATAGAGCCTAGCAATGGGTTCTTGTAAGTGAGAAGCATTGATGTTTAAGATTTATTAGCTTTTTGGTATATTCACTCCTTTCTGCCCCAAATATAGTGTCCTACACTGGGGACTCCGCCGAGTTTTAAAAGTAGAAGACAGTTTGCCTGTCTGGAGTGAATTTGTCATTCTTATGTAAACATGGTTTGAGAAGAGCTACAAAGCAAATGGTCAGTGAGGGTCATCAACTTAGTGCCCCAAAAAGAGTCTGAGCGAAAATCGGGTCATTTGCCAGATTAGATCATCTCTCAGCTAAGAATAGGGCTAAGCCATTATAGGCATGCGTGGTCAGTTGTGCAAGTGAGAACACAAGGAAAAAGATGGCCATAACTGTATTAAGAATTGATAATCTTGTGTTAGTCTCTCTTAAAAAAAAATACAAAATTATTTTGCATTTTGTGATTATGACACTGGTATCACAATTAGAAATGCAGAGACTTGACCTGATGTAGTTTGTATGGAGCAATTTTCTGTTTCAGAGAAGAGGCACCGGGGTGGCTTTCCATGACTTACCTGTATGTAAACACTTGTGGAAGTTGACCTAATGCCTGCAGGAGCTCTGTGGCCTATTTGGGGGGCATCTTTGAAATATCACGATCTGACCTTTCTGGTTTTTTCTTCCATGCCACTTACGTAGATGCCCATCTAGCCAGCAAGATACCCGTCACAGGACACTTTGGCTCTCATTTCAAGAACTAAGATTTCAGTGACAGCTTCCACCAGGGATGCCTCAAAAGCAAGCTGTCTACCCATATTCATTTTGTCCGGCCCCCTTCTAGATCTCCATGACCTTTCTGAAGGTCATGGAAATGTTACAGGAGATGGATCAGATGTATCCGGAAGGCGCAGGCCATCGTTGTCACTCGGACAGGCCTCACTGCAGTTTGCTACGCCGTCCTCATTTCACTGCCTCCACCAGTTTTCTTTAAGCATGAGTATTACAGGCCTGACATATATTCTACAGACCTTCATTCATATTTGTAGGATTGCTTTAATATTAAAAGAGGGGAGAAAGAGAGACTGACATCAAGATTGTAGGCTCATAAAACATTCAAGGGAACTTGGAGATTGTCTGACTCACCCTTCATTTTACTTTATTTTTTAAAATTTTATTTGATTGCTTTTATGCTAAAAAGATGTAAGTTTAATCTGGCCATATTGCAGAACTTTATAAAATGGAGAAAATAAAAAGAAAATCATTCATCATCCTAATGTCCTATTATAGCCAACCTTGTCAATTACCATATGTATATTTTACTAAGTTGTAATGGTAGTAAACAGAAAATGCTGTTTCCCATTTTTGTTTTTAAACTTAACAAGACAGATAAGGTCACTGAGGCCCTAGATCCCACGACTACATAATATCCACCATTTGTGGTATTTATTTTTATACTAACCAAGAAAATGCATCTCACTTTCTTTTATTTTTCCCCCGGGCTTCCTCTACTGTGCTTGCTTAGTGTACAGGCTTTGGAACTGGCTGCCTGGGTTTCCATATCCACTACCAAACAGTGTGGCACGTTACTTAAACTTAGCTCGATTCCCTTTCCTCATCTGTAATACAGGGCTGATGTAAGGATTAAGCTATTGCTTAAAACATGTGAACATGTATAAACACATGTGTGCTGGATTCATCCCCACCTCCTGTGCCCTCTGGCTTGGAGGTTCAACCAATAGGGAGTTCTGGCAGGTGATGGAAGGAGGGAGGAGAAGTGAGGTCAGAGTATTAATCCCCTGGGTTCTCTTCCTAACAGGTAGCCTAGAGCTGGTCGTGTCCCTTGGTCAAAGATTACTGCTTCTCTCAAGGCAGCCAACTCTAAAGAATTCTTTCTCCCCAGGCTCCAGTAACTACTTCTTCCCCTCCTGTTCCTTCTGGCCTAGGATGGCATCAGCTCAGCTGCTATTCTACCCCAGGTTACTGTGCTATCCCTGTGGTTCCCCCAACATGCACACATTGTAAACAGTCCCTTTGTAAATAATCCCTTGTACAGCATTCCTGTGTTGAGTGTACCATCTGTTTCCTGCTGGGACGCTGGCTGATACAACATTCTAGTGTTACTTCATCCCCTTTTCAGTGAAACATGAAAGTACAGGTTTTAAAAGACACAAAATTAAGATGCTCTCTTTAATGTGCAGGATCTGATATTAAAGCTCCTTAAAGGACACAAAGCTGAGTCTGCAGCAAACAGGGTGTCCAACAGGCACCGCTGTGCTTCCAGTTCTCGAGGTAGGAGTCTCAGGACTTTATAGGTTTTCCAGTATTTTACCTTCAGAGAAAATCTGCAGGGTAGATAGTAGTGCTATTTACATTTTACAGATGAGAAAATTGAGACACACCACGCTTGTTAAGTCAGCAAGGAGCAGAACTGGCTTCAGAGTCCAAGACTGTGCTTTTTTTTGGTGGTTCTCAAAGTGTGGTCCTGGCTAACAACATCAGCTTCACCTGGTAAGCTGTTAGAAATGCAAAGTCTCAGGCCCTGCACCATCTAATGTCTGTAAACCTCAGCTTTCCCACCTGTAAAATGAGGCTAATAACAGTGTGTGCCTACCAGGACTGCTGGGACCGATGGTTAAATAAGAAGCCCACATATAGCACAGAGCTAGGCACATAGTAAACACTCAGTACATGTCAGCTATTATTATTTTTATTAAAAAAAAAAAGGGTGGATTATTATAGGCAAGGAAACACGAGCTCAGGAATGTTGACCTATCTAAACTTGAGCTGGGAGTCAAAACCAGGTCTTCTGACTTAAAATTCCCATTTTTTCCACATACTCTTTTTACATCTGCCTCAAAAGTCTGATTTTAGCAATATCCTAGTTAATTGATGGATAATGACTCTAAAAGATAATATACCTGGGGAATATCTGAGGCCTCCTCAGATCCGATGCCGAGACTCCCGGTACAGATGGCCTCCCTCCTAGGAATCTGGTTGGCCCCCGAGTGGCCTTCCTGCAGTTTTTCCCTTTTCCGTCCCCTGTCCTGCTCCCTGTGATGACCTCTCTTGCCAAGGGCACCTTTTCTCCTGCAGAAAGTGAAGAGCTACAAGCAAAAGTCACAGAAGAAATGGTTCTCTTGGCCTCTCAGTCCAAGAGACTTCCAGAACCATTGAGAAGGCGGCCAAACAGGGAATGTACAAGTTAATAACTTACTGATTTGAAAGCGAAACCTTTCTAAACCTATCACGTGTGCTTTTCCTCATGGAGGATTAACTGCCTGACAAGGTTGAACTTTGAAAGAAAAGTTGTTTGTGACTTATGAGGGAGCTTGGGGAAAAAAGGTCTTGACTTTTTATAAACAAAACAAAACAAAACAAAACAAAACAAAACAATACCCTGGCAAACCAAAACACGTTAATTTTTCTTAGGCCTGTAACTCACAAAGGGCACCTCTGCTTTGGCTGGAACTTTCAAAATGACTCTCCTCTGAGCCAAAGTAAGGAGGCAGCAAGCGGCATCCCCAGAGAACTGGTCTGGCAATATTTATAAGGGTTGAAAATAAAGATCCACAGGGGAATTGTTTTTAAAGCCTAAAATGATGGAGCCATTTCTAGCAATTCATCCCTTTATTTCCGCTATCCCAAGACAGTTACAGCAATATTTCACCAACTCTGACCACCTTCCTTCTAAATTCCTAATGATTTGCATAAAAGTTTGGAATTAAGTTTACCTCTATAGGGATTTCAAAGCAAGTTAATGAAATAAATAAGGATTTAGGAAGTGGGGCTAAGGACAGGGCTTCTGACATTAGCGTTTGTGTCCCAGGATTTATTAGCTGTGCACCTGTGGGCAGATTACTTCTCAGGTCTCAGTCGTCCCCTTTGTGATAGGGGATAATAATAATGCACTATTAGGCTCAAATGGCACAATCTATAAGAAGCATCTGATAAAAGTTAGCTTTTTCCATTCTTACTTGTTTAAACTAGCATTTAAAATTGGTTTAGAATCAACGGTGAAATGCTAAGTGTATAGCATCTATTTATGTTAAAGCAGGTCCCTTAGGAGCTCTTTGAGGGTACTTCAAAAATTCGTGGAAAAATAGAATTGAAAGATAATAATGACAGATCCCCTTAATGTCCAGCCACCACAAAAGAAAAGAATCTTTCCATGAACTGTTCAAAATAGCCCCATATTCAACAATTTTTAAATCTAGATTTTATTATTAATTGTATTTAAAAGCAATCAAATGGAATTCTTTATTATATGTGTTCAGATTTTAAAGATCCATTACTTCAGATTTTAAAGAATGAGTAATTCTTTCCCCACTTCCACTCGTCTAAAATAATGAGACTTTTCTCCGTAGAGTGTTTTTGGAAGCTTGGGGCATCTTAAGGTGCTGGTGGGTAATATGTTTAATGTATAGTCATCAGCAGCAGCCTTTCTGATATTATTCTTTAGCCAAGTGAAGTTCGTGTTTCTGGCCCCATAAACTTTACAACATGAAGGGCAGATAAAAGAATCAAACATGAGCAGGTAGATGAGCACAGCTAAATGTACAGGAGCACAGAGGAGTGTCTGGATGGGAGGTAGAAAGAAAAGATTTGTGGTCAGGGTGGTTGGCTTGGGGAGAGTTTGTCTGGCTTAAAATGAAGTAGTGTTCTAGGGGAGATGAGTAATACCAAAGGGGTATTGCTGTCTGTTTTACAGAAATGACTCACAAATGAGAAAAGACAAGGACATTAGTGGAGAACATGAATAGTTTATTATAGCACATGTTTGCAATTTATGACAGGAGTCAGTCTAACTCTGGTTTTTCCAGAGAAAATAATACCTGATAACCCTGAGTCCAAACTGAGGGAGGAAATGTAATAAGTAGCAGGGAAATAGTGGTGGGGAACAGGAAAATTGTGAGTGAGTGTTTAAAGTTAATGGCACTCCGAACAGTCGAACATCATAACTAGTGTGTTTCTTTTTATCCAAAGTGCTTGAAGCAGTTTCATAAATTCCTTAGTGCCTCGTCATTTGGCAAGTTTTCTGAATTTTGAATTTTTTTCTTTAAATGCAGTTTTGTTATTTTCAAGTGCCTGAGATCCCTGCAATAACAAACAGCTATCTGGGTAGTGACTAGTACAGTGTTTTTCAAGCCCTCAGATGTATCTAATTAGTGGCTCACAAAATCAATATATGTGGGAATTTTTTTTGTATTGTTTATTTGGGACTATTTCTATGTTTTATTTGATATTTGATCATATCAACATCATTTTTAATATTTACTGCATATTTACTTTATCATCTGCTATACAAGTATTGTGAAATTTTTAATGGTTTACATACATACATGCTCACACATGTATGTATGTATATATAAACTGGAATGCAATGTAAAATCTATTTCTTACTATGGGTAAGATGGTAAATAGGGAAAACGAATTTGACTTCCTTTATTTAACAAGAATACTTAAAACTTAATTTATTCATGATTTGAATAAACAGTTTCGGTTCTTGAAAATAGACTATTATCTAGTGTAAACAGTGCCATTACAAATTTATTTACACTATTATTATATGTACTTGGCCCAGCCCAATGGTGAGCTGCTGGCATAAGATCACCTGGGAATTTGTTAAATGCCTATACTGTATTCTAAGACTCCACCTGGAGCTCAGTAGGTCTGGGGTGATTTCCAGGAATCTGTATCTTTAAAAACAAGTAGCTCGGGTAATTCTGATGCATTGCCTGGGTGGCACACCACTAGTGCAGGAAACAATTTCTTCAGGTGGTGGTAAAGCAAACATTATTCTGGTGCATTTCCAAATTTTCATAAAGGTGATTTAAAAATGTCCAAATTAATAAACCTAAGCTCTAAAAGTGATGCCATTTACAGATAAATGAAGCAAAACTGAAGGAGCAGTGAGAGAAGAGGTGTTCAGTTTCCCTGATTTCAGGTTTCAGGACACACCTCTGGGTTTCAAGGTCTCAGGCCCCTCCTCTCAACCCTCCCCTAGAGGAGAGTGACTATGGTCATTGGACTTATTTACAGCACCAACACTGGGAGACTGAGACCACAAGGGGTGGACTTATGCAAATCCAGTAGCTGAGCTTGCCCAGTAAAAGGAATTTTTACAGGCTTATACCACTCCAGTGACCAAGCTGCTCAGTGGAAGGGAGTTTATCTTTTGAATGACCTTCTACTAGGGGTGCCAAGGAGCACAAAATATTCTTCAATATGTCTGCTGCATGTGATAGAATTTGACCAATGAACACGCCCTAAAAGGAGATCAACTGAGCATGTGCAAGATTATGTTACATAACAGGGTACCATCCCCTTTGTTGAATATTCATTAGATACCATGAATATGTATTAGATAGTGAAACTATAAAAGCTGAATCCTGGGAGGAGGCAGGGCTGTTGCTTACCCTCTCTGGGGCTAGCCTGCACTCCTGCTTGTGGAGTGTGTATTTCTTTCTTTTTGTATCAAACTTACTTTCAGCAAGCGGCTGCTCACTATCTTTAGCCAGCCTGCACTCTGTACTAAACTTTAAGTTTCTATTTATTACTTTTGTGTTAAACTTGGTGTGAGCCCTGCTGCTCAGTCTCTGGAGCTAGGCTGCACTTTCTCTGTGAAGTCTGTATCTCTTATTTGTTACATTAAACCGGTTCTTACCTTAACCCTTACGTTAAAACTGTGGCTCTGCTCTTGAACTTTCTTGTGGCAGAGTCAAGAACCTGGTAAGAGGATAGGATGGATTTAGGCTGACGATTTGGCCTCTCCAGACCCTCTCCTCTGGCATCAGAAGGACTTGGGACAAGGACCGAAGACTCAAGTTATCAGCTGGGGAATTCTGCAAACCTGACTACAGTCTCCACCCTTTGGTAAATCTTTATCCGTTTTACTTCAGCTAACAAGTCTCCAGTTAGTTTGTGTTTTGAATGATTTATATTTTTTCATAAGTTTCATAAGGTTTGTGGGAGGGAAAGATGGATGACGGAGGGGAAACAGGAAAGGGCATAAAACAAACAGTTCGTGCAGATGATGTGATGCAAATAAACTTGAGAAGCATTATAGAAAAATTCCAGAAAACCCCAACCAGGTTATAAATGACTTGAACTGTGATCTCTGTATTTCTATATCTATCGCTGTTAAAGTCGTTTTCATGTTGAAGCCTAACACTGGTTATTTGGGACTTTCACTTAGTTTTCTCTTTTCCTTTCCTTTCTTTCTTACTTTCTTTTTTCTTTCCTTTTTCTTAGGGATTCTTTTTTTTTTTTTTTTTTTTTTTTTTTTGCCACCGGTACAATAAGGCCACCAAAACATTTCAAAAATAACCACACTAATCACATATCCGTATTGATACAATGTAAGAAAACCAATAATCTTAATGACCTTCCTACTTATAGTTAATATGCCATGAATTTTTATCAAGCATCTGCTTTGGATCACATTCCACTCATTGGATACAGCAGTAAATAAGACAGGCAGCGTCTCTGCCCACATGGCACTTACTGTCTCGTGGTGGGGTGGGGGACAGAAAACAATCACTATAACAGCAGGTAGTGGTGATCACTGTGAAGATAATGAAACAGATGACAAGATCAAGTGCTGGTGAATGGTTAGGAGGATCTTCCATCTGTATAATGGAGATGGTAACATGAATGAGCACTAGATGGATGAACTTATGTAAAAGCAGCTATCACTTTAGTCTTCTTTCTTCTGTCTCTCGTTTATTCAGTAAATATTTGCACAGTGCACAGCAGTGAGTGAGTCAGCATTGTCCAGCCATTGGGGTAACTTTCAGTATGGTAGGATGAGCATGCTTTAAACGAATTTGAATACTCATTTAAATATTATGAATGAGACGTGAATTGCATGCTGAGAAGTTAGAGCATGGGAACCCAGTTGACACTGAAGGATTAGGGAGACTTCAGATATGTCTCCAGGAGGTGGAGCTGAATTCTCCTCCCCCTAAGTGTGGACTGGACCTGGTGACTCTCTTCCAAAGAACACAATATGGAAACAGAACAATTGTAACTTTACGATGGAGAAAGCTAGAAGGCAATTAACCAAGTGAGTGATTAATGTTAATAATATCAGTGATAAGTTGATACCACATCTCCCCTGATGTGTGATAGAGGGCACATCCCTCTTGTGATATTCATTCCCCAAACTCATAACTGCAGTCTAATCATGAGAAAAGCATCAGATAAGCCTGTATGGAGGGACATTTTATAAAATACCTGACTAGCCCTTTTCAAAACTGTCAAGGTCATGAAAAAACAAGGAAAGACCAAGAAACTGTTACAGATTAGGACACTAAGGAGACATAATAACTAAATGCAGTGTGCTATCTTCAAACAGATAAGGAATATGAATGGAAAAACTGGTGAAATCAGAACGAAGTCTATGGCTTAGTTAAAAGTGGGGAAAAAAGAAAGAAAAAAACTTCAAAAGGTTAAGAAAAAGAAGCATTCCAGGAAGAAGTCATAGTACCCATATTTCCTTTCAAAAGGAAACTGACCTCCAGATGATACTTGGAAGTCTTGAGGACACTGTTCTATTTACCCATGGGACATGCCGGTCCTAGGAACAGAGATTGCAAAAAGGTATGCTGCTCCTCAGAACACTCAGCGGGCCTCTGAGTCTGCCTTGTACAGGTGGAAGACAAGTCCCCAGGCCAAGCTCAGATGGTTACCAAGCTATGCAGAGAACGACATGAAGTGTTAATGTGTCTGAGTGGCACGTGAGGGTGTATAGCTGGAAAGAAGGCGTTCCAGGGGACGAGCTGCTGTGGCCAGTCCTGCTGCGTCTTTCCTGTCCAATATCCTCCTGCATATACAGACACCACAGGACTGTACGGATTTGCAAATAAATTGCCTAATGTAATTTAGCCCTTCTTGTTTGCCTTTTCATTTCTCCCCTTCCAAATAAGCAAATAGCTCCTACAGGGCAGGAAAAGTAGACTCACAGCCTCAGATCCTCTTTGATTTAGAGAAACTGGTACCTGTGAAGTTCCCGAACACGGCTTTGGCAAGTTGACCATTATGGAGATTTTTTTAAGATCAATGTTTGTCTCTCTGGGTTTATTAAAATACAGAAAGGATTTGAGTACATTATGTTCTTTAAACTTAATAGTACATTGGAGAAATTGGAACCCATAAAAGACAAGAGCCTTGGTTAGGGTCACAGAGGGAGTCTACAAATAAATAAGAAACGAATTTCCTGAATGCCTAATCCACTCCTTTTCCCAACCCCTACTCCACCTTTCTTTGCATTTATAGGTGAGGATTATCCATCTTTCCTGGGGTTTCCATGACTTGCTTTTCCCTGTGGCTTTTCAAAGATATACGTTCAGTAGGAAGCAATTACATTTCAGGTTCCCAGCCCCATGGTAGTGCTTCCTAGGTGTTAAATGTTTTTAGAGGCAACAATAATAGTAATGATGATGATAGTGGTGGTGATAATGATGATGGTGATAATGGAGCCCATGGCACATTGTTACAAAACCATGGCCATTATTATTATCACATTTGCCGCAGCACAAAAAATGTTCTCAAGTGCTGCAGCCCATGAAAGATCCCCATTCTCTTCCCACTTTGAGGCACCAGAGAGAAACCTAACAAAAAGATGTTGAAAGGAACCCCTCCATGTGGTCCCACGTCTCAACACAAAGCTGCAAAGCTCTAAAAGGCACTCATCTCAGCAAATTGTCACTGTCATCACATCCACTTGGCCAGTGTAGCACTTGGTCATTTGGGAAGCTCTTAAGACCACAGGGCAGAAATGGAGGAAGGAGCAAACAGAATGGCTGTACTCAGGAAAAGCTGGAGATGCTAGACTTTAGACTGGGGCCACCAACAGTTGTAGAGTTTTCAACGGCATGTTCGTCCTCTCTTCCCACCTGTTCCGTCAGGTGCTCTAAGTTATGCCATAATAACAAGCAGCTCCCCAAATCACACTCTTACCCCAAATCACACTCTTACTATGAACCATCAGGGGCTCTGCTTCACTTCATCTTCACCCCTCCATCTGGGCTGATGGAGGGTCCACCATCTGGGGTCCAACATCTCTAGATAAAGGGATAGGAAGATGAGAAGACACCAAGAATTGCACACTGGTTCATAAATGCTTTTATCTGCAACTGATGCATGTCACTGTTGCATGCGTGGGATTGGCTGGAGCAAGTTACCTGGCTGCACCTGGCTTCATGTGGTGGGAAAGTGCCATCTCCAGTATGGCTAGAGGGGGTGAAGAACTGCAAATATTTGTGAACAGTAGTAATGCCTACCCATCCCCTTATTCTATGTCTAACACAGGCAAAGCGATAGGCAAGCTGAGGTAGGTATCACACTTTAGGCTTTGAGCCTATGGCAGACAATGCAGGTTGACTCAGCAGCCAGTGCCAACACCTTTCTGCTTTGCCTCCTTCTCTACAGAGGCTGGAAAACGGAACACTCTACTCCCCAGGTTCTCTTGTACCTATGGGTGGCCAAGTGCAGGGTCTAAGGAAACCAGATATAAGTGGAAGTCTGGTGGAAAGACATCTTTTTCTTATGAAAGACAGAGCCTCAGGAAGAGAAGACTCCTTGCCCACCCCCTTGTTCTTTGGAACAGGGATGTCACTCCAGAAAGGCAGGAGCAATCTTGGTGACCTTCCAGAGTCAAGATGAGAAAAAGTCCAAAAGAATTGCAGTGGTGCTGGCTTTGGTAACTTTAAACTGCTGACCATAGCCACTTATCTCTAGATTTCTTACAGTGTGACACAAAGAAACCCATTTGTTCTGTTACTTGCAGCAAAAAGCATTCCTAACTGTTACAGAGTCAGGAGGAACTTTGGAGATCACGAGGCTCTAGTTTATCAAATAAGAAAACTGAAACCAAGAAGTTTTAATGGTATCCAAGGGTCACAAAAAAATGAGCAGATACATCAGGCTAAGGATTAAAAATTCATAATTCTTTGGTGGCACTTTTTTTTGTGTGTGTGTGTTTTGTGTTTTTTTTGTTGTTGTTGTTGTTGTTCTCTGGGTCTAAAAAACCATCCTTGCCAAAACACCAGACATCTCCTCACATCTCATGTAATTTTTATTTTTCTCCTCCCATCCCTAATCTCCCCAGCCTATCATAACCCTCTCCTTAACCCTCTGAACCTTTCCAATCTGGTTAAAAATCCATCTACAGAAGAATCGCCATCTTCCCAGTGAGAAGCCAGGCCATCTACAGCTACATTTCCATCAGGCAAATGTCATCAGTTTGAGACAGGCTGTGTTGTAATCCTCCAAGAAGTTTTCCACTTTCAAATTACCACTCGAATGTCAAGGGCAAGAAGAAAAGGCATCTGAAGTCAGTGTGCTGAGGTGTAGCTCATGCCACGACAGCATATGCAATACAGCAGAGAATCATAATTGATTTCTAATGGCAGAGAACATTTAACCTGGCTGCAAGCAGAGAGAGGAACGGAGCGAAGAGGAGAAAAGAAGCCAAGCTCCATCTCCCACTTAAAAACTTCTTGAAGTCTAAATTAATTTGGCCCTGTCTCACTTACAGGGAAAGTATCTATTTCACTTGCAGCTAAAGTGAGCGTTTGTTTAACCTCTTGGGGGATAGGCTATAGCTGCACGTAGACCTTTGCAAGAAGTGGCACGGTTATCCAATTTCCCCCTAATTGCCCTAACAAGGATGAATTAGGACTTTCATCAGCAGGCCTGAGTGATCAGTTTGGAGTCAGCCATGGGCGGTGAAGCCAGTTATTAAACAAAACTACAGTGTTAACTCCTAATAATACACAGTGAGGGTAAATTAAGCCGAAGACAAATATGCCACACTGGTGACACTGGAGGATATGTTCTCTAGACTTTATGTTTTAAAGTGATGCTATTATAAGTGCTGCCTAAGTTCATTTCTAAAGCATAATAGGGAAGTAAATAATCATTTGGGCTTCTATGCAGTTGAAAAGAAACCATCTGACAAGGGAACCCAGTATACTGTTTAAATATCCACTTGGACTAGGCTCCCTTTTGATACACATTAATTATTCGAAAAACATCACATCGGGAGAACTTACAGAAAGCCTGAGCAACGCTATACTCCCCCGATAGTTGTTGCTGGGTAAGGAAGACCGTGGCTACCACTGATGTTGTTGTCTTTGCTTGAAATGTCACTGTGCTTATCCAAAGCAGCACACAAGGAAACACATCTATTTCCACCCCCTTATCTCCAGCCTCACCCCCTGTCACTGACACCTTTTCTCCAGTATAAGTTACAGCAGACATGCTGAGTCTGGAAAGAGAAGGCTATTGAAAATGCAATTTGAGTTAAATAAATTGATCATATATCACGAGAGTGGAGGAGGAGAGAGAGCAGCATTCTCGTGTCTCATCAAAACCTCAGAAGCAAGCTCATTCTGGTAGAACCTCGTTAATTTGCACTAAAGGCTGGGATTGACTTGATTAATTACTGAGCAGTGATTAGCGTGGACTAGAGGGTATGGGAGTAAACCTAATTCAGAAAGCTGGGATTGCGCCTCACACAAATGACTTTATCGTACAATTAAAAACCTACTTGAACACTGACTGGAATGAAATCCAATAGCAGAATAAGTACTTTAATAATAACACTGTCCAGAGTGCGGTCTGGCAACAAGCACGGTGCCTTGGGAAGCAGCATCTCGGCACGCTGAACTTTGCCCAACCATCAAATTTCTGTGGACCTTCCATAAATGACTTGTCTTTTCTGGGCCCCTCTTTTTTATCCTTTGAGGGAGAGCAGGTGTGTGCAAACCTTCCCGTCCTACTTACCCTATGGTATTCATGAGTTAATGTAAGGAGGACACTTTGAACTTGGCTAAATCAAGTATATGCAAAAGGTCCATCTTTAGAGCATCTGTTTTTCTTTTGCTTTTTTATTTTTTACAGTCCCGGAGAAATCAGGATTATAGTTGTTTGTCTGTTTCAGACACTCCTGCTGGTCATTCACCACCTGAACCCACAATCAGGTATTTGGACACGGCAGTGCGTCCTGCCACAGAGGCAGTTATGACGCGGCCAGCAGAGGATTAGCGCTTCAGGTGGGAGAAAGCAGCAGGAGTGGATGAAAACCTTAAGCAGCAGAGATCTTGTTTTCCTCTCTAGAACTCCGGTAATAAAGGCCAGTGGCAATACTCTCGCCAGTACCGATGTTTTGCAATGGATTACTTTCCCCCAAAACTTTTCAACCAGATTTCAGCAATGGCTGTCTGCTTTCTCCTCCACTTGTTTCCCCGCTTCGTGCAGACACTACAGGCTGGGGGAACACCAAGAGCTAGACTGTACACACACAGTCACTTACTTGACCCTTCTCCTTTGCTTGTGTGCTGAACTCTCAGACAACTTCCAGAATTGTGCAGGGCCAAAGACAGGCTGTGGAAAGCATGCCTCAGCTTCCTGGGAATAGATGGGCCCCCCACCGGACTTTCTAGATGCCTATTCAAGCCCCATGGGAAGCTGGCAGACTGCAGGGTGTGGTGAATGGAATAAGTTAGGCATCCATGTGACTTTGCCATGCAGAGTATACGTCCTCTCTGCACTGACTTTGGACTTGGCCATGTGGCATGCTTTGTGGAATGGCATGGGATGTGACACGGCAGAGGCTTTAAGTGTACTTGTGTGGCTTGGCCTGTCCTCATGCTCCCCTGCCTTCACCACAGCAAGAGCTGCAGCTGCTGCTTCTTCAGCCTGCCTCCCAGGTGGAGAGACCCATGAGCAGACCTGAACTCACCTCCAGCTGGCAGTCAGACCCACAAGTGAGGAACACCACTGTTGTTGTTGTAAGCTGGTGCAATGTTGGGTATCTTTGTTATACATCATTAGAATACCAAACCAACAACCAAAACAACTAACTAGTATGGGAGGGCCCCCAAATAAGTCAGATATACACACGCTGCCCTCAGGGAACCTGCAGATGACCTAGGAAAGTAAAGCAAATACACTTAATTGCAAAGGTATGAGATGAATTGTGTCAAGTGCCCCTAGGGAAGTAATACTAATGGGAGTTTCTTCCGGGATGGGAGGGGGGTTGAAGGGAAGAGGGGGGCAGAAGAGGAGGCTTCATCGTGGCTGTGGCATTCGAGCTGGATCCTGAAGCTCCATGGAGGGCTGAAAGCATAGGAAAAGGCGAGGAAGGGTGCCCCGGTGGAGGCAAAAGGCGGGGAAAGGCACAGGGTAAGGAATTCCTGAGAGGGATCGTGACTGCCAGTTCCATTTTGGCAAACTCAGAATACAAAGGTCAGTCTATAGCTTTCTATACATATGTACCTTCTTTGCTGCTCAGATTTCCTAAATAATCTCCCAAGTTTGAGCCTAAGTCTCATTGAAACAGAGAAGTGAGCAGACCCGGAACATTTTAGAACACACTTCTCTCTTCCACTTCTTTCAGTGCATGGAGTATGAAATTCATCTCAAAAAGCCCCAGAGATGACTCTGTCGACTGTCCTTTAAATAGAATTAAAATTGACTCAAGATATATCTGCAAATCTATTGAATTACGTAGTCCACAATTGAGCTGCAGCTGGCCTTGCAGGAGGAAATTAAACAGACGAGGACAGAAATAAAGTGGACAGGCTGACAGTGAGTGTTGAGGTTTCTTGGAGGGGATGGAGGGGAACAGGTTGGGTCAAGTGGGAAATGTGGTCATACCGTGAGTTTCAGGCTGATTTGCTGAACCGATGGGACCAGGTGACTTTCCTTCATTTATGTGAAGAAACACAGTGTTCTCTGCTTTGGCTTTCTCCCCTCAGACTCCAGGAAGGTGTCACTGAGTTTAGAAGGGAATTCTCCAATATTCTCCATTGCACCTACCATGTTCTATTTCCTATGCAAAGACTGGAGACACAAAGTATGAAGGACTTTGTCTCTGTCCTCAGTCATTTATTTTCGTCCTCCGATCAGCATCTTTTCCTACCCCCTCCCACTCGTCAACAACAAACATTTCTTGATCTACTCAGTGCCAGCCACTCTTCTAGGCTCTGGGGACGCTGGTCATAGTGAATGCCCTGTCTGAGAAGAGCCCAGTCTCCAGAGTGAGACAACATGGACCTGGGCTTGCATGCTGTGCATTTTATAGAAGGTGATGATAGATTTTACCCCCTTGAATTGAGTTTAGCCAGTCCCTTTGAAAGACTGATATCACAGGGGAGAAGTGACAAGCCTGCCCCAAATGCCCTTTGCCACAAGAATGGTGACTCTTCCCTGAGCCAGGATGAGGGCTCTGTTTTATACTTTATTGCCATGTAGAAAGCAAACAACTTTCTCATTAAAGCTATTATTATTATTATTATTTTTATTATTGTCATTATAAGCAATAGTGGTATTCATAGTAACAAAAATTGAAATCAGGTTGCAGGGTGACCTGGGGGCAGATTTTGCCCATGAAGGAGCATCTAAGTGTTCTCTGGGTTTCCTATTTGTGGAGAGAGGGAATCCTTTACCGGGGTGTGGTTCTGTTTGAACATCCTCCCATACCACACCATGACATCCACAGACTTCTCTTTTTAATTTGTTCATTCAATTCAACGAGTATTTATGGAATGCCTACTGTAGGTCAGACATTGTTCAGGCTTTAGGCACAAAATAGGGAGAGACCTATGATCAGAACCTTGGCCTCATAAAGCTCACAGCAGCAAGTGACAGATACTAAACAAGCAATTGTGTGAATAGATCATTCATTACAGCTGTAGCTGTAATGAGTGCTATGGCACTCTGATTTATGTGAGAACAGGTAGAGATTCAGATAGTGTCTACACTTGGTGCTTTTGGCTCCGAAAGGAGCCCAGCATGGGTAATGGGGTTAGATTTGGATGAAGAGCGTTTTATTGGCATGACACTTCCTTGAAAGAGACTCTAACAGCACTTGGCCTTTTTAGCTTTTTAGCTTTTTTAATTAGATAGTTTTCATTGCAGGAGAGTGTGTGTTGGGGTGACTATGCATCCTGGATTGCCCAGGTCTAAGAGTTTCCCAGGACATGGAACTTTCAGCACAAAAGCTGGGACAGTCCTGGATAAATTGAGACAGTTGGTCACCCTAGCATTGTGTGTGTGCACATATATGCATGTGCATTTGTTCATGCATAAATTGGGAAGTCTCAGTTACCTTATCTGTAAAATGGGAAGTCGGCAAATGAAGCTTACTTCCAGCTATAAATGTCTCTGCTTTCCTATGAGTACCCGAAGATGGTGTTTAAGAGTCTGTATGTTTCATTCTTTTTTTTATAGCAGAGTAGAATTCCACTGTGTAGATATACCACAGTTTCCTTATCTACTCATCTGATGATGGACATGTGGGCTGGCTCCAACTCTTGGCTACTGTAAGTAGTGCTGCAATAAACATTGGAGTACAGGTATCCCTTCGACATGAATGATTTCCATTCCTCTGGGTATATTCCCAGAAATTATATTAAGTGAAACAAGTCAGGCAATGAAAGAGAAATACCACATGTTCTCACTTATTTGTGGGAGGTAAAAATAAATGAAAAAATACACAAACAAATGGGGGGTTGGGGAAGAAGACACAACAATCACAATTCCTTGAACTTGTTAGGATAAGTGAACAGATATGATGTTGATGGGTAGGAGAGGTGAGAGGGAGGGGGAAGGGAGGAATCAGTAAAGGGACATGAAAATCAACTACATTGTATATTGATAAAAAAAAAAAAAAAAAAAAAAGAGTCCGTATGTTCCATAGCTGGTTGTGAGAGCATTTGTGTAGCTTCTGGTGTATGCCGTTCGGGGGCTGAGTATGATCTGCATCCACAATGGATGAGTGTGGTACTCAGTGTGTGCGACATAAAACACAACCCCTCCCCATCATTTTCTATGAATTGCTATTGAATGTAATTTCTATGGCAGCTTTGAGCCTGATGCTAAACAACTTAGCTCTCTTTGTGCCATACTAATCTACTGTACTTGATTGCAAATGGGCTGCCATTAGCCTTGTTGTTAGAGATGGAAAATCTGTGTAATTGCTTCGTAATTTTTTAAAACTTTTGAATGGCGTGTATACGTGTGTGGCTGCTCAGTGCCCATCTATCTATAGGCCGTCTAATGGGTTCCAATGGGAGCCTGCGCAGGAGTCTGGCAACTTGCAAGCTCATCAGCGCTTCGGGCATGACTGGCATTTTAAAGGACCTTGACCATAAGTAGAATTAGCATGTACTGTCCCTCTGGAGACTGTGAGCTTTTCAATTCTGATCCCCATGGTGAAAAAGAAATATATGTAACTTAGTTGGAAAAAATGTCTTTAGGGCATTTATGCTACTCTTGGTTTTGCTTCATAGGACTTACACATTTTTTTTTTTTTTTTAAATCAAATCTCCAAATGGCAGTGGCCAAAACTAATATAGGTCATCATCATCTAGGAAGATAGAACTTCATGGCTGTGCTGGTCTGCCACCTTCTGCCAGGGCACTTACAATGGCCCTTGGGTTTCTGTCACCCAGCCTCCCCAGA
This sequence comes from Cynocephalus volans, assembly GCF_027409185.1. NCBI lineage: Eukaryota > Metazoa > Chordata > Mammalia > Dermoptera > Cynocephalidae > Cynocephalus > Cynocephalus volans. Next base: position 24,012,230 of record NC_084463.1, read on the forward strand.
TTTGGTCCTCTGCTATTGGCCCTCATTATGTGATCTTGATCCTACCGCTGGTTCCAACAGATGAGTGATGAACATAATTTGTCAAGATCAAACAGTTCAGGATGCTTAGTTTAGAAAATTATTTCCAAGAATGCTCAAGCCTGGAGTGGGGACTAAGCCCCACTGGACTGGGACTTTCTGGTACCTTTTAGGACACAGCTCAAATGCCACTTTCTCCTTCCAACTCAAAACGTGCCTCCCTTTTCTGAATTCCTAATATGGTTGTGTTACTTATGTAGCACACATTTCATATACTTCCATGTGTCATCTCTTTATAAGCTCTTATTGAGCACTTACAATATTTAACTATTGGAATCTATGCCACACCCCAGAGCCACAGTGATTCTAAAACTGTTTGCCACCTACCTCACCCTCATCCTTCTTGAGAGCCAGGGTCATTTCTCTGTTACAGACCTGGGCATGAAGAATGTCAGTTCCATTTCCAACCTTTCATTCTCTTATTAATATTTCCTTGAATGATGAAATAATGGAGGTGAGGGGAAATATCAAATGGCAGATGTTTGACAGTTTTGGAAGCTCTTCCTTACGCTGGGATGAATCCTTTACTGAGTATATTTTCCTTACAACTTTCTATGACATTAAAGGAAAAAAAGTTACCACCAACTTATTTGTATAGAATCCTTGTTATCCTAGAATTTATTAGCATAGTCAAGATGGTACTTACGTAAAATATCTTTGAGAATTTTGAACAGATTACACCAAAATGGCCTTACCCAGACTAGTATTTTATTTTTTTACATGTTATTAATAATTTTATTACTTTCCCCTTCAAACTCCTTTGCCCCATCTGGCTTTTAATAGACGGTAAGATTACAGGGGGTAAGACTTTAATAGGGGTAAGATTACAATGTGTCCAGATTTATATCCGAATACAGTCTAGTTGCATTCGGAGCCCTAGAGAGTCAGTCAAGGCTATTATTGGCTGCCAAGATTTTTAGAAAATACATAAATCTCCCTTTGTGCCATAAATACATTTCTGCATTCAGAGCTCAGAGAGAGACCTCATTATACCACATCCTGAGAGAGGGAGAAGCACATCTCATTCCGAGTGACAGGTGACATGTTCTCTAGAAACATGTAAAAGGATTGCGAGCTAATTTAATTCCCTTCTTGTTTTTAACCATGGTTGAAATAATTGTAGCTGTGCAAATAATGCTCTAGCTTGGAACACAGGAATTTTGAGCTAGTTTATGTCCAAAGCCCAGGTTGACTTTGTGTCTGTGCCTCAGTGGCATGGGCCTTTGACTATGCCCCTGTCTCTAAATGGCCTGCTGAGTCACAGGGAGGAGTTTGCTTAGAAGAAAATAAAAGCTAGGTCTATAAAATCGAAATTATCCAGCATAAGGGTTCTCAACCATTGGATTCGTATTAGAACCACCTGGGAGCTTTAAAAACTATTGAGATGCTTGGATCTCTCTCCCATGAATTGTGTTTTAATTGGTTTAAGGTGGGCTTTGCATTGGTAATAGTGAAGTGCTCCCCAAATAATTCTAATGAGCATCCAGCACTGACAAGCAGTGATCTGGTGAGGTGATTCTTAGATTTATCATGGCTCAGAGTCATCTGGAGGGCTGGTTAAAAACACAGATTGCAGGGTCCTGCCCCCAGAGATTTTGACCCTGTACATATGGAGTGGGGTCTGAGAATTTGTGTGTCTGGCAAGTTTCCGAGTTCTGCTGCTGCTGCTGATCTGGGGTCCACATGTGAGAACCACTGATGTGGTAGGTTAGAATTTTAAGGCAGTCATCCTGGTGCACATTTGGGCTGAATTGTAAATTATCTTGATGATTCCCTGCTTTCCACTTTAAGTTATGTCAACCTGTTCTACTAGTAATGACTTTAATAAAATAATTAGTCACTTTCCTAAAAATGGGCCTTCTGGAACATGTCTTCTCACTCTAAATATCAAAACAAAAAATTCAGTCTTCCAAATGTCTCCATTTGTTTATGAATTGAAAAATGAAGACGGCAAATCCTGTACTTTTGGCAACATGTATACATAAAGTTCTTATAAAAGATGATAATGCTGAAACGCCAAAAACAGCCTTTCTGCCTTACCTAGAGCTGAAAAGATATCCCTGGAGAAGAAAATAATTTTCTAAGACCTGAGATCAATTCTTTTTGATCCTTCTGAAAACCTCAGCATCAAGTATTAAATAGCTTGGAAGAAACTTTCTAAAATATGGAGTGTTCTCAGTCAGTGCCATCCTTTCTTACCAGGTGTTTGCCCTTTCTACCTTTACTAATTCAGGGATCTGTGTATCAGAGTCATGACAGTCAGGGGAGCTGTTTCATATCTTAGGGCCTCTTAATATCTTCTTAAAATCCCTCCAGCACTCTTAATGTTGCCTAGCAGCAGGGCCCTCCAATAATAGACACCCTTTAGCTCAGAATCAAAGCCCTGATCAATGTTGTAATGTTTTCAGTAACTGGAGTCCAGGGGCTATGACTCAAGGATATTTCGGAATAAAGTAGGCCTCTCTCTATCTGTGCCTACTGAAAGGAATTACATAGGGAAGGGATAAGCCTGCATTTGCAAACCATTATGGGGTATCTGGGAACTGATTCCCAATTTAAAAGCCTTGATGATCTTTAATTTTCTTGACCTACTTTGCACTGGGATCACAATAATCACAGCTAGGAGGGCATGCTCTTTGATATTGAAGTTGAGTTTCTCGTGATAATCTCTGAGGCTCTCTCACATTCACACAAGAAGCAAGAAAATGGACTAGAAATAACTGGGTAGCCTCATTTGGGGCTGAATAACTCACAGCTGAAACCAGATTGATCACTGGCCACCAACCAATATCGGAAGGGTGGGTGCTGTCAGGCAACCAGGAAGAATCCCAGGTCATTGATTTTGTAGCACATGTGCCTCTTTTGGGTGGGGGAGAAACACATGCTGCTATAGCCAGTACCGCCCTTAGGGCCAGGTAAGAGAGGCCTCCGTGGGGCTCCACCCTCTAGAGCAGCACTTCTAACCCATCACTGTGTGCTCACTTCACCTGGGATCCTGCTAAAATGCAAATTCTGAATCTCTCAGGAGATGTGAATGATGCTCACCTGTGGACTCCTTTTTGAGGAGTCAGAGAGCCCTACTTCTCCCCATGGGACAAGGGGTCTGTGGGGCCAAGGAACTGAGCATACCTTGAGCCTGCACTCCTCTTCTGGATCATTCTGTGGGTACCCAGGATCCCAAAATTCTCCGCTCAAATGTCTCTTAGCTAACTTACTGCACCTGAAAGGATCTCTTCCCTGGTGTGTCATTCGAGGATGCACCAAACCACTGATGTACACACCACTAGGCCCATGGGTGACCATGGGAGGCTGCTGGCAGAGGGTAGGGGTGGAGCTGGGGTGTGCGGGCAGGACCCATAGGCTCATGTATGAGGTGGCGTATGCTGTGGCTCAGAGCCAGAGAGCGGGAAGAAGGGGCACATGCTAGGCACCAGTTTTGTCCTCACTGCCAAGTAGCAACATAGAACTCATAGTCTCACAATTCTAAATTCAAATCTGACCTTAAGGTCAGTATGAATCATGTTTGTTAAGGTAGGAGAAACAAACATATTAGTTAGTGGTTTATTATTGGGTTTAAAGCTTTTAAATACTGAGACATATATGTGGGTCTTTTCTCAGATAGAGCCGCACAATACTTAGGGGCAAGCCTACTTCTGGCTGATGTAATTTGTGTTGTGTGTGTGTGCATGTGTGTGCGTGAAGTAGACATATATCCAACTTGTATTTTCCAACTCAGGAAAATAAAGTAAATCCAACCAGTATTTTCTGACCTGCACACACATCTCACACTCACTGGCAGAAGGGAGGATTTTGTTTTTTCTCTTCAAAATTATCCTTCTTAAGGTCCTTAAGTCTCTTATTTAAGTCACTGTCCCAAGATGACCGGCCTACTTTGTTCTGCTAAACCTCATTGTTAGCTTTATTAGGAAATTTGATTTATGGGTTGGTACAACATAAACACAAGTTAAAATAACTGAAAGGAAAGAGTACATACAGATCAATCCTTTGCAGGGAGAGAGACGGCGGGGGGTGAGAGAGAGAGAGAGAGAGAGAGAGAGAGAGAGAGAGAGAGAGATAGATAGAGAGAGAGAGAGATCAGTGAGAAGTTAGGAGAAGTAGTATAGGGTTAAAGGACTGCTGTTGCTGTACTCTGGTTGTCTAGGTTTGTGATGCTAAACAAGTGTGGCTGACAAACTATGATGAACAGAGCAGAGGAAAGACTAGGCAGAAAACAACTAGAAAATGTCAGTGGACCATGTTGAGATCTATCCCAAACACTTAGGAATATGTCCTCTTCAACCTTGGTGCATAGATTTACTGTGACCACTTTAAACACTTTTTTTAATTAGCTCATCACCAAATGTTAAGCTAGGAAGCATATTAATATTACCACATCAGCAACTCATTTGGATCCTCATAAATGTGGAATAATTCAGCAGTCAATAAAACAACAATATTTAATTGCTATGTGATGATGACCACCTTAGTGGTGTTCTCACTACAGTCTAGGTATTTGACATGCATTATATCACTTGATCCTGACAACAGTCTAGAGGTAGGTATTACTTGCCCACTCTTGGGAAACAGGCTCAGAGAGGTAAAGTACTTCAGGGCCTTCCCCCTACTCTAAGATGACAAGCTGCTTGAGGACAAGGACTGACTTCTTCTACTTTGATATCCCGAAGACTGTGTTAGGCTCAATAAATACTTGCTGAAATTGAATTGAGTGGGGAGTAGAATTTGTCTCTACTTTTTCCCACTGGGCTTACTGACATAGCTAATACTTCTTCTAAATTCCTCTGAGATCATTCTTTTTAAAGGCAGTTCCCAGGAGGGAATCAATGACTCCAGTCCCTGTAGGAAATTGATGATTTCCTGAGGATTTCTAGGACTGAGAGCTATCCATGCTTCGTTGGCATTCTGTTGTCTTATGCAAGACGATGCTAAGAGAGAGGTTTTGTCAAAGGCAAATAAAGCCTGAATGGAGGTTGAGCAGATTTAAAAAATTTTTCTCTTACAGTGGCTAGACAACAGATTATAATTGTCCAAGTATGAAATACCTAATGCCACTCCCTTCTGTCTAAATATAGCTGGCTTCTGCTTTTCCTAGTGAGTGTCCCTATAGCTACAGCCAGCATGGATTACAGAATATCACTCTCACAAATTTTGCGATTTATTTAAAATATACCAAAAGAAAAAAAAAAAAGAACAAAAAAATTAGGCTGATGGTTATCACAGTGTGGTGTTGTAAGGATTTCATGAGCTAAAGTATCAGAAACTGTCTAGCTTAGAGTCAGGCTTACAGAAAACATTATTTAATATCTAATTCCAAATGTTCATTAATCAGAAAGGTGCTAGTCACTAATACCTAGCAGAGCTGTACCAATGCATACCCATGATTACCAGCCCTAGATATTAAACTAAATCTCAGGTCTTTGCCAGTTTATTCACATCACATGGCTTTAATGGTTACTAAGACAGGACTAGGTAGCAATTTGATTTAAGTCTTTCACTAATGTAGTTCAGCTTAGCATCAAGGGATGTAAAAAGGTCACTATTAATCTAGAATATTCGTAATGAACATACTGTCATTCTGGATAATTTAGGTTCCTTTTACCATCACCATTACTCTCCCCATACTGCATGATATAAAACCATCTGAAAATTTCAGACCAAGACAGCTTAGGATAGATTCCAAAATATTGAAATAAAATCTGGCTTCAAGATCCTGTTCTTCCATGTTTTAGCTGTACAATTCTTGTTGAGCCTGATATTTAGTTTTCTCCCCATAAAATGGAAGAATATCAAGATCAAACTCATAGTGTTGTTTAAAGAGGACATAAATATATTGGGTGGGAAAGCATTTTGTAAACTTTGGTAAGGTGCTAAAGAAAATGTCAGATTATTGTTGTAAATGACATTTGTCAGAAGCTAGTGTCTTTAAAAGACCTTGATATTGCTGGAGAAGAGATTCCAAATAAACACAAACTCCTACTTTCAGTTCTTGAGTTTGGATCGGAAATTCATTTGATCCAAAGTTTATTTGGGGGGTTTGAACATCCCCCAATTTCTGTCACTAATTGGTTGATATCACTGTGCTATGAAGTTTCACACTTTCACAACATTCCTGGCAGAATGAATTCCCTGAATCTGATCAGAATCATTTAGAGAATGTACACACAAAAAATGTAAATTGCTTCCAGTGTTTAAAAAAACCCTCACATTTATTCAAACCTTTGAAGTGACTATTTCTAATAAAAGATGATTCCCTTGGGAAAGCGTGAAGTTTGGAAGTTTAGTTTTGTTTGAATTATTTGTATGCAGAGATCCCTATGGGCAAAACAGAAAATAGCTATTTCCCTGCTTGTTATTAGAAGGGAAGAGAGTGTAGTTTCCATAAATCAAAAATAACTGATTATACACAAGAACACTTTTTCAGGTTGGTCAGCTCTGTAGTTTCTCAGCAACTCTGCCATTAATTAGCTAATCTGTTTAACACTTACCTCTTTAAGCTTTTAGACAGCAGGGACTACCCCTCCTCTGGGTTATAAAATCCTTAAGAGTTTAGGTTCAGTACAAGATACCCTGTGGTTTCTCCATAAATATTTATTGATGACAATGACAATAGCAATGATGGCACCAATTAAATGGCATTATTAAGAGGAGAAGCCTGAAATTATGCTAAGTGTGTGATATTGAAAGGAGAGCTGAGCCTAGGGTTCTTTGCTGCATTTATCTAAAAACTAAGGCAAAATATTTAAGAAAAGAGAGGGTACAGGGTTTACTTACCTGAAATCGTCAATCAGTGAAGCCCCAAATCACTATATAAAAGCTTCTACTGAACTCAGTATAGAATCAAGTTCATTGAGGAACAAGCCTGTGCAAGTATTTTGAACTTACAAATTCAATAAATATTTGCTGAATGAATAAATTAGTGAGCAAATACTCCGTGTTGTCCACATATCCTGTTTTTCCTCTGTTCTTCTACCAGCCTTTGAAATAATCCATCAAAAATCCAGTCGTGAAAAAAAAACAATGTATGTTGAGTGTGCACTGTGTGCATATGTATAAAAGTGTGTGTCTCCCAACTGGTCCAAGCAGGTGACTTCCTAGTGACAGTTCTCTTGGTGACCTGCAGGGATATATGAACACACATGCTACATTCTCCTACGTAGGTTACTCTTGGAGATACAGACAGAATCTAATGGGCAGAGACAAGGTCATGAGACTACAGTTGAAGAGAAACTCTTCAGGTAGGGGTAACAAGGTGAAGGACAGCCTGGGTGAAAACGGACGTTTAAGGAGTGTGAGGAAACCTGGCCAAATATGAGCTAGAGGGAAAAATAACAATCCCATAACTTAAAAATTAACGATGACCTCTTTTGAGAAGTCAGTGTTACCCGAGACTGCTTCTCTGACCTCTGAGCCATTGTTTCACAACAGAAAGTCTAAATCCAGCTACCCAGTACTGCAGGTGTGAAGAAATAAAAATGGCAAATAACTAGCAGGTCATTGTCTTGTCTCTGGGGAAGGAGGGCTGCTGTATTCTTCAGTTTAGGTTTAAATTGCACCAGCGATGGAGACTGCTTTGGGGAACTGCATGCCACTGGCAGGACATCCAGGGTCATGTGTATGTATCCAGCTGGATTCTGTGCAGTTTCCACCAGCTCTTTGCATCCTCCCCCTCTGGGTCTCACTAATCAATTCCTTTCCTCCTGCTGTTGGTATTCTTGGCAGGTCTCAGATACTCATCGTTTAGCAAGCTGCCACACATAACACCCTTCTTTTAGACCTTCCTTAGAAGCCAGCTCCTTAGTCGTTGGTGATTGCAGAGAGCAGAGCATTCTCTGAGGACTGGTGGAGTGACCTTTGGTCAAGCCATAGTTTGTGTCACAGTTTGTCCCAACCAAGTAGAAGCTTCATTGATTTTTTCCTTTATACCTTGCAATTATTGAGTAAAAACGAAACAAAACAAACAACAACAACCAAACCTCCGAATAGCTGCATTGCTGCAACTACTATTATGACAGCACTTTAGGAAAAGTTACCTGAACGCTAGTGACTATTTACCTTTTGAAGTTTCTATGCTTAGAAGGAACATTTTCTTTCAATGTTAATAATTAAAGTAAATTCCAAGTGCATAATACAGGCTCTTCAAATAAGCATATGCAGAGAGGGTTTTTAAAAACTTTTCTTGATGACTTGGTTTTTTCCCTTTCCCTTTTTAGTATTCTGTGGAGCACTCTAATCTTTGTACTACAAAACAGCTCTCTTTAAGATTCAGAACTTGCCAACAGTTGGATAAGATGTAATAAAGTCTCCTGTTGTAATAGTACCCTGCCGACACAGGCACAGATCTAAAAGAAATGGCAGAGAATTAAAGTCTTCTGACTAGAGGTTTGTATTCTTTCCTGAAAGTTTAATCCAGTACCAGGGACCTATTGCAGCTTCTCACTGTCTCTGAAGGAAAGAGAAAGGTTCTTTGTGTTTTGGGGGCTGGGGGTGGGGGTGGGGGGATAAAAACATACAGAATGTAATTTCAGCTATGCAGATTAAACATCTGATCTCCTTGTCATTGCTATTATTATCGGTTCATAAAACATCTCTTGAGACAGAAAAACAAAAGAGATAAAAGAAAGCTGTAAAGTCCAAACCCCAGGTTTTCCCCCTCAAAAAGAGAATTAAAAGAATGTGATTATGGCTGGCCGTCTTGGTGCTGGGATGTCGGTTCACTGCCCCTTGCTGATAGGGTTTGAATAGTGTGAAGGTTAATTCTAGGTGTCAACTTGATTAGATGAAGGAATGCTGAGAAACCTGGTAAAGCTGTGTTTTCACTTGTGTCTATGAGGGTGTTTCCAGAAGAGATTAGCATGAGAGCCTGAGTGGACTGGAGGGGAAAAATCTGCTCTCAGTATGGGTGGGAACCATCCAGTCTGCTGGGGGCCCCAAGAGAACCCAAAAATCAGAGGGAAAAAAAAGGCAAATCTCTTTCTCTTTCTGCTGGAGCTGGGATACGCTCTTCTGTCCTTGGACATCAGAGCTCGAGACTCTTCAGCTTTTGGGTTCCAGAACTTACACCAATGGCACCATTGGCTTCCCTGGTTTGAGGCCTTCAGACTTGGACTGAGCCACGCCGCTGGCATCCAGTTTGCAGATGGCCTGTCGTGGGACTTCTTTTCACAGTCGTATGAGCTAATTCCCCTCCATCCCTCTCATATGTTGACAACATATCCTATTGATTCTGTCTCTCTGGAGAACACCGACTCATACAAAAAGGAAGGTCGGTGTTCTGTGGCCCTCTTCTCATTGATCTTTGATCCTCAGGAGGGACAGTGAAAGAGACAACCATCAAGTTCTTTTTCTGAGGCCTACAAGAGCTACAGATAGAAGAAATTTGTTCCAATGTCTTCTCATCCAAACTATGTCTTCCTTCTCATATTATCTACTGCCATCAATAGAATCCTTTCCCCGCCCCTAGGACATCAACTCTTGCCATTATGCTTGAGATTTCCATTTCTTCACATGTGGTAATTTATTAAGACCAATCAGTTCTTCCGGTGTAGTGTACCCCCACTGCCCCCCCATCCTCACTCTTGTCTTCTCCCTCAAAATCTCATGCCAGGATTATCAAAATTGTTTTCTAACTTTTCCCCCTCATTTTGAGTTTCTCCTCCTCTAGTTAATCTTAAACACCATTATCAGACTCTATTTCTTTCTGCCGTTTAGGCCAGTTCCCCAAGTATAGACCTCCAGTGATTTCCTGTAACCCACACCATGGATTTGCAGCCTTCTTTTTGTAGTAGACTCCTTATAAAACAAAATATTCGTACAGAACCCAAGTTTATTTAAATGCAGAAATATTCTGTTTAGGGGGTTTTAGAGGGAAATTCAGGGACATCCAGGAAATCCTTGGCAGCCTCCACACTCTGCTGCTCTTTAGTGGTCACCGAGGTCCTTGCAGATCCCAGTAACTCAGGATTATACAGCGTGAGAGCCACCACCCAGCCACAGATCGGCACACTTTTCATACAGGGAAAAACCGTAAATGTCTCAGGCTTTGCAGCTATGCACTCATGCTGTTTCTGTTGCTCAGAGCAAACTAAGAACCTTTCTTAGTTCGTGGCCTGTACAAAAGCAGGCCATAGTCTGCCAATCCCTGCAGGTAATCCTAAACCCTCTGCAGCACAAGGGGAATTCACAGTTGCCTATGAATTCCCACCGCTTCCTCTACAGGAGGCGGATGAATGAGGCGCTGCCACGCACAGGTTCTGGAGAGACTCCCTGTTCTCTGCTTACTCCCTGCGTGACTTTGAGCAGGTCAGATAGGCTCTCTGGGTCTCAACGTTCTTACGTGCAAAATGGAGCTAATAGCACAGACCTCCTACAGGTGTTGTGGGAATCTACTGACTTCTCGCATGTAGAGTGGTCAGAGCAATGTCTGGCAGATAAACACTTGATGAAAAGGAGCTATTAAGGTCATAGTGCACACTGTCACCCTCTCACACTTTCCTGGCAGCTGTATTGGCCTTGCTCACACTGTTTTTCCCTTTCTCACTTCTCTCCACCTTCTAGATTCCAGAGCCACAATCGAGTAACACCCACCTCATCCGCCTAGTGAGTATTTGGAAGCACGGACCCCACTGATGACCAGCAGCAGACTATCAGCCCTGCCTGCAGGGCCCCTCAGAGGTGGTTCTTAACCTGATATTACTGGGGCAGAGGAGCCAGGGTCAGGGTGCCAAGATGGCCTTTGCAACCAGTGGAAACATGACAGAGAGCAAATGCTAAGAATTTGCACTGCAGTAGGGAAAGGGAAATGCCCATTACTCCCCAGAGCAGAAACTTGCAGAAGTGAGATGGTGATGCTACTAATAGTTAAGTCTATGTGTCTGCCAGTGGGGGAATCTCCCATACCAACCTGTAACAGGAGGGTGAAATGGGACTCCTGGCTTATTTTCCCAGAGGCCTGAACAGGACAGAAGCCAAGCTGCTGTGACCGCAGACGGGAGTGCTAGATAACCTTGCAGGACCTGTGGAGAGTGTTCTGAAACTGCTTCTTCCATGGTGGGGGGCACCCCACCTGGGCCACAGCAGCAGGTAAGGTGGCAGAGGCTAGGAGGGAGTGTTTTGACTACTGAGGTGTTTCCCTTTCTTCTTATCTCAAAGCAGATGAGGAAGATTCAAGGGGGCTATTCAGAGAGCCTGTTAGGAGCCTCTACAGCAAGGGAACCTAGGGACTGGTGTTTAATTTCTGCCTGAGGAAGACTAAAGCTGCTGGTCTCCTGATGCCAGTGCAAAGAGGTTTTTGGAAATGAACCCTGGACAGCCTCCCACAAAGGGGGATGCTTCCCAGGGCCCAAATGTGGACTCTGCAGGGGGAGATGGCCTGGGGATGTTTAAAGGGGGGAGAGCTGTGTGGGCTGGGTTTCTGGAAGGGAAGCGTTAGGTGCTCCAGGGAGTAGAGACTTTGTTCATATCAAGAGTGATGTATGTACTTAGTGGTCTCAGCAGGAGTTTTTTTTTAAAACAAAATATAACAAAGACAGTCAAAAGTCTAGAGTTGTACATCTGCTACTCAGAAGGTGTCCATCTCCAGATTATGATTGTACCTTCCATGATAAATTGTGTCTTTTTCTTCTAATTTCCTCTTACCCTGGGCAGGAGGCAGGGTGTAGGAAAAGCAGGGTGGAAAAAACCATCTATACCCATAGCCCCACTTCGGGCTTCAAACCCAAAGAAGACCAGAACTGGACCTAAGGAGAATCCTTAAGGTGAAGGAAGTATGTCATTTTGATGATTACAGTGGACTAGGTGTTTCAGCTACTGAACCGAGACTGCTTTCATTATTAAAAAGGGCTTGCACAGCTTTGAGACTTTCCTGAAGTTATAACCCAGGGATAGGGAAGACTAATCCAGAGTAGTGACTTCGTAGGAACTACGGAAAAAAGAACACATTTACTCTTTTGAATGTATTTTATAAAGTCTGTTCACCCAACAAAATAGTTAATACTGTGTTAATTAATGTTTTATTAATACATGTGTGAGACTGCTTTTCAAAACATATAGAAGTTACTGTCACTAAAATACAAATTCAGCCCAAAATGTGTAGACGTGTGCACGTGCATGCATGTATGTGTGTGATGAAAGAGCAGAGGAAATACATTGGTTCTAGAATCAGAAAGGTCTTCCTGGCTCTTTTGCCTTGCTAGTTACTTAACCATTCTGAGCCTGGGATGGTTTTTTCATCTGTAAATGGACATAATACTAATGTTATTTCATGGGGGTCTTGTCAGGATTGAGATAATGCCTGTAAGGCAGTTGGTAAGGGACTTGATACACAGTAAGCACTCAGCAAACACAAGCTACTATTATGATTATCCACTTCTCATCCACTTGCACGCACACCCCGTGTCCCTCAATCCATGCTCACTTTCTCTTCACCATCACCCCCAACCAACATCCACACTAGAGGAAAGAGCATGGATCTGATTTGTTTCTTTATTCTCTAAGACTTGTGGACACTCTTTAGTATTCAACGAACATGTGTTGAATGGTGATATAAAGATGAATTAAGCACAGGTTCTGCCCTAACGAACTCATTACTAAGTTAAAGATAACTGTAATACATCAGAGTGGCAACTGCCATATAGACAAAGTATAGACAAAGTCTGGGTTCAGAGGGGTGATAGTCCATCCTGCTCTGGTTAGACTGTGAGATGGCGAATTCAAGATTCCTGGAGTGATTCACAGTTGAATGTCACAGGAATATCCATCCATCCATTCATTCATTCATTCAACAAACGTTTGACTGTCCAGTATGTGTTTGCAGTCTTCTACCCACTGGTTACAACTGAACGAGTCAGATGCAGACTGTTTCTTGGGATCTTGAGGGCTCCTGGCGCAGGGAGGTGAATTAAGAACCTCAAGCTGGGAGGATACAGCTCAGTCATGTGGGCCATAAGTTCTTGATGAAGTTCATGCTTCGTGGGCATGCCTGGGTCAGCTAGGAGAGGGCAGGAAGAAATCGAAGCCTGAACCAGTCATGGGATGGCTGGTCAATCAACAGCCCATACTGGACTGCAGGTTGTAAATCAGCCCTTGTTCAAGGTCATTCCAGCAGGAGAGCCTAAATCTAACTGGTATTGAAAGGAAGCAAGCAAGGGTAGGGATTCAACAGAGCAAACTCAGGGAAAGATATTCCTCCTCCTTTTCTTTCCTTTGTTTCCTCTAAGAGATACTCAGCATCCTTTCTTTCTTTCTTTTTTTTTTTTTTTTGTCTGTTTTGTGACTGGCTGCACCGTGCTCAGCCAGTGAGCGCACCGGCCATCCCTATATAGGATCCGAACCTGCGGCGGGAGCGCTGCTGCGCTCCCAGTGCCGCACCCTCCCGAGTGCGCCACGGGGTCGGCCCTCAGCATCCTTTCTGAAAGTGCTGATGGTCGACCAGTGAGGGGGCAGGGCTGGGTGTCTGTGCTGTCAATACACAAGCCATCTGTCTGTCAAGCTGTCAGCCCTTGTGAAGGCACTGCCGGGTCTGCCTAGGCCAGGTTGAAGGCTTCCGTGCACAGTGGCTGTCCTGGAGTGGGTGGGCAGCAGAGAGGGTTTGCACACAGCCATCAGTGGAATGATGATCCTGATGACTTTAACTTTCCCTCCTGACCTGTCAAATGGAACATCACCTTCTCCTGTTTGACACTTGGGGCTCATATCACATACCTCCTCCTGGTTATCTGCTGCTACCTTGCCATCTGTCCTTGGATTTAATGTTTTTCTTCCTTGAGAAGAATATAGTTTTTAGGTCAAATTTTCAGACTTTGTAATAACCCCAGGATATTGACCATTAGGCATAATGCAAACCTTTCTTTTTGGTGCCAAGCCAGCTTGATAGATAATCATTTTTCTGTCATTGACAGGTGTTTTGGAGAAGTGTGTGTTTATCGACTGTTCCCTGAGAATAGAATATCAGACAAAATTTTTGTTTAAAAGGTGCACTATCCCTCATAGATTGGCATCCGCATTAGGAAACAATAAGAAATAAGTACTTTATAAACATAGCTGTCGGGTGGCGATGGGAATACCTGCATTGCTAGACTCAAATTCCCTGACACCTGTCCATCTGCTGAGGGGCCCGGGTGGGTGGCGAGCTCCTGGGCCTGGGAGTCAGAGACCTAGGTTCTTTCTCTGTCTCTTTCCTTAACCGGGTTACTGAGATTTAGACACAGAAAAAGACAGATGATTTTATGGTAAAGGAGAAAGATGACTAGTTAAATTCTAAGTTTTATTACCACACTAAGAAATGCTCAGCACGTTTCTTCTCTAAACTCTAAAAAGTATAGAATTGATAGTCTGAACAATCCAAATTACTATTGTCTATCCTATTTTTTTTTACTGTTTTCTTGTGCTTATTCATGAATTCATGTATGTACTTATCCATTAAGTCAATTATTCATTTATTTGTGCAACAAAGATTTCAAATATTTCTTTTTTTGATAAAGTGATGGAGACACCCACAAAAGGGAAGCTTGTGAAATCAGAAACTCAGGCAAATTTCCTGCTCTTCACTGGGAACTACTTTAAGAATGCAGCCCTTAGGTCTGATGGACACCGCTTGAGGCCTTTAAGAAAGCCTCATCTCCATATCATTTGGCCCAAGTATCCTTCAATTTCAGGTAGTGAAGGGTACCTAAGTAAACACTGCCTAGTTAACAAAAACCCTGAACTCTCTATAGATTGCCAGTAACTTGGTTGCCGAGATTGATGTCTAACAGATGATATGAGAGGAGAAGCCACTTAAGTCTCAGGCCCGTGCTTGAATAAGAGTATGTGCTTCAGCTGAGATTTGACAAGAGGAAAACAATTCTTTATGATCCTTTCAAAGGTAATAGACTTGAATTGAGGATCAGGTGATGAATTGTGAGAACAGAAGAGAGAAATGGCATTATTACCTTTCTTACAACCTGGTGGAATTTGATGAATGCAGGAAAGGTCAGAAGGACCCAGATGGAAAAGTTCATTCAGGTCCGGAACATTTCCTATGGGCTTGGTCTACAAAGGAACAATACCATCCCACAGCCACTGCAAGGGAGAGAATGGTGCTGTCAGAATTTCTTGGCAGAAAGTGACTCAGTTCTCACTACAGAACTGAAAACCTTGGGGGACTAGAAGAAATAATACAGGTACTTATCTACCATAGAGGAAGGGACATGTCATGGTAAAAGGCATCTAAAGTAAAAGCATCTTTACCCCTAACTCTCTGGGTCTCTGTGTCCTCATCAATTAAAGAAAAAGGAATTGAGTAAAATCACAGTGGATAACAGACTCAAATACCTACAGTGCTGGTCAGGAAATATGCATTACAGTAGGGAATGAATAGTGGGGACTACGTTGAATCGAGAGACTGGAAAATGCACGCTTCTTCTAAAGACACTCCCATATATCTATATTTGAATATATTCTGAAGCCAGTTCTACTTTTGGCCCTGGGCAATTAATTAACAACCCTTGCACTAAATGTCTTTGTTTAACAGGCATTTGTGTCTGTAAGGTTCCCTATTGTCTCTTATTTTTTATCATTAAAAGTCTATCACATTCCTCTAAATTTAGCGAGGTCTGATTTGTCGCCCTATTGCTGGTAATAATCTACTGAGCAGAGTCAGATTTTATGGGCCTCCGACAACTTCCCAGTGGCAGTCTTCTCCAGAAAAGTCATTCTACAGTCCGAGCACTCTCTGTTCCTTTGCTCAATGACCAGGAGGAAGATTCTAGGTAGAGAGCCAGTCACCGAGTATTCACTCCAAGTGGGCATTTGGTTGCCCCAGATCATCCTGGGTTTGAGCTCTTACCCAGCAGCCTCAGCCCATGGATTGCAGGAGCCCCCTGCCAGCTACTGTTTTATGAAGTAATCTTCTCTCCCCACTCCCTCCCTGCCTGATTCTCCAGGGGCGATGGCTTTGTTTCCGGATTAACATGTGCCCTTATAGCTCAGCCCTGCACATCTCTCCAGGAACTCGGCAGCAGCACCACCCACCTTCCATCCCAAACGAGGTACGAAGAATCTCCTTCCGTGTGGACTCATCTTAGCCGTCATGGCGCGGTTCTGCCACTCATCTAGGCCTGTGACAAGACCTGCAGCTCTCTAGAGCTTCCCTGGTGTTTCTTCTTGTGGGAGCTGCTCACGTCCTGTACCGTGGCTCTAGGGCTCCGGGGCCCCCATCGTTCCTCCTGCTGTTTGCTACACAGAGGCTGGAAGGCAAGGCTCCTACTTGCTGCCCTGCTCTGTTTGAGGTCTCCCCGTTTCCCAGAGCAGCCAGTAGGAGGCCGCGTGCTGCTTTCTTCCCTCTAGGCACCCTAGAGGCCTGGGAAGCTTCTCAGTAAATAACTTTTTCCCTCAGATTCTACCAGTGAGCAGAAATGCCTCATTGTTCACCTCTGGAAATAAGAGATCCTTTTTTTTACTCTCCCTGGCAGGGCCTCGGATCTTTCTTTTCTTGGTTTGGCTATTAGCCCAAACATCTCACTTTTCACCTTTCTTTCCCTGTAGAAGGCTAAAAGGGGTGGGAGACAAATGTTGGCACTTTAACCTTCTCCCTACCCCCACTTCTTTATTTTAAGTTTGGAGGTGCGGTGGCTGAATGATTAAAAATACCTGCTAGGTATCTTCTTCTCAACAGACAGAAAATAAGACGAGCATACAGCCTGGAGCGGTGCTGTTGGTCCTAACCAGGATGGGCTGCACCGAGCAGGACTCTGGGTACTGTCAGGGAAGCCAAGTGCCACCTTATATATGAGGTCTCATTTGCATCTGTAGATGTAGTACCAGGGATTTTTTTTTTTTTTTCCCAGTCTTTCCTATTTGGAGGATTTCTGGCCCTTACTGTTGAATTGCTCTTTGGGGAGTGTGTAATATTTTACTATTTGAGATGGGTTTTCTCTGAAGGTGGGTTGGTGGGATCTGAATCTGAATAACTGTATGTTGGTGCTGCAGTCTCTACTCCTTGAAAATAGGTTACTTCATTCTTAAGATGTGACTGTGTGTTTCTTGGGGGAAGCCCACTCACAAAATTATGAGGACCCATTCACAAGTGAGCAGCTAGGAGGCAGAGTGCTCAGGCGTGGCCTGCAGGGAAACCTTTGGGTAGGACTCTGTAGATAATTTTCTCCACCTATAAAATGGGCATAGTACATTGTGTTTTCACAAATTGATGTCTGGAAGAATATTCTAGAGTAGCATTGTTCTGTATATGCCATTCCTGCCTGTGTGTATACACAGGCACACACGCACACATACAACCAATTCGGGAACAAAGTAATTTTGTATTGAAGAACTTGCCTACGTATAACACCAAGGTACAGAGCGCTAAGAAAGAGCAGTTGGGTGGAAGCTTGTAGACTACACGGCTGCTGACCACAGTAGCAGTAGTTATAGCCAGAATTCCTGGCCTGGGCTTTCTTTGGACCCTCCCTCAGAAACTGGGAACAGTTTTCTCCTCTTGCATTGTGAGCCACCCTGCATGAGGGCTCCTTCAGTCTTTCTGCTCAACCCATATGACAGAAAAGAAAATAGAAGCCCAGATAATCAGAAGGCTAGTTTCCAAAGTAAAACCAGGAGAGCTGGATTTTATCCCAGCACTGGCAAGTCTGAGCTTAGATGAAATTTTAAATTTAACTAAGTTCTTATTAAATGAGCTTATGACTTATTAGAAACAAAAGCACATTAGAAGCCATTTAGTCCAGCTTCTTCCTTTTACAAATAAAAAAACTGAACCCCAGAGAAATTTGTCTTTGTCCCTCTCATTGCCACCTTTCTCTAATAGTTGCTATCTTTGTGCCTCCGATCCCCTCCCTGGCTTCTTGGTGCTTCCATTCTGTCCAGGCAAAAGCCACATTAAAAACCCAAACTTACTAGAATTTTACACACTTAGGTGTTTCTCCACTCAGAGGTTTTGTATTTGAAAAGATCAGTAAGTAAAGGAGAAATTTTTGAACAAAAGATAATCTTTACGTCCAATTTTTAATTCAATGAAGGAGATATGTTTAAACAAAGGGTCTTTTTAGGTGTTCTGAAAATCACAATTTCTTTTTCATAAAAGACCAGTTGTGATGATCCAATTTAATAATGTTAGTAAATAATATGCTGAACTTTCAAAAGGAGAGAACAGAACTGACGTTACCAGAGGTGGGCGGGGGGGAGGGGAAGGGGGTAAGGGGGGCATTGGCAAAGGGCCACGGAAAATGATTATGTTGTATAATGTTGAATGTACTTCTTATCCTGATTTGAGCACCATGGAATGCACAAAGGTACTGACATTCAACTCTGTACCCCACAGATATGTACTATCAACTATATTATGATAAAAAAAATAATAGTGGTAATAACAACTATTATAATGAATAGCACTTATTGGACCTTGACTCTGGTCTAGCAATAATTTAATAATTTAAATATTTGTTGAATAGATTAAAACAATGAAGTTCTGTGAGTTAAGGACTTTAATTATCCTCGTTTAAAGATGAGGAAACCGAGGCACAAAGCTAGTAAGAGGCATGTCATGTATGCTGACCACACGCCAAGCTCTGTACTGCTAGACACGATGGCTACCAGGATGACTGAGGTGGAGCCTTGCCCTCATGTCCTCATGGAGCTCATCACCCACCCGTGGAGTGAGAGGCCAGAAACAAATCACGTCCCTATGTTGAACTGATCCTACCCGAGGGTCGTGGAGGCTTCAGGGAGGGTAGATCTGAATGCACCTGTTTTCCTTTCAGGTGCTAGTCAATGAGGAATGCATGCAAGGCTCACTAGTCAGATTCCAGGAGAGGACACACAGCTGCACTGTCCCCTGTGTTTCTAGGAGAGGTGTGCAGGAGGCGGGGAGGGCAGTTAATCTGCCCCTGCTGTACTCTTGCTCTTGTCACACCATGGCCCCTGATCCCGTCCTTCGTTTACAAGGGTTTCCAACAATTCTTTGCCTTCAGTCAGGCCAACCCTGGCATGATGAAGAGGTGAAGTCGATGAGGGCAGGAGACTTCTGTTTTTTAAGACTTGCCTCTTTTCATTCCTCGCAGGAATGGCGGAGTGTGTGTGTACAGCTTTAAAACAGACTCCATCAAATTGTCAGCCAGCCATGGGCTTTTCCCATAGGGGATCCCATCTGCTCTCTCCATTGGCCTCACAGGGAGCTCTTCAGGGCTCTGTGATCCAAGGCACCTTGGCTTTCCTTTCTGCTACTGTTGCTTTGGGGGTTTGTGCTGTTCCAATTTGCTGCCTTCTGGGAACTTTCCAGAGGTACAGAGCCTCCATTTATTATAATTTTGCATTTTGTTATTTATACTAGGAAGCCTTTGGGTTTGAGCAGCTGCAGATTAACATTCATTATGCCTACAGTCTAGTGCATCAATATTTTTAAGAGCTGCACAGGATTTTCTTTGTACTAATATCAACAGGTAAGGGCCAAAGGAAGTACCTCTGGCTACAGATGTTTTTCTTTCCTTTCATTTCTTCCCCATCTGAGACAGGCATAGAGTTGCTAGAGCTGCTCTATAGAAACACATAGATGCCCTTTGGTATCCATGGGGGATTGGTTCCAGGAACCCCTGAGAATACAAAAAGTCTGTGGATGCTCAAGTTCCTGATACAAAATGGCATGGTATCTGCATATAACCTACGCACATCCTCTTGTATCCTTTAAATCATCTGTAGATTACTTATAATACCTAATACAATGTAAATGCTATGTGAATAGTTGTAATGTATTGTTTAGGGAATAATGACAATAAATAAGACTGTACATATTCAGTACAGACACAATTTTTTTTGAATATTTTTGAACCATGGTTGCTTGAATCCACAGATGCAGCACCCACAGATACAGAGGACCAACTGTACTTACCAGTTCAGTATATTTCTGTAGATCTTTAGCTATTCAGAATAGTTTCTTTTTCTCAGTGCAGAATTTACTCTGTCCTTCTGACATAGGTAACTTTGACAAAACCTTATACAATAAGGTTTTGATCAGCAAACTTGATGGCAAGAGTAGTAATTTCTTCTGAGAGGAGGTTCAGCAAATATTAAGAAAACACGGTGAGGCTTAGAGATGCTTTTGGAGCTGTTGCTCTGTTATTAGAGACACTGTGAGGGAAATTACTGGGAGAATCCATTCATCAAGAAGTACTTATGGAAAACCTGCTCTGCTCTGTGACTATACAAAGGCCCTATGACTATACAAAGATGCATAAAGCATGTTTCTTATCAGAGAGCTGGAAATCAACTTGGATAATGGAAGGTGTATACTCCTCAGAAACCTACAGAACCTCAGGCAGGGTCTGCTTGATGTTTTGTGGAAAAGAGAAGTAGTGGAGTGGATGAGGAAGCTTGACTTATGCCTGGAGGGAGAAATTGGCTTTTGATGCGTGAGAAGAAGGGCTTTCCAGATAGCAGAAATACTGTGTGTATATCTTTGATGTCTCCCATTTTACTAAGTAGTTTAAAGGTTTATCAATATAATTTCTGCAGTGTTACTCCACCCATTATGAAACTTCTGGTTTTATGTTTTGTTTTTAACTTTTCTCTCAGCTGAGACCCTAATACATTCCAGGTAAGAGGGAATAAACTTGTATAAAAATCCACAATCATCTTGTACTGAAGAACCAGAGGACAGAATTCAGGGCATTTGCAAAAGCTGAAGCGTGAGGAGGAGGAGGAGAATCCTTGAAAGGAGAGCCAGAGAGGGGAAGCCCACATTCTGTATGTAAACAAACTTTGCCCAAATCTCTGACTGACCTCCAAAATATGCATGCACAAGGCATACTCCAAGAATCCCAAGTATAACATTAAGAAACAAGCAGAGATTTCAGCTACTTTCCACCAAAAAACAGATTGAGCTTTGAGTCTGTGTCCAGTTAATTGGTTACTAAAACAAACAAAAAATTTTTTAAAACTCTCTGTAGGAACATAACTGGATCCAGAGTCTCTACATATATCACATACAGTGTTTTGAAGACAATTCAAACTTACTAGACATAGGACAAAACAGAAGAGTGTGACAACTTGTATTTAAGAGAATAGGCAATCTATAAAGACCGACCCAGATATTGGATTTAGCAGAAAAAAATTTTATTTATTTATTTATTAAACAAATTTTACTATTTTAATGTCCTGGGAGGAAGAAATGCACTAGGAAATCACAAGAGAGTAATTTCCCAATTTTCTAGTGGGGTACAGAACTTATATATCCACCTTAGTAGATAAAAGTTTTAAAGGAACTATTGAGACTATGTTCACGAATGTAAAAGAACATAAGCTCAAAGCAAATGATCAACTAGGAAATTTCAACAGAGAAATAGAAAGTACAAAAATAGACAAAAAATCCTGGAATTAAGAAAAAAACAGTAAAATAAAGTTTTACAATAAAAAATTCTCCAGATAAGCTTAGCATATTGGCCATTTAAAAAGAAAGATGGAAAAAAGAGTTAGTATATTTAAACATAGATCCATAAAAATTATCACTTGAAGAACAGAGAAAAATATTTTTAATATGAAACAAATCCTCAGCAAAATTCTAACATACATGTAATAGGAATATTGGAAGGAGAGAAGAAAATGAATGTGGCAGGAAAACTATACAAACAAAGGCTGAAACATTTCCAAGTTTGGTAAAAACATACACTTACAGATTCAAGAAGCTTTGTGAACTCTAAGGAGAATAAAAACAAGAAAATAACACCTAGTACATCAAAGTCAAACTACTGAAAACTGAAGGTTAAGAGAATCTTGAAAGCAGTAGGAACAAAGTGACACAGCCCCTAGGGGAACAGCGATAAGGTGACTACAAGCTTGCCATTAGAAACAACAGAGGTCAGAAGACAGTGGAATGGTATCCTTAGAGTGCTGAAGGCAAAACCCACTAACCAGAATTCTAAACTAAAATTATCCTTCTAAAATGAGGACAAAATGATGATTATTTTTAGATGAACAAAGACTAAGAGAATTTACCACCAGCAGATCTGCATGACAAGAAATACTAAATGAAGTTCTTCAGGCTGAAAGAAAATTACATTGCATGAAAATTTGGATTTTCAGGAATAAAGGGCCTACAAAATGGTAAATACATGAGTAAATATAAAAGTTTGACTTTTAACCTAAATTTTTAAAAAATATGTATTACCATCTAAGCAAAAATTGTGATATTGTATTGTGGGTTTATAATATACATATATGTAACATGTGCAGGAAACAAAGCAAAAAACACAAGAAGGAAGTAAGTAGATCCTTACAATTGCAAGGTTTTTACATTTTATGTGATGTGATCTAATATTAAATCTAAGCATACTGTGAAAAATGAAAGATATGTACCGTAATCCCTAGCAACTACTAAAAAATAAAAAGGTAAATCTAAAAGAATGAATAGACAAATTAAAATTGAATTTTAAAGCAAGCGAACAAACAAACAAACAAAACATCCTGGAAAGGAAAAAGTGAGAAATAAGAAACAGAAACATTAACAGGAAGAATAATCATGAAATGAAAAACTTAAGTCCAACTTATTAATATGTACAGTAAGTGTGAATGAACTTTAAACACTCCAATTAAAAGGCAGATATTACCAAAATGGATAAACAAGCAAGACACAATTATATGCTATATACCAGAGATGCACTTTAAATGTAAAGATAAAGATGATTTGAAAGCAAGTGAATGAAAAAGGATATAATATCATGTTGAAGGGACACCTGCACTCCCGTGTTCATCACAGCTCTATTTACAATAGCCAAGATATGGAGCCAGCCTAAATGTCCATCGACAGATGACTTGATAAGGAAAATGTGGTCTATATGCACAATGGAATCCTACTCAGCCATAAAAAAGAATGAAATTCTGCCATTTGAAGCAACATGGATGAGCTTGGAGAAAATTGCGTTAACTGACATAAGCCAGGCACAGAAAGAGAAATACCGCATGTCCTCACTCGTAAGTGGGAGCTAAGAAACAAAGAAAGATGATAATAGAACACTGAACTTTCAGAAGGCAAGAACAGACCTATAGTTACTAGGGGTGGAAAAGGGGGAGGTGGAAGGGAAGTAGGGAGTAATTGGGTAAGGACACAAAAAGTAATTATAATTTGCAATGATGAACATGCTAATAATAATGATTTGATTATCACTTGCTGCACACAAATACTGGTAGTCAACTCTGTACCCCATAAACATGTATCAAAAAAAAGATGTAACATACAAAGAGTAGGCATAAGAAAGCTAGAGTGACTATATTAATACTGGATAAAGAAGACTTTAAGACAAAAAGATAAAACAGCACATTTAACAATGATAAAAGGGTTAATTCATACATAGCACAATACATAACAATCATAAAAGGTTATATACCTAATAATAGAGCTTTAAAATGTATGAATATAATATTATAGAATTAAAAGGAGACATTAAAAATCCATAATTTAGATCACAAGTTTAACATCCTCCTCTTGGTTATTGCTAGAACTATTTGACCACCACCACCACCAAAAAAAAATTACTAAAGATATAGAATATCTGAACAATACAATCAACCACTTTGATCTAATTAATATTTATAGATGACTACACCCAACAATTGCAGATAACATTCTTTTTAAGTGTACATGATGTATTCCCTAAGATAGACCATATGTTGGGCCATAAATTAAGCCTCAGTAACTTAAAAGGATTGAAATCATACAGAGCAAGTTCTCTGATTACAATGGAATTAAATTATAATTTAATAACAAGAAGATATCTAGAAAACTTGAATATTTTGAAATTAATCAACGTATTTCTAGAAAATTCATCATCAAAGAAGAAATCACAAAGAATGTTAGAAAATATAAATAGATGATAATGAAAATACAGTGTATTAAAACTTGTTGGCAGCTAAAGCAGTGCCCAGAAGAAAATTTATAACATTAAAATGACTCTATAAGAAAAAGATAAAGGCATAATATTAATGAGCTAAAACTGTACGTTAAGAAGATAGAAAAAGAGCAAAGTAAACCCAAAATAAGTAGAAGGAAGGAAATAATTGGTAAGAGCAGAAATCAATGAAAAAGAAAACTGACAGAGAAAATTAACAGATCCCTAAATTAGTTCCTTTTTATTTAATTTAATTAATTAATTAATTTATTTATTTTTTCTTAATTTTATTTTGCCGATATACAATGTGGTTGATTATTGTGGCCCATTACTGAAAATTGGTTCTATGAGTAAAATCAACAAAACTGATAAACTCCTAGCTATACTCATCAAGAAGAAAAGGGAAAAGACACGAATTACCGATGTCAGGAATATGAGTGGATATCACCATAGATCATATATATATAAAACAGGGAATATTATGAACAATGTAATCTCACTAAATTCAACAACTTAGTTGAGAGCAATAAATATTCTGGAAAATGTAATTACCAGTACTGGTACAAGATGAAATAGAAAATCATAGTAGCCCTAAATCTATTAAAGAAACTAAATTTATTATCCTACAGAGAAAACTCCAGACCCAGATTGTTTCACTGATAATTTCTCTCAAGGTTAAAAACAAAACAAAACACCTGTCTTCACAAACTCAGGAAACGAGAAGTAACGTTTATTGGGTGCTTAGTTACCATGCACTGTGCTAAGAATTTCACACAGGTAAGTAGTATCTTATGCTAAACATATTCCTGTGAGGTAGGTCATATTTCATCCCCATTTTATAGGTAAGAAAACAGGCTTCAAGGGGTTAATAAACTACCATACAGTTAATAAAGAGAACAACTCAGACTTGACCTTGAGGCGTTTGACTCTGACTTGTACTCAAAGAACATACTACACAGTTTCCCATTATGCTTTCCATGATATATTGTCTAACACATAGCAGGTCCACAATGTGTGTTTGTTATATGAATGGACAATGAAATCAGCTGAAACCTTTTGGCAAGTAAATATTTATTTTCATGACGTAGAAGACACAAACACAATATACCAGGAGCAGAATACCCAGTGAGATCCTTGGATTGTCTCTCATGGCTAACGCATGTTTCTTGGCATTTGAAGTAATTTCTAGTCTCCAGGCTCTTTTTGTTCCTTGTACCTTAGATGCCTTTTGTCCTTCCATCTATTTATCCCCTGACTATGCGTAGAATGCCTCCTACGCTTCTGCAATGGCCTGCCTCTACGTGCTTCTGAAATCTCCACTCCATCTGCTCATGTTGAAGAAGCTGCACCTAAGAAACTTTTCACAGTGTTTTTGTTTTTATCTTTATTTTTGTTCTATGTTTGTTTTTCTTTGGTGGCTAACTGGTATGGGAATCCGAACTCATGACTTTGGGGTTATAAGGCTGTGCTTTAACTTACTGAGCTAAGCTACCAGCACCTCCTGATGAGAAACTTTTATCTGGTTATGTAGAGTTTGGTCGTGGACAGGGGTTGTGGTGTTATGGGTTGAACAGTGGATGCACCTACTTGAAAATTTATCTTTGTTATTTAAGGCAAAAAGGTGATAAAACGTAGCTCTTTACCAGTTTGGTAAATGCAAGATCAGAACAATGCCGTTTATCAGAATAAAAGATATTTTTACATAATATTGCTTTAAAATTTCTGTTTTGGGGAATCTCATGCTCCTCCTGTGGGCCTTATGAATTGTGACTACAACTCATTTACTCGTGTTTATGTTACAGCAACAGAGGTGTCAAACGACAGGGCAAGAGAGAAGCTGAAAAGTTGATGAGCTAAGCATGATGTTACTGGAAATGGAAAACCATAGATTCCTGACTGCAGAAAAAATATACTTATTTATTTAGTTACTTAAAAATAGGAAAAAGACCGTGTCCCAAAATAGGCTTTACTTGGAAGTGGTTTTCAAGTGCTCCCACTATTTAAAAAAAAATTGTTTTTTGCAGGTGGATAGTGCTTTTTGCTTTTTAAAATTTAACTGAAGAGTAACTTACATATCATGAAATTCACTCACTTTAAGTGAACAACTTAATGATTTTTTTGTACATTTACAAAGCTGTGTAATCATTAACATAATTTAGTTTTAGAACAGTTTCATCACCCTAATAAAATCCCTCATGCCCATTTATAGTCAATTTCTATTTTTACTTCAGCCCAAGGCAACCACTAATCTACCTTCTGTCTCTATAGATTCATCTATTCTGGACATTTAATATAAATAGAATCATACAATATGTGGTCTTTTGTGTCGTTTCTTTCACTTAGTATCATGTTTTTGAGGTTCATTCATGTTGTAGCATGTATTAATATTTTATTTTTTTATTGCTGAATAATATTCTATGCTATGGACATACCACATTTTATCTATCTGTTTACCAGTTGACAGGTATTTGGGTTGTTTCCACATTCAGCTATTATTGAATAATTTCTTACACTGAAGTTCAGCATGTTCTGTTCCTAGGCTAGAAGCCCAATGGAGCTCAAACATAAATTTAAATATATGAATATAGACTCCATTTGGACACATTTCATTTACCAGAAATAAAAATACCTTCTACAAATAACACTCAACACACATATATTGAGGGCTTAGTATATGCTAAACATTATTTGATATTACGGAAATACCCGTACGATAAAGATGGTTACTATTCATACAGAGCTTTTATCTATTTGGGGGAGACAGACAATAAACAAACAGAGAAAGAGAGAAAGGAAGGAAGGAAGGAAGAGAAAGAAAAGGAAGAGGGAAAGAACTGGTGACAAGTGCTACGGAGACTAGTAAACTAACTAAGATTTTGAGTAAGTAGGTGGCTACTTGAGATTGGATGGTCAAGGAAGGCTTCTTGGAAGAAGTGATATTCGAGCTGAAGTCTGAATTGTGTAAAGGAAGCAGCATGGAATAACCAGGGAAGGGCAGTCTGGGCAGAGGGAATAGTAGTTGGTGTAAAGGTTCTTTCTTTTTTTTTTTTTTTTTTGCTTATGAATATTCACGAGATATAAAGCTGATTGTCACCCCTCATGCACACGATGTGAGGGCCAGATTCATTCTGGCAGCATGCCCATTACCACAAATTGCATTTGTCCCCCACCCAATTATTCCTAACCTCCCTCTCTCTCCCTTTTCTCCCCTCACTCCACTTTGTAGCCCAAGGAATGTTCTCTCCCTCTGCAAGTCTAACTCACTACTGTGGTCTTTCCTTCCTTCCTTCTTTCTCTCTTAGCTCTCACATATGAGTGAGCACATGCATTATTTATTCCTCTGTGCTTTGCTTATTTCATTCAACATAAGTTTCTCCAAGCTCATCTATGTCGTTGCAAATGGGAGTATTTCATTCTTTTTTATGGCAGAATAGTATTCCATGGTGTATATATACCACAGTTTCCTTATCCAATCACCTTATATAGCAAGATGTGCTTGTCATGCTTGCAGATAGTAAGAAGGCCAATGAGGCTGCTGTGTGATAGGCAAGGGGAAAAGTGAAGAGAGGTGAAGCATGAGAGCCCAAGTTACTTAGGAGTTTGTAAGGCAGCAGTAGGAATCTGGGTTATATTCTAAATCCAAAGGGAGACCATTGGAGGGTTTGAGGTAAGAGGATGCCATCACATTATTTAGATTCAAAATCTTCTGTCTGGTTTCTGTGTGCAGAGAATTGACTGTAGGAAGCAAGAGTGGAAACAGGAATACCAGTTAGGAGTCACTGCTGGATCCAGGGGAGGAATGAGGGTGGACTGGATAAAGGCAAGGGTGGCATGGTTTCAGATAAGTTTTACATGTAGAGTGGAGGGAACTTGCATATATGTGGTGGGTGGATAACTTCTAGTTTTAAGCCTTGAGCAATTGATTGGAGAGCAGCGCCATTTACTTTGATGAGGAGTATTGGGGTGAGGAGCAGATTTCTAGAAGGGGAAGGATTAGTTCTGTTTGGTCACTTTGGGTTTCACGTAGCTGCTAGACATCTGTGTGGAGATATCAAGCCGGCAGTGGATATATGCACCTGGACTTCAAGGTAGAAGATATAGATTTAAGAATCACTGCAGGTGGAGAGAATGCTCTGGACAGGATCATTGTCTCCAGGGAGGCTGGGTAGGTGACAGAAGGACAAAGGTGGCAAGGGAGCCTGGTCTTCCATCATTTAGAGTCAGTGGCCTTTTCTCCTCTCGGGGGAGCCTACTCACAGCAAGTCACAAAGTTCTGTTCTCACTATTGTCCTAGTAATAACATTCTCTTAGAAAAAAACTGATAATATTGGATTCATTCTTTCAGTTTGGGACAATTAGTAATTTACTTAACTGGCTTGGCGTGGGTGATGGGGCTTCTCCTTCAGACTATGTGAAGCCAGCTCTAGGTGATTCTGAAGGCCCCTGAATGAGGAAGATCAGTGCCTACACATAGATCCCCCTGCCCCAGCTGCAGAGGCAGCATTGACCTGGATGATACAATGAAACTGGATGCAAAGAGGGGGTCCTGCCTGATCCTATGAGGCTTTATGTTATTATTGACTCAAAAATGTACGTCCATCTCTGTGTCTGTTGATTTGTTCATTTGTTCTCTCCACTCGTTTTTACTTATTTATTTATTTTTATTGTGGTAAACTATGCATATCATAAAATTTACCATCTTAACTATTTTTTTGTTTTTGGTGGCTGGTCAGTACGTGGATCCAAAACCTTGACCTTGGTGTCACAAGGCCCATTTTAACTATTTTTAAGTGCACAGTTCAGTGGCATTTAAAGTACATTCACATGGGCAACCATCTGTACCATCCATCTTCAAAACTTGTTCATCTTTCCAAACTGAAACTCTGTACCCATTTAGCACTAACTCCCCTCCCCTCCTGGCAGTCCTTGGCAATGAGCATTTCGCTTTCTGTCTCTGTGAATTTGACCTCATGTAGGTGGAATCATACAGCATTTCTTTTTTGGGGAATGACTTATTTCTCTAGCATTATGTTTTCAAAGTTCACCCGTGTTGCATTTCAGCATGTATCAGAATTTCCTTCCTTTGTGTTTCCATTCATTTTAACAAAGACTTCATATTACTGTAGTTAAGGCCATGTGCTTTGGAAACACAAGGCTGGGCTTGAAACCTGTTCTGCCATTTACTAGCTGCATGACCTTGAACAAGTTATTTGGTCCTCACTTCCTTCTCTGTAAAATGGACATTATAATAGCAATAACTTTTAAAGTTTGTTGGAGGATTAAATAAGGGGCATAGATCGGCACCTAAAACATAGAAAAAAAAATTAAAGGTGGTCATTATTTATTAAGCAGCTTGACAAGGCCCATTAAGG
Source organism: Cynocephalus volans (assembly GCF_027409185.1). Taxonomy (NCBI): domain Eukaryota; kingdom Metazoa; phylum Chordata; class Mammalia; order Dermoptera; family Cynocephalidae; genus Cynocephalus; species Cynocephalus volans. The sequence goes on from NC_084463.1 coordinate 24,041,559, forward strand.
ATAAAAATAAGAATTAAACATGAATACTGCCCTCAGGAGCTTATAGATGGAGAAAGGAAATACGTAGTTTTTAGAAATAGCAATGATACAGAAGAAATTGCTAAGAAACAAAAGATAGTATAGGAAGGGCAATATGACTTCATGGAGGTGAAAATCACTATAGGTTGGGTATTCCTTATCCAAAATGCTTGGGACCAGACGTGTTTCAGATTTCTGTTTTTTTTTTTTTTTTGGAATATTTGTATTGTATCCTCACAGGTTGAACATTCCAAATCCAAAAATCTAAAATCTGAAATGCTCCAAAGAGTATTTCCTTTGCGTGTCATGTCAGCACTCAAAAAATTTCACATTTTGGAGCATTTTGAATTTCAGATTTTGGGATTTGGGTTCCTCAACTTGTACTTTCTTCAGGAACAAGAAAACTTCATTTAAAAGCTGACTTTTGAGTTGGGCTTTGAAGGATGGGTAGGAAAAGAATTCTGAACAATGGAAATGGGAAAAATAAGAATCATGCAGTTACTGAAACCGGAGAGAGGAGCTGTGGGGAGAAGCTGCCTGATGGGGGCTGTAACTTTCCCTGGCTGGATGGTATCAGCTGTGGCAGCTTTAATCTAGAATCCGCTCCCATGTGTTCTTTACATGCTCTGTAGTGTACACAGGTGATGTCCTCCACTCACTCTGTGTATAGCTAAGCCTTCCAGGATCAGCCCTTACCCTTCTCTGTCTGGGCTCTAACTCTTGTCATGGTTCTGGAGGCTCTGCGGGTGGTGGTTGTGGAAGGAGGAAGTTCCTCAGGAGAACTGGTATTGCCTGGTAAAGTAAGTGCCTCATGCAAGTCCCTAACATTTTTCATGCAGGGGAAGGCAGGTTCCATCAGATCAGAGGGAAAATGAAGACTGGCTGCCACTACTGACAACGTAGGTTCAGAGGGATTTGCAGATTCAGAGTGCCCACACTCTTCTGATTCATCTGCCCACATGTCTGCATCTCCTGTCACAGGATTCTACTCCTTTCCCACCATGCCCTTACCTTGACGTAAGACACCCAACACATTTCAATGTTGAATTGCCATTGACTTTACTCAGCCATATCTGCCCAGCAATTACAGGAACGAGGGCCTTGCTTGGAGCTGTCATGGAGCCTTTTTGATTTTCTACCCAAGTACTAAGTTGGAAATTAAAGGACTTCAGCATATCCTTTTCCCTGAATACTCTTTCTATGGCTGTCACCAGTGTCATCTGATCCCACAGCTTCAGAATCACTATTGTCATTATAGTCCTACAGCTGCTTGATTGCTGTTTGTCCTGTGACAACATGGGTGTTAATTTAAGGAATTTTAGTGCCATTGGAAGTCAGATAAGCTATGCAGGTTGCCTTAGGTTGAATGTCCCCCACAACTTAATCTCCACTGTGACTGTTAAGAAGGTGGGAAATCCTATCATGGTAATTGAAAGGTGGAGCCTTGAAGAGGTGTTTGAATTGTAGGACCATGCAGTAGTGAATGGATTAAAAATGGTGGTCAGGGCCATGGTTCTGAGGGCTTTAAAAGAAGAGGAGATTTTCTTTCTCTGCTCTCTCTGCTTCCACTATCTTGCAGTGTGAGACCCCTGGATTACTGTCACCACCACCAGATGGACTTTGCACTTCCCAGCCTCAGAAACTGTAAGTAATAAATTTCATTTTCTTTATAAATCACCCAGTTCCATTTATTGTGCTATAAGCAACAGAAACAGACTGATATAAATGGTTAGCCTGTGCCTCTCAAATCTATCCCCTGAATAACAGTTGAGGGTTGGTTTCTTGGGGCTCCTTTTGGTACTGGATACTCTATCACCCAGAGTCCCAGCAGGGTTCGGATGGGTGCAACTAATTCAAGCTGTGTAGTTGAAGAGAGTTTAATGAAGAGATTGTCTACAGAATGTGATGAGGCTTTAGGAAAACCAACAAGGGACGGTCTAGCATCCCGGGTCTTGCCTGAGGGTGAGGAGAGGGAATGGTTATGAGGACTGGAATAGAGAGAGTACAGAGAGAGCTGTATGGGGAAGGCTTCCTAACAGCTCCTGGGGCTTTTAGTACAGGGCATGTATAACCTGTACTAGCTCTCCTTCAGCTTTCTGATCTCCCCTTTGTGCTTTCTAATAGCCAAACCCAGCTAGAAGCCAGAGAGCAAGAAAGCCCTCACAAGTCAGTTTCCTGGTACACAGAGCAGGGTGGAGTAGGTAGGAAATAACATTTAGAAATATTGCACAAATATGCAAGGGGAAATATTCAGCATAGCTAAGAAATTCAGTTTGACTAGCAAAGAAAGTTAGTGGAGAGAATAATGGAAGATAATTTGGGACCAACACACAGAGAACTTTAAAGGCCAGGAACATGTGCCTTCCACTCTCACCTTTGGTGGGTCATGGACATAGAAGGCCTTTGAAAAGACATAACCAGAGATACGTCTTTCATAGATTAATTTGGCAACACTGTAGAGGATAGAGTGTTAGCTCAGGTCGGGGCCATTGTTGGAGACTACGATATGTATTAGTCCATTTTTGTGCTGCTGTAACAGAACACCTGAGACTGGGTAATTTATAAAGAACAGATTCTGGGACAGTTGCATCTGGCACGGGCCTCAGGCTGCTTCTGCCCATGGTGGTAAGTGGCAGACACCTGGTGGGTACAAGCAGATCACATGGCGACAGAAAGCAAGAGGAAGAGAGGAGGTGCCAGGGTCTTTTTAAACAACCAGCTCTTATGGGAACTCACTCATGACCCCCACCCCCCAGGGAGAGCATTAATCCATTCATGAAGGATCCGCCCCCATGACTCAGACAGCTCCCAACACTGCCCTATTGGGGATCAGGTTTCCACATGAGTTTTGGGGGAACGACACATCCACACTCTCAGACAGTCTAGACAAGAGTTGGTGGAGATCTATGCAATGGTATAGAAAACAGATAACAGGGAATTGACTTAAAGGCAGAATTGACTAGCATTGTAAATTGATTGGCTGTAAGTGGCAACAAAGAGAAAAGAGTCCAAGAAGATGACTCTAACACATTCTCAAAAGGAGTGGTTGGGAGCTTCTCTGATCCCTGCAGTGTGCAGGCTAAGCTGGCCGTCAGCATCTTCCTCATTAGGAAGAAAACTGAAGAAGTCTTTGCTAGACAAAGTTACTACAGTTTGATGGGAAATTTCTACCAGCCTAATTTGATTTTCCTATCACATTATTAAGATATTAAAGAAAATGATTAATAATAAAGAATCCTATAATGTGAAAGAAATCTCAGCTTAGAGGAAACATTCACACAGTGATGTTAATGCCTTGATAAGGAGATGACATCTCTTCTGGAACTGAGTGAACATATTCCAACACAGGCTTGAATGGCACGCCGATTGAAATATTTGTAACCTCTGCTCTGAATATGCTACAAATATGATAGGTTCCAGACCATTTTCTAGTTTAGGAGGGCCATGTGTTCACTGGCATTTACTGGGTCTCTAACTGGGTCTTTCAGTTTTAAAAGTTAATGGGCCTTTGAGAGCAAAACTTTCTTCTTTTTCTACACTGTTGATGTTGAAAAATAACAATCACAACAACAACAACAATGATAAACAATTAGCTAATGCTATTGACTCACTACTCCATGCCAGGCACTGTGCTAAGGGCTTTCTTATTTAATTCGCACACATCCCTGTAATGTAGGTAGTATTATTAGCCTAATTTTACACATGAAGAAGTTGAGGCACAGTGAAATTAATTAGTGGCCCAAGGTCATGCAGCTAGCAAGCTGTGAAGCCTGATTAAGAACCCAAGAGTTGACACTTCATGCTACCCTAATGGCAGCATACCCTCAAAGCCTTCCCTTGAAGTCAACAGATGAAGCCAGAGAAAGTAGGGGACTGGTGGTGAACTGTGATCTTAGGTAGAGAGAGGTAGTCAGGAGGTGGAGGCAGCTGGGCTGTGACACAGTCTGGCCGCAGCCTCCTCTTGCCTTCTGGACCTTCTGTCAGTTCCTCCCATTGTCTAACCCCAGCTGGAGAGGAAGAGTGACAGCTGAAACAGACCCAGCTGCACAGAACATCTCAGGCAACATCCTGAACCTTCCTGAGACTTCAGTAAGCTTTTGATTCTCTGTCGCTCAAACCCCTGCTTTGCAACGATCTTTAAACCATGGAGACCCAGAAATAAAACTTATCACTTAGGCCAGTTCCTCTCCCAAAGAATCCACTCCTGCAAAAGCATTAGAGTGCAAGATAAAAATAAACATCCTGTTAGACAAATCTGTTCTCTTAAGTGTCTGCCCTTACTTCATTCAGCCCCTAGGCTCCCCAGGTATTCCCTCCATCCGTGGTCCTCCCTGCACTTCAGTGTCTGCTACTCTTTTATTCAATACAATTTAGTTTTCTCTGGCTCCAAATCTTGGACTTACACTACTGACAAGTAGCTCAGCAGATCAAAAGTCCATTTGTTGTCATGATCCACTCTGTTTACATTTTCCTGCTACTTATAGGGTATAGGATATATGTGTGGGAATTGATGTTTGGTATTTCCACTATACCAGGACTGAAAGAGAAGTGGTTGACCAGAGATATGGTTTATTGGATGTAGAGTATTCACTGTCCCCAGATATCACCTCAATTTGGAGAGGCAGCCTAAAATAATGGAATATCAGATTTAGAGTTGAAAAGACATGGGTTTAAATCCTAACCTAACCACTTGCTAGTTTTTGTCACATAGGGTAGTGCAAACTGTAGTTCATGCTCCATGTATTAATGTGAGCTAATTCTCCATCAGTCTCATACTTCTGCATATGTTGCAAACAAAGATCCTGACTGCTTTTATTCTAGACTCTTTTAAAAGGATGTTTGTAGAGCAAACATCCCTCTGGAAAGAATGGCAGATTTCTTAGTGTCCATGCAATAAAAATAATGTCTCCCTTCAGAGTAATGGGCAGGCATGCTTAATGCCTGTTATAAAAGGCTTGGATTCCCCATGCTTATGGCTACCATCCTGTTATGTAGCTTACTGCATACTCAGGAGTCATCCTCAGGGAACTGGGGTCATGGGAACCAGGGATAAAATGCTACTTCTGTGGCTATGGCTATTGCTGTAGTAGCCACTTGTCTCTGAGCCAGGCATTTTATGTTTTCTGCCACATTCATGTGACTGTGGCAGGCTAACTTGTAGGGTAAAATCTGTCACATTCAATTTCTCAGTTCTTGACACCCAGCATCTAGAAATGTCATAAGAGATTATAGCAGAGAGAGCACTGGACCAGGAGTCAGCAGATCTGGCTGTGATACCTACAAGGAGTATGACTTTGGGCAAGTTATATAAAGTTGCTAAGCCTCAGTTTCTTTGCCACCAATGTGCTGATAACAAAACACCCCTTACCTGCCTCAGAGTGCCTCTGTGGAAATCAAATGTAATAATGCCTGTGCAATACTGTGGATAGTAATGAAGGCACTTTACTGTATTGGAACAGTAGTTTTCCTACCACACTTTTCAAAGGAGAATGCCCTTCCTAGTCTAGATTCTGGGAAGCATCATGCTAGTGGCACAGTGGCCACTAACGAGTATGATGTTTCTCAGTACTGCATTTGATTGCTGCCTGTTAGATTTAACAATAGTGTGCAATTCATTTCATGTCCATTTAAAAATCTGAAGTAATAATTTCGAAGAAAAAATATAAGTAAACATAATAAATATAAGCGAACTGCGAAGAACACATCAAAAAAAGAAGAGATTTTTGTGATTTAACTGCTTATAGCTCCCAATGAGAAAGAACATGGGCATATATCAGGCTGTAAGAGTGAAACGTCACCATGCCTGGGACCAAGGAAGATGCATATTGCTTAGAAGTCCAAAATATACCCATTTTTGAGTGAAGATGAGACATATGGGGTATCATGTTGACCAAGCCACTTGCTAAAGAGTGATTCTAGAGGAGTATGATTTAAAAAAAAAAATGCAGGTTTAGAATTGAGAGAAAGGCTGATTCATTTTCTTTTTCTTTTTGTAGATTCACATGATTTGAAACTGAGATTTTAGTCTGGTTACTTACTAGTTATATAACCTTAAACAAATAACATAATCTCTTTGTGACTCAGTTTGTTTGCCAATAAAAATGGATATTACAAACAGAACTTCACAGTGCTGTGAGAATTAAGTAGGGCAACAAGAGCAAAAAGTACATAACAACTAAATGTTCCACGTGTTATCATTACTGTCATTTTAATAAATATATATATTTTTTATTTAATTTTATTGATTATGCATATTCATGGGGTACAAAGCTGACCTTCACCACCTGCACCCCAGAATGTGATGATCAGATCAATAGCATCAGTATGCCCATTACCTCAAATTGTGATTATTCCCCATGTCCCCCACCAAATTAATCCCTCACCTCCCTCCCTATGCTTTCTCCCATATGTGAGGCCAACGTACCACTGTGGTCTTTCTTTCCTTCTTTCTTTCTCTCTTAGTCCCACTTATGAGTTAGGACATGCAGTATTTCTCTTTCTGTGTCTGGCTTATTTCACTTAACATAATTTTCTCCAAGCTCATCCATGTTGCTGCAAATGGCAGAATTTCATTCTTTTTATGGCTGAGTAGTATTCCATTATGTATATATACCACATTTTCCTTATCCAGATGTCCATCAATGGACATATAGGGTGGTTCCGTTGTCTTTGATATTGTAAATGGAACTGCAATAAACATGGGAGTGTAGGTATTCCTTCAACAAGATGATTTCCATTCCTTTGGGTATATACCTAGAAGTGGGATTGCTGGATCGTATGGAAGATCAATCTGTAGTTGTTTGAGAAACCTCCATACTGTTTTCCATAGTGGTTGTACTAATTTACAGTCACACCAACAGTGTAGGAGTATTCCCTTCTGTATGAGTCTGTTTGTGTTGCTATAACAGAAATACCTGAGACTGGGTAATTTACAAAGAACAGAGATTTATTTGGCTTATGATTCTGGGACAGCAGAATCTGGCATAGTCCTCAGGCTGCTTCTACTCATGGTGGAAAATCGCAGGCAGCCAGCGGGTACAAGCAGATCACATGGCGAGAGGAAACAAGAGGGAGAGAGTGAGGGGAGGTGCCAGGGTCCTATAAACAACCAGCTCTCATGGGAACTAATAGAGCAAGAACTCACTCACTATTCCTCCTCCCCTAGGGACAGCATTAATCCATTCATGAGGGATCCACCCGCATGACCCAAACTGCCACATTGGAGGTCAGATTTCCATAAGTTCTGGGATGACAGTACATCCAAACTCCATCACCTTCTCTCCACATCCTTGCCAGCATTTGTTATTCTCCATCTTTTTGATTATAGCCAATCTAATGGGGGTAAGATAATATCTCAATGTGGTTTTATTTTTCATTTCCCTGATGATTAGTGATATTGAGCTTTTTAAAAAGTGCCCATTGGTCATTTGTATGTCTTCCTTTGAAAAACGTCCATTCAGCTCCTTTGCCCTTTTTATATGATTGGATTTTTTTTTTGTTTGTTTTTTTTGTTTTTTTTTTTTTTACTGTATAGCTGTTTGAACTCCTTGTGTATTCTGGATATTAATCTCTTGTTAGATACATAGTTTGCAAATATTTTCTCACATTTTGTAGGTTGTCATTTCACTCTGTTGATTGTTTCCTTTGCTGTGGAGAAGCTTTTTAGTTTGTTATAATCCCATTTAGTTATTTTTTCTTTTGTTGCTTGTTCTTTTGGGCTCTTGTTCAAAAACTCTTTGCCCAGTCCTACTTCCTGAAGTGTTTCCCGTGTGTTTTCTCTTAGTAATTTTACAGTTTCAGGTCTTATACTTAAATCTTTAATCCATTTTGAGTTGATTTTGGTACATGGTAAGAGGTGCATGTCTAGTTTCTTTCTTGTAAGTATTGATGTCCAATTTTCCCAGCATCACTTACTGAAGAAGTAGTCTTTTCCCCAATGTAAGTTTTTGTTACCTTTGTCAAATATCAGTTGGCCGTAAGTCTGTATGTTGATTTCTGGGTTTTTTATTCTGTTCCAGTAGTCTGATTGTCTATTTTTATGCCAGTATCATGCTGTTTTGGTTATGATAGCTTTGTAGTATAATTTGAAGTTACGTAGTGCTATGCCTCTGGCTTTATTTTTTTTTTGCTCAGGATTGCTTTGGCTATTCAGGGTCTTTTGTAATTCCTTACGAATGTTAGGATTTTTTTTTTCTATTTCTGTGAAGAATGTCGCTGGAATTTTGATGGGGATTGCAATGAATCTGTAGATCACTTTGGGTAGCATGGACATTTTCATAATGTTAATTCTTTCAATCCAAAATTGTGGAAAATCTTTCCATCTTTTTTTTGTCATCTTTAACTTCTTTCAGCAGTGATTTGTATTTCTCATTGTACAGATCTTTCACCTCCTTAGTTAAATTGATTCCTAGGTATTTCATTGTTTTGTTGGCTATTGTAAATGGGATTAATTTCTTGATTTCTCAAGAAAGGCTGATTCTACACACTAAGAAATTAATTGGAAGAGTACAGATAACCAAACCACACATATACTATCTAATGAATTTCTCAATTTATAGATGTGACTAAAAGTAAGTTAACTAGCTTAAAGATGTGTTATATGTCCCTGTAGACAAGAAGAGTATATGCTTTCCTTTTCTGTCTAGGAATAATAGTTAATTAGCTGGTGATCCATTTTTTTTTTTTTTTTTTTGTATTTGCTTATGCTCATTATTGCTCTCTGGTCATTTCTTTGGTCTAGATTTTATTCACATGAATTAGACTAAATTTTGATCATATAGATTCTTCCTAACGTTTTGCTTATAACTCCCCAAATGACTTGCACAACATTGGGAATGTCATAGGCTCAGTGCTGTTCAGTTGAAGTGAATTGCTTAAAAGAAAAACTGCTGGTGAAGCAGAAGCTCTTCTTAAGCTCAGATGGGAGAACCACAGTGAGCTATGCTAGAGAAGGTGCTAGAGAAATTCAAAAGAATCTGAGTGATCACAGGAGGGTTGGCTCTGGCTGCAATCCAAGTTGAGTAATTGCATCCTGTCTACCGAAAGCCCCCTGCAGTTCCAATCAGATATGGTGCTCAGCTTCATGTCTTCCCTAACGTCTGTGCACTGATAAATAGAGGCTGCATGCAAGGATTGGGTGAAAGGCCCAGGATGCCGAGTAACTGCGACAGAGAGCCTCACTGATTCCCTGCAGTTGCCTCCATCCCTGCACTTGAATGGCATATCTTAACTTGTTCTTGTCTTCAGAGAGGTGGCTTGCATCATCCCCCGAAGAGAAGAAATAAAACAGGGATAAACATTTTTCCAAAACCTAATTTTTGGTGAAACAATTCTCTCTTGCTTGCAAAAGAGGATATTTCAATTATCTGATGAACAGTGAATCACACAGATATTAGGTTTTTGAAATTCAGAGCCTTCCACCAATTGACTTTTGCCTAAATTATTTAGATACTTTATCTAGTTCTGGTCACAATGCTGCTCTCAGAGATGGAAGAGAGGAGGTGTAGAGATAGCTTCTCCCCCCAACCCCATAACGTCCCCCGTTATGCTTAGGTCCATTAACAACAAGCTCCTCAATGATTTCCTCTTCTTGGCCCATCATGAAGTCAAATTGACTCTGATTATCATCAAAAATTAACGAGTCCGATGGTTCTCTGCATCTTCAGGCCATCTGGCAGATGGCACTGTCGATTTTCTATTGTGCCTGCCATTCTGGAAGCTTCTCAAAGTAGTGTATGTCGTGAAATCTAGCTATAAAAGGCTTTGCACTTCAGGCATTCTCTGGGTTTTGATAGCCTCGGTCTTACTTTTCCTTCCTGTGACTATGGCAGAAGAGGAATAACCAAGTTATATCGTCAGAGTTCATTTCTTCCCCTCTCCTGCAAGGTGAATAAAACAAGAAAACATATGTGTGCAGACAGCCAATGAGAAAATACACTGTTTAAGATAAATGGCATTGTGGGAAGATATGTGACCCAATATCAAAAAGAAAGATTTATTTTGAAGCTTGAGACATGTCCAAGGAGCAGTATTCAACCAAACTTTGAAAGCTTATAAGCTTAAAGAAATTCTTCTTGGAGTCCAAGCTAAGATAAATGGCTCAGGTACTAGTGAGAGCTGAGCGAGCCCAGATAAGAGTCTGAAATAAAAATAACACACCAAGAGTGGTCCTTATACAATAGAAGGCCGAAGGGAAAGTGTTCACTGTACTGTTATCATTATTGGGGATGGGATTCTGGCCTATGATTTTGTTTACCTTTCCTATATTAATTCAGTGTTAGAGAAAGAAGATTGGGTGAGGTGGGGAGCTTAGTGCAATGCACCAAACCTGCAGCTGCACCAAACAAAAAGGTGCCCGGATATAAAGAACTCCTGGGAAAAATCCCTAGTGCAAACAGCTGTTCCCTTTCCAAAGGTCTTTCAGAAAATTAAAAATTGTGAAATCCCACATACACAGAAGTATAGTACCTGAGATTCTCTTGTTTAGAACTGTTCTTCTGGTTAAAAAACATGGGTCTTAGGCTAAAATGGTTCCTTAGAGAATAAGCAAATTTTTGTTCAGATGCTTTAAAAAAATATTTCTCAGGGATAGAGTTCCAGAAAAGGTAAGTTCAAGAATGGAATTTGCTCTGCACAGATCCTACCTCTGTGGAACAGGTAAATCCTGAAGTTCAAGAAATTTCTCTTTATCTTCAGAGCTCTTGCTTAACTTTGACTATAGCTAGCTTCCCATAGGGTAGTTGAATTAAATTTCAAGTCATAGCTTTGTAGGAGACCATGATTTTACATTGTAGTCCTTCTAGTCCAGGCCACAAAGTCTGGAAGGTTTTAAATAGTTAACCTTTCTCTTTAAGAAGGATATCTTTGTTTACTTTAGTTGGAGCAGGTGCCCTCAGTATACCTAACTTAACGTAGGCAAGGTCCCAAATAAGCACAGAAAAGCCCCTGTCCCTACATTCAGTGGACATCTCACAAGAATTCAGTACTATTGGTATGGTGAGATTGAGAAGTGTTGTAATCTTTGTTTAAAATTGCATTTTATGTTTTCCTTAAATCATAAAGGTATTACTTAACTACTGTTGAAAACTCTTAAAAAGCAAAAACATAAAAATCAACCCTATGGGGGCTGGCCAGTTAGCTCAGTTGGTTAGAGTGTGGTGTTATAACACCAAGGTCAAGGGTTCAGATCCTCTTACTGGCCAGCTGTCAAAAAATAAAATAAAATCAACCATAACCTCATAATCCAGAAATAACTCATGTTAATGTTTTGGAGTAATAGTATTTGGGATATTAGTATTAGTTTTTGAAGTATATACATACATAGCACAAAGGATTAGACTCATTCTACAAAGCCAGGTTTTTCTCTTGCTTTTAAAACAACAATACAGCAAAAAAATCTTGTCAGGCAATTTAAACTCATTAATAAGGTAATTTCTAAGGGGTGCATAAGAGGTATTTTCTTACGGGATAGTAACATGTTTTGTTTAGTCCTGGTAATTTTGAGAGGTAGAAGAAATGGCTATTGTTGAAATAAAACAGTTAAGGAGGTTCCAGAGTGTATGAGAAGAATGTAAATTCAATTCACCATATTTTGTACTAACTGCCTACTGCATGCGAGGTCACCTGGTGATTCTGGGGCCAAGGATGAGCGAACGCATACCTTGTCCTCAATAAACATTCCACAGGTGGTAACAATCACCACCTTACTTTGTACGGCAGTTTGTAATTATACCAACTTATGCCACACACTGTTCTTTGAATCCTCACACATGCTAAGAGGTATGTAGAGTTTTTGATGCCCATTTCAAAGATGAGGCCCACAGAGTTTAATGACCTATAATTAGCTACCAAGCGACTCTGTGGCAGAACCTGTCTTCTCTCTCCAAGTGCAATTTTTTCTGTGCATCTTGCTGCCTCAGAGCCCGGTGCTCTCTGCTCTCCCCAGCATCCCCTTCCCAGCAGAGTTCCTGGTGCTCATCTTTACTTTTTACTTATCTTCATCATCTGCTGCCTCTGGCTGATGAGAATAGGAGCAGCTCATCTCCTATTTCCTTTCCTCTATCCTCCCCATGTCCTCAGAATGTTGCTCTTTCTGAGAATTAATAGTTCCTAGGACCTTGTAGGAATAGTCTGTGAAATGGCCAAAAGGCACAGAGATGGAGGTGGTGAAGAGAAATCTCTCAGCAAAAGAGGAAAGGAAAGAAGGATTGGACAAAGAATGGAGGGAAAATGAGGAAAATAAAAACATTGAGGAAGAGACAGAGGGAGGGACTGATTGGAGTGGGGGAAGGGAAGTGCTGAATAAGAGAGATAATGAGAAAGAGGAGGAAAACTCCTTTGAGCCACTTCAGCATTCTGAGCCTTGGGTTATTTTGTTGTTATGTTTTAATGGGCTTTGGCTCTTTCTCTCTTTCTCTCTTACTGCATTAGTGGCACCATTCTGATGAGAAAGAAAAAAGATAGGAAAATGGTAATAGTCAATTTAGGTGGGGAAAAAAGAAACCACACACATAGGGAAAAAAATCACCAGACGCCAGCACAAAGATACATTTACCTTTTCATGGGGGTCTCTGCCAGCTGGCACAGAGCTGACAAAGTTCTCCTTGAAGAGCAGACACAGCACAGCAGAACTGGGGGGGGGGGGCGGTCGGGGACGAGGACAGAAAGGGGAGATCAGAGGGCAGGGGAGGGCATAGAACATACGAGATTGGAGAGGTCCAGACTGTGGAGAATGTCTGACTGCCTTCTCCTAGCCATGAGGTTGAGCTGCCCCAGGTGAGAGCTGGCAGGAGAGGAACTGGGAAAACAGGATGCCCATGGGCTTGCCCAGGATGGATTTCTTGTACAAATTCTTGGTGGTTGTCAGTGACTTCTCTTTCCCCACTGACTTTGTTACTATCATTGTCATCACCTTTTTGTCTCCACTGCTGGATACTTTCATCACCACTTGAGTAATCTTATTTATCCCTAAAGATGTCCCATGCCCAAGAGGGCCTGTGATGTGCATTGTCTGATGTTAAAGTCTGGCTCCTTAGAAATAAATGGACAGAGAGTAGAACAGAATTCTTAGTTTTATTTTCAGATATTATTATAGTTTATAGGTGCCCAATATAATTAATTCTTTTGATTTAATATATTATCAATGTATGCATGATATGATGATGATGATGGCTTTAGAACATCCCAGGAAATCTCCAACGCAAGTTACAGACATTCTTACATTTACTTTTCACAATTATCCTATAAGGTAGGCACTATTGTTGTCATCGTTTCGTAAACATATAGATGGAGTCCTGGGAATGGTGACTTTACCCAGCTTCTAAGCAAGACTGGAAACCATTAGAAGGTTTGAACAGAATAGTGACATAATGTAACATATTATAAGAAGATAACTTTGGGTGCTATGTGGACTGTAAATGACAGGGACAGAAACTCAGAGGTCATTTAGAAGGTGAGAAATGATATTGCTTGGGCCAAGATGAGAACAGTGTAGTTGATAAAAAGTGGTCATGAGGTGGTGGGGGCAAGAGGGCAGACTAAAGGTGCCCAGGACGCATTTCTCCCACAGAAAAGGACCAGAGATAACAGACAGCTAAGTATTGATGGGAGCATCTGTGGGAGAGCGTAGGAGTGCAGCAGGAGACTGGTGAATCTCCCGTGGAGCCAAGGATGGTGGCATAGAAGGGGAGAGAAACAAACAGCCTCAGCTGCTACATCTCCAGCACCCGTATAGGCACAGGAAGAATTTTCCCTTGCAGTGAAAAGGTGAGCAGAGGACCCACACCAACCCCGCTTCTCACCACAGAGGCCCGCAGATCTTTTGGCAGGATAAGCCAGAGCCGAGTGTGGGGAGCAGCCTAGAATACACACACTGCATTGCTCTAGAACACCAGCACAAACAATGCACTCCCCACCCGCACTGTCATAACCCAAGCCAATGCAGTGCAGTGCCATCTTGAACCCAGAGACATTGTGGGAGTGTGCTCTGCCCTGGGGCCAGTAGCCATGGAGTTTCCCTGGCCTTCAGCCTCTGCCTTTGTCCCAGCACACTCACGTGAGTGCTCTGATGCTGGCAGTTTGAAGCCTGGGCTCACAACAGACATGACTCTAGTTGTAGTTCTCCAACTCTATGGGCTCACAATAGACATGACTCTAGTTGTAGTTCTCCAACTCTAGTCCTGCTGAACTAATGAACCCCCATGTCCCTGGCCAGGGATCAGACAGGCAGACCCTCCTCAAGTGCACTATCCCCACTACTCCCCCTACACCTCAGACCTGCTAACTGACTGAGTTGTGTGCACCTGAGCCTCTAACCTGTAAAAACAGCTCACAGGTCTCTACCCTAATGAGTACGCCCATGGGTTGGTGGAAATAAAGTGAATCCCTCCTGAACAGTCCCACCTAGCAGACTTCCCAACAGTCCCAGAAAGGGCTGCTCCAGGCCCTTCACTGCAGGCCTGCCTAGCTATTCCACCCACCACCCAAGAAGCAGCTAGCTGAGGGCCACCCTGACTGCAGCCCCACCTAGTGTCCTCACCTACTTCCTGAGAAGCACTTCAGCAGCTCTGACCTTGGCAGTCCAGCTCCTGAACTGCAGAGGAAAAGCACAGCCTTGCATTGGGCCCCAAGAATTGGCAAAGCAGAAGGGCCACTGGCAGAGCCACACTCAGCAAGCCACACCCCTGGCTCAGAGAAACAGCTCAGCTGTCATGCCCTTGGAAGACCCACCACTGAGCCTTTTAACCATCACATGCACATGCATATGAGTGAGATACAGCTTGGCTGACATGTCCCTGTTGAGCCTACCCATGGTCAGAGAAGGAGAATGGTGACCCTGCCACTGGCAAACCAGGTCCAGAGACCCTGACACTCCAGAGGCCCACACTCCAGCCTGAGAGTCAATCCAGTAGCCTCATCCCCAGTGATCCAGCTCCCAAGACAAGACAGGGTGCACGTGCACACCCCTAGCCTGTGAACCAACCCAGCAATACCTCCCCCAGAAAAGCTGTGCCACTGCCACCACAAACCTCCAAAACATAGGAGTTTTGCTGAGTCACTCGCAGACATAGCAAAAATGGATTACAGCTGAAGAAATTACACAGAGTCTACACTACTGCATCCATCCTGAATAAAACCAGCCATTGCACTCTACCCAATTGGCACACTAGACACACTTGCAGGTGAAAGTCTTTCCCCATGCAAGTCACTCTACAAACTCAAAGAGGTGACAGTTCTACTAGATGCATAAATATCAATGCAGGGAAACAAGAAACATGAAAAAACAAGGTAATATGATACGACCAGAAAACAAAATAATGCTACATTAGCTAATCCCAAAGATTCAGAAATTGCTGACTTGCCAGAAAAGAAATTCAAATTAATTACCTTAAGGAAATTCACTGAGAAACAAGAGAATGCAGACAAAAAGTTCAGTGAAATCAGAAAAACAATTCATGATCTGGTTGAGAAATTCAACAAAGAGATAACTATCATTTAAAAAAATCAAGCAGCTCCCCATCACCAAAACCTCCCTCCCTCCTCCCTCCCCCCTTCCCCTGCAACAATGTCCTTTCTGTTTGCTTGGAATTGAAGAATTTGTTGAATAAGACAATAAATACATCTGAGAGTCTCAGCAACAGCTTAGATCAAGCAGAAAAAAGAATTTCTGATCTTGAAGATAGCAGTTTTGAAATATTACAGGAAGACAAAAAGATAAAAGGAAAAGAAAAAACAGAAAAAATGAATCAAGCTTATGAGATCTATGAGATACTACTAAGCAAGCACATATTTAAGTGATGAATAAGAAAACAAACAAAAAAGATATTGAAAACCTATTTAGGGGCCGAGCCCGTGGCGCACTCGGTAGAGTGCTGCGCTGGGAGCGCAGCGACGCTCCCGCCGCGGGTTCGGATCCTATATAGGAATGACCAGTGCACTCACTGGCTGAGTGCCGGACACGAAAAAAAAAAAAAGAAAAAAAAAAAAAAAACCTATTTAAAGAAATAATAACTGAAAAGTTTCCTAGTATTGGGAAAGATGCAAACATCCAAATCCAGGAAGCTCAAAGGTCCCCAAATAGATTTTACCCCAAATAGGTCATCTCCAAGACACATTTTTGTCAAAGTATCCAAAGTTAAGGACAAAGAGAGAATTCTAAAAACAACTAGAGAAAATTGTCAAGTCACTTATAAGGGAATCCCGATTAGACTAGCAACAGACTTCTCAGCAGAAACCCTAAAGGCCAGGATAGAGTGGGATGATATATTCAAAGTACTGAAAGAAAAGAAAAGTGCCAGTCAAGAATATTATACCCAGCTAAACTATCTTTTAGAAATGAGAAATAAAGTCTTTCTCAAATAAGCAAATTTTTTTATTTTTTATTTTTTAGGGTTTTTTTTATTTATTAAAAATATTCATGAGATACAAAGCTGATTGTCCCCCCTCCTGCCCATGATATGTGGACCAGGTTCATACTGGGGACATATCCATTACCAGAAATTACTTTTGTACCCTTTGTCCCCTCCCAATTATCCCCCAACCTCCTTCCCTTTCCCCTTCTCCCCTTAACTCCAATTTGTAGCCCTAGGAATGTTCCCTCCCTGTGTTGGATCATAGCACTACTGTGGTCTTTCTTTCCTGCCTTCCTTTCTCTCTTAGCTCCCACATATGAGTGAGCACATGCAGTATTTATCCCTCTGTGCTTTGCTTGTTTCACTCAACATAAGTTTCTCCAGGTTCACCCATGTTGTTGCGAATGGGAGTATTTCATCCTTTTTTTATGGCAGAGTAATGTTCCATAGAGTATATATACCACAGTTTCCTTATCCAATCATCCATTGATGGACATTTAGGTTGGTACCATATCTTGGCTATTGTAAACAGAGCTGCAGTAAACATGGGAGTGCAGGTATCTCTTTGACATGATGATTTCCATTCTTCTGGATATATACCCAGAAGGGGGATTGCTGGATCATATGGAAGATCTATCTGTAATTGTTTGGAAACCTCCAAATTGTTTTCCAAAGTGGTTGTACTAATTTACAGTCCCACCAACAATGTAGTAGTGTTCCCTTCTCTCTACACCCTTGCCAGCATTTGTTATTCATCATCTTTTTGATTATAGCCAGTCTAACTGGAGTGAGGCGGTATCTCAATGGAGTTTTAATTTGCATTTCCCTGATAAGTAGTGATGTTGAGCATTTTTTCATGGATCTGTTGGCCATTTGTATGTCTTCCTTTGAAAAATGTCTATTCAGCTCCTTTGCCCATTTTTAAATTGGGTCTTTTTTTTTTTTTTTTTTTTTACTGTATAATTGCTTGAGTTCTATTTATATTCTGGATATTAGTCCCTTGTTGGATGCATAGTTGGCAAAAATTTTCTCTCACTCTGTAGGTTTTCTTTTCACTCTGTTGATTGTTTCTTTTGCTGTGCAGAAACTTTTTAGTTTGATATAGTCCCATTTGTTTAATTTTTCTTTTGATGCTTATGCTTTCAGGCTCATGTTCATAAAGCCTGTGCCCAGACCTAACTGCTGAAGTGTTTCACCTATATTTTCCCTTAGTAATTTTATAGTTTTGCATCTTATGCCTAGGTCTTTAATCCATTTTGAGTTGATTTTAGTGTATGGTGAGAGATGCATATCTAGTTTCATTCTTCTCCATGTGGATATCCAGTTTTCCCAGCACCACTTGTTGAAGAGGCAATCTTTTCCCCAATGTAGATTTTTGTTGCCTTGTCTAATATCAGATGGCTATAAGCCTGAGGAGTGATTTCTGGGTTCTCTATTCTACTCCACTGGTCTGAATGTCTTATTTTTATACCAGTACCATGCTGTTTTGGTTATAACAGCTTTGTAGTATAATTTGAAATCAGGCAGAGTTATGCCTCTGGTCAAATAAGCAAAATTAAGGGAATTCATCACCACTAGATCGGCCTTCTAAGAAATGTTTACAGGAGTCCTACATCTAAAGGAGAAAGAATAATAACAAACATCATGAAAATACCTGAACATACAAATATCTTTACTCATAGAGGAATCTAGAAAGAAACCAAATCTTATTGATATGGAAAACTACTAAACCACAATTAAACATTAACAGAGGATGAAAAGAACAAAGGATACACACAATCAGAAAACAACTAACAAGAAAAAAAAAAGAAAAGAACTAACAAAACAACAGGAATAAGACCCTACATATCAATAATAACTTTGATGTAAACATATTAAATGCTCCAATTAACAGACATAGACTGGATGAGTAGATAAAAAAAAATGACACATCCACATTACTTACAAGAAACTATACCTTACCTACAAAGACACACATAGACTGAAAGTGAAGAGATGCAAAAATAGATTTCATGCAAATGGAGAACAAAAGCAAGCAGGAATAGCTGTACTTATACTGGACAAAACAGAGTTTAAATCAAAATCTGTACTAAGAGACAAAGTAGGGCACTATATAATAATAAAGGGATCAATATAGCAAGAGGATATAATAATTATAAATATATGTGCACCTAACTCCAGAACACCCAGATATATAAAGAAAATATTATCAGATATAAAGGGAGAGATAGACACCAACGCAATAACAGTTGAGCATTTTAACACCCCACACTCAGCATTGGACAGATCATCAAGACAGAAAATCAACAAAGAAATTTCAGTTTTAAATGGCACCATAGACCAGATGGACCTAACAGTAATTTACAGAATATTTCAGCCAATAGCTGCAGAATACACATTCTTTTCATCAGCACATGGAACATTCTCTAGGATTGACCACATGTTTGGCCACCTAATGAGTCTCAACAAGTTCAAAGTATCAAAATCATATCAAGTGTTTTTTCTGACCATAATGAAATAAAACTATATATCAATAGCAACAGGAACTTGCAAAACTGCACAAATACATGGAAATTAAACAACACGCTCTTGAACAACCAATGAGTCAAAGAAGAGGTTAAGAAGAAATTTTAAAAATTTCTTGAAACTAATGAAGACAGAAACACAACAAACCAAAACCTATGGCATACGGCCAAGGCAGTATTAAGAAGAAAGTTTATGTCAATAAATGCCTACATGAAAAAAATAGAAAGATTTAAAATAAAACAGCCTAACAATGCACCTCAAGGAACTAGAAAAGCAAGAGCAAATGAAACCCAAAATAATTACAAGAAAAGAAATAATGAAAATCAGAGCAGAAATAAATAAAATTATGACTAAAAATATAATCCAAAAAAACAAAAAAAGAAAACAAAACAAAGGAAGAGCTGTTTCTTTGAAAAGATAAACAAAATCAGCCAATCGTTAGCCAGCCTAATCAAGAAAAAAAGAGAAAAGACCCAAATAGATAAAATCAGAAATGCAAATGGAGACATTACAAGAGATAGTACTGAAATACAAAGGATCATCAGAGATTTTTATGAACAGCTATATGCCAGTAAATATAAAAACCCAAAGGAAATGGATAAGTTTCTGGACACATATGCACAACCAAGACTGATCCTAGAAGAAAGAGAAAACATAAAGAGACAAATAACAAATAATGAGATAGAATCAGTAATAAAATGTCTCTCAACAAAGAAAAGCCCAGGACCAGATGGCTTTACTGCTGAATTCTAACAAACATTTAAAGAACTAGTACCAATACTTCTCAAACTATTTCAAAAAATTGAAGTGGATGGAATTCTTCCAAACTTACTATGAGGCCACAGCATTACCCTGATGCCAAAACCAGGCAAGGACTCCACAAAAAAATACAGCTACAGGCCAATATCTCTAATCAATACAGAGACAAAAATCCTCAATAAAATACTAGCAAACTGAATCCAACAGCTCATCAAAAAGATTATAACACCACAATCAAGTGGAATTTATCCCAGGGATTGTTCAACATACATGTCAATAAACATAATACGTCACATCAACAGAATAAAAAAAAAAAAAAACATGATCATCTCAATAGAAGAAGAAAAAGCATTTGATAAAATACAACATCACTTCATGATAAAGACTCTTAACAAATTAGTTATAGAAAGAAAGTATCTTAGTTCAATAAAGGCTACATATGACAAACCCACAGCTAATGTCATACTGATTGGGGGAAAGTTTTCAGCTTAGAACTGAAACAACACAAGGATGCCCACTCTCACCACTTCTATTCAACATAGTGCTGGAAGTCCCAGACGGAGCAATTAGGAAAGAGGAAGAAATAAAGGGCATCCAAATTGGAAAGGAAAAAGTCAAGGTGTCCCTGTTTAACATTATCTTATATAGGGAAACCTAAAGACTCTACCAAAAAATTACCAGACCTGATAACCAAATTCAGTAAAGTTGCAGGATAGACAAAAATCAGTAGCATTTCTATGCACCAACACCAAATTAGCAGAAAAAGAAATCAAGAAAGCTTCCCATTTACAATAGCAACAATAACAAAATACCTAGGAATAAATTTAATGAGGAGGTGAAACTTCTCTACAATGACAACTATAAAAACTGATTAAAGAAATTAAGGGAGACACAGAAAGAAATGGAAAGACATCCCATGCCCATGGATTGGAAGAATCAATATCAAAATGACCTTACTACCCAAAGTGATCTACAGATTCAGTGGAATCCCTACCAAAATACCAAAGACATTCTTCACAGAAATATAAAAAAAATCCTAACATTCATATGGAACAACAAAAGTCCCTGAAAAGCCAAAGCAATCCTCAGCAAAAAATAAATAAATAAAGCAGGAGGCGTTACACTCCATGACTTTAAAATATACTACAAAGCAATAGTAATCAAAATAGCATAGTACTGGCACAAAAAACAGGCACATAGATCAGTGGAACAGAATAGAGAATTAAGAAACAAATACACATACTTACAGCTAACTGATTTTTGACAAAGGAATCAAGAACATACATTGGGGAAAAGAGTCTCCTCAGTAAATAGTGGTGGGAAAATTGGAGATCCATTTGCAAAATAATGAAACTAGACCCCTATCTCTCACTATCTACCCAAATCAACTCAAAATGGATTAAAGACTTAAATGTAAAACCCAAGACTATATAACTTCTACAAGAAAACATAGAGGAAACACTTTAGGACGTACGTCTGGCAAAGACTTTATGAATAATACTTTAGAAGCACAGGAAACAAAAGCAAAAATTAGCAAATGATATCGTATCAAATTAAAAACCTTCTGCACAGCAAAAGAAATAGTGAGCAGAGTGAAAAGACAATCTACAAAATGGGAGAAAATAATTGCAAACTATGCAGGTAATGGATTAATATCCAGAATATACAAAGAACTCAAACAACTCAATAGTAAGAAAACAAATAATCTGATTAAAAAATGGGCAAAGGAACTCCATAGACATTTTTCAAAAGAAGACATACAAATGGCCAACAGGCATATGAAAAAATGCTCAACACTGCTAATCATCAGAGAAATGCAATCAAAACCATAATGAGATATTATCTCACATGAGTTAGAATGGCTATTATAAAAAAGAATATAACAAATGCTGACAAGGATATATAGAGAGGGGAACTCTTATACACTGTTGGTGGGAATGTAAATTAGTATAGCCACTATAGAAAACAGTATGGAGATTTTGGGAACAACTACTACTATGTGATCCAGCAGCCCCACTACTGGGTATTTATCCAAAGGAATGGAAACCAACAAGTCGAGGGACACCTGCACTCCCATGTTTGTTGTGACTCTATTCACAATAGCCAAGAGTTGGGACCAATCTGAATGTCCTTCCAGAGATGATTGGATAAAGAAAATTTGGTACATATACACAACGGAATACTACTCAGCCATAGAAAGAATGAAAGTCTGCCATTTGCAGCAACACAGATGAGCTTGGAGAAAATTATGTTAAGTAAAATACTCCAACCACAGAGAGAGAAATACCACACGTTCTCACTCATATGTGGAAGCTAAACAAGTTGATGTCATAGAAGTAAAAATTAGAATAGTGGTTACTAGAAACTGGTGGGATGGGGAGAGAGTGGTGATGGAGTTTGGATGTACTGTCCCCTCCAAAACTCATGTGGAAATTTGATACCCAGTGTGGCAGTGTTGGAAACTGATTGAGTTGTGGGGGTGGATCCGTCATGAATGGATTAATGCTCTCCCTGGGGGGGGGGGGATTAATGAGTGAGTTCTTGCTCTTTAGTTCCTGCCAGGGCTGGTTGTTGAAAAGACCCTGTCACCATCTCTGTCTCTCTCTTGCTTCCTCTCGCCATATGATCTGCTTGTACCTGCCACTTTCTGCCATGAGTAGAAGCAGCCTGAGGCCCATACCAGATGCAGCTGTCCCAGAATCGTAAGCCAAATAAACCTCTGTTCTTTATAAATTACCCAGTCTCAGGTAATTCTGTTACAGCAACAGAAAACAGACTAATACAAGTGGTCAGTAGATACAAAATATCACAGAGATAGGAAGAATGGAACCTAGGGTTCTATTGTAACATAGGGAGACTACAGTTAACAACAAAGAATCATGTGTCTTTGAATAGCTAATCAAGATGACGTTGAATGTTCCTAACACAAAGTGACAAGTGTTTCAGGTGATGGATATACTAAGTACCTTGATATGATCATTGCACGCAGTATGAATGTACCCAGTTATCATATTGTAGTCCATAAATATGTACAATTATCATGGGTCAATTAAGAAAAACAAATTAAAAAAGAGAGAGAGAGACAGAGAGTAGAATAATAGTTACCAGAGGTGGGGAAAGGAAGTGGGGAGAGGGGGCCGAGGAAAGGTAGGTAGACTGGTACAAAGTTACAAAGTTAGTTAGATAGGAAGAATAAGTCTGGTGCCCCA
The DNA here is from genome assembly GCF_027409185.1 of Cynocephalus volans. NCBI lineage: Eukaryota > Metazoa > Chordata > Mammalia > Dermoptera > Cynocephalidae > Cynocephalus > Cynocephalus volans. The sequence continues at coordinate 24,064,420 of NC_084463.1, forward strand.
GGGTGACAATAGCTAATAATATTGTATTGTATATTTCAAGATAGCCAGAAAAGAGGATCTTGAAGGTTATAACCACAAAGAAATGATAAATGTTTAGGTGATAGACATGCTAGCCATTCTGATTAGGTCATTATACAATATATGCATATACTGAAACAAGAAATTGTACCCCATAAATATGTACAATGAAAAAAGTAAAATTAAAATGAAAAAACAAATAGAATACTTTAGTCAAAAGAAGCAAGAGAGAAGAGTAAGAGAGAGAGAGATGAATAGGATAGATTATATGTAGAAGAAATATAGATAAATACAGCAAATATGGCAAAAATGTAACATTTATTGAATCTATACGGTGTATGTAAGGGTGTCCATTAGACTGTTCTTTGAGTGATTAAACATGTGGGAAAATTTTTATGATAAAATAGTTGGGGAAAAGAGTCACATTCTCAATAGTTTGATGGTAAATAAAACAAAAGTTCTGATAAATTGGCTGTGAGGTGTGAGAGAAAGAAAGAAGTTGTGGATGAAACCATGGTTTTAGTCTGAGCAAATGGATAAAGGATGAGTTGCCGTTAACGGAAATGGGAACCCCCGAGAGAAGAGCAACTTTGAGAAAGAAGATCAGGCTTTCAGGTTCAGACATATTAAGTTTGAGATGACTTTTAAACATCCATGATCTGGAGTGGATGGTAGATGTTTGGGCTGCCTATTTGCCTCTGGGAGTCATCCACACAGATATTTAAGGCCAGGACACTGGATGAGATCACAAAGGGAGTGAAATGTAGATAACAAATAGAGAGGACTAAAGCTCGAGTCCTGGGACCCTCAAACACTCCAATATTTAGAGATCAGGGAACTGAGGAGGAACCCGAAAAGAAGACTGAGAAAGATCCACCAGAGTGTTAAAAAGAAAACCAAAAGGGTTCCTTTGAGTCCTGGAAGCCAAATGAAGAAAGTTTATCAAGGGAGGAAGAAGTGATCAACCCTATCGAATGCTGCCAATCAATCCAACAAAACGAAGAGTCACACTTAGAAGTTGGATTTAGCCACGTGTTGATCACTGTTTACCTTGACAACAGCAATTTTATTGGAGGTGGGCAGAGGGTGTGAAAATCAGGTTGGAAAATGTTTAGGGAGAAATCGTGGCTCATAGCTATAGACCATATTTCCAGGGAATTTTGTTGTAAAGAGGTGTACGAAAAAGGGACCGTAGGTTGAGGGGGATGTAGATATAATTTATAGAGTCTCTTTTTTTAATGCAAAAAACTACAGAATGTTTGGATGTGAACGGAGATGGTCCATTAGTAGAGAGGAAACAAGGAACAAAGCGTGAGTGTGGAGAGAAGTTCCATAGTAATATCCTTGACAGGGACAGGTGGTGAGAGCTGGAGCCCAGTGTGAGAGCTGGTTTTGGGTAGTAGCATGCCTTGCTCATTAGTGGTTAACATAAGAGAGGGCAGAGTAAGAAGAGCTCACAAGTGAGCAGACACAGGTTTATGAAAGTTCTCCGATAGCTCTCAGAGAAATAGGAAGCATGGTCACCGGCTAAGAGTATGGAAAAGGAAAGGGTGGTGGAGGCTTGAGAAATGAAGCTATGAAGAATTAACTTATTCCTATTGATTTTTTCATGTTCTATATTTGACACTGTGTAATAGAAAAAAATGACAAATGGACTGTCTTTCTACACTCTCACCACAACACTCTCAAAACTTCACTTACAAACAGATGTGTGGGGGGTTCTCCCCACACACCAAGTAGTTCTCCAGCAGACACCACCAGGGTGTCCTACAAATTAATTAAATTCTGACATTGTCTACTTGGAGTTAGAGTCAGATCCCATAGGTTAAGGGCTCAGTTACGCAAGACAATCTCCCACTTTAGATGCCGCTCTCAAGTTTGTGCCTTTGAATTTCTGATGGACTTGCTATAAACTGGGGGTTCTCACAACCCCCTCCTGTTTAATCATTTTTGAAAGTGCCTCACAAAACTCAAGAAAGCACTCTGCTTACATCTACTCATATATTATAAAGGATATTACAAAAGATACAGATGGACTGCCAGATGGAAAGATACATAGGGTAAAGTATGAGGGAAGGTGTACAGAGTTTCCATGCCCTCTCCTGGACTGCCAGCTTCCCAGCACCTGGAAGCTCTCCAAACTCTGTCCTGTTGGTTTTTTATGGAGGCCAGATGACATAGGCATGATTGATTATATCACTGGCCATTGATGATCAACTCAAACTTCAGTCTCTTTTCCCTCCAGGAGGTCAGGGGTGAGGCTAAAAATCCAACCCTCTAATCACATGACGGTTCCCCTGGCAACCAGCCCCCAAACTGAAGCTGTCCAGGAGCCCCCAGCCACTAGTCATCTCATTAGCTTAAAAAGAGACACTATCACTTCAGAGATTCTAAGGGTTTTAGGAGCTGTGTGCCAGGAAATGGGCTGAAGACCAAAAATATGTGTTTCTTATTATAAAGCATGATATCACAGACATTAATTATTTTATAGCATGAAACATACCATGGAAAATAAGCATGAAGACCCACTCTCATGAGTCAGATGCATCTGAATTTTCTTTCACAATGGTAAGCATATGTCATGGGCATATTGTGCTGCCTTTCACTACATGCCACCGGCTTTGTGTAGGACCCATGTGTGAAGTCTGTGCATTTGATTGCATCACAGGAGGGCCTCAGAAAGCTACTACTGCAAAATGCTTTTAGGGAAAAGAGCCTTCAGGGTCCAGGTATGAAAATTGTATAGCATTCTCTTGGTCCTTGAGGGATGTTTTTTTGTTTGTTTATTCTGGATTGAATTGGGCATTTCATATCTGGGATTCCTGTGGATTTCACAACGGTGAGTTTGAAGCACAGCTTAAACAAAGATGTAGAAGGCTGTAGGGAAAGGGAAAACTGAGAACATAAATGCATTGCAAGGAGATGCTGCTGGGAGCAGCTGCGACTGTATTTTAAAGTGCCCCTTACTTTGATCAAGGGGCAATGGGATACTAATACTGTTTAATAATGGTGCATCTTTGTGTGGGACCCTTGGAGGCCTTCCCATGCATGATGTAATGTGGCCCCACATCACTAGGGGAAAGAGCCATTGTAGCTGTCTTATTTTTGCAAAACAAATGAAACTGGGTTATGGAACAAGCATGCCTCGCCCAAGAATATTCTGAGAGAACCATTCCTCCAGACTCTAGATGCAGCAGTTCAAATAAGAGTGACTGTGTAGAGACAACTGCTGTTGAGTGATTCTCCAGATGACAGAGAGCAGAAGCAGTCAGGAGAGCAGTCAGCTATGCTTGCAAATTTATCCCCAGAGAAATAGGTTAAAAGGGCAGGGAAGTGTCAGATGTCAGGGCAAGCAAAGCTTCTTTTGAAAGTGACATAGAACAAGGAACTCAAACCAAGAATGCAACATAGAAACATAGGACTGTGGGATTTTAGGTATGTATAGACCTTTAAGATGATGTAGATTAGGTCTAGTTCATTCCCCTTTTAGCTTTTTAAATCTGTTTCTGAAGCAGTTTCCCCTAGCTGTATGTTTTGTCTGGGCAAGAAAGAGCCAACTGGGATTGAAGTAGACAAAGTGATGTAGAAAACTGGACTGATGTGTGCAGGGAAGGGGGGAATGAAGGCAATTAGGTAGGTAGATCCTAAAAGTCATCTTTGTCTTACAGTGTAAAGTAGGGCTCTTCCCTGACAAGGTGAGGACTATATCAATGGGAAAATAATTCCCTCCCTGAATTATTCTAGATCAGTGCTTCTCAAATATTAATCTGCATATGGATTACCTGGGCAGGTTGTTAAAATGCAGATTCTGATTCAGTGAGTCTAGAGTGGACCCCAAGATTCTGCATTTTTATAAGCACACAGGTGACAACAGTGCTGCTGGTTTGAGGACCACACTCTGAGTGACAAGAGAGGTGATTGCCTAGCTCTACATATTTGTGTTAACTGCATTTGCTCCCTCACTGGTTGTTTGGTTATATATCATCTTCCCTCGAGGAGAATTCATTTGCATGAGTTATTTTTAGCCATAAGGGTCTTCTTGATGAAACACATGTAGAAAAGGCCACCGATGGGGGGCGGGGGGGATCATCACAACCTCTGCTGCTGATATGGAGCCATTTGCTGGCTGCCACCTTCTGGTTGTGTGACCTTGCATAACCTTGAGCAACTCACAATCTTTCTGGGCCTCAGGGGTTCCTCGTGTATGAAAATGAGATGACTAATCCTTGCTGCACTTACTTTACAGAGTGGTCATGTTAGATAATGGATGCAAAACTACTTCAGAAAGCAAATGTGTTCTACAAAGACAGTAGACTTACTATCTTGTTACTTACGCCCAGTATTCAACATCTGATAGATCTGCAACACAACCAGCACCACTTTAGATAAGCCCAAGTACAAAATGACACCACCCACCTCCTCCTCTTCCCTCCCCTCTTCCCTTTACAAGAAGCCTCCTGACTTAAACGGAAGCCCCTTTTGCTTCCACAAGGATGCAGTTCTCCACCCTGATCCATATTAGCATAATGACCCTCCATGATGGTATCAGCCAGCCCTTGGTGCACTATATAAGCTCTACCACCCCCACACCTGGTGCTGTCCTCCATCTTCAGGGCAGCCCTGGGCTGTCCTTCATTTTGAGTACAGCCCGGCAGTTTTCTTTCTTTAATAAAGCTTGAACGGTACCTGGCATCTCAGCTCACTTTCTTTCAACATCTAAGCCCTTTCTTGAGTAAATTTGTAATGTGTAATACAGAGGTTAGGCGTAATGGATATCACTGTGCTCTGGAATGCTGGAGTATTTCCTTGATTAGACTCATTCCTGCTTTTGGAGATCAGGCACTTCTTGCCATCGTAATCTCTGTTGTTTCTGACCTTTTATGTGGTGGAAGTTTCCAGTTCATTATAGACTACCAGGGAAAACTTCCCATTTACCCCCTGATGGTTTACTGAAAATCAACCCACAAAAAGGCAAATTAATAGAAGAAAAGGCATAACAAGTTTTATTTTAATGTGCTGGGGGGTGAGGGGAGCCATGCACAGGGGAATTGCAGGAGAGTAATTGTTCGGTAGCCCAAAGAGATCCAGATTCTTCTATAAATTTTTTTCATAGGGGATGGGGTAGAAGGGAATGTATGTAATTATTTCCAGGGGCAACAAATGATTATTAAGGAGAATGAATGGACATGAAAACAGAAATCAATGAGCAAAGGGTTCTCTTTGGAATTTAAATGAGCCCCAGAGACAGACAGAAACTTGTGAAAAGGACCATCCAGGTTTGGCTACATTCTTCAGTTGCCTTTTCTGTGATAGATAATGAGATTTCAGGGAGAGGATGGAAAGCAATTGCTCTTCTTGGTGCATTCAGACTTCACGGAGGTAAGGGAAAAGCCCCTTCCAGCATCTGCTGTTTTCTAAGGGCCTTTGATTGAAAACACTCATCATACCAGGGTGCCATATTTTGAGATGAATATCCCTTGGGTCTCTTCACCCTTGAGACCTACATCCCACATTTAGGAAAGAACTGTAATTGTGTCGAATAGTAATTATTGCTCAAACTATCATTTTTGAGTCCTAAGGGCAATTAGATGTTTCACACATGCATGTTTCTAATTATCTCAGAATTTTAAGTGTTATTCCCATTTCAGAGATAAGGCATCAGGGGCCTCAGAAAGTTTACATAACCAGTTCAAGGTCTCATAGTTGATCTGCACCTGTAGAGAATTTCAAGTCTTAGCATGTCTGACTTCAAAGTCTGCCTGGATTTTATTATGACAAGCAATTGTCCCTCCCTCTTGCCCAAGGATTGTCACTGTGGAGTTCTGGTGATGAGTCTTAATCCAAAGCCTTGATTCTGATGGGCAGTAAGAGAGTGCTTGGGGAAAGGTGGGTCAGTGCATGAGGATGACACATGCCACATTTGAAATTGTTCACCTTCACGTCCCAATGCCTGGATTTGGGAATAAGAGACCAGAGTTCTGGCTTTTTCCGAGGGAGAAGTTATCAGTGACAGGAGTGCTGTGTCTCCTATAGGGATTGTGCCCAGCTGTCACTTACAAAGTAAGGAGAGCCACTATCAGGTAAGGGAGAGGTGGCTTCCACTCACATACTGAATAGAAAGAGACCAGAGAACAACCCAGGGAGAAGAATTTAAAGAAATACATGTAAATTGGATTCTCTATGGAAGGCCAGGGCGGTCAGAGCTACTCTGGGTATTTATCTTCCCAACGGTGGCTTCCATCCTTGTCATGATATCTGTGTTTGTTAGTCATGTTGCACTTGTCTTATTCTTGGAGGCTGATTTTGTGCTGTGTGTTTTATTCACAATAATTCTCAGAAGTGATATTTCTATGATTTATCAACCTTTCATCTTTATCTTATTCTCCCAGTTTTACCTTTTCTTCAACTATTGTCTACATTTTCGGGGTTGACTTTCCGTATTTCTATAGGAAGAAATGTGTCTTCTTTTCCTATTTATTTCAGCATTTGTCTTGTTCTCCCAATATGTTTCATTCTCAGAATTTATCTCTCTTATTTTGAAAATATGCCTCAGAATATAATCTTCTTTTCCCTACTTGGTCTTTATTTGTTTAATATTTTACACCTTGCCTGTGTTTTGCTCCTGGCCTGAAGCTTGGGCATTCTGATGGATGTTCTCTCGGGTAGAAAAGGCCTGGGTGTTTGCAGTATACACAGCTTTGGGGTAAGCTTTTTTTATATTTTCATGAGCCTCAATTTTTCAATCCATACAAATGGGGGATATTAAAAGCCCAAGAGATAAACTGTGATCTCTGCTTTGTCTCAGAATAGCTTTGAGAGTTGGCAAGAATGAATATTTAGTTTGAAGACAGTAAAAGGGACGTTCCTACTAAGGATATAGTCTGCTTTTCATTTTTCTTATCAGTAGAGGTAGGGCAGGTATACTTGAGTCATGTTTCTGTCATTTTCTTTTTGACACATCTAGACTGCTATGGGTTCCTCAGCAGTGACTACAGTTATAACATCAGCATTTTCATAAGCTTTTAATGAATATGCAAATATATGTGCCAGAATTACCTTTTCATCAAACATGATGATAATGCCAATTATGGACATTAACATTTGAATAGCTACATTTATAGCTTACTAGGCACAGTCAAAGCTTTTCTCTCGATTGATGCTTACAATAAACATGTGACTTAGGATTATTTATCCCATTTACTAGGGAGAAACTGAGACTCAGGGAGATTAAGATTAAGCTTTTAAGTGGCAGAGCCAGAATTTGAACTTATTTCTTCTAATTCCCAGTTTTGTGTTTTTTTCCCAACATCATGTTGTATTCACATTCATTTTGGTTTGTAGTATTGAATATACTTTTACAAATTACTTCTCATTCCTTGGACTTTCTTATATAAAATTCCTTGTCTGGTTTCACTTAGCCTAATTTTTTTCTTCTGTCTGCTCCTAGTCAGACGCTCTCACTCTGGCCTAGCACCTTTCACTAATGCATTGACTGGCAGAGATGCTGGAATAGGTGGATGGGGGCTGTTACCGTTACCGCCTTTTAACATCTTTTATTCCAATTTCTTTTCACAGTCCCCACTCTTAGAAAATGCTTCATCTTTTCCCGTCGTTTATGGTTCTCTCTGATGGCTGACTATAGAAAAGTTTCCAAGAAGGAAACAGTTGATAAAACACCCCATTCTAAAAGCAGACTCCTTTTCTGCTACAGTGACCAGATCATAAAAGTTTAACCAGACTTTATGCGGATGGTGGCTGCCCAGACCTGGCACCCCCTTTTGCTCTGCACCTTTAAGATTTCTCAAAGCAGGGACCTGAGCTTTCGCAGGGGATGGTACTCTACTAGGGACGCTACTGATGTTTAGTAAATATCAAACTGCTGTCCTGGTATCCCTGAACAATTGAAAGAGCCTGCATGCTGTGATCAGACAGTTCCATCCTGGGTATGTTTTTAACACCTGACCTTACTCCAGGGACAGCTGTTAGGGGAGTTCTGTCATCATGCCAACTGGGGCAGTGATGTTCAAACTCGTCACACTTCTACCTAAATCTTCTGTCATATCAGAGGGAACCTTGGTGGTGGATATCTTGGGGCTGCTTTGGTTTTCCTAGTGGCATGCTACAGCCAGCTTAGGCTGCACTGGAGCTCTGACGCTGCAGCTCCCCAGCCTCGTGGCTCCCATCACGCCCCACCCACCCCACAGCCCAGCCTTCCTGACATGCCTTATGGGGCAAGTGCAGAGGAGCCCTTAGATGGCTTTCCCTTCTCCTGTCCTCTTTGGTATTCTTTCAATATACTTTTCATTCCCTATTGCTCCTTTTTTCTAAGAAAAGGGAGAGAGATAGGAAGAAAAGTATTCCAAACAAATAAAAACATGTCCACTTTTAATATACTTTTGCTTACACCTACAAAGACTTTCTTCCCTAAATTCATCTTCCAAAGATATTGTTTTGGTCTCTTGCTCCAGGAGTCAGTGCCGTATATTCCTCCTTGTGTCACCTGTCATCTTCATCTATGCACTATCTACCTCCAAATCCAATTCAGAATTGTCCCCTAGGTTCACAGAACTTTCCACAGAAATACTCCTCCTCATGAAATCTCTTTAGGATGAAATACTTCTAAGCCTCAATTCCCTCTTCACTGCTTCTTCTCCCTTTTATTTACTTTTCCTTATGTCCATTTACACACTTAGCATTTCCCTGGTCTTATGTATCAAAGCTGATAATAAATGAAAAAATTCTTCATAAACTGCTAAGTGAAGTATCAACATACAGACTTAAAAATCAATACACTATTATGTTTAGGATACTTTGATCTGACAGCACTTACTCCTTTGTATAGCCCAGCTGCACATATTACTCAAGAAGGACTCAGAGGACAGCCACATGCCCCTGGTCAACTAGTGGAGGTTAGTGTCATCAAAATAGGTTGCAGGTAATAACTGCATTTGTTATCAAGACTTTGATGGCCAGGACAAGTCTTAATAATAATGTAGTTATTACCAACAACCTAATTTCATTAATTGCCCCAATTAATGGCCTCTCTGGATCCACATCTTTTGCAATCTGACTTTGCCATTCTCCCATCCAAGGGTAGAGTCTATTTTCCCAACCCTTGAATCTGAACTGGCCTTGATGACTTGCTTTGGCCAATCGTATGTGGTGGAAGTGATGGTGTGCTAGTTCTGAGCCTAGGCTGTTGGAGGTATTCCATCACTCTCTTGCTTCTTTATCTTCACTGTGATAACATACCTGGACCACCCTAAGAACAAGTCTGGGCTAGCTTGCTGGAGCATGGAGAGACTTGTCTGCAGGCATTGGATACCCAGAAGCGTGAGGGCGCCCAGTGGAGATGGGCAGAACCACAGACAGAGGTATGTGAGTGAGCTTAGCTGAGAACCAAAAAATTGCCCATCTAACCAGGTACAATAGTCAGGTACTGCAGAGAAGCAGAATCAATAAGATGTGCACATGTGTCTCTCTCTCTCTCTCTCTCACACACACACACACACACACACACACACACACACACACACACACACACACACACACACACACACACACACACACAGACACACACACGCAGAGCAAACACAGAAGTGGGGAGAGGAAAAGAGAAAGAAAGAGAGAGAATGGTTCCAAGAAATTGGCTTACACGATTGTGGAGGCAGGCAGGCCTATACGCAGGGTGGGCTACCAGGTGGGAAACTCAATCAAGGTTTCTATGCTGCAGTCCTGAAGCAGAATTCCTTATTTGGAAAACCTTACTCTTTGCTCTTAAGGCATTCAACTGATTGGATGAAGCCTTCCCACATTATGGAGGGTCATCTGCTTTACTTAAAATCTATAGATTGTAAATGTAAATCACATCTAAAAAATATCTTCAAAGCAACATCTAGACTAGTGTTTATTAAACAAGGAGGCACTGTAGCCTAGCCAAGTGGATGAATAAAACTAACCATCACACCATGTATCTGTGAACAATGATAAAAGTTTATTTTTATGTCCCTAACTTTGCTATATAGCATTACCATGACAAAAGATATACTAAGCCAAAACACACTTCCTTTCTTCTAATGAGCTAGTTTTGCTTTTTGTTTTTTGGGTTTTTTTTAGCTTTAGCAGATTGTGGGTTGGATTCCCCCTTCAGACTTCTCTTTTTTTTAACAAGTGTATGCATATGTATTTGTTCAAACAGTAAATCATAAACTGAATAACAGGTGAATAACAAAATACTCTGTAGAAAGTAGGGCTTCAAATTTTCTCAAAAATTGGAGATGTAAAACTTATTAAAATTTACGTATTTCATTTTATAATCTCTACACTTATTTGAAATACCTCTCTAAAGTCTTCCAAAAGCATGCAAATAATCAAATTAATTTCAACAGAGGAAGAGGAATGAACTTTTCAAACGCAAATTAATTTCTAAGCAATTCAACAAGTCCACTTAATAAAAAGAAATCAAGAACAGAAATTAAATATCTAAGCTTAGCAACATAAATTGCATGAAAAATCAATAATAGAGAACATAAACACAAGGGGACTTTAAAAACTTTGTGAAAAAATAGAACTGAAAGATAATGGAAATCTTTCTATGAACTTTCTTTTATTTGTTTAAATTTTTTCTTTCTCTTTTTTAAAGAAAGACTAAGATCAGAGTAAACATGTTCTCTGACCACAATAACAGAAAGAAATTTAGAGAACTCACAAGTGTGTGGAAATTAAACAACACTCTCCTAAATAAAAGATGGATAAAAAGAAAAATCACAAGAAAATTAGAGAGTACTTTGAGATAAAGATCAATACACAAATATAAAAATCTTTAGGATGCAGGGCTCATGCAGTGCTTAGGTGAAAATTTATACTTGTAAACACCTATATTAAAAATAAGAAAAATCTCAAATCAGTAAGGTACTTACATTTCTACCTTAAGAAAATAGAAAAAGTAGAGCAAACTAAACCAAAAGTAAATGTAAGTAGGAAATAACAAAGATTACAATAGAAATATAGGAAATAGGGAATTAAAAATCAATAGAGAAAATCAATAAATCCAAAAGTTGATTCTTTAAAAACATCAACAAAATTTGCAAATCTGTATCTAGACTGACCAAGAAAAAAGAGAGAAGGCCGAAATTACTGAAATCAGAAATAAATAGGGGCATTATTACATTGTCACTATGGCTTTTTGTGGTGGTAAGATTTAGTTTTTTTCTCTTTTTCATTTGCATTTTTGTTCTACAAGTGGGTTTTTTTCTTTCTTGTGTATTCGTGGTAGTGCTTATTGTTTTTCAGATTCTAAATGCAGGACTTCCTTGAAGATTTCTTGTAGGGCTGGTCATGTGGTGGTGAACTCCCACAGCTTTTGTTTGTCTGGAAAATACACTATTTCCCCCTCATTTCTGAAGGATAGCCTTGCTGGGTATAGTATACTTGGCTGGCAGTTTTTTTTTCTTTCAGTGTTTTGAGTATATCATCTCATTTTCTTCTGGCCTGTAGAGTTTCTGTTGAGAAGTCTTGTATTAGTCTGACAGGAGCTCCCTTATGGGTGACTTGACACTTTCTCTTGCTTCTTTTAAGGTTCTCTCTTTGTCTTTGAGTTTTGCCAGTTTGACTATAACATGTTTTTGAGAGGATCTTTTTGGGTTGAATCTGTTTGGGGATCTTTGAGCCTCCTGGATCTGAAGGTCATGTATCTCCCTATACCTGGCAAGTTTTCTGTTATTATTTAGTTGAATTGATTTCCCATACCTTTTCCTTTCTCCTTCCCTTCTGAAATACCCATGATTCAAATTTTTGTGTGCTTAAGGTTGTCTGCTAGCTCTCTTAATTTTCTTCATTTAAAAAAATTTTTTTTCCTTTTTTTTTTTGTCTGCTTGGGTTATTCCAAAAAGACTCTATTGTCAAGTTCAGAATTTCTTTCTTCTGCTTGTTCTAGCCTGCTGCTTAAGCTCTCATTTGTGTTTTTTATTTTTTTGAGTGAATCTTTCAGTTCTGTGAGTTCTACTGCATTCTTTATTAAGGTATTAATCTCTTTGTAAATTTCCTCTTTTATATCCTGGATTATTTTTCTCATTTCATTTTGTTGTTTTACAGAGTCTTCACGTATCTCAGTGAGTTTCCTTAAGATTGTTGCTTGGAATTCCTTTTCAGTCATTTCAAGGATTTTGTTCTCTATATGTTCTGGTATTTGAGAGTTGCTGTATTCTTTTGGTGGTGTCATGTAATCTTGGGTTTTCATATTTCTAGTATCTCTGTGTTGATGTCTGGTCATCTGGTAGAGCAGTTGCTTCTTCTATTACTCTGGAGTGGGTTTTGAGGAGAGAGATATCATCTTCTTTTTCCAATCTCTGTGGGTGACTCATCTTGTGTCAATGCAGTTGAGTGTCTGGTAGGCTGCCTGTATGGTGGCTGTGGCTGCTGCTATGGCATCAAGCCTCTTTTTTTGGCAGCTGCGGCTGTGGTGATGACTGGGATGGGGCACCCATGTGGAAGTGGTATTTTCAGGATACTCTCTTGCCTGCTTTTGGGTGGGGGACACTGCTCTCAGCTCCTTGCTTAATAGCCAGGGTCTGGTCTCTTGTCTGCTTCTGGGTAGAGGGGGCTGCAGCCCACATCTCCATGTTTAGTAATCCAGGCATGCTCTCTTTCATGCTTCCAGGCAGATGGGACTGTAGTACTCAGCTCCTTGCCTAGGACCTCAGCCAGGCATGCTTTCTTGCGTGCTCCTGGTTGGAGGGGGCTGTGGCCCTTGCCTCCCTAATGAGCTAGTTTGATTTCTCACTAAAAGGCTGATCCCCACTGACATGGTTGGGCTCAGAGTCCAGTGTGAAGCTTTGCTGCTACTAAAACTCAGACATGCTAAAGCTGAGTCAGGGTGGGAGTTAATATTCACTTACATTACTTTCCAGCAGAGGAGGCTGTCATTCAAAGGAATGTCACTGTGAACTTCCAGCCCAGTGGACAAGGTAGGAGCTGCTGGCTGAGGATCTGACCTGTCTCTTCTTTCATCACCTTTCTGAGCATGAGCTCATGAAAGCCTTCTTCAGCAGTGTCTTTTTGATCTGCAGCACCTAATGCCTCCATTCTATCCTTCATTAATCTTCTACCACAATTACCTTCTAAGAAAGGCTGAGTTATCAGTCATTTACTCCTTACTATAAACTGCTGTGTTTCTATTCCAAGGAATATTTGCATTGTAAACCTTATCCCTAATTATGGATTGAAAGACTTCTTATCTTACAAGGAAATCTCAAGCAATATGAGTAGGTGAAGGAGACCTTTTCATGAAGGTAAAGGGAAGGGAGGTTTTCCTGGGACCCCTGAAATCACACTATCGTGTTTATAAGCCAGGAAATGCAATGGACCTTTAGCAATATAAGGCTATGGTGCAGGGCTCCCACCTATTTTTTATGGTGTGAATACCATCTCTTCTTTTTAGGCTACTAGAATGAGTTTCTGTGGGAATGCTCAAAAGTCAACTTCCTTATGAAGCTTTATCTAACTTTCCCCAGCAGAATAAATAGCTTTTCTCTGACCTACTGAGAGATGCTTTTATAATTCTATTTCACCCTGATTATTCTGTCTTGAGGTGTAGTTGTTTGCAACATTCCTGGTCTTCTGCTGGATGATGAGCGACTTGGGTGCAAAGAATCCTTCACTCCCACTCCTCCTTTTTCCTTCCCTATTCATATTAGGAGAAAATATTCTACTGTATGCTGGTGCTAGGTTCAGCCTCAGTAGTAAGATCTAATAGCACCCTGAGTTTAAGGAGCTCAATGGTCATTGGGAAGAGGGTCTTGGACATAGAAAATTATAATACAATGTGATGGGGGCTACGGTAGATGTTGATTTTTCATCCCCTATTACAACAAAGTGCTTCATCTCTGTATTGGGGCTCACTGTAGGAAAGGAAAGAATTCACTGTTGTAAAGCTTCTTCATTTTTTCTTTTATCTTAACCAACAACTTTTGTGAATTAAAAAACACAACAAAATACTTCTCTCCTTTGGGTATGTGGTGGAGGTCAATTGTTTTTTCTTCACTGGGGGCCGGGTCTCTGAAACTCCATGCATGGTGACTATGCGATTGAATCCTACTGGCCACAGGGCTGGTCATGTGACCCAAGGTAGGCCAATCAAAATCTTTCTCTGGGACATTCTTTTGAAATGAATCCAAGGAAAGAAACTATCTTTGGCTGTGTTAGTAGAAGATAAAAAGACATGAGTCTTGGAACTGCCAGTAGCCATGGGTCCAGGCTCATGGAGAAAACTAGCATGAAACGTTGAAGGTGACATTGTTACTGGACTACAGGGGTCCATATCTCAGAGACTGCAAAACCACCAAGACCAGGGTAGGAAGAAAAGTTTTTATTACTTGCAAGTAAGGAGAGCACTGGGGATATCTCCCTGAACAAAATAAAAGGGTTGTTTTATACAGCCAAAGCTCCCACCTAACTTCCCACCCAGGTTCTCACTGAGGTCCTCTCATATAAATAAAGGATACAAGCTTGTTCAATTTGGATTGGTTGACTGTGGGACATAGTTTGCTGGTCAGTACTGGAGCCTGGGAAGGAATGTGGCCTTTGGACAACAGCAGAACCTCAGAAAGTTGTCACACAGGCTAAACCTTGAGCCCTTGGCTAGTATGGGTTATAGTTAATAGGTGGTGAGTAAGACTTCCTGTAGTGGCTGACTCCTGACATAAAACAGGGGCAAGTACGTGTGGAAGTCCTGGCTCCTCCTTGGGTGGAGATTGTAGCATTAAAATGAAGCAAGTTCACCAAAGTTCATCATCAGTTTCAGCCAGTATATTTTGAGGATGGTTTGGTATTTCACGGTTTATGACTTCCTTCTACTTCCTGCAAGAACAGAAACTCAAAACAAATGGTTATGACTGGTTCACATTGTGTTTTGGATTCTCTAGTGGTGGTGAATTCCTGGGCATTTAAGAGACCCTGCTTACAATATTCATAAAGAAACATGATAAGAGCAAGAGCACGGCCAGCATCCAGTGTTTGGCAGGTTCTATCTGTGGTTTTATAATGGACCAATAACTTCCCTGTGCTGCCTAAGCTTGCTTAAATTGAATTCCTTGGGAAACAAAAGAATTTGACTCACATAAGATCTGACTTAGTTTCACTCCCACTCTGCCAATACCTCACTTTCCAAGAACCACTTCCTATCTTGTCAGAGGACATGTACCCTATTGATAGGGACCTGAACCAGAGAATGGCCATCTTTGGGGTAAATAGAACCACACAGAAAATTTCAGTGCCATTAACTTGGGAACTGATAATCATAAATTCTCGAGGTTAGCAAAGGAATTGAGAAACTGACCATATGACTGAAACTGCCCAGAGATGAAATCATGCTCCAAAATATCATTATCAAAAGTTAATTTCTGTTTATCTCCCATTACACCCTTTTATGCTGATTTATTTTAGATGTTGCACACCTACAATTAAGGATTGAAACTAAGTTTTCTGGTTTTTCTTACCTCCCTAATCAACTGCAAACAGGGGAATTCCAAGAGAAAGGCAAAACACCCTAGCTGATTATTAACTCACCTTCTTGCTTAAAGGAAAATTGCATCCACATTAGTGAGAGGTACATGTCCGGTATTTTTATGTTCCAGTGATGCTTGACTGAGGTTATTGTCTTTGAGTTCTCTCTAGGAGATAAGGACTCCAGCCCTGAGATAATATCAAGGGCCTGAAACTGACCAGTCCACCAACTGCAGGCTCCACAATACCAAAGCACCCAGTCCATCACGGGACCCTGACATCTGACTCAGACCCTCTGCTGATCCCATGACCAGCCTCTTCCTTTTGCCTGCAGGACAAAACTCTTACCTCACTTTCCTACCTCTTTCCCTTTATAACCCCCAAAACAGGCATCAGAAGGTGGGATAATTTTAGCCTGGTCATCCCCCAGATGCCAGTTATCTGAATAAACCTTACAATCCTTGCACTAACTATTGGACTTCCACTTCATTTGTTTAGTGCGAGAGGGCAAGTTGCGCCTGGCTGCTGGTAACACTGTTTTATTGAATATGTGATAAGGTTGAGTATTTTATACTTTCTTTTTTGCAAACTTTAATTGTATAAGGGTTTAGATTCAATGGTATTTTAGGGGGTCTATGATAGAGCATTGTTTGGCTCTTAAATAGTTTACGGAACAGTGGAATATGAGCAGGAGAATTCTTGGATTTGAGTTGTGGATCTCAGAAGAATTAGGCCTGTAGCTTTGAAGATAAGTTCCTGAGAGCAGAGAAGTAGACACAGCAATATGTTTGATGCCCAGCCACAGAGAAGAGAGAGCACAGGACACCCTCAGTTGACATTGAGAAGAAGAGAAAGGGGAGTGTGGAAAACAACAACAACAACAACAAAAATGTATATGTGTATTTAAACAATGCCATAACAGCATTATAAATCAATTTGTCTAGTTTAACAGCTATCCCTTCTTCAGAGCCATGGAGTAATTCACAGTAACTTAGGTGTCATAATTTAAACATTAGATGTGATACATTCTGAATTTATTATAGCATGAATGTAGTTTTCATATTACCATCTCCAACCGTACAAAATTATCGAATCTGTACTGTTTGCTTGGTTCTATTTCAGGTATAGTCATGTATAAAAAAAAAAATTGAGGCATGATTTTTGCTGTAATATTTCTTCCAATAGCATTGAGAATAACAAACATGCACTAAAAAAGGTAAAAGAATCTGCAGGACAGGTTAAACTAAATAGCAGAGATTTTTTTTTTTTTTTTTTTTTTGCAAATGTGTTGAGAAAAGTGGTCCAGGGATGATAGTGGAGGTGAAACTTAAAGAGTAGAGCTTTTCTAGTCAGAATATAAGGGAAATGCTTTGTCAAAGGGGGAATCGGAAGGGAATTAAAAAAAATATCTTGAGAAGAACAAAAAGAAAAATATATCTAAAGGAGAAATTTTTTTTTTCTAAATTCATAGGAGTTGGTTAGAATAAAAGATAATGAAGAAAAAGCTTTACAATAGTGAGTTCTTTCCTTTCCTATAGTGAGCCCCAATAAAGAGATGAAACACTTTGTTGTAATAGGGGATGAAACTCAAATCAGCATCTACTATAGCCCCCTTCACATTGTATTATAATTTCCTATGTCCAAGACTGGCTTCCCAATGACCACCGAGTTCCTTAAACTCAGGATGCTATTATATCTTACTACTGAGGCTAAGCCCAGCACCAGCATACATAGAATATTTTCTCCTAATATATGAATATGGAAGGAAAAAGGAGGAGTGTGAGGGAAGGAATCTTGGCACCCAAGTTGCTCATCATCCAGTGGAAGACCAGACATATTGCAAACAACTACACCTCAAGACAGAATAATTGGGGTGAAATAGAATTATAAAAGCATCTCTCAGTTGTTCGATTAAGTATCTGGAATGTCAGACTGAATCATTAGAGGTTTATCATATAAGACAAATAGCTTCTGTCTTATGTAGTGACTCTGGCTCTGAGGTGGTAAACACCAAAGGACATGTGCCCTCGCCTCATGAGGCTTACAGGCTAGCGGTATACATAGAGGAAGATAATTAAACACACAATGTAACTAACTTGTAAGTTATTAACTATGTAAATGTAATACATAATTTAAAATTATGGTATATTTGTGCATTCGCACATTCATTGGGTAATTAGTAAGTATAAAAATTATTTCCTCCTTTCTCATTCCCCCTTCTATGATATTATCAGACCCCAACGTGGGTCCTTTCATTCATCCAGTTCTACTCTGGCCACTCCAGATTGCCATCACCCAGTAAAACAGGCTGAGACCTTCCCAGCCCTTCTTTTCTCTTCCTTTTTGATTTCATATATATCATTCATTTACTCAACAGATTTTTTTTTTCCCTAGGTGAAGCCAGATAATTTTCAGGTCTGCCAACATCAGAATAATTGTACATTCTTAATTTCCTTTTATTTTTTGGTGGGTGGCTGGTATGGAGATTCGAACCCTTGACCTTGGTGTTACAACCCCATGCTCTAACCTACTGAGCTAACCTGCCAGCCCATACATTCTTAATCAAATCAATGGTGTCCAAATGTAAGGTCTCAATATTCATTAGAATCTGCATCCTGTTTAACTTACTCAGCATTATTGAATCTCTTCTTATTCTGTTTGGGAACAAAATCCCATGTCCAGAATCTTCATGGCACAGAAGAGTAAACCTGGGCTTTGGAGTTGGATGTCCAGATTTAAATTCTGGTTCACTGTTGGACCAGGGGTTAGATGTGGATTTAAATCCAGGTTCACTGTGGGTGCATGGGCTCCAAGTTGCTGCAGTGGGAGCCAAAGGGAATGGGAGGCACGTCATGAGTGAAAGTGAAATGATAAATCAATAAGTGACCAGAGGGAGGCAAACCAGTCCAAAAGGAAGATTCACGGCGAGTGTCTGCAAGCCAGACAAGACAAGGCAGTTCAGAGGGCCAGCAGGAAGAGGGATCAGGAGATGTGACTTGATTGCTCTACAAACAAGACAGCTTTTTCAAGGGCCACAGTGAGCACCTCTCTGCAGATTCTGTATTCTTGGACAGTTCACTCAAGCCTCTTTCTGCCCTTGCATCTGCAAAATGAAGATTATGCTGCCTACCTCACAGACTCAATTGAAGTTAGCTGCACATAGTAGGTGTTAAAATAAATGCCCTCAAGCAATTCCGCGGGGCTCTCCTGTGCTCATTTGAGAAGCCTCTTATACATGCAGCAGGCTGGTGACAGCCTCACTGAAAATCCCCTGGAGGCTCAGAACCTCATAATGGACTGAATCATCTTGCTGCCATGGCTGATATTTTTCAGCTACTTTGGGCACAGATTCCTGCTCTGAGTCTCTTCTGTTTTTATAGGACTTTCCTTTTATATTTTTTTCTTAAGCTTTTCACCCTCATTAAATTAAGGTCTGATTTTTGGCAGAACCCTGTTCCTGGAGGAATTCTTAAAAAGTCCCACATTGAGTTAAAATAAAACATTTCTTCCACAAGTACTAGGGTAGAAGACCTTGTCTATGTTGAAAGACCTGGAGTCTGCACAGCCTTACGTAGCCCATCGACACTTCGGTTTGATATCCAAAATTATCCTTTTACTGAAAACACCGGGGAGGCTGGATTGTAACAGTAGAATCTTTTAAATTTGCTTTACTTCGTGGATAGAAGCAGCTCATTATAAATCCATTCCTTATCGTGCATTGAAGGCAAGAAGGGGAGATCATTCTTCCCAAACCAAAGCCTCTCCTTTTCTTTCGGTCATTTGAGCTTTCTGATGTTCAGTCCTGTATCTTCACCCACACCTGCCAGAGCTGAGAGAAAGGGCTGTGTCTAGGATGACAATGTCACATGCCTTCAAACAAGCCTGTCCTCACGTCTCCCGCTTTGGCCTTTCTTCTTTTTTCCCTAGTAAAACCTTGATTTGACCATTGTATTGGCCAAGCTTATCTTTTGTTATTTATTCTTTCGTAACACCCACACATCTTGTGGCAAGTGGACATTACCAATGAATTGTTACCATAACAATCTATAACAATGCTTTACTGGGTCGTAAAGCCAGTGGAAATTTATACAACTGCTAAGAATTGTGAGGAAATTTGAAACTAGCTATTTCTGTAGTGCATTGTAGCAATGTAGGATTAGAAGGTAGAAATCTGTGTGCTGTGATTCCTCTTCCTACCAACTCCTTTCTTCCCTGCAGGTGTCAGCTCAAACCTAAATCTCCACTTGTCCTTTCTGAGACTCCAGCAGTATCTTCCTGGAGCCATGAATATAATGTGAGGTTGAAAACACTGAGTTGAATTTGTTCACACAACATTCATTCATTCATTTACTCAGAAGTTTCTCAAGCACCAGCAATAAGCAGACTAGGTGCTGAGGATAGAACAAAGAATATTTCCATCTAATAAGAAAATGAAACTGAATTTGAACGTAACAGGAAAATGGGGAGATGATAAAAAATTTCCATGGAAGGCACTGAATACAGCACAATAGTCTGGAACAGAGCTATGGGCAGGGCTAAGAAACATTTTCCTAGAGATGATTTGTGAGTAGTGTTTTGGGGGCTGAATACGAATCGGGACAGGGCATGCAGGTGATCTGTGACTGAGATGCCTAACAGCTAGGGCCCGGTGCCCAGCCCTGGATGTAACAGAGCAGGGATTCTCAAACTCATAAATAAATCACTTGGGGATCTGGTAAAAATACAGAGGCTGAATCTGTGGGACTGAGATGGGGCTTGAGAGTCTGTCTTTCTAGGAAGTTGCTGATTAAAGAACCACTCTTTTTTCTTGTATGTTTCTTAAGTCTTTTTTCCTTTAATAACTAAAAAAAGAATTGATACTAATTTTAAACTTACAGAAAAGTTGCAAGAATAGTACAATAAACTATTGTATACTTTTACCCAAATTCAGATTCACCAGTTATTTACATTTTGCCCAATTTGGTTTATCATTCTTTCTCTATGTATTTATACATGATATTTATTACTTTTCTGAACTATTTGGAAATCAGTTGGTGACAATGTGCCCCTCTATCCCTAAATTCTTCAATGTATATTTCCAAAGAACAAAAATAGTCTTTTACATTTATCACAATCAGGAAATTTAACAGTGATACAATACTATTATCTAATCTACAGGCCATATTCAAATCTTCTTAATTGCTCCAATAAGGTCCTTTATTGTGATCCCCCCCACCTTGATTCTAGGATAGGAACCAAGACCATGCATTGCATTTGGGTACTGTGTGTCTCTTGGGTCTCCCATGATCTGGACCATTTGTTCAGCTCTTTTTGTCTTTCTTGACCTTGACAATTTTGAATAAATAATACAAGCAAGTTATTTTATAGAATGTCTCTCAGTTTGAGCTTGTCTAATGTTTCCCCTTAATAAGATTCAAGTGTGTATTACTGGCAGGAATGTCACAGATGTGCTATTGTGTCCCAGACAATGCTTTGAGTAGCAAGACTCCAGTGAATGCCAGGCTGGGCACAGAGCCCGCCACCAGTGTCTCACCGAGGATTGCCAACTTGCCAAGAACTTTGCACTACCAAGCACTTTGCTGGGAAAGACATGCTGGATGTTGAATTGACTTTGAAACCTTGAACAATAGATTTAATATTTAACCAGATCTTTCCACTTCTAGATAGGTCTTTGTGTCTTGCCCTTATGCTATGGCTCTGTTTTCTCTTTCTCAGTTAACCCACCTCTGGCTTCTTTTTATGTGTCTTTCCGTCCTGGTGGTCAGGCACTGTCTCCATCTCTCCTTTCATCTCTTAACAGTCAGGTCCTGGAGGTGTTGTTGGGACGGGAACTTTGGAAGACTGACTTGACATTAGACATGCCTGGCTACTTGAAGTTCCCACAAGGTTGTGCTTCTCTTGTCTATAATTCTTCACTCCTGCCATTCTATCTGCCTGGAATGTCCTTTTTATGCTCCCCTAAATTCTTTATGAAGCCCTCCACTTTCCCAAATTGCTCACAAGTAATTCATATGCACATTAAAGTTTGAGAAGTGCTGCATGGATTTCAAGCTCAAACAGTGCAGTACCAAAGAAGACCACAGCATCCTCCAGAACTGCTGCAGGACAGCCAGAGGTGGAGCTGGATTGGTGGCAGGGATTGGAAGAAAGGCCTCTCCTGTCTGACTCATTGGTTCCAATATTTCCTAGCTATGGGAGCTTGACAAGATATTTTACCTCTCTGAGCTTCAGTTTCTTCATAAGTAAAGTGGGAATCATACCCATTACCTATCTTATAGGGTTTTTGAGAAGAATAACTGATAATGCAGGCTGTTTGTTTACAGACTGTCTGATTCAATAAATGATATTAGGATGGAATTGCAGACACACTGACTTGATGCCCACTGAAGAGACTTGTGTTTCTGCTGCCCAGGCAGGATGGAAAAGGGACACACCCCAGGGAGGCTGCTCATAAATATTCAGACTGGAAAGGCACTAGCAGTTAACGAACCCATAATGAGCTGATGACAGCTTAACCACCCTACCAGTCAGCATGCTACACCTGGGACTTTGCAGATTACAAAAACCTCCGCACCCACATACTAGAAAGAACAAAAGTGCAGATGACCGCTACATAACCTTCCACCCCTGAGGCTAAACTGTAAAGGAGAAAGTTAAGGGAAAAATGACCCCACTGCACATGACCAGAAACTTCAGAAACTCAGGGATGCATGACAGGAAGCTGATGGAACCTTGCATTGGCCTATTAGGCCTTGATTACCCTAAATCCTCCCCCACAGCCAAATATTCCTTCCCTTCGTTAGGATAGAGAAACACCCTAGTCCCAGAACAACATATAAACCCTCCCCTTAAGAATCTGGGGCACTCTTCACTTGTGAGAGATGCCTACACATGATTTTGTGTGTACTTGTATTTCACAATAAAGTCCTATTGTTTGAATGCTCCACAGGTCGGTCCGACTCCCTTTGTCTTTTGCTCAGTCCCATGAAAAGTTCTCCTCCACTGCTTTACCAAGAACCTGGAACTGCCATCTGGTAATGTAGGGACATGAGCAGTCTCAGAGGCTGGGCTAGTGCTAAACCTGCAAATGGAGGCAAAGTGGCCCAAGCTTCACAGATCAGGGCCAATCAGGGCCCAGGAAATAAATCAACCCTTATGAAACTGTCAGAGAACAAAAGGTGATTGGTAATTGCAAAGTGACTTTATTTGTAAGCTGAGTACAGGGAGACAGAATAATAGACTGATTATTAAAATAACTGACTATTTGAGAAAAGGCGATGGGAGCACATGGCCTGGAACCTCCTGAGGAGGGAGAGGTCACCGCTCACGCGCCAAAGACCCCCAGCCAAGACAAGTTCAGAGCAGCCTGAGGCCCATGCCAGATACAGCTGTCCCAGAATCCAGCAGAGGAGTCAGCAGCGGCGGCAGCAGCGTAAGTGGCACCAGCGGTGGTGGCGCCAGCGGCAGCAGGGGGGGAAGCGGCACCAGCGGTAGTGGCAGCAGCAGCGGGAGCGGTGGAAGCAGCGGCAGTGGAGCCAGCGGCAGCAGCAGCAGTGGGGGAAGTGGCAGCAGCAGGAGCGACACCCTGCGGTACCTCCCTGTCACCCAGCAGCCCGGCAGAGTCCAAGCTGACCAGAGAGGTGGCTCCCCAGAGAAGCCCAAGACCCGAGGCAACCACACACACAAGGCACTAGAGGCCACCTGAGCAGTCACTGAGGTAGCCATACCAAATTGGCAACCACAGCAACATCTTAATCAGTCAATAGTGTCAAACCTGTGGACTGTGAACCCCCCTGCCACAATGAATAAACATCAAAGAAATACAAAAATCAAGAAAGTGCATGACCCAAAGATAATAAATCTCAAGCTCTAGATCCTATAGAACAAGAATCCCTTGAAGTGACTGACAAGGAATTTCAAGTGATAATTCTAAGGAAACTGAATGAGATACAAGAAAACTCAGCTAGACATCATGATGAAATGAGGAAAAGTATACAGGACCTGAAAGAGGAAATGTATAAGGAAATCAATGCCCTGAAAAAAAATGTAGCAGAACTTGCCGAACTGAAGAAGTTATTCAGCGAAATAAAAAACACAATGGAGAGTTTAACCAGCAGGCTTGTGGAAGATGAATAGAGAACCTCTGAACTTGAAGATGGGCTGTTTGAAATAACACAAGCAGACAAAAAGAAAGAAAAAAGAATCAAGGACATTGAAGAAAATCTGAGAGAGATATCAGACAACCTTAAGCGCTCAAATATCCGATGAATGGGTATTCCAGAAGGGGAGGAAAACGGAGATTGCATTGAAAACATATTCAACAAAATAGTGGCAGAAAACTTCCCAGGTATAGGAAAAATCACAGATCTTCAGATCCAGGAAGCTCAACGATCTCCAAACGTATTCAACCCAAAAAGGCCTTCTCCAAGACATGTCATAGTCAAATTGGCAAAACTCAGAGACAAAGAGAGAATCTTAAAAGCTGCAAGAGAGAAACGTCAAATCACCTATAAGGGAGCCCCAATCAGGCTAACATCAGACTTTTCATCACAACCCCTAAAAGCTAGAAAGGAATGGGATGATATATTCAAAATACTAAAAGACAAAGATTGCCAGCCAAGAATACTCTACCCTGCAAGGCTATCCTTCTGAAACGAAGGGCAAATAGTATATTTCTCAGACAAACAAAAACTGCAGGAGTTCACTACCACACGACCACCCTTACAAGAAATCCTCAAGGGAATACTGGGTTTAGTTCCTGAAAAATAACTACCACTGCCATAAAAACCCAAGAAAAATCAAAACCCACTAGTATAATAAAAACGGCATTCATGAAGAAAAAACAAACAAACAAAAACGCTATCTACAACCTAAGGAACCAACAAACACAGAAACCAAACAGTAAATCAGAAAGCAAGGAACAAAAGACACCTAAGACAACCAAACAACAATCAATAAAATGCTAGGAATAAATCAACACCTTTCAATAACAACTCTTAATATAAAAAGCTTAAATTCCCCAATCAAAAGGCACAGACTGGCTGACTGGATTAAAAAGGAGGACCCAACTATATGCTGCCTTCAAGAGACCCACCTCACCCATAAGGATTCACACAGACTAAGAGTGAAAGGATGGAAAAAGATTTACCATGCAAACAGAAAAGAAAAACGAGTTGGAGTAGCTATTCTTACATCTGACAAAGTAGACTTTAAACTAAAAACCTTAAGAAGAGACAATGAGGGACACTACATAATGATAAAAGGACTGATCCATCAAGAAGACATAACAATCATAAATATGTATGCACCCAATGTTGGAGCAGCCAGATTTATAAAACAAACTCTATTAGACCTAAAGAAGGAAAAAGACACTAATACCATAATAGCAGGGGACCTGAACACCCCACTGTCAATATTAGACAGATCGTCTAGGCAAAGAATCAGTAGAGAAACACAAGATCTAAACAAGACTCTAGACCAATTGGACTTGGCAGATATCTACAGAACATTCCATCCAACAACCTCAGAATATTCATTCTTCTCATCAGCACATGGATCATTCTCCAGGATAGATCACATATTAGGTCACAAATCAAGTCTCAACAAATTCAAAAAAATTGGAATTATCCCATGTATCTTCTCAGACCATAATGGATTAAAACTAGAAATCAATAACAAACGTAATTCTGGAAACTATACAAACACATGGAAATTAAACAGCATTCTACTTAATGACACATGGGTCCAAGAAGAAATCAAGCAGGAAATCAAAAAATTTATTTAAACTAATGAAAATAATGATACATCATACCAAAACCTGTGGGATACTGCAAAAGCAGTATTAAGGGGGAAATTTATTGCATTAAATGCTCACCTTAGAAGAATGGAAAGATGGCAAGTGAACAACCTAACACTTCACCTTAAAGATCTCGAAAAACAAGAACAATCCAAACCTAAAGTTACCAGACGGAAAGAAATCATTAAGATCAGAGCAGAACTGAATGAAATTGAAACCCAAAAAACAAAACAAAAGATCAGTGAATCAAAAAGATGGTTTTTTGAAAAGATAAATAAAATTGGCAACCCATTAGCATGGCTAACAAAAAAAAGAAGAGAGAAGATTCAAATAACAAAACTTGGAAATGAAAAAGGTGATATTACAACTGATTCATCTGAAATACAAGGAATCATTCCAGACTACTATAAACAACTATACGCCAACAAATTTGAAAATCTGGAGGAAATGGATAAATTTCTGGACACACACAAGCTCCCAAAACTGAACCATGAAGACGTAGAAAATTTGAACAGACCAATAACAATAAAGGAGATTGAAGCTGTTATCAGAAGGCTCCCAACAAAGAAAAGCACAGGACCAGATGGATTCACAGCAGAATTTTACCAAACATTCAAAGAGGAATTGACACCGATTCTTTACAAACTATTCCAAAAGATTGAAACAGACACAAATCTCCCAAACTCATTCTATGAAGCAAACATCATCCTGATACCAAAACCAGGTAAAGATATAACCAGAAAAGAAAACTACAGGCCGATATCCTTGATGAATATAGATGCAAAAATCCTCACTAAAATACTAGCAAACAGAATACAGCAACACATATGTAAAATTATTCACCACAATCAAGTGGGATTCATCCCAGGGATGCAAGGTTGGTTCAACATACGCCAATCAATACATGTGATACACTATATTAATAAAGTCAAACATAAGGACTTTAAACTATACTACAAAGCTATAATAACCAAAACAATATGGTACTGGCATAAAAACAGATACACTGATCAATTGAATAGAATAGAGAATCCAGAAATCAACCCACTCACCTACAGCCATCTGATCTTTGACAGAGGCACCAAGCGTATACACTAGGGAAGAGACTGCCTCTTTAGCAAATGGTGCTGGGAGATCTGGATATCAATATGCAGGAGAATGAAACTAGACCCATACCTTTCACCATACACTAAACTCAACTCAAAATGGATTAAAGAATTAAATATACACCCTGAAACAATAAAACTTCTTAAAGAAAACATAGGAGAGACACTTCAGGAAATAGGACTGGACACAGACTTTATGAATACAACCCCAAAAGCATGGGCAATGAAAGGAAAAATAAACAAATGGGATTATATCAAACTAAAGAGCTTCTGCACAGCAAAAGAAACAATTAACAGAGTTAAAAGACAACCAACAGAGTGGGAGAAAATATTTGCAAAATATACATCTGACAAAGGATTAATATCCAGAATATACAAGGAACTCAAACAACTTTACAAGAAAAAAACAAGCAACCCAATTAAAAAATGGGCAAAAGAGCTAAGTAGGCATTTCTCTAAGGAAGATATCCAAATGGCCAACAGACATATGAAAAAATGCTCAACATCACTCAGCATCCGGGAAATGCAAATCAAAACTACACTGAGATACCATCTCACCCCAGTTAGGCTGGCTAAAATCCAAAGGACTCTGAACGATAAATGCTGGCGAGGTTGCGGAGAAAAAGGAACTCTCATACATTGTTGGTGGGACTGCAAAATGGTGCAGCCTCTATGGAAAATGGCATGGAGGTTCCTCAAACAATTGCAGATAGATCTGCCATATGACCCAGCTATCCCAGTGCTGGGAATATACCCAGAGGAATGGAAATCATCATGTCGAAGGTATACCTGTTCCCCAATGTTCATCACACCACTCTTTACAATATCCGAGAGTTGGAACCAGCCCAAATGTCCATCATCGGATGAGTGGATATGGAAAATGTGGTACATCTACACAATGGAATACTACTCAGCTATAAAAACGAATGAAATACTGCCATTTGCAACAACATGGATGGACCTTGAGAGAATTATATTAAGTGAAACAAGTCAGGCACAGAAAGAGAAATACCACATGTTCTCACTTATTGTTGGGAGCTAAAAATAAATAAATAATTTCACACACACACACACGCACACACACACACAAAATAACCGGGGGTGGGGGGGGGAAGAAGACATAACAACTACAATTCCTTGAAGTTGATACGACAAGCAAACAGAAAGGACATTGTTGGGTGGGAGGGAAGAGAGGGAGGAGGGAGGGGGGTTTCGGTAATGGGCCACAATAATCAACCACATTGTAGATTGACAAAATAAAATTAAGGAAAAAAAAAAAAAAGCTTCAGTGGCAGGGGGATCAGAGCTGGATAGTGCACATTCCAGGACAAGCGTGCTTGTGTGGCTTGCCATTCTCAGGCACAATATTTTGTACCAGATATTCAGGAATAACAGAAGCAGTACTTCAACATGATTTTTACGAGAATCACTCATAACTGTGTCAATCTGTTGTGAGAGTAAACTTCCTGCAGTGCCTAAAGAGAAGTGCAAAGGAAAACAATCCTGATCAAAGCCTGGATTCCTTTGTAACAGGCATTTTCTTTGCAACACACCCAAAGGCATTTTGCAAGATAGCAGCAGCTTTGGAAAGGAAGATGTGTTAATGGGATATGGTTTGTGTGTCATCAACTCATTCCCAGAATGGGTGTCACATCAAGACAGACATCAAAATGGAGAATAGGTATGAATTCATCCACATGTTCGCACTTGATGCAGAAAAGGAGAATATCAAATGTTTTAGTGGCCTGAATACTACAGTTCTTGATGTGAACATTTTTAGCTCCATTTAGCTCTCTCAAACTAATGGGGTTATAAAATCATTCTGCAAGAATAACACCATTAGTGGATACAGTTCTGTTCTGTCTTGAAGCTTGAAAGTATATCAATTAGCAAATATTTACTAAGTGTCTATTATATGCCAACACTATGCTAGGCATGAAAGGAGATTCAGATTTGATGTAAAATGAGTTCCTCAGTGGAAGTTAGTAAAAACAGTAGTAGCTACTACTTATGGAATACCTGTGTTAGGCTACTTCAAACCATCATCTCATTTAACCCAAAGACTGCTAACTCTAATTCCCATTTTATAAATGAGAAAACTGAGGCACAAAGAAGTAAAATAATTTGTCCAAGGTCATTTGACAAATAACTGAGCTGGTATTCTCTTGACCTGTGGTTTCACTCCCTTATGCTGTCTTGAAGAGAAGACATTGCACTTATTAAAAGAAGCCAAAGGATTCAAAATGGTGCATAATAAATGTGTGCGTGGGGGAAAGAATGTTATTTTTTCAGTTTGGAGTCAGTCCATTTAAAAGATGGAGAAACCGTGACTGGTAAATATCTTCAATAACTTGAGAGAGTTTGTATACTGAAAGAGAACTCAGGTGCTTTAATACTGGGCACTGCCTCCTTCTTGTTAGCCACCAGCTCTGCTGTGGTTGTTTGGCATGATGAGCTGTCCACTTTCTGCACACCTGTGTCCCGCATGGGTGGTGTCTGGAGTAGTCAGTGTGACTCCCCTCAGCTACAGCGTGAAGGAGGCCAACATTGTCACTCATTGTAGGCAGCCCACCTCCTGCCAGCGTTCCTCAAGGTGCTGGATGCAAAGCAGTCTGACATTGCCAGGCAAAGACTGCCTGCATCACTGCAAAGTGCATGGAAACCCTGCTGGGATGGGAAACACACTGCCTGGAGATTGATGTGTGCCTTCTACTCTGCACGGAGGGGAATGACCACCCTGCTGTGGCTCCCTCCTCCCTGTGCCATGACCAGTGGAGCTGGCTGTTTGGGGGGATGTTTGGGTAGCGTGTCTGGGTTGATTCAATGAGGGGCATGGCTCTGAGATGGAATGTTTCTGTCTGGAAGAGACAAGAGAAGCATGTCCAGGAGCTGTGGCAGAGACACACTGCTATCCAATGACTTTATCACTGAGATTCTTGTTCCCATTCCCTAGAAGAAGAAAGGTGGGGGGGAGCTAAACACCAGGCAAATAGAGTTAATCTGTCCAGAGCATTTGGAAATAGTAAAATCAGAGCAGGCTCACTGGATACTGTCCATTTCCATTGCACGCTCTCAAAGCCTGGAGTCAGACCCGTGAGTGTGGCTAGCAGAGTTCTTTCTTTCGGTCTTCGGCTAGCTGTCTGACTCAGTTCTTCCCCCCCTGGAATGGTGGGAAGAAGTCTGAAAGGCCTGGAAGTTTGACTTAGGACAATAGCGCACCAGGACTTGATGTCCTCCCTCTGGCATTGAGTGAATTTATTTGAGCAATTTCTGCTTCCTTCTCTCTCAGTCTTCATTATATCCTTCCAGATGGGCTGGAAGGACACCACCTCCAAGGGCACTGCCACAGAGAGCTCCTTGTTCTGAGTCACAATGGACAGACATCAGGGGACACGAGATTTGTGTGGGAGTAGCTTGAGCCTGTCTCAGCATGGCCTGCCCTGTGCCCAGCCCTCCTGGGATTCCAGCGTCTGTGGCTCTGTGATGCACCCGAGTCCCCAATCTTCTGGGATGGAAGAAAAAGGCAGGTCCATGATAACCTGGTTGCCTTGTAGATTCCAGCCAGCTTTGGTTCCACATTCCAAGGAGAAATGGGATAATAATAATATTTTAAAAAGACATCCAAGTCCTCCTTCATCAAAGCATTTGAAAGGACCTGACATGCAGTCATTGTGCTCCAAATTTATTGCTACAACAGAACCTGGGTAATACTAATGAAAGAGTGTCTGCTGGAACATGATGCACAATTATGGAAATGCAGCTCTGCAGGGCAAGTACAATACAATGGGGCCTGGGTAGGGGGGAAGGACTGTTATGTTTTAGGGTTTGTCATGGCCCCATCATCATCATCAGGCCCAGAACAACAATGGCAACAATGGTCTGGGGGGAAGGACCCTCTTTCCAGGCTCTGAGGGATGCCAAGGCTTGGAGAAGGCTTCGCTGTCAGTAGTTGCTGTCTCTGACCTCAGAAGGCAACTGCACACTTAGGAAAGGGATGGAGAAGGAAACATTTGTAATTGTTATCAATTAAAGGACTACCATGAAGTAGAATTTATAAATTTTATTTTATTCAGTCCTCACAATATTTCTATCATCCTAGTTTTGCAGATGACGCAATTCAAGCTCACAGGTATTAAGTAATGTTTACCCAAAGCCCCACAACTTGCAGCAGCATAGGAATTTGATTCTGACCTGTCTAACTTCAAAGCTTATGCGTTTATCTTTCCCCCACAGATCGTGCGTAGACTTCAGTTCTAGATTTTTGGATCCCCCAGACCACCATCCTGTCTCCTACCTCTTATTCAGTAGCCCGAGAAAGGAAATCCCCCTGTTCAAATCCCCTTACATGCTGGGTTTCTTTCTGCATGAGTGATAGGTTAATTAATTAATAAAACAATTAAGCAAATATTGTTGAGTACCTACTATTTTCCGTGCACTGTCCTAGATGCTGGCACCATCATGTAAAAGATGACAAAGTCCTATTCTGGGAAAAAAGGAAATAACAAATTTAAAAAGGCATTCATAAAGCAGTATCAAAATAAATAATTACTGCTTGAGTAGTGCTACTTAAAAACAATGAAACAAAACACGGTACTGTGACAGATAATAATGGGAGTGGGGAAAACATCTTTATACTGAATTCTTAGGAAGCTACATCAAGGTCTGAAGGATGGAGGCAGCTAAGCAGTTGCAAAACATGGGAGAGGAAATACGAGGCAGAAGGAACACCGAGTGCAAAGGCCCTGAGGTAGGAAAGAGCCTGTCATGTTTGAGCTGTGAAAGAAGGCCCAAGAAGCTGGGGCTGAGGGAGCCAGAGGGAGAGCTGCACAGTCCAGAGAGAGAAGAGGTAGGACAGGTGGGGTCTTGATGACCCTGCTGTGGACTTTGAACTTGGTTGTTCTAAGTGCTATAGGAAGAAATTAAAGGATTTACAGCAGGAAGGTGATATGTGCTGATTCAATTTTGATAATGATGCCTTTAACAGAAAAACATGTCTATGGCCCCAAATTCAAAACACAGAAGTTTTTATGGTCAAAGTGTCTCCTTATTCCTGCCCTTCAGCCACAAGGTTTCCCTACCAGGTTGCCTATATCCTTCTAAATATATTCTATACATAGCCAAGATATATGTGAATATATATATATCTTAGATATTTGTGTGTATATATGTGTATATATATACACAAACATGAATATATGTAATTAACACACATACATACCATTCTGTAGCTTGCATCCTCCCCTTTTCCTTCTCCCTTTATAATATATCTTGGAGATCATTACATATTGGTGCATATAGAACCATGTCATTTTTTAAACAGCTGCTGAGTAGTCAGCATAGCATAGTGATTAGGACTCTGGAGGCAGCTGCCTGAGTTTAAATCTTGTCTTTTATGACCTTGGGCAATGTAACCTCTCTATAACTTGATTGATTCATCTAGTAAATTGGTATAGTGAGACCACCACCTTGCAGGATTGTTGTGAGGCTTAAATGAGTCAGTACATATAAAGCACCTAGAACAGTAGGTGACACATGTGGTATAAATATACTCCTGTTGATCTGCATGTACCATGAATTAACCAGTCCACTGCTGATGGTCATTTAGGTCATTCCCAGTGTTTCCTCTTAGGAATGTGACAATGAATATTCCTGTATGTATGTCATTTCACTCATGTGTGAGTATGTCTATATGATAAATATCTAGGAATGAAACTGTTGGGTCAAGGAGGGATATCTGTAATTTAAATAGATGTCATCAAATTTCCTTTCCAAAACTTTTTCAATTTACAAGTTCATCCACAATATCAGACTTTTTGATATTTGCCAACCAGATAGGTAAATAATAATATATGGTTGTAGATTTATTTTCTATTTCCCTTAATTTTATTGAGTGTGAGCTTTCTTTTTTATATTAAAAGTTATTGCATTTTTTTCTTGTAAACTCTCTGTTTAGGTCCTTTTCCCATTTCTTTTCAGGTTGTTGATCTTTTTTTACCTAACTGTATTAGTGTAGTGGGTGAGGGTCTGGGTTCTGGAGGAGACTCTGGTTAGAATCCCACTTCTGCCTCTTACTAGCTGTGTGATCCTAGACAGGTTAGTTAATTCTTCTGTGCCTCAGTTTCCTCTGGATAACATAGTATTAATATCCTATGATTGATGTAAGGCTTAAATGAATTAGAAGAGACTGAATATGCAAAATAAACAATGGCTAGACCATATATAAAAATAGAACTATGTGGTTTTCTGCCTGCTTGGCATCTCTACAATGAGAACTACAAATCACTACTGAAAGAAATTAAAGGTAGCACAAAAAGATGAAAAGACATTCCATGCTCTTGGATTAGAAGAATCAACATTGTGAAAATGTCCATACCACCCAAAGCAATCTATAGATTCAATACAATCCCCATCAAAATACCAATGACATTCTTCGCAGAAGTAGAAAAAACAATCCTAACATTCATATGAAACAAAAATAGACCCTGAATAGCCAAAGCAATCCTGAGAAAAAAGAAATAAAGCCAGATGCATAACACTACCTGACTTCAAATTATACTACAAAGTTGTAGTAACCCAAACAGCATGTACTGGCATAAAAATAGACACTTAGACAAATGGAACAGACTAGAGAACCCAGAAATCAACCCACAGACTTACAACCAACTGATCCTTGACAAAAGCAATAAAAATATACAATGGGGAAAAGACCGACTCTTCAATAAATGGTGCTGGGAAAATTGGACATCCGTATGCAGAAGAATGAAACTAGACCTGGACTCTTGCCATATACCAAAATCAACACAAAGTGGATTAAAGACTTAAGTATAAGACCTGAAACTATAAAACTACTAATGGAAAACATAGAGGAAACACCTCAGGAAGTAGGACTGGACAAAGACCTTATGAATAAGAGCCCAAAAGAATAAGCAACAAAAGAAAAATATAAATAAATAGGATTATATCCAATTAAGAAGCTTCTGCACAGCAAAGGAAACAATCAACAGAGTGAAAAGACAACCTACAGAATGGAAGAAAATATTTGCAAACTGTGCATTCAACAAGGTATTAATATCCAGAATATACAAAGAACTCAAACAAATTAACAGTAAAAAAACCAAATAACCCAATTAAAAAATGAACAAAGGAGCTGAATAGACATTTTTCGAAGGAAGACATTCAAATGGCCAACAGGTACTTTAATAAAATGCTCAATATCACTTATCATCAGGGAAATGCAAATTAAAACCACACAGAGATCTTATCTCACCCCAGTTAGACTGGCTATTATCAAAAAAGACGGAGATGTAGAGAGAATGCTGGCAAGGATATAGAGAGAAGGGAACACTCCTACACTGTTAATGGGACTGTAAATTAGTGCAACCACTATGGAAAACAGTATGGCGGATCCTCAAACACCTACAGATCAATCTTCCATACAATCCAGCAATCCCACTTCTAGGTATATACCCAAAGGAATGGAAGTCATCAGTCAAAGAGATACCTGCATTCCTATGTTCATCTCAGCTCTATTTACAATGGATACAGAAGATTTGGAACCAGTCTAGATGTCCATTGATGGACAACTGGGTAAGGAAAATGTGGTATATATCCACTATGGAATACTATTCAGCCATAAAAAATGATGAAATTCTGCCATTTGCAGCAACATGGATGAACTTGGAGAAAATTACATTGAGTGAAATAAGCCAGAGGGAAAAATACCACATGTCCTCCCTCATAAGTGGGAGCTAAGAGAGAAAGAAGGAAGGAAAGAAAGACCACAGTGGTACGTTGGACTTGCAGAGGGAGAGAACATACCTAGGGATGCAGAGGATGGGGGCTGGAGGGCTGGAGGGGCAGGGAGGTCAGGAAGAGGTTGGGTGGGGGCAATTTGTGGTAATGGGCATACAGACAGTATTGATCTGATCATCATATCTTGGGCACAGGTGGTGATGGTCTGCTTTGCTACCCCATGAATATGCATAGTCAATTTTTAAAAAATGGAATTCTGACCCACAACCTGCAATGATAAGGCCAGGAAGACAAACTGTGACCTCTGTAGCAATCGGCCCCAAATGGCCAAGATTTAATCAATAGCTGCCCGTTTCCCTAATTTTTACTCCCACTTTCAATTTAGGCCCAACCAGAAAAAGACGAATATGGTCCCCTAACTACTCACGTGGGTGTCCCGCTTCTCGTGAGCCCACTTCCTGCGTGCCCACACTAGCAGCCTCCAGTAAGGGAGCACCTGTGACTCCCTCTACTCTGCAAAGCTTTTCCCTCCTCTACTTGCACCGAGTCTCTGCCAAGCACAAGTGCTGGTGACTGACTCCCTTGCTATAACAAGCTCTGAAGAAATTGCTTGGTCTCATTTGGGTGGTCTTCATTCATGTTTGCAATTAGTATATGTGAAATGCTTAGAAGAGAGTTTGGGGTATAGTAAACCTAGTAAACACCCAATAGCACAGGTGGTGGCTGTTGTCGTCTGTGGGATGCAGTGTTATGAATAAGTTTTTTTTCAGTTTGTGCCCCTTCCTAGAATGCAGGCTGCTTGAAGGAAGACTATTACTAATACCTTCTGAAATCTTCCAGAGAGCCTAAAGGAATGCCTTACACAGAGGGTGAGTGTGTTGGTTGAAGGGCTGAATAAATCATGCCTGAATTTCAGGCTAGCCTAGTAATTCAGAGGGTGGTGGTCCTACTGCTTATAAAAGCCATAGAACCATAAATGAGCCACAGGGAGAATTAGGTAGGAGTTGGGCCAGTGGCTCCGTTGATGCTGGAGTAGGGGCAAAGACGTAGATGAAAAGGGTTGAAAGGTAGTGAGGCAGCATCAGTCCAGACGTGTGGGCGCTGTGACCTCCAGCAAGTAACTATCTTCACTTTCCTCCTGTGTGAATGGGGGTGATTCTAACTGCTCAGAGGTATTGTGAAAAGTGAATAAGATTACTTTGGACAAAAGTCCCTAATAAGGTTCTTTTTTGGTAGTTATTTGTTAATTCATCTGCATTTATGTAATACGTGACTCTACCAAACACTTGCCTATGTGTCAGCTCATTAGATAATCACAATACACTGTGAAGGTAGGAAGGACTGGAACTGCTGTTCCCATTCAACAGGTTGGAACACTAAGGCTGAAAGCCATTAAGGGTGTTGCTGAAAGGCACAAGGCTAGTGTGTGCAGGCAGAGTCAAGTATCAGTCTTCCAGTTTCAACTTCCACGTTTAATCCACTAAACTGCACTGCTTCATAGATTCTCTTTGCATATTTGTACCTTTTTTGGAGAATAAAAAAATATGTTTACTGGGCTCGCAAAGCCCTCCTGGACAAAATCTAAAGGCCAAAGTGCCAGGAGCTATGTTTCTCTGTATTTCTGACATCATTTCTGTGGGGGCCAGAATGGCAGGGCTGAGAGAGGTCTGCAAAGCCCGCCTGTGCCCTCACCCTTCACTCCCTGCCTGTTGGACTCTCTCTGTGCCCACACTGCCATATCCCCCAAGGCCCTTGGCCACTGCAAGGAACAGCAGCTGTGGCCATCTAGTTCATGCCACTAATTAAACGGAATTTATGTTTCAGATTCGGAAATGGATGCCTTCCTGCCAAGGCACAACAGCAATCCAAAATCAAGCAGTTGGGCTCGCTGAGCCTCAGAGACCCTTCTCTGGCCACACGCTCCTCATTCCATTCCAATCAGCATTTATTGATCATATACTATGGGCCAAGCATACGAAGACTGGATGTCTTTGCCAAATCACCCCTGTAAATAAATGTTTCTTCTGCATCCGCAAAGGGTCAGGCCATGTGCTGTGTTCATGTTTGGAAAATATAAGGAGAAATGGCTGAGGAAATTCAGAATACAGAGAAAATGATGCCCTGGATCAAAAAGCAAACGCAGTGAAAAGTGAGATGCTGAGCTATGTCCATGCAAGAAAGGTCAGGGGAAGTCAAGAAATGGCTGACATCTCTACCCTCCATCCATGTGTGAAGAACATTAACAGAAATGCAGCCCACCCAAAATCATACCACTTTTGCTTGCCTTTGGACCCCTGAAAGCCATTCCAGAAGGGAGAGCGAGTGTAGAGAGCTTGGCGATTCCAGAATCCTGCCACCTCCCCCCCTCACCACTACGTCTCTCACTCACACTGACCCCAGACTATTTTTTTTTTGTAGTTTTCTCTTCCCTTCCTCATTTATTCTTCCTGCAGTTTATGGGATGTGCCCATTTTGGACCTTGGTCATATGTAACCAAGTGTCCTCTCATTAGACTTCTGACTGGGGAAGGGGGAACCATTTCTTTTGGGTGTGCACACTCTGCGATAAGACTTACTTTGTTAACTTGACCATGGGATGAGGAAGAACTTGGGTGTCCCCTCCTTGCCTGCCACCCTCGAGGGATGCTGTGCTGCTCCACGCTGTCTGCTTTTGTGACTATCTGCAGGGCTCTAAATAGAATCCAGTGGGAATAACTCCTCTTAAAGGGAAGCTGAAAGCACTTAACTCAGCCAGAGCTCCATATGCGTCAAAGAGACATGCTGCTCAGCAGGGCTGTTCTCTTAGCCCTGCTCTGGTCAGGACTAACCACAAACGTAATGTTCTTTCATTAAGTGGTTGTTAAAAGCCTCACTTTTGAAACAGAGTGAAAAAAAGATAAAGAAAAAAAAAATATGGGAGTCTGGAAGTTTTCTTTAGAGGCTATGTAATTCTAGAATTATGGGAGTTCTTTCCTAAAATGATGGGAATATGAGGATAAGGAAGGGGGAAGCCGGTCATTGTTACAGTTCTTATTATTATCTCTGGAGAAACAGAACTTG
This sequence comes from Cynocephalus volans, assembly GCF_027409185.1. Classification (NCBI taxonomy): domain Eukaryota; kingdom Metazoa; phylum Chordata; class Mammalia; order Dermoptera; family Cynocephalidae; genus Cynocephalus; species Cynocephalus volans. Next base: position 24,101,652 of record NC_084463.1, read on the forward strand.
CTCAAAATCCTGTTCTTCCTGTTCCTGGCTGTGTAACTTTGGGTAAGCAATTTGGCACCTCTGAGCCTCAACTTTGCAATTTATTAAGGAACAGTGACAACTGTAGCTACTGCAGAGCTTACTGAATGGATTCAGTGAAATGAGATTGGTGTCTGATGCACAGTAAATCTTTAATAAATGTTAATTGCCCGTCACCACCATCACCACCATCATCACCATCACTGCTACCGTCATTTCCACTCATCTCACAAGTAATTGTTCAGCCTCCTATGTCAGTCACTGTGCTTGGCTCTGTCAGGATTTAAAAATGAATCCATATTAATTTTTAGCTCCCTCCAATAAGTGAGAACATGTGGTATTTCTCTTTCTGTGCCTGACTTGTTTCACTTAATATAATTCTCTCAAGGTCCATCCATGTTGTTGCAAATGGCAGTATTTCATTCGTTTTTATAGCTGAGTAGTATTCCATTGTGTAGATGTACCACATTTTCCGTATCCACTCATCTGATGATGGGCATTTGGGCTGGTTCCAACTCTTGGCTATTGTAAAGAGTGCTGCGATGAACATTGGGGAACAGGTATACCTTCGACTTGATGATTTCCATTCCTCTGGGTATATTCCCAACAGTGGGATGGCTGGGTCGTATGGTAGATCTATTTGCAATTGTTTAAGGAACCTCCATACCATTTTCCATAGAGGCTGCACCATTTTGCAGTCCCACCAACAATGTGTGAGAGTTCCTTTTTCTCCGCAGCCTCTCCAGCATTTATCGTTCACACACACACATACACACACACACACACAAACCGGGGGGGGGGGGAAGAAGATATAACAACCACAATTATTTGAAGTTGATACAACAAGCAAACAGAAAGGACATTGTTGGGGGGGAGGGGGGAGGGAGAAGGGAGGGAGGTTTTGGTGATGGGGAGCAATAATCAGCTACAATGTATATCGACAAAATAAAATTAAAAAAAAAAAAAAAATGAATCCAAGGTAGTTTCCACCCTCAGGGAAATTCAAATCTAAAAGGGAAGACAAAACACATACACAAATAACAGTACAAGATAGAAAACAAGAGGGCAGCAAGCCAGAGATATAAAGTGCAATGAGAGACCAGAGGAGGAAAAGCTTAATTTCAGCCAGCAGCAGGGTAAGAGGTGGGTATTTCAGGGAAAGTTCAATAGAAGAGGAGTGTTTTCCCTGGGTTTTGTAGGATAGATAGGAGTTGAAGTAGCGAAGGGAAAAAGTCATTCCATGGGAGGAAACAGCATGATCCAAGCCATGAAAACCAAGAGCAAACTGAAGAAAAATCAAGTAATACAGTTTGCATTGAGTATAGCTTGTTTAAGAAGGATTGAATAGAGGGACAGAATAGAGAGGCAGATTGGAAACAAATCATAGAAATACCATACTTTTAAATAAACATGTTCTCATCAAAGACCCTCAGCATTCTGTATAGGCCCTCGAAATACTTGAAGCGAGAGACCCTTGGCAAGTGTTCACTCTACTCTCTGGATTGTGGGGAGAGCCATCCCTGAAGCCTTGGATGTGAAGTCATGGCTGTCCTCATGCTACAGCTCTTCAGAGGAGGTCAAGCCATAACTCTCTCAGGCACCTGATCAGGTGTCTCAGAGACCAGTGAGCAGACACCATCCAGTCTCCTTTGCTGAAATGTCGAGTCATATTTCAGTTAGGCACCCAATCACCTGCTTCCTCCATTCCTCTTCTGTTTGCTCTTATAGGACTTTACATCTGCGAAGAAAATCAGAGAGCTTGCTACTGCCTTTTAGGATGGAAAGTGATATGGGGAAGTAAAGACTACTGATCTCCTGTTATGTGACAGGCACTACCTTATCAGCTTTCTTGTGTTCAAGTTTATTTAATTCTCATGATTCCACAAATGTACATTATATACCAATTTTTGTAGGTAATGAAACTAATGTTCAGAAAAGTGAACCTCCTGACTTTCCCAAGGTCTTTTAGCTGACAAGTGGTAGAGGACAGTTTTACAGAGAAATCTGCCTGGTTACAAAGTGTGAGCCCACTCCACTTGAAAGTCTATCATGGGTCCTTCCAGGGGTTGTAGGTTTTTTCAAACTATTTTACATGAATCATCTAATTGTCAAAGGCTTGCCCTGATGAGAGGTAGGAAATATTTCTTTGTGCTTTTCCAGCCTATAGCTCTTTAACAACTTTACCTAGGGTAGCAACTATGTTTGACCTGTTTACTTAGTACCTAGCACATTCTCAATAAATACTAGTAAACTACATGAATCCTGTACTCAGTCTAGCTTTTCTAGCTCCAGAAGGCAGTATGGTACACTGGTAAATGCATTGGTTCTGAGACAAAGTCAGTGGGTTTAAGGACTGACTTTACTACTATTTACCATGTGCATTTGAGATATTTCTAATCTCTTAGAGTCTTGATATCATTTTCTGTAAAATAAAAACACCCAAACCAGTTGTATCTCCCACCCAGAATTGCAGTTTGAGGGTTAAATGAGGTAATTACATTCAAAAAATATTTTCCAAGCTCTTGTTCTGCATAGGACCAGGCATGGACTGTGACTACAAATGATTGTGCCTGTGAAGAATACTATTTTTATACAAATAAAAGTCAAAGGGCTGTTATTATACACAGGACATCATCAGCTTAATATCAAGAAAATCTCACCCTCAAGACCTGACAGAGTTCCCTACTGGATTTTTTTTCCCTTCCTGTTGAAAAATTGAGCACATTCTTTTTCTCATGACATTTCATCTAAATCAAGTTGTCAGGAAGGTGTAATTTCTTCTAGGTGTGTGTATGAAAATAGATAGGCTGCTTTTTCCTCGGGGTCATTAGCACTTACCTATTTTCTGGATCCCTGGTTTGCTGAAAGCAACAATGGATGACATTCACAACCAGGATGACTGGTGACCGTGTTCCCTGTTCCCATCACAGTTGTGTCCTTTGGCTTCCCCTAGAATGTTTAGTAACTTTATCATAGGCCTGTGGACAATTTCTGTCTTGAACATGCCCATATCCTTGTTTTTAAGGTTGAGATATCTCTAGTAATCAGTGCTAAACCCAAACCCAGAGATTAAATAAAATATAGGTTAAAATTTTATAATTAGAAGCAAACTTAGCAATAATGTAGGTCAAGTCTCTAATTTTACAGATTAGGAATCCCAGATCATCCAACCATCCAACCATCCATCCATCCATCCACCCATCCATTTATTTATTTAATCATCAGTTCAACCCACGGTTAATGAACCCCTGTTATGTACCAGGCACTGGGGATAAATATTGGATGAATTGGGGGTGCTCAATCCCGAGACCTTGATTATATCTGATTATCTTTTTAACAACAGCAATAATAACTATTTTTTTGTACTACATGTGATCCAGAGGTTTGCTTTTTTATGCATAATTTCATTTGATTCTTGTATATATATATATATATATATATATATATATTTTTTTTTTTTGTCTTTTTCGTGACCGGCACTCAGCCAGTGAGTGCATTGGCCATTCCTATATAGGATCCGAACCCGCGGCGGGAGCGTCGCCGTGCTCCCAGCGCCGCACTCTCCTGAGTGCGCCACGGGCTCAGCCCTCTTGTATATATTTTTGAGGTAGGCATTATTATTATTTCTATTTTACAGATGGCAAATTGCAAGCTTAGGGAGTTAAGCAACATGCTAAAGATCACATAGTTAGCAGCAGAGTTAGCATTACAACCCAGCTGTAAGTCCAAACTCACACTGTTGCTATTACACCATGAAGTTCCAATGGTCCAGAGAAGTGGAGTGATTGCCCATGAATTAACGGGACAGCTTATTACAAGAGCTAGGATCTTCTGAATCAAATGACTGTTTGTGTAGATGTGAACATGTGTTTATGTGTGTATTTTTCTTAAACATTGCTCTTTTCAATCAGTTAAAAATTTGCACTTGCTACTGGTGCTGTCAATAATCCTTTTTTTTTTTTCTTCAAATAATCTGTTAAACTATTCTAAGTGTTCCATTGAGTGTGGGGGAGTAAAGTTTGAAATATATTGAGTTGATAATGCATAACTTCTAAACTTTGATATAGAGAAGTCATGTAGAACTAGAAAATTACTTGAACACATAGAAAGCAAATGTGGTGCCATCCTGAAAAACGATTACCCTGAAGATTGCAGCTTCATCAGTATCTGAGCAATTGTAAGGCAAATCATTAACCTATCAGTTTACCATCTCTTAGGAAAGCACAGCAAACTTTGTAAAAGAAATAAGTCATCTAGAACAGTGGATCTCAAACTTGCATTTACTTAGGGAGGAATCACCAGGATCTTCTTAAATGCAGATTTTTAGTTAGTAGGGTAAAGGAGGGGCTTGAGAGTTTGCCTTGATAAGATTCTTCCAGATGATGTTGATTCTGCTTATCCATGGACCACACTTTGAGAAGTGAGGCTTCTAGACCAATGATTTCCTATTATGACTCTTAGATGAAGTAGACAAAGATCTTAAAACCAATAAGCTTTTTTATTATTATTTTGTTGAATATGATATTTTCAACTGTAGGTTTAAAAGGTATGATCTTGATTGTTGAATAAATCATCCTTCTTTCAAGACCATTCCAAAAAGTTAATTATCAATTTGTAAGCAGACCAGAAGCAAATTCAAGTGGCATTTCAGAGTGAAGTCCCAGATGATAGACCAGTCATTGCCTGTTTCTAGTACAGAAGGAGAAAATGTAAAAAAAAAAAATAATCATATTGTGCACCTGATGGCAAAGAAAAGAAAAAGGAAATTCAAAACAACCTTGACAAATTAAAACTATAGCAAAACTCAAATGGGAAAGGGACCAAGTCATACAGTCAAGGCCACAAAACCAAAATATAAATATATGATGTGGTAAGACTGGGAAATATCAAAGGAGAGACCTGAAGGACACACTGATCACAAGCTGTAGATGAATCAGCAGTGAGATGCTATAGTGGGATAGAAATTAAACACCAAGACACTTGTAAAAGTTTAAAGTTATCTTTCCAGGATAGCTCGCCCTATGTTATTAGGATTTTACATATAGCATTTTAAAGGAGATATAAAAAGTGGGAGAAGATTTAAAAAGTAGTAACTTCACATATCTTTGGGTCAGAGGAATTTCTTCCATCCCTGGAGTGTCTGCAACTCTACCCTTTTTGCTCAGATTGTTTATCTGCCTCTTGTCATTTACAAGACATAACATAAAACGGAGCTGCAGTAAAACACCTGTCCAACAGGAGCCACTGTTAAACTTGTTGCCTCGCCTATAAAGTACGCGCGCCTGAAATGTAAATTATGTAAACTGGTAAGTTTCCTACCTTGCAGATGCAAACAGTTTGAGGTGTAATATGTTTAGTCCACTAAAAAGTAATGCTGGTATTTGTAGAGTTGTCTTACTACAACACAGATACAAAGTTGGCCTGATGTTTCCAACAGAATGAGCCTGGGAGCAAATCCTTCTCTGTCAACCCACTGATGTTTGACATTCACTTAGGACTTTTTGGCCAAAATGGGTTAGTGACTAGAGGTGTGTGGGACATCTGTGAATTTATATGGAAAGCCAAAACTCATGAACAAGCTTAGGGCTTCTTGTAGTATTTCTCATTTTAACTTTATTTTCCTGCTCTGGGTTGTTGGTATACTGTCATGGAGCAGTGACTGACCTCGTAGGTAAGGATTATTGGTTTAGTTGGTTTGACTTGATTTTAGGCAGCAGGCGTTGACTTCTTTCTGTTGCTTCCCATACAGCCAGATATTGCTTTAAGTTCTGCATTGGTCTAAAATTTCCCTCCATGGATAAAATTAGCTTGTGGTGGGGGTACCAGTCATGCAAGTAGCATATTCATTTACTGAAGAACATTCATTCATTCAGTCATCTGAAGAAAAAAATCTGCTGCGTTTCTGCTCTTTGGCAGGGAGAACATGTTCCTCTCTATATATCCTTAACATCTTACTTTCTCCCTTCCTACTCAGCCAAGGAAACAGCATTTTTCTGTCTTAAGGGGAAACACCAGCACCATGGACAGATCTATCTTTGGGGGCCACATAATGGTTTTATTAGTCTCCAGAGTTTGTGTACATACCTGGCTGGATCAGAGTTTCGAATGTTTCCAGTTCCTGAAAGACTGCATGTTTAGAGATAGTGGATGAATAGATGAGTGAGCATTTTTATTTGTCTTCAATAAGTCAGCTACTGTGCTAGAAGCTTGTACTCTTCTTCCCTCATTTAGTGTTCTGAAGATCCGTGAGAACTTTGATATTATTCTCTTTATTTTATGGATAAGGATGTTGACACCCAGAGAAGCTATAAATAGACCAAGCTCATGTAATGACAAAACTATGTAATGACAAAACTTAGATACACATATGGTCTAATCTGCCCCTTCCTTCCCTTCATCCTTTCTTCCTTCCTTGCTTGCTTTGGTCCTTCCTTCCTTCCGTCCTTCCTTCTGCCCTTCCTTCCTTCCTTTCTTCGTTCCATCCTTCCTTCCTTCCATCTTTCCTTCTGTTCTTCCTTCCTTCCTTCTTTCCTAGTACTGAGTCCCATTATATGACAGACTCTCTTAATTGATGTCAATAAACAATGATGAAGGCAGGTACTTAGAGCCTAGTGCTGAAGAGAAGCATTACTCTACTGTGTAAAGGGCTGGTGCAGCAGTGGTGGCTGTCACAGAGCTCCCCCTGCTTCAGCGCTGAGCTCTGGTAGTCCTCTGTTCCTCCGGCTACAGGTCCTGTCAGGCACCGTCTTCCAGCTGCTCTGGCCCTCTACCCTGCAGCAGGCCTCCCTGTGTACCTCGTGCATCTTGGGCCGAGGGCCGTGATGGCTTCTCACTGTCGCTAGTTCCTGGATTCCTCACCAGCCTTTATTTGTTTTCTTAACCCTGCTCACACCTCTATAAATTGCTCCTTCATTAAATTCTTTTCAGGTAAATCCCTTGACATGTGCCATCTGTCTCTGTGGGAACCCTGATCGATGTACTCATTGACCTTCAATGTTGACTAAAATATTTTTATTATGATACAGCTTGGTACAAACATGTTAAGGAATGCCATTCTTATAGCTATAGTAAAAGTATAAAAATTAAAAATGTACTAATAAATATGCACAAAACTAAAAGCCAATAAAATATAAATTAGAGACATGCTTTCATATGGTGCACTAGGTTCTTTGCCTAAACTAAACTGCCGCTAAGTGTGGGCTCCCGACTGCAGCCATGTGGACTCCTCCAGGTTTGATTCTGTTGTCATGTGCAGTGTGATGACGCCATCCTTCTGCCATATCTCTCCATTTAAATTACTGGGAAGTCTGCATTCATGTAGTGAGCAGTGAGGTCATTTGACCCTCTGAAAAAAGACATAGCTTATGTATTTAGTCAGCCTCTGTTCTTGTCTCATTAGCTTTTGGTATCAAAGAAGTGCAACATGTAACTGTCACTATTGTGAGCACAAATACAGGTCCTAGCACTTTCATTGCCCGGCAGTATCTGTTATTAGGTGGGCATCCTGGTGACCCAGAGTATGTTTCTGTTAATTTTTATACTATCAGAAATAAAAAACATAAATTTTAAAACATCCCTAAAATGATTGGATTATATCTGAAGACCCTCAGGTGTCAGGCACCTGGATTCAAATGGAGCGCCATCAAAGATCGATAAACGGGGGACCAGCAGACCAGCAGGATGGGATGTGCCTATAGTGTGGAGGGAGAGGAGCCAGGAAGGGGGACCAGGTAGGACGACATCCAACTCAGGACTTGTTCTAGTGCATCTCAGCTATAATTCTAAAATGTGATTGAGAGAAGCAATAAGACTTCATCCTCTCTCCCTACCATTCCCTCTGGATTGATCAGCCACACTGTTCATCTTTTTTCCGGAGTGAGGGGGAATATTGCAAATAAGGAAGCAGGAATTTGAGGGTTGACAATTGGGAACACTGCAGATTAAGACTTAATCCCTCAAAATTGGAAAATGATAGAAAAAAGGTAATGTGTGAGTGAGAGATTGACAAGGCAGTAGAACACTCCATGGGGTTTGGAAAGCCTCCCCCTGAGTTAGCTCTGCTACTAAATTTAACTTGCTGGGTGAACCTCAGCAAAGCATTTCATCTTTGAGGACTCATTTCCCTTATGGGATCTTTAAGATGTAGCTGTAGTACCACGACCCAAGTTCTGATCAAAAAAATGAAAGATGGTGTGGGTTCTTGTGTGTGAGCAGAAGTGTGTGTCAGGAAGTTCTCCCTAAAAGTCAACCATTGAATTGGTTCTGCAACAAACCAGAGCTCATTTTGGATCTTGGAGTCTTCTGAGCCCTGGCTCTGTTGCAATCCTCTCCCATGTGCACTATTTCTTGGCCATACAGTGAAAGCACTTCTGAAGGAAGCGAGGGTCCCAGCGGGCATAGAAGCTCTGACATAGCTCTACAAGCAGCCAAGGTGCCTCTGCATCCCCTCCCAGGGTTAACCCCAGCAGGAGAGGAAGCTCTAGTTGAACCTTTATCTTCTTAATTGCCAACTAAATTAAACTGTTTTAGGAAGGAACTCGTCTTTCCCGTGTTCCATTTCTACAGAGAAGGGAACACTTGCTGCCTCTCTCCACACCAGAGAAGTGTTGGTGGAATCACATCCCATCCTCTGTCTGGTTTAGTTCTTGGTTCACTGGTGGTCTCCATGAGTCTCCATTGGTCAGGCTACTGAAGAGAAAGAGGTGAAGGGTAGGATTAGGAGACCTCAAGGCTATAAGGTGTCACTGCCAGCATCCCCTCTGCTTGGATCAATCCCCATCCGTGATATCCCATCTGTCAAGTGCTGTTGCTACCACACCACACTGAGCACACCTTCCAATTCCCTATGCAGGGCCCTGGCTGTGCAGATCTCTGCCCGATTCACCTCCATGCCCATGCTCTGGCCATCAGTGCTGACAGGTGCTGAGCTTGGATTGGCTCGGCGTTGGTAGCTGTCTACTGCTACTGCTTTTTGGAAAAAAGAAATCTATTATTGCTGTACCTGATTTGTTCCCGGATGGAGAGCTAGCAATTACCATTCACCAGGTGGTCCTAAGCTTTTTCTTTGCTTTTAGGGGCAGAAGCAACTGACTGAAGCTTAAACTCATTAAATCTACTCCATGTGGTAAGAGCACGTCGTTCATCTTTTTCTACCTGCTTCCAGGGGTGAACATCTCCCCCTACAGGAGTGCTCAGATGGGATTAGCTGGCTTCACAGCCCTCCACAGGTGTTGTCCTGGGCTCCAGCACATTCTGACTCCTGTTGCTGGTGTGGGCTGTGCAGCCAGTTTCCCAGCCACACTTACGGAGCTCTGCACCTACCAGTAGGAGGGGATTAACTTGTGCTTTTTCAAAGTGCTGCGAGAGTGAGGTGGTAAATCCTGTTTCACATATTTTAAAACCATTTCCTTTTTATTTAGTTTGGAATGCATGTGTGCAAATAAGTCCAGAGCATTCTGTAATATCTCCCTATGCCGTCCACCAGGAGGAGAGACCCCCTCTCAGTTGTAGTCATCCACCTGGTGAACCCCGACTCTTCAGGACACTGGTCTCCCGGGTCTTCATATAGCACCTATTTGGCTTGATTTTGTTTGTTTGTTTTTCTAAACTTTCCCCCTCCCTTGTCTCTCCAATGATACTGTCAGAAATAATCATTACCAATATGACAAATACGGTTCCCTAGTTTTTCGTGTATAAAAACACATCTCTATGTACATCGATCCATCTATCATCTCTCTCTCTCATCATCTGTCTCTCTTATTATCATCTATTCTATCTACCTTCACACACACACACACACACACACACACACACACACACACACCCCATCTGTGCAGGTTTCAAAGGTTCCAGTTTACCTTTTCAGAATTCTAGGCCTCTGGAACTACTCGTCTGTAAAATGTCAGGCCTTCTCCCACTTCACAGTTGGGAAACTGAGAGCCACTGATGAAAGCTTCTCGGTCTACTCTGCCCTCCCCGTGTGCCTGGTACTGTGCTGATCACTTTGTCAGGCTCCTCGTGAGTCTGGCAGAGCTGCTGTTTTTATTTCTATTATATGGAGGGGGACCCTGAGGCCTGGAGCACCTTGCATGAGCTCACACAGCTGGGAAGTGGTTGGGCGAAGGTTCAGACTCTGGCTGTCGAACCAAGGCCTGAGCTCTCCAGCACGGTTATGTCCTGCATCTTAACTCAATTGTAATTCTTTGTGAGGAACATAGTTTTTATTTTATTTTGATTTATTTCTTGTTATTAGGGTAAGGAGCTCTAGCATCTCACTTTCAATTACTCTAAGTTTAATGGTAGAGCTTAGAACTAAAACTTATCTGTGGCAAATAGTTTCTCAAGTATTAGGAGAAAAAAATAAAAACAAACAGAAAGAAAATCAACCTCACATATGTGCTTGCTTTCACAAAGAGCATTTACTTGAACCTAAATCACAAAAATCCTATTTTTTCTTTTTGCAGATGTAATTGTCACATATGTTCATTATGAATTCATAATGAGGGCCCAGAACAGATGGTGCAGACTTGAAATGACATAAACTGCAAGCAGCGCTTCCCTATAAGGGGCACAGCTGCCACTCTCCCTCTAAGGCACTGTGTACGTGTAGGGGTTTCTGCAAGGAGGCCCCTGGCCTGCCTGGCCTGCTGAGGGGCTGGGTAGGAGGCTGCTGGGCACGAGCCACTTGTAGCTGAATCTTGGAGCAGAACAGTTGGAGCTGGTCCCTGTACCTTTCACAGCCTTCTTGGGGTCCCAAGAAATATTTGAGTGCCATCTGAGGGTTCAGAACCTGGGGATTTACTTAGCCAGAATTCACACAGGCAGAGTTGTGGGGAGGACAGGCAGGGTCTGAGCCTGGTGTCCCTGAGCGCTTACCAGGGACTTGCCCCTGCTTACCCTTAAAGGAGCACTCTGCCTGGCCCTGCAGGCTTGGCCTGGTTCGCTCTGCACCCATCACTCTTCCAGTGAGAAGGGTCTGTTCTGTCTTTTATGCCTGAGGGTGGGGCATGGGGTCTTTCACATCTGTCATCTGATGGATTAGTTCATGCTAATATTTAAGGAGGAGGTTGTCCACATGTGCCATGCCGCTTAATCTATACAAGTTTCAAATCGTGCGTACCTGTATGTATTTTGTATCTTGTTCCAAGTGGGAGACAAATGAGATTTGAGTTGAGACCCATTTGCTTGCAAAGCCCAGGTGTTGTCTGGTAAGAGTCTATTGCTAGTGTTAAGTCTGGTTAAAGACTAAATCTGTAAGCCTCTTCCCAAGAATATTTATGATTTTCAGGACATTTAAAAAAAATTAAATTGTGGTAAGAACACTTAACATGAGCTCTACCCTCTTAACAAATTTTTAAGTGTACAATACATATTGATAGGCACGATGTCGCACAGCAGATCTCTAGGACTTCAGTGAGAGTCTGAGATCAGACAAGTGAATTTTGGATGTGGAACTTTGGTTTTGAGGAACGAGAGTTATCTTTGGTTGGGGGCTATCCAGATGACAATCGTCAAATCACATTGCAAACAGTATACTTAACACTTCAGGATGAGTTTGTGTTAATCCTCCCACACTCCTCTTCTCTGTGAGAACTAAGAAACCTTGCAGAAATCTCTTTTCCTAGGAAAAGTCCTGGTCCACTGTGGGAAAATGAAAAAAGTATTATGATTTTCTCCAGATTCTCATCCAAATATGCAGGTAATACATTTGCAGGCTGATTAAAGAAAACCAAAACTTGGGGAGTGGGCTTAAAACCTACTTGGGCTTCCTTTAAAACTGAAGGTCCTTCCACAGGTGGGAATTTTAAAAAAAATCTAATAACTGGACCAGCATAATTTCTCCCAGTGCCAGTAATGTGTGCTACCCAAAGAGAGAGGCAACTGATAAATTGTGTGTGCTTGCAGGTAAGGTTGTGTTCATTGACTGAATGCATAAATTGTAGAACTTTTATTTATGTAAGATGCACCTCAGAAGCTTCAAAATATTAGGTTCTGTCATATCATTGAGAAGGAAATAAATGTTTTATCCCTATTATCTTCATAGGCTATTGGAAGAGGCAATTATGTAATATGCGGCATGCTCAGCAGCATGGCTGTATGACCGTGCAGGTCTGCACTAGAGGCAGTGCACTGGAGGTGGGGCCCCATGGCTCTAGTGCTGGCCTTCCATCTGTGCCATTTCAGATAAGTTACCACTGTGTGAGCCAGTTCTCCATCTGCTAAATGACTATTGTAGAATCTGTTCTTCTTACTTCAGAGAAATGATGTAAGATCAGATGAGGGAACATGGTCAAAGCCTTTTGTAAATTTTAAAGTGCTTTGCAAATGTCTGGTTTCTAGAGTATCATATTCATACAAGGTTTCTCAACCTTGGCACTATTGATATTTTGGGCCAGATAATTCGATTGGGGGAAGGATATTTGTCCCACAAATTATAGGATTTCGAAAAGCATTCCTGTTCTTAACCCACTAGATGCCAATAACATGCCCAGCTGTGAAAACTAAAAAACTCTCCAGACATTGCAAAATGTTCCCTGGTAGACAAAATTGTCCCCAGTTGAGAATCACCATATTAATACAATGCAGCTTCCCCATTCTAAAAGTTATTAATAAGTTGCATTATTCCATTTCTGTTGTATAACAAATATCTGGAACTGGGTGATTTAAAGAAAACAAAATTTTTTGCTTACAGTTTTGGAGGCTGGGAAGTCCATAGTCCAGGGAAAATATCTGGTGAGGTGACCCTACAGCAATGTGGGGTCTCACATGGCAGAAAATGGCAGAGCACAGAGAGACATTAACCTCCTCTTTCACTCTCCTTTTAAAACCTCAGAACCACGCCCCTGACCACCATTATTTATCCATTCACTAATGCATTGTCCCATGATCTAATCACCTCTTCAAGGCTCCACCTTTCTATTACCATAATAGGATTTCCCACCCTCAACATTTACAGTGGGAATTAGGTTTTGGGGAGGCATTCAACCCAAGGCAGAAGTGGAAGGTGATGTTTTAGGAGATTGGATTCTTAGGCTGTGTTTTCCACAGGAAGTCTTAGGAGTAGGTTGACAAGTCTTTCTTTTTTTCATTAGTCTTTTTTATTGTGCTCAAAAATATGTAACGAAGGGATTGCCATTTTAACCATTTTTAAACATACAAATCCATGGTAATAATTACATTCACAATGTTGTGTGACCACCACTTTACTTATTTTATTGGTTATGAATATTCATGAGATACAAAGCTGATTGTCACCCCTCGTGCCCGAGATGTGAAGACCTGATCACTTCTATCTATTTCCAAAACTCTTTCATCATCCTAAATGTAAACTGTGTACCCATGAAGCAATAACTTCACTTTATTCCTTCTCCCCAATTTCTGGTAACCTCTGATCTGCTTGTTTCTGAAATTTTTTTTTAAATTAAAAAATTTTTTTTCTTAACTGATCCATGATAATTATATATATTTATGGAGTATGTTGTGATATTTGGGTACATTTATACAGTGTTCAATGATCATATGGGTAATTAGCATGTCCATCACTTCAAATGTTTGTTACCTGTTTGTGTTGAGAACATTAAGAATCTTCTCAACCAGCTACTCAAAGTTACGCAGTGATTTGTTGTTGATGTTAGTCTCCTTATATAGCTGTAGAGCGATAGATCTGACTCTACCTATCTCTCTACAATTTTGTCTCCACTGACCACCCTCTCCCTATCTCTCCCTTTCCCCTCCCCTTACCAGTCTCCAGTAACCACCATTCTATCTTCTACTTACTCCTGTGAGGTCAACCTTTTAAGCTCCAACTTACGAGTGAGGACGTGAGGTATTTCTCTTTCTGTGCCTGACTTATTTCACTTAACATAATTTTCTCCAAGTTCATCCATGTTGCTACAAATGGCAGAATTTCATTCTTTTTTAAGGCACAGTAGTATTCCATTGTGTATATATACCACGTTTTCTTTATCCAATTATCCATTGATGGATGTTTAGGTTGGTTCCATATCTTGGCTATTGTGAATAGAGTTGTGATATACATGGGAGTGTAGCTGTCTTTTAAACATGTTGATTTTCTTTCCTTAGAGTATATGCCAAGAATCGGGATTGCTGGGTCATATGGTCGTTCTATCTGTAGCTCTTTGAGAACCTCTATACTGTTTTCCATAATGGCTGCATTAATTTACACTCTGATATGTAGGAGTTTCCCTTTCTCCACTTCCTTGTCAGCATTTGTTATTTTCTCTGTCTTTTTAGTAATGGCCATTCTACCTGGGGTGAGGTGATATCTCATTGTGGTTTTGATTTACATTTCTTTGATGTTTAGCGATGAGTATTTTTTGTTGGCCATTTGAATGTCTTCTTTTGAGAAATGTCTATTCAGTTCTTTTGCCCATTTTTAAAATCAGATTTTGTTTTTATTATTATTGATTTGTTTGAGTTCCTTGTATTTTCTGGATATTAATTCCTTCACAAGTCTTTCATTCAGAGAAAGAATCCATGGACTAAAAAGATGTTTTTAAATTATAATCTGTTGAGTACCAACTATGGGTTCACCCATGTGCAAAGTGATCACCATTATGTTGAAAGGGGGTATGGGTGTTCATCGTAATGAGACAGAAGCCACAATAAACCTTTAAAAACAAGGCTGTTGTCCAAATAAGAACCAGGGACGTTGTCAAGTGAAATCGTAGTGATAAAATCAAGCCCAGAGTAAGTGGGAGAAAGGAGTGACTCGGCAAAAAAAAAAAAAAAAAAAAAAAAAAAAAACAGATCAAGTTAAAACTTACCTGGTCTGATCAATCTTTTACATGAGATAATTAGGAAAAGCACAGTACAAAAATCAAGGCAGAATTATAAGATCAAAACAGATTTTTAAATTTTCAAATCTAGATGGCAGGCAGGTGAGCCAGCTGCATTCCTAAAAGTGACCACGGAGAATGTGTTCTGCAGTGTGAAACATCTCCCTGGGGCGTGGATCGTGTGTCTGATGGTGTAAATGGTTTGACTGAGTGGAGATGAGGAAAGCAGAGAGAAAATTTGGGGTGGTGCAGTCACAGAGATCTACATTTAAAGTCAATTTCCACCACCAATTAGTGGTGACTTTGGACACATTGCTTAAAATCCCTGAGCCTTGGTCTCCTCATCTGTGGACTGGGAACAATAAGCTTAATGATACTTTTGAATAAGAGGATGATCCTGCTGAGCCACAATTGAATGTGCACCCCAAGTGGCTAGTTATGACATGGTGACGCAGCTGCAGTAGTTGCTAGTGGTGCAACTACCGCTAGTACTAGAACTAATCACAGCTGACATTTATTGAGCTTATCTTGTTTGGTAGAAAATGTGCGACGTGTGGCTCATGGATTATATTCTTTCTTAGTTCCAGAGAACAATCGTACAAGATGAGTACCATTTGTAGTTTTCCAGGTGAGGAAACAGAGGCTTAGAGAAAAGTTTCCTGCCCAAGATAACACAGATCCAAAGCAGTGGAACTAGGATTTGAAGCCAAGGCTGCTGGCCCCCGCGGCCCACCCTCTTCCCTATCTTACCAAGCATTTCAGCAAGGACTTGGTACTTGTAGCTCTGGCACAGCTTCTGATTTTGTATATGTGTGCATTCTTCCTTCATCCTCTTTAAAAGAGAACTTGACTTTCGATATTATTCTTATGTAATTAAGGAATGATTTATCCCACAGGCATGTGATCAGGAATGGGCACTGGCACGGAGCTCCCCTGAGTCAAGTTACCTTTTTCAGATACTCTGTTTTGCCTCTCGTGCTTCTGTCCTATTGTTGAGCAGCCTTGTCTGTCACACCACCCACCTCCTCCATCTCCCGCCTGCAGACCTGCTTCTAGGAAGGGGTGTGGTCAGCTTAGTCAAGTCATAGCAGGAAGCTTACTATGCACTGTTCGGAGGTATATTTGAATTTTTAAAAGAGCTTTAAGTCAAAAAAACTTACTTTAAGCATTCATAAGCCAGTGAACTGTGCATTTCATTAGCATATTGCTGTGGAGATCTTGAAAACGTGTTCTATGACATTCTACTCACCATGATGGTCCTGAAATCATTCTGTGGTTATGAAGAGAAACGATGCTGAATGGTATGCCTATGAAGTGTGCTCAGTGTTGTGGTATCGATGTTATTGAGTTTAGGGGAAAGAGAAGCATTTTTGTTGTCAGCTAAATTTAGGGGCAGTAACTACCCTTCTCTCCTCCTGAGTTTGGAGCTATTTGAGGGGTAGATGCAGAGGTCAGAGATGAAATTCAAAAACTTCACCTGTTTGAAGAGGAAAGAGTTTGGGGACTGTAGCTTTAGACTTACTGCCAAGGGCACTTGCTTAAACTTCACCCCAGATCCAGACAGTCTTAATGTCCCCTCATCCCCGTCATTGTCCCAGCTGCCCCACTGGGGCATAGAAGAGAACAGACCCAGTGAGGGGTAGGGAGGGAGAATGGATGTATTAGTCTAGAGTAAGACCTTCCATGTAGAAACACAAAGCGGGGAAGCAATGTGGCCTCTTCACACTACGCGCTGTCCTGGTTACCTTGCTCCTAACCCTGTGTTATGTGTGTGCGTAGTATGCACACTGGCTTGCCACCGGCACTTTCCACATGTGTTCCTATGAATAATTATAATGTTAGGAGAATAATTAGAATTAAGGTGGAAAGGACTATGGTGAAAAAAGTTTGGCAAAGCCTGTGTTTCTCTAGCAGGATTTCTCAGAGTTGACAATGTATAAATATGCACTCAGAGTTCAAGAGGTTGCTCACCACGCAGACCTTTCTAAATGGAAGGTCGTTTTATCCTGGAGCACCAAACACACCTTGATAAATGCTGTCTGAAGCTAAATGTGGAGGAGGGGGGTTTGTTATTCTTTAAATTAGTAAGTCTTTCAAAGAGGACTGGAATTCTACCAATGCAAAGAAGGTTGTGTAAAAATTAGTTAAATCCCCGCATTTCGCATGAGGAAAAGACTGAGACAGCTTTTGGTGTAGCATTCTGTGACATCAAAAGAACATTTGTATAGAGACATGCAATGTGGAGATTTGCTTATAGCTTTTAACTAAATGCATACATGATGTGTATATGTGCATGTATATATACACACACACGAGTGTGAGCACAAGCATGCAAAGAACAATCACATGGGCATGCACGTACATTCGCACGCGTACACAAAGTTTCCTGATGATAAAGGGGTGATTTTTATTTTCTGCTGACTTTTTTCTGCCTGATGTCCCATGTGAATCCCAATTGTTCTCTGTTGTGACTTGGGACGTTTTTATCAATTTGATGAAGCTTCATATGATCTTGGTATATAGAAGCAGACCAATGAGGTGGTTTATATGACTTTTGGAGAAAGAACATTCTTTTGTGTTAATATTGGCTACAGCTCCTTTGTAAAGAGTTGCATTTTATGCTGTGCTGATTGGAGAGCCCAATCCTGCTCTGCTGATTCTAAATTCCAATGGAATGCTAACTTCACTAGCTCTGGGACACTAGCTGAGCCTTGCTCAGAGGCTGGCCAGGAGGGAATTGAACCCTGAAGAACTCTCCAAGAGCCCTGAGGTTAACATAGCCTCCTCGTGACAGTTGCCTCTAGTCAGAGACCAGTGTCCTTCACAATTGATTTTTCTCCAGTTACAAAACTTCCTGTTCTTGCAATAAGTTTTTCCCCACGAAACTTGTGTATTTTTTAGCTAGAAATGGAAAAGATTGGGAGAGGTGATGATCTAGAAAAAGACGACTACACATCCTAGTTGTCCTTCCAAGCATCATGTAAATGCTTCTTCTCATCACAGTGCTCGTACTTGAGGACAGTGTCACACTTGCACGGCAACGTAGTTGCCATTGCAATGGCACTTCCATTGTAAGCCCCTATTTTCAGGTACTCATGACAGCCTCGGGGGAAGATCACTCTTTGGGCTGAAATTTCTCATATCCGTTCTCACCTCAGAGATGAAATTCCTGTTCTGAAAGTCTGGCAGAAAGCTTTTTATCTGTGACTGATATAAGTCCTCTCAAATGGCCCATTGGGGTGGGGATTGGGGCTTAGAGATTAAAGGGAAATGAGATTTGGGAAGTTAAGGGTTCCCATTTGCATGATATGTGGGAGTGGAGACCCCATGATCACCTATGGGCTAGAGGGACTATGTGATTTTTGCAAGTGACTTTATTTCTCTGATTCCCGAGTGTGGAAGAGAGATTGTTAATTCTAGAAAAAGGCCAGTGAAATGATTCTGCAGGGAAAACTTGGATTTGATTCTCACCATATCCTTGGCTACCCTGTGTTGAAGTAGACACTAGTCTGTGGCTATAGTCTGGCCTCTCCACCACCTTCACTTCTCCCTGCTGTTATTCATCCAGCTTTCACAGCCTGAAATCTCTTTCCTGCTGTATTCTACCAGAGATCTGTCGTTCTTCAAAATCCAATTCATATGCCACCTTCTCTGGGAAGCCCTTTACCCATCATCCCAGGCAAACCCCTTCCCCTCTGTATTCTGACACTTATTTGGACCACTAACATAGTGCTCATTTGATTCTACCTCCTGTTACACTTATTTATATGTTTTCTGCTTTGCCCCTTCCTTCCATTAGCTTGCAAACTTCCTGAGGGTAAGGACTCTTGTGCTTTTGCAAACATCGCAATACCTTGTGCCTGTTGGGGGTTCAATAAATGTTTGTTAGATCAACTTATTTCTTTATCTCCATTTACTGAACATCAGTTATATGCCTAATAATCTTCAAAGCAATAGTAGTACTTTTTGAGAATTTGAACAAATAAACCTAAATGCATATGATTCTTGCCCTTTGCAAACATGCAACCTAGAATGCATAGTAAGGAGGCAGACAAATTTTTAAAAAGCCACGTTTAAATTATAAATCAATATGGCCCCTGGTGGTGGAATTTCAGCACTGGGTCCACCATGAGTATTGCCTTCATGAGTGGGGGGGAAGGGACACCTGCATCCCTAGGATGGACAGTGGTTGAGGAAGGAATATGTGCAAAGGCCTGTTCTGGATGTCTTGGCTTCATTATGATAATGACAAGCTTTTTAGAAAAGTTATCAGTAGAGGTTAATCCAAATTGTTTTCCATAGTGCTTTTCAAATTATTCTTGAAATAAATCGATCTGCTGTTAGGACTATGGCAAAAGTTCATCCTTTTAACAGCAATTTACCTGAGGAGGGGTCATATTCTTCTTTAAAATGGGCAGGCAATGCTGTGCCCTCATTTATGTAAGATTATTGAAAAGTAAAGATAACTCTAAATATGAAGGGTGTCTTAAAGCGAAGTTTTAAGATATCGTTCCTTCCCCATTTTCTGCATTTCTATTATTAATGTCTCCCTACTGATTGATTGCAGATGTTCCTCGTCTCTTCTTGTGTCTCTGTTGTATTGAATTTGAGGTTTGTTCTGCTGAGGAGACCCAGCCGCCGTGAAGGATATGGAAAAATGATCAGAGCCAGTACTTGCTCCTCAGGTTCTGTCTGCTGCGTTGCTACCTAAAATGACACCAGGAGCCAGCACACAGATGAGCCCTTGTAAGTTGCCGTCTCTGTGAAATTGTTGCGTTTGTTACACTATTCTTGAACAAGCTATCTCTTTGGATAGAGTGACCCTCTAGTCAATTTTCAAATAGATTTGGATGTCGGAAGCTTCTGTGATTAAATCCAACTCAGGATTTAAAAGCAGGCATTCTGCTCATTGGGATAATTAACTAAAGCTTATCCACTTTATCCCAAATCCCTGTTGACCTATTTTAGGTGTAATGTTTCAAGAGTTGTGATCCAAAGGTGGAAACAGTCAGAGTCTTGCTACCCTCTCAGTCCTTGCTTCTCCTCCCCAGATTTCCTCCTTTACAGCCTAACTATCCCACCTGGAAGTTAAACAAAGTTCAGTGCTCTGTTTTTAGAAAGCCCACCAGATGCAAGCTTGGCATTAGGACTCTAGTGGATAGGAGCACTGAGACTGAGTGAATCAGAGAGATTCTGGCTCACCTTGAAGGCACTGAATGCTCCCATCCACATGACCTTGAAAATGTTAGGTGTGCACACTCAGAGCAGTACAAGAAAAATGCCCCATGCTCCAGCGTGCTAGCCGTGGCTGTGCTGAAAGCTCCCTGTCTCCCTCTTTCTCTGCCCTTCCCCACCTCTCTCTCTATCACACACGCAGGCATGAGCGCGCACACACACACAGACACGCACACACACACACATGCACAGAGCCAAGGGGGAGGAAAGAAGGAGTAACAAAGGAATCCAGCAAGAATGTCAGAACACTCAGATAAAACACAGCCCTTTCACTCACACTCTATTCTATTCTTAACTTGAGAAGAAAAAAAGGAACACCAGCAAATGACCCAGCTAATTTTACAATTACAAAATAAAGCAAAATAGCATGGAAATGGGCATACAATGGGCATTTTTAACATAAAAAAGTGTTCCCTCATATGGCAAGCACCCCTTCTTTAGCTTCTTTCTCACTTTTGTGACCTCTGCCGTTATCTCCAGATTTATCAGCAACACTAGATGGCTTTTCCACATCAGTAAGCACCATCCAAAATACAACAATCAGAAAGAATCAAAGAAAATAACTCAATGTCCACAAACAACCAACCAATTTTGGCAAGTACGATTTATTCATAAAAGCTACAGTTCACCGGGGATTCTCCTGTCTTGCATCCACAATGCCCTTCATTCCACTGCCAGCGTGGTGAGTGCCAGCTGGGAGCCAGGGCGGGAAGACGTGCGTTGTTCCTCTAGCTTTGTTCCCCTAGTGCCTCTGGTCTCCCTCTTTTTAACCTCAGAGGCCCACTTTATTCTAGGAATTCTATACAATTGTTATCCTACCTAATTGAAGATAGAAATTAAAGTTGACCTGGCTTTTCCTTTTTTTGTAGGGTGGGGGGAGGTGGGCAGGGAGGACTCCTAGTCCTGTGGAGACAGGCTCACCGGCTCTGAGAATTTCTGATGACTTCTTCTGATCGTGCGTATCATTGCTTTCCAGAGGTCATAATCATGTCCCGGCAGAAACCATCTGAGCAGAAAGACTTCCATATTTCAGCTCTATATTCAGCCTAGGATTTATTGCATATTTTCCCCAAAGAAACTTTGTGCTTCCTGTTCCTAGCTGACACCACAGATATTTTGTTTCGGGTCCCCTTCTTGTTTACCAGCTTACATTGACATGAATGGGAATGTTGCTTCCTCTTTTTATGAAAGCCTGTTTATGTCTGGGATGGAGGAAGCAGCTAAATACTTTGCTGTCCAGGTAGGGCCAGGAGAAAGGTGACAAGTAAGAAAGGGGGAGGAAAAGGACGGAGAGAGACTACTGGCTGTGGCTGTGGGTGGCAAGAGGGGATGGGAGACACAGGAAGAAAGCATTCTTTTACCAGAAAACAAGGCCTCCTAGACCTGAACATGCAGAGTAAATAATTCCACTGACGATAATTAATTAACAATAACAGTTTGTATTCAGAGCTCAACTATCACTGGGCAACCTCAGAGCACTTCACAAACCACACTTAATTAAGCCCCCAGCCCCCCCGTTGAAGGTAAACAGGTATTAATAGCACCCTGTTCCCAGCGCTGAAACAAAGACACGGTGGAGTTTTGTGGCTTTTGCAGTGACTTGTTATTCTGAAATTGCCACTCAGTGGAGAAGAAAGGAGTCTTTAGTCGGTTTACCAGGGTCCATGTTTGTGTCAGCGAAGTAGCAAGTGGTGACCTGCTTGAGTGACTGGTATGGACAGTTGGCAATTAGTTGCCAGCCTAACACAAAGCCGGCTGTGCGTGTAGCTCACGCACCTCTTCCTCCCCTAGGCTGACCGGCTGGCTTGAAGCCTCTTATCCAGCCAGAGCACAGAAAATCCCGGCTGCTTGTTCCCAGAGCAAGCTGCGGTGAACTCTCCTGCACAGACACTATTGAATTTGTGACGGCTTGATGAGGTTAGTCACCTTGTTCTTCACTGCGTGTTCTCCTGGCCATGTGCTCGCCAGACTTCTTTTCTGCTGGTGCCTTGTCATCCGGGGTTGATGGAGAGGGATCTGAGAGGGACAGAAGAGACACGCTCATGTCTGCCTCGGCAGTGCTGCGTTGCTATTTCCCACTCACCCTCCTGTTGGCCCGGTTGGCAGCTGCTGCTGCACGCCCCTCAGGCCCCCCAGGCGGGGCAAAGATGAGCTCTTCTTGCATCTCATGCCAGGGCTCTGCGGTGGATTAGGCTGGCAGAGAGACCCAAAAAGCCTCATCTTCAGGAGCAGGAGAGTCTTTCTAAAGGTCACCTTGCAACACGCACATGCTTTGGAACGTCTCTGGGAATCCTCCTCCCAGGCTCACTCAGATCGCAGCTTGAGGCCAGTGCCCTGGGTTCTGACTTACAAGAATGATCCCCAAACTTTTGTAGTATTGACACTGCATTTTATGTCAAACATTTTGCCGAACACACCCCATGGTAATTCCGCCATGATAAAATTTTATGTCATTAATCCTTTTAATACTTTTGTTCTATGGAAATGTTTAATGGCAAACAGCTATTACAAATTTGTAATGATTTTATATAGAATTTTATTTATAAAAGTATATAGTACATGTGAACACGAGATAAGTGTGGCTATACTGCAAAGCACTATTTTTTCAAGCAAGGGACGACAGTTAACATGCACTCAAACTTGAAAATGCTTACAATAACTCCATATCCTTCAAGGGCACTTGGCTGTGAAGCTGGAAATTTTTGGCTTATAATATAAAGGATATAAAATTTGGGGTGACTTAGCCTGTGAAGATTCCCTGAAATAGACCTACCACATTCCCGGATGCTTGGACCATTTGGCTGAATTTCTAATTCTAGAATGCGCCCTCCCTTTCTGTAGAGAAGCTTAAAAGCTGTGGTATTCATGCAGTCCATTTGGGAAAACGTCTTGAACCCTCAGAGATGCCCCTTCCATAGATTTCCTTTTACCTGTCATTACTCTTGAATTTCTTTTGCTTGTCTTTTTTTCTAAATATATACAAATATTTTGCCAAAAATGACCATGATGTGAATTGCAAAAGTCATGCAAAACAGGATTTGTCCACAGTGGATCTACAGTGTCTTGAAGGTGGCTAAATATGCTCTTTATCTGAACCAGAATTCTTCTTTTGCACTGTCAAGGTCTAGGAGGTCAACAAAGAGAGTAAAGAGGATTCAGGGCTGAGATAAATCATTGGAAAGAGAACAGATTGTTGCACAGACCAAAAATAGCTCAATGCCACTCATGGTTAGCATTTACTGGGCTCCTGCTATGCCAATATATTTACAGAGATTCAATAACAAGATGTATTTAAAATGTATATATTACTGCTGCCGTTGTTATCTGTTTTCTTCACAAGAATCATGAAGGGTAGTTATCTTTACTCCCATTGTTGAGAAAACACAAGCTCAGCATGATATGTGACTTGCTCAAGGTCACAAAACTGGTAAATGGCAGAGCTGGAGTCACATGCAAGTTCAGCTCAACATTAGAAGCACAGGCTGTGGCTCTGTGTATCTGTCAGGAGGCTCAGGTGTTCCTAGGAGTAATTTGAAAAGCACAGCTTGCTGCACACCGTGAGGGCTGCCCATGCCTGGTGGTCCTTGCAGCAGACAGCCGGCTGCAACATGTGCAGAGTGGTGTGGACACTGGAGAGTCTGCTGCCCAAGAAAAGGAGTGATGCCCTGTAGAGAGTTTTCACAGAGGTGGTGCTGTGTGGAGACGTCAGACATCCTTGTTTTTGCTGTAAAGGAAAGATCTGTGAATCCAGAGCCGAGAGTTTCTAGTCCCAGATGTATGAATGTTTGGCTTTTCACAAGATGCTCAACTTCTGCAAATCTCATTTTCCCTCTGTGTAAGTCATTGATTTATTTATTCATTAGATAATTTTTTGAGTCTCAACCTTGAACTAGCCACAGTGTTGAGTATTCTCTGCCTTTTAGGAACTCAATGTAGTGGTAGATGAATAAAAAAGGGAGTCATAATTCAGTGTAAAAAGTGGAGTAATAAAAACCTGGAAAAATTGCTACAAATGCCTGGTGAAATCAAGGAAGGCTTCACAAAAGAGGCAACATTTGAACAAGATCTTGAAGATCTACTAATTGACCCAGACAGGGAATTAGATTCAATTTTACTGGAGTGTGTGTGTGTATATGTGTGTGTGTGTTTCTGCTATGTACCAGTTACTGTGCTAAGCTTTGGATATACAACTGTAAACAGGACGAAGACTGTATTACTAAGATGCTTAGTGTGATTAGGGTGAGAGGTAGCTACAACACACGACACTAAATACTGCAGTGGGCACACACAGGTGAACCTCCAACTCAACTTGGGGCAGGGGGAGAATTTCAAGCAGAGAAAACAGGTTGTGTCAAGATGATAAATCACAAAAAGACACAGCACACCCTAGCTCTAGCTCCATGTTTATGGCTAAAAATGTAGATGATAAGGCTGAGGATCAATGCAAGGGCCGAGTGTAAAGTGTCACACATGCCTGAAAAAAATTTGAGATTTTAACCTGAATGCAATGGAGAAGCTTAATCAGGGGAAACAGACCAAATGAGAGGTTTTTGTTTTGGTTTGTGCTTGGGGTGCAGGGGGAGAGGAATGTAGGGATTTCCTTGGGACCTGGAAATAACAGCCTGGGGGAGGAGGTCCAGGTGGTAGGACATCCACACAGAAAGCTGTTGCGATGGTGGCAGCAGGTAGGTGGGCCGGATAAGAAGAGCTGATCTAGGAAGTGCTCTGAATTCAAAGGGACGATTCACAGAGTGATGAGATTTGGGGGTAAAAGAAGCACTCGGGTAATTTATAGGTTTCTATCTTGCAAGATTGTGTGGACTAAGAACAAGATGTAGATCTTCTTGCAAAGACGATCAGCACTATAGCTGGGAGAGAAGGTCTGATGGAGGGTCAAGGGTCATATCCGGATGAGTTCAGTGAGGTGCCCGTAGGATATTCAAGGGGACTCGTCCACTTGGTCAGGTGGAGATTCATGGCCAGACCACAGGAGACAGGTAGGAGCTGGAGGTTTGGATTTGATAATCATGAAGATATGGATGCCACTGTAGTCACAGAAATGAGGGGAAAGGAGGGCCAAGGATAAATCCCCAGGAAAGGGAGCATTTGAAGGTTACACTGAAGCTGATGAGTGTTGAAGAGGTTGAGGAGGAAAACCAGAGAGCTGTGAGGAAGAGCAGGACTGACAGATCCTGGAGCTGAGAGAGGATGGGTGGTGGGCAAGAGTGCTGGTGGGCTCAGAAAGGACCAGACCTCCCATGGAAACTTTATGGGGCTGTTCTTGGGCCGATGAGACAGTGCATATGAAGGCAATAGACTGCAAGGCTAGACAGTGTCATGTAAGGGTTCTCTGCCTGCACCTTCTCCTCTTCCCCACCTCCCACACACTCCCAAACACTATTTTCAGCTCTTAAGCCCTTCTCAAAAATGAAGTCACCTGTATTGTTTACCACTCCTCATGTTGCCACTTTTCTTAATTTCTTTGTTCATGCCATTCCCTCTGCCAAGAAAGCCTTGCCAACCCCACCCAGTACCTAATTAGCTCCTCCATACCTTTGGGATGTGTTTTGAATGGCTCCTCCTCCAGGAAGTCTTCCCTGATTCTTAGCATTGGAGCCCCCCCACCAAAAAAAAAAAAAAAAAAAAAAAAAACCAAAAAAACCCAGGGCTGGGTAAAGTGCTCCTCCTCTGTCCTCTGGCCTTCCATAACTCTTCATAATTCCCATTGGCAATCTATTATCTGCTTATAACATTTCCAGTATGATGACTGTTAACCTGTGCTCTCTTATGAGCAGGGGCCATGTCATGTTTCTCTTAGAATTCCTACATTCTAGCCCAATGTCAGACATTTAATAGAGGCTCGATAAATAGTTGTTAACATGAATGAACAAAAAAGATGCAGATGTCCAGGTGTTATTTTCCTTTTCTAGAAATCAGAGCACTCCACCTCTGCAGAACAGTCTTCAGCCACTCACCTAAGAAGTGAAGCAGTCAGTGGGGTACTGTGACCAGACCAGCTGACAGTGCTAACTAAAACATCCAGCCCACATACATGCAAATCCAGAAACAGCATGTTAGGGAAGATAACTCCTGATCCCAACTCATCCCCAGAGTCTTTTCCTGAGTCCAGCTGTTCAGAAGCAATCTGCAGCATGGCCACTTGATAAAATTATTTCTGTTTGGTAAGTGTGGGTGAGTGTGAAACCAGGCCAGTTGTGGAAGCAGCTGATGGGAAGTCAAACTGCAGAGGCTTCAGGAATGAAAGAGCGGTGGAAAAATCCTTAGGGACCTCATCAAGTTTGGGGTTAGAGAGCATGAACAAGCGAAGAAATATCTGATTGTTCCATTTCCCTTGGACTACCTGACTTTGATGTCCAATGCAACATCTAGCCACAAACCCAAATACATAGGCACACACATTAGACAAACGATCTCAACAGCCTTTGTCTTTCTATAGCTGGTGCTTAACTCCTTCTGGTCAGCAGGTTTGACACAGAGCAAGACTATTGGTTTATTTGGCAAGGAGAGTTGTCTCATAATCTGATATGCTATTTGGTGAACATGTAATGATTGAGAGATGGAGAGGAAGATGTGGTTCTCACCCGAGCTCTATTGTAAACTGGCTGTGTGAGCTTGTGCAAATAGCTAGACTTCTCTGAGACTTTGTCTCCTCATCCTTAAAATTAGGGATTTGGGACTAGCAAATTGATGTTTACTTCTTATGCTTTGACTATAAAATTCTACTCTCCTGATTTAAAGATGAGGATACCTGCTAAGTCCATGCTCATTTGGAGAGGGTGAACCAGACCCTGCAATACCTAGAGGGGTGCTATCCCCCGGCTACCAGTGTGGACTACTCTCTTGTCTTTATGCTCAGCCCTGGTGTTACCATGTCCATAATCCCCAGTGCGTTGTTTATTTGACTGAGTCTCTGTTATCTTCCTCTCCTGGCCTTTGAAAATTCCCCTTTCCTTGGTCTGGATTTCAGCAGTGCTGCTGGGCACCTGTGAGCATTCTAGACCTGTCATGGAATATGAATAGCAAGAAGAAAAAGAAAACAGAGATTTGGTGCATTTCTGCAACTGCACCCTTATGGTGCTCACATGGTTCCCTGCAGCTGTGCACAAATCCAGCCAGGATTACTGTCCAAAGTTCCTCCTGAAAGTGCTTGCAATAATGTTCCATCACAGTGTCAGACCCGAAGGATTTCACCTTTTGACACACGGGCTCTGGACTGCCATTTTCAGACTGACTCAGCCAGTGGGGATGCTCCTGGAAGATGCCACACTCTGCTCCGGGCGCTACTGGCAGAGGTAACCTGCCATTGTTCTAGCTGTAGAGGGGCAGCCAGAGCTTTCAGATAGCTGTACAGAACTGAGACTCCTCCTGCTCATGGAGGAGCAATGTACTGTGCTGATAACTCTTGAATTAGGGCCTTAATTTTACTTGAGTTTCTTTCCAGACTCCCAATTGCTACTACTCTAACAATTCAGCCATCATTATGTGTGTTAAAGGGAGTCAGTGGAGACTCAGTAAATAATGGGAATCCATGGGTTTTATTCAATAGCCTCAATTCATTCAACAAATATGTACTAATCACCTACTATGTACCAGCCTTCTGCTAGAGGCCACGACTACAAAAGTAAATAAACCATAAACTCTGGCACTCAACATTCCAAGTCTAGCAGGACAGAGAGTCAAAAAAAAAAAAAAAAAAAAAAAGAGAGAGAGAGAATTTGCAATCAGAGCTATGAAGTGGGGATAATAACCAACTCTTCTTTGGGAAAATGAGTGTTTCTCATTGGAGGATTCTTTAAAATGGAGAGTGGGAATGGTCCCCAGAGGGAAGAGATCGCCTGGACGAAGCACATGTAAGTGTGAAAGGACAGTGTGGGTACTGGCAGGAAGCTCCTAGTGGCTAAGGCACAGGGTGTGAGAGGTGAAGATGTGGGAGAAGAGGCAGTTTGGGAAACCCTTGGCAGGACCACCTCCACTCGATGGTGTTGATGGAGGGAAGGGGAAAGATTAGGAGGTTGTGGGTTGCAGCGTGGGGCTTGCCATTCCTCATACACCATCTCATCCGGCCCTCTCAGATGCCCAGGGCTCAGACCGTTCTCCCCTGTAATGGGTGATGCAGCCTAGGACAAGTCACTCAACAAGACCAAACTTTAAAAAATCATCATAAAATGGGTACAATAAGACCTTCCTTGCATGGCTGGTGTAAAGGTTAAACTCAAAAGCATGAGCCTTCTGTTTCTGTCAATGCGGAAATCCCACTGGTTGGTAAAATGGGACCTCAGAAGCCTAAACCTGTGGGTTCTGACCAGACGGTGCCTCTCCATGGAGGTCCGCCCATGGGGAGCTGAGCAGAGGGACAGCTGAGGAGAGAAAGGAATGCTTTTTCCTGTGTCCACAAGGTCACATGTAGGTAAAATGACGACACTGTGAATGAGCACAGTGTGAGAGATGCCACAGAAGGCTGAGTTGGAGTGCCGTGCTGGGCTCCGATGTCCCCGCCCTGGTGGGAGCACTTGCTCCAGCGGAGCAGAAGGGCAGCTGACGGATTTGCTGAGCACTGTTTCAGGCGCGGTATCAGTTCCTTCCAAATTTCCTAACAAAACAGTAGAAAATAATACTATTATTTACCATTTGCTGAGCATTGACAAGACACAAGATGCTGTACTAAATCGAATTTCACTATGTGACATTTATTTTCTATATGTTTTTTAGTTTAAGACTCACAAAGCCCTTATGAGGCAGGTATTATTGATCCCCATTTTAAGTGTGAGGAAATTGAGCCATGACATGATTAAGAATATGTCTTAAGGTCATTCTGCTCATCAGTGACAAGGCAGAAATGCAGGCTGCATGGGCTGTTGAGTCTAGGAGGCAAAACGCAGGCGTGAAGGACTTTCTCCAAAAGTGTACACCAGGCCTCAACTTACCTCTTCCAATGATAAGTCTGGTCTTGCCTGAAAAGGGAGAGGTAGTTCATAATCAGGACTGGGCCTAGCAGACCAGCCCTGCGGAGAGGAGATAACTCTCTATAAAGAGCCATGGGGTGAAGTAGCTCAGCACAGACATAATAAGACTCTTGTCCGAGGCTGCAGTGGGAAGCCCTGCTCTGCTAACCCCCCTGACGGGCGCTTGCTGATAACTATGCATTACCGCTTAGAACCACAGGCAGTAATTACTAGACAGGAATTCAGCCTGAAAGGTGAGATGCAAGCGATTGCAGCTAGCAAGCTTTGGTTTCCTCTGCCAGCGTTAATGTCCGGGAACAGAGGATGGTGAATCTCTTTGGAGGAGGGGATGGAGTTTGGAATTCTAGATGTCCTGTGCTCCTGATTATATAAAAATCTCCAACAGCTCTATCCAGTGCTGAAATGGACATATTCAAATGCTTTACAAAATGACTGAAGCAGGATATTAGAAAAAATAAGTCTAATTTTTCTGCTGCCTCCTTAGAAGAGAGATGTTCTGAGAGGACCAGTTCCAGAACCTCAGCTCAACCTGCCATGGCCCCCCATGAGCTGACCCCAGCTCAGACACCTGATGGGCAACTTTCATTTCAACTTTTGTTTTCATTTCCTGAGTTGGCTCCTATTGCCTGAACCTAGCTGTTTTGTTTCACAGCTGCTGCTATTTTGAATTTGTAAAATCATTTCTATTCTTAAGTGAGGAAGTGTGGTCAGACAGTGAGAGCCCACAGTGCTGCGTCTGCTCCAGCATCTCCCCCAGTGGTGAGACACGCAGAGCTTTGGGACCATGTAGCAGAGTTTCTGATAAGACATATCTGGCATCTCAAGGCTCCTGCCCAGTGGTAGGGAGCCACACCAGGGGAATTAGGACACAACGTCTGGGGATGGAGGCCCTCCAGTTCAGTTCTGAGATGCCCGGAACCTGGATACAAGACATCTCTGCTGCACCAGCACAGGCAAAGTGGGCCGGTAAACCTGTACAGCATCCTGGCTTTGCCTGAAGAGGACCAGTTATTCCCTTGTCCCCTAAAGACAATGCTCAGCTACTGCCCTGCCAACCACACATCTATTTCCATCCCAGGTCCTGCAGACACAACCAAGGCGCCTGGCTAGCAGCTCACCTCCCTTTCTCCTTCCTCTTCCAGACATAATTGGGAAAATGCTTTCCTGTCTTAAAAATGCATGGGCACTGAAGATGAATGGGGACCGAGAGCTAAATCCACTATTACTATTCTACTCGAACCTGTTGTTTATTTTCCACGGAAACTAAATAATGGATCTAAACTGTTTGCTATTACTTTAAGGAGCTGCTGATGCATCATAGAAATTTTTGAAAGCATTCATGATTCTACTTTAGATTCATGATTCTACTTCAAATGCAGCCATTTTCTTCCCTCCTCTCCCCTCTATTATTATTATTATTATTATTATTATTATTGTTTTTGCAAAATCTTTGCAAAGGAAAAGACCCTTGTTTAGCCAGGAGTTTTAGCAACAGTTTTTCTTTATCCTGAGCTGAAGTGTGGTTGATTATGTCAGGGCATGGACTTTACCGCCACCTGTCCCATTCCTAATTCTGGGGACTTTGGTGCTCTCCAGTGCTTACTACCTCCCTTTACATCCTCCCCTGACACGTGCACGCTGAGAGAAGAGGCTTAGCCAAGGCTGCATAAAATCTGATGACAGAGTTAAAATTGTCACCACATTGTGATTCTACTCCTGGACCATGAAACTGAGAAGTGATACTCCAAAGGGAAGAAAAAAATTAAATTAATTAAAGGGACATCACATAATTTTGCTGTTGACGGGGAACTTATTGATCATTTATTCCAACCCCATCTTATTACTGGTGAAGAAACTAAGATTAGAAAGGAGTTCAAGTGCTTGCCTAGCTCAAGGTCATCTGGGTAGGTGGTGACAGGACCACGTTTGGACTCAGACATTCCCATCTAGGGCTCTACCTCTCTGCTCCCCATACTCATGATTTTCACAAAAAGCAGAAGGATTTAATCGGCTTATTTGGTTATTTGGGCTATACATCTATTAGGCAATTGCTATGCAAAGACCAATCCAGCGAAACAGATTGCACTAGGTTCAAATGACTACGACATGTTGAGAAGACATGGCATTGGCTCCTAGAGCTCAGAAAGTGAGAGGCCACTGGACTGCACACTTGGCTGTCCTCCACCAGCGATTCTCAGCCAGGAGCTCCTCTTCCAGCCATCAAAGGACATTTTCACAAAAAGCATCCTCCACTACTGGATAAGAATTTCTGTGGGGAGTCCTAAGGCACATGCATTTTGCACAACCTCCACTCGGGACTTTGGAGAAGCCCCTTGCTAAGAATCACAGCTCCTAATGATTGGCAGTGATAGTTGTAGGAAGAAGAGAAGGCGGGGAAGTGGATAGAGTGAGTTTTTATTGATGGAAATAAAATATTGGAGTAAATCATCAGAGCAAAAGAAATACTCATCCTGTTCTCTTTCCTAATCTAACCTGGAAAATATTCTAGATAATGTCTCTGTAAGGATGTGGAACCACCAAACCTATATGAAATGTCATCCATTCCAGCCAGTCTATCTCTTGAACCTCAGGACTTCCAAGAGAAATAACAGGCAAAGATCAATAACAAAATGCTTGGGTATCTCCAAAACCTTGAGGCACAATTGACTGACATCAAAATGCGAAATCTAAAGCATCTCCTTTGCTCTTTTTTTCTTGTTCTGGGCCTCACATTGGAAGATGTTCCTGGGTTGGGCAGGAGCCTTTGGTTTGCTGTTTGGTGGGCATGAACCAAAGGCTATTTTTAGTTTCTAACCTCTAGGACAAAAGGCTTTCCCATGGAGGAAGGTAAAATTCCACCTGCTTTGCTCCTGATATCCATAGTTCTGCTGTTACCTCAGCCCAGCTTTTCTCCTGAAAGTCTGATCATATGGTGTGGTCAGGCTCTGACCTGCAGGAGCACAGGGGGGTGAGAGGAGACCAGAGATGACCTGGGCAGACACTTGGTGTTGGGAAATAGAATAATTTAATCAGGCCCCCCCCCCCTCACCTTAGGTACGGTTGGGGGTGGTGTGGCACATTCTTTGTAAGCAAATTGTGTGTGTGGGGGGTGTAGTTAGTGTGCACGCACGGTGCTGTGACCTGGCTGGTGACTGCCTCGGGTGTCTGCACCGGGCACAGCCATGCTCTCAAACCTACAGCTTCCAAGGACCTGTTTGCCAGTTACCTAGCTCATAAACCTGCATGTGAGGGGTCTGGTGACCCAGCCTGGCGTGTGAAGGGTCTGAGGACCCAGCCTGTGAACAGGCTGGAGGGGACTGTGAGCTCCAGACCCAGCCCTAGCTCAACAATTGGCTCAGTCAGCAGGTTTATGGGCAGGTAAAAGAGCCCGACACTTGGCTGTGGACCACTGTGGTGTGCATCCCTGGCTGGCTGTCCTCGCCAAGGACATCCACCTTCTCAGTCCTTGGATGAGGCCTTGAGCAGGGGTGAGAGGGAGTGGGAGGCAGGAGGGGCACTGCAGCTGAAGGAAGTTAAGGAATCATCTGTAAACAGAGATTGTTCTCGGCCATTGTCAGGTTTCAGCCGTGACTCAGCAGTTCTTTCTCTCGGTGAAGGCATGTCTCTGGCTCTGTAGCAAATGTAAAGCATGGGCTCCTTAGCAGGCTCCCATTCAGGCCAGGGTCTTTGGAGGGGTCTAGAATGTCTGAGCTGGGGCTTCCTCTGGAGGAAATAACAATAACAAAAACCTTTTTGCACAGCCTCATTTTTAGGGCTAGGCATTGTCCTTTGAAATAAAACTGGATGGGTTTTGGGCCACATCTGACTACCAGCTACACGTGGGTTGGCTTGTTTGCAAAGGAATTAAAAAATGCCTGTGGTAGGGGCGTGCACTCTCAAGTTTGCCTGTAATATGCCACCCAGCCGGGTTTGACTTTTACCTCATTGCTTGGGGCCTGTTGTCATTCCAGTCATCTGACTCCTTAATCGTATTTGTGAATCTACAAAACTGTAGAGGCAGGCACTATTATTCCCCTTTTCCAGCTGAAGAAGCTAAGGTTAGGAGAGATTATGTGATTTGTCTAAGGTCACAAAACTGGGAAGTATCAGAGGCAGGACTCAACCCCCTGACCTGATAATTAAAAAAAGCATTTATTTTCTCAGCACACATAAAATTCAGTCTCTGGGAATCCATTGCCCACACCACCCCAATTTTCCAATCTCTGTCTTCCCTGACCCTCTTCTAACACACACACACATGCATGCATGCACACACACACGCTGCGGTGGTATCACTGGATCTGAGATACCCTGGTACCTTTCTCTTCCTCTTCCTTTGGCCTCAAGATGACTCAGAAATTGAGGGAGAAGACTTGCATTTCCCTGATGATCAGTGACGTTGAGCACAGTTTCATATACCTCTTGTCTATCTATATGTCTTCTTTGGAGAAATGTCTATTAAATTCCTTTGTCCACTTTTTAATTGGGTTATTTGTTTTGCTGCTGAGTTGTAGGTGTTCTTTCAAAATCATCAACACAGGATATGAGGGTGATCTGGCTGCGACATCTGTCACCCCATTGATAGCCAGGGTTGATTCAGCTGGTCTGGCTGGCTGGGCAGCTGTCCCCTTCCTCCCTCACCAGTCCATGTGCATCCCTCCTGAAGCTGCGTCCTCGGTTGAAGAGGACGACCTTCTGTGGTGGAGGAGAGGACTATTCTTTGGTCAAGGGTATACGAGTAGCTGTGCTCCTCTGTTAGAACCTCCAAACAAGCTCTCAAAATAATCAAAACAGAGAGTAGAATAGGGTTTTCCAGGGCTGGAG
The DNA here is from genome assembly GCF_027409185.1 of Cynocephalus volans. Classification (NCBI taxonomy): domain Eukaryota; kingdom Metazoa; phylum Chordata; class Mammalia; order Dermoptera; family Cynocephalidae; genus Cynocephalus; species Cynocephalus volans. The sequence continues at coordinate 24,135,511 of NC_084463.1, forward strand.
GAGGGGAAAATGGGGGAGGGTTGTTAATGGGCTACAAAGTTTTAGTTATGATTATGTTCTAGATATCTGTTGTATGACATTGTGCCTATACTTAACAATACTGTACTGTGTACTTAAAGGTTTCTCAAGAGGATGGATTTCAATTTAAGTGTTCTTACCACAATTAAAAAGAACCACGCACACACACAACCCAACCTAAGGGAAAAGAAAATGAGAGTAATCGAAGGTGGATGGAATTAACGCTATTTATTTTCCAGGATCCTCAGACAAGGTGGCAAAACTGGAATTGTTTGGACTGGAATCCGTACAGCCTTTATCTTTCTCAGTCTTGTTACTGAAGATTGACCCAGCCCCACCGTCGAAACTTTGTGCTAGAAGAAAGCAGAGTAGCAAGCACAGGAAGTTTAACAACAGCTCCATGTGCCTTTAACTCTAGGCCATTACCATGCGAGGATCCTTAGGTTCTGGGAGTGCTGTTTATGACTTAAAAATCCTCCTCAACTTCCAAATTCACATGCATCTTCTCTTTGGAGTCAACATCACTGTGATCTCTGAAAACCAGAGTAAGTCATCTGGTGGCAGTCTTGGCCAGTGGAAATTTCTGGGTTTGCCCTCCACTGAGCAAAAAGCTGTTGGGCCCAAATTGTTTTCTGTGCAAATATGAATGAGTGACCCTGTCATCCTGACTCTTCAGGCTAACGTAGCCCAGAGGTCTAGCCTTCCTCATCACCCCTGTGAAGTGTTTCTGTGATGAAGAAACTGCTTTGTTTACTTCCCTTTGAGAACAATTCTTATCCCATATTGAAGGCTGAGGGTCATTTTCCAGATGGCGGTGATGCATGGGAAGGTTTAATAGCTACTGGGATGAGGTCTGCTGGGCACCAGCAAAGGCTTCACGTGCCACTGTGTTAGACCAGACCCAGAAGATGGCGTTGCCTGCTCTTGTTGTTCCTGTGGATGAATTCATTTTGAGGGGCTTATGCACAGTGACATTAGATGGGGATGTTATTTCATGGCAAAGTCCAAGGCTTGGGACAGATTTGCTGTTCATCCCACTGACAAACTGCATGTCCCAACTAGCCCTGACTTTCTCCTGTGTGGAGTCTGATGTTGGACCACTTCCTCTCATCTTCTCGCTTTGGTGATTCTTGCAGTTAAGAATGAAGGCAGCCATATGCCCCTCAAATGGCTGAGGAGTCACCACCACCTGACCCAGGCCTTGCTGACGATTTCCACCAGGAGCTCTCATTGTGCCTGCAGATGGGCTGACCCAGGATGTGGAACGAGCATCAAGAAGGGAGGGACTGGGTAGGGGATGTATTATCCAAAACAGGGATGAGAAAGTGGTCACATGAAAGGAGAATTGAATGTTCTTGTCAGGATATGAAAGTAAAGACCAGGAACCAGAAATAGGTTGACCAGGGAGTTGAACAGAGGATGAGTGAATTTGGATGATAAGGTAGGGCCAAAAATAAAAATGTGTATTATTTGGGAATAAGAACCAAAAATAAGTTCTGTTAGACAGCATGGCAATTGGGCAGGAGATAGTGGAAGGTTGTGTTTGTGTGGTGCCTAGACAGTGATCCGATGGGCAGCAGGAGTTAGTGTAGCAGCTGCTCATGCAATGTGGCTCAGCCTCTTCTCTCCCCATGCCCCTTCACCCCCCTGCTCCAGCCACACTAATGCCTTTCAGCCCCTCAAACACCCCCCACCCTCCACCATAAGCTCTTCACATTCTCTGTTCTCTTTCTAGAACATTATAACCCAACCCATATCACTTAGCTAATGACTGCCTCTTCATTTAAAGCATGGGCTGAATGTCACCATGGCCTCTGTGAAGGCTTCCCTGACCAGCATGTCCTCCTTGGTTTTGCTAGATGCTTCCCTGTGCCCTCATTGCTCCCATACTTCACCTATGCCCGCATTTCTCTCTCCTCTTTACAATTGCTTATTCGCTGTTATTCTCCTCCAATGCACTGGGAGTGCCAAGAAAGCAAGGACCTGTCTATATTGCCCCCAATACCTAATAAATTGCCTTCCTTCAGTAAATAGCAAATAACATTTTATTTATTCATGAGGCACTTTCTTTCTTTTGCCCTGATAAGAAAGATCAAGGTTAGCACTATAAATGATCATTCTGTTGTCCAGATGAATTAGTCTTGTCTCCTCAACAGTCCGTGAGTCCCTTGAGAATAAAAACCATGTGTTCTGGTTCACTTCTCTCACTCCACAGGCTACTTCCTTCCACAAAGCCCCACATAGTGCTGAACTATAGTAGATCCTCAATAAAAATGTGCTATTTGATTACAGTGTTTACCTATCAGACAGGAGGGATTATCTCTCCTCTAAGCTATGAAACAATTTTGCTTCAAACTTGTCTGAGTGTTTGAGATCAGACGAGATTCCTTTTTAAAAAGGGAAAAATGGGGCTTTAATAGGTCTTTCTCTCTTTCTTTCCCTACCGAAGATGAAGTAGGCATTTTGTTCAGTTGGAGGTATTGTTTGCAAGAAATAACCCTTGGGATTTGAGAGGGATTAATTGGTCAATGGAGGGCTCTTATTTTTTTTTTCATGTAATGCAATTGAAACCTATTCAGAATGACTGAATAATTAATGCCACGTTGTATGAAGTATGCACCCCAGTTCCTATGACAATTTTTTTAACTGCAGAGTTTCAAGAAGACTAGACTGAGTTTACTGTGTGTTTTGCTTCTTCAAGAGAAACATGAGATGAAAAACTTCCCCACATCAACACCTTACATTTCCCCATAAATAGGGCATCTGTTAACATGGATTATGATGTATGCAATGCTAACATGATTAGGCCCAAACACTTACCCCAAAAACTAATTTGAGAAAAATGAGAACAAAAATCAAGGGAGAAAAAATGTTAAGGAAAACAGTGGTAAGTTATGAGTAAGCTTGGCATTTTGGAGTCAGAGGATGGGCACCATTTGTTCAACAGGATTTGCCATGTATGAGCACTGTGCTAGCAACAGAGCAAACAAATAACAGCCGATAATAGTAACGACAACAGCCTATCCCTCTAAGGCAAGGACTTTATCTTGTTCACCACCAAACATGCAGTGCAGTAGGTATGCAATAATATTAAATATATATGTGATGCTATATGTGTTATATATATATATGTATATGTATATATATGTATATGTATGTGTACATACACATTATGATGCCTAACCCTCATGTCAAAATTATAAAGTTAGTAATAGCACAATCCTTATTTTACAGATGAGGCAAAGTGGTATTGATACAGGAGGTGCTCACTTTCCCTGTGCTCGGGTTTCAGGACACGCCTCTGGGTTTCCAGCCACTCCCTGAGGTCTCAGGCCCCCTCCTCTGAGCTCTCCCCTGGGGGAAAGTTAGACCTACTTGTAGCCCCAACCCAGGGAAAATGAGACCATAGGGGCTGGCTATGCAAATCCAGTGGCTGGGCATGCTCGATAGAGAGCAGAGAATACTCTTGAATATGCCTGATGCATGTAACTGGGAACCACCCCCTTAACTGAATGTTCATCACATAAACTATAAAAGCCGAATCCCAGCTGAAGGCGGAGTTGCAGCTCACTCTCCTGGAGGCCACGGTGCTGGCTGGCTGAGGTGTGTATATTTCACTTTGTATCCAAAAGGCTGCTCAGGCCGCTCAGACTGCACTCTTGAGCCAGCCTGCACTCTGTACTGACCTTTAAGCATGTTTTTGTTGTTGTTTAGTTTAGTTGTTTAGGCTTGATGTCTGCACTGAACTTCTGTGTTAGACTTGGTGTGGGCCCTGCTCAGTGTCTGGAGCATGCCGCACTCTCTGTGCAACCTGCATTTCTTATCTGTCACATTAAACTTGTTCTCACCATCTACTGTGACTCTGCCCTTAAATCCTTTCCTGGGGCAGAGTCACGAACCTGGACAGAGGACTGGGTGTGTCAAGGCCGACTACCGGGCCCCCTGGACCCTACCTCTGACATCACGACCATGCGGTTTTTGTCCTTCTGGGCCTGATTCAGCTCACGACACATCAAGAATCCCCTTCGTGCCCAATCAGTAAGAGGAGGCGGGTGCATAAAAAGGATCGATGAAATGAAAAATGACAGGACAAGAACATGTCACCCTTCTGATCTGTGTGAGAGGAGACCCTCAGGGAGTGCGTTTGTTTATGTAATGGTGACATCGTGAGGATGGCATCACCAAGTCCAGTATTCACCAGCTGGGAGCCCTGATAGGTCTCTGCATATGTCAGCAAGGGTACAGGTGGGGTCACTTGGGGTCATGAACAGGGTCTTAGAGCAGAAACCAGGGACGACAGGTGTGCACACATACACATGCACACAAGCACACATGTGCACACGCACATGTGCGAGGTCTCAGTCTGCTCCTGGGTCAGCGTCCCCACCCCCACCAGCCAGATGATCTGCTGACTCTGACTCCACCACGCTTCCCTCCCTGTCCTTTTCCTTGGCCAGTGGTCAGCAGCATCCATGGTGACCTGCCCCCACACAGGCTCAGGATGCGAGGGTACCAGATACCAGGAGCAGGAATAGAAAGGAAGAGGAGGAGGAAAAGAGGGAAGGAAGTTCCTCCAGAACTTCCAGAAATAGAGGTGACTGTGGATCATCCCAGGGACGCTTTACACAGATTGTCGTTCCCTGTCCCATACTCACCTGGCACCGTAATCCTTTACTTCCCCACCAGTCCTCCCTGGGCCCTTGCCAGGCAAAGGTTGAATCACAGTAAATCACTTGATGGCCTTGACCCTGGTGTCAGCTGAGAGTGGGAGGCTGTGGGCCTGTGGCCTCTAATGAGGTATGTGGGAACCTGGGCTCCGGGTGGCCATCGTCCTGCTGAGGACCTTGCCAGGAGGAGGCCAGGAGAAGCTGGTCTGTGGCCTGGGCTGCAAGACCCTGACCTTTCTCCTGCCCCAGAGTGTCCTGTGCTTCCTACAGAGCTCTGGGAGCCACAGAAACAGGCACATTGTAACTGACAACAATTTATTTTGTAGGAACCCACATCAAGTCTGATATAAAATATGTGCTTCCAATCATTAAGCTATACTCTATGAAGATGATATTCTTGCAATCTGGGTGCCTAATACCAGAAATAAATGTGCAAATAAGTAGCCAAAATAAAAGTAATTTAATTGGAGAAAAACACTTCTGTTGTATCCCATGTCTGCTTAGGGAATTCTGGGAAGGCTTCTTGTAGGAGTCAAAATCTGATCTGGTTCATGGAGATGATGTAAAGCAGAGACGCGGCTGATCCACCAAAGACATATTGCAGGTGAGACACAGAACTTTGCTGTCACGGTTTGTTTGGGATTGTTTGCTACTATAGCATGACATTTCTTATACTGACTGCTACCATAAGAAGGCTTCTTTCAAAGTGTAACAAAGAGTAATTACGTATATTTTTTTAATTTTTAAAAGCTAAAAATATGTATTAAAAAGTGCACATATAGGAAAGTGTACTGTTCAATGAATTTTCATAAATTTAAGACACCCACTCACATAGAGCAAAAACCAGAATTTTGCAGCTTTTCAGTAGTTCCTCTTGTGCCCCTGTATTAGTTCCCTAGAGCTGCCATCCAAACTTACCAAAAATTGTGTGGCTTGAAACAATAGAAATGTATCCTCTCACAGTTCTGAAGCCCAGAAGTCTGAAATCAAGGTGTTACCAGGGTTGATTTCCTCTGGAAGCTCTGAGGGAGAATCCGCCCCATGTCTCTCACCAAATTCTGGTGGCTCTCAGCGGTCCTCGGCATTGCTTGGCTTGTGGCTGTACCACTCCAATCTCTGTCTCCATCTTCACATGGTAATCCCCTCTGTGCATCTCAAACCTCTCTCTCCTTCATCTTATAAGGATACCAGCCATTAGAGTTGGGCCCCACCCTAAATCCAAGATGATCTTGTCTTGAAATCCTTAGCTTAATTACATCCTTAAAAATCCTATTTCAAAATAAGCTCACATTTACAAATATCAGAGATAAAGACTTGGACCTATCTTTTTTGCAGAAGGTACAATTTAACACACTACCACCCTCAAGAGTAATGCTGCCCCGTTTCATTTGTTTTTCTGTTTCACACAAATGAAATTATACAGTTTGAACTATTTTGTCTGGCTTCTTTTTCTCAAAATTATATTTGTGAGGTTCATTCAGAGTGTTGCATAGAGTTCTAGAAAATGTATTGCCACTGCTGTATAGTATTTCCTTGTGTGAATGTAACATAATTAATCCATTACATTGTTATGGGTATTTAAGTAGTTTTCAGTTTGGTGCTATTACAAATAATGCTGCTCTGAGCATCTTTGTACATTTTTTAGGTGAGCTTATGCATGGATATATATCCAGGAGAGAAACTGCAAGGTCATATGCACATGATCAGCTTTAGTGGAGCTGCCAAACAGTTTTCCAATGTGGTTATATAAGACATTGGATGGTTTTAAAAGCCTTTGAGAAGCGGCATGATCTGATTTCTACATTTAAGAGATCACTGGCTGCAGGAATACAATGGCACAGAGGCTTAGCTTTAACATAACATTCACAAAGGAAAGTAGTAGGAAGCAAATCTAAAAGAAAGCTGGGATCAGAGGATAGAGGGTTTTCTAACTCTGCCTAGAGGTATGGGCTCCTTTTGTTAGGAAAATAATAAAAGCATTTTTAAAAGTAAGAAAATGACATTATTAGGTTTATTTTTTTCAGAAAGATTGGTGGAAACCAGTTAGGAAAACAAATTAGACCTTGAGGGAGATACTGAGTATATGGTCTCAGGATTGTGGTGGGAGGATGCACAGGGGGACAGTGGGAGAAAGGAGAGTGGAGCCTGCAGACCCTGGCAGTCTCCCCACCGTGGCATGTGGGAGAGAGGGAGCAGCCAGTGATTTACAATCTCTTTAGCACACATCATCCAGGGCTGTGAAATTGGAAATAGCTCACCATTCTCATGCCAACATTCTGGGTGTGGCATGATTGAGATGAGAAAGTGTACTGTCTTGGCTGCACTTATAAAACGGTTTTGCTCTGAGGCAATGAGGAGCTCTAAGTCACCCACATGTGTGTCATCTGCATTGCACAGAGAGCCCTAAGGCCAACTTAAAATGTGCTGCCACCTCTGTATTCCTACATCACAGCAGGGAGAGAAAAGTGAATACGGACTCATTCTATCAACATTTATTAAGAACCCACTGTAAAACACAAAATTTCATCAAAGTGTTAATTTGATTGCATAAGCCGATCAAGAGAAGGAAGTACTTGATCCGACCAGGGGTGTCAGGGGGTTGATGGTGTGAACGTCTCTGCTGGGTTTTGATGGATGAGTGGTAGTCTCAGAAGGAGAAATTGTTGGGATATTGAGGCTGGAGTGAAGGTCAGAGGGAAGAAAGTCATTCCCGGCAGAGAAACAGCATGTGCAGACACCAAGGAGTGAAGAATAATTGCTGAAAGGTGTTGCTCTTACTGTGTGCCAAACACTGTGATGAGAACTTGTCTAGGCTTACTCACTGGATCTTCCCACAACTCATCCAAGCAGGTATACATATTATTTTCATTTTACAGATGAAAATGCTGAAGCTTAAAGAGGTCAAGGACACACAGCTCCTAGGAGACAGCAGGATTCTGACCCTCGGGCTCAGGCCTCTAGTCACTGGGAAGGTGGTTAGAATTGGCGTGGGCATGGATGCAGGAAGCCTGTAGCTTGCTCACTATGAAGTTGTGGCAGGTAAACACTTCATCCTCAGCCATGACTGCTGGTACAGATCACTTTCCAAAATTATCTTCCTGCCTATGCCCAGAGAAATAGAAATTTCACTTTAAGACTTTGAAAAATGCTGCTGACATTTACCTATGTTGATATGTCAGAATAAAAATAGCCCCTCCTGACCTCCTCATTTAACCCCTTCTCTTTAGCTCAACATCCCTCAATTTTATCTCTGCTCCATTTTTCCCCCTTTGAAGATGCATCAGGTCTCAAGTTCAGCTTAATTCAACTGCTAGATGTATTATTCATTTCTACGCTTTAATGATGTGATAAGGTTTCTGGAAATAGGAAAAGGCTCATTAAACTGTCATTTGAATATAGATCACACCTAAATTCTAAGGAAGACAGAGTCTGCCAGTCGGAGATGCACTTGCCTCTCCAACACAGCTCTCTACAAACTGGGAAGGCAGAGAGAGGCATTTCAAAGACAAGATCCCCGATATTAGCATGTATTTTTGATGTATTCTGTAATTAACAGTAACTCACAAATAGGATGAGGAATTCAGAGAAACAAGGAGTGAATAGGGGCCAAATGAAGAAGGGATCTGGGATGTCACACACAGTGAGCTGTGTGTTTTGTCCCTGTCTGTGATCAGTGGTCTGATCAGGCAGGCTCCATCGGAGGTAGGGAGGGTGTAGTGATTTTAATTTCACTCTCATGGTTTAGAACACAACGTCATCCCTGCCTGCAGAAATTGATTTGAAAATACAATTTGCCTGCAGATTTCCTTCTCTGTTTGCCTTCAGGTTTGCGAAGATGCTAGAAAAGGCAGGAGTGCAGAGGAGGGATTCAGTGCCAGATACTGGTGAAACTGGGAATATGCCCATCCATGTCTCCATCTCTCAATCTACAGGGGAACTGAAAATAATGAGTTAACTTGTATGAGAAATCTGCCTTATACCAGGCCCTAGTCTAAGCACCAACACATATTTCTCATTTATTTCTTACCACAACCCTATGAGGTAGGTCGGTGATGCCCTTAGACTCAGACAACAGCAGCCCCCGACTGGACTCCCTGCTTTAAGTGGGCCTATCTGGCCCTCCGCCAGTGGTGACCCTTCCTAGAGGGTAGGGAGCTGCTCCATGGGGCCAAGAGGACATATCCACCAGGCACCTGGGACCCTGGAGTTTCCTTCTCCAACATCTTCAAGCCCAATCCAGGTTCTGAGCAGGCCTCTTATCCAGGCCTATCCCAATGGCAGACTGTGTCCATAGCACGATTGTAGGTCTTTAGCTCAGGGGCCGGCCATCCTTGTGGCTTGTGGACACAGTTTCATATGGGCTGGGCTGTCAGCAAACTTGCTTGCACCTGACTTGTGATGTGGGATGGAGCCAGGGTGGGAAGAGATGGGAAAGAGAGTGAGCCATGAGCAAAAGCTTGGGGCACACTCCCCTGACAACAGCACATTTAGAGAGGAACTTAATGGAATTCAAGAATTCTAAACTCAAGGCTTGTGCATCCAGGTCATTATAAAAGTATATTTGTAAAGGTGGGAGGATAGAACATGTTTTATTTGATGATTAGTTGGCTTGGTTTCTACTTTTGGATATTTTGACATGTGATCTATAGGCTACCATTGCTATTCTTGCTCTCGCCCCTAAAGATATTGGAAGTGGACTTGATGGAGGGATATTAATATCTGCATTTTATATATGGGAAAATGGAGAGTTTAGTGACTTGCCAGTGACTGCTAACACCAGAATTTGAATTCAGTCTCATCCCAGGGTCTACACTCTCAACCAGTATCAGATTCTTCCTTTATGTGAGACACCCTCAGGAAGAGCCCATTCAAGTCAGCTAATATGATGAAATTAGAGCAATTAGACAACATGAAGCAGCTCTGGTGGGCAACCTTCCTCTTCTGTCCTGCTCTTGGAAGAAATGGAATGTAGCTCCTGGCACCTCTGATAGGATGAATAGGATGTGTCCATGAGTGGAAGAGGGTGGGGGCAAACCAGAGACACTGGAGACAAAACCTGTTTGAAGCACCTTATCAATAACTTTGCCAAAAATGTTTAACTTGAATCTAATCATGAGAAAACAGATTAAGTAAATCAGAACAATCCAGAATGGAGGGTGTGATAGATGGGATCCTAAAATAGACTCCAAGATTCCCTCCTCCGTCGTACAAGCCTTGTGTAGTCCCCTCCCTTGAGGGTGGGCAGAGCCTGTGAGTACTGGAACAGTCAGTCCCCTGAGTAGGTTACATGCATGGCAGAAGTGAAAAGATTTTACCAAGGTAATTAAAGTCTCTAATCAGTTGACTCCAAGACAATCAGTTGGAAGGGAGATTTCTCTTGGGTGGACCTGACTCAATCAGTAGGAGGATTTTAAGCAAGGGCTCAGCCCCTCCCCTGGGGTGAGAAGCAGCTGAAGCAGACATTCTTCTTATGGCCTTGAAGAAGCAAACTGCTATGTTGTGGAGAGGGCCAAGTGGCAAGGAACAGCAGGTGGCCTTTAGAAGCTGAGAGCCTTAACCTATGGCTGCAAGGAACTGGATTCTTCTAACAGCCAGTGAATATGGAAGAGCACCCTGAACTCACATGAGAAGGCAGCCACAGCCAATCCCTAATTTCAGCGAGTAAAGCCCGGAGCAGAGAACCCAGCTAACCCAGGCCCACAGAGAGGTGCCCATTCCAGCTGACCACAGACACTGCGAGCCAAAACATTTGTGGTGTTCCAAGCTGCTAAACTCAGCATACTATGTTTGGCAGTAACAGGAAACTAATACAAGGGGTATTCTACAAGACAACTGGTTGGGACTCTTCAAAAGCCCATTGTCATAAAAGCCAACAAACATAAAGGTAGGGGGGAGCATTCTAGTTTCAGGGTGCTCAAAAAGCGAATGAATACAGAACAACAACAACAACACAACCCCACTGGGACGGTGATGAGTTCTGGAAACTCAATCTTTGTTTTCCTTCCTTTTGAATATCCTTTTCCTTTACAGAGAAATCTACTCTGTGTTTTGAGCCAGGATTTAGTGGATGGGGGGAGGGGGTTGTGAGGATGAATGTTAATGACCTGCCCCCGCCTTCTCTCCCACGGCTCTGAAGGTTTGGGGTTGGGGGATGAGCTGCTTTGACAAGTTGCAGTGATAGAACAATACAGTGGGAGGAGGACAATACTTTTGCAACGAGGAATTTGTGCTCAGGATGCCATAGGTGAAGTTCGTCTGCTGGATCTAGCTTGCCATTTCCCCACATATGGGCACCTGCTCCCAGCCTAGCCTATTGTCTTATCACAAGAAGAAAAGAAAAAAAAAAAAAAAAAAAAAAAACCCCTGAAAATTGAATTTGCGTTAAGACACGAATGGTCTCTATGGAGGGTTTTGGCATTTAAAAAAGACTTCTAGAATGACTGGTTGGCACAGTTGGTTAGGGCACAGTGTTATAACAGCAAGGTCAAGGGTTCAGATCTCCATACCAGCCAGTCCCCGAAAAAAAGACCACTGGGTGAGTCCAATGCTTAAACCACATGAAAATATATCTAATGGCAGAATTTGTCTCTGCAACACCTTGGTATCGGAAGTAAATTTTAAGATTCCTAGAAATTTCTATTTCTTTTACATATAAGGATGGGTTTATTAAATGAATTGCTAAACACTTATATGTGTGTGTGCATGCACACACATAGAAAACACCAGAATAGTTGTGTGGCAGATGCATTAATTGAAACAGGAAGATTTGTGTGTAGAAAAATAGTTTATGCATCCATTCATCCAACAAATAGGTAGTAATCATTATAAACTAAGAACACATAGCATTGTGGCATTTGTCTAGGCAACATGGAGCATGTAGGGAAATATAAAAGCCCCACCATTGAAGGAGTCACAAGACATGCACAAGCACAGGACAATGCAACCACTGTTTACTTAATGCCTAAAATGAACCTGGACCTGTGCTGTGTGACTTCTCTTATATCAGCTCATTTATTTAACCGCTCAAGGTATATATAATTTGTTCCATTTGATATGTGTTATATTGAGTTCCAGGAAGTTTCAACAACTTTCTGAAAAGCATACAGACAGAAGCAAGGTTTGTTTGCTCCAATATAGAATTCTGCATTAATCATGAATAAGGTGGTATTGATTAACCAAGTCCCTGAAAGAGAGAAATAGGCTATAAAGTGTTAGAGAAATTCAGAATTTGATATCTGAGCTAATAGTCAAAGAAAGCTTGATGGAGAAAGTGGCGTTAAACTGAATTTATATAAAAGCAGCAGAAATGTGAGGGAGGACACACTAGAGAGTTAGAAAGGGCTGGACGCAGTGGTGGGTATGAGCTAAGTGGGGGCAGTGGGATGTCCAAACTGACCACAGCAGTAAGGCTTCTTCCAGTGGAGGACCCAGAGTCTAAGTGAGAAAGGAAGTGGTGGGCACGAGGAATCTGGGGCGAGGAGGCTCCTGCAGGCCTTGTGGCCAGCCTCAGAGCTGGGGTCCTCATCCAGGCAACAGCCGGCAAGAGCCTGTGCCAGGGTGGGGGAGGGGAAGACACTTCATGGTCAGGACAGGACTGTGGCACTGTGGATGGAGAGGAAGGGAATGAGGACTGTTAAGGATGATGAAGAAGAGGAAGAAGATGATGATGGTATGGATAAAAGTTAGCGGTAGCTGTGTGCCAGCCCTGTAGGAAGTATTGTTATGGATAAACTAACAACAGCTCTGTAAGATAGACACTCCTCCTTTTTACAGATGAGGAACAAGTTCCAAGACGTTCGGTAATTTGTCCGAGATCCCACAGTTTGTAAGTGGCAGGGACTAATTGTTCAGTGACCAGCCAGGGCTGAGAACATGGAGCACCCCCACCCCTGTTTGAACTGCAGGATTCCAAATGTGGGAGGGTCTTCCAGGTTTCCCTCTGAATTCACCATCCTGCAGCCTGCACCAGAGAGGCCAGGGTGAATATGCAGAAGATATCAGGCTGCCTAATTGATGAAACGGGTTTTGAAAATGTCTCTGTGTTCCCTTAAAATGAAGAGTGCCAGCTCCTCGTGCTGCTTCAGAACCTCTTTATCTTTTAACCATTTTCCCTTCAAATTTAACTCTGCTGGCTTTTGCACTGAGGATTACCTAAAGGCCAAGTTTGACATTCTTAATCCAGCCATTTCTGAGTTATCTGAGAACAGAAAAGGTACAGGGATAAACGCTTAAAGCGTTAACTCTGAAGTGCTAGAGGGAGCCTAGATAAGCAGTGTTCTTTCCAGAGGACACTGCGGGGCTCAGACCCATGGGACGCCCCTACCAGCTGGGCAGTAACTGAAAGACCCTTTCAGATCCCTGGGCCCCTGGTTTGTTTGGGCTGTTTTTTTTAAAGCTGTCTATAGGTAAACTATGTAGCCACTGAAACTGCTGGGAAATTATTTCCCAAAAAGAGCTTAGCTGGAGGAATACAGCTCATAGGAAAGTATTGACTCAGTAGAATCTAAACTGTCAAGGAAAATGAACAAGAATTTATTTTGCACATGTCTACTGTGAGTCCAGTGAAGTCCTGGACCAGAAAGAAGATGGAATATCCTATGGAAATTATCCAGACCTAGAGGAATTTGTATGTCAATTCAGCTGTTATTATTGGACATCTACAACCAGACATTGTGCTGTACACTGACTGGTAAATTAACAATGAACAAAATAGATCTTGTCACCTGTCCTCATGGAATTAATATTTTAGACTATTTCTATAAAATTAAACCACATTTTTCTTTTTAATTATATTCTAAATAGCAACAGAAAATGCCAGGGAGGCACAGCAGAAATATATTCTTCATCTGGATTAGAAGACAATATGAGATTCTAACACATCATTTGTACATCATTGGCTGGGACAGTGACAGCAGGTGCCCCCATCACATACACGCACACACAAACACATATAAAACCCTTATCTTGTGCATGAAGGATACGTTCTTTGCTTAGAATTAGCTGAGAGAAAAGCTTGCCTTTTTAGAATTTTAATAAAAAGAAAACTTAGGGCAGACTCTTCCTTACTGAGGATCTTACAAATCGCTATGAAAAGATTAGCATATGAGAGAAAACCAGAGAACAATTCAAGATGATGCAGCAGAGTCAAGTTCTCCCATTACTCAGTCCACTTCTATCAAATTTAAACACAGATTCTGTCTCCTTAAGGAAGCGGACTGCTTCTAAGAACTTGGCATTAATTACTGGGATGCAGATGGGTACAAATAGATGCTGCCAGCTATAAATGAGTCTTATCCATTTGATAAATTAGGTCTCATCAGGAATATATTATATATTCTGAAAGTCATGAAAGTGCATTTCTTTAAAATTACATCATTTTCACATTTTATTTCTAAATTCATCGGAATTGCCTGAGTTCACTCAACTCACCGAAAGCCTGTTATACTCAAGGCCCAATAGTCGTCCCTGGGGATAACACAGTGAACAATTCAGTCCCACGTGGCACCTGCCCTCAGGGAGCTTACTTTCTAGTAGAGGATCCAAGTACTTAAAAGAACACTTATGTTAAATAAGTGCAAGCTGTGAAGAGTCTATGAAAAACAAGGGAGAGAGTTATGGAAGGCGACTACTTTAGGTAGGGTAGTCAGGGGGGATTAGGGATGAGTAAGGATTAGCAACATTTCAGGCAGGCAAGAGAGAAGGACCAATTTGATAAAGGCAATAACTGTGGAGGTGAAGAATGTAGGGGACAATTTCAAGGGGTAACATGAATTTGCTGTTCCATCATTGATAGGGACCAAAGAACAGGAGGAATCCGGGATAACTGGGTGGTTTTTTGTTGTTGTTTTTTTCCACTTGAGTAAATGAGTGGATGGGGTGACTATCGCAACAGGAGGGAAGAAGAAGATAAATGAAGGGAAAACAGATTTGTCGATTTGATATTCAGAGGATGAGGGACTTTATGTGTGATAATTTTTGTTTTCTCAGTATAAGGTGAAGTCTCTGATCAGATTTTTGTTGTTGTGAAAAATACCATTTTCAAATACCACTAGCTTCTTCTCAACCCCCTATGCCCATCAATATTTTGTGGCCCACAAGTTTTCAGTGAGTGACCATTTTTCCAATTTCCCCCTCTTAGCATCTTTGCGTCCCCTTGGCCCTCTCAGCACGTCTACGGTCGCTTCCTGCTGTTGTGGCACTTAGCTCCAAGAATGCAGGCACGTGAGTGCAGCAGCCAGACCCAGAATCCTCCCGAGATACAGATTCTGCTGAAATCCAGACCCACGGAAACTACAAAATGTGGGGGACGATGCTCAATTTCTTTTAGTATCGTTGCCTGTCTTTCATTTTGGGGCGCTGATTGCTCTGGGGGGACGTGGAGTGGTGCTTTCCTCCAGTACCAGTTTCATGACCCTGTTATGTTAATTGCCTCTTTCACCATGATATCAGCACTTCCTCCCAAGTCTCTCAGACAAATGGCCAAATCGTCCAAACACAATCCAGGAGGACTTCACCCTCCACCTGGGTAGAATGCAACTATGTTATGCTAGTTTTGGTATACGTTTATCATAAAGTTACAAGGGGAAGTAATAGTCTAAAATGAATACCCTACACTGTAATTTCCTACCATTATTTGAAAAACTTGGGATTCATCAGGTAGAAGGATGAGGGACCTCCAGTCTCAACAGTTTTTATTTAGAGTAGAAGTATGTGGAAGAACAACACATGGAGATTGCCTTGGATTGAGTGCCCCCCCCCCAAAACATGACCCTCACTATGACAGGGTTAAGAGGGTGGGAAATCCTATCATAGTAAATGAAAGGTAGAGCCTTGAAGAGGTGATTAGATTGTAGGACCGTGAAGTAGTGAATGGATTAAAAATGATGGTTGGGTAAAGGTTCTGAGGGCTTTAAAAGGAGAGCATGTGAGAGGTTACTTTCTCTCTGCTCTGCCATTTACTGCCATGTAAGACCCCTGGGTCATTGTCACCACCACCAAGGCTTTCACCAAATGTGTTCCCTGGACTTTGGACTTCCCAGCCTCTGAAACTGTAAGCAATAAATTTCATTTTCGTACAAATTACCCAGTTCCGTGTATTTTGTTATAAGCAACAGAAAGGGACTAATACAGAGATAGAACCAGGTTGAGGAGAAATAAGACTTACCAATCTGCTGCATTCAGTCATTCATTCGTTCTTCTACACCTTCAATGTTCGTTGAACATTTAGTATGTGCTCTATCACTCCACTTTATGTTCTCAGCACTGAAAATTTGAAAAATGAATAAGAACTGATTATAGCAGAAGAGCAAGTAGAGATTATTAACTCAGAGTGTCATGGGAAGTTGAACTTAGAAGGGACAGCTGTCCAGATGTGCAGGGGTGTGTAGGAGGTGGGGGCAGTGCGGATAATGGTTAGCGGAAGGTGTTCACAGAGGAGGTGATATTTAAGCCATAATCTTGGTAATATTATGTGGCATGGCATAGGGGATACAGGTGAGGATGGAGAATGGAAAGAAAGAAGAGGTGAGTAGAGGAGATGAGGCAAAAGAAACACGCAGGAAAGATTTATCTGTATGGAGAAGGGCCCTGCTTTGCATTTCATAAATGACTTCTATAACCATCCTGTAAACCTATGTTTATAAGAGTTTGATCACTCTAGATATTACCTCTCTATGCACCTTACTCTTTAATCTTTATTTGCTTGGGTGTTATTTTTCAAAAAGATGCTCCATATTGTTTAATTGGACTTATGATCCCAATCTCAGACAAAAAGCAGTTCTCTCTGCTCCGACTGACAAATCCTGCTTCGTGTCTCCTGATCAATCATCACTAGGTATTTTGCATAGACCAACACATGGGGTTTTCATGAGGTGTGGAAGTGATGGGGAATGGCAGACAGAGAGAAGGATACAATAATCCAGAATAAAAATAAGAAAATTTGTCTTAGTCCTCAAATCTCTTAAAATCTAAATGACGGAGGAAACATGCTAACTTTAAGTGACTGAAGAGCACCTACAAAATAGCCTTCAGACAACAACTAGTTCTTACTACACATGCTGAGCGCTAAGTGGACAAATGACATTACCGTCTGCATATGCAGCGTTACGTTAGGAAGGCTTGCTGAGATGCCTTTCATGCATCTGCGTGTCTGTTGTTGAGCAAAGAGGGAGCAGGCTGTGAGAGGCGAGGGGCCACTATAGGAAGGGGAAAGGCCAGTTCTTAGGGACCTAATGCTGGTGAAATGTCCTAGACTCAGGAAATCCTTGGATGCTGAGTGACTGGCACAGCTGAGAAACCAGCGCCCATTGGTTTGTCCGCCTCAGAATCAACATTCATAGAAAGATTAAAATTAAAATAAAAGGGACTTAGTTTCTTTGGCAAACCAATAACAGGCTTTGGGATTTCACTTTAGACGTTTTGAATAATCCTATTAGCAGCTTAGAAAAACGGGGTTATTTTAATGACAGAGAGTATATATCTATATATTTCCCATCGTCCGGTGTCTGAAGGAGATTATCCACACCAGTTGAAGTCTACCCTCTTTGTGGGGTTTATCCCTGTTGCCAGGTTTGAAGAGGCAGGAGGGGGAAAGAGCTGCTCAGCTGCTCTTCTGGGGCTGAGTCTGCCGGTTAATATCTTCTTTCGCCCTCTTGCCAAATGGCATATAGACTAATTCTCTTTGCTGTCAAGTTAATCCAAGCCCAGCGGGGTCAGCACTGGGCAGGGGCCAGAATCAATCTACAGCGTCAGAAGACACAAGTTTACGTCTTGGCTCTGGCTATAACATTTCACCTACAAAATAGGAATAATAATAACACTCAAGTTACGGGGTCGTTTGAAAACAAAACAAGTGGAAAATTAAACATAAGTGGAAGTACAGATTAGGTGCCAAGACGGCTAGTTCTGATTGTTATTTACACTGGTCTGGATGTCTCTGATGTCTCAGAACCTATTTTAAAGCTATTTTTGTTAAAACAGCTGCTTTGACTCGGATCAGGTGGGGTTTATTTTCTGGCCCATGTGCAGCCCTGCTGGGAGGCGGAGAGTGTAAAAGAAGACGTGCTCTTGTGTTATCTTCCAGCCTTAGAATCTGACCAGTGAGGACCATCTAGCTAAACCCACGGTTCAGCAATACCGTGTCTGTATGAGAATATATATAATTTTTTTTTTTTTATGAATGTGAGTTGTATGAGTTTTTTTAAAAAGAATATTGCTACATAATTGGCTTATTTATTTTTAGCGGTCCTCTTTATGTCACCTTTCCCCCAGCATCAAGAGTTGCCTGTTCCCTGAACAAGAGAAACATAGGTGCTTACATGAGAAATAGGCCTGGATTTCTTCCAAAGCCTTCCTATCTCTCTGATGTTGTTACTTGCAGAGACCCGACTTGCACACTGCCAGGAACATTTCTTCTATATGTTGTAATGACTCATGCCCCTGGGATAATGAGCAAGACTTGGCAAATGCCCGCCGGATACCCGAGCCAACAGAGGGTATCCGCATCAGAGAAACCAAATGTCAGAAGGCCCAATGAGAAACTCCATTTAGAATTTGCAGAGAAAAAAGTCATTAGCTACCAAAATCTCATTTGCATGTAGCAAATGACGGGTCCTATCTGTGTGTCTTAGATGTATTTTCCTTACTGATCATTTAAATTTCCCATTATGAATCATTATTTCAATTGGTAAGAGAGGTGAGGAAAGCGTTGGGAGATATTAATTCATAGTCAAGGAAATCTACTGAGAGGCATATATGGACGCTGTTTATTCTTGGAAAAATTGGAGTACAATGAAGACAAAACTGTAACTTCCCTTTCATTTAACAGCCAGGTAAGGTGAGCTTATTTTGGGCAGGGGTGCAGGAAGACAAGGAGCTGGCAGAGTTGTACACACAGTAGATGTTGGTCAAGTGTGGGTCAAGTGAGTAGAGGGTGGGAGGGAAAGAAGGGATCCCTGGAAGGAGGGGAAGGAAGTGACAGTGACACAGAAGACAAGGAATGAGAGGAAGCATGAGCTCAGTGAAGGAAAGGGAGGAGGAAGAGGCGCAATGAGACAGCAGGTGAATCTTGGGGAAGGTGCTGGAAGTTACACTCAGCTCCTCCTCTTGTAGTTTCAGAGGGCTGTTGCTTGTCGAAATGTAAACTATTTAACTATTTTTTTTTATGCTTTTCAAATGCGTTAATCTTTAAACTAAATCCTCTGTAAATTGGATAACCATAGCAACCCAACATCGTGTAAATTGTTCCTGGTGGCAGCAGCCAGGGGTGGTGGCCAGAGGGCCAAGGGAATCAATGAGAAGTTCAGGCGCTGCCCACCTGAGGCAGTGACCCCCACCCAGCTGAGGGAATCACCTGCCTACCCTAGAGGCCCCGGGAGTCTAAATTTGACCCTCCAGGCTGGGGGCATGGGGCGGGGCGAGGGGTGGGGTGCAGAGCAGGGCTACAACAAGCAAGGGACTCTGCTCCTGCATGTGCCACATGTGGCCGCCTGGGGTTCAGCCACACACCACTGCACAGGACAACGTCAGGGAAGAGTGAGCAAGAACATTTGTTATTGCTATCCAGGCAGAAAACAAACAGCAGCGAGAACAACGGAGGATTCCGAGCGGGAGCAGCCTACAGAATGCAGGCTGTAACCTCCACGGTATTGATTGAGTGCACCTGTCTGTCTTCATTTTAAACCGTGAGCTTGATCGCTGGCAAGTTTATAGGATTATGGGTCTAATTGGATGCCTGTGTTTTACTAGATGTAAGTGAAATTTATGGCTGTGGGGTTTGTGGTGTCAAGGTTTAGCTCAGTCATTGCCTCCTGGCCAGAGGCCACGGCTCTGGGAGCCAATCAGAGTGTGCTCAGGGGCTCGCGTGCCAGGAAGGCACTGCAGGGGCAGCTGGCGGGCTGGGGTCACATGAAGAGCAGACGGACCAGTGTCGGGAGCCAGGAGCTCGTGCTGCACCCACGAGCCTCCCTGGCTCTCTGGCCTCATCTATTGCTAAAAGGAACTGATAACAGGCATCCTGGAGAAATTATTGATGTTTAGGTCCCCTGGCAGTACACAGGGAACCGCTCCGTAGAATGGCTCCTGCGCTCTTCCTTCTGCACATTGCTACCCTACAGTGCTTTGAGGGAGGGTTTTTATGAGAGGCTGAGGGGTTTGGGAAGCGAGAGGAGCAGAGTGAGACGCTTTAATCGTTTGAACCTAGAGGTTTGGTGCGCTCATCATCCGCTGTTTAATAGCATTTTATGCAAATTTAAATTATTGTTCCATTTTTCGAAGTGTGATTGCTCCTGGCCTCAGAGCAGCTATTCATTCATTTAGCACATTATTTATTGAGCACCTAATATGCACTATTCCCTGGGCTTTTAGGTGAGAGTGCTGGAATGAAGAGGACTGAAGTCATGTTGTGACCTAAAATCACCTGGGCTGCAAGGGGCAGGGAAGATTTTTAAAAGGATAGTTTTGTTTTTTTCTTCTCTCCCCTTTTTTTCCCACTCCCTGACTTTCTTATCTTGCTTGCTAAACAGGAGAATAAGGCTGAGAAGCTAAGTAGTATTTTGCAAACTAACAGTTCTTTCTTTGAGACTTATAGAGTTTTGTGAAGTGACCAAGGCCAAATGACTGGAAGCTGATTTGGGCACCAACCAAGTCAACCAGAGCTCTGCCTAGCAAAACTATGCAGAAGACTGCAGAAAAGATTCTACTCTGGAGCAAATCAAAATCTTGCAGGGTACTGAGATAACAGCAAAGATGAGAACAGAAACCAGCTGAGGCCTGGGCGAGACCTAGTACCTGACTCACAGACACAGACTCCTCGTAGCTCACGTCACCTTCTCTCTTGCTTTTCACCTCCCATGTTCCATTCCGTCAACCCCTCCTGAAAAACCCCTCAGTAAATCTAAGTGTTTGAAATGACTTTAATCTGGCCACTCTCCTTCAGGCTTACCAGAGAGATGGGTTAGCCTAACATCTCTCCTCAGGTCACTGGTATTCTTGAATAAAAGCTGACTTCCATTTTCACCAACATTTGACTTTTGATGAGTTTGCTTTTGTCTAGGGCAGGCAGTTGGACCTGTGAGTTTGATATCAATTTTGAGGCGCCTCAGCCAGGAGCTGAGTGTCCCCTGTAACAAGAGTAGGGAAAATTCTTATTTATTTATTTTTTTTATTTTACAAATGAGAAATCTGAAGCCCAGAACATTTATTTACTTCACCCTGGTCACGCAGAGATCTCCTGGTAGATTCAGATGGAGAACTAAGATACTTGATGCCTCATTCAGAAAGAACCTGGTCAGCTGGTTGGTAGGTCAGAGAATCAGAGCTGAGAACACGAAGATGCCTCCAGTGAGTAAATGAGCTATCTTGCACTTCTGTATGCCTGCTCGTTTTCTAGTTTTAGTTTGTTTTGGACAGTTTTACTTATTATATTAAGTGGCCTCCAGGAATGTGAGAGATTACCTAAATTGCTTGGTCAGTTTCTTCTAAATCAAGGACAATAGAACACTCCCTGATGAGAATCTATCCCAATTTTCCATTACAGAAATGCATTGCTTGTTTATGAAGCAGGCTCAGAATAAAGATTCTTAGGGTGGGTCCCAGATTAAAGTAGCAAAGATCAACCATTACAAAACAAAAAGGTAAAACAGTAAGCATTTAAAATGTGGAATGACTGGTCAGGGGTTCGATCCCTGTACTGGCCAGCCACCAAAAAAAAAAAAAAGTGCTAGGTACTGTGGGCAGTACTTCACATTATCTCACTTGATTCTTAAAACACCCATTTTATAGATGAGAAAATTGAACACCCATTAATTAAAACATTCATTTTATACATGAGGCTTATAGAGTCTGTGTGATTTGCCTAGGGCACACAACTTCCAAACTGCTTCTGTATGATCATAGAACCCATGTCTCTAATCACTACACTCTCCTGTAGTGTACTTAGAGGTATGTTGGGATAGGCATCATTGTTTTATAAATGCACTGATGACACATTGTTTTATAAAGAATTAAGCTGTTCAAATATTGGCAAATCAGTTAAGTGAGTAAATGCATGATAGAAGAGATAATGCTGAACAATTAGGGTGGATAAGGCATGGAAGAGCTTGACCACCAGTCCAAAGAGGTTAGATCTGATCCAGTGGCTCTTGCACAGAGGAACTGTACTGTATGTGTACTGATGTCCAGGTAGAGGGCTAGTGCAGTCATTTAGAAGGAATTGGAGGGCCTAAGCAAAGTTGGTGGATTTGGTGATTTATTGCACGGGGGACTGGGCAGTGCCATCAACAGAAACCAGCTAGTTATATAGTAAGAGGCTTGGTTTTGAGGGTCCAAGTTTAGATGCTGGATCTTAAATGTGTGTGTGATTTATGGAGATATCTGGGGACGCTTTGGCAGTTCCCAAATGGAGATCGGGAAAAAATAGGCAGGGGCCAAAAGTATGCATTTGCGTGTAAATTTCCATTAAGGTGATAGTTTTGAAGGTGCTTAGGAAAGGAAAGGTCCCTTATGGGACCAGGTGATAAAACAGATAACATCAGGGGAATTTTTTGAGAAAGAGGAATTGAAAAGAGAGAGAAGAAAATAAGAGGAGATCTATGAGGGAAAGAATTTCAAGAGAAAGGACAATCAATGGTTTCAGATTCCTTAGAAGAGTCACCTAATGAGGACTAAAAAACAAATTGTTGGTTTCAGTGATTTAGAGATCACTGGCATCCTGTAGGGAGTCATTTTTTGAGGCTGGTGAAGAGAAACTGTCTTGCAACAAGTTAATGAATGAGTGGATGGTTAGGATATAGATACAGTTCTCTTCACTGCGGGTGGTATAACATTGTTGAGGGGACCAGGTAGCAGCTTAAAGATAGCAAGAGATAGGTTAGCAAGAGAGCAGGACATTTTATTTTATAGGTGAGGAGAAACAGCAACATATTTTTAAGTAGAGCAAAAATAGCCAGAGAAGAAAGAATAATTGAAGCTATAAGACAGAAGATTTTTGGTAGAGAAAGACCTTTGGGAAAGGAGAAAGTGGTAGGCAGCAGACCTTGTTGAGGAGCTCGGTCTTCAGAAGCAGCACAGGCTGCATTTGTTTAAGAGCTTTACATGGGAGGGTGATAGATTTTGGATGCGTTGTCCCACTGAAACGCATGTGGAAATCCAATCCCCAGTGTGACAGTGTTGGGAACTGATTGAGTCATGGGGGCAGATCCCTCATGAATGGATTAATGCTCTCCCTGGGGGAGGGGGATCTGAGTGAGATCTCGCTCTGTTAGTTCTTATGAGGGCTGGTTGTTTAAAAGACCCTAGACCCTAGCACCTCCTCTCTCTCTCTCTTGCTTCCTCTAGCCGTGTAATCTGCTTGTACCTGCCAGCTGCCTGCCACTTTCTACCGTGAGTAGAAGCAGCCTGAGGCCCACGCCAGATGCAGCTGTCCCAGAACTGTAAGTCAAATAAACCTCTGTTCTTTATCTATTACCCAGTCTCAGGTGTTCTGTTATAGCAACCCAAAACTGACTAACTAATACAGAGGGTGAGCAAAAAAAGCATTCTAGGCTTGGGCAGACTATGTAAATATCCTTGGGATCATCTGCTAGAAGACGGGTGGGTTGGATGTGGGAGAGATAGAAAAGAAATGTGGAGTTTACATGAGGTGAGAAGGTGATGAGGTGAAACGACTAGCTGAGTTCTATTCAAATGACTTGTGGTTACCAAAAAGTAAACACATTTCATGAAATTCTCCAGTTGCATTTCACAGCTTTGGGGAGGGTGAACAATAGCAAAACAACCAGGAAAGTTTCCCAAAGTTGAGAACTGTCAAGGAGAAAAATGATGTGGAGAATGAGGCATTTGGGGTGATGGTGAAATGACTGATTGTACTAGGAACGTAGGTGATGAAGTGCCAGGAACAGGGAATGGTGTGGTTACTGGAACTGTGGCTAGAACAAAGAACCAGGTAACATGCACGGATTCATGTTCTGACCAGCTGGTTTGTATCCTGGTTCTGTCACTTCCTGGCTGGGCAGTCATGAGTAAGCTACTTAGCCACCCTTGGCCTCAGTCTCCTTATCTCTAAAGTGGTGAGAATGGTGACATCCACCTCATGAGATTGCCATGAGGATTAACTGAAATCATTAATAAAAGAGAGTAGCATGAAACCCACAGTTATCAGTCCATTTCTGTTGCTTATTATAGAAATACCTGAAACTGGGTAATTTGTAAAGAAACAATGTTTATTACTTACAGTATTGGAAGCTGGAAAGTCCAAAGTCATGAACACATCTGGTGAGGACCTTGTCCTGGTGGTGACTACAGTGACTCAGGGTGTCAGATGGTGAATATGGCAGAGCAGAGAGCTCCTCACGTGCTCTCCTTTTAAATCCCTCAGAACCATGCCCATGACCAGCATTAAACCATCAACTTATTAATTCATTTACTAGGGCATGATCTTCACAATCTAATTACCTCTTCAAGGCCCCACCTTTCAATTACCACAATAGGATTTCCCACCCTCTTAACACTGTCACAATGAGGACCAAGCCTCTCATACATTAAACTTTGGGGGGACACAATTCAACCCATAATACTCACTATGTAGTAAACACTCAATTAAAATTAGCTTTCTTCTTTGTTTTCTTTAATAATCTTATTATTGTAAAGGGTCTACAGGAATTGGTGTCATCAGGGAGAAAAAGTTGATTTCAATTTATGAGGCCATGTGAAAGGAGTATTTAAAGAAAGTATTGGAGATGTAAGAAATTTTGTCTACAATAGAATTGGTGTTCCAAGGTTCACATTGGTTCTGCTCCTCAGGACAGCAGTGGCCTTCAAGAAGAAAGGTATACAGCTGGTTGGGGAGGTGACCGGTGGCTGGTGAGGAGGGAGGAACTTGTGCTGGACTAAGAAGAGTGAATTATGCAGTAAAGGAAGCCTGGTGTTGAGAGTTAGGATAGAGAGGCAGAAACACTTTTTATCAGAGCATCGTTTTACCTTTTTCTAGATTGACCTGTCATAAAACGAGTTTACGATGCTTTTCCTTTCACAAGGATAATCATTCATAGCATTGCTTTGGAAAATGTGAAGTTTTGAATACAGAGTCTTTTGCCCTAGTTTTAACAATATATATTAAGTTTAATGATGGTCTTTTTTTCTGTTTTACTAACAACAAAACCTCAGCCTTTTAGTTTCTAAAAGTCTTTTTAAAAAATTATGTCATTAATTTGAAAAAAACATACAAAAGTAATGACAATCCTAATCCTTTCCTCTGCCTTGTAAAATGACAGATCCCAAAAAAGAAAGGTGGTTTTGAGTTTTGTTCATTGAAAAAGGCATAGCCACCCAGGAAAAAGACTCTGAAGGAAGTTGGAGAAAAAGGTGGTTTTATGAAGAGATTTGTGAGAGATTGGTGAGTGATAAATGTAGGTTTTCCTGATAAGAAGAACTTTGAAGGAAAAAAGAGATGTTTAAAACACTTTAAAAATTTTTTGTTAGGAAGATTTTAAAGCTTACAGGAAGGTCAAAAAAACAGTTTAATGAATAACAACATATTCACCTACGAATTGTCATAGACATTGGACAATTGCCAATATTTTGCTGAATTTGTTCAGTCTGTGTGGCTACGTTTGCCCACATTTATGGGAACCATTTAAAAGTAAGCTAAAGATATCATGGCCCCTCATCCCCAAGTTCTTTATCATGCATCCCCCAAAATTATCAGGGACACTTCCAGTTACTTTTTCTACTTAACAAAACACTCCAGACTTAGTGGCACAAAATAAAAGCTGTTTTACTAAGCTCACAAATTTCATGGATCAGGAATGCACAGAGGGAGTATTCGAAAGGCTGGGGGACTGGAATTATCTAGAGGCTTGTGCAGGTAAGCCCAGGAGTGTCTCCAAGTCTGGGTTCAGTTGGGCCTGTGGACTGGATCATCCACATGTGGCCCCTCTCTGCAGTGTGGGCATCTCACAACATGGCATTTGGATTCTGAGAAGGAGAGTCTCAAAAAAGGGGATTTCAGAGAATGATCTTACAGGAAAACCAGGGAGGGTCAGCATGCACTTTCTGCTTTAGCCTTGGAAGGCTTGCAGAATTACTGTCACTGAATCCTGCTGGACAAAGGAGGCGGGAACAGAAAGATTTCCTTTCCTCCTTTCTGTGAGGTGAGTGTCAAAAATGTGTAGCTACTTTTAAAAACCACCACAAAGATAATCTCCTACATAACACAATGCTATTATCATGCCAACAAAAATAATTCTTAAATATTATCTAGTACAAGATTAACAGCCAATTATCTCAAAGATGTCTTTAATAGCAGATTTTTTAAAAAGTAGGTTTCAATCAAGAACAATACATCAAATTTCTTCTTCTATCTCTTAGTTAAAGGAGGGTTTTAAAGAAGTTTTCTGGTATAATATGCAATATAACATCATTCTCCATTTGCCCAAGTAGCTGAGTTTCAGTAAAAATTTAAACAACTCTTTACCGGGGGCAAATTTTCAGTCTGTCTTGTTTTAGTTGCAGTAAGTATGCTGAGACTGGTCTCAATCAGACTGATTACGTTTGGATCATTCATTCATTCTATAATAGCTTATTGAGGGCATATTATATTCCAGGTGCTGTGCTTGATGCTAGGTATATAAATATGAGTGACAAAAATAATATGGAAAAAAACAAAACAAAACAACAACAAAAACACAAAGAAACAAAGTCTTTGCATTCAATCAACTCTCAATCAAGCAGAGTAGACAGAAACTCAATAAGTAATTAATAATACCTGGGATACCTGGTGACTAGAAGAGTTGAGTAGGAGTCATGGGAGCAGAGAGATACAAGGAATCAGTTCAGAGTCTAATGGGGATATAGATATGTCTATATGTAAATCACAAGACAAGTGCTACAACATATAAGAATAGTGGGACGGTGAAGAAACACATATGAAAACATTTAATGACATATTTCCCATAAAATAAAACCTAAATGCCTTAGCACATTTTATTTTACCTCTCCTGCCTTCACCTTTCTTTTCTTATTTATCTTCCTATGTCCAAGAGTGTGTTCCTGTGTCTTCAGTCTTGGTTCTCTTGGGTTGCTCCCTGGCTTGGCCATTGCCCCAGTTGAATGAAATAAAGTACACTTTATTTCATAAAGTTTAGACTTACCCCCATTGTGTATTTAGACTTATTTCTGAGCCCAAACACAGAGTCTGCAAATTGTGCTCCCCACTTCTTTGTTTGCCTCCCCTTGGGTTTCTCCTGTGGGAGCTGGAAGGCTGATGGGCTCCCACCGACTGCCATTTTGGACAACATTACTGCTGCTCAATGGGGAAGCAATAAAGCCTGGCTCATTTGCATGAATCTCTGCAGTGGCTCTTCTGACCCCAGGGCTGTTAGAAGTACTCATTAGATCCTCTTTAATTAAATATGTAACACACATCATGCCATCAAGCATCGAAAAAGAGAAAAAAAAAAGATAGAAAAATACAAATCTAACAACAGCTCCTGCTCCTAATTAAAAGCAGGCTGTTTTTGCCTGAGAGCAAGCTGGGGACAGTGCTTTTATCTGGGACACAGCCGTGGAACCCCTGGTGCCAAAGCCAAGGGGGCAGGGACAGGAGGCTTTAAAGGTGCCAGGGGGGATAAGCTTTGTTGGGTGACACAGGCTCTCCTCCTTCCCAGTGGGTGGGATCTAATTTCAGCTCCAGATATGTGATTCAAGGTGACGATGAGCTTTCATTTCCTTTCATTTCACTTTTCAAATGCTCTCGACTGAATAGCATGTAGTGGTATTGTAGATAAACAGAATGTGAACGCAGTGGGATGATGTCGCCAACCAAAACCTAATAGAAGCTCAAAAATATCAGTGACATGCATCAGTTGCTCATATGTGGTGCTAGTAGGAGGTGAAGGAGGAGGTTGGCGTGGGGGCAAAGGGACAGGCTCCTGGAGAGTCTTTATTATACGTAGAGCTGAAGGTTGAAAAGAGCATCCATAAGTAGAAGTCTTCTTCACTCACCTTCTCATAATCTTAGTTCTTAGGTACCCCTTGAATTTTCCTTCTCCTCTCCTAATCTCTTATCTCCACTCCACCCTTGCCTGTTGTCTTTCTTCTAGCGAAGTTCAGTAGCACCTCTCTGCCCATATGCTTGGGCTGCCTTTCCTGTTATATCGGAATCTTGAGACAGCTTTCCCATGCTCAACTGAACCAAAATGCCTCATTTATCTTTTCAGTAGTGGTGGCTCTTGAATTTTTATTTTGGGTGGATAATCTTCTTGTTGAAGGAAGGCAGGGCAGTAAAGATGGCTCGGAAGGAACATATCTTGAAACTACACTTGCAAGCCACTTTTGATTGATTGACTGACTTTCTGTTCGTCTGTTGGTTTGGGGTAGCCTTGAAGAAACGATGAACACTCCCACCATAGGTGCTGCTCTCAGGTCAACTAGAATTCTGAATCCTTTATGAAACTTATTTGAAGTGAAAAGGAAGATTCTTTTTTAGCCCCACTGTTCTCATTTTTTTTTTTCCAGTTCTCAACCAGTTAGTGTGCTAATGGCCATCAGGAAGAGCAAAGAAGGAGGGATTCATGGCATTGATTTGCCAGGTTTGTCACCAGCTCTTTGGGCACAAGAGCTGTTGAATCTATCAAGATCTCTCAACCACAACCACATTCATGTAGTGCATAATTATTATACCCTTTTTTTGTGTGCCAGGCCCTGTTTCAAATGCTATGGACACAGCAGCAAATGCAGGAGACAATGTCCCTCCTCTCATGGAGTTTGCATTCTAGCCTGGGAAGTCAGGTAACAAAACAAACACCTAAATATGTGAAATGTCAGGTATTAAAAATGCCAATAAAAGAAAAAAAAGGCAGGTGAAGGGATGAGAAATGATAGAGTTGCTGGTTTAGGCAGGATGGCTCAGAAGCCCTCTCTGATCTTTACCTATTTGAACAAAGATCTTTGTGAGGTGAGGGAGTGAACTACTTAGATGTCTGGGGGGGAAAAAGTGCCAGGCAGAGGGCACAGCACATTCAGAGACACTGAGGCTAGAGCCTGGAGTATTTGAATTATTAGGATTCTTCCAGTTGATTCTAAAGATTCAAAGGCCAGCTTTTAACCTTGGTACTGTTTTGAACCACAACTATCTTCATCCTAACGTGTGAAGATTCTCATTGAGAAGGGACATGATTGGTGGCAATAAGAAACTGAGATCTTGGACTACAGGAAGTCCTTTGAGGGTGCACTGTTTTGCAATTCAGTCATGGGAATTAGAGACACCAAGCGCAGACTACTCTTGAGTTTTTGAACCTTTCAAGATGGAAGACAGACACAGTGAGGTGAGGATGAATCAGAAATAACAGAGATTTTAAAACTTTCTACCTAATGTAGGTAGAAGGGTGTGGATTTGGATATAAAAGACTCTAGTTGATTTTAAGTACAGGGGAAAAAAAAATAGAATCAGAAAATTTTTGATTCAAAAGAAAGTAAAAAATAGCTAAAGGGACAAATTGGAGTGAAGATGTGACAGGTAGAATTATTGGCATAGGTTAGGTGCTACATTTGGGAAAGGAACCACTGCTATCTCTGGTACTGAAAGGAGAAAGGACTCATGGGTGAAGATTTAGAGAAATGTGGAAGTTATATCTTCAGTCCAGAACTCTCCCCCAAATTCAGGACTTGCATTTCTACACTCATATATCTAACTGCCTCCTCAACATATCCACTTGATTGTTTAATAAACACCTCAAACTCATTGTGTCCAGAACTGAACAACTAATCTTTTCCACCCACCCCCAGATCTACTTGACTTCCATCTCAGATGAGAAAAAATCCATCTTTTCAGTTGCTCAAGTCATTCTCAGCTCTTCTTTTTCTAATACATTATGAGCAACTTCTGTTGGATTTATGTTTAAAATATATCCAGAATCTGGCTATGTTTGCCGCTTTATAGCTACCACCTAATCTGAGCCATCATCTCTCTGTATCCTAATCCTCAGGTGAATATTACCTTATATAGCAAAAGATGTGATTAAGTTAACAGTCTTGAGAGGAGAAACTTATCTGAATTATCTGGGTTGGCCCATGCATTTTGATAAGGGAGAGGCAGAGTGAGTTTTGAAATAGACACACAGTGGAGGTGGGTGGGACCGAGATATACACAGAGCAGAAGGTAATGTGAAGATGGAGACATATATTGGAGTGATGTAGCCATAAGCTAAGGAATGTCAAGGTTTGCTGGAAGCTATAAAAAGCTACAAGAGGAATGGAACAGAGTCTCCCCCAGAGACTCTGGAGGGAAGGTGGCCCTGCCAACACCTTGATTTTAGATTTCTGGCCTACTGAACTGTGAGAAAATATATTTCTGTTTTTTCAAGCCTCCCAGTTTGTAGTAATTTGTTATATCATTCTTAGGAATCCAATACAGATTTTGGTACTGGGAAGTAGAGTACAGCTGTAAAAAATACCTAAAACTGTGAAGGTGGCTTTGGAATTGGGTAATGGCTAGATGCAGGAAGAGTTTTGAGGCACATGATAGAAAAAGCCTAGATTTCCCTGAAGAGATGATAGGTAGAAATATGGTGATTCTCTGGTAAGGACTCAGAAAGAAGTTAAGAGCACTGTAGAGAAAGCATATGAATGTGTGTATAGGTATGTATATGTGTATGTATACATGTGTATTCATTATGAACAAAATGTTGGTATAAATATGAACATTAAAATATTCTGGTGAGGGATTAAAAAAATAAAAGAATGTGCAGTTGAAAACTGGAGGAATGGTGATCCTTGTTATACAGTGACAAAAACTTGGCTGAATTACATCCTGCAGTTGTGTGAAAAGCAGAACTTGTATGTGATGGACTTAGACATTTAGCTGAGGACATTTCCAAGGTAAGTATTGAAGGTGCAGCCTGGTTACGTTTTGTTGCTTATAGTAAAATGTGAGAGGAAAGAGATGAATTGAGGAAAGAACTATTAAGCAAAATGGTAACAACGTTTGAGAGTTTGGGAGTTTCTCAGTCTATCTAGATTAAAATAAATGCTAAAATTAGGTGATTTACTTTCAAGAAAGTGTTCTCTGAAGAGGACAAAGTATGGCTGAACAATCTTTTCCTAAAGAGATTAGGTGTGTGGCAAATGGATTCACTCAACCATTTCATCAGAAACAAGGAATAGATATAAAATTACAAAGAAAAAATCTGTGGAGGACCCTCTTGTCTAATGGTGACCCCCTCTACATACATGGAAGATCCACAAGATTTTTGAGAATGTTATATCAGAGGAAGCACTGCCAAATAGAACTATCAAGCACAGAGACAGGATAACATGAAAGAAGGCTCTCAGACTCCTAAAATGCTACACACAGAAAATTAATACACAATACAGAAATGAGAATTGTTACACAAACGGCAGCATTTATTCAAGGTTTAGGGATAGTAAAATAAGTGTGACAAAATGTTAAGAATATGAATGCTAGAAAACTAGTAAAAGTGTAAGTGAAACGGTATACTAGAGGTTTGATCAGGGAGGAAAGGCTAGCAGTGTTATGAGTATATAATGGATTAGAGGAGACAATTGACGAGTTCTCAACAAAGTCAAAGAGCATGTTAATTAGAAGAGAGATTGTGGGAGGAATGGAAACATAGGAGATTGGGGTCAAAGAAAGGATTTATTAAATTTGAAATATTGAGGGTCAGCAATTCCTACTGATAATGACATCTAGTAGAGGGTCATGTTGTAGATAGTTGAAGCACAGCAGATGTGAAGATTGTCTGGGAGAAGACTGACTAGCTGAGAGGTTAGGGTACTTGAGAAATGGGTAACATGAATTTCAAAATTTGAATTTATGCCATAGTTGATTGGATCAGGCTGTGAATAGGACACATATATGTCAGGGTACTGTCCCCAAAGATTTGGAGCTTAGACCAAGACAGGTTCCGTCTCACTCTTTGTAGATGCAGAGATTTAACAGAAAATAGGATAGTGAAGAAGATACTCAGAAAAAAGCCAAGATAAGAGACAAAGAAAAGATATTGTGTCAGTCACCCTTTTTAAGACCTGGCTGTATTGAGATTCTTGGTTTGTAATATGCCCCTATAACCTTATAATCTCTCTTTTATTTTATTGTGGTAGATGGTGTTTATTTTGTGGCTTAAAAAAAATCTATCCATTATTCTTTGTCCATCCTCAAAGACTTAGAATCTCCCTCCCTTTTTATTTAAAAAAATTTCAGTTGACATTGAATTAGTTCAGGTATTAATATCCCCCCACCCCCACCAATGCTGAAATGCAAATAGGTTACCATATTATTTTCAATTCAATCTCATTTTAATCATGTAAGCCCTAATAGAGTTATAATATAATCACACTGTCACAAATAGCTTGATCTTTATAATGGCCAACCATTTTCCTTTTTAACATATTATTTTAAAAATTAAATTATATGTGTATATGTTAGCCATTTTATTTTGAAATACATCACACATACAGAGGAGTCTACATGAAACACACGCACAGACACATACACGCACATGAGGGTACTTCAAAAAGTTCATGGAAAGATTTGTATTATTTTTAATTCTATTTTTCCATGAACTTTTTGAAGTACATTTGTATATTTATATATAGTCATATGCAATTTATGGAGTAATTATAAAGCAAAAATCATTAACCACCAGCCTTGTTAAGAATATATTATTGCCAGTTCCCTAGAAGCCATCTCTGTGGGTCCCAGACCCAATTATATATCATTGTCTCTCCCCAGAGTTAAAATAATTTTTCTTGATTTTTGTAATAATCATCCCTTTTCTTTTTAATTCCATCTGTCTATGTATTCTAAACAACATATATTTAATTATTGAAATTAGAAAATGTATACAAATAGACTATATTGAATATATTCTTTGCATTTGCCTCCTTGCTCAATGTTACATTCATTCATATTGACACAGGTAATTGTGGATCATTCATTTTTGTGAGCCAAGTTTAAACTCCATTTTTTCCATGACATCTTCTCAATCTGTACCAGATTCTATACGCTCTTTGACAGACATTTTATTTTTCTTTATTTTCCAGGAATTCTTACATTCTGCCTTGTCATTTAACTTTGCGTCTTCTCTTGTATTTACTCTTGGTTTATTTAAAGGTAGAGTGTCTGTCTCATATTTCTTTGCATCTTCAATAGCACCAGACCTAGAAAATATGCATTATTTATGGTTACAAAATGCTTATTAAATGCATGATGTTGAAAACTACAGTATATATTTGGATGGCAGACCCTTTATTACATATTCCCCAAAGCCTGGATAGCACAGAAATAGATACACCTCATCTATTTATCATCTTACTAGGTCATTGTGCACGATCTGCTTAGTGTTTGACTTCAATTACATTCTACAATAGCATTTTTCCATCTCTCAATAGCTGTGTTTTGTATCTGCTAGCCTGCATCTGTCTAATATTGAAATCTTTGCACAAAAGAAAAAAATTGGGTAAATGAAGTGCAAGTGGGGAAGGATTAATCAGAGTCAGGGCTCTTAATTCTAATGCTGCTTGGACTAAAGAAATGTAATGAGGGGGATCCAGTGTCTTTAAAAGCGTGAAGAGTAAGAAACAGCCCTTGAGAGCATGTGTGGAGATGCAACTGTGTTTACCACGGTCCCTGCTGAAAAGAGCACAATGGTTCCTATAGCCTGAAGTCTCAGAGTACAAAGAAGGTAGCCTTTCTGAAACACTTTTTCTGGAATATGCTTTGCCTCGTCTGAGCCAAGGAACAAGTGTGTTTAAGAAAGCTAAAGTGAATTCCCTAAGCTCAAAGTATACAGAGCAAAATACAACTTCCTTCTGAAAAGGAAATGAAGTGTTTTATTTCTTTATTTATTAGATTTGTTACTAACTGTACTCTGTGCCAGAGGCCCCAAGGCAGAAAAGCTTATTGTAAAATAATAGAGATAATTAAATTTTATATTATGAAACAGCAATCAATGCAGCAAAACTGGTATCTTGTCCACTGGGGATATTGAAACTAAAGAGGTGGTTTCTGCATGATGTCCCAAGGCCAAAGACCATTGCTATCTCTATTCCTCTCTCCCCTCCTCATCCATTAATATTTATTAAAAATTGTGGTTGCTGGGCATTTCACATATTTCTTTTTCTACAAAGTAAGATTTGAGTTTAATTATATAAACAATGGAGGGGAGTCTCTCCTGGATAATGTTTGGGGTATTGACCTATGAAGAACCTCAAGAGTATATACCATCACCTTAAGACAAGTTTGTAAAATTGGTTAATTTTGTCCTTAAAGAGCTTTTCCCTCTTTGGTGCTACTCTTCTCCTCTTGGAACTTTCATTTCAGAGCTCCCAGTATCCACATCATACCCCCTGCTCAGCCACGTGGAATTCCATATAAAATTACACACCTTATTCCAGTACTCTCTTAAACTCCTATTTTGATCTTAAACTTTATCTTCTTTGTGGCATGGCACTTGCATTTTTTTAGTAAATATATTTTCAGTGGTGTTTCCCATAGGAATAATAGTGTAGAGACTAAAAACATAGGATTTAGTGTCTAGAAGACTTGGGTTTTAGTTCTAGCTTTCTCACTTATTGGCCATATCACCTGGGAAAGCTTACTTAGGCTTTTTTAGACATACTTTTCTGTTTCATTCAGAAAACAAAAGAATAGTTTGTTTATTGGCTATGAAGAATTTGCTCTCACAGAAAGAAAAAGGCAGATCCTGCAAAACAATAAGCAGCCACTGCAGAGATTAAGAGATTGAGGTCCGTGGCCATATGGGAACTTGTCCTGTGCTACCCAGAGCAATATGGCGGGCATAGGCAATCCCATTATGGACCCAAGAGGACAAGATGTCTGAGCAACACAGTGCCTGTGGTAAGTGACACAGCAATGGCCAGTGTACACATGACATGGCGAATGGTGAAGTGTCCCATCTTCCTGTGCACCTGCATCACCAAACACCCACAGTCAGTGCTACTTTTTTCATTTGTCTTGCAAGGGAAGAAAGTATCATTAAAAGAGAGCTATGAAATGCCTTTATTGAATCTGAGCACCAGATGAGATGCTGAACACTTAGGCTTTTAAGAAAATATTTTTTCTACCTTCCCTGTAATAGTAAAAACAAAGGACACAAAAACAAATTTTTAAAGCATAATTAGCAAATGTGTCACAGTAATGGAAAGAGCAAAAGATTTGTAATCAGACAAACTTAGGGTAAATGATTGATACACCACTTCCCAGTTAGAAAAACTCTTCTTAACTGGAAGAAGAGCTCAGGAATCCTCATCTATCATGATTGTTACAAAAGGTAAGATATAGTGTACATAGAAGGCATTATAGTTGGGACATAGAAGAAACTCAATTACTTATAACTGTAGTTATTTTTATTATTTCTAGGAGGAGGGTATGAGAAATAATCTTCTGACTACACTGATAATAAGGAAAAAGAATGGGTTTTCTGCATCATGGCTCATTAGAACAGAATGATGTTCTCTGAGCAAATGTTGGAGGACATCACTCAAACACCTGGAAGAATATGGAAACACACTCATCAGTGTGGTCAGAATAAACAAAGTAAATATTTTAAGAAAAGGCAGAGGAAGGCTCAGATTAAACAGAAAAATGAATACCATAGAAAGCAAATGGGGGCAGGGGGATTGATGAGAAAAAAATGAACATAATAAGAACAATATCAATGGGCCTCTGATATTTACATGCCAGACACTGAACATTTTCCATAAATAAAATATGGCTTTATATTTGATATGTTATACACACATTTATATATAATCTCATTAAAATATCATTGAAATTTAGTGGGCTTTGATCATAACTACCTGTCGTAATAGAGGGGATATACTTTGTTTAAACAAAAGTAATCTAACAGAGCAGGAGGAGAGCACCATATGTTAAGATACACATATCAGTAGAAATGTGTCAGCCTGAGGCTGGAAGCATGATAGCCCATATTTGAATGTGAGATAAAAGCAGAATGAATAGAAATTTCATGATGGTGAGGTTGCTGCAGACTCTCTAAACCCAATATAGAGATGTACGTTACACACAGTACAAAACTCCTCACGGGAAAGATACTGACCGGATAGGATATTTTGACTATCTGGGCAGCACTTGAGAGTCTGAATTGTTTAAAAGTAGGGCGTCTTGTTAAAGCCATGTCACGACATGATTTTATTTTGTATTTTAAGTGGAAAAGAAGTCAGAAGGAGGAAATTGTTGCACTGATTTAATTCTGACCATTGAGGCAAAACTGGTTGCTGTCGTGAGAGCAGCAGGGGCCTTGGAGAAAGTTGTCTTGCGAAGTTCCTGAAAGCCTAGAAAGACACAGCAAAGTTAAAAATAATCAGAATGTGTGGGTGGATGTGTCTTCCCAAGGAAAGAGACTTGAAAGACAACACAGCTTAAAAAAGACGGGATGGTAAGAAAACTCAGGAAAAATTCCGTATAATCAGAAATGATTCTAATGATAAAGAAAAGGATATAAATATAAATGAACAGGTATAGCTGAAAAGCTGAGTTCCTATTTTAAAAAGACATAATATTAAATATTGAAGGGAGAGAACAAACATCAAAGAGGAATACAAAAGAACAGCACCAGGATGCAGGAATAATGTTCAGTAACCTAAATGTTAAGAAAAGACAGAGGTTTGAGAAAGATGCTTTATAAAGCTTAAAGAGATTTAAAAATCTGTGTGCAGAGCAAGACGTTGAACAAGGAAGTTGTCTTTGCCTGGATTTCTCAGAAAGCAGACCCCGAGCAAACAGCTTGCCTGCAAGTAATATATTTGGAAGTGATCCCAAGAAACAGGCACCAGGCACAGAGAGTGTGAATCAGGGAAGGAGAGAAAACCACGCAAGATGCATTGTAGAGTTGGCCACTGTTAAGAGAGACACCGCGGTCTTCTGAAGAGCATGGGGGGTCTCATGTACGTATGACAGCTAGGTGTATGATCCCTCTGGTCCCATCCTTCAGTGTCAAAGATAATGTCCTGGTTGTTTATTTCCCTGCATGTCCAGGTTGTGCCTGGGTGAGAACCAAGCTAGCCATCGGCGTGGACCCTGGACAGGAAAGAGGGGGACCCAGCACAGAGGCGCAGTGGTGAAGGTTTGCAGAAACCTTCCTGTAACTGGTCGCTGCAGCTATGGCTGGAGGAAAAGGTGGGACCTAGAGGACTTGTTTTTGACCAAGAGCTGTGTGACAAAGAAGGGTGATAACCTGCTTAAGGAGATTGTGGTATATACAGAGAGTGGAAACTTCTGTGTTAAGGGGAAAAGTGTAAAACCAAAAAGGACAGGACAAGCATAATTAAGGGAGAAGTGAAGCCATTTAATAATGTCTGGCTAATGGTCTCAGTTTCTTTCACTGTAATCTTCATGAAGAGACAATGAAAACTAAAATTAAAAGAAAAATGATGAAAAGCAAAATAGGAAACAATGTGTATAGAAAGCAGAGTCTGTGTATTTATGGACACACTACCATTTATATTAAAAAGGGGAACATCTATATGTGCATAGATGCATGTGCCCAACTTAGATAGCCCTACTATGTGACCTTGGAGAAGTCATTTAACTCTGTCCACGCCTGCATCTGCAGCTTCTGCCCGAAGAGGACCTCACACATCATGTTCACTGCTCTGTCCCCAACACATGGAAGTGAACCTGGCACAGAGGAGTTTAATAACACTTGTTACATGAATAAATGAGAAATTGACTGAAACTGAAACACATTGTTACAGGAAACATTAAAGCGTATCTTGAAGACAAGGACAATTTTAATACTATAATAAATTTTATGTTATGGATATATTGAATTTTGTGTGCTATATCTACAGCATGCATCTTGTTTCCAAATTTCAATGAATGGTTATAAAAATTGATTATTTCTAGCTCACAAAT
Organism: Cynocephalus volans; assembly: GCF_027409185.1. Lineage (NCBI taxonomy): Eukaryota > Metazoa > Chordata > Mammalia > Dermoptera > Cynocephalidae > Cynocephalus > Cynocephalus volans. The sequence continues at coordinate 24,173,107 of NC_084463.1, forward strand.
AAAATTCTGAAATCAGAAATTGAGCAGGAAAATGTTGTCTGGTTACAATGAAAATAAACAGTAAATTAATAACCAAAGTTTAAAAAAAAAAGCAGGAATAAAAGCCAGAAATTGGTAATTTAAAAAATTCTTTTAAAAACCTATTAAGAAAACTTAAGAAATCAAAATTACAATGACAATCTATTTAGAAAATAATAGAAATTTTAAAAAATACATTACTTATTGCAGTGTGATGCAGTCAAAGTTATTCTCAGAGGTAGTAATCTTAAATGCTTTCATTATTAAAATAATAATAAAATAAAGGAAGTTAGTAATCAACTGAATAAGTTAGAAAAGCAACTACAAAATAAACCTAAGGAAACAGAGTAGAATATTTTTTACTTATTATTGTAAGTACAAAGAGATTTTTAATAAATTCAAAACAAAATAATATAATTTTTCAGTAAATAAATCCAAGAGCTGTTTCTTTAAATGCAGCACAGCAATAGCAATGAAAAAGGCAAAAGAAATCCAATCAAGACAAAAGAGAGAAAACAAAAACATTAAAAAAAAATAAGGACATAATATCAGTTAAATTTTTTAAGTCAGTGAAATATTACATGCAAGTTATGTTAATACCTTAAAAACTACATTAAAGGCATGATTTTCATTTAATGGAAAAAAAAAATCAATGCCCAAAATTAATTTAAGAAAAAGTAGAAAATTTGATTTGGCCAATAATATGAAATAAATTATCAAAAAGTATTTTTTAATAACAGGTCCTTGATCAAATAATTGTACCGTTAGAACTTCAAATAGCAGATAATTCCCATGTTACGTACACTGTTCAAAAGCATTAAAAAAGAGTGCTATCCACTTCATTTTCTTAAGCTTGAATGGCATGAAAAGATATGTACAAGAAAGCCCCCACCTGCTGAGGGGAAAACCCAGAACTATACATGAGTTCTCTGATAAATGTTGATGCAAAACTCTTAAATTGTTGGCAAATCAAATTCAATGGTATCTTCAAAAAATTATCCACTTTGACCAAGTAGGATTTGTCCTAAGACTGAAAAGCTGAATTATTATTAGGGGGAATATGATTACAATATGTAATATCACTAAGTTCAATACAATAAAGAACAATAATCTGAAAAGATGTTATAAAATATTTGATTATAATCAATAAGCTTTCTAGTTTCTTTTTCTTTCTTTCTTTTTTTTTAGAAAAGCACAAACACATGGAAGAAACTAGGTTTTGAATATTAAGGCTTCAATTGCAAAAGGGTATCTATTGGAAATCAACAGCTGACATCATACTTAATAGTGAAATATGAGAGCCCATCCCATTAAAAAAATGGACTTGTGCCCACTGTCTTCTTTACTCCTTAACCCTATTCTTTCATAACCAGAAAATAAAATAAAGAGGGGAGGCACAGGGGCAAATAAAGGAGAAAAAAATTTATTAATATCAACAGAGCTGGTAAAAGAATAACTGTTTTAATTGTATTCAAGTTACTTGGTATAAACAAATTACGTCTCAGGATATAGAAAAAAATGGTAAAAACAATCAGGAACCAAACATGATGTCCTCTTAGGGATGTAGCTGTGCCAGAGGCAGCTTGATGTAGACAAATGCTATCTTATAGAGAAAAGGTAAATTTCAAATGACAGACTAGGATCATTGAAAATAATCCCTGGAAACTTAAAATATATTAGTGAGATGAGTGCTTAGCAGAGGAGACAATTTGAATTGAATTTGAACTTTCTAAGATTACTAAGAATTTTTAGGTTGCTAAGAAATTAAGTTATACCAACTTTAAATCGTTTTTAAAAATACAGGATTTAAAGGGTAGTTGATAAAGTAAGGCTTTAGGTTCAGTGCATTTTTCAGTGCAACTAATTTTTTAGCAAAATTAATTTTGATATTCTTTTGGATATAAACATAATAACATATGTAATATTATATAAAATATAATAATTTTGATATTGTCTTAGAAATATGGCAAGTGTGGGCTAGGGATCACAAGGTTTGTGTTGGTTGAGCAACTGGATTGAAAGAGGCTGTGCATTGTTGAGGTGGTGCAAAAGAAAAAGTTTAGATTTGGGAGCCAGATGAGCCTGAATTATCATGCCGTTTTCACTGTTAACATTTGTGGGCCTTGGACAAGTTGCGTATTTTGTGCTGAACCTGTCTCCACATTTTCCAATGCGGCTCGTTAGCATAGATGGAAATAATGAAGATTAAAGTTAACTTGTAGAAACTACCGGAGACAGTGCCTGGTCTACAGCAACGTCCGCAGGTGAAGCTTCTGTTGTCCTAGTGGCTATTTTTGGTGGCTGGGATAGAAGGACTTAGCGGCTTGTCAAGAGACTCTCCTGCTGCCTATCTGGTTCACCACTATTAGTAAAATCAAATAAAATGTTTAAAAAGAGGCACAGATCCAGATAAATCAAAGCTGGAATAAATCAAGTTCTCGATAAGAGAACTAAAAGTCTAAAAGATCTTGACAGGTTGGACAAATAGCAAACAGCATAGGAAGAAGTGTAAGAAAAAAACATATCTTCTGTACTTGGGGAAAAAAAAAAAGAAAGAAACAGCTGCATTAAATGGGGGAAATGTGGCCTAACAACAATCCATCAAGGGGAAAATAAAAAGCTATACATTCATTGACCTCAATTACGGGATGAGGCTGATAGCGGATATGGCTACTGAAAAGGGGGATGCAAACTTGGGTTGTGCTGACAGGTTAGTGGTGGACAAAAAGGAGAGGATATCCCTGCTGTACTCTGTGCCTGGTTAACAAATTTTGGTGCTTTTTAAATTTGTATATCCTAGGGACCAAGGAGAACAATTAGAATTGGAGAATTAGAACAAGGGCTGTAAAATAATGTTAAAGGAACTATAAAACAGAGAGCACATAGTTATCTTTAAGTACCTGAAATGTTCTCATATGGAAGAAAAAATAGATTTTCTCCTCCTCTTGGGACATAAGGCCTTGTCCAGCAAATGGAAGTTTAAAAGAGGAATGTTCATCTCAGTTAAGAGATGAGAGGAAGGGTGGAAGAAAACTGGCATTTAATTTGTTGAGTTTCTATTACATGTGAGATACTGTCCTGTCTTTATACACATACATATCTTACTTTCTAATAGTTATGTTCTCCCAATACACTATTGTCATTCTTCTAGTAAAAGTCCATAAAATATTTTATAAGGAATCCCATGGAGGATACGATTTGCTATCCTCTATGACTTCTTCAAATACTAAGAGTTTATGATTTGTTAGCTAGCAGTAACATGTTGAGGAATGTGGCTGGGGCAAGATCTGGGACCTCTCTCAGGTCTCCTTAATCTGACCATAATCATAGAGAACAAGGTGGAGCAAAACATATTCTTATTCTCTAGCAAATTTAAATTCTGTTCCCTATTATATCTAACGTAAATACAGTTTTTATCTGGTTATCTTTTGAGAAAAATATCATGTTTAGTTTAACAATTTGTATCTAACAGGAGCTCACATTAAATTTGGTATCATTTTCATGAGTCAAATTAGCACAGTCAGCTGTCTGAGCCTGGGCGTAAGCATGAAATTTGCTACTAAGAGTTGGAGCATCATGGGTTCATTCAGGCTACCTTAATCTGTGGCCTAAAATATCTAGATGTTGAGATACTGAGTTTATGGCCTAGTTTATCTATATATAACACAGGCAAAACAATTTAAAAAATCAAAATAGACAACTGCCCTTTTGCAGTTTAGACTAAATTCTTTCCTAAGAGGATCACCTTTTGTTTAGTAAAATACCTTGATTAACCACTGTGTCTAGAAGAAGATCGTGTAGTCAAGAGATAATTAAATTGTTTTGCATGAAAGGTAATACTTATTTGAGGAAGCAAAAAGTAAGAAGAGAGAAAGACTTCTGAGAAAAGAAGATGGGTCTGAGCACCCTAAGATAAGTTCAGGTATGTATGGGCAACTGTTGGGCAATGAGAGTTTCCTGGTGGCGTGGGTGGCTGAAGTAATTTTAGGAACAGGTATATCCAATGCATTTAACTTACAATTATTTCTGTGTATTGCTGCAATGTAATAGCTCTTTGCTCTACAGAACTTCCTTGCAAGAATAGAGTTTTAGGAAATAAAGGGATAAGGGGCTGTGTTGGGGTATGAGTGTCACTGAGCAACAAGAAGAGAACAGTCATGAGAGGAGACATGTAAGTTCAATGGGAATAGTTAATTAAAAAATACAGATAACCATGAGAAATTACGTTTCAGATATGTGAAGAACTCTCAGAGAGGATATTTGCTTTCTTATTAAGATGAGAGTAGTGGTTGAAGTTAATTTTATGTAAGTCTCAAAGGACGGGATGACCTCAGCTGACATCTAGATTGAATATATAATTGCCTCAGTTCTCTTTTTCAATGTGCTTCTGAAGAAACATCTTGAAAGCCCAGCCTGTGGAACGATTCCAAACATGTTCCTGTTATTCATGTGGCTTTGGCTTTTTTTTTTTTTTTCCACTGAAAAGCCCAAATACACTATTTCATATAGAAAGTTGAAAAGGTACTATGTCTATCGGATGTGTTTTTCCATCCAAAGGAACTCATTGAATTTGACCCTTACACACCATGAGATTGTTTGGAACTAGTTTCATAAATTGGAAAGACTTCAATTTTTAATATGTTATCATTAGTAAGAAGCTAGAGTGATTCAAAACTCACTGTTACAAAAGCCAAAGCAAGATCCATGCTACTACCCCAAAGATTTCCTTGAGGTTTCTAATTGGTAGTTAAAAGCAGTTTCTAAGCTGAAACCAGGTAAAATCCTATAGAAAAGTGCCCTTGGAACTTCCCATGGGCCAGGGCCTCTGATTCCTCCTGTTTCCATCTGGCAAGCTTTGACTTCAGTGGTTAGACCTTACTCGTATATTGGTAAACCTGCTTCCTGTATTTTCTTTATTGATCTTGTACAGCAGTGTAGAAATACATCTCCAAATTAAAGGAAAGATGGAATTGACATCCTAACAGCCTTAGAATAGTTTCTGCTTTACTAGATTCTGAACTATTTTCTCCCTCAAGTTATTTGAATGTGAGCCGATGTGTGAACAAGGCAGGAGTGAAATCAATAATTAAGACTGTTTTCTTTATACCCACTATGCTGGGAAATCCATTTCTTTTTCTCGGCCTGATTATTATTTAGCATTTACCCAATACCCTCAAGCCAGGTATCAACAGCAGTAGAATAAAACAGCAGTAAAATGAAACAAAACCAAAGATTAGAACAACACACTTAGCCTCTTTTGATGGGTTATTTTATTGTCTTGGAGTGATCTAGTCCTGGACGAGGAGGGATAAGAGGGAGCCATTTTTGTCATCTGTTTTCTGGGATTTGAAATGTCATACTCTATCCCATGGGGCCACCGTCACGTGTGACTGCTGAAAAAATGAAGTGAGAGCCTCCACGGAGATGCCTATTCAAATTTCTCCAATCTACTGTGCACACTCATAATCCCCCCAGAAATGGTATTTCTACCTCTGGGTGACTAGAAGACAGGTCATATGCAAATAAGAAAGGCCTTGTGATAACAAGTCCAGTATGCCCAACCTTGAGAATATTCCACAAAACCTTGCCAACAGATTTTCCAAGGAATCATGGATGGTGTCGTGGTACAGCAATAGCTACACTAATTGTATAGCTATGCCAATTATATCACTAGGGCTAAGGCTCAGACCCCTCATGTGCCTGGCTGGGTCACCAGACCCCTCACACACAGGTCCATGGTAGGTAATTGGGAAAGATCCCGGGAGCCATTGGCTGATGACACGAGCACAGTCCTCAATCCTCACCAGTAGCAGCAACAGCTTACAGCAGCAGAAGCAGCAGCCATGGTGACCTCTCAGGGCATCCCGAGGGCGCTGGCAGCAACAGCCTGCAGCAGCAGTAGCAGCCTCCTTGTGCCCTCACTCCCCGCCAGGGGGGATCCTGGGGGCGGGGGGGTCCCTGTGGATCGGAGCCACTCATCTTTTATACTTAAGTCCATAGCGTAGGACACATGCGCTATTACATTAGACAATAACCAAGGAACACATGGGTGTATGTGCATATTTACATCAAATGCTCTCGGCATTTTCTGAACATCTGAACAAGATTGTTTGTGAATGATTGGCAGGATTCCGAACATCTGAGGGGCCTTGACCATTTTCCTATATTTTCCCTACAGATGGTGTCATGATGTTCCCTAAAAGACAGAAAGAAAATTATGACCTGAGAAGGAGGTGATATTTATTTATTCTCTCTGGGCTGGGCAATGAGATATACTAGGAGCTCAAGTGTGAGTTTGCTGGGCCCAGGCTGATTACCTTAATGCAGTATGGGGAAATTGGTCACAGTTGGAGACAAGCCCTGCTTACAATGTTTCTCTTTTTGTTATTTCTCTCTAAAAGTCTGCAAATCATCAGAAAAATAGTACACCTCTCCCATTGACTTCCTGGGCCCTGATCTTGTCCAGTTACAGCCACAGGTCAGTTTAATGGCTCTATACTGGTGGCAAAGCATGGGCAGATATTTTTGTTCTGAGAAGACAAGGGGCAATTCTTTATGTAATGCAACTGTCGATTGAGGTCACGTTGTCCTTTGACACTGAGTAATGTCCTTGTTAAACTTTTCACATGTGATGTTTAAATCTCCTAAAACCTCCTTACTCTGTTTTTGCTTTCTTGTCTCTCATTCCATCTGCATCTGCCTGAAATTTGGCTTCCATTGACAGCAGCCTATGAGAAGAAAATCACCAGCATCCTGCAGTGTTCAATATGGTTTTCTTTCTTAATACAGTTTAGCTCTCCAGTGAACTTTTCCAGCTCTCCTTACCTCTCCAGCCATCGCTCAGCCTATGTCCTTGACATACATGTGCTGATGAGAAGAATGTATATTTTATGGTTGCTGGATGAAATGTTCTGTACATATCTGCCATGTCCAATTGGTCTAAAGTGTAGTTTAAATCCTGTGCTCCTCCTTTTATTTGTTGCCTAGATGTTCTGTTCAGTGTTGAGAGAGGGGGTGTTCAGGTCCCCAACTATTATTGTGTTTGCTCTCTTTCTTTAGGTGTTTGCTTTATATATCTGGGTGCTCTGATGTTGGCTTCTTATATATTTATGATTGTTATGTCTTCATGCTGGATATATCCCTTTATCACTATATTATAGCTTTCTTTTTGTCTTTTTATGGTTTTTGTTTTAAATTCTCATTTATCCAAATAAAAACATCCACTCCTGCTCATTTTTGATTTCCATTTGTGTGGTATGTCTTATTCTATCCCTTTACTACTAGTCTGTGTGTGTCTTTACAGTGAGGCTAGTCCCTTGAAGACAGCATATAGTTAGGTCTAGTGTTTTAATCCAATCAGCCAGTCTGTGTCTTTCAAGTGGGGAGTTTAATCCATTTACATTTAGTGTTGTTACTGAAAGGTATTTTTTTACTTTTGGTGTTTTATCCTTTTCATTTGGATGTTTTAAATATTTTTTTTTTCTTACTTTTCTTTTTATTGTTTGTCTTTGGTGTTTGTTAGTTTTTGGAGGTGGTAAGATACAGTTTTTTTCTCTTTTTGTTTGCATTTTTTTTTCTACCAGTGGGTTTTGTTCTTTCTTGTGTATTCGTGGTAGTGATTATTGGTTTCAGATTCCATATGCAGGATTCCAAAGAGGGTTTCTTGTGGGGCTGGTCCTGTGGTAATGACTTCTCACAGCTTTTGTTTGTCTGGGAAATATACTATTTCTCCTTCATTTCTGAAGGCTAGCCTTGCTGGGTATAGTATACTTGGCTGGAAGTTTTTCTCTTTTAGTATTTTGAATATGTCATCCCATTTTCTTCTGACCTATAGAGTTTCTGTTGAGAAGTCTGCTGATAGTCTGATGGGGACTCCTCTATAGGTGATGATGCTTTTCTCTTGCTATTTTTAGGATTCTCTCTTTATCTTTGAGTTCTGCCAGTTTGACTTTAATGTGCCTTGGAAGGCACCTTTTTGGATTGAATCAATTTGGGGATCTTTGTGCCACTTGAATCTGAAGATCTGTGTCTCTTCCTATACCTGAGAAGTTTTCCACTATTATTTTGTTGAATACATTCTTAATGCCTTTTCCTTTCTCCTCCCCTTCAGGAATACTCATGATTTGTATGTTTGTGCTCTTGAGGTTGTCTGCTATCTCTCTTAGATTTTCTTCATTTTTATAAATTTTTTTCTCTTTTTTTTTGTCTGTCTGAGTTGTTTTGAAGAGACTATCTTCAAGATCAGAAATTCTTTCTTCTGCCTCTAATCTGCTACTGAAGCTGTCTTTTGTGTTTTTATTTTGTTGAATGACTCTTTCAGTTCTATGATTTCTGCTACCTTTTTTTTTCAGTAGTAATGTCTTTGTAAATTTCCTCTTTCATATCCTGGATAGTTTTGCTGAGTTCATTGTTTCATTTAACTATGTCTTCTTGTATCTCATTGAGTTTCCTTATGATTTTTACTTGGAATTTCTTTTGATCATTTCAAGGATATCCTGCTCTATGGGGTCTGGTACTTGAGAGTTATTGTATCCTTTGATGGACTTGTATTTTCTTGTTTTTCATATTTCTAGTATCTCTACATTGATGTCTGGTCATCTGTTAGAGCAGTTGCTTCTTCTATTACTCTTCTTCCTTGGACTCCACTGGTGAATATCCTTGTGTCAATGCAGTAGAGTGGTTGGTCCTCCTCCTGCCCAGTGGCAGTGGCTGCTGTGGCTGCTGCTATGGTAGTAGTCTGCCCTTGCAGTGGCAGTGGCTTTGGCTGGCTGCCCACATGGGAGTGGTGCCTCCAGTAGCAGGCTGCTTGCACAATGATGGTGGCTTCTTGGCAATGCCAGTGTTTGTGACAACTGCAGCAGTACAGATTGCAGTAGCCACCTGCTTGGTTGTGGTGTCCACAGTGGCAGCCCACACAGCTATGGTGTCTGTAGAGGCAGGGGGGTTACCTTGTTCAGGCTGCAGCATCACCAAGGCTTCCTTTATTTCATCTGCAGTGTCTGAAGTAGTGGGGTTAACTTGTGAGGGAGGCAGTGGTGCTGGCAGTTGCAACAGCCTCCCTTGTGTCTGTGGTATTCTTTGTGATGTTCTCAGTGGGAGTGGGGTTGCCTCATGGAGGTGGCAGTGGCACCTGAAGCTGCAACTGCTTCCGTCATGTCTGCAGTGTATTTGGCAGCAGTAGGGTAGACTCATGTCAGTGGCAATGGTGGTGGTGGTTGCAGCCACCTTCCTCGTGTCTGTGGAGTCCACAGCTGGAGCAATGGGCCACCTGTAGGACTGCTGCTCTGTGGAAAGATGCTCTGTGATGGACATTAGTTCTGGGACCAAACAATGGCTCCTCTTGTTCAGGACAAGCAGTAGCAGTTGTGGTGGTGGGCATGTTTCATTCTTCTTCTGCAGGAGGAATGTGCTCTGGTCACCTCTTGTCCACCATCTTCCCAGAAGTTGGTTGTTTGTTTTCTTATCATATTGGAAAAAAGTACTTTGTCAAATATGTGAATTGCAAATAATTTTTGTCATTTAATTTTCTTACAAGTGTCTTTTACAGATCCAAATATGCAAAACTTTTGTACATTTTTACTTTGCCAAAGTTAGATCCATAATACTATTTCATTTATGGATTGTGCTTTTTGTATTATATATCAGAATTCTTTGCCTAATTTTTGCCTAAAAAAAGGAATGGAAGTTCTTTCCTATGCTTTCTTCTAAGAGTTTTATAGTTTGATATTTTACAAATGAACTTATGATCAATTATTTTTCTATTTTAAAATTTGATTATTAGCATATTTATTCTTACAAATAGAGATATTTCTTTATGCCCTTTGCATGACCTATCTCTTCCCAAACCCCCTCCCTCCCTCATCTCTAGCATCCGTAGTTTTGTTCTCTCCTTTTGAAAGTTCATCTTATTGTTGTGGTCTTTACTTTCTTTCATTCCTTCATTCCTTCCTCATCCCTCCTTCTTTCCCTCCTACCCTCCCTCCCTTCCTTTCTTCCTGCCTAGAAGCCAGTTACGAGTGAGAACATGTGGAAATTCTGTTTCTTTGTCTGGCTATTTCACTTAACATAATTTTCTCCAGACTCTTCCATGCTGCTGCAAATGGCAGAATTTCATTCTTTTTTATGAATGAGTGGTATTCCATTGGGTATATATGCCACATTTTCCTTATCCAGTCATCCATCAATGAACAACTTAGGCTGATCCCATATTTTGGCTATTGTAAATAGTGCTGCAATGAACATGGGAGTTCAGGTATCCATTCAACATGATGATTTCCATTGCTCTGGATATATACACAGCAGTGGGATTGCTGAATCATATGGTAGTTCTATATGTAATTGTTTGAGAAACCTCCATACTGTTTTCCATATGGCTGTGCTAGCTTGCAGTCCCACCAACGGTGTAGAAGAATTCCTCTTTCCCTGCATCCTTGCAGGCATTTGTTATTCTTGGTCTTTTTTTTTTTTTTTTTGCCCATTTTAAAAATTGGATTATTTGTTTTTCTACTGTGTAGTTGTTTGAGTTCTTTGTATATTCTGGATATTAATCCCTTGTCAGATGTATATTTGCAAATATTTTCTGCCATTCCATAGTTTGTCTTTCTGCTCTTTTGATTGTTTCCTTTGCTGTGCAGAAGCTTTTTATTTTGATATAATCCCATTTATTTATTTTTTCTTTTGTTGCTTGTGATTTTGGGCTCCTATCATAAGGTCTTTGCCCAGTCTTATTACCCGGAATGTCTCCTCTATATTTTTCTTTAGTAATTTTGTGGTTTCAGGTCTTATATTTGTCTTTAATTTGTTTTGTGTCAATTTTGGTATACAGTAAGAGATACAGGCCCAGTTTTATTTTAATGCACATGGATGTCCAATTTTCCCAGCACTATTTATTGAAGAGGCAGTTTTTCCCTCAATGTATGTTCTTGCTGTCTTTGTCAAAGATCAGTTGGCTATAAGTATGTGGGTTGATTCCCAGGTTTTGTATTCTATTCTATTGATCCAAATGTCTGTTTTAGTGCCAGTACCATGCTGTTTGGTTACAATAACTTTGTAATATAATTTGAAGTCAGGTAGTGTTATGTTTCTGGCTTTATATTTTTGGCTTAGGATTGCTTTGGCTATTTGGAGTTTTTTGTTGATCCATATGAATGTTTGGATTGCTTTTTTTCTGTGAAGAATGTCATTGGTATTTTGATGCAGATTGCATTGATGATCAATTTTAAGTTACTTTTTTAAAGGTGTGTAAGGTATACTTTTAGGTTTGCTTTTTTTTGTCTAAGTGTTCACTCACCATTTGTTGAAAATACTCTCCTATCCCGTCACCGAGTTGCCTTTGTATTTTTTTCAGAAGTTAATTTATGTCTGTGTGAGTATAGAACTGGATTCTCTAGTCTATTCCATTGATGTGTGTCTATCTTTTCACCAATACCATATCATCTTGATTACTATAGCTTTATAATAAATCCTAAAGTTGGGTAGTGTTTTTCCTTTAACTATGTTTCTTTTCAAAACTTTTTTGGCTATTCTAGTTTATTTGCCTTCCTATACAAACTTAAGAGTATGCTTTTCTCAGAAAAAAAAAAATCCTGCTAATATTTTGATTGTAACTATACTGAATGTAGACATCTATTTAGAGAGACTAGGCATCTTTCCCATGTTGAGTTCTTCCATCAATGAACATTGTATGTCTCCTCATTTGTTTATGTCTTCTATCTACTGAGGTTGTTTTTTACTTTATTCCTCTATATTTTTTCCAGTAGTTGTTCAAGGAATATCATATTCATATTTAACTTTTCACATCCTACTTAGAATTAATGTTTTATCACTTCAAATAAATGTAGAAACCTTGCCACCATATACATCCTTTTACCTTTCACCTTTCATATTGTAGTTGTCAGCATAAATTGAAAATACCACCAGAAAATTTTATAACTTTTGTTAACTGTGAAATATATATACTCATTTTATGTTTTGTTTCATTTTATTTTTTGATTGACAAAAATCATCTACTTATGTAAAACATGTTGTTTTGAACTATGTATACATTCTAAATTGGCTAAATTATGCTAATTAGCATATACATGAACTTACATACTTATTTTTTTGTGGTGAGAACACAAATTCTACTGTCTTAGTAATTTTCAAGAATACAATACATTGTTATTAACTATAGTCATCATGCTGTACAATAGATCTCTTGGACTTATTTTTCCCATCTAACTGAAATTTTGTAGCTTTTGATCAACATATCCCTATCTCCACCTGCTCCCCACTCTGCAGTACCCAGCCCCTGGTAAAGACCACCCTACTCTGTACTCTCTACTTTTATGAGTTCACCTCATAGTGTCCTCTAGGTTTATCCATGTTGTTGCAAATGACGAGACTTCCTTCTTTTTTTTAAGTGGAATAGTATTTCATTGTTTATACATACTACACTTTCTTTATTCATTCATCCACTGATGGACACTTAGGTTCATTCCATATCTTGGCTATTGTGAGTAATGCTGCAATGAATGTGGGAGTGCAGATATCTTTTCCACATACTGATTTTATTTCCTTTGGATATGTATCCAGTAAAGGGATTAATGGATCATATGCTGGTTCTATTTTTAATTTTTCAGGGACACTCAATACTGTTTCCATAATGGTGGTACTAATTTACATTCCCAACAAAAGCATACAAGGGTTTCTTTTCTCCATATCCTCTTCAACACTTGTTCTCTTTTACCTTTTTGATAATATACATTCTAACAGGTGTGAGATAATCATCAGAGAAATGCAAATTAAAACCACATCGATATACCCTTATTTTGGTTTTAATTTGCATTTCTCTGATGATTAGTGATGTTGAAAATTTTTTATATATACCTGTTTGCCATTTATATCTCTTCTTTTGAGAAAAATTTATTAAGATCATTTGCTCATTTTTTAATCAAATAACTTGTTTTCTTACTACTGAGTTGTTTGAGTTCCTATATATTTTAGGTGTTTTCCCTGGTCCCATATGTTGTTTCTTCACTGTGTTGACTGTTTCCTTGGTTGTGCAGAAACTTTTTAGTTTGATATAATCCCATTTGTCTACTCTCACTTTTGTTGTCTGTGCTTTTGGGATCATATCCAAAAAATTATTGCCAGACCAATGTCATGGAGCTTCCGCCCTGTGTTTTCTTCTAGGGAATTTATAATTTCAGGTTTTACTTTTAAGTCTTTAGTCTATTTTGGATTAGTTTTTGTATATGATATAGGGGTCTAATTTTATTCATCTGTATGTGGATATCCAGTTGTGCCAATACCATTTATTGAAGAGACTGTCCCCTTTTCATTGTGTGTTCTTGACATCTCTGTCAAAAATCAATTGACTGTAAATGCGTGGATTTATTTCTGGGCTTTCTATTCTGTTCCGTTGGTTATGTGTCTGTTTTTATGTTAGCACCATCATGTTTTGATTACTATAGCTTATTAGTATATTTTGAAGTCAGTGTGATGCCTCCAGCTCTGTTCTTTTAGCTGAGGATTGCACTGGCTATTCAGGGTGTTTTGTGATTCCATACAAATTTTAGAATTGTTTTTTCTATTTCTGTGAAAAATGACCTAAGAATTTTGATAGAGATTGCATTTAATGTGTAGATCTCTTTGGATAGTATGGTCATTTTAACAATATTAACTCTCCAATCCATAACCATGGGATATTTTTCCATTTATCTGTATCTTCTTAAATTTTTTTTCATTAATGTTTCATAGTTTTCAGTGTATGTGTCTTTCACCTCCTTGGTTAAATTTATTCCTGTGTGTGTGTGTGTGTGTGTGTGTGTGTGTGTGTGTGTGTGTGTGTATTTTGAATTTTTGTAGTTATTGTAAATGGGATTGTTGTTTTGATTTCTTTTTCAGATAGTTTGTTGTTAGTGTATGGAAATGCTACTGATTTTTGAATGTTGATTTTATACCCTGCAACTTTACTGAATTTGTTTATTATTTCTAACAGTTTTTTTGGCAAAGTCTTTAGGGTTTTTTATATATAAGATGTCATTTGTAGTCAGGGACAATTTAACTTCTTCCTTTCCAATTTGGATGCTGTTTATTTATTTCTCTTGCCTAATTGCTCTGGCTAAGACTTCTAATACTATGTCAAATAAAAGTGGCTAGAGTGGGCATCCTTGTCTTGTTCCTCATTTTAGAGAAAAAGCTTTCAGCTTTTCACCATTGAGTAGAATATTAGCTGTGGGTTTGACATATATGGCCTTTATTGTGCTGAGTTACATTTCTTTTATACCTAATTTAATAGGAGTGTTTAATCATAAAAGGATGTTGAATTTTGTCAAATGCTTTTTCTGCATCTATTGAGATGATCATATGTTTTTTGTTTTTCATTCTGTTAATGTGGTATATCATATATGTAGATTAGCATTTATTGAGCCATCCTTAATATCCCTGCAATGAATACCACTTGATCATGGTAGATGATTCTTTGAATGTGATGTTGAATTCATTTTGCTTGTATTTTGTTAAGGACTTTTGTATCTATGCTCATCAAGGTTACTGGCCTCCAACATTTTTTCTTGTGGTATCCTTGTCTGGCTCTGGTAGCAGGGTAATTCTGGCCTCATGACGTGAGTCCAAAAATATTATCTCTTCCTTAATTTTTGAAAAAATCTGAAAGTGTTGAATTATTAGTTCTTCTTAAATGTTTGGTAAAATTCATTGATGAAGTCCTCAGATTCTGGGCTTTTTATTTATTTTTTTGATGGGAGGCTTTTTGTTACTGATTCAATCTCCTTTTTCATTATTGGTCATTACATTAATTGTACTATATAGTCCAAAGAATTTAAAAAGAGAAAATTAGTCTGTTATGCATACTCAGATGGGTTGATTCCCAGGTTTAAAATTTCTATTGCTCTTTCTCCTTCCCAACACCACCTTCTACTGGAACTTTCTTTGGGTTTTCCTTCATAGCTTATCAATTGTTAATGAATTCTTTTGGTGTTCTTTCATCTTAGAATTCCTTGACTTTGCTTTTATTTTTGAACAAATATAGAATAACTGAATATGGAATTGTGGGTTGACAGTTCTTTAATTTTAGCACTTAAAAAATGTTGTTCCATTATTTTCTGGCCTCCCTGGTTTTTCATGAGAAATCTCCAATCATTTAAATTGACTGCAGTCAACTCAAGGTGTTTCCTTATATGTAATATGTTGGTTTTCTGTGGTTGCTCTTGAGAGTTTTCCTTTATCTTTTATTTTAGCCCTTTTGATGTGCCTGGGTATGTATTTTTCTGCGTTTATCCCCTTGGCAGTTTTCTGAGCTTGTTTATCTGCCAGTTTGTCTTTCAACAAACTAAAAAAGATTTAGTTATTATTTCTTCAAATGTGTTTCCTGCACCAAATCTTTTCTCCTCTTCTTTTGGGAGTTTGAGAACATGTATGTTTATCTTTTTATATTGTCTCATAGGTACCTGAGGCTTTGTTTCTTTAAAAAACCCAAAAAACGAACCTCAATTTTATAACAGTTGCTCAGATTGGATGATTTTTACTGATCTAATGTCAAGTTTCACTGACTCTTTTATTTGTCATTTCCATCATTATTGAGCCAATCCATTGAATTTTATATCAATTATTGTATTTTTCAACTCTAAAATTTCCATTTGGTTTTATTTTATAGCTTCTATTTCTCTGCTGAGACTTTCTTTTTATTTTTTTCAAGAATATTTATCTTTACTTTGACATTGTTGTAGTAACTACTTTTAAATCTCTGTCATATAATTACAACATCTGCGTCATCTCAGAGTTGGTTTCTGTTACTGTCTTTTCCTTTAAGAATTTGTCAGATTTTCCTAGTTTTTTGTATGTTGTGTAACTTCTTATTGGATTCTAGACATTTGAAAAATTATGTTATGACACACTGAGTCTTTTATAAGTCTTATGGAGATTGTGTTTTTGTTTTTGTTTTTCTAGCCATCAATCAATCTGGTCAGGTTAAGACCACAAATTCTGACTCACCTTCCATGGACTATGGTTCTTTTTTTTTTCTCTTCAATATTTAATATACAGTTTTTTTCAATTATATGTGTGTGTGTGTGTGTGTGTGTGTGTGTATACACACCTTTATAAAACAATTCACTCAATATTGAAATTATGTTTTAGTTGGTACATTTTTCCGTAGGGGATCACAATAGTAATTCTTTAAGGTTTTTACTACTCTTGTTTTTTATTGAATCATAATTGATTGTACATATTTGTGGGGTACAGTGTTGACTATCAACACCTGTGTGCAATATGTGATGCTCAAGTCGGGATAATTAGTATTAACAATGCTACACAATGTAATCACTTTTTGTGGCCCTTTACCAATTTCTTGCTTACCCCTCTCCCCTCCCCCTCTCCCAACTCTGGTGGCCTCAGTTCTGTTCTTTCTTTTTGAAAATTCAATGAATTATTGTGGTTGTTGTATCTTTCTTTCATTATTTGTTTATATTTTTAGCTCCCACCTATGAGTGAGAACATGCAGTATTTTTTTTTTCTGTGTCTGGCTTGTTTCACTTAAGATAATGTTCTCCAAGTTCATCCATGTTGCTGCAAATGGCAGAATTTGATTCTTTTCTTATGGCAGAATAATATCCCTGGACTATGGTTCTAGTGTCAGTTCTGTTTTCAAAGGCTTTGGAGTACTCATTGAATCTGTTCAGCGTTTGCACCTTCCAAGAGCAATCTAAAATCTGGGCAGTCGTCTGCTCCATAGTTCAGTTCTTTTTAGAGACTACCCAAGCACAATTAGGGGCCTATCCCTGCTTGAGCAAGTTGGGGTGAGTCCAGGAGCTTCTCTTTCTCAAGTTCTGTCCTCTTTGCTATCTCACTCACACTCTTTGGCACCTAGGGCTGCCAAAAATGGGGCTTTAGTCTTTCCGTGCTTTACTGCTCACTTCCTACAATTGACTCAGCCTTCAGAACCAAATTGCAGGAGGATAGTGAGAGAAAAAAAGAGCAATATGGATTTTCTACACACTCCTTAAACAATAAGTTTCTCTGGTCAGAAAGAATGATATTCCTCCCTTGCAGTTTAAGGGGCACGTTCAGCCAGTAATAGTGACTGCCATGGAATAGTTGCAGCCATGGAGATGGAAGTGTCTGGGGACAGGGCTGGTAAAAAGAGAGGAAAAGAACAGGGAGTTTATCCTACTTTCTCTGTCCTGTAGGGAGGCACCTTCCTTCTTCAGGGATCAAAATGAAAGGTCTTCTCTTAGAGCTTTTTACTGTCCACACATGGTTCATAACTCTGGAATTTATGCTACCTTTGAATCCTCGTTGGGGGTACGGAATTAAAAATAAACAAATAAACTCACTGACAAATCTATCAGACTTTAAGTTCTGGTTTCTCTGTCCAACACATTTACTTTTCAGAGTCTTTAGAGAGTTGCTTTACACATTCTATCCAGAAATTTTAGTTGCATTTAGTAGAAGAGATAGGATGGAGTGTGCCTGCTCTATCTTAACTAGAACTGGAACTTGTCTATAAAGTGGCTTCAGGGATAATCATGACATGTGAACCTACTACTACTGAGACTGTACACTTTTTGAAACTGGATGTTGTATTACAACTGGCAAACCAGTCTGTAAAAAATCTGGTAAACAGGCTGGTAAAAAACAAACAAACAAAAAAACAAAGTAGAAGGAAGAAAATTTTCTGGAGTGTTATTGGAGACATCTTAGAAAAAACCAAGCATTTATATATCCTCAGTAGGACTTGATGAGATAAACAGAGCAGGGGAAAAATCTTCTGGATAACACATTTCAGAGTTCAGGAATAAAGAAAGGCTGGAAGTATCCTTCTGATACCATATGACTCGGTAGATTTTCCAGGACTTAGTCTACCATTTCCTTTTAGCTCTCCACCACACACGTTTCTGGGAAAGTTCTAATTACCTTCTCTGTTGAAAGTACGTTGCTGCTCACAAAACAGGTGGTGTGTAATAAACTATCAAAATATCAACTTGCAAAGAGTATGAGAAACTACAATTTTTCTCACTTAAGTAGTTCAGTGGAATTAACTGACGCCTCAAACCAAGCCTTCCGACTCTTAAAATGGTGATAATGAGTTATGAATGACCTTACTGTTGTAAATACTTACAAAAACTTCTAAATTACTCTCAGCAGTAATAGGCAGAAAACATAACAAGCCAAAGGCTAGAGCTGGGAATCCCAGCTGTTTAATTATAATACCTGGCTTACTTATTAGAGCATAGTGGATCATGGAATTTTCCACCCTCTTCCTTCTCTGCTTTGGAAGACATCTACCCATTTTCTCATGCTTACACCTCCTTACTTTGTATTTAAGATTGGGAAAAAAAATTCTCCCTATGAAAAGGTAAAGACTACTTGACTGGACTGGCATGTTGAAAACATGTGGTTAGAAAGATGTTCCATGAAATCTGTCATTTCTAATAGGTTCTTCCTAATCAACTCAAATCACGTTGTTTTTTTTAAACAGTCTGCATTGCCTCATAGATACTAATAGTTGTGACTAATTTCACTATCTTTGGAAAAATGGTGAAAGTTAGTGAAATTAGGCACAACTATTAGTATCTATGAGGCATATCTACCAACTATGGTGTAGAGATGGAGCCACAGATATAACTGAGAAATATTGTGTTATTGTCATTACAAGGCTGTAGTTATGTCTCTACCACGTGGTGGTATTTGTTTGGGAAATTTATGAGTTCCTCACTTTTTTGAGGCATCCATGTTTTGGCTAGCTGACTCTGGAGAAGGAGATGTTATGAAAAGAATTCATTTTGTGGATGAATAGTTGAATAAAGTGAACCTTAATCTCATGTTCAACGCTGCTATTCTATTACTTAAATAAATATGTAACCTCAGCCCCACGGATTTGTGATATTTAAATCCTTGAAGGAATATTCCTAAATTGAGGATAAAGTTTATTTTAGGCAGCCCAAAGGACAGAAGCAGAATTAATGAAACTCTGGGAAGGTACATTTTAGTTCATTACATGGAATTATCTTTTATTTATTAAGTTTACAATTTATATGTGATTTAAGAGTGTACTGAAAATGAAACAAGTTTTCTGAAAATGTTGCTAGTGCTCATTCATCCCCTTCAATATCACAATATGCTAGTCCTCCATTTGGAACTTTGATGTTTAGGCCCTCAATGTTTTTATTATTTTAGCCGAATTCATTCATGTTAGTCTCTGCCCTTTTCACTCTATCCTGTACTTTCTTTCAGATTCATCTTCCTAAGATAAGTCTTTCATTATGTCACTACTCTCCTTGTGAAATAGTTTATTTTGTTTTTATATAAACAGATATCATTTAAAAAATATTTAATGTAAAATATGCCATACACAAATAAAATGCACAAAGCAAAGGCTCAGACTATAAAATTTTTCAAAAAGAAAGCACCCTTGTAATTACCACTCAGGTCCAGAAATAGAAACAGCCAAGACCCCAGAAACTCCATATGCCCCTCCAATCCTTGGCCCTACACTATTCTTGAAAAAGGGATTATCTTGATTTTCCATAAGTACTTCCTTACTTTGTTTATACGTTTACCATCAACGTATGTACCTCTAAGTACTGTGTTTTAGCTCTACCAGTTTTTTGAATTTATATAAATAAAATCATATGGTATATGTTCTTTTGTGCCTACCTCCTTCACCTAAAAATATTTTGTAAAATTCATATATGTTGCATTACTAGTAGTTAAGTCATTTTCATTTCTATGTAGTATTTCATTGTATAAACATAACACAATTTACTCATTTTATCCTTGATGGACATTTGAGTTGTATCCATTTGGGGACTATTACAAATACTGCTGTAAATATTCCTGTATATAACTCTTGGTACACATTAGATAATAGGATATAACATTAGTAGATGTCTTAGTCCATTTAGGCTGCTATAACAAAACTACTATTTATAAATAAAATAAATTTATTTTGCACAGTTCTGGAGCCTGGGAAGTCCACATTTAAGTTGTCAGCCAATGTGGTGTCTACAGAAGGTCCACTTCCTGGTTCAGAGATGGTTGTCTTCTCACTATAACCTCATTTGGCGGAAGGGGTGAGGGAGTTCTCTGGGGTTCCTTTCATAATGGCACAAATCCCATTTATGAGGACTGTGCCCTCATGATCCAATTACCTCCCAAAGGTCCAACCTCCAAATACCACCACATTGGGCATTTGGTTTCAACATATGAATTTGTGGAGAACACAAATATTTAGTCTACAGCAGCAGATAGTGCCAAGGTGATGTCGAAAGTCATTGTGTTAATTTATACTCCCACTGGGATGAAAATTCCAGTTGTTCTATATCCTTGCCAATGCTAGATATTAATAATGTGTTTTGTTTTTGTTTTGTCTTACTTTTAGCCCTGTGGGGGATCTTCAGTAATATCACATTGTTTTAATTTGTATTGTTCTAATTATTAATGAGGTTTCACACCTTTACATGTTTTTATTAGCCATTTTGATAATCTATTCTGTGAAGTATCTAAGTTCCTTACCTCTTCTATTACATATTTTTCTTTTTTTAACTTTAATCTAACTTTATTTAACTTTATATTGAGAAGTTAAGTTTAAGAAAATTTAACTTCTCAATATACAGTGTAGTCGATTTTCACGACCCTTTACCGATTCCTCTTCCCCCTCCCTCTCTCCCGTCCCCGAAACATCATATCTGTTCACTTGTCTTAAAAAGTTGGAGGAATTGTTGTGATTGTTGTGTCTTCTTCCCCCCTCCACACTTTGTTTGTGTGTGTGTCTATTTATTTATTTATTTTTAGCTCCCACAAATAAGTGAGAACATGTGGTATTTCTATTTCTGCGCCTGACTTGTTTCACTTGATATAATTTTCTCTAAGTCCATCCATGTTGTTTCAAATGGTAGTGCTTTGTTCTTTTTTATAGCAGAGTAGAATACTATTGTGTAGATGTACCACAGTTTTCTTATCCACTCATCTGATGATGGACATTTGGGCTGGTTCCAACTCTTGGCTATTAAAAATAGTGCTGCAATAAATGTTGCAGTACAGGAATCCCTTAGGCATGATGATTTCCATTCATCTGGGATATTCCCAGCAGTGGAAGAGCTGGGTCATACAGTAGATCTATCTGTAATTGTTTGAGGAACCTCCATACCATTTTCCATAAAGGCTGCACCATTTTGCAGCTCCACCAACAATGTACGAGAGTTCCTTTTTCTCTGCAACTTCTCTAGCACTTATCATTCTCAGTCTTTTGGATATTAGTCATCCTAATTGGGGTGAGATGCTATCTTAAAGTGGTCTTGATTTGCATTTCCTGGATGCTGAGTGATGTTGAGCACTTTTTCATGTGTCTGTTGGCCATTTGTATATCTTCCTTTGAGAAATGCCTATTCAGCTCCTTTGCCCATTTCTTAATAGGGTTATTTGTTTTTTCACTGTTGTCTGAGTTCCTTGTATATTCTGGATATTAACCCGTTGTCAGATGTATATTTTGCAAATATTTTCTCTCACTCTGTTGGTTGTCTTTTCACTCTGTTGATTGTTTCTTTTGCTATGCAGAAGCTTTTTAGTCTGATATAATCTTATTTGTTTATTTTATCTTTAGTTGCCTGTGCTCTTCGGTCCTGTTCATGAAGACTTTACCTACTCCTACTTCCTGGGCTGTTTCCTCTATGTTTTCTTTAAGGAGTTTTATTGTTTCAGGGTGTATATTTAATGCTGTAATCCAGTTTGAATTGATTTTTGTATATGGTGAGAGATATTGGTCTAGTTTCATTCTCCTATATAAGAATATCCAATTTTCCCAGCACCATTTGTTGAAGAGGTAGTCTCTTCCCCAGTGTGTGGACTTGCTGCCTTTGTCAAAGATCAGATGGTTGTAGGTGTATGGGTTGATTTCTGGGTTCTGTATTATATTCCATTGATCTGTGTGTCTGTTTTTGCCAGTACCATGCTGTTTTGGTTATTATAGCTTTGTAATATACTTTAAAGTCAAGTAGTGTTATGCCTCCAGCTTTATTTTTTTTGCTCAGGATTGCTTTGGCAATGTGTGGTCTTTTGTTATTCCATATAAATGTCTGGATAGTTTTTTTCTAATTTCAGAGAAAAAATGTCATTGGAATTTTGATTGGGGATTGCATTGAATCTGTAGATCACTTTGGGTAATATCGACATTTTTGCAGTGTTAATTCTTCCAATCCAAGAGCATGGGATATCTTTCCATCTTCTTGTGTCCTCTTTAATTTCTCTCAGCAGTGGTTTGTAGCTCTCATCATAGAGATTTTTCATATCTTTAGTTAACTTTATTCCTAAGCATTTTATTTATTTATTTTTGGTGGCATTTGTAAATGGGCTAGCATTCTTGACTTCTTTTTCTGCATGTTCACTGTTGGATTATAGAAATGCTACTGATTTTTTTGTGTTGATTTTGTATACTGCAACTTTACTGAAATCATTTATCAACTCTAAGAGTTTTTTTGTAGAGGCTTTAGGCTGTTCAATGTATAGGATCATATCATCCACAAATAGGGACAGTTTGACTTCATCTTTTCCAATCTGGATGCCCTTTATTTCCTTCTTTCCTCTGACTGCTCTGGCTAGTACTTCCAACTCTATGTTGAATATGAGTGGTGAGAGTGGGCATCCTTGTCTAGTTCCTGTTCTTAAGGGAAAAGCTGAGGTTTTCCCCATTCAGAATGATATTGACAGTAGGCTTATCATAAATGGCTTTAATTATGTTGATATACTTTCCATCTATGCCTAACTTGTAAAGAGTCTTTATCATGAAAGAATGTCGAATTTTGTCAAATGCTTTTTTAGCATCTATAGAGATGATCACATGGTTTTTGTCTTTGCCTTTATTGATGTGGTGTATCACATTTATTGATTTGTGTATGTTGAACCAAACTTGCATCCCTGGGATGAATGCCACTTGATCATGCTGTATAATTTTGTTTGGGTCTTCTCTCTTTTTTTCTTAGTTAGCCTTGCTAAGGGTTTGTGAATTTTATTTATCTTTTCCAAAAACCAACTTTTTGTTTCATTGATCTTTTGTATTATTCTTTGGGTTTCTATTTCATTAAGTTCTGCTCTGATCTTAATTATTTCTTCCCATCTACTAATTTGGGTTTGGATTGTTCTTGTTTTTCTAGATCTTTAAGGTGAAAAGTGAGGTTGTTTATTTGCCATGTTTCTATTCTTCTAAAGTAAGCATTTAATGTGATAAATTTTCCCCTTAATACTGCTTTTGCAGTATCGCACAGTTTTTGGTATGATGTGTCAATATTTTCATTAGTTTCAATAAATTTTTTGATTCCC
The DNA here is from genome assembly GCF_027409185.1 of Cynocephalus volans. Taxonomy (NCBI): domain Eukaryota; kingdom Metazoa; phylum Chordata; class Mammalia; order Dermoptera; family Cynocephalidae; genus Cynocephalus; species Cynocephalus volans. The sequence continues at coordinate 24,196,438 of NC_084463.1, forward strand.
TGTTTAATTTCTTCTTGGACCCATATGTCATTAAGTAGACTATTGCTTAATCTCCATGTGTTTGTATAGTTTCCAGAGTTTCATTTATTGATTTCTAATTTTAATCTATTGTGATCAGAAAAAATACATGGAAAAATTCCAATTTTTTTGAATTTGTTGAGACTTGCTTTGTGACCTAATATGTGGTTTATTCTGGAGAATGTTCCATGTACTGATGAGAATAATGAATATTCTGAGGTTGCTGGGTGGAATGTTCTGTAGGTAACTGCCAAGTCCTAATGGTCTAAAGTTTTGTTTAGATCTTGTGTTTCTCTATTGATTCTTTGCCTAGATGATCTGTCCAATGTTGAGAGTGGGGTGATCAGGTCCCCCGCTATTATGTTGTCAGTGTCTGTCTCTTTCTTGAGATCTAATAGTATTTGCTTTGTAAATCTGGCTGCTCTGACATTGGGTGTGTATATATTTACGATTGTTATGTCTTCTTGATGGATAAATCCTTTTATCATTATATATTGGCCATCTTTATCTCTTTTAATGGTTTTTGCTTTAAAGTCTATTTTATCTGATATGAGAATAGCTACTCCAGCTCATTTTTCATTTCTATTTTCCTGATATATCTTTTTCCATCCTTTCACTCTTAGTTTAAGTGTGTCTTAACAGGTTGGGTGAGTCTCCTGAAGACACCATATTGTTGGGTCCACTTTTTTAATCCAGTCAGTCATTCTGTGTCTTTTGAGTGGGGAATTTAATTCCTTTACATTTAGAGCTATTATTGAAAGTTGTTGATTTATTCCTAGCACTTTAGTGATTTTTGTTAAGATGTCTTAAGTACTTTTTATTCCTTTCTTCCTAAATTTTCTGCTTGTCTTCTGTATTTGTTGGTTTCTTGGTGTGGTAGATAAACTATGTATTTTCTTTATTGTTAGCATTTTTGTTTTGATGGTAGGTTTCATTCTTTCTTGAGTGTTCATGGCAGTGATGGTTGTTTGTGAGGTATCAAACTCAGTACTTCCTTGAGAATTTCTTTTAAGGCTGGTCGTGTTGTAGTGAACTCCTGCAGTTTTTGTTTGCCTGAGAAATATACTATTTGTCCTTCATTTTGGAAGGATAGCCTTTGTGGGTAAAGCATTCTTGGCTGGCAATTTTTGTCCTTTATTATTTTGAATAGATCATCCTATACTTTTCTAGCTTTTACGGTTTCTGATGAAAAGTCTGATGTTATTCTGATTGGGGTTCCCTTATAGGTGACTTGCTGCTTCTCTCTTGCATTTTTAAGATTCTCTCTTTGTCTTTGAGTTTTGCCAGTTTGACTATCACATGTCTTGGAGAGGACCTTCTTGGGTTGAATACGTTAGGGGATCTTTAGGCCTCCTGAATCTGGAGATCTGTGACTTTCCCTATACCTGGGAAGTTTTCTGCTATTATTTCATTGAATATGTTTTCAATGCCATTTCCTTTTCCTCCCCTTCTGGAATACCCATGATTTGGATATTTGAGTGCTTAAGGTTGTCCATTACCTCTTTTAGATTTTCTTCAATTTTTAAAATTCTTTTTTCTTTTTTTCTGGTCTGCCTGCATTAATTCAAACAGCCTGTCTTCGAGGTCAGAAATTATCTCTTCTGCTTCTTCTAGACTGCTAGTTAGACTCTCTGTTGTGTTTTTTATTTCATTGAATGAATCCTTCAGCTCCATAAGCTCTGCTACATTCTTTCTCAAGGCATTGATTTCTTTGTACATTTCTTCTTTCAGATCCTGTATATATTTTTCTCATTTCATTGTGTTGTATAACTGAGTTTTCTTGTATCTCATTTAGTTTCCTTAGAATTGTTGCTATATATTCTTTGTCAGTCATTTCAAAGACTTCCTGTTCTACAGGATCTATAGCTTGAGAGATATTGTTTTCCTTTGGTGGTGATGTACTTTCTTGATTTTTCATATTTCTGGTATCTTCCCTTTGGTGTTTTGTTATTGTGGCAGGGGGTATGACTGTCCACTCATTTCACCCTGAAGTCTGGCTTGGATCCTGAAGGAACTGCCACTTCTGGTCTGCAGGAACTAGTCTGAGCTGCATGTTCCATGGTACCTGTCTTTTCCAGTCTGGCTGTCTCAAGGTGTGTGGGCTCTAAGGCTCTTGAGACTTTCTAAGCTGCAGGGACCAACACTGGCTGAAGTTCCAGCAGTGCCTGCCTTTTCTGGCATGGCTCCATATTTTTCTTTTTCTTACTGATATATATGAGTTTTTATTTGTAGAATATAAGCCATTGTGGGTATTGTCTTTTACTTTATGACTTGACTTTTCACTTAACAACTTAATGGTATTTTCTGAAGAACCAAACTTCTTAATTCTAATTAGTATACTATATTAACTAAGTAATTATAATTTATCAACTTTTCATTATTGCTAGTGCTTTTGTGTCTTAAGAAAATTTTCTACATTGTAAGTTCTACATTAGTTTGTAGAAATCACATACAATCCACTCAGATTTTTTTTTTCAAATAAAATGAAGTTAGAGTCAACTTTTACTTTTTGCCATGTGGACATCTGACTGAATAGCATCATTTCCCAGAGTCAGTTCTTTTCCAGCGGTGTACCGTCCTACCTTTATTTAACTCAGGTGTGGGTCTGAAGTTAAACACTGTATTATGTTGAATTTATCTATTAGTCTATATTTGTGCCAATATCACACTGTTTTAAAATTACTGTAGTCTCGGGGCTGGCCCCGTGGCGCACTTGGGAGAGTGCAGCGCTTGGGAGTGCAGCGGCGCTCCCGCTGTGGGTTCGGATCCTGCATAGGAATGGCCAGTGCACTCACTGGCTGAGCGCGGTGCAGACGACACCAAGCCAAGGGTTGCGATCCCCTTACCGATCACAAAAAGACAAAAAAAAAAATTACTGTAGTCTTAATATCTGGTAGAGTAAGTCTTAACCACTTTGTTCTCTTCAAGATTACTTTAGCTATCTTTATTGTTTTACATTTCCAAGGGAATTTTAGAATTGACTTAAAAATTTCTATAAAATAATGTGTGGGGATTTCCATTAGAATTGTACTTGATGCATATATCAAATTTGAAACCCAGAATTTAAGATAATAATATCAAAAAACAAGAATGATGTCACATACTAGTAAAATTAACTACAGAAAAGTAAGAAATATTAATCATAAGTACACATGGACCTTTCCATATAATCTCTAAATATATTAAACAACAGCTACCAGAATTGAAATTAGAAACAGATGAAACAAAAATTTTAGCTGGAATTTGAACATACCCTTTTCAGAAACTGACAGAACAATTGGACAAGACATAAACAGCCATTTAAGCACATAAATAATACATTTATTCATCCCAAACAACTGTAGTGAAATTCCACACCTAACAGACAGAAAAAATACATTTTTTTCTAGTACACTTGTAATATTTGTAGAAACAGGCTTTAAAAGAAGTCTCAGGAATTTCAAATATTCAATGCATACAGACTATCTTCTCCAATTGTAATGCAATAAAATTAAAAATCAGTAACAAAAGAAGGAGTTTTAAAAACCTATTAGTATGGACTTCAGCTTCTGGATGAACTACAGTAACAAGGACTGAATTTACTCTCCCACCTGAAAGAAGTAAAGAAATGAACAAAGTATTTTAAAAAATGGTTCTCCAAACTCTGGACATCAGCTGATAAAGGACAGTGATCCCCTAGAGACAGAAAAAAAATGAGATGAGAGCTATGATGTCCCAACTTACTGCCTGGAACAAGTTTTCAGGATGTGGTCCAAGAGTCTTCCTGAGTTGAGGAGATGGACCTAGGAGTCCAGAGAGAGGCCAAGGAAGCTAGACAAATACTGATACACATTTTTCAAATTTGATGAAAATTGTAAATCTACAGACCCAGGAAGCTCAGTGAATCCCAAGCACAAAAAGCATGAAGGAAGCTACAGCAAGGTGCATAAAAATCAATTTTTAAAAAATTAGTGATGAAGAGAAAATCTTAATAGTAGCCAGAGTGGAAAAATGAGAATTATGTATAGAGTAACGAAGAGTAGAATAGCATATTTCTCACGGGAAGTAATGCACACCAGACAGTGGAACATCTTTAAAGTATTAGAAACTAAAACAAACAAGCCAAACCACCTGAATCAGCTTAGGGTTCTTAACACTATGACATTATTTTTCAAAACTTAAGGTAAAATGAAGACATTTTTAGACATGCAAAAGTTGAAAGAACTCATCACCAGTAGACATACATTATAAAATCTGTTAAAGCAAGAAAGATAATATTGGGTGAAAATATAGAACTACAAAAAATGAGTAACACTGAAAATGGTAATTATGTAGTTAGATATAAATACCCACCTTTTTTATTATTTAAGTCTCTTTAAAAGATAATTGTTTAAGACAAATATAATAACAATATGTTGTGAAGGTTATAATGAACATAGAAGTAAAATATATGACAAAAAATATCACGAAAGGGGTGGGTAGTAATGAAAATGAATTGTTATAAGTTTCTTATTCTATATATGAAGAAGTATATTGTTTAAAGGTGGACTCTGAGAAGTTAAAATGTATATCACAAACTCTAAATGTAATAAAGCAATGTGTGGTAGCTAATAAGTAAACAAGAGTAGAATTATAAAAATATATTCAATTTATACAAAACAAGGCAGAAGGCTCTCGCTTCCTGCCTCGTGCTGTGATCTTGTTCAAGCCCCTGGGTCCTTTCTGTCCACCTCTCTCACCAGTCCTCAGTGCTTCTGCCTTTGCTAATGTTGGAACCTTAGCATGAAAGACTGTGCCTGAGGGGAAACCATAGTTAAATGTATTAGTTCTCGGACTTTCAAGATGGCGGTGGCTGCGGCGGTTGACGCAGAGTAGCTGAGGTGGAAAAGGCGGCCACTGGGCCTCAGGCAGCCGGGAAACTTGTGGACCTTCCTCTTGCCATCTCTTAAGGGAGGACCGCTGCTGGTGGCTGGTCGTGGGAGGTGACCGCCACTTTGCCCCCGGCAGGAGAGCCTGCCTCATTTACAGGCAACAGCTTTGAAGTGTGCAGCAGGAAAAGAACTGTTTCTTAGCTGCAAAAGCGAGTCTCGAAACAGGGAACATGGCGCCAGGGCTGCTGTGGATGCAGCCAGGATCCCGGAGGCCGGGGCCGCGCTGAAGGCGACCAGCTGCCCTATTCAGGATTCGAGGTTTCAGGCCAGCATTAAAGAAGATTACTGGGAGCGCCTGAGCTGTGCCGCGACTGAACAGCCCAAGGTGGCAGGGGCTGAGAACATGGAAGGGGACAAACCAGAGACAGAGAGTGAACACCGACCTGGCAAAACCCTGTGAGTGACCCCTGGCCCAGCTCTTTTTGGGGGGATTACGCCCACCTGGCTCCCGCCTGCATCACCAGGCCACTCACCGCCCCGGGGCTGCCTCCATTTTCACAGGTGCTGGCAGCTCCGCCCGGCTCGGCCGTCACTGAGCCTTCCCACTTGCTTGGCCCGGCGCGGGGCTTTCCAGAGCCTGCGGGCCGGCCTTCCCTCCCACTCCCTCCATGGTTCTCTGGCGGGGCTGGTGGCGGGGGGTGTCCCCGGCCAGTGTCGGGAGGGCAAGGAAGTACGGGCGGGCCGAATGTCACTCCACCACACCCTGGACTCCAGCCCCCAGTAAACTTCCTGTTACTGGGAGGCAGATACCATCTCTGCAGCCACCAGTTCGGACAAAAGCCTAACCAATTTCTAGTTGGGAATAGTGTGGTAGGAGAGTTCCCAGGTCCACTTGAACCTGCTGGAGAGCAGGCTGCAGGTGGGTGCTAGATTCAGTCTATGCCGGGGGGATACAAAGGTGAACAAGACCCGAGAAAGATCTACACAGTGCTACAAAGGCACCCAGAGAGACCGGTCGTCTGTGCCTAGCAGAAACCTGGTAGACTTCCTGGGCGAGGCGGTGCTGAGCAGGGTCTTGAAGGCCCAGCTGATAGAAGAGGGGTGCAGAAGACACGCCCCAGCCCAGCACAGTGCGAACACAGTGGAGCAACGTGCGACCTGGGAGGCGGAGACTCGACAGAAACCACACACCCGGTGAGGTCGCCACTGCACGATCCAACAGCCTGGGCCAGAGCACATGGAACAGGGAGAAGTCCTGCACAGGAAGTGAAAGCTCAACAGAGATCACACACCCTGTGGTACGTGATCCACCAGCCCAGCAGAGTCCAAGCTGACCAGAAAGGTGGCTCCCCGGAGAAGCCGAAGACCCGAGGCAACCACACACACAAGGCACTAGAGGCCAACTGAGCAGTCACGGAGGGAGCCATACGAAATTGGCAACCACAGCAACATCCTAGTTAGTCATTAGTCTCAAACCGGTGGACTGTGAAACCCCCTGCCACAATGAATAAACACCCCAAAAAAAGATACCAGAAATACAAAAAATCAAGAAAGTACACCACCAAAAGTTAATAAATTTCAAACTCTAGATCCTATAGAACAAGAAGCCACTGAAATAACTGACAAGGAATTTCGAGTGATAATTCTAAGGAAACTGAATGAGATACAAGAAAACTCAGCTAGACATCATGATGAAATGAGGAAAAGTATACAGGATCTGAAAGAGGAAATGTACAAAGAAATCAATGTCCTGAAAAAAAATGTAGCAGAACTTGCTGAACTGAAGAAGTTATTCAGCGAAATAAAACACACAACGGAGAGTTTAACCAGCAGGCTTGTCGAAGTTGAAGAGAGAACATCTGAACTTGAAGATGGGCTGTTTGAAATAACACAAGCAGACAAAATGAAAGAAAAAAGAATCAAGGACATTGAAGAAAATCTGAGAGAGATATCAGACAACCTCAAGCGCTCAAATATCCGAGTCATGGGTATTCCAGAAGGGGAGGAAAATGGAGATTCCATTGAAAACATATTCAACAAAATAGTGGCAGAAAACTTCCCAGGTTTAGGAAAAATCACAGATCTTCAGATCCAGGAAGCTCAACGATCTCCAAACGTATTCAACCCAAAAAGGCCTTCTCCAAGACATGTTATAGTCAAATTGGCAAAACTCAGAGACAAAGAGAGAATCTTAAAAGCTGCAAGAGAGAAGCATCAAATCACCTATAAGGGAGCCCCAATCAGGCTAACATCAGACTTCTCATCACAAACCGTAAAAGCTAGAAAGGAATGGGATGATATTTTCAAAATACTAAAAGACAAAGATTGCCAGCCAAGAATACTCTACCCTGCAAGGCTATCCTTCCGAAATGAGGGGCAAATAGTATGTTTCTCAGACAAACAAAAACTGCAGGAGTTCACTACCACACGACCACCCTTACAAGAAATCCTCAAGGGAGTACTGGGTTTGGTTCCTGAAAAATAATTACCACTGCCATAAAAACCCAAGAAAAATCAAAACCCACTACTATAATAAAAATGCCATTCATGAAGAGAAAACAAACAAACAAAAACACTATCTACAACCTAAGGAACCAACAAACACAGAAACCAAACAGTAAATCAGAAAGCAAGGAACAAAAGACACTTAAGACAACCAAACAATCAATAAAATGCTAGGAATAAATCAACACCTTTCAATAACAACTCTTAATGTAAAAGGCTTAAATTCCCCAATCAAAAGACACAGACTGGCTGACTGGATCAAAAAGGAGGACCCAACTATATGCTGCCTACATGAGACCCACCTCACCCATAAAGATTCACACAGACTAAGAGTGAAAGGATGGAAAAAGATTTACCATGCAAACAGAAAAGAAAAACGAGCTGGATTAGCTATTCTTATATCTGACAAAATAGACTTTAAACTAAAGACCATAAAAAGAGACAATGAGGGACACTACTTAATGATAAAAGGACTGATCCATCAAGAAGACATAACAATCATAAATATGTACGCACCCAATGTTGGAGCAGCCAGATTTATAAAACAAACACTATTAGACCTAAAGAAGGAAATAGACACTAATACCATAATAGCAGGGGACCTGAACACCCCACTGTCAATATTAGACAGATCATCTAGGCAAAGAATCAGTAGAGAAACACAAGATCTCAACAAGACTCTAGACCAATTGGAATTGGCAGATATCTACAGAACATTCCACCCATCAACCTCAGAATATTCATTCTTCTCATCAGCACATGGATCATTCTCCAGGATAGATCACAAATTAGGTCACAAATCAAGTCTCAATAAATTCAAAAAAATTAAAATTATCCCATGTATCTTAGAGCCCAATGGATTAAAACTAGAAATTAATAATAAACAAAACTCTGGAAACTATACAAACACATGGAAATTAAACAGCATTCTACTTAATGACATATGGGTCCAAGAAGAAATCAAGCAGGAAATCAAAAAATTTATTGAAACTAATGAAAACAATGATACATCATACCAAAACCTGTGGGATACTGCAAAAGCAGTATTGAGGGGGAAATTTATCGCATTAAACGCTCACTTCAGAAGAATGGAAAGATGGCAAGTAAACAACCTAACACTTCACCTTAAAGAACTAGAAAAACAAGAACAATCCAAACCTAAAGTTAGCAGACGGAAAGAAATCATTAAGATCAGAGCAGAACTGATTGAAATTGAAAACCAAAAAACAATTCAAAAGATCAACGAATCAAAATGTTGGATTTTTGAAAAGATAAATAAAATTGACAAACCATTAGCATGGCTAACAAAAAAAAAGAAGAGAGAAGACTCAAATAACCAAAATGAGAAATGAAAAAGGCGATATTACAACTGATTCATCAGAAATACAAGGAATCATTCGAGACTACTATAAACAACTATACGCCAACAAATTTGAAAATGTGGAGGAAATGGATAAATTTCTGGACACACGCAGGCTCCCAAAACTGAACCATGAAGACGTAGAAAATATGAACAGACCAATAACAATAAAGAAGATTGAAGCTGTTATCAGAAGGCGCCCAACAAAGAAAAGCCCAGGACCAGATGGATTCACAGCAGAATTTTACCAAACATTCTAAGAGGAATTGACACTGATTCTTTACAAACTATTCCAAAAGATTGAAATGGACGCAAATCTCCCAAACTCATTCTATGAAGCAAACATCATCCTGATACCAAAACCAGGCAAAGATATGAGCAAAAAAGTAAACTACAGGCCGATATCCTTGATGAATATAGATGCAAAAATCCTCTCTAAAATACTAGCAAACAGAATACAGCAACACATACGTAAAATTATTCATCACGATCAAGTGGGATTCATCCCAGGGATGCAAGGTTCGTTCAACATACGCAAATCAATAAATGTGATACACAATATTCATAAACTGAAACACAAGGACCATATGATCATCTCTATAGATGCTGAGAAAGCATTTGATAAAGTTCAGCACTCATTCATGACAAAGACCCTCTATAAGTTAGGTATACAGGGAAAATATCTCAACGTAATTAAAGCCATATATGCCAAACCCACTGCCAATATCATCCTGAATGGGGAAAAGCTGAAAGCTTTTCCTTTAAGAGCAGGAACTAGACAAGCATGCCCACTCTCACCACTCCTATTCAACATAGTGTTGGAAGTACTAGCCAGAGCAATCAGAGAAGAGAAGGAAATAAAGGGCATCCAGATTGGAAAAGATGAAGTCAAACTGTCCCTGTTTGCAGATGACATGATCCTATATATCGAACAGCCTAAAACCTCTACAAAAAAACTGTTGGAATTGATAAATGATTTCAGCACAGTAGCAGGATACAAAATCAACACACCAAAATCAGTAGCATTTCTTTTCTCCAATAGTGAACATGCAGAACGAGAAATTAAGAAAGCCTGCCCATTTACAATAGCCACCAAAAAAATAAAATACTTAGGAATTGAGTTAACCAAGGAGGTGAAAAATCTCTATAATGAGAACTACAAACCACTGCTGAGAGAAATTAGAGAGGATACAAGAAGATGGAAAGATATCCCATGCTCTTGGGTTGGAAGAATCAACATAGTGAAAATGTCCATACTACCCAAAGTGATATACAAATTCAATGCAATCCCCATCAAAATGCCAAAGACATTTTTCTCAGAAATGGAAATAACTCTCCAGACATTTATATGGAACAATAAAAGACCACGCATAGCCAAAGCAATGCTGAGCAAAAAAAAATAAAGCTGGAGGCATAACACTACATGACTTTAAGCTATACTACAAAGCTATAATAACCAAAACAGTATGGTACTGGCATAAAAACAGACACACTGACCAATGGAATAGAATAGAGAATCCAGAAATCAACCCACATACTTACTGCCATCTGATCTTTGACAAAGGCACCAAGCCTATTCACTGGGGAAGGGACTGCCTCTTCAGCAAATGGTGCTGGGATAACTGGATATCCATATGCAGGAGAATGAAACTAGATCCATACCTCTCACCGTATACTAAAATCAACTCAAAATGGATTAAGGATTTAAATATACACCGTGAAACAATAAAACTTCTTAAAGAAAATATAGGAGAAACACTTCAGGAAATAGGACTGGGCACACACTTCATGAATATAACCCCAAAAGCACGGGCAACCAAAGGAAAAATAAACAAATGGGATTATATCAAACTAAAAAGCTTCTGCACAGCAAAAGAAACAATTAACAGAGTTAAAAGACAACCAACAGAGTGGGAGAAAATATTTGCAAAATATACATCTGATAAAGGATTAATATCCAGAATATATAAGGAACTCAAACAACTTTACAAGAAGAAAACAAGCAACCCAATTAAAAAATGGGCAAAAGAGCTAAGTAGGCATTTCTCTAAGGAAGATATCCAAATGGCCAACAGACATATGAAAAAATGCTCAACATCACTCAGCATCCGGGAAATGCAAATCAAAACCACACTGAGATACCATCTAACCCCAGTTAGGATGGCTAAAATCCAAAAGACTCTGAACGATAAATGCTGGTGAGGTTGCGGAGAAAAAGGAACTCTCATACATTGTTGGTGGGACTGCAAAATGGTGCAGCCTCTATGGAAAATGGTATGGAGGTTCCTCAAACAATTGCAGATAGATCTACCATACGACCCAGCTATCCCACTGTTGGGAATATCCCCAGAGGAATGGAAATCATCAAGTCGAAGGTATACCTGTTCCCCAATGTTCATCGCAGCACTCTTTACAATAGCCAAGAGATGGAACTAGCCCAAATGTCCATCATCAGATGAGTGGATATGGAAAATGTGGTACATCTACACAATGGAATACTACTCAGCTATAAAAACGAATGAAATACTGCCATTTGCAACAACATGGATGGACCTCGAGAGAATTATATTAAGTGAAACAAGTCAGGCACAGAAAGAGAAATACCACATGTTCTCACTTATTGGTGGGAGCTAAAAATTAATATATAAATTCACACACACACACACACACAGACACACAGACACACAGACACACACACACACACACAAAAAAAAAACCGGTGGGGGGGGAAGAAGATATAACAAACACAACTACTTGAAGTTGATATGACAAGCAAACAGAAAGGACATTGTTGGGGGGGATGGGGGGAGGCAGAAGGGAGGAAGGTTTTGGTGATGGGGAGCAATAATCAGCCACAATGTATATCGACAAAATAAAACTTAAAAAAAAAAAAAAAAGGCAGAAGAGAAAAACAACAGATTAGACAAAGAGAAATCAAATAGCAAGATGGTAGATTGAAATCCAAGAATCTATATCACATTAAATGTAAATAATCAAACACCCCAGTTAAAAGGTAGATATCATCATAGTGGAGAAAAAAGTAAGACCTAACTATATTCTGCCAAGATATTCACTTTAAATATAAAGATACAATAAGTTAAAAGTATGAAAAAGATAACCACACAGTACTAATCAAAAGAAAGTTGGAGTAGCTATACTAATACTTGACAAAATAGATTTTACAGCAAAGATTATTATGAGGGATGAAGGGAGTCATTTCATAATAAGGGGTTCAATTCATCAGAGAACATAATCCTAAACATTTTTCACCTAATAACAGTTATAAAATGAATGAAGCCAAGTTGGTAAGAGAAATGGGCAGATCAATAATTGTACTTGGGGATTTCAACACCCCTCTATCAATAATTGATAGAATAAGCAAAGGACAAATAAGAAAGACTGCTTGACTATAGAAGACCACACTATCACCCACCTTTACTTATCTGACATTTGTAGAACAGTTCTCCTCCAAAAAGAAAGCACTTTTTTTTATGTAGACATGGAATATTTACAAAGATAAACCATACTCTTTTCTGAGAGCCAGCAAACTATCGCTCACAGGCCAAATCTGGCACACTATCTATTTTTGTAAATAAAATTTTATGAGAACACAGCCACACCCATTTATGATGTATTGTCGATGGATGTATGCTTGCTTTTGTACTGCCATGGCAGAGTCGAGTATTTGTGGCAGACTGTATGATCAAAGTATTTGCTGGCTGATCCTTTACAGAAAAAGTTTGTTGACCCCTGCTTTAGACCAAACAAGTCTCAAAACCAAAAACACAATCCATAAGAGAAAAAATTGATAAATTGGACTTTATCAAAATTAAAAACTTATGCTCTTTAAATGACACTGTAAGAATGAGAAGACAAGCCACAGACTAGGAGAAAATTCTGGCAAACCATATACTTCATAATGGACTTACAGCCATAATTTGTAAAGATCTCTCAAACTTAATAATAGAAAACTCAATAAAAATGTAATGATAAAATGGGTTAAAATATATGAATGACAAATAAGCACATAAAAACATAACAGACGTCATTATTCATTAGGGAAATGCAGATTAAAAGCATTAGGTATCATTGCAAATCTATTAGAATATCTAAAACTGAAGCCTGGCTATCAAATATTGGCAAGGATGTGAAATGACTGAAATATTCATATATTGCTGGTAGGAATGTAACACAATACAAATACTTTGGAAAAGAGTTTGTCAGTTTCTTTAAAAAGTTAAACATGCACCTACCATGCAACTCAGTCTTTCTACTCCTACTAATATATGCAACAAAAATAAAAACAGGTATCTAAACGAAAACTGGTACACAAATGCCCATAACACCTTTATTTACAATTGCCCCAAACTGAAAACATTTATAAGAAAACTATCAATAGTAGAATGGATAAATAAATCATGATATCTCTATGTAATGGAATACTACTTGGCAATAAAAAAGAATGAAATACTGACACATGGAGCTGCATGGATGAATCTCAAAATAATTATGCTGCGTAAAAGAATTCCAGCAAAATAAGATTATACATTGTATGATTACATATATGAAAAATTTTAGAAGACATAAACTAATATATGGTGACTGAATATAGGTGTAGGGTTGGCAGAAGGGTGGAAGGGGAGGAAGGAATTACAAAGGGGCACAAGAAAATGTTTGGGGTTGATAGATATGTTTATTATCTTGGCTGAAAGGAAAAATATAGAATTTAATAATGCATGCGTTATATTAACCTCAGCCAAATTGAGCAATAAATTAGTTCTGAGTATTCCCAGTTATTGTTTACCTACATGTCTCTATTGTTGTCTGTACTCCAATCATTGTATGTGACAGAGTAACATATTTTTACAAAGCTGAGATTGAATACTAAATCTGTCATTTTTTTCCTTCTTAAAATTTCACAATATTTTCCCTTTTCCTTTTTTTTTTGCACATGTCAGATATGACTTTTATTTCATTGTTAATGTTATGATACACTATGAAATTCTAAGTTGTCTGAGGGCTTATGAAACCAGGTTTTCACAGGTTTTGTATTCCCACAATCTCTAGCACAACAAAAGGAGCTTATTAATATTTGCTGAATAAATCAGTGGAGGAATTAATGTATAAGTGAAAACTTCAAGGCAGACACTACATGAATGCCTGGTAGAAGTGGATGCAGTGCCATCATTTCAACGGGAGGTCTAGTTAGATATCCTTTAAGATATTTTTCATTTCTAAAATACCGTAATTATCTAAAAATGTTGAATTTCCACTTTTATAATGTTATGATTTTTAAGTAAAATGATCTCTAAAGTCCATTCATTATTAATGTTCTATTATCTTGTTATTGTATAAAAATTTCAAACATGTTCTACCAGTGAGTTCCTCATTGGTGCTTATAAAGAGTGTCCCAAAAAACACTTCAGGGAGGAGGAGTGTCAATGAAAAAAGGAAGTGATGCATGGAATAGGTTTTCTTATAAAAAGCATTCAAAAATATGCATTATTAGAACATTAAGAACATTTATTTCCTTTTTTTTTTTTTACTATACAATAGTCTGCCTTTTGAGAAACGGGTGCTATCATGAAGAATGTCAAGATGTTGCATGATTGATCACCTGATGCATGAATAAATGACATTCAGTTTGTGCACTGATGCATAGGCAGCATTTACAAACTAACTATCGTATTGATGCATGTGGTCTATTTTGTGCTTGCTGTTCTATCTTATATATCTTGTCTTATTTTTTAACACATATTGTGATATTTTATTATTTTGCGTATACTTGTTTTTAACAAAACATTTTTTCTCTCTAATTTGGATTTTTTCTATTGTAGAATGAAATTCACATGAATCAAATTTTTTATCACTTCTCACAGTAATTAAATAATTAGTGTTTTTTGCTATCAACTTTCATTTATTTGCACATTATATCTTATAATCTCTTGTTGGTGTTACATCAATACATTTTAATTTTTAATAAATTCTGTGTTCAGAAGTTTGGGAAATGCTGACTTAGCCAAATAATTATTTGTGTGACTACTTGATTAATGTTTCCATCTCTCTCAAGAAAATAAGTTTCAAAATAGGCCCCATGTCTATTTTTTGCTCTCTGTTGTGTCTCTAATATCTAGCTCAGTTTCTGACTCATGCAAATACTAAAATAAAATTGTGTATTAATATGCATACAATCAGGAACTAGTAATTCATGTTATTAAGTTAATAAGGATTGCCATTTGTATCAAGCTTCACAATGGATTAGGACACTTTCACTGGCATGTTTTTACCATTTAGACTAGGTTGCTCCTATTTCAGCCAGCCCATCTATCTGTTCTATATAGAAATACCTATTCTCACTAATTAAAATGTTATTTCTTTTCTGCCTTGGCACTTATGCCAAACACATTTTTATGAAAAGAAAAGTTTAATTTACCTGACTGTGTAAAAACAACCTATAGTAGCTTGTGCAATTTAAACTCACTATTAAATTAAACTCCTTCTATATGCTTAAATGTCATTTTATCTTTGTAGAATATTTAAACTCATATTTAAATTGAACATGTCCTTAAGCATTGTCATAAAGAAGTTATTTTAAATTCATTAGTGCAGATAAATGATATTTTAGCCCACATACTTTGGTACTTTGAGATTTTAAACTGTTTAATTTGCCATTTTACTGGTGACAAGTTCTGCTGATTCTATTCATTATAAGTGAATCACTGAGTTCAGCCCACACTCAAGGGGAGGGAAATTAGTCTACATTTTTTTGAAAGATGGAGTGTAAAAAAATTTATGGACATTTTTAAAAATGACCACATAGAGATACTCACAAAAATCAATATTCTAGATAAAAGAAAGTACTTCATTTCTAAACTAAGCACAAAATACTGTAAGGATGAAACAGTCAGGTAACAAGGAAAAACTCCTAAGATTAAGGGAAACAATTGTTGCTATGGTTGCTGAAATAAATACATACAAATCTAATAGAAGGGATAAAAGATAAAATTGGGAAAGTTGTCCAGAATTTGTTGGGAAAACCAATAAAAATAAAAATTCAGAAAGCAGAAAGTAAGACTATGGATAATCAGTAATAAACATCCATCATTCACTTGGTAGAAAATGCAGCATGGAAAAAGAAAGGAGAAGTACTTAATAAAAAAAGGAGTAACAGGTAGAATAGAAGAAGTGAAAAGGGAGGAGATAGAATAGACAGTGGAAAAGGAGAAGAAAAGTGAAATGAATAAGAAGAGGAGGGAAAAGAGAAAAGAAAGAAATTTCTCTAGATTCAATGAAGCTGATTTCTCATCAGCAACCCTGAGTGTTAGAAGATAATATGACAAATGACTTAAAAACTCTTGAGTTAAAATGGTGGTCAAACAAAACTACCATAACCAGAGAAAGTTTCAACAAATGGGACACAAATATTTTGAAGACATGTGAGGAAAGAGTTTTTATCTTTCGCAAGGGCAGGTTTAAGGAACAAACATTTTGGATTGGAGTAGAAGGACTGATGGCTCTGGGCAAATGTCTGCAGAGGCAAAATAAGAAGGCATTGAGACTTCCCCCTTTACTGAAGCAGACTAGACAGCCTACACCAAACCTCCCGCTGAGAGAAACTTAAAAATCTCAGGGAAAAATCTATGTGAAGCATTGAGCACTCACAAGGCATCAAAAAAGCATGAAAATCCCTAAGAAGAGAATGTAGAAAGAGGTGAGCTTTAATAGCAGGGGCATCTGTGGATTCAAGAAGCACAGCTGGGCAGAGCTATAATGGACTCAATGACTTGGAAACAAATATTGGAGTTCACAGCCCCCAAGTACAGAGGCCGTGGTAAACCCCTTATGCTTTCCGGTCAAGACAATAGAAGGGTAATATGCAAGGATTAAGAGTAAATCCTAAATGAGCCAGCCATCGCATGGAATGATACTAGCTTTTAATCATAATGCCTTATGGGATTAAGGTGATTTGAAATTGTTAGTTTCCTAGTTATCTGTCAGAAAAAAAAATGTTCTGAGGGAAGATAATATTATTCTAGAATGTGAATATCTTTGTAATTTTTCATATACAATGTTCAATATACAATCAAATATAACTAGGAATGTGAGGGCATAATAAAAAATAAGGTGAACTATAGGCAATAGAAAGACATACATAATGGATCAAGTTAATAGGATTATCAGATACCAACTTTGAAATAAGAATGTTTGATATGTTGAAGAAAGTGAAATGTAAGATTGATATTTTAAGCAAAAACTGAAATATATAAAACTGAATTACATTGAAGTTCTAGAATGGAATGATCATAACTAAAATTAAACTCAGTGGATATAGGTTTTCAAGCAATTAAATTCAGCTACATTTTCTTAGCCTGTCTCATTCTCTAAACTCCCTTCTTCTAACTCACCAATTGTAGGCATATTAGACTTTGTTTCACCATAGCCTCAATCTCTTTTCTGTATTTTTGATTGTTTTTTTTCCTTGTGTGTTTCATTTTTGATATTTTTCTTGGATCCGTCTTCTAGTTTACCCTTTCTCTCTTCAACTGTATCTAATCTACTTTAGAGTTTCCAATGTTTGTGTCTGATGGGAAGTTAATAATGCCCAAAATAATGAAGGAAGGCAATATGAGTTAATATGAGACTAAATCAAAATAAACATTTATCATAGATAATAATATCTAAAAGAATAATGTCTAATGAAGTCACACACATTTATTAAAAAGACACAAACACAATAGAAAATAGAAAGGAGTGGTTTAGAAGAGTGTTAAATATTCCTATGTTATCTAGGAATAGGTAAAATTATTAATTCATATTAGATTTTCACATGTCATAGACACATGTTGTAGTCCATAGCATAACCACTGAAAGAGCAGTAGAATAACTTATAGGTAATAATAGTGGAGGGAAATGGAAAGCTAAAAAATAATTAATCTACAAAAGAAATATCCTAAATAATTTATTAATCTGAGTAATTTATCTTTAACAAGTAATTAATCTATAAATAGAAGAGAAAACAGAATAGAATGGGTTGGACAAATAAAAAAAATAGTTTGGTATATTTAAGGCCAAATATATTATTAACATCAAAAGTAAAAGAACTAAATACTCCAAAAAGACAGCGATTATTATACTGGATTGAAAAGAACTTCAGCTGATACTTATCAACATTAACTGTTACACTAGATTAACAACTACAACAATATCAGCTGTTATAAGAAACAACTGAAACAGAAGGGCACAGAATGTTTGAAAGTAAGATGTGAAAAAATATACCACATCAAACACTAACCAAATGAAAGTTGGTATAAAACCATATATAAACATGACAGGATATTTTAAGACAAAAAACATTACTAGAGATATTATTGTTTCATAATAATAAGGTACAGAACTGTTTTCTTTCTTCTTTTTTTTATGAAACAAGCTTTTTTCATTAGAAAATAAAAATAAGCATTGTCCCTGCATACTGATGATCTCACAGACAGACTGAATCTGAATGTCAGATACTCAGAGAAAAAAGGTTTATATAAGATTTGCAATTTTCACTACAATTATGCTTACTGAAGTTCCTTTTATACCTGCTATTTCAGCACTTTGATTAATGCCATTTGTTTTCAAGCTGAACTCTGGAATCCCCCGCTCTCTAAGGGTTCTGGAGGTCACTTGTGCCTGGCTCCCTGAACAGCGTTATCACTCAGGGTGCTAGTCATTTTTTATTGCATTTCTCTGATATTTACATAGCCCGCTGGGCCCTGAGAGCAGGGCAAGCAAGTTATATCCTCTGTTTCCTTCTTTTGTTGTTGTTGTTTATTATTATTATTATTATTTTTAACAATTTCTTTCTGGAAGAAAGTTGTTGGGCTCAGACCCTTCAAATTCGTTGTACAGTCTGGGTCACAAAGCCCTCACATGGAGGCCATGAGCAAGGTAATAGGAAAAAAGATCCTGGGAGCCATGGGTAAAAATTAGTAGGCTTTATTCAAATGTAAGCTCAGGTAGCTAGCAGCAGCCGCCCTTCTGGCCCCCCTGGGCATCCCAGGGGCCCTGTGGATCGGAGCTGTGTGTCCTTTATATTTTGTGGGTCAGATAACCAAGGAACACCTGGGCACACATGCGCAATTACATCAGATAACAAAGGGACACCTGGGTGCATGTGTGCCTATTACATCAAGCAATAACCAAGGGACACCTGGGCACATGTGCGCATATTTACATTAAACAGGCTAGGTCATGATCGGCAAAATTCCACACATCTGAGGGATCCTGACCATTTATATTTCAGTTTTCTTTACAAAGCTACATCTTTTTTTCTAAGGCTATTATCTTACCCTAAATTTATATTAATATAATTGTAGATTCACATGTCACTGTAAGAAATAATACAGAGAACTTTTATGTAGCCTTTACCCAGTTTCCTCCAATGAGAACGTCTTGCAAAACTGTAGTATAGGATTACAACCAGGATATTGACATCACTACATTCCATTAACCTTATTTCAGATTTTCCCATTTTACTTGTACTCATTTGTGTGTGCATGTGTGTGTGCATGTGTGTATTTAGTTCTATACTATTTTAACACATGTATCTAACACCACATTTGTTTTAGTTGGCTCAGGCTGCCATAACTAATACTTTAGACTAGGTGGTTTAAAAGACTAACATTCATTTCTCACAGTTCTGGAGGTTGGGAAGTCCAGGATCAAAGTGCTGGTAAATTCAGTGTCTGGCGATGGTCCTCATCGCAATTTACAGACTGCCATCTTCTGGCTGTGTCCTCACATGGTGGAGAGAGAAAGCTCTGGTCTGTTACTATTATTACAAGGGCACTAATCCCATCATGGGGCCTTCACCTTCAAGATCTCATCTAAACCTAATTACTTTCCAGAGACCCCACCTCTAAATATCATCACATTGGGGGTTAGAGTTTCAACATATGAATTTGGGTGGGACACAAACATGCAGTCCATAGCAATAGTCAATATACAAAACTCTTCCATCACCATAAAGATCTTTCCAATTGCCCTTTTATAACCAGTCCCCTGCCTCTCTTCCCTATCTCTAATCCCTGGCAACCACTAATCTGTTTTTCATGTCTAAAATTTTGTTATTTCAAAAATATCACATAGAATAGAATTATACTCTATACTTCCTTTTGGGATTGGCTTTTTGTCCCTCAACATAATTCCCTAGATATTTGTTTAACTTGTTGCATGTATCAATAGCTGGCTACTTCTCATTTGGTGGAACAGAATTCCACGGTGCATACACACCACAGTTTGTTTAACCGTTCACCTACTGAACCTTGCTGTTTCTAATTTTTGCCTATCAATAATAAAGCTGATATGAAGAACGTTGTGTACAGGTTTTTGTGTGAAAATGTTTTCATTTCTCTGGGATAAATGACCAAGAAGGTAATTGCTTGGTTGTATAGGAATTGCATGTTTGTTTAATAAGAAACTGCCAAGCTGTTTTCTAGAGTGACTATAGCATTTTACATTCTCACCAGCATGTATGAGTGATCCTGTTTCTCCATATCCTTGCCAGTGTTTGATGCTGTCACTTTTCTGATGTAGCCATTCTAATAGACGTGTAGTGGTATTTCACTGTGGTTTTGTTACAGGAGGTACTCAGTTTCCCTGGGCGAGGATTTCAGGACACCGGCTCTGGGTTTCAAGCCGCTCCCTGAGGTCTCAGGCCCCTCTGCTAGGCTCTCCCCTAGAAGAAAGTTACTGCTGCCAGTTAGACCTCTTTTCAGCACCAGCATAGGGAAAATGAGACCACAGTGGGCTGGCTTATGCAATCCAGTGGCTGGGCATGCTCAATAGAGAGCACAGATTACTCTTGAATATGCCTGGTGCATGTGGTAGGATCTGACATGCTCCAGGAAGAGACTGACTGAGCATGTGCAAGACTAACTGTTACATAACTGGGAACCACCCCCTTAACTGAATATTCATCAGGTAGAGAAACTATAAAAGCCAATCCTAGCTGAAGGCCAGGTGGCTGCTCACCGCTTCTGGAGGCTACTCTCAGTTGGCTGGCTGATGTGTGTACACTATACTTTGTATCTCACTTACTTTCAGCAAGCAGCTGCTCATTCTCTGGAGCCAGCCTGCACTTTTTACTGAACTTTAAGTGTGTTCTTCTTGCTTTTGTGTTAGACTTGATTTCTCTGTTAAACTTGGTGTGGGCTCTGCTCAGTCTCTGGAGCATGCCACACTCTCTCTGTGGAACCTGCATTTCTTATCTGTTATATTAAACTTGCTCTCACTTTCTACTGTGACTCTGCCCTTTAATTCTTTCCTGTGGCAGAGTCAAGAACCTGGTAAAAGGACAGAGCCAGCTGAAGCCAACTATTGGGCCCCCCGGACCCTGCCTCCGACATCAGTTTTAATTTGAATTTCCCTGATGTGTAATATGTAGTACATCTTTTCATGGACTTATTTGCCACCTCTGTGTCCTTCTCTGTTAAATGTGTCTTCATGTCTTTTGCCAATTTTCTAACTGGATTATTTTTAATATTGAATTTTGAAGTTCTTTTTATATTCTAGATATTATATCTGTGTTGGAAATTTCTGTTTCCACATATTTTCTCCCAGTTTCTAGCTTGTCTTTTCATACTTTTCACATGGGCTTTTGCAGAACAAAAGTTTTAATTTTGATGATGTTCAATTGATTGATTTTTCTTTTACAGACTGTGCTTTTGGTGTCAACACTAAGAACTCTTTGCGTAGCCCTAGATCCTGAAAATTTTCTTTTATGTTTTTATTTCTAAAGTTTTACAGTGTTACTTTTTATATCAAAGTCTGTAACCCATTTTGAATTAATTTTTATATGGGAAGTCTGTTTCTTTTTATTTTAGGCCCCTTCTGTATAAATTCAGTTTTCAGATATGACAACATGTATTGTTGGTTTTCACATAAATGAGTTCATTTAATCATAAAAGGAAGGTGATGACCAGGAGATCATGTTTTATACTTTTTACTTCCATGCCTTTGTTTTTGCTATGCCAGCTGCCAGAAACATTTAGTACTTAGTACTAAGTACTTGTATTTTCCTTTCTAAAATCTTCACTTTTTTAAGGTTTAGCTCCAAGTCCCATTTTCTCAAGAAAGTGTTTTCTGACCACCTCTACTGAATGAAGACTCTTTCTTCTTGATGTTTTATGGCACTCATTTGCACAGTTAGTGCTGCATGCAATTAGATTCTTGTCTTTTTTTTTTTGCTTCTTTTAATACATTATGCTCTTTCCTACCCCAGGACCTTTGCACATGCTATTCCTTGAAATTCTCTCTCTGCGTTCTTCACCTGGTTGCCTCTTCTTTGTCCTTTAGTTCCCAGTTCAAAAATTCATAGATTAAGTCCCCCAATCTCAAGCTTTCTTAGAACTGGTACTTAGTACAGCTGCTAATTAAGATTTTTTTGTCTGGATATTTTACATTTTGTCTTTCACATTAGACTATAAACTCTGTAAGGGAGGAGTTATTTGGTTTTGGTCACCCTTGTATGATGCCTAGCAAATAATTGAGGGTTAACAAACATTTCTTGGAAAAAAACTGAGGGAATGAGTAAATTTTTAATTTGTAAAGTTCTGAAGGCAGGAGCTATGACTTACAGCTTGCCTTTATAGAATCTATATGTTAGAAATATTTAATATTTGATTTCCAAGGCAGAAAGCTGAGTATTTAATTTATCTATATAATGAAATGTTTAAAAGAGCAGCAATATTTGCCTGGATAATTCTTATTGGGGACAGAGGGCCAGGTGGTACATAAAGCAGTTCCTGGAAAACTCATGTGATTAGAGTTAAATAAACATAATAAACAATCAGAGTAATTACTTATATTCTTTAATTCATTGAATGTAGAGTAGTTGCCAACAAAGTCTCCCATTATGTTTGTTATATAGTAAAATAAAATGAATTAAGAAATGTAGGGGTGGCCAGGCAAATGAGACTGTTAGTGGCCAAAATTGTACTAGAGCACTTTGTAAGACTGAATATAATTTTTCTGGTCTATTTATGAGTTAAAAATATGCAGTATTTTGTTTGGTCCATTTTTACTTCACACCCTCCTGGGAGCCCAGTTGAACTGCGGCTCATGTTTAACTCCCTCCCATCACTCCGTATTTTCCATCCACCCAGGGTGAACGGGAGTGAAAGTCACTTTGCTATTGTCAGCTGCACTGGAGCATACTGAGTCTTTCCCAGAAGCAAGGAAGATAAAAGCTGCATGTAGAGGACTTTCATTCTTAGCTAAACCTAGTTGCTTTGGCCTGAGGGGCTAATCAAGTATTATAAATACTGATTAAATAAGGCAGGTCATTTCTGTCACCATTTCCCAAAGGGGGAAATGGAGGCACCACACCTGGGAATGATATTTGCAGACTCAGGAAGACAGTTTGCTGTTGCTTAATTCCTTTCCCTTGCAAATGCCACTGGAGAGCACTGGAGGAGTTAGATGAGGTTTGAATGCTATTCAAACAGGTCACATTTGGGGGCTGAGGTGCCTCATTAAAACTTCCTGTTTCACTGCTGTATATCCATATGCTGTGTATCCAAATCCATGACAGAGGTGCTGTACACCTCCTGTCTCAACATCTAACAGTCCTCACCAGACAGAATGAAAAAGTTGATTACACAAAGCTTTACCAATGTCTCTTGACAGCAAAGAGCAGAAAAAATCCTCCTGAAAAAATGAAATGTCAGTCAAAGCTTAAACATATTAAAGCAAGATATGCTATATTATTTTCTTAGATTAGAGATTAACTGGTTTCTAATTAATTCCTGGGATGTATAATAAGTTAGCACGACTTGTTTTACGATTCAGGATTATTCTTTAATCCAGTTTTGTGTTGTTGTTATTTTTTTCACTCGGGTGCTTACCTCCTTGTAATGTTGGTAATATCATGCAACTCAGATAGTAGGTTTTTGGAAAGCCAGTGCTTTGGGAATTGAAAGAGGGGAAAAGCTCAAAATTTATTTCTTTTCTTAATGAGCTGAAGTGTTAAAGCAAGCCAAGATTTGGAAGGGGGGGAGAACCCTGAGTTTGAGCTCTTCATATCTTGACAATTCTTACCCCACCCCCACCCTGAGCTCTGGTTTGCCTCACAGGGATGTTCCAAAGAAATTAGGTTGTGTGGCAATGTGGGCAGGAGGCAGGGAGGAAAAGTAGGATTTTAGAATTAAATGACTTCTGAAAAGGGTTGCACATTTTCATAGCAGGGAGTGTGTCAATGGAAATCATTGGAATTGGTGCAGGTTCTGTGACATTCACATTCCTACTTTCTCTCCAGTGGCTTTTCTTGAGAATTGGATGGGGCAGATCTCTCCATCTTCCACCCATTGACTCATGGGATCCTGAAGGCGAGACATCCCCTCATTCTTAACTCTTACTGCAGGGAGAATTTATGAAACTGTAATCCAGAGACCTTCATATGGCCTTTAGACAACCTCTTCCTTAGTTTAGAACTTTAGAGCTAAACGTTACCTTATAGATTTTCTAGATCCTTGCTCCTGAAAATATTCCCCAAGGAACAGCAATATTGCCATTACTGGGGAGTTTGTTAGTAATGTAGGGTCTCCACCCCAGACCTACCGAATCTGATCATGACTTTCATCGAGATCCCTGAGCGATTCATCTGCACATTAAAGTCTGAGAAGCACTGCTCTGGATCAAACCCCTTATTTTATAGGTTAGGAAACTGCAGCCCTGGTCTGACAAGTTAGCTCATGCCATACAACAAGTGAGAACCTACTATCCTGCTTTCTCCTGGCGTACTGCTCTTCCTCCATATGACACTGCTTCTCTTGAACCTTGAATTAGGAGTTATCTGTGTGTTTGTGTTCTCCAGTGAAAAAGTAAATGACCCCTCATTCACATAAATAGAAAATGAGTCTGGGTTTCCACAATCTCTGATATAACTTGTGGAAAACAACTAGCACAGTGCCTTTGTACATAGTAGGTTCACAATTAATACTATTATAATCTTAATAATACTATTAGTACTAAGAGCTGTTGTTGTCATTAGTGTTGCATGAGTGGTAAAAGTAGGAGAAAATGGTGAAAGTTTCACATGGAGGTTATCTTATGCACCCATGTAGCTTGCAGACCAGACCAGGAACTTCTGGAGACTGGCGTGGTGGGACATAGGTTGGTTTTCACTTAGATTCCTGGCAGAGGATGGGAGGTGGTTAGTTGGTGAAACATCTACCAGTGCCTCATAGCTCCTTGTAATCATATATCTTTACCTGCTTCTCTGGCATTGGTAAAGTGAAAAGATGAGGAGTCATTTAAAGGCACTATCCATGCCTTTTGTGTCTTTGGGGGAAACCTCTAAAGTCTTCTGTTAATTGCAGGCTTAATCCTTCCAGATAAATGGGAGACGACTCACCTCCTGTCCAGCAGTCTCCCTTCTCTTAATTTTTTTTTTCCTGTCTTCCTTTTTCTTTTCTAAATATTTATTGAGCATTTACCATATGTTAGCCTCCACTGTAAGTACTGGAAAAATAAATAGTGCTTAACTTCTGCCCTCTAAAAGATGTTACTGTAGCAAGGGAAACACATATGTGTAGCTGCCATGAGGGGAGGGCAATGAGAGAACTGAAGAAATACTATGAGAGAGTAAGAGAAGGTGTGATTAAGAATAGAACTTATCAAGCATCTATGATAGCTGCGCACTGTGATGGCACATTACATATCTGTGTTGTGTAATTCTTTCCAATTAAGTAACAAAGCAATGGGAAGTCTCCACTAAGGGAGTGGTACTTGACTTAGATTTTGCAGACTGCATAGTGTTTCACCAAGAGGCCAAATGCAATAAGGTCCCTATTGGGACAAAATAGCATAAGCAAAGATGGGATGAAACAGGAGTGTGTTCAGAGAATAACAAATAGTTAAATCATGGGGTACAGAAAGGAGAATGACAGGGGATGATACTGAAAAGGTAGATTGAGTTTTGATTTTGAAGGGTCCTGACTGTCCCGCTGAAGAGTCTGGCCTCTATCTTCTATATGGAAAAATTTTAAGCAGTGAAGTCACATACATAGATTTGAGGTTTAGAAATATATCTCTGGCATTTTGGTTGTGAAGAGTGATTGGAGTTAGGAAGACTAGTTGTAATGCTATTAATGTAGTTCAGGCAAGAGTTGTCAAGCCCGTGAACAAGAGCAGTACAGAAGGAAGGAACAGATAAGCTAGACAAGAATCTCTTCTCTTCTCTTCCCGTGTCTCCCTGGAAGGGAAGAGAGTGAACTGCTTAGCCCAAGATCTAGACTCAGGGCTCATACGAGTCACCTGTGGTGGAGTTTGTTTTGTTCACACATATTTAAATACAAAATAAAGCTGTGAAGAGAAAGAAGTTAAGTACATACTTAGCTATATTTGGAAGTTCATCTCCAGGCATCCCTTGTGCTTTTACCTCCCTGGACTGTAAATCGGGAACAATTTGCAGACTTTATCACACCTCTGACACATTCTTGTGTGCGGGCCTATGGCCTTCTTACCTTACAGGTGAGTTAGACCTTGCCTCAACTGTTGACAGCTGCAATGGTGTGTATATGGGATTTCTTGGCTAGAAATTGGATGCCTTCTCTCTAGATGCCTCCACTTCTGGATGGGGGATGCCAGATCCAGGGCCTGGTGAGTGTGATGAGTGGCAAAAATGAGCGTGTCTGGTGGAGCTGATGTTAATGTTACTTACTGTAGGGTCAGGTTTTTTTTTGGGGGGGGGGAAGGGCATAAGTGATGTGTGACAAGGTGACAGTAGGAATTTGGGATGCACTATTCTTTTCCTGTGGATGGGGAACTAGGACAGTCCTGTCTGATTCGTGTCAGTGGGTTCCACACAGGGAAGTGGATTACCGCCACTCTAGTAACCGCACTCAAAGTGGGTTTTACTTTAAAGGGCTGAACCATTTTTATATCCTGTTCTTAAATCACGGGGTTTAGGTAGCAGTGCCATGATTAATTATGGCCTGAGTAATACTTCAGCTTTGGGATTGAACAATCTCCAAAATGGATCCTTTTATCTCTGTAAAGTATGTCATACAGTAAAAGTCTTACCCATGTGTAATAAGCAAAGGTAGGGTCAAGCAGAATTAAATAGAACTCTGCACGACAGGATTTCAGGAAGGACTTCCTAGAACTCTAGAGAAAAAATAATTGCTGGCTAAGATATTTTCAAGTGGAAGTCCTCCTGGAGCTAGTTTAATAAATATATAAGTTTTATGTTGTAAGTATAGTTGTGAAAGTAATTAAAAAGTTTCTTTTCAAGTAGTGTTAATATTTTTCAATTGCGTGTTGAGGAAGATGAAGCACGGTAGGTGGGCGTACAGGCTTCGAAAGGAGACAGATGTCTTTCCACACTTTTATTGCTCTGTTCACTAGCTGGCGAATCTTGAATACTTGACTTAGCATTCTAAATGCCTATTTCTCATCTCTAATCTGAGAATAATAAAACCCAACCAATTGGAGCATTGTACGGATTAAACGGGGTAATGCGTGTAATGCGTTTGTACCATAGGGTGTGCGCAGTTCAGTTTCTTTGCGCTTTCTTCCACAGAATTAAATGTGCTTTTCCTTCAGACACATTGAGTGAATGTTATTGATCTCTTGTCAGCAGCGATTGAAATTTTTAAATTTTATTTTTTGAATTATCATACAGTTGAATCTTTATGGGGTACATGTTTCTATGACTCTTACCACATTTATAGATTAGTAAAACCACAGGATGCAGAACAATTACATCTCCCCCAAAAGACCACCTCGTGCTACTCCCTTGTAGCTTCCCTGTACCCCTAATGCTTTGCAAACAGTAATTTGTCCTCTATCAATATAGGTATGTCTTTGTGAGAAAATCATATAAATGGAATTATTCCCTGTATAAACTCTTGAGACTAGCTTCTTTCACTCCATATGATGCCTTTGAGATTCATCAATAGTTTTTTCCTTCTGCTGATGAATAGTGTTCTGTTGTATAGACGTATTACAGTTTGTTTATTCATTTACTTATTGAAAGACACTCAGATTGCTTCCAGATTTGGCAACTATGAATAAAACTGCTATAAACATTTGATGTACAGTTTTTGTGTGAATGCAAGTTTTCATATCTCTAAGGAAAATACATACCCAGGGGTAAAATTTCTGGGCCATGTGGTAAATATATGTTTAGCTTTATAAAAACTGACAAAGTATTTTGCAGAGTGGCTGTGCTATTTTGCACTCCCACTAGCAATGCAGGAGAGTTCCAGCTGCTCTGTTTTTTTCCAGCACTTGGAATTATCAGTATTTTTATTTTAGCCATTCTAACAGGTGTGTAGAGGTATCTAATGTGGTTTTAATTTGTTTTTTCCTAATGGCCAGTGATGTTGATTGTCTTTTCGTGTGTTTATTTATTTTTTACCATACATACTTCCTCGAGTGAAATGTCTGTTCAAGTTTTTTGCACCATATTTTAGCTATTTGGTTTTTTTACTATTGAAATTGTGTTACCTGTGGATCAGTTTAAGAACTAATATCTTCACCATATTGTCTTTTGATCGATGAGCACCATATGTCTCTCCATTTATTCAGCCCTTGACTTCTTTTGTCAGCATTTTATAGTGTTCAGCATAGAGATACAGTATAGGATTTTTAAGTTTATATCTAATTATTTTGTGTTTTCTTAAAGCTATTGTAGGGAGTTCTTAAAATTTCTTTTTCAAATTGTTTATTGCCACTATATAGAAATACAATTAGTTTTTGTGTGTTGACTTTGCTAAACCCTCTTATTATTTCTAGGAGCTCTTTTATATATTTCTTGGGATTTTTCTACATAGAGAATTGTGTCATTTATGAATAGAAATGGTTTTATTTCTTTTCCAGGCTTCTCCTAATGTGTTTTCTGTCCGAGATCAGTGCCTACTTCCTGATTTTATGCTACTGTGTGTCTACACTGGGGGAAACAGTAGAAAAAATATAAAACTCCCTGGCAATTTAGTGGTATTTCAAATATTTGTCTTCTTCCCCAATCCTACTGCTACTATTTACTATTGAGAGTATTCAAAGAGATGCTCCATGCATTCTATACAGTTTTACAGCTGCAATCAATAGAAGAGACAATGTGAATTGTGTTACCCATCTTAACTCAAACCCAAATCAGAGGTTAGATTTCCCCCCTGCCCCCTGGGTATTAGGGTATATTTGCATTTCCCCAACTATACTCTTTTTCTGTCCCTGATCCTTAAGTTTCTTTTCTGACCTTAATCTTAGACAGATAGCCAGGGTTGTGAGCAAGGAGCATGTCAATCGAACAGAGCAAAGTCAAGTGGATATTGCACATTGAGCTTTGGTTTTCTTAGCTCTGTGCTCTAAGGAATTGAGTTAAATGAGTCTGGACACAGGGCAAGAGAAAACTTTAACTGGGTTTATGTTCAGATTATTTCAAATTAGTGAGTTAATGAGCCCCTCAAGCCACAGAAATTATCTGGATCAATTTACGACACAGGAAATCAATGGAAGCTTTCCTTGGTTGACCAGGGAGGTTGTTGGTAATTCTGCAACATTTGCATTTTAAAATGTGAGTGTGGAAAAAGATACTGGAAAAACCTGATCAGGATGGCAGAATAGACAATATCCAGTGTCACTCACCCCACCCCACAACAGATCAATTTACAACAATTAAAACAAAAAATCACCCATTCTGAGATTACTGGAGCTCAGGGGAAAAGGAAGAGAGACCTGTGGAGTTCTTGAAGATTTGAAAGGCTGAAGCGAGAGAAAGAAGGGACCAGTCTAACCATTCCAAGTCCTGGTTGCTTCCAGGACCAATGTGGTTCAAGGCAAGGAACAGCTGTAGTGTGCAGAGCAGCCATCAGGAAATGGCAAAGCTGCAGCAGTGCCCTTTGCATGGAGCTACTTGGCGTCTGCAGGGGAGAAGGGTACTTTGGAGCATACCATCTCATCTCCAGGCCAGCAAAACCACCAGCAAGCTTCCCCTGGACCCACATAGGAGCAAGGGGCCACAGCTGACAGGAGGAAGGAACCCTCTAGAGTTTGGTGAGTTTTTGCAAGGGATTTGTACATGACCTGCCCCACGGGAACGCTTAGGACTGGAGAGGGAGGCTGACCACCAGGGGAGCATTGGGGTGCAGCATAGGCAGCTGATTTACATTCCAATTGGCATGGGCACCACACAGTGGAGACCTATCAGGGCGATAGAAACTGCAAGGGGTGCAGTTTGTGGAAAAGACTCAGTCTTGGGCCAGAATTTCGACACAGACTAGTTGTCTCTGTGGTGACCTCAAAAGACCCGGAAGCGACTAAAAAGCAGACAATTAAAATCTGATCTGCACAAAAACCTTTCCCCAGTTTGAAAAACAGCAGCAAAGCAGCAATTTAGCTCAAGCTAAAGCTCAAGTCCCAGTCCTCACAGGAAGCTCCCCTCAATTCAGGAATTAACCGCAGAACAGAAATTAGTTTCAATACAGAGTTTAAGTGGTTGTGGTAGCTATTAATTCACCACGGAATGGAAAAGAAAAACCCACAGAGCAGAGACAAAGCTCTGATATTAACCAGTAAATATCTGATACCACCAAAGAACACCTACAAAACCTGGAAGAGGTAGCTGTCTCTTCAAAAGCTCAGACATCAATATAAAGACACAAAGATTGAGAAAGAACAGAGACATATAACACCAACAAAAGAACCAAGCAAAGCATCAGCAATAGACCCAGAATAGCATATTTATAAAATGTCTGACAGAGAATTCATAGTAACCCTCTTACAGATGTTCAGGGAGTCATAAGAAAATATAGATAGAAAATTAAATGATATCTGGAAAACAATTTGAGATCAGAACAAGAAACCTGACAAAAGGAATAGAATCAATTTAAAAAAATAGAAATTCTACAAATAAAGAATCTATTATCCGAACTGAAAAATTCAATAGGAAGACAGCAGACTTGATGAAATGGAGGAAAGAATCAGTGAGTTCAAAGACAGAACATACAAAATTATCCAATCAAAGGAGTAAAAAAAAAAAAAAAAAAAAAAAAAGAATAAGAAAAAATGAAAGAAATGCCATAGTTATGGGACTCCCTCAAGTGAAATAACCTCCATGTAATGGGCATACCTGAAGGAAATGAAAAGAGACCTAGAAAGCACATTCAAGGAAATAATGACTGAAAATTTCCCAAGTATGGAGAAAGATGACAGCATCCAGGTGCAGGAAACTCAGAGGTTGCTAATCAAAATCAGTCCAAAGAGGAACAGCCCAAGGCACATCATAATCAAATTATTAAAAACCAAAGACAAAGAAAGAATATTGAAAGCAGCAAGCGAAAAGAAACCGGTAACATTCAGTGGAGCCACAATACATCTCTCCGCAGATTTCCCAGTAGAAACCCTCCAAGCCAGAGAGATTGGGATAATGCTGCAGGAAAAAGACTGTCAGCCAAGAATTCTGTGTCCAGCAAAACTAACCTTCAAATATGAAAAATAAGTAAAGTCTCTCCCAGACAAACAAAAGCTAAGAGAATTCATCAATACTAGAACTGTACTACAAAACACTGAAGGACCTCTTCAGTCTGAAAGATGATGATACTAAGGCACAGCAAGAAAACATCTGAAGGTATTTAATTAATTAGTAAAGTAAGTTCACAGATGACCTCAGAATACTCCAATATTGTAAGGGGGTGAATAACCCACTTACATCCTTAGTATGAAGATTAAAGGACAAACCTAACAAGGCAACAACAAATACAATAGCCATATAAGAGATAAGCAGTATTAAAAGATGTAACTCGAAACAACAAAATGTCAAAAAGTAGAAGGGAATGATGCAAACCATAGAGTTGGCTTTTTTTCTTCTTTGTTCTTAGATATCAAAGTTAAGTTGTTATTAGTCTACAGTAATCTGTTATAACTATAACATGGTTTTTTTGTAAGCCTCATGGTAACCATAACATAAAAACTTATGAGGCATACTAAAATAAATAGCAAGAGATCAAAATATGCCATTCAATGACAAAGGAAGTCAGGAAGACTGGAAAAAAGGATCCACAAAATAACCAGAAAATAAGGACCAAAATGGCAGTAGTAAGTCCCTATAAATCAATGATAACTCTAAATGTAAATAAATTAAATGCCCCAATTGAAAGACACAGAGTGGCTGAATGGATTATAAAACAAGAACCAACAATATGCTTCCTATAAGAAACACATTTCACCTATAAAGACACATAGACTGAAAGTGAAGGGATAGAAAAAGATAATTCATGCTAATGGAAACCAAAAAAGAACAGGAGTAGCTATAGTTAATATCAGATGAAATAAACTTCAAGCCAAGGAAAGTAATAAAAGACAAGGAAAGTCATTATACACTGATAAAGGAATCAATTCAACAATGGGATATAACAATTCTAAGTATACACACGCACCTAACACAGGAGCACCCAGATATATAAAATGATTAGACCTAATGGAAGAGAGTGATTCCATCACAATAATAGTTGAGGACTTTAATACTCCACTTTGAGCAAAGGACAGATCTCCAGACAGAAAATTAACTCAGAAGCATCAGAATTAATCGTTACTTTAGGGCAATTGAACCTAATGAAGATTTAGAGAACATTTCATCCAATGGCCACAGAATACACATTCTTCTCATCAACACATGGAACATTCTCACAAAACAAGCCTCAACAAATTTTAAAAAATTGAAATTATATCAACTATCCTGTTTAAGCACAATGGAATAAAACAAGAAATCAACAACAAAAGGGACACTGGAAACTACAAATACATGGAAATTAACCAACATGCTCCTAAACAACAAATGGGTCAAGGAAGAAATAAAAAACAAATAAACAAACAAAAAAACAAATTAAAAAATTCCTGGAAACAAATGAAAATGAAAACATAGCATACCAGAGCCTATTAGATAACAGCAAAAGCAGTTCTAAGAGGGAAGTTTATAGCAGTTTAAGTGCCGACATCAAAAAAGAAGAAAGACTTCAAATAAACAACCTAACATTACACCTCAAGGAACTAGAAAAAATAAGAACAAACCAAACCCCAAATTAGCAGAAAGTGAGAAATAACAAAGACCAGAAGAGAAATATATGAATCAGATATTAAAAAATAATACAAAAGATCAGTGAAACAGAGCTGTTTTCTTAAAAAGATAAACAAAATCGACAAACCTTAGCTAGAAGAACAAAGGCAAAAAAAGAGAGAAGACTCAAAATCAGAAATGAAAAAGGAGACAACAAATGATACCACAGAACTACAAAGCATCATAAGAGACATAGGAACAGTGGTTCACTAACAGACTTGAAAACCTAGAAGAAATGGATAATTCCTGGGCTCATAAGACTTACCAAGGTTGTTCAGAAAGAACTAGAAAACCTAAACATACCAATAATAAGTAATTTAATAAAAAGTTTTTCCAGCAAAGTCTTTGCAAGGACCAGAAGTCTTTGCTGCCGAATTCCACCAAATATTTAAAGAAAAATTAATACTAATTCTTCTCAAACTCTTCCAAAAAATTGAAAAGAAGGGAATACTTCTGAACTCATTCTACAAGGCCAGCATTAACCTCATACCCAACCCCCCCACCCACCCCCCCAAAAAACCCCCAAAAAACAGAGCAAAAAAACTACAGGTCAATATCCCTAATGAACACAGATGTGAAAATCCTCAACAAAATACTTGCAAACAGAATCCAGCAACACATTAAAAGATCATTCACCATGATCAAGTGAAATTCATCCAGGATTGCAAGGATGGTTCAACATAGGCAAATCAATGAATGTAATACATATTACCAACAAAATGAGGGGAAAAATGTGATCATTTCGATAGACATGGAAAAAGTATTTGATAAACTCCAATACCCCATCATGATAAAAACACTCAATGAATTACGTATGGAAGTAATGTACCTCAACACAATAAAGGCCATGTATGAAAAACTCTCAGGTAATATTATACTGAATGGACAAAATTTAGAGGCTTTTTCTCTTAGATCTGGAACAAGACAAGAATGCCCACTTTCCTCATTTGTATTCAACATAGTACTGAATGTTCCAGCAAATGCAATAAGGCAAGAGAAGGCAATAAAGGGCATCAAAGTCAGAAAGGAGGACATAAATCTATCCCTATTTGCAGAATACATGATCATATACATGGAAATTATAAAGATTCCACCAACAAATTATTAGAACTCATAAATGAATTTAGTATAGTGTCAGGATACACAATCAATACTCAAAAATCAATAGCCTTTCTAAAACCCACTAACAAAATAGCTGAAGAAGAAATCAAGAAAGTAATCCCATTCACAATAGCTACCGAACAAATGAAATACCTGGGAGTAAAAATTTCACCAAGGAGATGAAAGACCTCTATAATGAAAACTGTAAAACACTGGTGAAGGAAATTGAAGAGGACACAAATAAATGGAAAGGTATCCCATGTTCATGGGTTAGAAGAATTAACATCATTAAAATGTCCATATTACTCAAAGCAGTCTACACATTCAATGCAATCCCTATCAAAATACCAATGACATTCCTCACAGGAATGGGAAAAAATGATCTTAAATTTTTATGGAAGCACAAAAATTATATTATAATTATAGCTAAAGGAATCTGGAACAAAAGGAACAAAATTGGAGGCATCACACTCCCTGTTTTCAAAGTAAAATATAAAGCTATAGTAATCAGAACAGCATGGTACTGGCACAAAAACAGACAAATAGACCAATGGAACATAGTAGAGAGCCCAGACATAAACCCACATACTTATAGCCAAATGATTTTTGATAAAGGTGCCAAAAAATATAAACTGGGGAAAAGACAGCATTTTTGATAAATGCTCCTGGGAAAACTGGATATCCATATGTAGAATATTGTGCAGAAGATTATCTCTCACCGTACAAAAAAATCAACTCAAAAGGATCGAAGACCCAAATTTAAGACCTGAAACTATTAAACTATTAGAAGGAAACATAGGGAAAATGCTACACAAAATGGGTGTGGGCAGTGCTCTTTTGAGCAAGACTGCAAAAGCACAGGAACCTAAAGGAAAACTTCATAACTGGGACTACATCAAACTAAAAAGCTTCTGCACAGCAAGTATACAATCAACAAAGTAAAGAGACAACTACAGAATGGGAGAAAGTGTTTGCGAACTATACATCTGACAAGGGGCTAATATCCAGAATATATAAGGAACTCAAACAATTCAACAGCAAAAACAAACAAACAAAAACCCCACAAATAACCCAATTAAAAAATGAGCAAAGGACCTGGACAGACATTTTTCAAAAGAAGACATATAAATGGCTAATAGGCATATGAAAAAATACTCAACATCACTAATCATTGGGAAAGTGCAAATTAAAACCACAATGAGATATCATCTGACTTAGTTAGAATGGCTATTATCAACAAGACAGAAAATAACAAATGCTGACAAGGATGCAGAGAAAAGGGAATTGTTGGTGGGAATTTAAATTGGTACAGCCATGGTTGAAAACAGTATGGAGGTTCCTCATAGAACTAAAAATAGATCTACCTTATGACCCAGATATCACACTGCTGGGAATATACCCAAAGGAAATGGAATCAATATATCTAAAAGACACCTGCACTGCCATGTTCATCACAACACTATTCACAATAACCAAGAGATGAAATCAACCTAAGTTCCCATCAATGGATGAATGGATAAAAAAACCTTGTAGTATATATACACAGTGGAGTGCTATTCAGCTATAACAATAAAATTCTGTCTTTTGTAGCAACATGGATGGAACTGGAAACGATCATGTTAAGTATGTCAGGCACAGAAAGACAAACACCACATGATATCACTCATATGTGAAATCTAAAAAAAAAAAGGAGAAAAGAAATAAGTGGTTCTCACATACGTGGAGCAGAATAAGGGTTACCAGAGGCCGGGAGGGGAGGGCTGTGCGGGAGGGAGAGAGGAGAAGTGGTGGACTAATGGGTATAAAACTATGCTACCTACCCTAAGTGAATCATTGTGCAGTATATGAATATATAAAACAACGCACTGTACCCCACAAATATGTACAAGTAAATGTTAAAATAATTTTTTGTTTGAAAAATTAAAAAATATGTGTGTGTGCATGTTTTGCCAGGGTGGGTGATGGTTTGCAATGAGAAGCTTAGGGACCCAGTCAGTGGAAATAAAGAAATGGAGGAAAGTGCTGATGGGAAGCTCTTGAGAGCTTGTTTTGACTGGTTTTATTGGTTTCATTGGTTTTTATCTTCTGCTCTGTAGTTATCCTGTAAACCTTGGCTCTCTGAACCATCTTTCCTTTTGCTGGTGATCTGGCTGGTGAAGACACACTGATCTACCTCCATGAAAACTGCGTTGTACCTTCCTGCTGTTTCAGAGTAAACTTTGGAGGGAAAGTCATTCCCGCCTTTAAGATGCTGTTGTTTATCGACGTGCATTTGGTGTTTCAGCTGGGGACGCAGAAACAACACACTGCAGGGCTCGCTTTAATCCTTCCTTCCATTCTCACATCTCCACTGCATGCAGAAGCTCTAAGAGCTGGTCTGCGACATTGCCATCTGGTGGCTGCAAAGCTACATGGATGAGAAAAAATTTTAGAAAGACTTGCTGCTTTGTAGTTTTCTTTGCAAACCATTTCTTCTGCTTTCAGCTAATTTAAGATGAATTTATGACAGATTCGTGCACTATTTTAGGTCTCTTCCCAGGCCATTTCTCTCTTTCTGAGTGCACATGCCCAGAGGTGTCTGAGGTCAAGAAGAAAGAAAGTAGAGGGATTGGTGGGGGAGGCGGGGTGGGGGGGGGGGGAACAAAACAAAACAGAACAAAAACTCTTAAGAATTATGCAGAGAAAATGGTGCTAGTGAGATGCATCTGATCTGCATGTAGCTATATCAAGTTTCCTTCTCTGCTTGGGTAATTTTAGGAGTTTTTAGTCTCCTTAGCACAGACAATACATTTAGATTGGGAACTATTTTTGCATTGATGCTTAGGTGTTTTGAGGTCACTGATGGAGCATGACTTCCATACTAGACTATTGTCCAGTCTTCTCCCTCAACTTCTGTTTCTGCCTTAGCCCCAAAGTGCTTTGTTTCACAGGTTGTGTTTTTTCCCCCTAAACAAATCTGGTGAGTTTTTATTTTCTCTGAATTTTTTGGTATTCTAGTTGAAAATGCCAAAATGAACACTAGCTGCTTCAGTAATCCTGACGGGAACATAAGCTCATAAGAAGCAGGAATGTGTGCTGTGTTTATATTTCACTTCTGTTGGCATCTCATCTCTCTTCCCCAAATTACTGTTCTCACCTTAGGAATTCCTCTTTCAATTCTCTTTTCCAATTTCTCCTTAATGTGACACATCTATATGTGTGTTCATATATATGTGTGTTTGTGTGTGTGTGTGGATGTGTATAGGTGTATGTGTGTTATATATTCTTTTCATTAAACTTAAATTCCTATGTAAATAAGAAAAAAAAAGGCATGTCTGTCTTTTAGGAGTGACTGCTCCTTAAAAATTTTTAACTATGCCTTCAGATTATGTCCCCTCCTTCCAGAACTTTGTCAATTAGATTATTGACTGCAGGATCTGAAGACTCTTACTGACTTCCCGCCTTCCTCATCTGTCTCATAGTTGTCTGCCAAGCTCACCTTACTTGAGAGTTGTCATAAAGCCAGCTAGAAGCTTAAAAATTAGTATGTTATTTTAAGAATTAATACAGTAGCTTCTTCACTCTAAGCAGTGAAAAGAGATTATTGGGAAACAGGAGAGATACAGTGAAGACGAAATGGTACCAAATCATCTCCGTGCTGATGACCAGCTTCTCAACAGTTCAGTATCAAAGTGATTTATTACACATGAATTTAGAAACATTTTAGGACAGGTGCTAAACTATTTCATATTTCCATAAAAATCTAGAGCACTTGAAAATTGCCGACCAGGCCCCTCAAATATAGACATAAAGACTTAATGATCAGTTGGAACTCAAGTGTAAATTAAAATCGGGGACTTAATTGTCAGGCAAACTCATGAAAAGTCTAAAATTATCTGGGTTACTGATAATAGTTTCACCAAAAATACAGAAGCAAAAAAATTTTTTTAAGTCCGCTGACTATCCCAAATTGATGTCACAGACACTACATCCAAAACTTAAAGTTTAGTTTGTTATTCATAAGTGAATTCCTTACGTCCACAGTCGGTTTACATAAATGGTTATTAACTTGCCACAGAATTATCTTAATAAA
The DNA here is from genome assembly GCF_027409185.1 of Cynocephalus volans. NCBI lineage: Eukaryota > Metazoa > Chordata > Mammalia > Dermoptera > Cynocephalidae > Cynocephalus > Cynocephalus volans. Next base: position 24,234,441 of record NC_084463.1, read on the forward strand.
CTTGGCTATCTGTTTTTTCAAAACCATATAAAAAAAATACAAAGTTTGACAGTGGAAATTCTATTTTAGGCAAACAAACTGACAACACTAGGAAGTTATAGATAACAATTTGAGGGGAATTTTTAAAAAACATAAAAAAATAAAACCAAGAAGTCAAAGTTTCAGTGGCCTGGGTCATTTGTGTAGGATCAAGCAGCCTCTTCAGTCACAATACCTCTAAGGGTTCTACTGTGTCACAGCACTCCATAAAGTATGAACCGAACCTCGGAATCCAGATTATGTTCATCTTCTGTTTGAAAGGCAAGGAATATGTGTGACACATTTTAGAAATATTTTCATAACAAAATGGTTGAAAATATTAAAGATACTTAAAAGTGAAACTCTCTGCTCTCTAGAAATTGGACATATGACTCATATTTCTGGTACGAGAATGTACCTGCTGAAGAGCCATAGTCAGATATAAGTTCACAGACAAAATTATCTTACAGTGACATAACCTTCCTGGAAGAAATGGATGTAAGTAGAACTGAAAGTAGGGGAATGTGATTTTCATGCAGGCTATTCAAAGTACAGAATTTGGGATAGAAAGGTATTGATGAGAAGGAGGAATAAAGGAAGGAGAGAAATTCCGAACAAACCTCATATATAGCCATATACCGTATTATTCATTAACTTAAATATTTATTAAATATCCTACAGGAAAAACAAAATTAAAAAAAAGCTGGTCCCTGAGGTAATTCTAGTATCCAAATTTGTTAATTTCCCAAATGAATGTCTTATTTTAAGGAAAATAAAGTCAATGAACAAACACAAGTATAAATCCAAAACAGAGGGAAGGAGATTAGAACATTTTTAGACCCTTGCTACTCAAATTAGGGTCTATGTATAGTCAGCATCAACCTCACACGGGTTCTTGTTGGAAATGCACTTCAGGGAACATCAACATGTGACATGTGCAGTGGCAGAAGGACCGGGGCTCAGAAAGGTTCTGTGCTTGGTTTAATGCATTGTTGTCATCGTGAAATTCTTAGTTTTTAAAGAGACCCTGAATTTTCATTTTGCACTGGACTCCACAAATTATATAGTTTATCCTGTGTAGACTCTTGGGCCCTCCTTCAGAGCTACTTGAATAAGAATCTGCATGTTAACAAGAACTTCAGGTAATTCGCATGTACTCTAACATTTAAAAAACATTATTTTCAACCATAAATAAAACTTTTAATAAGTAGCATGGTTTTTTCCCCTTATTCATCACATGGGTTGTTCTCGTATTTTATCATTCATTGCTCCCATCTTGAATTAGCAGCAGATTGATTTATATAGCACTCTCTACAGATAATATCAATTGTTGGTATTTTGTACAGCTGCTGTTAAATGTGTGTGGTCCTCTTACGTGTTTCCCCTTCACGAGACAAAGCGTAGGTAACATTTTCAGTTCAAAATTTCACTAACAAGATAAAGTCTTATTAGGAGCAGTTAAAGGGGGAACAAAAGGAAGAAATAAGAGGAAATTATGGAAAGAAGACAAAACAAGAAGTGAAAAAAGATATTGAAAGAGTAAGATTGTTAATATTGTTGTATAATAAAAACTTGTCAGTCTTAGTCTTGGATTTCTGGCATGGGCTTCTAAAAGCCTTGGAATTTCTGGAGTAATGCGAGTATCTTTGCTATTCATGAGCCCCTTGGATCACACCTGAGATTATGATAATAAGGTGACTAATGGTGGGCCCAATGATAGCTTCAGTATGGAAGCTGGTCACCAGAAAGGAACAACCATGTGATTAGACAGTTGGGGCTTTGAGCCAGCCCAATCTCTGGGGAGAGGAAAGGGCTGGAGATTGAGTCCAGTCACATGATCAGTGCTTTAATCAATCATTCTTATGTAATAAAACACCAATAAAAACTCTGGACACTGAAGCTCAGTGGAGCTTCCTGGTTTGTGTGAACACATTGATGTGACATGTGGGTGACACACCCTGGTTTCATGAGGAGAGGACACAAAAGCTCTGCATTTGGGACCCTCCCTGAGTTTGCCCTTTGTGTGTCTTCACTAGACTGCTCCTGATTTGCATCCTTTATAAGAAAAAAATGTAATCATAAGTGTAGTGCTTTCCTGAGTTCTGTGAGTCATTCTGGCAAAAGATTGTACCTGAGGGGATCATGGGAACCCTGGAATTTATAGCGCATTGTTCAGAAGTATGGGTGGCCTGGAGAACTCAAACGTATGGCTGGCATCTGAAATAGGAGTGGAAGCACTGGGAATTGCCCTTTCACTTGTAAAATCTGTGCCAACTCCAGGTAGTTAGTGCTAGAATTGTATTCTAGTACCCCAGTTGGTGGCCAGAGTGTTGGTGTCAGAACAAAGGTAAAAAGGCAAATGTGAGAAGATGTTGGCCCTATTTGATGTCCTCCACCAGGTCAAGGGCCTAGTCGCATAGATGCACAGTGAACTGCAGTAGGTTAGTAGCCATGTCTGACCTCTGCTATATGTGCATAAAGTTGCTGGCCAGCACAGGTCAGGAGAAACAGATTCACAAGCAGATGCCTGTTCATTCTCAAAGAAAGCTCTCAATGCTCATAAAGACAATGGGCTGGGGGTAGCAAAGTAGGGCAGCAGGAAGTGGTGAAAACACATTTTCTTCTGCAGCTGGGAGTTACTAGCAATATGGGTGGCGGGGGGGCGTGATCTGTGAATCCTTACTCCCTCAAAGTTGGGGATCCTAAATCTTTCGGGACTGTATAAAAGAACTCTGTGATAAAAGGCATAGACTCTTACCCCAGGAAAATTGGCACACAAATCAAATTTTGTCTTTAATTTTATCAGGTTCACATACTCTCTGAAACCTGCTCATGGTAATGTGGTACATTGACTCAAAGTAAAGTCCCTGTGTTATATAATAGCATGGACTGGTAAATCCAGAGGTACCTGAATTAAAAATGCTAACTGAATCACTTCTTTGTTATCTAGAATTGCACACGTTTTTTTAACTTCCTGAGTTGTACTTTTCACAATTTTTTTGAAAATTTCGTTGACATGAAATAGATATACAGTAAGTAGTAGCTGTTATCATGTTCCTAAAGACCCATTTAATAATAATATGCAAGTATGTTATGAAATTTATTTTCTGTCTCATTTTAAAAAATAAATATGTATATATTTATATATAATAAACATGTATAACATATATGCTTTTATATATAGGTGTACTCATTGTTAAATAAGTTAGAGAAATTTGTGAAAAATAAAATGAAAATTCCATAAAATTTTGCCATCCAGAGGAAACCAGTGTAAGTTCTAAAATCTGTTTTCAATCAACATTTGGACATTTAGTGTCAATAGTATTGGCTTAAATCATCATTTAAACGTTTTCATAATATTTTATTTACATAATCTTATAATTTATAAAACCTGTGTCCTATTGATGCATGTTGTTTTCAAGTTTTAATTATTGTTAATAATGCTGTGATTCAACTACTTAACACATATGCCTTAATGTATATGCCTTTGAATAACCATTCAATGCCTCTTGGAAAACATTTCTAGAAGTATAATTTCTTAGTTCAAGGACGTGCACATTTTCTACATTTGAAACATGTAGCCAAAAGCACTCTTGAAAAGTTAAACCATGTTACCTTAGTAAAACCAGGGCATAGAAACAGAAATATGGCTAAACCCTAATATAATAATACTCTTATACCTTTTCAAACTTTAGCAAACTATTCGAGAGACAGAGAAACAAATCCTTTTTATCAGTGTTTGTTTGATGAACTAGTACTTTTGGACCTTTAGCGTTTACTATTTGATATATTACCTGTTTCTTTCTTTGTTCCTTTCTTTGTTGTTTTTCTTTTTGTTTTTTGGAGGCATATTTCTTTTTGTCATTTTTTCCCTGGAGATTATTATGCATGCAGGATATAAATTTTGGTCTGGCATAAACAGTTTTGTTTTCCAAATTTCCACTTGCTTTTCAAATTTGTGGTGATTTTTTTGATCTAATAATCATTTTTAAAAGTTTAGTCTTGATATGAGACACCCCTAAATGGACAATATTAGTATTAAAACCTGTCTAAAACTTCCATACTTTGGACTTGGATTTTTCTAGAATGCGGGCTAGTATCAAATAAAGGACAAAATCTTAAGTAAAAAGAACTGGTTTAAAATATTTGTTTACAACTGAGCAATTAAGCAACCTGTGGAAAATCTCCTCTCTGAGCCTCAAATGTATTAAATTAAAGGCATACTAATTACCTAATCATAAGTTTTTTCCTGACACGTGTTAATTACTCAATATATGTTTGTTTGAAATGTTCAATTTGTTGTGTTTTTAAAAGTTTTACTATCGCTAAATTCCCTTCCTCCCTCCCTTTCTTCCTTTTTATCTTGAATCTTTCAATAAACATATTGCACTTTTTATAGCCTGCTTATAAACAAAACTTTCTGAAATATTTAATTTATAAAAAAATGCTTTGCTAAATATGCAGGCTTAAAAAACAATAAAATGACTCCCCATAAATAAAAATTAAATTACCAGTACTTTGAAGGTCTGAATGCACTTTTGGATTTATTTTCACACCTTGCCCTCAAATAATTGCAACATTACAATCCTGGAATTTGTTTTACATTGATTTTGTTCATAATTTACCACCTGTACGTGATTCTGAACTTTATAAAAGTGTAGTTATATCGAATGTATTCTTTTCTAACTGCCTCTTTTCATTCAATGTTGCTTTATATTTCTGAGATCCATCATATAATTGGAGTTCATTTATATTTATTTCTTGAATAGTATTTCATTATATGAATGTACTGTAATTCATTTATACATTTCCTTAAAGAATTCTTTCATTCTTGTATATATTTTTTGATGCATGCATACCAGAATATGCCAGAATATGCCCAGAATTGGAATTCCTGGATTTTAGATGAAGTCAAATTTTTTCCAAAATTCACCCTGACAGCGGCACAGTAGTATTATTTACTATTCTCTCCAACACTTAAAATTGTCACACTCTGATTTTTGCCTGTTTGGTGACTGTAAAATGCCATTGTATTGTGGTTTTAACTTGCATATACTTCCTTATTAACAATACTGAACATATTTTCTCATATCTGTGGCCAATTATTTTTCTCTACTGTGAAATGCTAATTCAAACCCTTTGCCAGTTTTTAATTTGGTCATCTTTTTCTTATTGATTTATAGTCATTTTTTATATATTCTCTATACTAGTCCTGTGCCAAATATTGCACACATCTGCAAATATCAGCTCTCCATTTCTGGCTCAGCTTGTCTTTTTTTTTTTTTAATAGACTATATTGTGTTTTAAAAATTGAATGATATTTAATCCAACTATGATAAAATTTTGTGTATGATTGACTTAGGGAATCAATTCCACTCCTTTCAAATGAAAAATTAATTGCTCTAAAATTATTGATTTAAAAGCCCATTTTTTCTTCGCTAATTGGCAATGCCAGTTCTGGCATATATCAACTTTCCATTTATGTGCATGTCACTTTCTGGGCTCTCATTCTGTTGTATCTGTCTATTGATCTATTACTGTACAGTTTTACCATAGTTTATAAGTCTGAAATTTGGAAAGAAAAGTCCTCTGAAATTATTTGATTAATTCGGAAGTGTCTTGTCTATTCGTGGACCTTTGCTCTACCAAAAAATTAAGAAACAACTTTACTTAGAAAGAAAGAAAACCTAATGGGATTTTGATCTGAATTAAACTGTGCTGTATCAATGGAGGGAGAACTGGCAGTTTTGCAGTGCTGAGTCTGCTGTTCCACAAAAATAGAATGCCTCTGCATTTTTTAAAGGTTTTCTTTAATTTCTTTCAGTGTATATGATATTCTCTGTGTAGGTTTGCACACATTTTGTAAGTATTATACCAGTAGTACTTTATAGTTTTGGCTGCTGCAATAATGACATCTTTCCAAAAATTACATAATCTACATGTTTAAGACTAGTATAATAAATGTCATTGAGTTGTATAAAAGAAGCAGAAAACTTGGAAAATTATTATTTTAAATGTTATTGGTTTTTCTATATTTCTATATTATTTTGTGTTTTCTATGTCGATAACCTTATCAGTCAATGGTGGAAGTTTTTTCCTTCTTTATAGTCCTTATCTCATTTAATATTTTCTGGACCCTTAGTGCTAACTAGGAAGAGTAAGAGTGGGAATCCTTTTTGTATTCCTGACTTTAAAGAAAATGCTTTCCAAGTTTTACCATTAAATATGGTATTCGCTCTTTTTGGGGTTTTTGGGGGGTTTTTTTGTTTGTTCGTTTTGTCAATAATAATAGAAGGCCAAAAGAGTTTCTTTCTGTTCCCAACTTACCAAGACATTTAAAAATTAGGTGCTGGTTATTTTATTGAATTATTTTCTTCATCTATTGAAGTGATTATATGGCTTTTCTTTTCTTAATCTATTAAAGTTATAATTAATATTAGTTGATTTTCTGATTATAAACTATCCTTGAATTCCTTTTGAAAATCCAATTAAGTCATGTATTTTATTAACCTTTACTTTGCAGGTTTATTGTGTTACTAATATTTTGTTTAGGGTTTTTGCTTCTATGTTTGTAGGTGAAATGATCATATAATTTTTTTCCCTCATACTATGCTTACCTATTTTCAGTACTGTGCTAAAAAGAGTTTTATAAAAATATTTGGGGTGTTGCTTATTTTTCTCTTCTAGTTGAGTAAAATTGTTTTCTGATGTTTTGTTAGAACCCACTTGTACAACTATCCGACCTTGGTATTTTTTGAGGGGGGGAAGATTTGGAACTATTAATTCAAATACCTAAATTATTTTAGAATTATTCTGGGTTGTCTTTTTCTTATTGAGTGCATTACGTAGATTTTCTTTTTCTAGGTATTTGTCCATTTCATCCAAATTTTCAAATTGATTAACAAAAAGACCATGATTATATATTTTAAAATATTTTGAATTGCCATTATATCTGTTGTTGTGTTCTCTTTTTATTCCTAATATTGTTTACTTGTGACTTCTGTCTTTGTGGTCAGCCTAACCAGTAATTAGTCACTTTTTCAGTCTTTTAAATGAACTTGCTTTTGGTCTTTATATATTTTTCTTCTAGTTTTCCAATTTCTTCTCTTATATGTGTTCTTTTTTTCAACTTTTTTCTTTTGTTATGCTATTCATTTTATAACTTCTTAATTTGGAGAATTAACTCATCTAAAAATAATTCCCTCTTTTAAATATAATAATTTTATAATATGTATTTTGACTATCAGTTTACAAGCATTTTGATTATTGTGCAGTGTTAAATATAATTTTATTGACATTGTGCTGGTGTCACTGATACCAGAGCTACTTGGAAGTGTTTTTAAATTTCCAAATGAATAAGTTTTTCAATTACCTTCTCGTTATTAACTTTCATTTTCATTGTATCATAAAATTTCCTGTCTTTTGACATTTGTTGAGATTTGGTTTATGGTTCCCTAAGTGGTCAATATTTCATGTGTACTTAAAAATGTTTCATGTGTACTTAAAAAAAAGAGTGTATTTTCCAGTCATTGGCTGCTACTTTATAAATGTCTGTTAGACCAGATTGACAATTTAATTGCTCAAAATGCTTTCTCCTTCTGGTTTTCGTCTATCAACTACTAAGAGGAACATTAAAATATCCCACAAAAATGGATGATACATCAGTTTTCTCCTTGAATTTTGTTAATATTTACTTCCTACTTCCTCACACAAAGCTATTAGTGTCACAGAAATTTTGAATTGTGTCTTACTTGAAAATGGATCATTATGAGCTAACTATATCTATTATTAGTAATACTATGCCTTAAAGTCTATTTTTTAACAGAGCCACACCAGTTCTGCTTTTTTTTATTTTTTAAACTTTCAGTATCTTTATGTTTTAAATCCATCTCTTATAAAGAGCAAGTAGCTGGATTTTATATTTTTCTCAAGAAAACTGAAGAAGTGGACATATCCATGTAACTAGGACCTAAATCAAAAATTACAGCATTACAGCACCCTAAAGGTTCCCCTCACGACCCTTCATTTAAATGAATCCCCCAAAGTTGACAACTATCCTGCATTCTAAAACTACAGAATAGCCTTTATTTTTTTGTGAACTGCATACAATAGAACTATACAGTATGTGTGTGTGTGTGTGTGTGTGTGTGTATATATAACTATTTATAATATATATATTGTATATATAAAAATATATATATTTTAATGTCTGGCTTCTTTTGCTCAAAGATACGTTTGTGGGATTCATCATGTTATTGCATATAAACGTAGTTTGTTCATTTGCATGGGTGTAGAGTATTACATTGTCCATTTGACCATCAACAGACATTTGAGTTAATTTCAGTATTTGTCTATTAAAAAGAATGTTGCTATGAACTTTCTTGTACAGTCATGTATAGCTTAATGATGCAAATACATACTGAGAGATGCAGCTTTAGGCAATTTCATCATTGTACAAGCATCATAGGTAGAGTGTGTTTACACCTAGATGGTGTAGCCTACTACACACCTAGGCTATATGGTATAGCCAACTGCTCCTAGGCTACGAACCTGTACAGCAAGCTACTGTACTGAATACTGTAGGCATTTGTAACACAATGATATGTGTGTATCTAAACGTATCTAAATATAGAAAAGATACAGTAAAAATACAGTATTATAATCTTATGGAACTGCCAGTCATATACGTGGTCTGTCCTTGACCAAGGTGTCATTATGTGGCACATGACTATGTATGTCTTTTGCTATACAAGAATACTTAAAAAATTTGTGGAAAAAAGGAATTAAAAGATAATACAAATCTTTCCATGAACTTTTTGAAGACCCTTCGTATGTATTTGTAGTCAAGAAGAATTGCTGGTTCATAAATATTCATATACTTAGCTTTAATAAATACTGCCAACACTTTTCCAAGTTTCTCTACCAATTTATATTTCCATCATCATTGTATCAAAGTTCCAGTTGCTCCACATTCTTGGATTTGGAATTGTCTACCTTTTGTATTTTAGCCATTCTGTAGGCTGTGTACTCACATCGTCATTTCAATTGGCATTTCTTTGGTTAATGAAGTTAAGCACATTTTCATATTTTTGTTGGATATTTGGATATCTTCTTTCAGGAAATGCCTGTTCATGTCCTTGACTCATTTTTCTTTTGAGCTGACTGCATTTTCATATTGACATATGGGAGTCTTTTAAATATTCTAAATGCAAATCCTTCATTGAATAATGTAAATATCTTCTCCCATGCAATGGCTTACCTTTTCACACTCTCACCAGTGTCTTTTGATGAAAAAATTTCCTACTTTTAATGTAATGTAATGTATCAATTATATTCTTTATAGTTGGTGATTGTGTGCATTATTAAAGAAATTTTTACCTACTACAATGTCATAAGGATATCCTCTTATGTTTACTTCTAAAGTCTTGTTTTAGTCCATTTCTGTTGCTTATAACAAAATACCTGAAACTGGGTGATTTATAGGAAGACATATGAAAAAATGCTCAACATCACTCAGCATCCGGGAAATGCAAATCAAAACCACATTGAGATACCATCTAACCCCAGTTAGGATGGCTAAAATCCAAAAGACTCTGAACGATAAATGCTGGCAAGGTTGCGGAGAAAAAGGAACTCTTATACATTGTTGGTGGTACTGCAAAATGGTGCAGCCTCTATGGAAAATGGTATGGAGGTTCCTCAAACAATTGCAGATAGATCTACCATACGACCCAGCTATCCCACTGTTGGGAATATCCCCAGAGGAATGGAAATAATCAAGTCGAAGGTATACCTGTTTCCCAATGTTCATCGCAGCACTCTTTACAATAGCCAAGAGTTGGAACCAGCCCAAATGTCCATCATCAGATGAGTGGATACGGAAAATGTGGTACATCTACACAATGGAATACTACTCAGCTATAAAAACGAATGAAATACTGCCATTTGCAACAACATGGATGGACCTTGAGAGAATTATATTAAGTGAAACAAGTCAGGCACAGAAAGAGAAATACCACATGTTCTCACTTATTGGTGGGAGCTAAAAAATTAATATATAAATTCACACACACACACACACACACACACACACACACACACACACACACACACACACACACACACACACACACACACACACACACACCCCGGGGGAGGGGGGAGAAGATATAACAACCACAACTACTTGAAGTTGATATGACAAGCAAACAGAAAGGACATTGTTGGGGGAGGGGGGGAGGGAGAAGGGAGGGAGGGAGGTTTTGGTGATGGGGAGCAATAATCAGCCACAATGTATATCGACAAAATAAAATAAAATATAAAAAAAAAAAAAAAGAAATTTATTGCTTACAGTTTCACAGGGTAGGAAGTCCAGAGTCCAGGGAACACATCTGGTGAGGATCTTGGTGGTGGCGACAGTGATGCAGTGCATCATGTTGTGAAGTGGTGGAGAAGAGAGAGCAAGAGACAGACAGACTCTCCTCTGTCTTCTTTTAAAGCCCTCAGAACCATGCCCCTGGCCACCATTTTTAATCCATTCACTACTGCATGGTCCTACAATTCAAACACCTTTTCAAGGCTCCACCTTTCAATTACCGTAATAGGATTTCCTACCCTCCTGACAGTCACAGTGGGTGCTAAGTTTCTAATATATAGAACATGGGGACACAATTCAAACTTCACTGAGTTTGGGGGGGACTTAATTCAATCCATTACAAGTCTTTGATGTTTTATCTTTCACATTTCAAGCTATGATCCATCTAGAATTAATTTTACATAGTGTGAGGTAGGGGTAAAGACTCATTTTTTCATATGGCTATATAATTGATCCAACACATTTTTATTAAACATTTTTATTACCTTTCTTTAAACATGGTTTAATTATCCATTTATTTAGGTCTTAATTTCTCTCAGTAATGTTTTATAGTTTTTTTTGTAGAGTCTTCCACATCTTTTTAGTCTTACTTGAATTTTTATGCTATTATAAATGGTTTAGTTTATTTTAAATTTTTATTTATATTTGTACTTGTACAAAGAAATATATAAATTTTTGTTGATTTTATTCAGGTAGCTTGATAAATTAACTATTAATTCTAATAATTTATCTACAGATCATTTTTTCTTTGAATAGTCATACAATATCTAAATCATTACCGTTTCATTTCTTTTTTCTAATTTTTACTTATTTTTGGTATCATTTTCTACTTCTGCACTGCTGTGACTACTACTAGATCAGTGCTGAATAGAACTGGTAGTAGCATGCACAATTGTTTCCTCCCAAATGCAGGGGATCAGCTTTTGATATTTTGCAAATGAAATGTTTGCTTTTAGCTATTTTAAAAATATAGTATTTATTAGAATAAGAAAGTTTCCTTCTATTCTTAGTTTGCTAAGCATTTTTAAAATTATTATTAATGGTAATTGAGTTTGACCAACTGCTTTTTCTGCCTCTATCAAAATGATTAAAGTATTTCCTTGTCTTCCCCACCCCCATGGTGAATTATGATGACTGATTTTGAAATTAACAAAGCTTGCATACCTTGAATAAATTCCACTTGGTCCGTAACATATTATACTGAATTCTATTTGCTAACATTTTATTACTTATTTTTGCATTTACTTTCATGAGTGAGATTAGTCTTAATTTCCCTTATAATGCCCTTGTCAGAATTTGCAGTCCAGGTACTAATGGTTTTTCAAAATGAATTATGAAACAGTCACTCCTTTTTTATTCTCCGGAAGAATTTTTGCAATATTGATAATGTTTCTTCCTCAAATAATTTAGATGAAGTTACCAATAATGTTAACAAGTCCTGAGGAAATTTATCTTCAATATTTCGATTATCTGTTGTTTCTTTTCTAATGTTGGTAAATAGTTTATTTTTATCCTTAAGGGTATACTAGTCAAAACTGATTGCAATAATGCTGAACAAAACAAAAACTGAGTGATTGGCCACAGGCTATTGTTTTGCTGTTGTTTTTCACAGATCTGTTAGTCAGATGTGGTTCTGCTGAACTCAGCTGGGCTGGGCTCCAGGCTGTAGTTGAGGTTTAGGTCAGCTCCACAATCCTCTTTCAGAGTCCACATAGGGCCTGTTTTTCTTCTGGTGGGTGGAAAAAAATAAGCAACAACGCCAAACCATGCAAACACATTTATAGCTTCTGCTCACTGAATGTGAGTTCACATTTCATTGGCCAAATCAAGGCACTAGGCCAAGCCCGAAATCCATATGTGGGATGCATACATCCAGCGGGCAGACAATGTCAAGACCAGGAAAAGAGAGAACTATTGACCACCAAGAAATGTTTACTTCATCAAAAACTTCATATGTATTATCATAAAATATATTATGTATTTACTCTCTTAAAATTTGTTAGTGATACCAGTATCTACCTTTTTATTTTTAATTTTGTCAGTTTGTATTTTTCTTCTCTCTTTTTTCTTTTTCAGTCTTTCAAAAGGTCTAGCAATTTTATTATTCTTTTCAAGGTACCAACTTTTAGTTTTTCTGATTTTCTCTGCTGCATGTCTTTAAAAAATTTTAGTAATTTATACATTTATCCTTTTTACTTTCCATAGGTTTAACTTGCTATTTTTTTAAATTCCTTGAGATGGACTCTTAGATAATTGATTTTTTAGACATAAATATCCCACTTAGTACAACTGTAGGACATCCCATAAGTTTTAGTATGTGATATTTTAATTATTCAGTTCAAAATATTTCTAATTTACTTTGTAATTTTTCTTTGACTTATAGTTTATTTATAAGTATATTGATTGATTTCATAATGGGTTTTCTATCTATCTTTATTCACTTGTTTTCAGCTTAAATTCACTGCAGTCAGGCAATATATTCTGAACAATATTATTTGAAATTTTCTGAGAATTGTGTTATAACCCAGCATTTGGCCAATTTGAGGATAATTTTTCACATGAAGTTGAGAAGAATGCATATTCTAGATTGCCTTGGATTAAATGCCCCCTCCCAAACTTAATGTCCACGGTAACTGTTGAGGGTAGGAAATCCTATTATGGTAGTTGAAAGGTGGGGCCTTGAAGAGTGGATTAGATTGTGAGGACCATGCCGTAGTGAATGGTTTAATACATTTGATGGTGTAATGGCCGTCATGGGCATGGTTCTGAGGGCTTTAAAAGGAGAACACGTGGGAGTCTCTCTCTCTCTGCTCTGCCATTTTCTGCCATGTGAGATCCCTGCATTGTTATAAAGCCACCACTGAAGAAGACCCTCATCAGATGTGTTCCCTGGACTTTGGACTTCCCATCCTCTGAAAGTATAAGCAATAAATTTTATTTTCTTTATAAATTACCCAGTTCTGGTATTTTGTTATGATCAACAGAAATGGAGTAATTCATAGATCAGTCTTAGTCTTTTAATTGGGATTAGTCTAATTTACATTTAATTAAATTGCTAACATATTTAAACATATATCCATCATTTTGCAATTTGTTTTATCTTTGTTTCATGTTACTTTTATTTTCGTTTTTTTGTCCACTTTTGGATTAATGAGATATTTTAGATTTATTTTATGTTTTCTTCTATTCAATTATGTGTATATTTTACTTTATTTCAGTGGTAAATATGGAGATTGCAAAATGCTGTTCTAAAGTTTAATAGAATTAAAAAAAATAATTTGACAAAGCATAAACCACACAACACTTTCATTCCACTAAGCCCGTTTCTTTTTATGTTATTATTACTTTGTATTTTATTTCTGCATATATACATATTTTTTCTCACCGTTAATTATGATCTTAGCTATAAATGTTTTATAGAGAATACACTGGAAGTTAAGGATATTCCCTTTTGTTCCTAGTTTTTTGAGAGTTTTTATATGAATGGGCATTGAATTTTGTTGAATTTTTTTCTGTACCTTATGGATGTAATAATATGTTTTCTCTGATTCAGTGTGTTAACATGTTATATTACATTGAATGATTTATGAATGCTGAAGCAGCCTTGCATTCCTCAAAGAAACCACATTTGGTCTTATTATTATCTTTTTTATATGTTGCTGGATTCAATTTACTAATATTTGTTAAGTAATTTTTTTATCTGTGTTCATGGAGACATGTCAGTCTGTAGTTTTTTTTTTTTTCAATGTCTTTATCTGGTAATACTGGCATTTTAAGAAATATTTTAGGACTACGTAAAGTGTCTTTCTCTGCATTTATTTTTTAGAAGAGATTGTGTGAAATTATTTCTTCCTTAACTGTTAGGCAGAGTTCACTAGAGAAGCCACCTGAGCCTGGTGTTTCATTTTTGGGGTCAATTATAACCACTAATTAAATTTCTTTAATAGATATAGGGATATTACGATTAACAATTTCTCTTTGAATGAGTTTTTATAACTTTTGTTTTACAAACGTTTGGCCCATGTAATCAAAAAGTTATCAAACTCGTGGGCATAGACTTGTTCATAATATTCCTTTATTCTTTAATGTCCATGGAATCAGTGGCGATGATCACTCTTTTTTATCCTGTTTTTGGTATTTGTGTCTTTTTTAAAACTTGGATATCCTACATTTTATCAATTTGATTGATCTTTTCAAAGCAATAGCTTTGGCTTTTATTAATTTTCTCTATTTTTTTCTGTCCTCTAGTCTAATTTTTATCATTTACTTTCTTTAGCTTTGAATTTTCATCCTTTCTCTATGTTCCTAAGGTAGATGCTCAAGTTATTAATTTTAAGATTTTTCTTCTAGCAGTGCTTAGAGGGAAGTTATTAAATGTTATCAATTTCCCTCTAGGCACTGCTTTGGTTGCATCCCATAAATTTTGATATGTTGTATTTGTTTTTTAGAGACAAAGGACTTTATTGCTCATAGCGAGTAGGATAAACATTTGCATATTTGCTCTAGTTCCCAGAGGGTGACATGAAGAGGACCAGATGATATACCCCAGAGGCACATGTAACGGGCTGCATTAGAAAAGAGGAATCAGGAGCTTAGAGAACGCAGATCCTTTCTTTTTTCCTCAAATTTCTTTATTTTTAAAATTGACATAAAAATTGCATGTATTTATCATGTACAACATAATGTTTTGAACTATATATATATTGTAGAATGGTTAAATCTAGCTAATTAACAAATGCATTACCTCACATAGTTATTTTTTGTTGGAGAACACAATATATACTCAGAATTTTTCAAGAACATAATATCTTGTCATTAACTGCAGTCACTGGCTGTACAATAAATCTCTAGAACTTATTCCTCCTACTTAACTGTGACTATGTATCCTTTCACCAACATCTCTCAGCACCCTGTCCCCCCATCCCACCCTCACCCCCACCAACCACCCCTGCCTCCAGTAGCCAGCACTGTACTCTCTGCTTTTATGAGGTCAACTTTTTATAATTCCACATACAGTCAGATCATGGGGTATTTGTCTTTCTGTGCCTGGCTTTCTTCATTTAATCTAATGTCTTCCTGGTACATCCATGTTGTCACACACGACAGGATTCAGGAAATCCTGTCATTTTAAAATATTTTTAAACCATCCCCAAACTGTTTTGCTATTGTCTTGTACCACCTACTTTCATCTGCCTCTGGTTTAGACAAATGCTCTTGGTTTGCCAAATGTCAGCCTGAAATGGTCACTAGGGCCTCTCTGCTCTGGCAGGTCCCCAACTCCAGTCTTTTCCTTCTCAGCAGTGTGGAACTGCCAAAAAGCCTCTCTGTTTTTACAGTGTCTTTTTGCTTGGCCTCTTAGCCTTCTGCCCCAGGCAGCTTCAGAATTTGTTCTATGTCTGGAAGGAAAGAATGGTAGAGATAGGTTCAGATCTGCACCCCTCCCTTCTCACTTACACATCTGGCCCCTCAAGTCTATAAATCTACTTTCTGCAGCTTACTAGACTGTCCAAAGATACCCTGTTTTCAACACCAACCAGTAATGTCCCTGTTGGCTGGGACCTGAGACTGTTGCTCTGTACCACAAATTAACGAATGCAAGGAGATCAAAATCTGCTGCAGAGTGTTGATTCACATCTTGCTGAGGTTTCTACTTTTCCAAAAATTTTCCCCTCAAAACTTGTCGACCTGATTAATTCCAAGATTTCTTCACATAGATGTTCGTATGTATTTTACTCTGTTTTTCCAATTGTTCTTGGCAAGAGCATTGCTGTGCCACAGACTGCTTCCTCCTGCTTGAAACCAGTTGGATGTCCCTCTATCATGTCGTAAATATCGGTTTTATTTATTTTTCATTTCTGGAATTTTATTAGATGCTTTTAAGAATCGACTTGTCAGACTTTCAATACTTTGCTTTCTGTAAACATGCCAAGTATGCTTATTATCTGTTATTTTCTTTTACCTGCAGAGTCTGAATTCTTCACAGGCCTGACTCCTCTGTCAGTTGTTCCTGCTCTCTCCTTGTCAGGGTTCCTTGTTTTCTGGTGAGTTTTGGCATTTTTATTATGAGCTCATGCTCTTTGGTACTTTATCTGTGGGAAGTTTTTGAGACCTGATTTGAAGCTGCGCTCTTTCAGAGAGGATTTTAATTTGATTCCGATAGAGACACTGGGATTGGGACATTAGCAACCTGCATCTGTGTTGCCCTCAAAACAGAGCGGCTTCCAGACCTCAAGATTTGGCTTTGGCCCTCAGGCCGAAAGCTGGCTTCAGTCCTCATTGACCTCTGTGAATTCCCTTTTTCACTGCAGTTTTAAACTTGTAGATTATTTTTTTGACTTATTGCCAACTCAGTGAATAATATATTTTAACCTTTTACTGTCAATTCAAAAATAGATACAGAGAACTTCACAAAAATATATAGCTTAATATATAAAGAAAACACACTCATAGCAACACTTGAGACAAGAAATAGGACTTTACCACCGCCTCCATCTGCTCTTCATCAGCCACAAATCCTTCTTTTCCCTCCAAAAGTAAGTGTTCTCCTGATTTCTACAGTAATCACTTTCTCAGATTTCGGTATAGTTTAATCCCCAAAGATGCATTCATAGACATTAAAATTTAGTTGTGTCCCTTTTTTCTTTATCTTTTAGTCTTTCATTTATATCCCCCTACAACCCGTCGTTTTCTTTACAATTTTTCTATGGAAAACAAAAATCCACCAAAAGGATCTTGCTGATTGCCTGTTCATGGTGATGTTCTACCTGTTTATCTATCCTCTGTATTTCCTGCAAGTTGTTAGCTGGGCCCAGAGGCTGTATCAGGTCAGGTTCCATCCCTTTGGCAGGTCTGTAGATGGTGGTGTGTACTTTCATCAAGGGCCACACAATGTCTACTTCTCTGTCTTTATGTGATATTAGCATCTGTTTATGCTCAGTGCTTTGATCCATTCATTAATTAGGGGCTGCAAATGGTGATATTTTTACCATTTCTTTTGCATTTATTATTTGGAATAATATTATAAAGAGAAACTTCTCAGCAGTTACCTGGTTATCTAGTGACACAGTTCATATAGGAGAGCGAGAATAAATGCTTGATTTGCTTATCTACTAGTTTTTACTGTAATGAGTTGGTTTCTTACCCAGCTAAAGGTGATTAATTAGTGGTACACACAAATACACACACACAAACACATATGAATAGTGCGTATATTAAGCATATTCAATAAACTAAAATCCACTAAAAATTTCCTTTCTGAATCAAAAATGACTCCATTGTTGGCCATTAAGAGCATCTTCAAGTTATTTCTAAGCTCTTGCTTTCAAAGGGACTCCAGATGCCCTAGGCATCTGGTACATTCCCTGCTCCCAAATCAGCTGTTTTTCAAAAAAGTTCATTTTTCTTTTGGTAAGAAATCATACTTTAAAACAATCTAAGCAATACAAATTCTCATTTAATTTTGTTGTTCATTGTTTATAAGCCCTCACAAGATATTTAATATATATTTTATCCAGAACTTATTTTTCTGCAGAATTATTTTGTCTGACATATTATACGAAAATGACGTCTGTTGCCTACTGGTTAACTGGAGTGTCATACAATATTTCTATAGCATGAATATTATAGTTTAAGATGCTTCTGCATGGCTAAATTTTAATTTTTTTAAGGCAGTCCTCTATTTATGGACATTTAGTTTTTCCCCCCAAAATATTAGATTTCTACAAGCAACACTTCCTGCAACTAAACATTTGTAATAAAGTCCTAATTATTTCTTCAGTTCAAGTTTCTTTAGGTGGAACTGCAGGTTCAAATTTTCTTAGTATTATAACGGCTTTGAAATACATTCCAAGCCTCTTTCTTTTTTTTCTTTTTCGCTGTTTTACTTGAGGGTAGTGAGAAGCCAGACAACATATCAAGGCATGTTCCTCTCTTAGCTGGGGCCAGAATCAGTGAGATAAATACGCTGAAACGGCCCCTTCAGGTCAGGGGCTCCAGACAGAGTTAAAGAGAGACCCCAAGTGCACCCCCCTCCTCATCTGTTTCCTCTGCCACCAAGAGGCAGCCGGACACTGGACGTCACGACCCCCCTCCTCACTGCGATCTCTAACCTCTTCTCAGTGTTGGGAACACAGACTTCAGTCACCTAGTTGCTCCACCCCCCAGAATCAGCAGGTACCAGTGTGCGCAGGGCTGGGTGCACGGCAGCAACTGGGATGGGACTCTCTGTGTCCTTGTCGCGGAGCCCTGGATTCCGGATGTTACGGAAGCCACAGTCTTCTCTGGAACAGGGCAGCCTGGACTCCACATCTGATGGCCATTTCACCAGGCGCGACTTCAGGAAGGAAGGGGGTCAGGCATTAACACAGCTGGCAACCCACAGTGTTAAATTGTCCGTAAAAGCGGTTGTTAAAGCCGGGGGAAAAAATAAAAAATGCAGCCCTTCTGCAGACACTCCGTAGGCTGCTTATTCAGGAATTTTACAAAAGCTCAAGGCCGGTAATGAGGCCTCTGGTGCTCCTGGGCGGGCGGCTCAGCGTGACCGGCGGCCACGTGGTCCCTGTACACTGAGGCCTAATTGATGAGGTTTTGATGCTTAAATGGAGAGCTGATTGCCGAGTTGCAGGGAACTGCTGCCAGTTAGGGCTCCGAGGTGAGGGGAGATTTTTACACTTCGTTCCCGGAACTCGGCTAATAACTGTTATGAAATGGAAACTAACTTTGGGAGAAATGGAAAAGAGGAGGGGCGCGAAGGCCTCCGGGCCAAATTCTGTAATCTGATAGCCCCTTAGCAGGAGGCGGCCGCAGAACAGAAGGCGCTGGAATACCCTTTGCTCATTCCACTCCTGAAGACTAGTCAGCTTGTTTCAGTTCAGATTGTCGGTGGTGCATCTGGTTCTGGAAGGTTACATTAACGGGAAAAGCAAATGCCTTAAAAATGAGGTGCTGTCGTTGCATCTGGACAAATTGTAAAATGTGCCCCTTGTGGTGTGAAAGCAGACAGACTGGTTCTGATGATTCTGGCTCAGCCACTTACTAGCTCTGGGCAAGTTTCTTCCTTCACTAAGCCTCGTTTTCATCATCTGTAAAGTCTGAGGTGAGGTGGTGCCTTGAAGCATTATTACAAAGATGAGAGGAAATAATAAATGGATGCAGGGAGCCCAGGACAGATCCCTCACCTTCGTCTCTTCCTGAGCCCTTCCTTTTTGCTGCTACCAATGGCACGGTGAGTTGGTTGTCCTGTGTAAAGAACAACATCAACCCACAAAACAACAATTGACTTTTATCTTATGCTCACCATATGCAGGACTCATGCACACATGGCAGCTCCCATGATGCCGCGGGAGAGTAGAGCCACTGACACCATGGAGTCTGTTCCCAACACTGAAAAAAGGTGTGGGAGCAGCCCTCTTCTTAGACACAGCACTTCCTACCATTTGCTTGTTTGTCTCCTCCTTCCTAGGCAGTGCAAGGGTCAGAGCTTGCTCTAAGTCTGGGTTCTAATTGACACAGAAGCTCGTGGGGGTGGGCAGTCTCCACAGTCTTGCTGAGACCCAGGTTGTAAATGCAGGTGAGTCAGGAAGCAAGGGAAGCTGTGAAAGACCAGGTAAAAGTGTAAGATGATCCACATCTGAGATTTAAAAATCTGCAGTGTTCAATTGTCAAGATAGCTCAAAGGGGATTCAGGTGGAGAACCCCAGAAATATTCCAAAAGCCCACTGCATTAGGGTTGCAGGAACACTTGTAGGGTTTCTGTGGCTTAGCCTGTGAGGGAGCGCACTGAGGTGGTGCTGACAGCAGCAAGCTTTCAATTTTCTTTCCAGCAGGGCATGGCTGTTCTTCTCTGTGTTTTTGTTTAGTCTTAGGGGTTTTTAAAACTGTTTGTTTTTGAGAAAACTTTAGTTTGATGTAGCCATATTGCTTGGGAGTGGGTTTCTGCAGTCTCTCTTCTAGGCTAAACCTTTCTAGTAGACTGTGCACCAGGACAGACAATGAAGTCACAGATTCATCATCTGCACAGCATGCTCCAGTTCACACCTACATTGTTAGAAATACAGTTTTTAAAAAGAAGCCACAGTGGATTGAATGACCCCCCAAAAGTCGTTGGAGCTTAATCCCCACGGTAACTATTAAGATGTGGGAAATCCTATTATGGTCATTGAAAGGTGGGGCCGTGGAGAGATGATTAAGTTGATGGTTTAATGGTGCTTATAGGCCTGGTTCTGAGAGCATGTGAGAGTTTCTCTCTCTGTCTTCTATTTTCTGTCATGTGAGACCTCTGCATTGCTGTAACGCCAACACCAAAGAAGACCCTCACCAGATGTGTTCCCTGGACTTAGGACTTTCCAGCCTATGAAACTGTAAAGCAATAAATTTTGTTTTCTTACAAATTATAAACAGTTCCAAGTATTTTGTTATAAGCAACAGAAACAAACTAATGCAGAAAATTGGTACCAGGAGCAGGGCATTGCTTATAGCAAATACTTGAAAATGTGGAAGCAGCTTTGGAACTGGGTGTTGAGGAGAGGCTGGAATAATTTGGAAGAACAAGCTAGAAAATGCCCCGCTGCTGGGGCAGTTTAGAAGCCAAAAAAAAAAGAAGGATTGGAATATTTTAGAGACTAGTTAAATGGTGGTGATCAGAATTCTATTAGAAATATGGACAGTAAAGACCATTCTGAGAAGATCTCAGATGTAAATGAGAATAGACTATTGGAAACTGGGGCAAAGATCATCCTTGCTATGAAATGGCAAGGAATTTGACTGCATTCTGTTCATGCCCCCAAATATTATGGAATGTGAAACTTCAAGGTGCTGGCCAAGGGAATTTAGGAGAAGAAATTTCTAAGTAGCGAAACATTCAAGAACCTGCATGGCTACTTGTAACAGCCTATGCTGAGGTGGTAAAGGCATGATGTAAAGCTAAAATTTAAAAGGGAAGCTGAGCATAAATATTTGGAAAATTTGCAGCCTGGCCATGTGTTAGAGAGGCAGAGAGTATTTTCAGGAGAACAATTCAACGATGTAGCCCAGCAACTGTTTGCTAAGGAGATTAGTATAGAAGAAAGGGACTACTGAGAGAAGGGAAAAATGAACTTGAAGGCATTTCAGAGATCTTGGAGGCTGCTCTTCTATTACAGGCCCAGAAGCATAGGAAGACAGAATGATCTTGGGGAAAAAGACCAAGGTGCCTTCCATGGGCTCACTGCCCACGGCCACCTTGGGATGCTGCTCCCCACACCAACACCCCAGCTGCTTCAGGTGCTTCAGCCATGGCCAACTTGGCCCTAGGTATGGCTGGATCTGCAGTTTGGCCAGTATAAGCTGGAAGTCCCTTGGCAGAGTCCACATAGTGTTAGGGCTACAGGCTACAGGCAGAATACCAGAGCTGTGGAAATATGGGAGCCTCTGCCCCAGTTTCAAGGGATGTATGGAAAAGCCTGGGGGCCCAGGAAGAAATCTGTCATAGAGGTGGATTCACTGCATAGAGCTTTTGCTGAAGCAATGCCAAGAGGAAATGTGGGGTTGGAGTTGTTGCAGAAAAACCCCACCAAGACCATGCTTAGTGGAGCCATGGGAGTGGGACCATCATGGAGTCCCCAGACTTGTAGAGCTACCAGCATGTAATGCCAGCCTGAGAGAGCTAAACCCTTACCTGAGACCAGGAAAGCCACAGAAGTGGAGCTGTCCCAGGACTTGGGGACCCAACCCCTGCACCAGTGTGCAGAGGAAATTGAACATGGAGTCAAGGTACATGATTCGCCAGCTCTGAGATTTAATGCCTAGTCTGTTGGGTTTCAGACTTGCTTAGGACCTGTTACCCCTTTCTGTTGGACTATTTCTCCATTTGAATGGGAATATACACCCTATTCTTGTTCCACCATTGTATCTTAGCTGTAGATAACTTGCCTTGATTACACAGATGGGACCTTGAGATTTTGGACTTTTGAGTTGAAACAAGTTAAGACTTTGGAGCCATGGGGATAAAATGAATGTATTTGTTTGTGAAAACAACATGAATTGGGGGGCTAGGGCAGAATGCAATGGATTGAATGGCCTCCCCAAAGACATTGGAGCTTAATCCCCGCTGTAACTGTTAAAGTGTGGGAAATCCTATTATGATAATTGAAAGGTGGGGCCTTGGAGAGGTGATTAAGTTGATGGTTTAATGGTGGATATGGGCATGGTCCGAGGGCTTTAAAAGGAGAGCACATGAGAGTCTCTTTCTCTGCTCTGCAATTTTCTGCCATGTGAGACCCCTGCATTGCTGTAAAGCCACCACCAAAGAAGACCCTCACCAGACGTGTTCCCCGGACTTTGGACTTTCCAGCCTATGAAACTGTAAGCAATAAATATTGTTTTCTTACAGATTACCCAGCTCCAAGTATTTTGTTATAAGTAGCAGAAACAGACTGATACGGAAGCTAAAGGTCACTTTCTCACTTTTGCATTTATCAACTGCTACTCAGCCCAGCGCCATCTGGATTCTGCCCCTAAAACTACTGTGAAACTTTGCCTGCAAAGGTCCTAATGACCGACGACCTGTGAATTGCTAAATCTAATGATTGCTTTCCCATCTTTATTTTCTATGCCCTTGCCACAGCATTTGAGACCACTAAAATTAAGTTCTCTCTCTGCCTTCTTTTCTTTTCTGACACCACTCTTAGCTAATTTTCCTCCCACACTTTATCCTCTCAACTCACTTGCTCATATTCCCCAGTTACAATTTTTGACTTCACAAGGACCTCCAATCCAGCGCCCTGGCTATGTTTGTCTGTCTCTGTACCTCCTTGACTGGTCTGTAATTTCCTCATCTTTGCTTTCCTGTTTTCTAGCTGTCTTTTTTCCCCCCTCTTTTTGCTATGTATTCTGTAGGAATTTCTCAGTGCTATCTTCTAAACCTCTCCTTAGTTTTTACTTTCTAGTATACTACGTTTTATAATTTGTAGGACCTCCATTTGGAGCTCCAAGTGTTTTTTTTACTTGGCACCTGTTCCTATTTCAAGGTTGCAATTTTTTATTTGAAAGCAGAGAGATGAGGGTTGTTTTTTCTCCTTGCATAATTATTGTTTCCTCTGAACTGTGTTTGTTTATATCTGTTTTGATCTCTATTTTTCATATTATAAGCTGTCCTCATATGTTTGGTAGCCTTTGCTTTCCAGTTCTTATTCTAGAATTGTTACAAAGCTCACTGGAAGTTCTGACCGTGTGGCTGTGGGTTGTAGTCTTTGGGGAACTGGTGGGGCCAGTTAGTGGAGAAACCTCTTGTTTTGGTTTCTGTAGGTCTTTTCTCCTGGCATGGTGAGATTCTCGAGAGAAGACTGTGAGTCTCTTGCTGAGTGAGTGAAGGGCTGATGGTCATCATTCTTGGAGCCTAATGGAAAATAGGTTGTCAGTATGCAGTCCCTGTTTTCAGTATACTGACTCCTGTTCTAACTGTACCTGGTATCCACCAGTACACACAGCTGCTATTGTAGTCTCTCTAAATACAATTCCCCAGTTCGTTAACAGGGCGAAGGAAAGACTGTTAACAAGGTAACCTGAGTTGGTGAGAGGATCTGACTACTTCTTAAATTGATTTTCAACCAATCCTCATTAGTTTAACTCCTTTCCTTCAAACTGGCTACTAGCATGCTTGCTTTCCCCAGTTGTTGAATCTTTTGGAGATTTAGTATACATTGTGTTTGCTGCTGGATTTCCCTCCTGCTAGCTTGGAATTCAAGTTTCTCAAGTCCTAAAAGTATTTTACTTATTGTCAATATGATTTGCATCATCCAAAATTTTGTTATTGTTTACTCCTCCCTTATCTCCCCCATCTCTGGAGGATTTTTTAAAAAAATACCTTTATAGTTATTTTAGTGAGATTTTAGGAGGAAACAGGAGTAGCTGTAGGTAGCCAGGCTACGTCTTCACTCAGGCTCTTTGTTTTCTACTCACCTGAATTAGTAGTCCATACTCAGAGGATTGCGATTTCTGAGACTCTTTATTTCTGAAGATATTTTTATTCAGTTCTTATACTTACATGATAATATGACTCGGGATAGCATTTTTTTTTGTTGTTGTTCAAAATTTTTTTTCCTTATCACTTTAGAAACAATCTCTATTGTTTTCTTAAAACAAGTGGTGCCAGTTATAAATCTTATTTCTATCCCCTCATTCCTTTGTAGATGATCTTCTAAAAAATCTCTGTAAGCTATTATGATTTTCTTTATTTCCTGGTATTGTAAAATTTCTTTACTTTCTCCTTCTGAATTTTCTGTTAAATATATGTGGAAACTTCAGACTCTGTCCTTCATGTCTCCTACCATTTCCTGCATTTGTGGGATAATTTCTCAACTGGATGTTCCCGCTCCCTCATTAGCTCCACATCTATGTCTACTCTGTCCATTTCTTTAGTGCTGCTTTTTTATTTAAGTGCCCTAAATGATACTGAGCACCTCGTGTCACGAATCCTGTCTTAGCATGCTGATGTATTAGAAGTACGTCCATCTGTTGAAACGTCTGTCTTTCTGGTGCAGCTCTTCCTCAGATATTGATGTCTCATTATGAGTTTCTCTTAATTGCCTGTCTTACGATGCTGGCCTTGTGTGATGCTGGGAAGGTACTGCTGCTGGGTGGATGCTCTGGTAGCTACTCGGTGGTAAGTTGATGTCCCTTTCCTTTTTCTGTCACCAGATACTGCTTCTCCCCTCTAGACCCAGACTTTGATGGTACTGAGTGTGGGAGCAGGTAGAGGAGGCAGGGAGAGGCCAAACTGCCTGGTTCTTCTTTCTGCTGTTCTGCAGCCAACCCCCTGTGGTCGCCTTGCCTCTGCTTTTCACGTTCGCTGTCTCAGAGCATGGGACAACTCTGGACCGACTCTCATCCTGCATATCAGCCCTCTCCTGAACGCGCTGGCCTTGCTATCCTCATTCAGTCTAATCCCATCTCCATTTCATTTTTGAGAGGTTCTTTACAAGTTCTGGCTCATTGATGGCACCCCTTCTCATTTTCCTATGCTATTGTACATTTTTAAAATAAATATTTTGAAATAAATCTTTTCTATAATTTTTATGGATTTGTGATTGAAGTATAGCCTACAGCTTATCATATTTCAGCACGTTTTACCCATTCCAGTATCTTTATTTAAAAGTGTCTTCTCCATTTCCTCTTCTGTCCACTTCAATTTGGCCTCCACTGGCCGCCGCCCAAACTGCCTTTGCAAGGTCACCAATATCCTCCACATGGAAGACCCAGTGGGAGTTTTTAGCTCTCATCTCATTAGACTCCTCAGAAGACTTTAACTTAATCAGTACTAACCTCCCTCTTTTCTCTTAGCTCTTGTGACACTGTAGTGTCCCTATTCTCCAATCTTTCTGGTTACTCCTTCTCAGTCTCTTCTACCTGTTACTCTGCCCCTGCCAGATCTGTTAGATTTCTTCAGGGCTCAGTCCTGAGACTTCTTTTCTCTTTCTTGTTGGCTTTATCTGTTTAAATAGCTTTTAATCCCATCTAGACCCTAATGTGATGGCTTCAAAAAATATATATTATCTCAGAGATCTCTCTTCTGAGCTTCAACTCAAATATCCAACTGCCCGTGTGATACAGTTTATCCTTCTCTTGATGTTGGGATGAGCAGGACTAAAGCCATGCTGGGACCTAAAACCACATGGGCTCTAAAAGATTTTAAAAGGACACAGTTTTTTGTTTGTTTCCTTGCTTTCATTTCTCTGAGTTTCCTCTTTTCCCATGGTCATTTGATATTTTGAACCTGGGTTATGGGACAAGATGACATTATTGACATGAATGTGAAGTTGCTTTCCAGTCAGCCTGGAGCCACAGACTTGCATGTACTGTCTCAGGGAAACGAAGGAAGACATCAGTAAAGCTATGCTGATTCCACCCTCCAGCAGGACCCTGAGATAACGACAAGGACAGGAGCAGAAACCAGATGAGTCTTGGCAAGACTGCACGTGGCCCCTTGCACGTCCCCCTCCCTCCTGCTTTTCATTTCCCTCAGCTTCTCCTTAACCACCCCCCCCACCTGAATCCCTAAAGTGGGGAGACAGTTCTAGTCTGTCCCCTCAGATGTCTGATAATAAACTTCCTGTTCACTTCAACATTTGGGATTGATGAGTCTTCTGTTTCTGAGTGGAGAGCAGCAGCAGGACCTGGATGCCAATAATATTCCAGGTGTCTCATGATAAGATCATCCAATCAGTAATCTACCTTAGAAAGTTGTCCCTCTTCTTTGTGTTCAATTGTTCCTTAAATCCTGTCAATCCTATCACCATGTATCTCTTCAGCGAATTGTGTGCCTCCCCCCACTTAGTACCAGTACCCTAGTGCAGGTCTTCATCTTATTACCATAGGCTGGTTTCCTGGAGACACTGACCCTGAGATGGAGATGAGCAATTAGTGTGCAGGTCACTTACCAGGGATGCTTTTGATGTCAACACCTCGGGAGGGAGTAGAAAGAAGCAGGCCTGGGCAGAAGGAGAAGCTGAGCCACAGTGCAGTCCCAGTGGATGCTCTCCAGCTGAGATGATCCTTTGAACTTTCCTGGTTGGGATGGGGAAGCTGGACCACCTTTGCACCCCACATTGAATAGACTCACGTAGACATGAGTTGCTCCTGGGAGAGAGTGCGACTTTGGCCACAGCAATTTTCTCATCTGAGGCAATCCTCCAACAAACTAACAGCCGAGACCTTGTCTTCTGGCAGCACTCCCAGCTGCTGAGGGCATAAGCTCTTATTTTGGAGGCTGCTGAAAACAAACCTCCAAACTGGATTCCCCAGCCTCCAGTTTCCCCTCCCCTCCAAATCCACCCTCACACGGCTGCTGGAATGCACCTGATAGCTGCCCATTGCCTTCCAACTAATGTTGAAGCCTTTCAACAGTATAGTGCAAAGTTCCATCAAAGTTTATCACTTCCCTACTTCACGAGCCTCATCTTTCACCAGATCCACGTACTAGCCATGTGCACATACTTCTCGGTTTCCTGAACATTGCGTTGTCTTTCAATCCTGTGCATTTAAACATTCTGCTGTCTCTGGCACTAATGGTATTCTTCTTTTCTCCACCTGCCTATGTCCTGTTTCCTCTTTTAAAATTCGGCTTAGGCATCATCTCCTCTTGTGAATCTCACCTAACTTCCACATCCAATCAAATATTCCTCCTGTGTGCATTCATAGCCCTCTGGGATGACCTCTAGGTGTATTAATCCATTCTCTGTTGCTTATAGCAGAATACCTGAAACTGGGTAATTTGTAAATAAATGAAACTTATTTCTTACAAGTTTGGAGGCTGGGTTGTCCACGGTCTAGGGGGCACAACTGGTGAGGGCCTTCTTCTGCGTGGGAACTCTCTACAGAGTCCCCACGGTGATGCAGGCAATCACATGGCAACTGGCAAGAGCTCAAGGGAGCTCATGTCCCTTGCTGTCTTTATAAAGCTGTGAGAACCACACCCATGACAATCCACTCGACCATCAACCCATTACTCCAAGAATGGATCAATCCACTCACAAGGGCATAGTCCTCTGGACCCAATCAACTCCTAAAGGCACCACCTTTCAGACAGTATAATCAGATTTCCCACCCTCTTAACACTGTTACAATGGGGGTTAAATTTCCAACACATGGATTTTGGGGGCACACATTTAACCCATAGCACTTGCACAGCACCTATCACAGTATATTTCTTCCCTATTTGTCTAACTCCTTCAGTACACTGAAATCTCCTTAGGGCCAGGGGCTAAGTCATTTCAAACTTTTTATATCAAGCCTAGAAAAGTGCCTGATATAAAGTATACACCCACTATATATTTCTTGAGTTAGTCAGTACACAAATAAAGATGTCACAACTGCAGTGACTCCACAGTAGGTTAGCAGAGCAATGTGCAACAGGACATTTCTCTTGAGGCAGATCAACTGTGCTTGAACAAACTATATTGAGCAGACTTGACAAACCTTCATGACACCAGGCCTTGGCAGGGAATTCAGGGTCCCAAGCAGGCTGCATATTATGGTGAGAAAAGATACACTATTTCGAGCCAGAAGATCTGGTACTGTCTTCTCATTTTTCTTTTTATTAGCAATGTGAATTGGCAAGTAATTGTAATTTAACCTCCCTGGACCCTTGTAACCTAATCTGTAATAATATGGGATGGATTACATCATCCCTAAGGTCTGTATAAAAGTCAGATGATTGAATTTTTTATCATGCAAAAAACTGATTGTCCTCTGGAAATTTCTACTCTGAACTCAACTCCAAATTGCAGATTCCTGCCTCATCTTGCTCTACGAAGCTGTCGCTGCATCTTATGTGACAACTCTGGAGCACTTTGATCACCTCCCAGCCTGTCTTCCTCCGAGTGAAGCCACACACATCTTTGAACTTCACATAGGTTATTCACTGGTGCAGAAAACACAGTGCTATAATACCTTGGATCCCAGGAAGTAAAGGCAGGAAGTCTGTGGACCTGCAGTTTCACCAAGAACACTATAGATGACTCTGGAGGTGGAAAATTCTCACTGTGGACACTTGAAGTCTCTCACTCTCCCAGGGGAATCTAATACCTGTTAGATCCCCACAATAGTTATGTCAAAACTGGTATGCACTGGGGACTCAACAAACATGCTATCACAGCAGAATTTGGGTTCCTCCCCTAATTAAAAAAAGAAGAAAATTTTATAACTCCATATTACTGAAAAATGTTTTTTTATAAATACAACATATATTCTCAACCCAATGCTTAGTTTGTTTGCCACTATATATAATGTGTACAACACATAGATCATCTTTCCTTTAAATTTTTACAGATGGGGAAAGAGAAAAACAAAAAAAAGTTTTCTGTCTTGCCTAGTGTCTCAGTGTTTGTTGTGATGGAGATGAGAACATTTCAATTTATTGAAATGAAGTGTACTAATGGGTATGTATGTATCCTTTCCTTAGAATTTTTCTCTTTCTTGGGAAAAACAATCCTTAAATAACTTTGGTCCAGCAGATTGCAAAACATGTTTTTGGCTGCGTATTTTGAGTATCACATCAGAGTACAATTCTGGTAAGAAAAAGTTATGGAGAAATCAAATTCTACTCCTGATTCATTTGATGTTACTGGAGCCAATATGTCATTTGGTCTTGTGATAACCCACAAGTGTCATTGCCTATGTTTTAACAGTACCTGAGTCTAATGAAGGGACCATTTACCAAGTGGCCCAAGACTGGGGGTCAATTGTGTCTCCCTTTTACCTGTAAAGTGACTCTGTATTGGTTCAGTGTCTGGTTCTGCCAAATGAGTAACTGTGCCTACAGATGCACAGTTTGTACCTGGAGAGGTCAGCTTCTGATTATGGGCCAAGAGCATGGTCACAGTCATTGACCTTTAAACACGGAGTATAGAAAATGAGTAGTTCTAAATCAGACACTTTATTCTTTTATCTATCCATCTATCTACTATCAGTCTATCATCTATCTATCACGTATCACGCCCCCACACACAAACGCATACATAATCATATTGAGGATTGTAATCAGGGTTGGCATCTAGAAAGTAAAATTATAAAGAATGTAGATGGCATTTTCCCTAGTTCATGGTAGGCAAAATTGTTAATGTGTTGTTCAGGAAAGGGGACCATGAACCCCAACTTAATAACTGTGTCCAGAAAAGGCACAGTTATTAAACTGGGGTGTTAGGGAGAGGGGACCATGAAAGCAAGCCTTCTCTAAGGAAAGGAGCTCTCACATAACCCTTTTCAGGATACAATGACAGTGTTAGCTTTTGGAAATTTCTCCGAGATCATGAAAAGAAAAGTCTGAGACAAGTAACAGTTATAAAAACAAGAGTGCATCCTCAGTGTAATACATCTCATGTATTAAAGTTGTTTAATAGTATCTTTACTGTGTCTCTCCAGCACACAAAGTCTAGAATTCCCAAATTAGCCATTGAGGGTTTCAAAGCATTTTCCCAGACACTTTTATTCCCTTTATTAGTATGCTGGCTATATTATTATTTTGTGCTATCCATTTTGTAAAAAGAAAATGCTTCTGTCCTGCATGACTAAGAAACCAATTTGTTACGTGAGGTGAAATTACCTAAGATATCTTTCTGCCCTGCACACGCCAACCCTTCCTAGGATGTTGGCTTGATGTGTCTGTGATGGGCACAACCTATTTAGGGAATAATCAGCTGCTTGTGGAGTGGGGACACCCAGAGAACAGGCCCTTCCTCCACCTGCCACCCCACACTGGGGATCAGGATACTTTCTCTCAATTACGTTTAATACCTATTGCTTCAACAACTCTTAGCCTACTGTGATTAAATACTGATATCGTTCTTTCATTTTGAGCTTCTGTTTTACTTTTTTACCTCCTGCTTTTGCAGAGTTCTCCTGCTAGAAAGGGGAATATAAGACAGCACTATACATTTTTTACTCCCCTTGACCTTGCTGCCTGTGCCAACATGTTTCGTTTGGACTGGATTTGTGTGAGAAGTGGAGGATCTGGCATTGTGGCTTTGATGGCTGAACTATCTGTCAAATTAACTTTCGTAGGTGGTTCCTGCTTAGTATGCACAACAAAACAAAATGAAACAATAATCAATATTACTACTGTATGAATACTTGCAAAAGTGATTTCTCCCCTTAATTAAAAAATTTCCCTTTAAATAGTCATTTTCTTTAGGTCATTCAAGTGTCTCCTTACAGATTATAAATAATCCACAGAACAGGAATGAAAGACAGTGGGATTAAAAATAAAGAGATAATGGCACTTTTAATTGCAAATCAACCAAAGATGAAGCTAAAATGTTTTTGCAATAAATGCAAGTAAATGTAAAGTAAGTAGGATTTGATTTACCAAAATTAAATTACATTAGACATTTTTCTTTTTTTCTGGCTAAATATGCTCTGTAAAGGGAGGTGTCTATATATCTACCTGCCTAAAGAAGGGAAAAAAGAGAAAACTCCTGAAGCTGACCTACTGTTTGAAACTAATTTATAGGGAAAAGGTCATCTCCAAATAATTCACAACACTGTCTATTCCTAGTGAGTGTACACAAACTACAGCCGCAATGAATTCTTGGTGGTTACTAAAGTCAGTCTCCTGTGGAGAAGCAAGATGATTTGCTTTAGTGGATTCCTGATGTGTTGACTGGCTGCCCAGAATGGAGATCCAGTTGCTGGAGGGGTGCAGGGAATGGAGAGCTAAAGCTCAGCTTTTCATGGCCCATAAATGTCTTGTGCAAACAGGGTGGCACGATTTGCTGCCCCAGTGAGATGGTCTGAAATGAAAGATGGAGAGGATTGTGCCTAAACTCTGAAATGCAAGACCACCACCTAGGTATGCTTTTCCAGACCCTGAGAGCATGGAGGAGGTAAAACTGCTTCTTTACCTGAGCAGGTGTGATGGATGTGTTTCTGCCGAGCCAGTCTACCTGCTCCCGAAGTGTCCTGACATCTGGAAGCACAGATCTAGAGGGTGGTTGGTCTTTTTCTTTACTCATTGGTGTCCCTGAGGAAAGGAGCAGCCCCTGTGGTGGGTGAGACTGGAAGAAGGGATTAGGACATGCTCCTCAGTGCCTTCCTATCTGCCTCTTTTAGGCAAATCTGGTGGGTGTCAATGCTGAATGTACACCATGATCGCCTAGTGAGCTTTTAAAAAATGTTCAAGTGCAGGCCTCATTCCCAGGGATTATGATGTAGTTCACCCGGGGCTGAACTCTGGACATCGATAGACTAAAGCCTTCCCTGTCTGGTTCTCCATGTGTAGGAAGTACTAAGAAACCACAAGCCAAGCTGTGCCCAGGACTAGTGACTCCTCTGCTCATCCCTGCAGTGGTAGCCAGCACTTGTGGAGGGCTCTGTGATGTCCTGAGACATCAGGAATGAATGTGTCACTTCGGGTAAAGCAAACCCAGGGGTGGTGACACATTGAGAAGTGTTCTTCAACATGTTTACCAGTAATTAGGCTGCTTTTTTCCTCTGCCTCTCTGATTCCTATGTTGGATCTCATTTTTTCCAAGCTTAGAAACACGAGAGGTGAGGTTAACTTTTAGCCTCAGCCTTGGGACAAGGTACTCCCATCTTTGGCTTAACTCCTTCAGCTGCTGTTCGTTATCTTGCACCGAAACTCGTCCACACCATGTCCTGCAGATCCCTGAGAGGACTGAAGAAGCCAGCACTAATGAGGGCTTAGAAATGTGCTCAGGCTTTGTGCCAAGAGCACTGCTTCCTCACAGTTGTGAAGTGCAGTAAGAATGGAGGTAGCTTCTGCACATTTGTATTCCATTTACCTTAAAATCTTGTAACATTTATTCATAAATATCTATGAGATATTGGTATAAAACGAGATTATATTTCTAAGGGCAAACTAAAATTACAGAGCCTAATGGCATGTGATATGATGTTGAATGCTGCAGAAGGAGAATTACATGAAGTTCTCTTCCTCTAAGAGATTTTGGGATACACTGTGACCAATCAAAAGCTCTGTATTTATGAAACCAGTTTATTTGAGACAGATATCGGTCTCTTTTCTTGAGAGAGTCAATGAAAGCCATCAGTTTTTTTTTTTTTTTTTTTTTACTTCAGTGGAGATCCCCTACAACTAGGCTTTTTGCTATTACTGTTATTACTCTGGAAAAATATATAGAAAGTACTAACTTGGTGGGAAATGTTTTCAGCCACCCGGTCTACACAGAAAACCAAGACTGTGTTGTCTGTGTTGAGGAACTACTGTAAACTGTGTGCCTGCTCATGCAGCAACACCAGCCCCTAATTCTGTAAGTGGCTGGTGGATGCTTTCTCCAGGCTGCACAGCACAATGTGTCTAATCTGCTATGCAGCTGCAATGTTAATCGGCCAACTGCGTTATCTCACATTTGCCTGGAAGGAACAGCGGTGCCTAAATGAATTGCTATGATTCCTAATACAGATAGAAGGGCCAGCCACCACGGGCCATGTTGCCAACTGACAGACCATACACAATGATGGGGCCCTGTAGTTATCTTGCTCCTCCCAGCCCTGGAGACTGGCAGATTCAGTGCAGGAAGATAAATGAGAAAGCGAGCAGATTTTGAAAGGGAGAAAGTTGTAGACTTTCCTTAAGTGCACAGGTGAGGAAACAAGTTTATAGTGTGTACTGACTTTGCTACAGGATGGGGCAATTATCTGTAGCTGATGGTCAGCAAGGGTGGATGGATCAGAATATCCAGTATAAAGGATATTTGGACTCAGAACTCAGAATTTGTTGCTGATTCTTAATGGTAACTTAGAATTTTGCCCTTGTTTCTCTTTCCATCTTTGCAGATAATAATGTCTCTCATTAACGTCCAGTGAAAGACTAGTTATGCTTAGAAGGTAATGTTCTTTCTCAAAGCTCAACAGAGGGTAAACATGAGGTTGGTTCAACACCATCACCTGCCCACGTGGTCATTGCTGTGCTGTGGCTGCTGGTTGGTGCTGGGTGAAATGCAGAGCCAATGTGCATCTTCAGGGGAGGCTAGGTTTGGGGAAAGTTTCCATTCCCTCTCTCACTTTAACCCATCCTCGCCAAACCTGTCATTCTTTTTCATACAAAATTAGAGAAATGTAAGCAATTATTTAGGGAAGCCCTAGAAACAAAGGTCACAGAGGGCAGGATGCTGAGAAAGTTTGTATAGGAGGTGTGAAGGCTAAGTCATCTGTATCTCCTTGGTGATGGGAGTCAGTTTTGCCAACTTAAAGCATGAATATCAGGAAGAGGGATGGATATCATTGTATTACTAATCAGAAACCTTCAGCCTACTCCTTGGGCTCTTGATGAGGGAAGACCTAGGGTCACTGATACATGTTCTGATAGTACACTGAACTTCTCTTTTACAGAGTAGCAAATATATTTTTAAAATATCTATTGAAATAATGCATGTGGCCAGATATTCTTTTTGGAATATTAGTCAACTTGTTTCTCTCATCTAGACAGTTCTCTTCTTTTCCCTTTTCCCCCATTTGAACGTTGCCTCAGGAGGACTTGTGACAATGGAGGGATAAGGAAGATTTCTTTGTGTTGGTTTGTGAAGGACTAGCCCTTAGGAGAATGAATGATTAAAGAAGAGAAAAGGAGAGTTTAACGGCAAAGGTAATCATGTTATTAAAAAGATAGACTATGTAATCTGAGACAGATAATCAAGGAGTAATCTAACATGGATAAAAAGAGAAGACTAGAGAAGGATGATAGATTAGGTGAAAACAGATGGTTAATGGACTGAAAGTCTCAACTGGTTTGAGGAACATGAACAGTAAGAGAAGAATGGGAGATTCTGAGATACAGCAGTGGTGACAAGGCCTGGGATGTGCCTATGGGAAAGGAAAGCATTATTGCAGGTGATGAGTTTGAGAGACTAAAAGGCCCCGATGTTGAAGAGGTGGTCCACATAAACACTGATATCTCCCAGAACACTGGCATTGCTCGAGGTGGATGTGAAGACTGCCAGCCAGAGGCTTAATCCCTCAGTAACTGTGAGGGAGTGACGAGTAGGCCAGCGCACCCAGTACAATGTACCTTCTCTCTTTTGAAGATCTGGTTATTTAGAGCTCCATTTCCTGGCTTTCCTCACAGCTTCAGGCCCCTGCAGAGGCATCGCACCCCATCTTTTCCCTTTCTGGCTTTTATCCTGTCAAATTTATGTATCATATCAAGCATGACTGAAACTCATTTTGCTATAAAGATTTCAAGTATCCGAATTCCATTTTGACCATTCTTTTATTATAGATATCCTTACCACTTAAATTTCAGTTCCTCTTTGCATGTAAGTGTATAAATCACACACAAAGAGATGTGGGGGTTGACTTGTTTTATATTTGCCCTAGAGCATTGCCTTGGATATATAACACAAAACTAAAATTCCTTGGAATGGATTATAATATCAAGGATCTGTTAGGTATAGTCTCATATCTTATTATCCTTAGAGTTTAGGAGACTTTCCAATTGTCTAGCTTAAAGATTTTATACTAAAATTTAAATATACATCTTCTTGACTTGCCCTGAGTGGATAGAGAAGAAATGATCACAAAGCCTGCTCCACCGCTCATGTTTTATTCCCTCACATGCTTGAGCACTGCCATGAAATGTGGTTTTAGAATGCAGAGCATACGTAAACCCACTTGAAGAATTTTCCCTTACATGGTGTTCCTACCGTGGGTACATATAATGCTGCAGAAGTATTTCCCAGTTATATTTTTCCACCCTCACAATCTGTAAAAAATGCACTTAGTCCCCCACATTATCTTTTACAAACAAAATCTAAGAGGAATAATCCTTTTCCTCTTTAGAGAGAAGTGCACCTCTGTAGTTATTAATGATCTTCAGAGAACAGTCCAGAAGACAAAGCCTTGTATTTTGACCAACGTCTTTCTGAGAAAATCCCCAAGAGTTGTTGTTTATCTGTTTGTTTTTTAAGGGTGGAGGACTGTCACTAAAAAGAATAAACCATGGCAGAAGAAATAGATGAATATTTCAACCTTGTGCTATTTTGCTTTCGGCCCAGAAAAGCAAAACACATTTGTGCTAATAGATTCTTTTTCTCCTGTCACATGTACTGCAGGTTATAATACGCAAATTATGGCAAATCTCCTGCTCTTTGCATTAGAAACAAATAAACAAAAAATGCCAACAAACAAAAGAATATGATTTATAATTCTCCACAATTGCATCTCTTTCCAGTGATATATAATCATACTGCCTCTCTCGTTTTACAGCTTGGGAGGGATGGAAGAAATATCACTTTTTTTTTCTTACTTTTGCTGAAAAAAAATAATAAGTAGGATAATAAAATCCATCTATTTTACTGAGTGTATTGTAGAGAAAGAGCAAAATTCTGTAGCTGTTTATTAATCAGCTGGATTTGTAAATGCAGAGTATTTGACTTAAGCTCACTCTGCTCCAAAACAAATACCCCACAGCATATTATGTATTAAAACCATTTTTGGGGATTAGAATCTTCCTAGTGGAGCCTTTGGTGCTGTGATCATGCAGGATCCTGATGGCTTACTGAAGACTTTTGTTCTGATGGAAAGGCTACTTTCCTGCAGCTGTCATTCTCCTGGGCTGCCCCAGGCTTATCAGATGGCCAGAGTGCCCCACTCTGTGCCTTCATCCTGAGCCCTAGCTAGAGACAGCGTGCTGTGGTTTCAGTTGCCAAAGGGAGCTCAGCTATTTTCAGAAAAACTGGGGGTCAGTTGAGAACAACAGGGTCAACCTTTTCACTTAATATTTTATAGTATATTCATTTTTGTCAGATTTTATCCAAAAATTTGGTATGTTGCCCTCTTTATGGTGTGTTTCATCTATCTACATATCATGATTTGTTCATTTGTTCATTTCATCAAAAATATGTATTGAGTATTTACTGTATGAGAGGTTATGCAAATACAATAATGAAAACATCCCAATTCCCTTAAAGCTTATTTGCTGAAGGGGCAACCAGCAAGTAAACAAATTTGTGCATAAACAAGAGATTTGTAGATTGTGATAATACTATAAAGGCCATAAAGAGATTGATGAGACAGAGAGTAACTGCAGAAATGCATTTCAAATAAAAATGGCCAGCAATGGCCTTTTGGAGGAGATGCTATCTGAATTGATATCTGAAGAAGAACATACCAGTGCTGCATAAAGCTTGAGGGAGAGTGTTTTGATGACAATGCACAGCAAATGTCAATTTGCAGAGATGCTTGGAAATAAAGGAAAGGCAGTGGAACCGAAAAAAAGAAATTTCAGATGAGAAGAAGTAGACTGTGGAACCAAGTGTGGATTTTATTCTAAGTGCAATGGGATAGTGTTGAGATGTTTTAATCCAGGGAGCGATGCAATCTGATTTACACTTTTAAGAGATCACTCTGATTGCTGTGTGAATAGATGTAATAACACAAGAGTAGAGCAGGAAGATTATTTAGGGTCCGTCACGGTAATCTGGAGAAAAGGAAATGGTGACTACAGTGATGACTAGGAAGGTGTAGAGCGCTGAGTTTATTTGAGATATATTTCAAAAGCAAAAGCAATGGGATTTGATAATGGAGGAAAGGTGGAGAACAAAGATGCAGTGTATTTATGGATTACTTAAAACGGCATTGAGCTTGATGCACCGTGATACCATTTTTAAATGGGAAAAACTGGAAGGAAGAAGGCAGGAAAAAAATATTTGGATTGGGATAGGCCATAAAAAGCTCCATGTTGGATAGATTCTGTTAGACATACCTATTGAGACTTCCAGGTGAAAATGTACAGGTCTGGTACTTAGAGAGGTCAGGCTGGCATATGTAGATACGGGAATCATCAGCACAGAGATGGTGTTTAAAGTGAGAATGTAAGTAAAAAAGGAGGAAGAGGGCCCGGGACTGAGCTCCAGGACATTTCTCACGAGGTCAGTTGGAGATGTGGCAGAGGAGCAACTGAGAAGGTGCAGCCAGTGGGGTGGGAAGCAAGTCAGGAGGGTATGTTGTCGTGGAGCCCGGAGAGGAGAGTGGTTCAAGACAGCAGTGTTCAACTCTGTCAAATGTTAAGAGCTGGCAACTTTCAGAAAAGTTGTTTTAGTGGAGTTGGGAGTCACGAAAACAAGATTAGATTGAGCTTCAGAGTAAAATGGTGCTGATAATAACATAAGCAACTTATGCAGACCTCCAGGTTCTTTGCTTGAAATGGTTATGAGCTCAGACTATGCACTAAACTGGGTTTAGAATCAAGGGCTCAGTCTCCTTCTTGTCTTTAAAATATGGATATTGGTATTACCTACTTCACGAAATTATTTTAGAGCTTACTTTCAATCATACATCTAGAACACTTATAGTAGTGCCTGGTCCATAATATGTTGTCAATAAATGTTAGATGTTGAATTAGAACTTTTCACTGAAGCAACAAGATACAATTAGATATGAAACTTCAAAGTGAGATGCCAGCTCACTGGGGGCATCCTCGAGGTAGGATGTCTCTGCGTGACTCTTGGATTTCCCTGATGCACACAGCCATTAGAAAGGAATCAGATTGTGGGAGGTTTTTGTGAAGAGACACTTCAAGAGAGCCATGGGGGTTCTGTCGGTCCACATTCGGAAGCCTCCTTGAGAAGGCTCCAGCATGTCTTCAGCAGTTGCAGGATACAATGGGCCATCATCTGACTCTCACTTAGAAAATCTAGAGGGCAAGAGAGCAGGGCTAGTGTGCAGCTTTGGGTAAAGGAGAGCAGCGGCTGCTGCTTTGCGATCATGAGCCACACTTGTAGGCCACAGACTGAGAGTCAGTCCAGGGCCATTGAAAATCCTTCCCCCTGGGGATCCCAAGAGAAAAAGTCTGTGGATTGGACTGAGGAATATACCTGGGCTGAGGAGGTGTGAGAGTATAGTCCACGTCATGGGAACTGCGTGGAAGGGCCAGCAAGAGAGACTGGAACCCAGGAAAACATTCGCAGCTATAGAATCAGCTTCAGCGTCTGCCCCTAGGACAGCTGAGTGAGATAAGAACTTCTCTATGCTTACGGAGTTTACCAATCCTTTCTCTTTGCAGTTCCCCGACCCACCCCCACACAGAGTCAGGAGCAAGAGCAGGAGTGGAAGCCGTCAGCTAAAGCACAGGAGCGGTGTCTGCCCGCCTTCCCCGACCACAGGCAGCTCACCTGCCACTGACGGCAGGCCAGGAAAGAGATGTTGGCTCTTCACCTGAAGATTGAGGTGCTGATTCTTATACTGGATTGGACTCCGTGAATAAGCTGAACAGTCTCTGTAGAAGAGACTGCTGTGGACACATCTTCTTTAGGAACTACAGCAGTCCCTGGCAACTGTGTGTGGTGCAGCTTTAAGTGTGTAGGCTCTGGAGCGGACTGGCTGGACTGGGACCCCAGCTCCCCCGTTTACCAGCTGTGTGGCTTCAGTCCACTCATCTAACCTCTCCGTGTCTCAGTTTTCTCATTAGTGAAATGGGGGACACTAGTGTTTCCTACCTCTTGGTATTTTTATGAGGATTAAACAAACAAAAAATTGAAAAAGTTTAGGACAAACTTATTCAAGTTAAACTTAGTAAAACTTTAGAACAAGGCTTATTAAAGGAGTAAATATCCGGTAAATATTATCTATTGCTATTACTTTTGCTGAGAGTTCAACAGAAACAGAATACGAAACTGTCCTGGCGTTTCTAGTAATAGTAATGACCTGTGGAGGATTAGGCAGAGATTTGGATGAGTGAGCGCCACAATGCTGGGTGATACAGAGTTAGGAGCCAGGCTAGGATTAGACCACATTTACTGGGTGCCCACAGTGGGCAGAAAGTGGCTTGTGGCAGTTTCAAGGCTCCTAAGTCCCTCCCACTGCACTCAGTCCTTCTCTACCCTCAAACCCTTCTGCAGGTCACATAGATCAATTCCAGCTTGCCCTTTCCTCTGAGTGAATGTTCACATTAGTTCAGATTTTACTCTTCTGTTCATGATCTCAGCCCCTTTTTTCAATGACAGTCTCCTTGAATACAGAGACCTAGGGCTCTGTGTGTTTGCCAGCAGCATGTTGCTGTTACATGCAGTTCTCTGAGTCACTGTACCTGTTGACTCAGCAAACATTTTCCCCAAACACTTGAAGCTTCAGAAGAAAGGCCAAAGGCTAGAGTGGTGGCTTGAGGATTCAATTCCCCATTCATCCCTATAAATAGCTGTTTTAATTTGAGGCAGGGGCCCACTTCTATGCGAACCTGGCATTCCCACTGCCTAGAAATCAAGGATGTCAACCTTCCCTGCTGCCAACATTTAACCAGAGCCAATTGCACAGGGATTTGTGTTGCCCACTTCAATGTCCTTGGGCTATTTCCTCTCTGGTTTGTCAGGCCTTGGCTAAAAGTTCTGGATTCACATTCCAGGCAACATTAAATTTCCTCTCCCATACACGTTCATGCTCACAACCCCTTGGAGTTTGACAGATTGTTTCAGTTCCCACCAAAGCCAGCTTAGCTTGGCAAATCCATCAGACCTGACAGCATTTCACAGAGTGAATTTGGAGGGGAGGATATCTTGTCTCAATTGGTAGCTCCTTTCTAGGCAGGATACCCATGCATTTGTAACTCTCCAAGTCATGATAAGTGCCTAGCACATTGTAGTCAATAACAATGACAATAGTTATTATTATTATGTTTTGGGCTGCCTGTCCTGGAAAATGCTCTGAAATACACTACAGGGGCATTATAGTTGTCCTTAACTATATTTCACACTTTGCCATTTTACTTGGGCCCAGCCACTTTGAGTTTAATAGCTATTGGTGCATTTGATACAGCAGTTTAACAAATTTATTAAGTATTTACGGATGCTACTATGTGGAAACACTGTGCTAAGCTGAGAGGGGACACCAGGGTGAACAACACAAGGTTCTTATCCTAGAGAGATTTATAATCTAGCAGATGAGATAAGTGCACAAGTAACTAAGAACAAGACCTGCCTAGAACAGAGCCGTCAGAGCTACAGGCGTGAGCTCTGGGAGTTCAGAAGAGAGATGTCACGATTGGCTCTCAGAATCAGCAGAGCCTTTGTCAGGAGGTGACATTGGAGCTACACCTAGAATATGGTATGAAAGCCTTGATAAGGGATGTTTAGGAAGGATTTCCTTCTTAAAGGAGAGAAGAGCAAGTTGGAGTGAGTGGAGGGTGATGAGGAGAGAAAAAATAAAGAACTCTGAACTGAGAGCCAGGAAACAGTTCTCAGCCCCTAACAGACTGTGTGAGTTTAATGAGTCTCTGAAGGGCACAGGGTCCAGTTTTATCCGTAAAATGAAAAGTTTGGGTTTTATAATCTTCAGGCATAATGATCTTTTTGTTTTACCTTGTTAAATAGCCAGGGTTCTTTATGTTCTCTGGTTATAAAATATTTCTATAGAATGGTTATTAGAATATCTTTTTTACCTAATATTGGAAGGTTACCACCTCTTTTCCTTCACTGTAACAATTGTTTTGTTCTCAGGTCTTACATTTGGAAAAACATGAACATTTCAGTTTTGGCTTCATCAAACCCATACAGAATTATGCTCTGTGGTCAGACACCTTTCCTGGAGCTGGCTGGCCTTCTCCCACCTGCTTGCTGTTCTCAGGCTGGTGCGACTGCAGAACCTCCACCCCATCCGGCTGCCCGGACCCAGCAAGCATTCTTCAGGCCATAGCTTAAGCTTCACCTTCTTTGATGAGTCTTCATTTATTTCTGCAGATCCATTGTTTCTTCCATCACCAGCTATTTTCACTTGCAGGCAACCAAACCACAGGAATTGCCGTTTTTGTGTTCGCTTTTGGGAGCATAGGTCTCACAGCACAACCGTGTGCACACTCTTCAGTGGGTCATACTCACATTGCTTAGTGTCAGCAGTGCCTTTTTAAGATCTGGAATATCACTCTATAAATGCTTACTGATAACTTGTTGTACCACAGAAGCCATAGGATTTCCTCAACTTTAAGTGCAAATTCCGATAAGCAAGGAGATTCCTCTACATGGCCATGTGACTCTGGAGAGCTGTCAGCCATTTTTCCAGAGGCTACTTGAAATTCTTTTTGTTGTTGGTATTGTTTAATCTTTGAACGGGAACGAAGAAAAGTGGAGGTCAGAGGTCAGACACTTCCTCAAGAAGCTCTCTCTGGAGTCCTCATGTCATATCATTACTGTAAGGAAAGGCCATCACTCTCCCCTCCTTCCTGAGATATACCTGCCCTGAGAATCTAAGTCCACCATAAAGAAACACCCAACACCCCAGTGCTTTTGCAGATTTTCAGTGAATGAGAATCAACCTTGTCTGCTTCATCAAATGAGTTGTGAACAAGAGGAAGGCAGTAGACAATTAGACAAAGTGATGGGATATGTTAATTGAGCATTGCATAAAAGGATTCAAGGGCACTGAGTCTGGAAGTTCCAGCTCTTGCAGGAAGATTATCCTTCTCGTGGCTGAAAGGTAAGATGGTTAAAAATCCCTGCAGGAGCTCTGTGCATTAGGAACAACAGAACTAAAGCCCTGAAAACATTCACTGCAAAAAATATGTCTTAAAAACAATTTAATACATATTTAAGGAAAGGAATTAGCTTCCCTGAAAGAGGCATAATAAGTGGTAAAATTCAGCCATGGAGTCTTGGCCCTAATTTATGCTGAGTGGACAATGACTGATGTCAAATTGCATAGGAATACCTAAGAAATTACCTACCACAGTCACACAAATATCAGAATTTATCATAATTAATGGTATTGCTCCAAGAACCAAAGGAAGGGTGAGGAGTTTGAGTTTCGTATAAAGTGCTGACTATATCATTTGCTTCAGGTAATTATTACTGTACTCAGGCTTGCTAAATGGCAATAGTTAACATGCAGGTGATATAAACAAAGCCCTAGTTATAGGCAGGTTCAGTTTAATTGATTGTCAGCCTGAATGTGAGCTGCCTGTCTGTATAACATATAATATGTCAGTTAGTTCAACTATCCTGTGTTTTGGAAAACCAGAGGTTAGCAGGAGCAAGATAGTGCAAACCTCTAATGCTATCCCATGTCACCTGTTGGCGGCTGGCCTAAAGAGATCTTCCAAACATCAGAATAAATGAGAGCTCAAATACTAATCACTTTGAATCTCTACAAGATCTATTACCCAGGACCTCAAAGCTTTACAGCTCTGGGGAGGTGGCGCACATTTTTCAGAAGGAAACAAAAAGAAAGAAGGCCACTGGCATATTTTTATGTGTCATCAGAGATTCTTTACATCTGATCTCTTATTCAACCTTCATAACCATCCTGTGGTGGTAGAATTACTATTTCTTCTTTACAAATAAAGAACCGAGGCAAGGGCGCATTCAGTAAATTTGCACTAGGTTACACAGCCAGTAAGTGGCGGAGCTAGGACTAGGTCCAGATTCCAAGACCCTCCCATTCTCCCATTCTAGAGAGATCGGCTAACTGCTCAGAACAGAACAGTGTTTTCCTTATTCTTGGGCCACCTACTTACTGGCCATAAGTCTGCTCTTGCTTCTGAACTCTAGCAGAGCCTTGTGGAAGTCATGCCTATGCTACCCAACTCAGTGCCCTTATTAGTTAAATCTGAATGAATACCCTCATTTCAAATATAAAGTCAGTGAGGTAGTTTGGCCAGAGCATTGTCATAAGATTAATGCTACATTACTTCACAGCACTGTGTATCTAATATTTGTATGATGTACAATATAAGTGTGTATTTTTTCCAGGAGTGGTCGACTTGCGATGATCCATTCACACTCTTTCATCTCATAGACATTAGCAGATAAGATACTATCTCACTCTGTGGCTATGGGTGGCAGGGCATACTTTTCTATGGCTTGGTGCTCCTAGGAATTATGCTGGGGACCAGCACTGGTCCTCACTAGCCTCACTAACCACAGTAGATCTACCATGGGCTTTTCACTCCAGATGCTGAGACTTACTCACCTAGAGCTAATTTTATTGGGAATTCCCAGGTTAATACATGGTTCTAACCTCAAGGGGTTGTGGAATTGACCATAGTTCCTCCAGGGTATTTTTCATACATGTCTCATGGAAGGACCACGTCATATATAGCAACATGTATCTCTGGGCATGTGTGCATGAGCTCAGAGTGCAGGGCAGGCTGGTGAGGACCCTAGTTTCCTCACTGTGCAATTTATTCATTCTCTGAGGATGCTCCTATTTCCAAACAACAGCAAAGGCTCTGGGGTTGCTTTTGTGTGCTGTCATCAGAGCACTCTGATCATTTGTCCACCAATGATTTATTCTGTTTGTGTTACCCTACTGTCCTTGTCATCTTTCCATTAAACTGTGAGTTCCTTCAGAGTAGGAATAGACCCCTTTCATTTTGTTTATTGCCTCACACTTCATCTGGCACCTAGTAAACCTTCAACAAATGGCATGGAATGACTGGAAAGGGACAAAGCATAGTTGACTGAGCACCACTGGCGTCAAGCCCACGAGCCTGGCCTTGTTACCACAGTGCCCTACACCCCGCTAACCAGCCATGGCCAAGAGACATCAGTCGAATTCCCAAAAAGAACAGGTTCCAAGAGTAACACCACAGAGATCAGAAAATTGTCATCTTGTATAAAGTTAGAATCCATTCATTGTGTTAAAGGGCTGCCTTGGGTTTCCTTTGCTAAGTGCACTTTGGTGTGAATAATGAGAAGAGATAACTAAATGAGAAAGTGACTTAACTTTTAAGG
This sequence comes from Cynocephalus volans, assembly GCF_027409185.1. Classification (NCBI taxonomy): domain Eukaryota; kingdom Metazoa; phylum Chordata; class Mammalia; order Dermoptera; family Cynocephalidae; genus Cynocephalus; species Cynocephalus volans. Next base: position 24,278,994 of record NC_084463.1, read on the forward strand.
CTTTAAGTTTATTTCCCCTAAGGAAGTGGTTCTATTATTTCCAGAGCTGCAACCATCCTGACTGTTGTTTTGTTTCTCTTACAGAAATCATACAGCTTCTTTAATGGAGCGTAGACTGTATGCAGAGAGTTGATAAACCTAATGACCAGGAAAAGCACTGTTGGCTTTCTTGACTTTGGACTGACTTCCACAGCCCAGAGCCTGAAGAAAGTCAGGCAGAGTTTAACTTTATCTTCAGCATAACTTTGCCAGCAGTTTCTCTAAAAGTCAAGGGAAACAGAGGCCTCTGTGGGAGATTACATCCCACCAGAAAGGGGTCTGGGTCTCCCAGGCTCTCAGAGCTTATCTGTGGAGCTCCAAAGAGTAGTCACTCCCTAAAAGAAATTGTACTTGGAGCTCTATTACCCGATGGCCAGAAAAGAAGTGTGTTTGTTGGGGAAGGCGGAGGGAGATACTCAGTTTCCCACAAATCAGGATCAGCTGAGAAAATACTACAAATTATAAGATCAGGGTGTATAGAAGAAAAATTAGATAGAATTTGGACATGGTTTCAAATTCTGACCCTACTTCTTACTGTATGGCTGTAGCAAACTACTTACACTCTCCAAAATTCAGTTCTCTCACATGTAAAATGGAAAAAACATTAGCTTCTGCACTGCGTTGCAGTAGAAATATATACAATGATATACACAAGCTCACAGTACAATGCCAACCACATAACAGGTACTCGATATATATTTAGTTCCTTGTACCCACCTATCGTTGTGAACAAGCAATTTCATATCCTTTCTACCTTGAATGGTCTCTTGCTTTTGAATATGATTGGGTCCTATATATGTCTCATACCCAACAATGGAGGATCCTCACCTGTGAAGTTTTTTTGGCCCTCCAAACTGAGTTACTTTTTTTCCTCAGGGCTACAACCCAGTTTTCTTATCATGCTTTTATTATTATATGCAGCACCATGTATTGCAATATTCGTACATCTGCCTTTATTCATCATACATTCTTTGAAACAAGAGCCACTTACTGTATTCTTCTGTACAAGCTAAGGTAAATAGAAGGGGTTGGAGGTTTATGAATGCTCTTAGTCAGAAGTAGGAGACAACATTTAACTCTTGTTGTTTAATTAAACATAAAAAATTAGAAAAGTGTAATGCTTTGGGTGGAGACGAGGGTGGCACATGGGAAGGGAGCGTTATGCAAAGAAAATGTAGTGTTCAGGACCATGGTCAGCACCAAGGCCAGCCAAACCAAAGACTGTTCTTCCAATAAACTTAAATTTCAGGGAACTTGTGGTGCTTCCAATACTGGAGGGAGCTATTCATTCATATCATGCCCTGGATTGTTTTTTAAAAAAGAATAAAAACCCGTATACCTTTTGGGAAACTAAGATATAATTTTAAAAATATGCCGTTGAAAAATAACTCAGCACCGAAGAGAGAAAGAGGAGGAGTAAGGAATGAGTTAAGCAGTTCCTATCTGTGAATCAGGTGAAAAGGTTGTGTGGAGACAAATAGGGGATCCATCTGGGGTCTTGGGGCTTTGCCTATGAGTGCCATTGTTTTATGAAGAAATAAACACACCTGTGCTCAGAGCTTGCCAGCAAAGCCAATCTGTTTCACGTTTCAAACTCAACTCAATTATAAAATCTATGGGTCTCTCTGGAATAGAATTGTGTCAGGACCATGTCCCCCTTCTCCAAATTAGTGTCAACAGTCCAACACCAATGCCTGAGATAATGCTTTTTATCAAATACTGTGGTACAGAGCTTGCCAGCCTAGATGGCAGCATGAGGATCTCTGCCTGGTTTCCATCTCATCCCATTGACAAATGCCTAGTATCATTAGTAATGCAAAAGCTAAGGCAAAACCGAAATGAATTAATAAAAAGTCCTAGAAATTTTGAATAGTGGTTGCCTTTGAAAGTCTAGAAGAGCAAAGGCAGGAAAGATCACCGTATGACTATTTCCTATAAAAGTGAAGCAAAAGAAGAAAAGACAAACCCACCATGTCATTTTTCTGGCCTTTTTGCACTAGAGTATTAAAAAGACATTGTGTATGTGCATGTGTGTGTGTGTGTGTGTGTGTGTGTGTGTGTGTGCATGTTGGAAGGGCAGTGGTCTTGGTGGTAGTAGTCTATGGGCCTACAACTATGTGCTATTACTAGGTTTATTACAGCTCTTATATAAAAGCAGCTCACAATTTCTGAAAGTCGGTTTTTAAATGATTTTTATGCAGCAGTTTAATACTGTTTACTTGCTTGCTTTCTCAAAATAATGTGGCTTTCTTAAGGTTAAGTTCTAGTACTAGTATAGGATTAATGTTCCATACAGTATCTGGAACATGATAGATGGCCAATAAATGATTATCAATTAAGTAAAAGATGAAGGGGGAGAGGGATGAGGAGGGGAGAGAGAGAGAGAGAGAGAGAGAGAGAGAGAGAGAGAGAGAGAGAGAGAGAGAGAGAGAGAGAGAGAGAGAAAGAGAGAGAGAGAGAGAGAGAGGAAATGTTGATAACTAAAATCTTCTGGTAATTCCGGAAGCTATTTGCACTCTTGGAAGCAGTTATTTGGTGGAAATTTATTCCTCTGTGTCCCATGATCTAGGACAGGGTTGACAGCTTACAGTGCTAGTGGTGGCATTCAGACTAACTTCACTAGTGTGTGGTCTAGTGTATACTATATACACACTCCTATCTCCTGATTTTGCAAGATTTGGAATGTGGATTAGCCGCCTGACTTCTCTCAGTTTGAATCTCCCAAATCTCCACTGATCCATCCTACCCAAGACCATCTTCCACATTTGGTACCACTTTAACCCACTGGGGCATATAGTTATATGTTTCCTTCCACACAAGGTATCTGCATTCTCACAGTGATATTTCAGAGAAAATGCCCACCTTCTTTATTATGTGTAAGCCAAAGAAATGACTCTAGAGATGCCCATTTCAATCCGGGTTGGAAAAAAGAGGTGTTAAGATTTATTTGTGTATGGCTAATATAGCTTCAGCTATAGCCTTATCAATTGAAGTGTAGTCATATATTGCTAGATGTGTTTACTAGACTGTTTTTGAAATCAGAAAATCAAAGTGTGTGAAACAGAGGCAGTCTTTCTCATTAGCCAAATTGCTAGTGAGAGTTGCTAGCCATATGTGACTATTTAAATTTAAATGTAAATAAATAAAATGAAAAATTTAATTTCTCAGTCACATATGCCATATATCAAGTACTCAATAGCCCCGTGTGGCTAGTGGCTACCATATTGGAGACAGCACAGATAAAGAACATTCTTGTCATTGCAAGAAGTTCTATTGGACAGTGCTTTAGAACTTAGCACTTTGGAAAATTTGAAAGACAGAGAGCTTACCTTCAGGAGGCTACCATAATATTTCTGGCACTTGTAGCACCACTGGAACTAAGAGAGAATTGTACTGCTTTTTATGCTAGAAGATTTTTCATGAAGTTTGAGATCTCTTTTTGTGAATGGGGCTGCTTTCAAACCAGTATATAAATAGCAGGACTATCAAATACATGGGATAGAGAACTGTGGCCAAATAAACTTATGCTTAGTTTGCATTACTATTTTTTTTTTCTGATAACTCTGTCATGTTTTCTTTCTGTTCAAATATGTGCATTGTTGGTCCTTGAGCCTGAAGTTCCATAGAATGTAGGGCTGATTTTTTCTTTCCTTGTTCACCATTATAGATGTAGAAGTTTCAAGCCAGTAGCAGGCATGTACTGGGGCAAGATCATAAATTGTCATTTATTTTCCATATGAGTAAAAACTCTGGTCATGTTTTTAGTCATGTTGCCCAGGTTCTTATAAAATTTGCCTGAGAAATGCATTAGCTGTATAGTCACTCATGAATAACCGTGAGTTGCCCCTTTTTCCTTTCCTGCTTCCCTTTCTTTTTCTATTCCTTTCTCCTTTCTTCCCTCTCTGTCTTCCTCCTTGGACTCCTAAGCACTTATTTGTTGAGTATTGTTCATGAGATTCTGGAAGGAGATCAGTGAATAAGACAGACTCCTATTCTCACAGAACTTATAGTCAGGGAAGTAGACAACAAAAATTACCTACAAAATTAATTGTTCAAAAACATCCCAATAAGTGTAATAAAAGAGGAATGCAGGATGTTAAACAAACAACAAGCCCTAATGTCAGAGAGGTTTGACCTGGCCTGGAAGGTAAGACATGGAAGGATAATGAATGCTGACAGGTGGATCTCTGTTTACCCTTTATTATTTAACAGGACTCTCTTCTTCCATGTGACAGGCCAGGGGAAGTGTGTCGTGTATATACATTGCAATGCTGATGTTTCCTTCATAGTGTCTGAGCCCCTCTGAGACTTCTGGCCCAAATTGCAAGGCTGGCCTCATGAAGCTGTTCTCAGAGCAAGAGTTAAGAATTACTGCAGTTGAGAAGACTGGAAGACAGTTGGGAATGGATGAGGGGCGTGGGGTGCTGCTGTGAGCAATTTTCAATAACACGAAAATAAATTTGTTCTACCAAGGGCTCAGGAGGGGGAAGATGAGGGCACACACATATTTCTTTGTTGGCATTTATGTTTTCTTGGCAGCTTTTTTACTCTGGACCCATCAATGTTGACTCATTGATCTCGACTTAGCTTGTTGGATCTCTCCACTGGATAAAAAAAAAGTTGCTAAATTATATTGCATCCCATGATAAAATATATTCAACTGTCCCCATTGCTGTGGGCTTGCCCTGGCTTCCATAGTTACGTTATGACTTGTGCTTTTGGCCCTATTCATCTCCTTTGTCTTTCTCTACTGTTTCTCTTTATATCACAGCATCTTCTTCATCTTCCACCTCCGTCCTACACAGATTTTGACTGATGATGAGGTATGTGCTTTTAATCGATGATGCCTATGAAGTTTGGAGTTATTGCTTATTAAAAGGTTCAAGGCATTCCTTTGATGACATTGGATTTAAGAAATGTGACAAATTGTTAAAATGTATGTACCATCTTCCTCCAACTGTGTGTGTGTGTGCCTGCACGCATATGGCTGGTCTTTTCTCAAATGTGCTCATGCAGTGTTACTTTTGGAATGCAGTTGTCTCATCAAAGCAGCTATCAAGGGAATTAGGACTCAAATTAAGGATTATTAAAAAGACATTCACACTGAAATATGTTATTACTGCAAAAGCTGTTCTTGCATTAGCAAAATGAAGTTGGTGGAGCAACTGGCATTTATAGCTGGAGCTCTAAATCAAAATTCTGCAAAGCAGTCCTGTTTTTCCACTCCAATGGCATTCTTGTCTCCTCTATGGTTCTGTCACCATGAACTTTGACAAGTGTCTCATTTTATAGAACAGCCGGCAGCCTCAGAAATCAGAAGAATGCTTTGCTACTGCTCTCCACATTTCCCCCAAATACCGACTATCTCCTTTTTTAGCTCTTGGAGAATTGGCTCAGCAGGAACTTGACCCTCCGGATGTTAGATCTGGGAATTGGGCACTATTGTAATCTGACTAGTCAGCTATTTGATTTGCACTGTGCTGTATGTTGGACCTACTAGATGAAAAATATAAATACCTGATCTTCAAGATTTTGCAGCTCTTCCTAAACCTGGCCTTCCTCCGGTGTTCTCTCGCTTTCTTGTTTTTTCAGATACTACTGGGTCATTCTGCTGAGTCTGGGCCTTATTCTTGCTTCCTTCCTCCCCACCCTCCCCTTGCCATATCACAGACTTCCCAGACATGTGACACCTCTCGTTAGCCCCTTGACATTTCCTGAATCTGCTCCTCCTCTACTTTTCACCATCATCATCCTTCACTTATTTCATGACATCGTTATTTGCTGCCTCTGTGCATTGCAGTAATCCCTTGACTGGCGTCACTGCTTTCAGTCTCATCCTCCCCACTCTGCTGCTCCTTTTCCCGAAGAATCCATCTACCTCACTGAGAGGTAAGATGCAAATTTGATCATATTATGTCTTTTACTAAAATCCCATCAGTAATTACCATGGGCATAGGATTAAGTTTGAATACCTTAACATGGCATTACGAGCCCATTGTATCATGAACTTTGCTTACTTTTCAAGCTTCGTCTGATTTCATGTTACCTCTGAATTGTATGTAGTTTTTCTATGGAATACTCCACCACATCTTCCTTTCTCTCTCTCTCTCTCTCTCTCTCTCTCTCTTACACACACACAGACACACAGACGCACACACACACACAGAAGCAGCTGGCCAGATGACTCCGTTAACATTTAAAGATTATTGCCTGAAGGAAGTCTTCACTGAATTTCCAGACCTCCAGGCTGAGTTGAGGACCCCTTATCTATGCTTTCATTAAACTACATTCTCATAAAAAATCGCACCATCCATGTTGTTGCTTTTTTAAAAATGGCTTTACTGAGATGTAATTTATACCATATAATCCACCTATTGAAAGTGCACAATTCAGTGATAATTTTAGTATTTAGAGTTGTGCCACCATCACCATAATCAGTTTTAGAACATTTTGTTAGCCCCCAAAGACACTCCATACCCTTTCAGAGTCGCTTCCTATTTCCCTCCAAACCCCCCAGCCCTAGGCAACTACTTACTATTCTACTTCTTGTCTCAATAGATTTGCTTATTCTGGACTTCTTATAGAAATAGAATCATACAACATATGGTCTTTCGTGATTGACTTCTTTTTGTTAGCTTGAGGTTTTAAAGGTTTGTTCATGTAGTAACATATGTCATTTCTCATTCCACCTAGTTACTTTTAATTTTAAATATTATGCTGTGTGAATATGCCATATTTGATTGATCTGTTTATCAGTTGATGGCTATTTAGGTTGTTTTCACTTTTTGGCTGTTAGGAATAATGCTTCTACGAACACTGGTGCATAAGTTTTTATGTGGACTTTTTTTTTTTAATATTGGGTCTATATGTACCTGATGTGGAATGACTGGGTCAAATGAAAATTCTACGTTTAAATGTTTAATCTTTTCAGGAACTGCCAGACAGTTTTCCAAAGCGGCTTCACAACTGTACATTTGTACCAGCAGTGCATGAATATTCCAGTTTTTCTACACCCTGACAGCAATTATTATCTGTCTTTTTGATTATAAAAGATGTATTGAAGTGGTATTTCATGCTGGTTTTGATTTGTACTTCTCTGATGCTAATAATGTTTATTATCTTTTCTTGTACTTATTGGCCAATTATATATATAATTTTTTTTGCAGAAATATCTATTCAGTTCCTTTGCCCATTTTTGATTGTGTTTTCTTTTTATTGTTAAATTGTAAGAGCTCTTCATTTATTCTTAATACTTGACACTTATTAGGTATATAATTTGCAAATATTTTCTGTTATTCTCTGGGTTGTCTTTTTCACTTTCTTAATAGTATTCTTTTAAGTTTCTTTTAATTGAGATAAAGTCCAGTTTTTCTAATGGGACTTCTTCTATTGCTTTTGGTCTCATATCTAAGAAACCATCGCCCATTCCATGGTCACAAAGATTTATTCCAGTGTTTACTTTAAGAGTTTTATAGTTTTAGTTCTTTCACTTAGATCTTTGATCCATTTTGGGTTATTTTTGTGTATTGTATAAGACAGGGACTCAACTACATTGTTCTACATGTGGGCAATCAGTTGCACAGCACCATTGATTAAAAAGATAATTCTTTTTCTCCATTGAATTATTTAGACATTCTTGTTGGAAATTAATTGACCACAACTGTGAAATTTTATTTTTGGATTCTCAGTTTTTTTTTTTCCCCCATTGGTGTATATATCTGTCTTTATGCTAGTACTTCATAGTCTTGATTACTATAGCTCTGAAGTAAGTTGTAAAATTGGGAAGTGGGAGCACTCCAACTTTCTTCTATTTTTAAAAAGTTATTTTGGCTATTCTAGGTCCCTTAAATTTCTATATGAATTTTAGGATCAGCTTATCAATTTTTATTTTAAAAAAAGTCAGCTGGGATTTTGATATGGATTGTATTGAATTTGAAGATCAATTTTGGAAGCATTGCCATCTTCACAGTAGTAAGTCTTCCCATCCATGAAAATGGGATGTCTTTCCATTTATATAGGTTTTCTTTAATTTCTTCCAAGGTTTTGTATTTTTCAGAGTAGACATTTTTCACTTCTTTTGTTAAATTAATTCCTAAGTATTTTATTCTTTTTGATGCTCTTGTAAATAGAATTGTTTTCTAAATTTTACTTTTGTATTGTTCATTTACAAAGATATAGAAATTTAATTGATTTTTGTATGTTGATCTTATATCCTACAACATTGATGCACTTGTTTATTAGTTCCAATAGTTTCCTACTGGATTTCTTAGGATTTTCTATGTACAAAATCATGTGATCTGCAAATAGAGAGTTTTACTTATTCCTTTAGAATCTGGATGCCTTGTATTTCTTTTTCTTGCCTAATTGTCTTGGATAGAACCTCCAGTATAGTATTGACTAAAAGTGGTAAGAGCAAACATCATTATTTTGTTGCTCAGCTTAGGCAGACTTTACCACTAAGTGTGATGTTAGCTCTGTTTTTTGGTAGATATTCTTTGTCAGTTTGAAGCACTTTTCTTCTAATCTTCGTTTGTTGAGTATTTTTGTGATGAAGGTGTTGAATTTTGTCAAATGCTTTTTTGATGTCTGTTTAGAAGGTTATTTTCCACATTTCCTATTAATTTGCTGTATTATGTTAATTGTCTTTCATATGTTAAACCTATTTTGCTTTTCCAGGATAAATCCCACAGTGTCATGGTAAAACACTAAATCCAACAATTGCTTCTTAAATCTTATTCCCTGACTTCTCTAAAGAATCTCAATATGGGTTCATTTAGATTTTCTATTTCTTCTTCAGGTAGTTTTGGTAGTTTGTATCTTTCAAGGAATTTGTCCATTTTATGTAGGTTATCTAATTTGTTAATATACAGTCATTTTGGGTATTCTCTAGGTATTAGTCCACTTTCTGTCACTGGTGACAGAATACCTGAAACTGAGTAATTTATAAGAAACCAAATTTATTTCTTACAGTTTCAAAGGCTGGGAAGTCCATGGTCTGGGGAGAGTGTCTGGTGAGGACCTTCTTCTGGGTGGGAACTATCTACAGAATCCCATGGTGACACAGGCAATCATATGGCAAGGACAGCAACAGCAAGAGAGCTCTTTCACATGCTCACTTGCACTCCTTATAAAGCCACGAGTGCCACTCCTGTGACAATGCACCAAACCATTAACCCATTACTCCATGACTGAATGAATTGATTCATGAGGGTATAGTCCTCATGATCCAATTACTTCTCAAAGGTTCCACTTTTCAAATACCGTAATGAGATTATCCACCCTCTTAACAATGGGGATGAAGTTTCCAACACACGAACTTTTGGAGGACACACAAAACCCATGGTAATCTTAAAATATTTTATTTCTATAAAATTGCTGGTAATATCTTTTATTCTTGAGTTAATTTGAATATTCTCTCTTGCTTTTCTTGAGCAATTTAGCTAAAATTTGTCAATTTTGTTGATCTTTTCAAAGAACCAACTCTTAGTTTTGTTAATCTTCACTATTGTTTTTTTCCCTTTCTCATTAACGTCCATGTTAGTAGTTATATTTCATTCATCTGTTTATTTTAAGTTTGACTTGCTCTTCTTGTTCCAGTACCTTAATACGGAATACTAGATCATTGATGTGATATATTTACTCCTTTTAAATATATATATATATGTATTTACAGTTATAAGTTCGGAACAAAGACATAAATTGGGCAGAAGAAATATGCATTTATATTGAGTATTATAATTATATAATTAACTTTTCTTGTGCTCTTTGTTTTTTTATGTGAGTTCAAATTAATTTGGGGGGTTGCTCCTTCTTGGCAAAACTGTGCTTTCAGACTAATAACTTTCTTTAGTATTTCCTGTAAGGAGGGTCTGCTAGCAATGGATTCCCTCATATTTTGTTTATTTGGGAATGTCTTTATTTTGCCTTTATTTTTAAAAGATTGTCTTTCTAGATATAAGATTCTTGGTTTACAGTTTTCCTTTTTTTTTTTTCCTTCCAGCCCCTTGAATCTGCTATTAACTGCCTCCTGACTCCATTGTTTCTGATGAGAAGTAAAATCTTAATCTTATGGGATTTCCTTTGTGGATGATGAGTCATTTCTTTCTTTCTGCTTTTAAGATTTTTCTTTGTGTTTTTATTTTGGTATTTGACTATTATGCATTTGGGTATGGATTTCATTGTATCATCTACCTAGACTTTCTTGAGCTTCTTAAATGTGTATATTAATACTTTTTATCAAATTTGGTATTTTAGCCATTATTTTTTTGAAATATTTTTAAAAAATTTTTATGCTCCTTTCTCCTTCCTCTATTCTGCTAATATCATTACAAATATCCTAGAACATTTAATAGCATCATATATTTCTCTGAGGCTCTGTTAATTTTTCTTCATTCTTTTTTCACTCTGTTCTCCAGATTGCATATTATATACTATCTTCAAATTTGCTGATTCTTTCTTCTGCCAGTTCAAATGTGCCATTGAGCCTTTCTAGTAAATTTTTTTTTCTTTCAGTTTTTGTACTTTCAAATCCAGAATTTCCATTTGCCTTCTTTTTTAAAAATATTTTTTATCTCTTTATTTATATCCTCTATTTGATTATTTATTGTAGTCATGCCTTCATTTTCTTCTTTAAGCATGATTTCCTCTTTGAAATCTATGAGTCTCGTATATAGAGACTGCTTTTACTTCTTTGTCTAAGTCCAACATCTGAGCTCCTTCAAAGGCATCTTAGGCAGTTTCTGTTCCCTTCTTTTTTTGTTGTTAAATGTATGAGTCACACTTTCCTCTTTGTTTGCAATGTCTCATAATTATTTTCTTGACATCTGAACATTTCAGATAATTTCAGAACTCTAAATACTAAACTCTCTTCCAAGGCTTTCTGTTGTTCTTATTTGCTTATTTATTTTCTTAGACATTTGGCTGGGCTATTTTAGTGAAGTCTATTTTTCTCACAGTATGAAGCCTTTAATGTCACTCTTCAGAGGGTGCCGCTTTGGGCATGTGTGCATAACCCTGGGATGACAGTGGTTTTAACAGGGTTCCCTTGGACTGTCTTTTTCCATATTAAACTATGTGCCTCTTTTGGCATTAAACCCAGCTTGTTGGTTAATTGTTCTATTGTTTTTGACATTGCCCAGAGGCATAAGTTACTTCAGAGTTATTAAATTTGGGACCATGTTCAGGGATAGTTTGTGAAGCCAGTCTTTGAGGTTAGTTCTGACCTCAGAAGGGCTCTTCTTAGAAGTTTCTTCCCATGGTTTCTCTAGTAAAATAGTTGGACTACAGTTTATCTTATTGCTGTCATGGAGCTACCAACTTCCTCTTAATTGCATACCTCCCAGATCTCCACTGCTTTCAAAGCTTGAGCTTCTCTACATTCTGTTTCAAATAAAGATTGCTCTTTTGGAAAGAGTTTCAGAGTTCTCTGTTCTTAAGGCCTGCCTCTCCCCAGGGGCAAAGTCTTTGAGCCACTGATCTGGAGCTTGGGGTGAGCACAGTGGCCTGCTTATCTCAGGGGCATGCCTTGCTTTATAGTCAGAATGCTGGGTGCAGGTGGTAGCTCTGCTCTGCTTGGCTTTTCTCTCCCAGCATGAAGCCTCTTTTCTACAAGCATGCTGGGGATCATGGGCCTAGTATTGTCACCTGGCCATGCCTGGGGTGGATAGCCTTCATTCTATGAGTACGGCCTGGGAGAAGAAAGGGGGTTACTGACCTCTAGGCCACACTTATCTGGAATTACCCTCTGCTACAGGAAGCTATGGGTGATGAGGAATGCCTGTGGCCTGCCCCTCATGGGGAGGTGCTGTAGCCCATGACTGCGAGTCAAGGGAAAGTGAGCTCTGTCTTTTTTGCCACCTCCACTTAGAGTGAGGCTTCTGTCATGCTGATCTGGGCCAGGGGAGCAGAGAGAACATGTCATGGCTCAAGTGCCACAACTCCCCCTGTTCTTACCAAGATTTCGTAGGTTTTTTGGAATAAATGTTTCTTCATTTACTGCATAACCTTATGACAATTTCCAGAGACTTCAAGTGGTTGTTTTTAAAATACTTTTCAGCAGTTATAGCTATTTCACTGGGATGTGGCCCCTGGAAGCTCCTCAAACCATTATTCTGAAAGTTGCTGGAGGAGAAGGGGTCTGGGAAGGCCTGATAGTCAGCCTTAACCCACCCCGTCCTCTTACCAGGTCTTGACTCCACCACAGGAAAGAATTCAAAAGCAGAATCACAGTAGAGTGAGAACGGGTTTAATGTGAAAAATAATAGATGCAGATTTCACAGAGAGTGTGGCATGCTCCAGAGATCCAGCAGGGCCCACACCAGGTCCAAAACAAAAGTAAGAAATATCCCCTTAAAGTCTAGTAGAGCAGGCTGACTCAAGAGTGTGATACAAAGGAAAGATACACACCTCAGCTATTGAAGCCAGGGTTGGCCCGGGAAAGTGAGCAACAACCCTGCCTTCTGCTGGGATTCAACTTTTATTGTTTGGCTATCTAGTACATATTCATGCTATCTAATGAATATAAATTCCACTTTACTGAGCATGCTTGGCTATTAAGGTTATATAACCTCTTTCTGTGAAGCATGCCTAGCCACTGGATTAGTATAAGTCAGCCCCCGGGGGTCTCCCATTGGTCTGAAAATAGGTTCAACTTGCAACAGTATCTTTTCTCTAGGGAGGGTCTAGAGGAGGTCCCTGAGACCACCAGGAATGGCTTGAAACCCAGAGGTGTGTCCTGTAACCCAAGCCCAGGGAAAGTGAGCACCTCCTATCTCACAAGCATTGACTTTTTAGTTGAGTGGTGTGTGTGTGTGTGTGTGTGTCTGTGTCTGTGTCTGTGGCAGAGTGCACTGTCAGACTCCATTATTTTTAGTTATTCCTTTCACATATGGTAAATGACACTGATAGTGATTTATAGTACTGATATAAAGTTTCCTTTTAAAAGTAAAGTATATGTGTATAACAGACTCAGTAGTAATAAAAATTATAGCTCTCACCAAAGTAGAGAAGATCAATATACCACGTTAAATTGAAAGTGAAAAGTAAATTAATGACCTTATAAGGAAATATCTATTCATATGTGACTCCAAAATAAATCAACAGCAGCCACAGGACTTTGCTTATCACGAGCATTCATGTTCACCTCCCAGATTTTGGTCTGTAATGCCCCCATAAAGAAGAATTGGGATTTTTAGAAAAATAGTTTAAGGCAAGAAAAAATTAGTATAGCTCTGGAAAGACTATTACTGACAAAAATTGGAGACTTTTTAAGAATGTAAAGGCAGTAATAAAAAACGAAGAAGCTGGCTTAAAAGAGATCTATCAGAAAATTATGATAATTTGAATATTAAAGGGAATAAATTTTATGGTTAATTATAAAAGTTTTGAAAGGCTAGAATGTTTTCACACAAAATAAGGATAAAATTTTTAAAAGTTAAATTTTACTGGTTTAATTAATAGACAAATGTCATCACATGTGAGTATTTTATTTTTTGTTTTAAGCACATAATTGCAAAGTGTACATATGTGCTTGCTTTTATCTGTGTAAATAGAATTTGATAGATACAGAAAACTTAGAATAAGTCAAATTGGGAACAGTGCCAAGAACTCATTAAGAACTTAACATAAAATTTATCATATATATCTTGACACATTATCAGTTAGAAAAGGGTCGACTAGTTAATCATTACAAATTATCACTTACTACCAAATTTTAGCTTGTTTCAAGATAACACATGGGTTAAATACCCTATGCCCATGAAAGAAATCTAAATGTGCACTCCACTCCACATCTTCTATGACACTCGACCTCCAACTGGAACTTCCAATTAGCATCAGATGCTAGCAAGGCATACATTTGTTTTCAATAATGGTAACACAATGAGTAAATGTATTATAATGACAGAACAATGGCAGGTAAATGTGACATGGTAGCAGGCCCACCCGACAATGCCAGGTAAATAAGATTCCGAAAAAGTATCATTATGGGAAAAGGTCCCAAGTGGCAAAATACTTAAAGTTAAGTGAAAGACACGGATCCCAAAAGCTTTATTGATGCAACTAGTGAAGTTAAAACATGAAAAGGAAGCTCAGTCTGGCATTATGTGGCTCAAGGTTGAGTTATATTTGAAAAAATGTAACCACGTGTTGCGCCTTGACCAAGAATCCATTAATTTATAACCCAGTTTCTGTAACCTTGTCTGGTCCGAAATAGTATCATTTATCCTTTTTGTCTGGTAAAATTGCTACAACCTTGGGGAAATATCAGAATAAGTTTAAGAACAACTTTAGGAAGTTATAACAATGAGTGTAACTATAGTATAGGTAAGTATAAAAACAGGTGCATAAATAATGATGAAATAAACCAACCCATGTTAACTATAATTTTATTCATTTATTTATTTATTGATAACTATAATTTAGAATGGGTTTCAGAATGAGCATAGTGAGTTTTCCAGAAAATACAGATAACTATATTTGTGTATATTTTACTTGCTATTTAAGGTATTTGAGGCATTTAAAAGAATCACTCACACTAAATTTGTAAAGGTGGCATAAATTGTTTAAGAAAATTTTATTAATAATACGTGTCCATCCTTGTCTAAGCAAACATGTTTAAAGTTTATTGAACATGTGTTTAATAAATTGAGCATTTAATAAAGTATAATCGGTGCATTTTTTTTTAATGTAAAATAACCCCCTTGGACATGAACCTAATCAACAATGAAAAAACAAATTGATTTAAAGAAAAATAATGATAAAGGTGGTACATTGTTGAGGGTTGAAGGCAAAAATAGTGATGGGGACATTTAGAACCTGATATTTGGGAAAGCTATTTTTAGGGTTAAAAACATAGCTATTGGCGTTGGGTAGATGTAGGTTTGATTCCTTGGCACTTGGCATTTACCACCTGTGTGATTTAGGAGACCATCACCCAAACTTTCAATCCCTTATTGTCCTCATCAGAAACACTGGGATTATAATACCTCCCTCACAAGGGTGAGGACAGTGTGCTTAGCATACTACATGACACATGGTGACATTTTCAGTAAATGGTTGGCATAATTTTCACCATTCTGTAGAAGTGCAAATACTCTTGGGAAGGATAGCATAAGAAATTAAACAAATTCGTGCTCATCCTTATTCTACCATGCCTTTCCCTCTTTTTTTCTTTCATCATCGAGCCCCTTAAAATGCTGGGGGCACAGTTTTCTCCCCCTCCCTCCACCTCCATTCACTTTTCAGCCTATTGCAGTCTGGCCTCTACTCTCACCATTTTGCTGAAAAGTCTCCTGTACTTTTCAAGCTTTATTAAAAATCACCTGTTTGTAGCATTTGAAAATACTGGCCATATCCTCCAAACTAATATGAGTTTTTTCATCATCTCCTTGCTATTATCCTCTGCCTTTTTATCCTCTTCTTCTAACCATTTCTTCTCAGACATTTTTGGCTGAGGCAACCATTTCTGCCAGTTCAAATAAGGGGATTCATCAGGATCCCATCCCCTGACTTTTTTTTTTTTTTTTTTTTTTTTTTTTTATCATTCAGCCCTCTCTCGTTAAGGAATCTCATCCAACCCCATGATGATTCTAAAATATCCATTCATGGCCTTTACCTTTCCCAAGTTTTATACCTTCATAGCTAAATAACAAATAATCCAATATATGAGCATCTCTAACTTGACAAATTAAAATTCAAATGCAGTATCTTTTCTATTTTTCTTAATTTAGTTGGAGACAGCACCATTCATCTCATTCAAGAGTAAAGTCTGTGTTTTTTATCTCTACTCTTTTCCACACATTTCGAGTGCCCACAATGTGCCAACTGCCATGCGAATTGCTCAGATTACATTGGGGTGTGTGTGGGAGGAAGGGGAGGAGATATTATTTCTGTCCTCAAAGAGTTTGCTGCCTCCATGGAAACACACGAATCTATAGAAACTGCAAATACAAGGGTACTTCAAAAAGTTTGTGGAAAATAGAACTGAAAGACAATATGAACCTTTCCATGAACTTTTTGAAAGATCCTTGTATACATGTGCACTGTGAAAACAGTTAATATTGATAATCGACTTAGGAAAATCAAGGAAGGATTTGTTAAAAACTGACTATTGAGTTGGGCCTAAGGGAGGCATAGGCATCAGGTGAATGGCATCCCCAGAGGGAGGAGAATGTGCAAAGGTCCTAGGGAGCGAGGGTCACGGTGCATTCAGGAGCTGAAAGGAGGTCAACCGTAGCAAGAATAGAGAGAGTTCTAGATGAGGCTGGAGTGGCAGGTTGATGATAGCATTTTGGTCTTTACCTAAAGGTCAGTTTTAAATAGGGGTGGCAGAGAAGAAGCATAGAGATATTAAAAAAAAAATTGTGTATTGAAAATAATATTTTAGCTACAGGATGCATGAAGGCTTTGGAGAAGGACTGGAGCAAATGTGGGACCAGTTAGAAGTCTATCTGATCAGTTCAGGTAAGAGGTGATGGCTCCTTAGGGCAATGAGTGGAAATTCAGAAGAAAAAAAAAAGATGCAAATGAATTCCAGAGAAATTTTAGAGTAAAATGAAAAAGATGTTTGAAATATTGTCTAGGGGGAGTGAAGGAGAGAACTGAGAAACACTGGAAGAAGACCAGGTTTGTTGTTGCTTTGTTTTATTTTAGTTTTTATTTGTTACTTGGGGGACACAAAGTGCGAGTGTTATGGCTCTAAATATTTCCATTCATTTATTCTTCCTACATTTACTGAGTCAGCTTAGGTGCCAGGCACTTGTCTACATTCCTGGGATATATCGGTGAAAAAATAGACAAATCTTCACTGCCCTCTTGGAGCTTATACGTATTCTCGAGGGAGGAGGAAGACGATAAAAATTAGGGACACGAATAAGTAAATCATATAGTGTCTTGGAAAGTAAATGCTATGGAAATAGAAATAGAGAAGGATGAGGGGATTTCAGCTGTCAAGGTATGGAGGGTGCGATTTTAAATAGGATAGTTGCAGTAATCTTCATGGAGAGAGTAACATTTGAGCAGACTTGGAGGAGCCATGTAGGTATCTGGGAGCAGAGTATTCAGGCGAAGAGTAAAGCCAATGCAAAGGCCCTGGGGCAAAAGCCTGCTTGGCATGTTCACATCCAAGGACCAGCAAGAAGGCTGTGTGAATGCAGTGGAGTGAGTGAGGGGAGAATAGCAGGGATGGCGTTGCTGATTCTGAGCAGGTGTGCATGTCACATAGGGCCTGGGGGCCATGGCAAGGACTTTAGTTTTCATCATAAGATCTTTGGTGAGTTTGTGATTGCTTTGAGCTGTTCCAGTGGAAATGTCAAATGTCAGTCTGGAACGTAGGGGAGAGGTCATGGATAAGTATAGGATTTTGATTCATCTCTAAGTAGAAATTAAAGCTATGGATATAAAAGAGGTGATCTAGAGCAGGGGTTGGAAAATTTCCTGGGACAAGTCCAGCCTGAGGCCTGATTTTTGTAAATCCAGTTCTACTGGAACACAGCCATACCTATTAATTTGTGCATGGTCTATGGCTGCTTTCATTCCATAAGAGCAGAGTTGATAGTTGTGACAGACTATATGGCCCACAAAGCCTAAGATATTTAATATCCAGCCCTTTACAGAAAAACTGGGCTGAACCATTGTTTAGAGACACAGAAAAGCTTAAGAGGCAAAGTAGGCCTATGACTAAGTCTTGGGCAACTCTGACATTTATTGTCCCAGAAGAGCAAGCTGAGTGTGCCCGGGAAAAATAAATCAAGCAGCCGTAAAAGTAGGTGAAAAACAAGCACAGATTTCACAGAAGCTGAAGAAGAAGGAGTTTCAGCTTTAAACTGTGATCAATTAAGATGAAGACTGTGAACTCTTCTTTGAATTTAGCAACTTGAAGATCATTTGTTTTCTCAGTGAAAGCTGTTCAGTGGAGAGTTGAGTGTTAGAATGACAGTCAAAGGAAAGTGGTTTGAAGATTGAATGAGACATGAAGAAATGATATATAGGAAATATAAACATCTCTTTGACATGTTTTCCAAGAGAAGGATAAAGATAGCACTTTAGCTGGAGATAAATGTGGGAGGTGGAGAGGATTTCGTTGTGCTTTGTTTCTAGTTTTAGATTGGAGTAAATTCAGCTTAATTAAAAGTTGGTGGAGGAATCTAATTGGAAGGGTATGTTAACTGTTGCAGAGAGAGGGTTAAAATTAGTGTTAGATTCTTCAGAAGTTTGGAAGGGATGGGACTGAATTTTAAGTGATGGATGACTGTTTTCTCACATCTGTTTTAACTTTAGGTAAAGAAGTATGATGGGTGTTGTCCTCCTGGCTCCCTGTGGCTCCTGAGTGTTCCCCCTATTAAAATTAAACCATCTCCTTTGAAGTTTCTGCCTTTTGACTACACCATTCTTTAAACTATTATCTGTTGACCTCCAGTTTATTTGTCTTCAGTCACCAAGTAGTCTGCTGCATAAATTTTCGTCACTAAATATTCCATCCCACTCTTTTTATATCCAACCCAAGCTCTGCCAAAACTCTAGCATTAACTACCCTTATCTCAAATTCCCCAAGAAGGATTTGTTGGGCACTTTTGTTCACTTCCTTACTCTCTTCACCTACAAATGACCCCTCTAACCCACTCAAGGTTATTCCTTGAACCTGGTTATATGGTAGACTTCTCCATGTTCCGAAATCCGTAAGTCAAGCACCCACTTCTTTAAAAATGACTTTTTTCCCCCATCTTGGTTATTAAACTACTCCCACTTCAACTGATAGTCACCTCTACTCTGCTCTTCCATTTTTATCTTAGGAATCCAGAATCTGTCACTTATAAAACACTGTCTATAAAAATTAAACTATTTTTTCCTCAACGTTTTGCTTCTTTTCTCTTTCAAACTCCCAACACTGAATGAACCCAAACAAAAGTGTTCTCCATGCCTATGCCTGAGATACTGAGCATAGATAGAAGAAAGCGCCCAACATTATATCCCCATGTTCTCCAAAGTAAGTTGAGTTCTCCACATTGACTGACAAGTCTTGTTTCTCTATTAAATTCCTTCTCTCACTCTGCAAGTTTCTAACCTTGTTTCAAAGAAAGTTGAAGCTATAAGATAGGAGCTCTTTCATATTCTCTGTCCCAGACATAAAATTCTTCGATCATCTGCATCCTCCCTTTTTTCCTCCCTAGTTACAGTGTTTTCACTTCCATCCCTTCTGACCTTCTGAAAAATTTAACACTATTTTTAACCCTTCCCTCCCCAACAGTGACATATCCTTCCAATTAGATTCTCCCACTAGCGTTTAATTAAACTGATTTTACTCCAGTCTAAACAACAAATTAGAAACAAAACAAAATGCATCAGAACCCTCTTTTGACCCCCCACATTTATCTCCAGCTAAAGTGCTATCTCTATCCTCTTGAAAAACATGTCAAAGAGATGTTTATATTCCCTATGTATCATTTCCTCATGTCTCATTCAATCTTCAAACTACTTCCACTTGACCACAATTCTCACACTCAACTCTCCACTGAAACAGCTTTCACTGAGAAAACTGATGATCTTCAAGTTGCTAAATCCAAAGAAGAGCTCTTGGTCCTCATTTTAATTGATCACAGTTTAGGATATATACATATATACATATATATATATATATATATATATATATATATATATATATATATATATATATATATATATATATATATTTTTTTTTTTTTTCCCACACGCAAACACATTTCACACATATAGCAGGACTGACAGTTCCCAAGGGTATAATAGAATGGTTTGCAAATAGGAGACTGAGTAAGGAGCAAGGGATTATACAAAGTTATTTGATGATGATTCAGTGGAGGCATGGTAAATTTGGACTCAGTGGCTCGCTTTGAAATATATAGGCATTGGGCTTACCTCCAATAAGTTGCATATCCGATGTTAAAACAATATGAAGACCTGGAAATTCTGAAAAAAAATTCTCCAACCTCTATTATCCTTACTATCCTTGATCTCACCTCCACTATCTTACTTTAGGACACCATATCTCTCACTTTTACATCTTACCATATTCTCCTAACCAACCTCCACTTCTGATCCCTTTTAATCCATTCTCTGCAGAGCTTCTTAAACAACCTTTATAGAATGCAGTTTGATCATATAACTCCTTTTCAGAATTCCCTATTAATGGCTTCCGAACACAAAGGTTCTGCTGAATAGGGTGCTGCTTGTTCCCAAACTCCTTTCCTTCCTTCAGGGACATTATGCTTTATTAAGATAGAACCATGTGTTCTAGAATTTGTCCATGCAATTTTATACCTCTGAGCCTTTGTCCAGGCATGTATGTTCTCTGCCTGGAGCATCCTTTCCACTTCTTCTGTCAGATATTTCATTTCCCATAGTTATGTATCTATTTCAAACCTGTCGTTTGTAGTTGTTAATCAGTCCCTCTAAGGGTCTTGTATATATGTCTATTCAAACTGCTTTGACACTTTGGGTAGTATGGACATTTTCACAATGTTAATTCTTCCAATCCAAGAGCATGGGATATCTTTCCATCTTCTTGTGGCCTCTATAATTTCTCTCAATAGTGGTTTGTTGTTCTTATTGTAGAGATTTTTCAGGTCCTTGGTTAACTTTATTCCTAAGATTTTTATTTTTTTGGTGGCTATTGTAAATGGGCTAGCTTTCTTGATTTCTTTTTCTGCATGTTCACTGTTGGAGTATAGAAATGCTACTGATTTTTTGTGTATTGATTTTGTATCCTGCAACTTTGCTGAAATCATTTATCAACTCTAAGAGTTTTTTTGTAGAGGCTTTAGGCTGTTCAATATATAGGATCATATCATCTGCAAATAGAGACAGTTTGACTTCATCCTTTCCAATCTGGATGTCCTTTATTTCCTTCTCTTCTCTGATTGCTGTGGCTAGTACTTCCAACTCTATGTTGAATAGGAGTGGTGAAAGTAAGCATCATTTTCTAGTTCCTGTTCTTAAGGGAAAATCTGAACTGTTCAGGATGATATTGGCAGTGGATTTGTCATATATGGCTTTAGAAGTGATCTACAGAATCAATGCAATCCCCAGCAAAATTCCAATGACATTTTTCTCAGAAATGGAAAAAACTATCCTAACATTTATATGGAATAACAAAAGATCAGGAATAGCCAAAGTAGTCCTGAGCGAAAAAAAAAAAAAATTTAAAAATTAAAAAATAAAGCTGGAGGCATAACACTACCTGACTTTAAACTATACTACAAAGCTATAACAAGCAAAACAGCATGGTACTGTCATAACAACAGACACACAGCTCAATGGAATAGAATAGAGAATCTAGAAATCAACCCATGCACCTACAGCCATCTGATATTTGACAAAGGCACCAAGTCTACACACTGGGGAAGAAACTGCCTCTTTAGCAAATGGTGCTGGGAATACTGGATATTCATATGCAGGAGAATGAAATTAGACCCATGTCTCTCACCATATACCAAAATCAACTCAAAATGGATTAAAGAATTAAATATACACCCTGACACAATAAATCTCCTTAAAGAAAACATAGGAGAAACACTACAAGAAGTAGGATTGGGTACAGACTTCATGAATATGACCACAAGAGCACAGGAAACCAAAGGAAAAATAAACAAATGGGATTATATCAACCTAAAAAGCTTCTGCACAGCAAAAGAAGCAATTAACAGAGCAAAAAGTCAAACAACAGAGTGGAAGAAATTATTTGCAAAATATAGATCTGACAAAAGATTAATATCCAGAATATACAAGGAACTCAAACAACTTTACAGCAAAAAAACAAGTAACCCCATTAAAAAGTGGGCAAAGGAGCTGAATAGGCATTTCTCAAAGGAAGATATACAAATGGCCAACATACACATGAAAAAGTGCTCAACATCACTCAGCATTTGGGAAATGAAAATCAAACCACTTTGAGATATCATCTCACTCCAGTTAGGATGGCTAATATCTGAAAGACTGAGAATGATAAATGCTGGTGAGGTTGTAGAGAAAAAGGAACCCTCATACACTGTTGGTGGGACTGCAAAATGGTGTACCCTTTATGGAAAATGGTATGGAGGTTCCTTAAACAATTACAGATAGATCTACCATATGACCCAGATATTCCACTGCTGGGAATATACCCAGAGAAATAGAAATCATCATGTCTAAGGGATGCCTGCACTCCCATGTTTACTGCAGCACTATCTACAGTAGTCAACAATTGGAACCAGCCCAAAAGTCCAACATCAGATGAGCGGATAAGGAAAATGTGGCATATCAACACAATGGAATATTACTCTGCTGTAAAAAAAGAATGAAATACTACCATTTGCTGCAACATGGAGGGACTTAGAGAAAATTATATTAAGTGAAACAAGTCAGTCACAGAAAGAGAAATAACACATGTTCTCACTTATTTCTGGGAGCTATAAATAAATAAATAAATAAATAAATAAATAAATAAATAAACAAACAAACAAATAAATAAATAAATATTCAAGCAAATAAATGGGGCTGTGGGGGGAAGAAGACACAACAATCACAACAATTCCTTGAACTTGTTAAGACAAGTGAACAGATATGATGTTGATGGGTGAGGGGAGGGGGGAAGGGAGGGGAGAAAGAGGAATTTGTAATGGGATATGAAAATCAACTATGTTGTATATTGATAATTTTTTTAAAAAATAAATAAATAAAATTTTAAAAACCCCAAAACCAAATCCTTGGACAAATACTTGTTGAATTTATTTTTTTTCTTAACAGTTTTCCCTACTAGACAATGAATGACCATGGACCTAGAAAGACGCCTGTCAAACAGAAGACTCTTAATAAAAGCTTGCCAAATTGAAGTGAACCTAACACACCTGCTCTTGCCGTAAGTGCATTGCTTTCAAGTAAGTTTTCTCTCTTTTGGCTCCAGTCTTGAAATACAAATTGACCTCTCAGAATTTTCCCTCTAATGCCCTTGTTGGAAAATGTTAATAACTGCTCAGTGGCAAGTGTGATTAAGCCTTCCCTTCTCCCTTATTTAGATTGGTGTCACTGCACTGGCTCTGAGAGAACCGTAAATACCATTAGCACTGCTCCACCTTGACAGAACAAACCATTCCCTAGAAATCGATAAGGGCTTCTTTCTGTAAACGAATTCGGTGGTGGTAAAACAAAACGCTGCCTCAATTGCCATCCATTTCCCGTTTTTTAATAACTTTCATTTACTTCACTATATCCCTTTCTCCAATTAATTCAATGAATGCATTTATCTTTGAAAAATGGGGATTAGCAGAATTTTCTAACACAGAGGAAAATGATACCCCTTAACCAAGCTCCTTTACGTATTCTAAAATATTTGTTTGGTTATTTTGGTTAATCACTTGGAATTCTGACTCTTATTTGTCTAAAAGGAATCAATGATCCACCAAGGCATGAAGTAATTCAAAGGCAAATTTTAATTCCTTGACTGGGATAAAATATTTGTACTTGTAGTATTAAAGAGGCTATCAGGATGGTTTCATGTTAGTTTTATTGTGTGATATGATTAAAGAATAAAGTAAAGTTTCCCTCTGCTTCTGGGGGAAAAAACACAACCAGTTAATATCTCTTACACCTGTGAAGTAAATAAATTTGGCAAATGTATCTCAGACAAGCATTTGTAAAAGCAAAGTGTGTATAAAGAATGCGAATCTTTTGTTCCCTTAAATTTCATTTTTCAACAAAGAGTTAAGAAAAAGTTCAAACCAGCACATATTGTTGGAGTGACATGTTGATTTTAAAATTTTCTGTTTCTATTTTTTTAAACACAATTTGATGTTTAGTAGATCTCAAGAATCCCTTTTTTTCTAGAAAATGAAAAAATTTAGTGCTGAGAAAAATATAAAATTTAAAAAAATTACTCAGAACTCTGCCTTAGTTAGATTCCTTTTGGTGAATGATTTGAAGAATAATTAAATCAGGGAAAAAATATTGTAAAACAAAAGGGTACAGCAAACAAGAACAACAACAAATACACAGTCCTGTAGTTTTCCCAAATTAACCGAGCTCTGAAAGTCTTCCGTGGAACTGGTCAATGGAATGGTTGTTTTAGAATTTTTACGTTCAATTTTTTAAAAAGTAATTATAGAAGTAGTCTGGGGTCACCTACCAGCTCTGACGATCAGCCACTTAAAAGAAACTAAGATTCTATGCCTTATGATACTATTTCTACATCTAGAACACAGGAATATCTAAAGAATTTCATTTTTCAAAGTATCCTCCATTATTCTTATGATATGCTTTTGAGAGACAACTAGTGAGAACTTGCAACCCCATTCTGAAAGTAAAAAAACATATAATAATTTAGGGTATTTTGGTCCAAGGTCACTCATTTCAACTAGGAACACAAGCCAGGAACATGAATATTCAGGTGAATTGTTTCATTGGATTCATATTATATTTATTTAATAAGGAATTCCTGCATAGTTAGCTGGCTAGTTAATAGAATACAATGATGCCTTATTAAACCAGGACAACCAGGGATGAATGTCATCTGGAAACTTTTCAGATGATCATATAACAGGCGTATCTTGCTGTTCCATGTGCACGAGGCTCTTGTATCTGTTTTTTCATTCCATCCTCACAACTTGTCATTGAATGGCTGTGAGAAAACTGAAGCTAAGAAACTTGCTGATGTTTACAAAATTAGTTGTCATCAGGGGTGGGATTTAAACCCTGGTATTTTAACTTCTAGGCAAATGTTCAAGAAGAAACTTCAAGGAACTATCAAAAATAAAAATTATCTGTCTTAAGTTTCAGTTTAAAATTGTTTCACAAACGTCTTTTAAACATCTATTATTTCTTTCCTGGCATTCACAGAGAAAGGGTAGTGGGTATAATGTAAGCTTCTTTTTCTTTTCTGAGTCAGGATGGGCATAATTAATATCATCACTGTACTCTGCTGTAATAAATACAGGCCGGCATCTACTTTTTAATGTTTTTCTCCTATTTCTCAACGGGAGTTTGTCAGATGCCACCTCTCCTGATATGTGTGCTAGCTTCAAAGAGCCTTTCCTTTTCTTTCCTATTTCATCTTCTAATGTTAGGCTTTTAATATACTCTAGGCAAAGAGACTAGGCCATTAATCTTATTAAATGTATTGGCTATGGTAAAAAATAATGCAAATCAGTGAGAGTCTGAAATTGCCAAACTTTGGTGTGCATAAACACTACTTGGGGAGCATAGAAAATACAAATTCATGGGACCTATGATCCGAGATTCTGATATGGTAGATCCAGAGTGGAGCTCAGGAATCTGCACAGTAACTAATGTCTCATGTATCTTTGAAGGAGGTTTTCTCCTGTCTGTAGTAATAATAAACACTAATGTAGGAGCTATTACAGATTGAATTGTGTCCCCCCAGAAGTCTAATGTGTTGGAGGCTTGGTCCCCACTGTGACAGTTTTAAGAAGGTGGGAAGTCCTATTATGGTAATTGAAAAATGGGGTCTTGAAGAGGTGATTAGATTGTAGGATCATGCTGTAGTGAATGGATTAATAATGGTGGTCAGGGGTGTGGTTCTGAGGGCTTTAAAAGAAGAGCATTTGAGAATTTCTCTCTTTCTGCTATTTCTGCCATGTGAGATCCCTGCATTGCTGTAAAGCCACTTCCAAAGAGGACCCTCAAGAGATGTGTTCTCTGACCTTTGGATTTCCCAGCCTCTGAAACTGTAAGCAATAAATTTCATTTTCCTATGAATTACCCGGTTCCATGTATTTTGTCATAAGCAACAAAAATGGACTAATACAAGAGCAAAATACATATGTTTCATGCATGAAGTACATGACATCAATTCCATTTTGTTAAAAATGTTTACTTTAGGTTCTAGGAGAGGCAACATGATTTAGGGAAAGTACATAGAATTTAGAGTCAGTCACACCTGGATTTAAATTCAGTTCTGTTACTTCCAAATTAAGTGACCTTGAGAAAGTTTTATAAACTCTTTAACTCCTATGGCATCATCTGGAAAATGACTCCTCATCTCATCTCACATGTTTGCTGTATCTGATCAAATGAAATAGAGCCTGGGCAAATGTTTTCATATACTATATAATTCTACACAGTTGTTTAGAATTTTACAGTTTGTTGTTGCCAGAAGACTTATTGAAAGATCAATCATTGCTTTTCTGAAGTTCAATGGTTTTTCCATTGGTATAGCCAAACTGCTGCTATGCTATAATTTCTGTCTGCATCAGCAACCAAGACATAACTTTTCAAGACCAGTAGACCCTGGCTATCAGCATTCCAGGACACATTAGGAGCCAAGTTTGTTCAAAATTCTGTTAGAAAGTGGTGGTGGTGGGGGGGGAGGGGGAGTAAAGAATGAGCAGAGAATAGCCTGCTCTCAGAGAAGTGGAAATTGAAAGGTTTTATTGCAGCAGATTCTTCCTCCAGGTTCCGCACCTGCTCAGTCACCCGACCCTCCCAATTTGAATAAGTGATTAACAGCTCATTAACAGATCATTAGCTAAATCAGCCCAGTGTAGTGAAGAGGACCCAGGTTCAATAATTCCCCTGGATTATCACCAAATGCAGACCAAAAAGGAAATTAAATAGGCCTGATAAAAATGCTAGTATCTATGCTATTTTTATATCAGGATGAAGTAATGTGGTTTGTGAAAAATGACTCTTCCCCTCTATGTTCAGGGAAACAGAAGCTTGTCCCTGAATTCATTACCCTCCTGAGTACAATTCAAGAAGAGTCTTAGCTCCAGCCCCTCTCCCCTTCTCACGTTTTTCCGAGTGTCTGGGTTGAATTCACGGTTGCTACTGGACCACTGGCAATTTCAGTTTTGAGTCTCTGTACCCAACAGCTCTTTGTGCACAGGTCAGATATTGGCTTGGGCTGCCTGGCGATTATTCTCTGCTCTTCATATGAGAAACTAACCTCTTCCCCTTGGTTATAGTTTGGTGAAAGGGTGGACACATAACATGAACTAAGCCAGTCAGACACTCCCTTCCTGAATCTCTTGAGCAGAAAACACTGAAAATAGTGTTTGATCCATTTCATTTTGGAAGTTGGCTCTAATTAGTCACTGTGGTTCCTGCCTTTACCAGTGCCTTGGTTTCTGTTTTCTGCTTGTTTCCAAGACTGGGTCTTTGGCTTCCCCTTAATTCTGTGAGTAGCCATTATCTTTCCCACATATCACCTTTGCCCAGGCTACCCTGAGTCCATTTCTGTTGCTTTCAATGAAAGAACTCTAGCTGATAATGTGGACATTTTAGTTCCTGCTTTCAAACTGGAGGAGAGAAAGTGAGTTAAGTCTTAAAACTGGAATCAGTGGTGCTCTCACATTTCCTACTTAGATGGCTTCCTGTTTGAAAGATGTTTCCATCTCAGAAATTATCCACCCATTGTGGCACATACCAGAAAACTGGAATTCGTGATTCCTTTTCCCATCACCTCCTACCTTTAGCCATCGGCAGGTCTGATTGTTTTACCTCCAGATTACGTATAGAATCTGTTCATTTGTCTCAATCTTCACAGCCACTCTTGCCTTCCTACAAAGTATTTTTTCTCACAGAAGCGACATAACCCCACATTTTAAAGGTAAACTGAATAACCTCTCCAGGTTACTTAACCACCTTCAGTGGCTTCCTACTGCACTCAGAGTAAAATCCTGGTGAGCATCTGCTGCCTCCACTCGCGCCATTCCTTACTGGGTGCTCTAGCAACACTGCACAGCATTCAGTTCCTTGGACTGGCTGAGCTATCTCCCAGCTGAGGGCTTATTAAATTATCATGTTATTCCCTCTTCACCGGAATCTTTCATTTTTAGCCTTTAGGTCTTAGTTTAAGTTTATTGTCACCTCTGCAGAGAGTCCTTCTCTGATCATCCTATTTAAATAAATTTTGTTTTCTCTAAAGGACTTGCAAACTTATGATTGCAATGTATTTGTTTGTTTACTTAGTTATTATCTACTATCTCTGTTAGTAGGATGGGCATAAATTATAGCCTATTTGAAACAGTCCTAGTCAATATCTGCTGTCCCAGCGAATTATTAATGGTGCTCCATTTCACTCTAAACGTGTCCAGGCTTGGACAATAAATTAAAGGTCACACTACCCTTTAGAGTACATGTATTATAAGAGCAATACTAATGTTTTTTTTTTTCTTTAATTTTGCCAGTGCTCATCAAGTTTCTAGAAGAAAAGTTTTCTTGAGGACCTTACTGACCCATGACTAAATTATCACTATCAAGAACCTCACAAAGGGGTCTTCTAGAACATTACAACACTGTAGTCTCCACTTCTATTTTACTGTGGCCTATGATTTTTTTTTTTTTTACTTTCTCCCTATGAAAACTTGTATTTTTCATCCTTCATAAACTGCTAAAGTTAGGTTACATATGATCACTTGGTGAAAAATGCCACCATTCTTTTCTTTTTCCTATTCACCATTTTTTTCTCCCTCCTTTTTTTAAAAAAAAAAACAACAACCATATACCATCTTTTATTAGGCCACTTGAGTTTTCCCTCTCTGTCTTCCAAAATGCAGTCATCTCTTCTTCTTCTCTCTTTAAATTTGTACTCTGACTTCTCAGTTCACACTCTTGCTTTCTTAGTGACTCAGGCTCCCACCCTATTTCCAGCAACTGAGGATTTGCAGCAAGGTAATTAAAAGCATGAACAGGTTTTATAATACCAAGATCCAGATTACCATCATTACTGAGCCACTTAGCTTTGTGACCTTAGACAGGTTACTCAAACTCTCAAATCCTTAATTTACACATTTTTTAATGAACATAATAATATTATCACAGGGTTATTTTGAGGATTAAATTATATCTGTATATCTCTCTGGAACACGTGAATAACATGGTTGATGAATGCCATCTTCATCATTGTTACTGTTATGTGAAGCACTTAGCACAGTGCCTGGGACAAGTAGGTCCTCTATACTTGCTATCATTATAGTCCATGGCCTTAACATCCATCCTGATCACCAGGATGACACCAGAGAATTCCTACAGTCACAGCCTGCTGGATCTTCTCTTAATCTCTACTCGAGCCTTGCAAGACCAGCACCATTAGACTCCAGATCTCATCTTCACTCACAATGGCTGTACACCACAAATTAATTTTTTTCTTTTTCTTTTTTCCTTCCTTGTTTTATTCTTTCCCTCCTACTTACCCATTTTCCTACTTTCCTGATATTTATAGCTATACCAGCCTACTTTCAAAAATAAATACATTTTTCTTTAACCCCTAGGGAGTTAATTCTTAAAAAATTCTTATACAGAACATAATTTAAAAACAGGATTAGAAAGGATTTAAGGAAATAAACTTGAAAAACTTTTAGAGTACTCATGAACTCATATCTAGTGTAATCCTGAAGCTGCAAATCCCATTAAGATGGCCCCTGGTATTCATGTCCTTGTGTAATCTCCAGCATTTGAGTGTGGCTGGACCTAGTGACTCCTTCTAACCAATAGAATTAGGGAAATTTGATGGAATGTCACTTCTATTATTAGGTAACAAAAGTTGTGACTTCTGTCTTGCTAGCCATCTCTATCATCTTCTTGTATTGTACATTTTGATGAATCAACCTGCCAGCGAAACCCACATGGTGAAGACTTGAGGCCAGCTTTGGCCAACATCAGCTAAGTACAGAGGACTTTAGTTCACCAGCCTGTGAAGAACTGAATCCTGTAAAAACCATACGAGCTTGCAAGTAGAACCTTCCCCAGGGGAGCTTTGAGATGACTACAGCCCAGCCAACACCTTGATTGCAGCATGTGAGGGACTCTGGAGGAGAAGATCCGGTTAAGCCATGCCGATAAAGAATGGCATTTTAAGCTGCTAAGTTTTGGGGTTTCTATGTTACATAGCAATCACTAGATCACTAATGCACCTGGCTTGCCTTTTCTATTTAGTTTTCCTCATCTTGAATTTAGGACACTGGACACTGTAGGTATTTTAAAGCCTTGCTCACTGGATGCCCTGTAAGCTTGTACTATCTAACTTTAATTTGATCTTCATCATTGCCTGGAAAGACTTTGCTTATTCAAGATTTCTTTTCTATGCCTGTATCCATCTTTCAAACTTATTCTTACTACCAACATTCTCATCTAATAACTCATCCTCTGATTTTAGTGAGAAGTTTAACCTCAGTCATCCCTGGTTCCCCTGAGTTCCTTCTTCTAACTTCAATATTTCCTTGTGTTTTTAACCATTCCCCACTCCTTTTCTTCTCAATCAGAGGATGTGTTGGTCCTCTTCCTTTCTGATTACCAACGTCAATCTCTGCTCATTATTCTGTCCCCTCCTACTTTCTCCTGTACTTTGTAATAGAAATCAAACTGTTCTTCCTTTGTACCATTTTACTTCTAGCCCTTTTACACACACGCAGTTATAACTCACCTATCCTATAAAAATAACAAGAAGAAACCCCCAAACAAACAACAACATGTGTGGACGTCCTCTCTGCCATGAGTTCTCCTTCCATTCTTTACCAGGAGTAGTATACACTTAGTGCCCAGCTTCCTCATTGCTTCTTCAGTCATTTACAAGTGTTAAGTCTGCTTTCACAGAAGAGCTTCCATCTTGGTGAAATACCATTGCCTCTCCTCAACTTCTGTCATAGCAATACTTACTCCATCCCCTGCAGTCTTTCTGAAACTTAAAACAATAGATTTGTGTCCTCTGGTTGTTCCTTTGTTTTCCCCAGTTCTTGCTTTCTTTTTTCTATTCACTGAAAGGGGACCCTAAGAAAGAGTCTGTCCTCAGTTCTCCTTTTTATATTTACTCTTTGAACAAATATTTATTAAGCACTTTTTATGTCATAGACATTATGCTAGGCACTACATCTATGATTTTTCCTTCTCCTTTGCCTCTGTCCTTATTTTAGTTTTCACTGTTGCCTGGAAATCATTGTATGAATTTCTTGTTAACTCCCCATGGAAGTCTTTGTAACTGCTCATTTCTACATTTCCTCTTCCTCAACCCTCAAACTTTATCCCTGCCTTCATCTCTCCCAGTGTACTGTTTGCATTATTTCTCACATCTGTTCCTTGCATCGCCCCCTACTGCTATCACCCTAAGTCAGGCCCTCGTGGTTCCCTTCCTAAGCTACTGCAATAGTCCCTGACAGTTTCTCTTTCTTTCAGTCTGTCTCTGCCCTGTTCTATTCTGTCACCTTCCTTCCCTTCCCTTTCACCCCTCCCCTTCCTCTGTCTTCCCTCTCCATGACTACTATTGGGTAAATGTGGCTTTGTCTACAATTATGTCTCAAAGAATTTGTTCTCGATCTTGGCTTGCCAATGCAAGTCTTCATCCCTGGAGATTCTGGCTTAGTTAACCCAGGGTGAGACCAAAGCCATGGTATTTTTATTTTTACTATGCAGCCAGAATTAAAAATACTAACTTGGTTCACATGAGAAGCTTTAGTGTTTTTTCACCAGTCTCTGAATGAGGCCCCAATTTCCTAATCTGACATTTCAGGTCACACTATGGTTCCAAACACATTAAAAATCTTAATTTTTAGTAGATTTGTACATGGAAACTTATCCAACTGAACTATTTGCTATACTCATACGTCACTTGAGATCTTCTATAAGTACATTTCTGCCTATAATATTTCCATTATCCAAAGTTTGTAATTACAGCAGGCCTGATATTACTGCCTTGTCCTGATTTCTTCACTTGTCAAGATCCTAGTTACACATATGAAACTTGCAAAATGTTAAAAAACACACTAAACTTGCAGCATTCAAGCATTTAAGCAAAGGACATGAACAGACATTCATAAAAGATAAATTGCTCACAGCTAGTAAGCATAAGAAAAAATTTACTGAATCAAACACAGATCTAAATGGCAATAAGATATCTGTTTATTTCATATGATATCAGTGCTTTTTAAAAAATAACATTTAATCTGGGAAGAAACTTGTGAGACTATCAATTGAGAATTGAGAATTGAGACTTGAGACTGCAATTGAGAATGTAACTTGCACTTTGGTTTTTGCCATTCATGGCAAAATGTAATGAGAATCCTAAAATCATCTTTGATCTAGTAAATTCCACTTACACAAATTTATCCTAAGGAAATGATCAGAAATTCAGATAAAGATTTATATGTAAAGATATTTACCAAAGTGTTATTTATCCTAGCAAAACACTGAAAATAAATTAAATGTCCAATAGCAGGGAAATGGCTAAATAAATCATCCACATGTTGGAATGTTTGCATCCATTAGAAACAGCATTTACAAAAATCATAATGACATGAAAAAATATGGATGATGCTAACTGAAACATCATCTAATGGCTTACGTTCATTGTTTGGGATGGACACTTATTCCCTACTCTTCCTTGCAGGGAAAGAACAGCACGGTTGCTGAAGCCCCTTCTGGTCTGTCTTTGCTCCCTCCCACATCCCACCCCTTGAAAAGAGTAACCTGATGGTGGGTGAGTCTGCACACTCAGTTCTTCCTTCTCCCTTTCTCTTTGTTGTCTTTTTGGCTCAGAGGACCCCCATTTTGGACTTTTCGTATATGCAAAAGTTTTTCAAGGGCATCTTTCTAAAATAGGGTGGTCCACATTTGTCCAGC
Organism: Cynocephalus volans; assembly: GCF_027409185.1. Classification (NCBI taxonomy): domain Eukaryota; kingdom Metazoa; phylum Chordata; class Mammalia; order Dermoptera; family Cynocephalidae; genus Cynocephalus; species Cynocephalus volans. Next base: position 24,311,604 of record NC_084463.1, read on the forward strand.
AGTGTTTGTCACTGTGTGGGTAAATCTGCCAAAATTTATGTTCAGTTGTGCTAGATGATTTACATACATCATTTCAACTAATATTCACAAAAATTCAGTGTAAGTTCCCATTGTACAGATGGGCAAATTGAGGTTAAGCAACTTATTTGTTTCCCAATCAGGAAAATGAGAGCAGATGAGAACTCAGGTCTCATTGACTACAGGACTTGTGCTTTTAACCATTTGTATCACTGCCTTCCTGACAGAGAGGATGCTTCTCACTTTAAAACAAAACAAAGTAAGCCCCAAAGCAAAAACCATATTCAGCTCATAGGGAAGGAATTGATCTCCAAGCATGTTTATTTTGTACTTTTCAGGAACCTCCTGATATCAGTTGAAGTGTCAAAAAATTACATAATAAATAAATGTCCAATTTTCAGACCGTGCTTCTGAGGGCGTGAGGAGCCTGAAGTGAGAGGATGACATTGTCAATGACTGTCCTTCCCACCCCTCTGCCCTGAACCGTGAGTGCCCGTGAGGGAGAAACACAGCTCTCCAGAAACTCCCACAGCCCTCAGCACTCTTCAGTAAGATGCTCTCTAACAGCGTGTGTTGCCTTCAGAGCTCCAGTAATTGCTTGTAAATCCTACTAGTCCCTGGAAACTTTTGGTCCATTTATCCTGCTCCAATGTGCTGTGCACTAATAAACCAGAATGAGAAGCTAGTACTTGGAATCATCTCTTGGGAATTGAATACCACAGTAAGATGCTAGTTCATTCCTATCAGATATGATGGCTTGGAGCAAACATCTATTGTACAGCAGGCTGACGTACAAACGTGTGTGCAGGATGCCTCATTTTGGAGGAAAGCAAGAAGCACCTGGAGCCTTCCTTAGTCAAGAGAGGCTAGGTCCAGGAATAATCACAACTTCTCTTCATTGCCTAAAGACGTTTGCAAAGTGCTTGTTTCACTATAGCTCAGAGCTGGACACAGAGCTTCAAGAATTGGACAATATTCTCATTTTCTAGAGTTTACAAAGGGTATTCTCTCTCTCTCTCTCTCTTTTGTGAAGCTGGGTGGTTCAGGGATCTGAACCCTTGATGTTGGTGTTACAAGGCCATGCTCTAACCAACTGAGCTAACTGGCCAGCCCGCCAAGGATCTTCTCAATTTATCCTTGTTCACCCATTGAAAAAGTGGAGGAAAAGCTCCAGGGTAAAACAGAAACAGTCCTGCACCCTTTGTCTGTCTTCATATTAGGTGCTGTCAGGAGATGGACACTAACTATCTTCGTCAGCTCAGATCTTTTACTTGATACTCACCATGTATCCAGGTCCTGTTCTAGACCAAAACCTCACTGAAGCAGCTCCGTAACTGTGTGTTTTCTTTCTCTCCATTCATTTCCTGCACTTGTAACTTAGCTCCATACAACACCTGCTATGGTCTGAATGTTTGTGCCCCCACCCTCTTCAAATTTATGTGCTGAAATCCAACCCCCCAAGGTTGATGGTATTAGAAAGTGTGGCCACTGGAAGGTGATTAGGTCATGAGGGTGGAGGTTTCATGAACGGAATTAGTGCCCTCATAAGAGGCTTGAGGGAGCTCTCCACACTTCCACCATGTGAGGTGAAAAGACAGCTCTCTATGAGAAAGCAGGTTCTCACCGGACACCAGATCTGCTCGTACCTTGATCTTGGACTTCCCAGCCTCTAGAACTGTGAGAAATAAATTTCTGTTGTTTATAAGCCACCCAGTCTGTGGCATTTTGTTAAAGCAGCCTGAACAGACTAAGATAATCCCTGAGGAAGTTTTTCAAAAACATTACTTTTATCAAGCAAATCTCCTACTCAAAAGCTATCAAACACCCATTCTTCTGTTCTTTGCAAAGTTTAGACATGTCAACTAGCATATGAACTTGAAAAATCATCTATGCATACATGTTATAACCAACCTCATTTCCTACTATTGTTCAACACAAAGTTTTCCAGCAAAGGTAGATTTTTTATTGTCTTCCAAGCATACCAGGCTGTACACACACACACACACACACACACACACACACACACACACACACACACACACACACACACACACACACACACGAAGGTATCTCAAAAGTTCATAGTCCATGAACCACAAACTTTTCTCATGGTCTGTGAACTTTCTGAAGTACCCTTGTGTGAGTGTATGCACATATGCACATATATTATACAGTGTCATCAAATTAGAGTCCCTTCTCCCATCCTCACTGCCTATTCAAATTCTGTCCTGCTTGCTATTTCATACCCTAGTAAGAAGAAGAACTATTTCATACTTAATGGTAAGTATGAAATAGTCCTTCATCTTTCAAGGACGGTAATATTGGGTCTTTGGGAAAAACTGTCCTTTGTAGCACAAGACATTTAATTTAAATGATATACAAATACTAGCACAAGGTGGTTTCCTTTATTATCTCCCAGAAGGAAAAGAAGGATTATAATAGTCAATCACTTTCTGCTTCAGGAGAGGTGGATGGCTGGAAGGAAGGGTGGTATGGCAGGCTTCTCATGGTCCCAGGGTGGATAGCCAAGGGGACACAGAAATAGAAAGTTTTCCAAAACACAACAAACCCATTGATTTTGCTTTTCTGTTGGTTAACATGAGACTAAACAATGTGATTAAGAAAAACTGATTATATGTATCTTTAATGATTTTGTAGATCTCGATATAAGATTTTAAAAGAGAAAACAATGGGAATAATTAGTATTGCCTTTAAACTCTGTTTCCAATTGGAAGGTGTACATTTGGCAGGCAAAGTAAGACACGAGTAGAGAACAGCTGGCTGTATAGATGGTGTCAAAGCAGGGTTTGTTTTCCTGGATCATGGTCTCCAGAACAAAGAGTTCCTGGCAAGAAACAGTGATCATATCACAGAGAATGTGGGAGGAGAATTTCTGACCTGACCAAAGAGCTTTAAAATGAAATGTGTGAAGGACAGTGAAAAATGCCAAGATAAAACTGCAAAGCTGGATGTCCCTGAGGATAACAGTGACACAGAGAAGCATCATGATATAGGCTCTATTCTATTATTTTTGGGAGAAAATAAGAGGGCAGAGGATCAAGATGCTCTGGCCCTAAATGTCTATATTCCAGGGCAGATCAGCCCCTGCTCCATTCTCTGGTGTTTGCTCTTTGCCAGTTCCATGCAGCTCAACTTGCTGTGCACTTTGGCTGCAGACCAGATTGTTTGGGCTCTTGATTCAATTCTGATCTGGGTGAAGAGCAAGTAATACGCCCAAGACATCTCAGCCTTGAACCAAAGGCGTGCTGTGCTTGGTGGGCCAGCCACTACTGCCAGGCTTCTAGGTATCTCTGCTTCAGGTTCTTTGCCGTCAATGAGGCTGAGGTCTGAAGTGCCACACAGTGGGCATTGGGCATCACATAGATTTTAGTTACTGTTGTACTTCAGCTTTGGCTGGGCTAACTTGCTCTTTTGAACTGAGTTTCTGCCTTGATTTATTTTAAACATGTCTGGTTGACTCACCTAATATTTCAGTGTTTTTATAATCAGGGACAGGTCCTGAATTCTAGAGAGTGACTAAACTAGTATAGTGCAGATGTTAAGATTAAGGGGTTTGGGGTCAGACAAACTGGGATGGAATCCCATTCATACTGTGTACTAATTTCTGCACGTGTCTATTTATTTATAAATGTGGGTTATTACAGTGCTTGGGAGTTGTAAAGAAGTGAATGCATGTAATAACTTAGTTCAGTGCTTAACTCCTCATTACACTTGTTAATTATTATTCATTTTGTTATTATTATTATCAACCCCAGGTTCTGCCAGGTGTCCTTATCTAGAGTTAGTCAGATGCTGCAAACCCAACACTTGTGTAGGGATCTCTCATTGCTTCTCAAAGCCCCAGGAACTGGCACATTGGCCTACCACTTGGAATTGGCCCATCAAGTGCCCTTCCAGCCATATTGGATGTTCAGTACTGCTGTCCGTCAGATCCATTCCATTCCCTAGGTGACAAGCCACCCAAGCTTGTCACCTAGGGAAGGGACATCCAGCATTTTCCCACTCCCTAATAGGAAGGTCTCTACTGCACTCAGCATCTTCCTCTGCTCTGCTGCCCTCATTATGTCAGCCCATATGTTTCCCCATATAGGGGAAAAAATCACAGGGACATTTTCCTACAGGACAAAGATACCATTTCATATTCATCCTTGAGGTTTTAACTGGATGATATTGGTGACTAGAATGTAGCAAGAAAAGAAAATACTCATTTGAAAAGGAAAAAAAAATCACATTAAAGGTATCAGAGATTTATCTTCCAATACTTGAAGACTTGTCATGGAGACTTAGCAGTATATTTGCTTTGTATTGTTTCAGCCTGCAGGTCTAGGAGCAATGAATAGAAATGATAGGGAGGCTAATGCCAACTAATTAAAGGTGAGCTTTCTAATAATTAGAATTGAAGAATAGAATGAAATGGCTCAAAATCATTGCCTTTCTTTAAGATTCAAGCAACAGTAGCAAACTACACAAAGAGAGTCACCAGTGGAGCCTGCAAATAGAGAAGGGAGTCTTTCTCCTCAAAGCCGGCTCTGGAGTAACAGAAGAAACAACTGCTCTATCAGATGACTAGATATCAATATAGAGATGTTAGAAATATTTTAAAAACAAGAAAATATGATACCACCAAAGGAATACAGCAATCTCGAATAACAGACCCCATAGAGCAGGAAATCCTTGAAATGACTGAAAAGGAATTCCAAACAATGATCTTAAGAAAACTAGAAGAGAAAACAGAAGACAATTAGAGAACACAATGAACTGAGAAAAAATATCAAGGATATGAAAGGGAAAATTTACAGAGTAATAACTTTAAAAAATGTAGCAGAACTGCTGGAACTGAAGGACTCATTCAGTGAAATAAACACACACACATACATGCAAGCAGAAGAAAGAATTTCAGATCTCAAAGATGGTCTTTTTGAAATAACCCAGGCAGACAAAAAAAGGAAAAAAAAATTTAAAAATGAAGAAAATCTAAGAGAGCTAGTAGACAACCTGAATAATGGGTATTACAGAAGGGGAGGAGAAAAGAAAAGGCATTGAAAACTTATTCAATGAAATAATAATATAAAACTTCCCAGGTATAGGGAGAGACATGGATCTTCAGATCCAGGAGCCCAAAGATCCCCAAACAGATTCAATCCAAAAAGATCCTCCCTGAGACATATTATAGTCGAACTGGTAAAGCTTGAAGACAAAGAGAGAATTCTAAAAGCAGCAAGAGAAGAGTGTCAAGTCACCTATAAGGGAGCCCCATCAGACTAACAGCAATCTTTTCACCTGAAACTCCACAGGCCAGAAGAAAATGAGATGACATACTCAAAATACTAAAAGAAACAAAAACAAAAACAAACATTAGCCAAGAACACTATACTCAGCAAGGTTATCCTTCAGAAATGAGGGAGAAATTGTGTATTTCCAAGACAAACAAAAACTACAGGACTCACTACAGCATGACCAACACTGCAAGAACTCTCAAGGGAATCCTACATCTGCAATCTGAAAAATGAAAATCACTATCATGAATACACAAATAAGAACAAAACCCTCTGGTAAAACAAAAATGAAAACTAGCAAAAGAAAGAAACTAAATCTTACCACCTCAAAACCCAGCAAACTTTGAAGATTAATAATAAAAGGTGGAAAAGGAGCATCTTTAAAAAAACAATAAAATGCCAAGAGTAAACCAATATTGGTCAATAACAACCCAAAATGTAAATGAATTAAACTACCCATGTGAAAGACACAGACTGACTGATTGGATTAAAAAGCTAGAGCCAACTTTAAGCTGTCATCAAGAGACTCACCACATCTGTAAAGAAACACATAGATTAAAAATGAATGGGTGAAGAAATACATACCACAAAAATGGAAACCAAAAATGAGCAGGAGTAGCTATTCTCATATCAGATAAAATAGGCTTTAAATCAAAAACTATAAAAAGAGATAAAGAAGGCCACTATATAATGACAAAGGGATCTATCTAGTAAGAAGACATAATAATCACAAATAGGTATTCACCCAATACTAGAGCAAGCAGATATATAAAACAAACACTATAAGACCTAAAGAAAGAAATAGTCTCCAATACAATAATAGTGGGGGACCTGTACACCATTTCTCAACATTAGACAGATCATCTGGGCAAGAAATCAATAGAGAAACACAGGATTTAAACTATACTTTAGACCAATTGGACTTCACAGATATCTACAGAAAATGAACATTTCATCCAACAACTACAGAATATACATTCTTCTCATCAACACATGGAATATTTTCCAGCATAGACCACATGTTAGGTCACAAATCAAGTCTCAGAAAATTTAAAAAGTTCAAAATCATTTCAAGTATCTTTTCAGACCATTATGAATTAAAATTAGCAATCAATAACAACAAAACTCTTAAAAATATACAAATATGTGGAAATTAAACAACAGGCTCCTGAATAACCTATGGATCCAAGCAGAAATTAAATAGGAAATCAAAAAATGTTTTGAAACTAATAATAATAAAGACAAATTATATCAAAACCTGTGGGATACTGCAAAAGCAGTACTAAGATAGAAGTTTATTGCAATAAATACTTCCATCAAAAGAAAACAAAGATTTCAAATAAACAACCTAATGCTGCACCTCAAAGAACTAGAAAAATGATTTGATCCAAAAAATTGTAGACTGAATGAGACAATTAAGATCAGAGCAGAACTAGATGAAACAGAGATCCAAAAAACAATACAAAAGATCAATGAAACAAAAAGTTATTTTTCTGAGCAGATAAATAAAACAGGCAAACCATTGGCTAGGCTAACAAAAAAGAAGAAGAAGAAGAAGAGGAGGAGGAGGGGGGAGGAGGAGGAGGAAGAGGAGGAGGAGGAGGAGAAAAGAGAAGACCCAAATAAAAAAAAAAAAACAGAAATGAAAAAGGAGACATTACAACTGATACAACGGAAATACAAAGAATCACTAGAGACTATTATCAACAACTATACTCCAACAAATTTGAAAGCCTGGAGGAAATGGATACATTTTTGGACACATGCAAACTACCAAGACTGAACCAAGAAGAAATAGAAAACCTGAACATGCCAATAACAAGCAAAAAGATTGAAGCAGTAATCAACAATTTTCCAACAAAGAAAAGTTCAGGACTGGAATGCTTTTCTGATGAATTCTATGAAACTTTAAGAGGAATTAATACCAATTCTCTTCAAACTACTCCAAAAAACCTAAACTGATGCCACTCTTCCACACTCATTCTATGAGGCCAGCATTACCCTGCTACTGAAACCAGACAAAAATACAGTAAAAAAAGAAAACTACATGTCACTATCTTTAATGAACATAGGTACAAAAATCTTCAACAAAATATTAGCAATTAGAATACAGTAACGCATCAAAAAAATTACACAGCATGATCAAGTGGGATTCATTCCAGAGATGCAAGGATGGTTCAACATATGCAAATCAATAAATGTGATACACCACATCAACAAAACCTAGGACAAAAACCATATGATTATCTCTATAGATGCAGAAAAAACATTTGACAAAATTCAACATCTCTTCATGGTAAAGGCTCTCAGAAAATTAGGTACAGAAGGAAGGTATCAACACAATAAAGGCTATATGTGACAAACCAATCACCAATATCATCCTGAATGAGAAGAAGCTGAAAGGGGAAAAGCTTTTCTCTTAAGAACAAGAATAAGACAAGGGTGTCCACTGTCATTACTTCTTTTTAACATAGTATTGGTGGTACCAGTCAGAGCAATCAGTCAAGAGAAAGAAATAAAAGGCATTCAGATTTAAAAAGATGAAGTCAAACTGTCCCTGTTTGCAGATGACAATATCCTGTATATAGATAAACCTAAAGACCCTACCAAAAACTCTTAGAGCTGATGCACAAATTCAGTAATGTTGCAGGACACAAAATCAACACACAAACATCACTAGTATTTTTATACTCCAATAATGAAGTAGCAGAAAAAGAAATCAGGCAAGTCCATTTACAGTAGTCACCAAAAAAATAAAATACTTAGGAATCAATTTAACCAAGGAGGTAAAAGATCTCTACAACAATAACTATAAAACATGACTGAAAGAAATTAAAAAGGACACAAAAAGGTGGAAAGACTTCAATGCTCTTAGATTGGAAGAATTAACATTGTGAAAATGTCCATACTACCCAAAGCAATCTACAGATTCAATGCAATCCCCATCAAAATACTAATGGCATTCTTCACAGAAATAGAAAAAGCAATCCTAGCATTCATACAGAACAACAAAAGATACCAAATAGCCAAAGCAATCCTGAACAAAAACAAAAAAGCTGGAGGCATAACACTACCTGACTTCAAATTATACTACAAAGCTATAGCAACCAATACAGCATGGTACTGGCATAAAAACAGACACTCAGATCAATGGAACAGAATACAACACCCAGAAATCAATCCACATACTTACAGCCAACAGATATTTGACAAAGGCAAGAAGAACACACATTGGGGAAAGACTGCCTCTTCAATAAATGGTGCTGGGGAAATTAGACATCTATATGCAGAAGAATGAAACTATGCCTCTTGCCATCTACTAAAATCAAGTCAAAATGGATTAAGGACTTAAATATAAGACCCAACACTGTAAAACTACTAAAAGAAAAAAAAGAGGAAACACTTCAGGATGTAGGGCTGGGCAAAGACTTTATGAGTAAGACCCCCAAAACACAAGCAGCAAAAGAAACAAAACAAAACAAAACAAAACAAGTGGAATTATATCAAACTTAAAAAGTTTCTGCACACCAAAGGAAACAATCAACAGAATGGAAAGACAAGCTACAGAATGGGAGAAGATATTTGCAAACTATTCATCCAACAAGGGATTAATATTCAGAATATACGAGGAACTCAAACAACTTCAAAGTAAAAAAAAAAACAAATAATACAATTAAAAAATGGGCAAAGGAGATGAATAGACATTTCTCAAAGGAAGACATACAAATGGGGTATGTGAAAAAAAGTTCAACATCACTAATCATCAAGGAAATGCAAATCAAAACCACACCGAGACATCACCTTACCCCAGTTAGACTGGCCATTATTAAAAAGACTGAGAATAACAAATGCTGGTGAGGATTCAGGGAAAGGGGAACTCTTCTACACTGTTGGTGGGACTGTAAAATAGTACAGCTGTTATGGAAAACAGTATGGAGCTTCCTCAAACAACTATAGATAGAAGTGCCATATGATCCAGCAATTCCACTTCTGAGTATATACTCAAAGGAATGGAAATCATCATGTTGAAGGGATTCCCACACTTCCATGTTTATCACAGCTCCATTTACAATAGCCAAGATATGGAACCAACCTATATGTCCATTGATGGATGAATGGAGAAAGGAAATGTGGTATATATACACAATGGAATAGTACTCAGCCATAAAAAAGAATGAAGTTCTGCCACTCACAGCAACATGGATAAGCTTGAAGAAAACTACGTTAAGTGAAGTAAGCCAGACACAGAAAGAGAAATACCACATGTTGTCACTCACAAGTGGGTGCTAATAAGGAAAGGAAGGAAGGAAGGAAGGAAGGAAGGAAGGAAGGAAGGAAGGAAGGAAGGAAGGAAGGAAGGAAGGAAGGAAGGAAGGAAGGAAGGAATAAGGACGACAATAATTCATTGAACTTTTGGAAGCAGAGAACAAGTCTATGGTTACTAGAAGTGGGAAAGGGGGAGGGAGAGGGGGATTATGGAGAAATAGGGTAAGGGACACAAAGAATAATTGCAATTTGTAATAATGAATATGCGAATAACATTGATTTGATCATCACTTATTGTACACAAATAATGTACTCCCAAAATATGTATAATCAATTATTCTTCACTAAAAATAAATAAATAATTATCATGGTAATTATTAATTACTCTGCCATTGAGCTTAGGGTCAGTTTAGCAGCATAAGCACCACTTTTTGTCTCCTCTGCACAAACCTGGGCCTTTCAGACTCAAAAACTGAAGTTATTTCTAAAACTGAAGTTATTTCTAAAACTGAAAGTATTCCTCATGCAAATGAAAGCTACAGACACAAAAATAAAAGTAGATACAACAGAAGCCTTTAAAACACAGGCTACAAAGTTAGAAGAATATCCCAAACTTCTAACAGAATCAAAGGCTTCTTCAAAACCTCCAAAAAATTCTCTTATTCCTCTCACTATTCTTGCTTTTTAATTCCTTTATTTCACCTAATCTCAGGATACGACTGAGATTGGTCTAGTTAGGGGAGTAATTATCAGATGTTTGGAGACCTAAAGTCAGATCCACCCACTTGGTGAGACACCTGCTGGAGGAAGGTCATCTCAGGAGACCCTGTGCCCTAAGGTAAGACTAGAGTGGAGCATTCCTCTGGCCAAAGTCACGGTGACAAGCCAGCACAGAACTGGCTCTGGGCCAGCTGTCAGTGTGCCTCAACCTGCAGTAAAAGAATCAGAAGTCAAGATGGGCAAAAGGCTGTTATCAGGTACCAGCCTACCTACTTCTCCTCTCCAGCCATTGGCATGTGGTATTAAAGAAAAATCGTTCAATGATACCTTTAAAACACAGTAGGGAAGACTTTATTCAGGACCATTGCCATAGGTATAGGGACCACTGCAGTGGGAGTTTGCAGTGGAGAAGAGGGATTGGGCTTAACTCCAACTACAGCGTGGGCAAGGAGCAGGGTGGGGGCCAGTGGATGGAAAATCACTAAGAGGAAACATCAGGGATGACGGGGATTCTGGCTAAACTGACCTAACAGGATTCTTGCTGAAGACCTGCCAGGGTGATTAGACATCACCTGGGGGATGGTGAAGGATGGAAAACCTGATTAGATATCAAGGGTGAAAGATATCCAGGGTGGGGGACTCCTGCTAAACTGACTTAGTGGGTTCTTTGCTAAAACTGGATTTCACAGGAAAGTACACAGATGGGCCTAGGAGCAGGTTCAGAAGACTGACTAATGTCTGGCCAAGTAAAGAATCTTTGTCAGTGGCTTAGGGAAGGAACTCAGTCCCCAGATATGGAAATAAAGCAAGGTAAAGACTCAGATAAACAGAGGCCAGGAATTAGGGAGTTTATGAAAACACAGAATCAGGTACAGTGCCAAAAAGGCAAAAAGGCAATAGCCTTTATAATTAGACACAAGGTGCCGTATAAAGAGGAGGGGATGGGGAGTTTAGGTCTGAGAAACAGGATAGAATCCCAGTCAGTTATCAGAATCTGAACTGACCACAGACATCTATATTTTTTCCCAATTCTCATTCTCTCCCTCTCAGCTCCTGTCCTCGTCACAGGACTCGTGAAGAACTTTAGCCAGTACCTCCATCCCACTTAAACTGGGTGGTTTAGGCAATATTCTGTACTGACCAGGACCATGGACTCTGGAGCCAGATTGCCTGGTTCAAATCCCAGCTCTGCAATTCACTCTTTGGGTGGCTTCAGCCAAGCTACTTAATCTCTCTGTAGCCCATTTTTCTCATCTATGAGATAGGAATGATTGTAATAATACCTATGCCAAGGGTTGTTTGAGGATTAAATGAGTTAATACAGGTGCAGCTCTGAGAATGTTGTCTGACCAGTCACAAGTGTAGTCTAGCAAATACAATGAAAGGGGGAGAGTTTGCTTTCTATCTGAAAGGGGTTTCAGGGCAAATGTCCAGGACTTAGAAAAGCTTTGGTGAAGATGATGGTGATAGTTTGCAGACACTTTGCCATTAATCCTGAACTCCATCTCCTCTCAGAATCCTCTTTACAATTTTACCTAATGAGGAAAACCTTGACTGTGCTGTCTTTTTTTTTTGACCGGTAAGGGGATCACAACCCTTGGCACGGTGTGGTCTGCACCACGCTCAGCCAGTGAGCGCACCAGCCACCCCTATATAGGATCCGAACCTGCAGCCTTGGTGCTACCAGCGCCGCACTCTCCCGAGTGAGCCACGGGGCCGGGCCTTGACTGTGCTGTCTTCAGAGGCTCTCAGGCAAATAACATCTGCTCTGAAGGAGGCCAAATACATGAGGGCTTCCAAAGAATGGGTGGAAGGTGGGGCTCCTGCTTGTGCAAGTGGGATACATTCCCCTCCAACCACCCTCAATATTGATTAACACAGGACAGAAATATAAATGTATTTACCCACTTTGTGTTCCTCAGCTGTCATGACTGAGCCAACTAGTGTAGCAGAGAGAGCGTGGGCCCAGCTTAAATCCTGCACCAGCCCTAACTGCGTGTCCTCGGATCAGTCAGATCATTTTTCTGAATCTCCTTTTCTTTATCTGTCAGGTGAACTTAACGTGCCCCATATTTGGAGTTATGACTATTAAGTTATATTAGGTATGTAGGGCTAATAGTAAAGTGTCTCCTTACAGGCAATCTTCCACCTCCTTCTATTTAGTTATCATAGAAATGGATATAGAAGCAAATGCAATTCTTCCACGTTCTTCCGACTCCATGCTTCCCCACACCAGGGTGAGTAAAGCATCCTGAAGAGGGGCACATTTGATTAAACAGAGGCAGCCAATGTCTAGCATGATTCCTGACTGATGTTCTTTCTAGGTCTTTGGGCATTTTCTGAAACAGCACTTAGTACAATCAGACAAGGGCCACTTCAGTGATCAAGGAGGTGGAAAGATCGACAATGAGAAGAATGTGTTATATATCAAGGCTGCAGAAATAGCTGTACAGGAACTGGTGACAAGGCTGCTTCACTGTGGAAGAAATAGGGGCCCCTCCTGAAGCAATGAAGAGGCAATTTACTAACACAAAGAAAATTTAGTGCACAGTAGGAAGTGAATTTGTGGAATGTATTCCCACAAAAGGTGGAACAGTTTAAAAACGGTAACGATTCAGCTAGGGTGAGATAGACTCATTGATTGGTTATGGAGGAAAATGAGGTGTAGGGGGTTGATGTTTAATCACATGATGCTGTCTCTCCAAGATGGGTCCCAGAGCTAATTCAGATCCAGTCCGTGAGGGCTTTCGTCATTGGCATAGTAAGGGTCAAGCATCCCCACAAATTTCTACAACATACCCAGCACTATTCCATCCAAGGAAGCAGTCAGAATAGAAGCTCAGGGGCAGGTAGTGTAGAGTTGTGTCTAAGAACGTGGATTCTGGAATCTGATTGTTTAAGTTCCTATCAAGGCTCTAACACATATTACAAATGTGATTTTGGGCAAGTTATCTAACTTCGCTTCACTTTCCCCACAAGTAAAACAAGGATAACACCAGTACTTACCATGTAGATTTGCTGTGAAGATTAAATGAGCTATCTCATGTCAAGACTATCACAGTGTCCAGTATGGGATGAGCATTCCATCAATGCTGTCAGTTGCTATTGTTGGGCTTGTTGTCATTAAGATTGGGTCAGGGACTGGAAGTCAAGGATAAGTCAGAGACAGACGGAGAGATCCAATGTTACTCCCCCTCCAAAGGAAGTTTCCAACCTACCCTCCAGGATCACTGCTTGTTTTGTTAGGACCACTCTAGGTCCTACATGGCACGTAGAAAACTCAGGCTGACAACGCCTTGCTAATGTAGTACTATAAACAGTGTTATTTACCGGGTTTGCCTTGTCTAGGCACCAAAATCTTGATTTACAAGTTGAGTAAGGTCAACCCATTTCAGAAAATAGCCTTTAAAACTACCCAGAACATTACGAACATGCACAGAGGATTTTATGAGAGTGTGTGAGCCATCGCTGGGGCTTGAAGACAATATACATTTTACTATACATTTAATTTAGGCACAAACCTCTACTATAAAGTCCAGGTTTCATAGAGGAGTTTGACAGCAATTTCCAATTCCTCTCCCTAGTTATTCCCTCAGCCCTGACTGAGAGGATAGCCTCTGTCTGGCCTTTCTGGAGTTTGCTTCTTCCAGATGATTTCATAGTCTTCTTATGTTATTTATTTCAGCATGATCACTATCTGCAGATAGTTCTTAGTTTCCTGCAGTTCCTCAGCCCCAGCACTATCGACATTTTGGGTCAAAATTCTTTGTTGTGAGGCTGTCTTGTGCATTGTAGGATGTTTAGGTACATCCAAGAGTATGTGTCACCTCCTCCTCCCAGTTGTGACAACCCAAAATGTCCCCAGGCATTTCCAAATATCTCCCAGGGTAGGACAGGGGGTATCATCTCCGCCTGAGAACCACTGATCTAACGATATTTATCCAAAGATCTCTCAAGAAAATAAAAACTGATGATATTAAGAAAGAGGATAATAACACTAATTAAGTGCTGTGTGGGCCAATGCTTCCGACCTTTGTAAAGATTCAATTTTATTACATCACTGGTGTGGTATAGTGGTTACATAGCATGAGACCTGGTTCCTGACTCCTTAGACATTAAAATTTTTATGTCAGTTTTCTCAGTTGTAATATCGGGATAAGAGTTCCTCAGAGAGAGAGGGAGAGAATGTGTGTTGTGCTTAGAACAGTATCTGGCACATAAAATGTGCTATACCAATATTTGCTATTATTATGTTATTTATGTTTACACAAACCTTCTGACATAGGTACTATTATTATTCCCATTTTGTTGATGAGGATATAGAGGCTCACAGGGGATAAATAAGTGCTTGCCCATAGAGAGAGATACATGACAGGATTGAAATTATAACTGAGGTCTGTCTAACTCCGAATTCAATACTCTTTCTTCCTCCTTCTTCCCTGTACTCCCTCCCTCTACCCTGTCTCCTCCCCACTTTGTTATTTACAAGCCTTGTTTATTTTGACATGTTCTGCTTGTCTTTCTAATTTGTGCTCTGGGTTCTCTTTCAGCTTCCCACTCTGCAAGGCTATATTTTAAATTCCTTCAGGTAGGCACCTATGCCTCGTTTTGAGGAATTAAGTAAAACAACATCCTTAAAACACTAAGCATAGTACCTGCATAGACTCAAAATACAATACAGTTTGCTTACTTTGTTGGTCAGTTTTAGTCTGCCGTAACAGAACACCACAGCCTGGGTGGCTCAAAGGACAATTTATTTCTTACAGTTGTGGAGGTTGGAAGTCCAAGATCAAGGAGCCAGCAGACTCAGTGTCTGGTGAGGGTCCTCTTCCTGGTTCATAGATAGCCGTCTTCTCACTGTGTCCTCACAAGGCAGAATAAGTGATAGCTCTCTGGGGTCTCTTTTATAAGAAAACCCATGCCATTTGTGAGAGCTCCACCCTTATGACTTAAATTACCTGCCCAGGCCCCACCTCTGAATACCATCACTTTGGGAGCTGAGATTTCAACGTATGGATTTTGGGAGCACACACATATTCATAACATAACACTATTGCTATTGAAATGACCCTCCAGTGGGAGGAAAATACAAAGCAGATGACACTGTCAGTGTAATATTATTAACCTCTGTTCTTGGCAGTAGCTGCTCTTTCTATGACTGAAGATCATATTCATTGTAGATAGAATCCAGGAAGCGGCCCCATCTCCTGTACTTAGGGCTCTGTACTTAGCTGTACTAAACAGGTACATGAAACTATCCTAATACATAATCTGTACCAGAAAGACATATCACCTTCATTTCTGTTGGGCATTGTAGCAGACCCTGTTTATTGGCTGGCACCACATTTCTAGCTTCCTTCTCCCTTTTCTCTTTCCATGCAGAGGCAGGGGAAATTAAACACAATGTTCCCCTGATTCCCTTGCAGCTCGAGGTGGCATGGTACTTTAATATATTCTGACCTAGGAGATATAAGTCAAAACCTCCTGGGGCAATAGAAAGGCTTCTGGTTCTCCAGATTAAAGAGAAAGTCACAGCTGCCACCTCTCTGTTTCCATCTGGATGCTACATTTGAAGATGCAACAACAGCCCTGCTGCATAGGGAACAGATGGAATGAATCAGCCCTGACCCATGGAGCCACTGAGCCCATGCCGGCAAGACCCTCCATTGGATCTTATGTGAGAAAATGAAATCTCTATTCACTTAAGACACTCAATCAGGGTTTTGCTATTTGCATTCCTAACAGATACAGGCATAGGTTAGGCATTTTTCTTAAGGAGGGAAGGCAGTGGGTTGGGACGTATGTATATTGGGAGTGGATTCCTTTCCTGTGAATCAAGAAGCAGGAGCTGGGCAGGAGGAATCCAGCAGTTTTTACGTGTTTAGCAGACTTTTACCACTGTGGCCTCACTTGCTTCTCGACAACCCTGTGGTGGTAGGTGTGTTATCCTGTCCCTTTTACAGATGAGAGAAGTGAGGTACACCCAGGCTGTGCAACTGACTGACTCACAACCACACCACTAGTAAGTGTGCAGCCAGGATCAGAACTGAGAGTTAAATGATGCTGCAGCCTGTGCACAGACATGCTTTTCCAGCTCCAATAGAATGAGTGCCTTAATCCAAACAAAGATGAAAGGATCAGATCACCTAAATATCTATCCCTTAATGACTACCGCTAGCAGGAGTGGGGAATGAGAGAGATCTCTCATCACAGGCACACATTCTGTTCCCCGCATCCCCCCAGTAAACTCTATGAAATCTGGGGATTTCTATCAGTCTGAACAGAGCAAGCTTTCTCAGCTCATGCTGTTGTCATCAGAACCATCCTTCCCCTTCCCTCCACTAAATTCTTGCTGGAAACCTTGCTTTTCCTGGTACCTTCAGTAGCTATGCTCTTCTCTGATAAACACAATTCACATACCTGGAGGCTCCTTACCTAGATTTCCTAACAGTCTAAAGAAAATGATTTTGACAGCTGAGTGATGTCAACCAACTGAGAAATGCAAAATGGAACACACAAAAAACCCCAAGGGATGCTGTGTCTGAAGAATCACACCCTTTATGTTAAACCCTAGCAAGCATCTCAGGACGGTGGCATGAGGCTGGCATCCAGGTAACTCTTGCTGTTCCTTGCAGATAGCCAAACACCATCCTCTCCTGAGCAGCAGATGCTCAGGAGAAAAAGAGGATAGCAGCATGCTGAGGTCCTCCTTTGGGGGAGGGCTGGCCCTTTAGCCAGAGCTCCGCAGAATCACAATGCGTGCATTTGGCTAGGGCACAGTGGGGGACAAAGCAGGAGGTGGTAGGTGCTGGTAAGCAGGAGAGGTTTCTCCTGTCAAGCTAAAATTTAAGCAGAGTTGGTCAGAACCTAATTGGAGGCTGACAGCTTTCTAATGTCGTCTCGAGCCTAGGGTCAGCTTTGTAATTGTACTTGCCAAAATGCCAGAATGCGCCCTTCAGAAAAGTAGCCGGCCACCAGCTTTGCTTCTTGTCTTTTTTTAGTCCTTGGACTGAGCACAAGGCCTCTCTCAGGCCTCATGCCTGGAGAGTAGCTGTACTTTCCTGTACTCCCATCGGGCACCACGTTGTTTCCCATGAATTGGGCTTGGCGGGATCCCAGCTTGGTTTTGGGGATTACTTCTCGCTCCAGTGGTCCCAGGACCAATCTGTAATAAGCCATATGGGATGCAAAAACCACACAATGGGACTGAATGTGAAAACTGCTATATTATAAAGGATTTTGAAGATGTGTTCAAAGATTCTGTCTGTGTCAACCCAACTTGGTCACTCCGGCAGCTCATAAATATGTGTGGATATCTCAGTCAGCTTCTTGTGTCCTGGCTGTGGCAGACTCTCAGTCACTTCCATGATACTTCTGAGCTTTTGTCCTGGCGTTGAAGCAACAATCTTAAAAACCAAAAGGCTCTCTGAAGCTATCCTTTATCTAATCTGAGAAACCCTTCTACCAAGCTCGCAATAAGACATGCAGCTGGAGCAGGAATACCTTCAATAATAAGAGGTCTTAAAGGGCTTGAGGAATGTGGACAGTAGTAATAATAAAGACAGCATTGGGAGTGGGGCCAGAGCTGCAGTGAGCTTTCTCTTCTCCGTGTAGTATCATGGAGAAATGCATTAGGCATTAGGAATAAGGAGCAGATGTTGTTACTTGGTTATAGATCTTAGGTGGCTACAAGTATTCAAAAAAGCAGATGTCACAGGGCTTGCAGAGGGTGTAAAAGTAACTGGGATTCTTTCCTTCTGCTTACATATTGCTGCAGACATTTCCCCTGTATCGTACCCATACTTCCCTCCTTAGTGCCTGCATCACTAAGACCTAACTCCCTCTTTCCCCAGTCCCGGCAAGGACCTCAGTGTCAACTGTTTGGGATTCTAGCTTTAGAATGGGGGTATTAAAAAGACAAAGCCACTGAAGAAAAGAGCAGAGGAAACATCAGGGGAGAGAGAGTAAGAAGGAAGGACATTTTTCTGCCAGTCCCCCATCGTGTACTTCAAGTCAGGGGTTCTCAAGCGGGGCCCAGTCCAGCAGCTTCCACATCACCTGAGAACTTGTTAGAAATGCAAATTTTCAGACCTACTCCAGGCATATTGAATCTAAAACCGTGGGTTGAGGCCCAGCAGAAAGTTTGACAACCTCTTCTCTAAAGGCTTTGGTGAGAAGAAGCTTGCCATTTCTCAAGACAGCAAGTTCTGTCATCATGTAGCTCTCCTGTAATAGTTTTTCCCTCCTTGCAACAAGATGAATGACATTTATTTCTCTGCAATTTCCATCCCATTGTTCCTTGTTCTTTCTTTCCTTTATTTAAATAACTTAAAACACTTTAGCTGCTGCACATAAACTCTGCATTTGGCTCACCTATCTTCAGGATACCTTTACTGCTCCCATTTTAAAGATGCCGGAAACTGAGGCCAGGATAGATGTTTCATCTGGGAAGCAACCACTAACTCAGAGCACTTTGCAGTAAATGGTCAGAATTTCTTATAATGCTAGCCGAAGCTTGCCAGCAAATAAAAATCTTAAAGAGAGAAAAAATTGTTAACGGAAGAAAATATTTCTAGCAAATATGATGAGAATAAAACTGATGCTTGGTGAGTGTTACTGAATGAAAATACTAGCTGAATAAAAATGCTAACTATAGGCGCAAATGTTAACAGCCGAGCATAGCTGGTAACGTGCAGCAAATAATATTTGCTGAAAGAAAATATATTAACTGCAGGAGAAAGGAAAGGACCGGAATAATTTATAATAAACATACACCTAGAGAGGAGGATGCTTCCTGTGGTAATAGATTGTTGCAGCATTCATAGCTTCAGTGTCAAAACGTCTCAACCTGACTTGGCAGCTTTTTATATTCAGTACTCTCGCAAGATGTCTTTACGTTCCAGTCACCAACAGTATGTATTCATTTATAAAAGGATTGTTCCCTACACTACCTGAATTGTTTGCCAAATTGCTCTCCTGTAGCTCATACACCTGCCATCACACATGTCCCTGACACCAATTCTCACCTCCTGCAATATCAGTAGAATAGGGCTGCAGACAGTGAGGTCCCTCGGCGTGGAATGGCATGGTGGCCTTTTAAACAAAAAGCTGAATTGAAACAAGGTCTCCACATTCTGCGAACAACTTTCTCAATCACTCTGTTCAAAGGAAACTTAAAAAAGGAAAGAAGTTCATTGCCAGTCCATGTCTATAAGAGGTAATTGTTTTGACAAGTAAGCTTAATTACATGAATGAAATGCGGCGTTTGCTGCAACCTACCGTGGCAGATGAAGAAAGCCCTTTTATGCATGTCTACACAAATTGACTTCGCAGTGCACTGTGGGAAGCGTCAACTGATATGAGTGAGTTGGATTTTTTGTTGTTGTTTGTTCTCAGTCTTATTTATTTATTTATGTATTTTATGCAGCAAGGCTGAGGTTTTGCATGTCAGTTGTAGACATAGTCTTTCTTCCAAGCATTGCGTTTGTTTTATCAATCTGATTTCCAAACTTTCTCTGGGCCTTACCATCACTTTAAAGTTTCAAATAGATAGGTAATAAATTATAAAAGGAAACTGTAGCAATCTACCTTACTCAGGAGCCAATCGCTTCACCAATCTTTGACAAATGTGTGCCTGGCACATAGTAGGCAGACAATGAATATTTATGGAATAAGTGAATAAAACATGTGTCTAGAACTAGGTTCTTTCATTTGCTTTCATGGTTATCCCTGACCTGTCAACATGCTGACGGCAAGTGACTTTCACACTTCAGTGTACCAGATTGTAAATCGTGTGGCATACAGGGTGACTCATTCAATGGAATGCTGGTTTCATGAGTCCTTCCAGCACTCACCACCTTGTTTTGCCACAGGGTCTGAAGGGGTTAATGTCTGCAGCTCACTTGGAGAGTGGAGGCAGATGGCCAATGTTGTGTGAATAACAGAGTAAATGATTACTGCTTTGCCTTTAGGAGATGGCTTCCAGACAGGGAGCAGGAGTGGGGGCCTCTGTGCACTATGTGAGGGCTGAGGAACCTGGCCCTACAGCAGGTGAGAACAGCCCCAGGGCACACACACTGGACAATCGCCAGAGGACCTAAGCCCTGGTGGGAAAATGGCCTGGGTGCTTCCAGATGTGAAGCAGTGAGAGCTAATTCTGTTACTGCCCCTAAAGTCAACCCCTCACACCTACCGCAAAGACAGTCAAGCAGTGGGTGGACTCTGACATATTGCTTTTATCTTATGAGGTTTTAGAATTTTTTTCTCCAGCTTTAGTGAGGTATAATTAATAAATAAAAATTATGTATATTCAAGATGTATAACATGGTGATTTGATATATGTCTACATCAAATTAATTAACATATTCATCACTACAATTAGTTACCATTGTAAGGGGGCTGTTGAGTACATTTAAAATCTACTCTCTTCACAAATTCCAAGTAAACAATGCAGTATTATTAACCATAGACACCATGCTGAACGTTAAATCCCCAGAATTTATTCATCTTTTAAATGAAAGTTCGTACCCTTTGGGCAGCATCTGCCTATTCCCCTCACCCCTCTCCCCTGGCAACCACAGTTCTACTCTCTGCTTCTGTGAGTCTGACTTTTTTAAAAGTTTACTTATTTATTTAGATTTCACATATAAGTGAGATTATACAGTATTTGTCTTTCTGTGTCTGGCTTATTTCCCTTAGTATAAAGTCCTCCAGATTTATCCATGTGGTAGCAAATGGTGGGATGTTCTTCTTTAATTTTTAAATTTTTATTATTTATTATTAGCATATTCATTATTACAAAGTGTGCTTTTTCTTTATGCCCTTTACCCAACCTATCACTCCCCCAACCCCCTCCCTACATCCTCCCTATCTCTAGTATTCTTAGATTTGTTCTCTCCTTCTGAAAGCTCAACGTATTGTTATGGTCTTTTCTTTCCTTCCTTCCTTCCTTCCTTCCTTCCTTCCTTCCTTCCTTCCTTCCTTCCTTCCTTCCTTCCTTCCTTCCTTCCTTCCTTCCTTCCTTCCTCCTTCCTTCCTTCCTTCCTTCCTTCCTTCCTAGCACCCACTTATGAGTGAGAACAAGCACTGTTTCTCTTTACTTGTCTGGCTTATTTCACTTAACATCATTTTCTCCGGACTGATCTATGTTGCTGCAAATGGCAGAATTTCATTCTTTTTTATGGCTCAGTAGTATTCCACGGTGTATATATACCACATTTTCCTTATCCAGTTGTCCATCCATGGACACTTAGGTTGGTTCCATATTTTGGCTATTGTAAATAGAGCTGTAATGAACATGGCAATGCAGGTATCCCTTAGACATGATAATTTCCATTCCTTTGGATATATATACCCAGAAGTGGCATTGCTAATGAAAGAAATTAAAGATGGAGGACACAAAAATGTGGTAAGACATAGCATGCTCTAGGATGGGAAGAATTAGCATAGTGAAAATGTCCATTTTACCCAAAGCATTCTACACATTCAATGCAATCTTTATCAAAATACCAATGACATTCTTCATAGAAATAGAAAAAGCAATCCTAACATTTATATGGGACAAGAAAAGCAACCCTGAGCAAAAAATAAATAAATAAATAAAGCTGGAGGCATAACACCACCTGACTTCAAATTATATTACAAAGCTACTGTAACCAAAACAGCATGGTACTGGCATAAAAACAGATGCTCAGATATATGGAACAGAATAGAAAACCCAGGAATCAGCCCACATACTTACAGCCAACTGATCTTTAACAAAGGCAACAAGAACATATGTTGGGGAACTCTTCAATAAATGGTGCTGGGAAAATTGGACATCCATATGCAGAAGAATGAAACTGGATCTGTACCTCTCACCATATACCAAAATCAACTCAAAATGCATTAAAGACTTAAATATAAGACCTTAAACCATAAAATTCTAAAGGAAAACATAGGGGAAAAACTCCAGGAAGTAGGACTGGGGAAAGACTTTATGAATAAGACCCCAAAAGCATAAGCAACAAAAGTAAAAATAAACAAATGGGATTATACCAAACTAGAAAGCTTCTATTCAGCAAAGGAAAATAATCAACAGAGTGGAAAGGCAAGCTATGGAATGGGAGAGAATATTTGCACACTATACATCTGACAAGGTATTAATAACCAGAACATACAAAGAACTCAACTATACAGTAAAAAACAAATAATACAATTAAGAAATGGACAAAGAAGATGAATAGACATTTTTCAAAGGAAGACATACAAATGGCCAACAGGTACATAAAAAAATGCTCAGCATCACTAGCCATCAGAGAAATGCAAGTCAAAACTACATTGAGATATCCTCACCCCAGTTAGACTGGCCATTATTAAAAATAACAAATGCTGGCAAGTATGTGTGGAAAGGATAACTCTTCTGCACTGTTGGTGGGACTATAAATTAGTACAGCCATTATGGAAAAACTGTATGGAGGTTCCTCAAACAGCTACAGAAGGATTTTGTTTTTTAAGGACAAATAATATTCCATTACATACATACATACATACATACATACATACATATATATATATATACATATATATATATACATACATACATATATATATATGTATATATATGTGTATATATATGTATATATATATATATGTCCCGCAATTTATTTATTCCATGGAAGGTAAGATTGTTTCCGTATCTTGGCTACTGTGAATAATGCTGCAATGAACTTGGTGGAGGGGGAGGGGGTGCAGACATCTCTTTGAGATACTGATTTCATTTCCTTTGGGTATATGTCCATAAGTTGGAATTGCTGGTTAATGCAGTAGCTCTATTTTTATTTATTTGAAAGACTTCCATACTGTTTTCCATAGTGGCCGCTCTATTCTACATTCCCACCAACAGTGTATAAAGATTCCCTTTTCTCCACACCCTTGCCAACACTTCTTAGGTACTGTCTTTAATAAGACCCATTCTGACAGGCGTGAGGTGATATCTCATTGCTGTTTTATCTGCATTTCCCAAACTATTAGGGATGTTGAGCATCTTCTCATATACCTGTCGATACATCACACTTCCTGATCTCAGTCTATATTATAAAACTATAGTAATTAAAACATTATGAGAGTGGCACGAAAACAGATACCTAAACCAATAGAACAGAATAGAGATCCCAGAAATAAACTCATGCATATAGCTAATCCTTGACAAGGGCACTGAAAATACATAATGGAGAAAGGGCAGTCTTCAATAAATGGTGTTTGGAAAACTGAACATCCACATAACAAAAGAATGAAATTAGATTCTTATCTTACACCATGTGCAAAAAATCCTAACTTGAAATGTATTAAATACTTAAATGGAAGACTGAAAACAGGAAAACTCCTAGAAGAAAGCATAGGGGGAAAGTTCCATGTTATTGGTCTTGGCAATGATTTTTTGGATATAACACCAACAGCACAGACAAGGAAATCAAAAATAAACAAGTGGGGGCCGGCCCCGTGGCTCACTCAGCATAGTGCAGCGCTGGTAGCACTGAGGCTGCAGGTTCAGATCCTATCTAGGGATGGCTGGTGCGCTCACTGGCTGAGCGTGGTGCAGACCACACCGAGGCAAGGGTTGCGATCCCCTTACCAGTCAAAAAAAAAATAATAAATAAATAAATAAATAGATAGATAAATAAAAAATAAACAAGTGGAATTGCATCAAACAAAAAAGCTTCTGCACAGCAAAGGAAACAATCAACAAAATAAAAAGGCAATCTATAGAATGGGAGAAAATATTTGCAAACCATATGTCTGATAAAGGGTTAATACCCAAAGTACATAAGAAACTTACAATTCAATAGCAAAAAAAAAAAAAAAAAATTAAAAAAAAGAAAATTAAAAAAAAGAAAAAAAAAAAGAAAAAACCGAAACAAATAACCCAATTAAAAAATGGGCAAAGGACTTGAACAGACACTTTTAGATTATGATTTTATTTTTTCCTGGGATAGGAAATTGCCTATGTCAGGAATATGAAGAGTGCTCAAAATGTTCATGGAAAGATTCATATTATCTTTTAATTCTATTTTTCCATGAACATTTTTATGCATGCTCGTACATTGTGGTACAGAGAATCTAACCAACATCTCCCACCCTGCTCTGCCAGATTCTCCCACCCTTTTCCCCACCTCTTCAAATGAGGCTGTACTCCATCCCTTTTGCTTAAATAGCCTTATGAACTGGAGCTGGGGTTGCAGGTGGGTTCGATACAGGTTGGTTGTGGTGTCATTTTGAGAGCATTGTCCCCGGGAAGTCAAGCAGTTAGGTGCAGGTCCTGATCCTGCAACTTACAGTATGACTCCTGTAGGAAATTTTCCTTCTCTAGGCCTCAGTTTTCTTAGCCACTAAATGGCGAACAATGACAGCTGCCTTTCTGACCCACACAAAGCTGTTTTAAAGACGAAATGAAATAATAATTGGGGATGCACTTTGAAAGCTATAAGCACTATGTAGACCTGACACGTAGTTTTTAGCAGCTGTGATTCTGTGAATTTGGATAATCATGAAAAGAGCTGGAGAGATAAAACAAAGAGGCTGCTAGAGGCAGGAAGGGATGCTCCCTTGCCACAGCACCACAGTTAAGAAAGGGAGTCCCTTAGAAGAGGCAGGAGACATGAGAGCTGAAGTGCTGACAGCAGTGCTAGGATTGGGGGGACAAAGAAGACCTGTGAAGTCAGGTGATCGCCAGCCTGATGGCTAAACAGTGATGAGTGTCTGCACCAAATCTCAACCCATCTCCCCAACCAGAGGCTTAAGCATAACAATATAGCAGCATTCCAGGAACAGCACGGATTCTGATGCCTGAGTCCTGATTCTCTCACTTATGATTTATTTTTTGTGATCCTTGGCAAGATCCACTTAACTTTTCTGAACTCCAGTTTCCTCATCTATAGAATGGGGGTGATTTTAGAACCTGCCCGATGAAGATGTAGAAAGGGATGTGTGCAGTAATTGGGAAACCCTTGTACATTTTAGGCTCTCAATAAGAGATAGCTCAGTCAGTGATCCACATTCTATTCACCTGCTTCCTCATTGACTGAGAACATCTCACAGCCTTGGGTAGGTGCCTTCACCCAGGAGGCATTAACAGTTAGGAACTTTTTCAGTGGTAAAGGAGCTGGCTAATGAACGTCATCACCAGCACTAGTGATGAGGAGTTAGAATACGTTACTGCACCTTCTTCTGTGTATCAATTATTGCTTATTGTTCACAGAATACTGGAAGGTCAGGGATCCTCTGCTGGCTCAGGAGGCTCTCTCTTTTGCCACCATGGTTTGGGGAGGGCTCCATTCAGCTAGACTTACCAAAAAGAAGAAGAAGAAAAAAAAAAAAAAACAATAGGTTTGTTGCCTTTTCCTTTGTGCAAATGCTCCCGGAGGTACCATATAATCAGAGCAGGGCCGTGACAGTCAGCTCTCCCCATATCCCAGCAGTAATATAACATTAGAAGCAATTAGAGCTTGTTCTAGGTTGTTTGTAAGATGATTATTATAGCCATTGCAGGGACATTTCAAAACAGTGGAGTTAAGGACTACAGTGTGCTCCACGTTTCCCAAGCTGCTAATGAGGGCGGTGCTGAGAAGAGCCTCAGAAGCAGAGACAGCCACAGCCTGGCACATCACCCCTGCTGACATGACCTGGCCCCCACGTCTCCAGTGGGGGAACCTTGAGGGCAGGGATGGCAAGTCTTATCTCCTTAGCAGAGCTGCTCAACAGAAGAGACTGGGCATTGGGAGGATGGGCCGGGCCTGAAACTCAACCACCTATGCTTCTGTTTCCCTAGCCATGTCAAAAGGCCCCTCAGTATCAGAACATCTGACCAATGGCAGGGTCCTGGCCATGGCCCACTGTTCCATCCAGCACCATAAACAAATACTTGACCATACTCGATCTGGAAGAACTTCAACCCCAATCTTTCACAATTGCATTTAAGCCCATTTTTGTTCAGGGAAAACTGAGTAAAAGCTGATCAGTTTGCTGTCCAAACTCATTCTCCTGCTGTAATGGATTGAACTATGTCCCCCCAAAACTCATTGAAGCTTGAATTGTGTCCCCCAAGTTTTAAGTACTAGAAACTTAGCCTCCACTGTGACTATTAAGAGGGTGGGAAATACTATTGATAATTGAAAGGTGGAGCCAGAAGAGGTGATTAGATTGTAGGACCATGCAGTAAGGAATGGATTAAAAATGGTGGTCAGGGCATGGTTCTGAGGACTTTAAAAGAAGAGGAGAGTTTGTCTGTTTCTCTTTCTGCTCTCTCTGCTTCCACCATTGAGCAATGTGAGATTCCTGGGTCACTATTGCCACCACCAGATGGACTTTGGACATCCCAGCCTCAGAAACTGTAAGCAATAAATCTCGTTTTTCTTTATAAATCACCCAGTTTCAGGTATTTTGTTATAAGCAACAGAAATGCGCTAATATACCTGCCTTTCCTCTATCATTCTCTGTAAACACCATCTTTTCAGCTCCACAGGTGCAGAATCATGGGGTAATCTTCTACTCTCCCCTTTTCTTCATTTGAAGGGGTATTTATTTAATGTGTGCTTACCATGTGCCAAGCAATGTTCTATGTGCTTGGATTATATCAGCAAATGAAACAAAGATTCCTGCCCTCAGGGAACTTCCTTTATAAATACTTTATAAATATGTAAATAATGTTGTATGGTAGAAAGTAATAAGTACTAAGGAGAAAAGAAAAGTAGAACAGAGAAAGGAGGATCAGAGTTCTTTAGGAACTCATAAATCTTATTTGGACTATGACAACGGTCTCTACTGGGGTTTCTCTCCTCTGCCTAAAGCCCAACAGTGTTATCATCACTGACCTAAGCAAAAGTCCCATAGCTTCCCCATTACCTACTCAATCAAGTTCCAACCCCTCCACCTGGCCATGCATGTATCATTCTTAGCCTGTTTCTGCTCAATCTTCCTCTACCTCATGCATGCTGTGTGCCAGCTAGAATGAATTCTCCATTATCACCCAACATGCCCTGCCCTTTTTTGCCTTATAGTATGATATCTGACAGGGAAAGGAAACTAATATTGATTAAGCTCTGCTAAAAGACAGTACTTTGTACACCTCTTTACTTCTGAGGCCACACAGTAGAATGTGCCAGTGCCAAGATCCAGAGCTCTGTCTGTCTGAGTCCAAATCTGTTGTTCTTTCTCCCAGATCACATGACTTGTTATGAATCTGCTCCCCCATTTCACATTGAAACTCACTGGAAGAAGAGCTGTGCCCATTCACCTTGGCCCCCCCAACTGTGGTTGGCACAAAACCTTACACACATTAGGAGAAAGAAATATTATCTGAATTAAATTTCTTTGAATACAATTGAATGAAGTTGAACGTGCTTTTATAAAGCTGTTAATTAACCGGCCTTTCTGCAGCCTCCTGTGTAGATTTAATCTGCTGGTTCTGTCAGCCCCTTAATAATCTCCATGTGTCTCTCCTGACTTCCACACTTGTTCTCTGAAACCCTCCATGGGCCCAGAGCTGTGCCCATCTGAGAGCCTTTTCAAGGCCAAAAGTGTACATTTCTTTATTTGTGTCTTTCTATTATCCTTTATTCATGTTCTTCCTTCCTGCCTTTTTTCTATTTGAGATCTCTTTATGGACAATCATTCTGCCACCCAAACTTCACTCATCCTGGCACATGCAGAGTCCTGGGAGCAACCTTGAAGCCAGGCCCCACAGGTCTTGGGTTCTTGCTCAGCTTCTGATCCTCCTTAGCTGGGGGTTGGGGTTGGGCTTCAGGACAACCACCACGGCTCTGTGCCTTGACTTCCTTGCAGAGAACTAGACATCCGATTTTTAAAAGCCCTTCCAGATCTACTATGCGTGATTCTCATTGTTTAATGTACCATAACTAATAAGTAAATATTTACTCACATTAACAAGTAAATTTAGATCCTATTTGATGTAGTGGCACTTCGAAGGCCCTCTCCAGAGTGTTCCACCTGAGCAACACCTGGCCAGGCAGCTTTGATTTTTGCCTCCTTGAAGCAGCTTCAATATCCATAGGCCCCTAGTGATCAGAACACAGCCCCCCAGACAGGCCTCATGGGTGGAGAAATAAAAATCTTCAAACACCCACTTACTTACTCTGACCAATTCCTGCACTCTCTCCCTCAGTAGCTGCCAAACCACAAAAAGCCACCAGTGGCACGTGGCCCCATATTCAACCTCACAGATGGACTTTTGGTTAAGGGGGACGAGTCGCTAAATAAATAGAATGCATTGTAAGTGTTGATAGATTTTCTGTTCTGTCCTGGCATTGTACTCAGTGGAGGATTACTGCTGTGTGTGTTTAAATGTGACAGCTGTTTCATTCACTCCCTGGTGTGTTGGAGAAGCATGATAAAGCCAGTGATATGCCTTCAGATCCGTTAAAGTGAAATCCTCCAGAAAATGAAATAGAATCGCCTCCCAACCCTCTTGGTCCCCATCTTCCTGCTCTCTCTTCATATGCATTTCCATTTATTGGATTTTGTCTTTGATTTTTAATGCTCTAGATGAGAAATACCCCTAGAAGACCTTCCACCTCTGGTTGCTGGGCATCCCTGAAGCAATCGGCTTCATTTTGGTACCCTGGGTGCGGAGGGAATGCAGAGCATTTAGAAACCTTAATTAAGGAACATTTAGGAAGATAGGCTGATGAGGGCCAAGATTAGCAATGGATTTCACTGTTGCCTGCCTTCGACTTTCTGTTTAATTATCACGAGGAGAGCTGCCAGCAATGCAGGAGCTGGAGTTTTGTGAGTGAACTACACTGACCTGAATTCCTATTTCATTACATTTCACTTAATTCAGGAAAAGAAGGCCATTTTTTCCTTCAGGCCACAAGAATGAGGGGGAAGGAGTGTATTTTATCCTGAGCTCAACCAATTCCAAGAGACATAATCCTGCCTGCATTCCAAAACCTCTTACTGTTTCGGGAATTAGAGAGAGTGGGGATCTACTGTGTCCCATTGAGGGCTTAAATGAGCTGAATAATTGACTCAAGTTTATCCTTTTTGAACTAGAGAGGACCCAAGAATGTCCTCCCCATCAGATTTAAAGAAAATGACCTTCCTCTCTCTAGATCCTTGTGGCTTTTTCTGAAATATACAAGCTTGTTTCTGGTGACCCATAAGGGATCAATCAACTGATCCAGCATGTGGCTGAGAAGAGCTGTGGTTAAATGCTGATTGGCATGGGAGAGGGGGCGGGGTGGTGGATGGGGAGGGAGAGGCTGGTTAGAGATTCCACATGGGCTACGGCTGAATCTCTGCATCTATCTATATGCTTCCCAATTTCATCCCTTCTACCTCTTCTGTAGTCTAAGTCAATAGTCCAGGTTAGTTAAAGGATTCTGAACATTCAAGGAAGAGTATTGCACCTGGGGCTGGAGAACTTGGGCCACTGCCCTTGTCTACTCCTCAAGAATCAGTTCATCTCTCTGTTTCCTCAGCTCACAAGATGGGGATACTAATTCCTATTTCACAGGAAGCTTATAGGACTAAATGGAAAAAGGCCTAGTGTAACATTCAGCACAAAATAGGTTGTCAAGAACTGTTAGTTGAATCAAAGCTAGTTCTACTCCATGCATATAGGGAAAGTGAGGAAGACCGTCTGAAGAAAGCCAGAGGATACCCCACTTTTATTTGGGCCTGTATTCAGCTAAAATAAGAGAGTAATAAATATAAAAATAAAATGCACTACTAAAGAAATAAAAAGTTAACCAATTGTATCGCATCCATACAATGGAATACTTCTCAGCAGTGTAAAGAATAGACATGTATCATTTTCTTTAATAAACAGCTACTCAAATTCACTTGATGGTAAGCCTCAGGGACTGACCCACAGTGTCACCTCCCATGTCTATCTAAGGTGACAAGCTCATACAATAACTCTTTCTTTGCTTTATCTTTTCCCTTGGAAAAGGTAAAAAGCACAGTGCAAAATGAATTAAGTCAGACACAAATGGCTACATACTATATGGATCATTGATATAACATTCCGGATGGAGACAAAGCTTTGGAGACAAAACTCAGATCAGTAGTTGTCAGAGATGGGGGTGACGAGAGGTAACAGAGCACAAGAGAACTTGTCAGGGTTTGGAAATATCCTATATTTTATATATAATGGTGGTCACACTTCAAATTTCATGGTATGTAGATTGAACCTCAGTAAAATGACTTTTTAAGAAGTTGGAAAATATAATTTATTTTTATTCTCTCCCTTCTAGAAGGATATGACATGTCCCCATTGTGAGATGCTGAGGATCCTCCAAAGTCATTCCTAGAACCTGGGACCCACTGAATCCCTAGGGAGTCCTCGAATAAACACGAGGGGTTTTAAAACCCCTGTACTTCCATGCAAATGTGTACAAATGAATTCTTCTGGGGAAAAGTCTCATAGTTTTAAGTAGAAGGTCAAAAGTTACTGTGACACACTGCCCGTCTCTGTACAAGAACAGCAACGAGGTGACAGAAGGGAGGGAGGGAAATTATGAATAATTTTTCAAAATAAAATGGAAAATTAAATGAGAGTTATGATATGAGTTTTGTCACCATGGTTGGACATGGGGAAGCACTAGTTTGAAGTCAGTCTCTGAGGTTTGTTGTCAAGTTACTCCATTAGCTGGTTATTCTTATTAAAAGGATGCTAACCTTCTATGCAGGCTCGTTCCTGTGGACCCATAGTGTCATTCACTTTGACTCCCAAAGTCACAGCAGGGAAAGAGGAGGGAGACTTGCACAAATCCTCCCTAATTCAGGCAACTTAATAGGTTCCTTGCACAGTGCCTGCGGAGGTTTGAAAATGAAAACAGGGAAAGGAGGTCACCGAGGATAGGTAGAAAACAGGATGCCAAGCACAGCTTAATGGAATCCGTGGTATTGATCCAAGTGGCAAATGCATAGCATTGTAACAGTATTGGAAACTCATGCTGGGCACTAGCTCAGAAAAGGCCACAGCTGCTCATCTGCAAAAATATCAGGGTCTCAAAAGTTATCGGGGACCTTTGGGAGACAAATTGCTTGGAGCCCCTTTAATAACTGCAACATACTCCCATGCCTTGATGAAATATTTCCATCATCTGAGAAAGCCCCGAAAACACGCTTCTGCCAGGACTGCTGTTATATCACGTGCTTCCAGACAGGAGCACTACTTTGTGCCTCACACACTGAATAATTAGTCAATTTGAGATGCTGATGGTGATGAGAATGTAATAAGAGGCTGCAATAACAAGCCAGCTGTGCCCCTCTATGGGCCTGAAAGAATGGGTCACTTTGGACAAAGCATTTCCTATGCTCGATGTTCACCTACAGCTCCTGGCCACAGAGGCCCAATTCATGTTAATGAAGTACTGAGGAATATTCACTTCTAATACAGACATTGCTATAACAATGGGAGTGCTGCTTCTACCGGGCCATGTAGATCTCCATGTTTAAAGACGCATTTGCAATGATTAACGAAAGCCCCTTCTCACATGCCTGCCCACCCCCTCCTGTACCCTATCCCTGTAACGTTGATGATGCCTGTCCCACCAACCCCAGTGCTAACTTTTAGTTTTAAGCCACAGGTTTTAACAAGAGATCCCTAGGTCTGACATGATCCTAATAAGGCTGAAAAAGCCTCCCTGCTCTCTGGTCATATTTTTGTAACTGCCAATCTTAACAGACATTCCCCAGCAGAACAGTTGATATGTAGGCTAGAAAGGCATGAGCACAGCGCTAGGACCTGGCCATTCACATGAACGAAAAGGGGGCTCGAAAACGAAGCTCACAGCCTCAGGTGCCTGGACGTGGGTGCAGAGTCAGTGAAGTAACAAGGAATGGACATTATGGCACTTGGTAATAATATACAAACTTCTCAAATGTCCCCAGGGCTTGGTAGTGAGGGGATGCAAGAGTGAAGAACCTTCCCCACCCCCACCCCCACCCCCAAAATTTAGAAGACCGGGCTGTTTGTAGGGATGTCAGGGGTAGTATATATGCCAGAAAGACTCTTGCCTGGAAATTCAAGAAGCCAAGGGTGGAAACTTCATGGATATGGAATATAAGAATAAGAATAAGAGGATGCAATCGAGGTGTATCTTTGTCGGAATATATCACAAATTGCTCAGCCAGACAGAAAGAGTGGATGGTATATTTTTTATTCAACAACTAAACTAGCTCAGAAACACGATGCCCTGGCAATAGGAAACAAATAATTATTTACATTTTGGTTAATTTTTTTTGTAGAATACAGGAAGCAACAAATGGTATGGTGACTATATAGTACTAACCAACAAGAAGAGTTTTTTAGTGACATGAAACTGACATGAAAGTGACCACGTCATTCTGGTGTTCTTAATATCCAGAGAATAAAAAGCTGGGCTGAGTCAGAGGAGGATTCTAGATCTTTAAAAGGAAGCTTATCAAAACATTCAGATAAAGATAGATATGATCTTATAGCAGGAGACACAAGACAAAATTGGAAGGAATTCCAAGACCAAAAAAAAAAAAAAAAAAAGAGGCACTTTAAATCAATGTTGCAAAGGGAGCTCTCTGAAGAAACAATGGAAATAAAATAATTAGTGATGAATGTAAAGAGCTGGCATACATAGATGCTAGAAAAACTAAATTGCAAAATGAGCTGTGGCCAATGGCATCTCTTTGAAGACAAACAGTACCAAAATAGGACAGGCCTATTTGGTTTCATGGTAAAATGCTGTCATATCCAACATAGACAAAACTTCACAATGCTTTTAATTCTCAGATTTCCTATTTTCTGTCAAAAAGAATGATCTCTATGCTGGAAATGGCAGATCCAATTATTTTAAAAGGGAAACAAACCCATGGAGAGATTTGTAAGAGAGTGCATTCATACCTTATACCACAAGCAAATGAGTGATTTCTGGAAAGAAGATGGTAACTTCTGTAATCATGGTTGGAAATCTTTGAGGAATCCTGGAGAATGTAGGGAATGCTGGGAAACAGGCAATAAGCATATTTGTTCGCAATTTTCAAAACTAAGAAATTTTCTTTGGTGAATCCAGAAAATTCTATAATCTGCATATCTGGACTTCTGTATGCTCTGGCTCAACTCAGATAGGAGACAGGTTTTAATAGAGTGTTAAAGGGTCTTAATGCTGTTAAATTTTTTATCAGTGACTTTGATATACATTGAATCTGTGACTGTTTCAAATTAGAAAGTTACATGATGTGTTGAACGGCTAGAACTGAGATCCAAAGAGATTTAAATAAATGACGTTGGCATGTCAAGTCTAACAAGATAACATTTAATAGATGTGAGCTTAAGCTTCCTAAATTTAATACAAAAATATAATCTCACTTATTCATGATGGGTGAGATAAGGTTTATTAGGGACTTGTGAAACAAACAAACTGCAACGAGAAATAGAGATATCTGATGTCACAAGTGTAATAAAAAGATTTTATGTGTCTGCCAAAAAATCCTAACAGAATCTTAGAAAACGGAATTGATGGCCCTATTCCATACTGATCAGGCCATGACTGAAATATTACATCTTCTTGTGGAGGGTCTTGTTTTAAATGGTACATCAGTAAATAGATTACATTTGAAGAACAGAGTACATTTATATTTTTGCTAACCTGTTTAATATCAGGCTTACAGAAGACAACAGGATTATCACATCTGCTTTCACATTCAGTCACAAAATATGTAGCTGGAAAAGGAAGGATTCAGAGTTCCAGTCAAGATAGTGGAATAGAAATCCCCAGCATCGCTCTCTCTCACAAATCAACCAATTTACAACTATTAAAAAGCAGCAACAGCCAAGCTGGGGCCACTAGAGCTCAGGGGAAGAGGAGGAGAGACCTAAGGAGTCCATGAAGACGAGAGAAGCTATGATGAGAGAAAGAAAGAACAGCCCTGACTGTTTCGAGCCCCAGATGCTTCCAGGCAGGAGCTGGTGAGTACATAGAGCAGAGCTGCCAAAAGCCACTGCTGTGTCCTTTAGATGAAGTTGCTTGGAGGCTTCTGGGGAGAAGAGGGCCTTGGTGGCCTCCAGAAAGCAAGACCACTAATAGGATTCCCATGGACCTACTTAAGAGTGGGGAACCACAAAAACTGACAAAAAGGAGCAGCTCAGAGGCTGGTGAGTCATACCGAGGGACTTGCGCACAGTCTGTCCCATAGGAAGTGTTTGGAGTGTGGGCAGTGGGGGAGATGGGCCCACCAGGAAAACACTGGGGCACAG
This sequence comes from Cynocephalus volans, assembly GCF_027409185.1. NCBI lineage: Eukaryota > Metazoa > Chordata > Mammalia > Dermoptera > Cynocephalidae > Cynocephalus > Cynocephalus volans. Next base: position 24,346,137 of record NC_084463.1, read on the forward strand.
CATGGACAGTTGATCTGCCCCTCAATCAGCACAGGACCACTCAATGGAAGCTAGTCAGGAATATAGAACTGCGAGGGGAGTGGTTTGATGAAAAGACTCAGGCCCAGACCAGAGTTTCAACACAACTCAGATCTCGCAAGAGCTGGAAGTACCTACAAAGTCAACCATTAAAACCTAAGCTGAACAAAAAGGCTTCCCTAGGGAATCAGCAGCAAAGCAGCAATTTAGCTCAACCACAGAGCTCAAGTGCTGGTCCCCACAGGAAGTTGCCCCATTTTAGAAGTAAGCAAAGCACAACAAATTAGTTACAGTGCAGAGTTTAAGTGGTAGAAACAGCAAATAATCCAACACAGAACTGGAGGAAAAAACAAAATACCCACAGATCAAAGAAAAAGTTTGATATTAAACTAGTAAAGGTCTCACATCACCAAAGAACATCTACAAAACCTAGAAGGACTGGAATTCCCTTGGGTTACCAAGCCAGGGAGGAGGGAGTGCTGGGGGCTTCAGCCATGCCCCCCGACACCAGCAACCAGCCCAGCTACAACCACCAAGCCACTGCAAGAAGTGCCCAGGACTCTCCCGAACTGCAGCAGTGGGGGACCAAGGGCCTTGACCATGCCCCACCAACACCCACAACCCAGCCCAACCATGACCACCAAGCTGCTACAAGAAGCATCCCAGGCTGCCAAGCTGGGTTGGTGGGGAGGAGAGGGCTTCAGCTACACCCTCCAACATCTGCACCCAGCTCAGCAATGACCAAGACACTGCTGGAAGCCCTCTGGTGTCCCCTGCTGGAATGAAGGGGATACCACAGGCCTCAACCCTGCCCCTCCTCTTTCTTCCTCCTCTCATCCTATTTCCGTCCCTCTCCCCTTCTCCCCCTCCCCCCCCAACTGCTCCACAACATCATAGAATGTAAAAAAATAATATTAATAAATAAATAAACCTAAAAACAAAAATAAAAGAAAGGATTCTATTATTAGCCTTTTGGTTAATTGTGGATATTCTTTGATACGACACCAAAATTCAAAAGTTTTATTTTCTTACAAATTAGTTGCAATGTAGAATCTGAAACAATATCAGTAAATGTTTTATAATCTGTTACATTAAAATCCATGGGTTTTTAATGTAACAGACATTAAAATGCAAATCCAAGACATTACACTTTGCAGACATTACACTTTGAAGACATCTTTTGCCCATGTGTGGTTTTATAGCATCATGTGTTGGTCATTTAGTAAATACTGGTCTGCTAACTCATTTAGATCTCCCAAATGTTGACAAATTTCATTATCAAACATCAAAAAATCACATTCATTAGTGTTGTAGATATGTCAAGCTCCTGGTGAAAGATAAAAGTTTTCCAAACTTCTATTTTCTTTTGAATGCTCCCATTATTACAATTGACAATATTTGTTTTCAATGATAAAACTGAAAGACATGATATAACAGGCCTGCTTCATTCATGGGACCAAAAAAAAAATAGTCAAATACCCAAGTTTGAATACCGTAGTCATGTGTCCATCATTCTTTCAAGAAAAAATGGTGTTTTGTGAAAAAAGCAGCTAGTTAGCTCACACCACAAACAAGTGCACATATGCGTTTCTTCAAGAAAACCATCACAACCTGTTTATGCAGCAGAGGCGCATTGTGTGTATGAGGGAACTTTGAGAAGTTCATGGAAAGACACGTATTATTTCTTAATTCTATTTTTCCATGAATTTTTTGAAGTACTCGTGTATTTCACATTTTTCAAACATAATATTTAAAAGACAGACATGTAGTCAAGGATCAAGATTTAATAAAATCAATCATGTTTACTACTTCTTTAAGAGCATTCTTATGTGAAACTGACTTTTTAAAAATTAGCTGCAAGTGTATGACAGTGAAGAATATAATAGTTACTGGTACGGTTTAGTGCCAGTGCCATAATTCTTGTTAAGGTGCCAGCATTGCTTTTTAACCTATTGGTGCAAATGTCAATGCCATGAATGATGCAAATATTGTCTTGGTAGTTTTATGAAAATAAATTTGATCTCATGGACTCCTGAGACGGTCTTGGGCACCACCAGGGGTCTACAGGCCACACTTGAGAATTGCTGCTATAGTGTAATGTGGCTTGCAAACCTTGAATCAGGTAATTTTTAAGAGTTTCCCTTCTTATTCTGTGATTCTAGAGCTGCATCTCCTTATACTCTGGTCGTGTGATTTATGCATTCCGTTTCTGATGGAATTGGAATTTTCTAATGTCCAACCAACAATTTTCTAATGTCCAACCAACTCTGCCCCAGTCCTGAAAAGTGTAGCTTGTCTGATACTTTGGTTTAGGAGAAAAAGAAGGATTGGAGAAAGGAGGTGGAGGAGGAAGGCCTAGGTATAGCTGCATCCGCTTGGATGTAGAGACACAGCATTGTGCACAGATACAGAACGTGAGAAGAACAGGCCATGCTGCTCGCTCCAGGAGCTTTGAGAACAAAGCTGTCCCTTAGGGTGAGATGGGGTATCATTATCCCTTAAGGAGGACTGTGCATCAGAGGCTTTTTATAAAATGCATATTTCTGGGCCATACACTTGATATTTCTGAGTTAATATGTCTCTGGGGGTGTGGGATCAATAGCTCAGGCATACCTAGTTTGCAAAAACTAAGGTGATTTTGATCTGCATATTGGCTAAAAACCATTGCCCTGGGAGGTAGGGTGAGCAAAAGTATCACTAGGTAATCACAGTTGAGCCTGGGGTTATTGGGCTTATTTGTTTGGATAGTGTTAAGTACAGGATGGGTGATTCATTTTTGATGGTTAGGAGAGAGGGTTTAGAGCTCAGAAACAGTCCTGAGAAGAGTCAGGAGAGCACATTTGAGAATACAATTTTGATCTGAGTTGGTCAGTGCAGAAAGAAATTTCCCAAGCCCCAGGAGCTCTTTTTGTTGTTGTTGTCAACATCTTTATTCAGCATGGCTTCACTCTCCAGCAAGATAGAAGTCAATGACATCTAAGAGTCTAAAAACATGGCATGGGAGACCAATAGCTGTCCATGAGAACATGTCTGAGTAGTAATTGCTACTTTCCTTCCATCAGTTTAACTTGCAGTCACTCAAGTAAGAACACTTGGAGTGAAAAACCTATTAATTCTGAGGCCTGGGACCAGCTAGAAGCACAAACTGCAGAGTGAGGTTTTATAGCTCCCTGTTTTCTCAGTGTTGTAACTCAATCTGCTAAAGACATTGCAAAGAAACTAGGAAAGCTCCTCTCTTGATTTTTACAAATGACACCAAATACCCTACTCCTGACAGATACGTGGGTCTAGTTTATTTTGGAAAAGACTTAGGATGATGGGCTGTAGCTGGCACAGCCTAACGGATCAGAACATAGATGAGCCAGGCCAATCACAATGTATGATAAGCCCAATTCGCTGCTGATTTTTTCAGATCGCTGAAAGAAGCCTAGAAAATGGTGCTTCTGGTTTTTCTGTTTCTTATAGGATTACGCAGTTTGGATAATGTCCACTTGGACTGACATAGAAGTGTCATCTGATGATTGTTTATTGCAGTTTCAACCTCAGAGGAGATGATTTCTCTTTCAGAAAGCTGCAATTTAGCCCTGCTGCCACCAGGAGGTGGTAGTATGCAACTTTAAGATGACTGCTTTAGTCTAACGCTTATTTGTATTAAAACATCCAGTTTTCATACATCATTTGAACTTCTTCTTAAAACAATAAAGCAAAACCAATGTCAAAATAGATACTGATTTGTGAATGATATGAACTAACTCTGATGTACTGATCACTAACATCTATCAAAAGCGTGCCATTTACCTGGCAGCAAAGTGCCTAGAAGTAGCAGCTCATTTAAAGATCTAAATAACCCTATGAGGTCGTACTATTAACGTTATAATTTTTAAAGAAACCAAGGCACTGATAAATTAAATAATATGAACAAGTTACACAGCTAGTAAGTGACAGAATTCTAGTGCATACACCAGGCCTTCTGGCTACAGAACCTTTACTATTAAGGAAGCTGCCCTGTCTCTATTGACTTCTATTACTCTTGCGACTGTTACTACTTTTACTATATATTCTAACCCTAGTCTTATATAATAACTGTGACATTTATGTTCAGGTTTACTTTCTCCCAAGTTTCCCATGATAATTAATTTCATGGGATATTACAAGTAGCTATTATTACCCTTAACAAGGATCCTTGGAGCTTTTCACAGTGGGCGTGTAATAATGATAATCCATAGAGTTTTGACTTCAGTTTCCCAACTTTCATGAGACCCCACAAAATAAATTAAGTCTTACAAGGGGCAAGTATTTCTCTCTCTCTCTCTTATTTTTCCCAGTAGAACAATTAACAACTCTCTGCTAGGCCTAGCCTCTCCAGCCTGCTTTCTCAGGCTGTAATCCTGCCTTCTGCCCTGTGGGAAGCTGTCGACTGCCTAGTACCTTTTGTCTACTTTAAAGTCTTCTCTCTATCAGAAGCATACATATCACCAACACCCTGTTGGTTGTCTCTAGAAGAAAAAGTAACAACAAAATAATTTTTTTGGTTTGCTGGTGGTTCCTATTTCCTTTTTTCTATTTGTAATCTCTTTTATTTACTTGGCCCATCCCTTTTGAGGGCTCCAGGGATGTTTATAACTACTGGATCCCTCACTTCCCTGATGCTATACCCCTATATTCCAGAATGGTATAGAATGTAAACTTTGTATCACACTCTGAATCTTATCCTGATACTCAAACCATCTGGATTTAAACCAGTGTCAAAGTGTCACATAGCAGTGTACCCTCAAGTCCAGGTGCGGGCACGGCCACCTAGGGAATCTTTTCTGTGAATGAACTTTTTCATAATTCTGTTCTAGTATGACCCCAGTGATCCTTGCCTCTGGGAATTTATTTCTCTGGGCATAAGTAGTGTAGTGTGGAGATGAGGGTGTGTGACTTCTTAGGCTAGGTCATAAAAGATGCGGTGGCTTCTGCCTTGTTCTCTCAGGTCACTCACTCTGGAGCAAGCCAGCTGCCATGTAATGAGGACACTGGAGCAACCCTCTGGGGAGACTCACATGACAGAGAACTGAGGCCTGTTGTCAACATCCTGTACCAACTCGGCAGTCTGTGGACTAGGAACCTTGAAAACAAATCCTGCAGCCCCAATCAAGCATGCATGGAGTGACTGCAACCACCAGTAAGCTGCTTCCGAATTCCTTATGCACATAGCTGTGCCACACAGATTTTGAGGTAATTGTTTATGCAGCAATAGATGACTAATATTTGGAGAGTTCTCCATCATCAGCTAGCTTCTTGCTGCTGAGAGCTGTTTGGCAACCCTTATGATTAGTCTGCTGTAATCACTGAAGAATTCTCTATGACTTCTCCCTCTAGCAAAGGGTTTGCATAAGCCTTTTTCCTACCCCCAAATCCACCTCTCAGGCCTGTAGCTACTGGACTGATTTGCATAGGATACTGAGATTACTTATCTAACAAACTTTACTAAGTTGCCACTAGCAATAACTTTGGATGCTGGCTTATTTTAAGCGGTTTGAAGAGGCCATATCCATTATAAAAATAAAGGTAGCAAGAGTTTCTGCCACATAGTGGAAAAAACTTCTGTAGGTTTGTAGACAGACATATCTGTTTTGAATACAGGACTGGCAACTTATTAACACTGAAGATTAAATAATGTGTCCAAACATTTAAACATCGCTTTGCACAAATTTTGTAACATCTCATAGCTTTAGTTACCCCCGTTCACCTTTCAGGGCTGTGTGAGGATTAAATGATACACTTTTAAAAATAAATCTCACAAAACACAATGCCATACAGATACTGGGAATTTAATAAATAATAGCCCCCATTAATAGTGAAAAGAAGATCTTGAATGACAGAGAAAAGTTGAAACACTAACTTATTTTAGGACACAGATTCTCATTTCACTGGCTTTGATTTTGGGGCAGTGTAACCTGATTTACAAATGGGAAAGGAAGAAAAGCCTCCTTTTGGTCGAGGCAGGACATGAAGTGTAGTGGATCTCAGCAGTGAGATGAGGAGGAAGGGTGTTTTAGGCCTGGCACTAGGGAGATGGGAAAGGATGACACTTTGGGGGATGAGGCAGGGACAGGAAATAATTCCAGCTGGCTAGAGCATGGGAAATACAGAAAAAACAATAGGAGGTGTAGAGGGAGAGAACAAGAAAAGCCGTTTGTCATGACCTTGGTCTTGGTTTCTCAACCTCAGCACTATTGATATTTTAGGCTACATAAATTACTGCACAGGGGACTGTCCTGTGCATTGTAGAATGTTTAACAATGTCTCTGACCCCCTCCCACAGGATGCTACTAGCACCCACTCCCACCAGTCATGACAGTCAAAAATGTCTTCAGACATAGCTAAATGTCCCCAGGGGAGACAAAAATCGCCCCTGGCTGAGAATCACTGCCTTCACCCAATCATCTCACCTCTGCTGAGAATGTCACTGAGGCCCAGAGAAAATGCATGCCCGGGCTGAGGACACACAGCCTGATGCTGCAGAGTCAGGTCTGGGCCGCCCCAGAGCTTTTTTCTTGTCTACACACTTGAAAAGCAGCCAGATAGTTTCTACCACAGTAAGAAGGAGTTGAGAAAAATATCATTAAAGAGACTTAGATGTAAAGGAGCAAAAGGTATCACTAGGCTGGGTCTCTGATACAGAGAGTCACAGACACCATCTTATTTAAAAAGCAGTAATGTGAATATTATCAAGTTGACACCGGAAAGTGTTCAGCACAGTTTGTGGTGCCTTGAAATTACCCAGAAAAGAAGAGTTTTCTCCTTCCTTTCCTGTTAATAATTTGGGCTTAATTTAGTGGGCCATGGGGAACAGTAGGATACTTTCTACAGGTCAGTGACATTATCATAGTGGAAAAGTGACATTCTGCCTAAAGCTTATGTCTTTTACTTTATCCTGGGAAGGTGCCCTTTCTCTGGGGGACATATGCCCCCAGGGATTGGCATGACGCCTGCTCCCTAAATGTCCTCAATTACCACCTCCACCCACCCAGGAGCCTACTCTCTCCAGAAAAGATCAGGACATAATGAGCCCAATGCTGAGTGATTAAAACAAATGACACTGCAGTCCAGCAAGGTGGCAGGGCAGTGGAGAGGTGGCTGAAGTGATTGGCTCCCCTTAAACACAGCTCAATTTTGAATAATACAGCTGCTTACCTGATAGCTGCCTGAACGCAAATCCTTAACAGCCGGTCACCCTCCAGTGGCTCTGGGATGGGGTCACCCAGGGCTGGAACACACTTTCTGAATTGAAGCAGTGGACTGTGAAATAGGAATTACTGACAGCTCTTAAGTATATCAAGAGAACAGCCCTATTCCTTAATACAGAGCCACTAATAGACATCTAGAAACCTATAAAACAGACAATTCCTCTATATCATCCTAGTTAAATCAATGTAGTTATATTACCCTCATCATTTTCCCCTTAAAGTTTATTACATTTTGCCACAGTAATTTATTTTTTCATATCCATCAGCCGATTAAAGACTTTATTCTGAAGATACACACATCCTTGTGACCTACTTGAAACTGACCTAAACTGCTAAGTAAAAAGCAATTTGGTGAAGGAAGTTACGTCCTCTCTCTCTCTCTCTCTCTGTGTGTGTCTCTCCACCCCCTCACTTCCTTTCCTTGTCTCCCCTCTCTCCCTTTCTCTGTCAAACAGTTCTCTGTTGTCCCAGGGAGGTTTAGTTTTCTACCATTTATAAACAGTAGGGTAAGCTTACATTTTTTTCTATCCTCCCTTTCGAGGTATCCAAACAACTTCTTAGTCTCTTTTCTCTGATGTCTTTTTTTCTTAAAGATAATTTATTATATATGCATGTGGGGTACAATGTTGACTTTCATAATTGTGCAGAATGTGTGGTGGTCAGATCAGTACAGTTAGCTTATTCATCATTACAATACTCAGTCATTCTAGTGGCCATTGACCAATTCCTCATTCGCCCTCCCCCATCTCCCCCACCCCTCTCTTTTCCACCTCTAGTAACCATGGTTCTTTTCTCTCTTCTAAAAGTTCAATGTATTACTGTGATTGTTGTTTCCTTATTTCTCTCTCTCTGTCTCATTATTGTTGATTTGTTGATTTATAGATTCAGCTCCCAGCTATGAGTGAAAACATGTGGTATTTCCCTTTCTGGTGTCTTTTTTCAGTCTCTTTCCTCTGGTGTCAGTTTCTCTCTCAGTGTGTCCCTTTCTTGCTTTCTCTCTTCCCTCTCCCTCCCCTGAATGGCATGTGAGTTCCTGATTGGACAGATATTCAAGACTTGAAAGACCCACTGGCAGCTGCAGACTGGAGGATCCAGGGACTCCTCACCTTGAGTATCTCTTTCACCTGCTGGTGGTAAGAAGCCTCAAAGCATCTCTGCCTTTGGAGCCAGAGCCAGGGCTTGCCTGTTACAGATAGAGAAGGTGGCTTCCCCACAAAAATGCCCAGTGCTTCAAATGCCACATTTTTACTTCTTTGAAGTGAAACTGTCCATCAGCAAAACAAAGCACGTGTGCTGTTCTGGAGGGGTAAAGCATGAAATAGTCTTCGATTGCTAACACAATAATTTATCATTAAGTTTGAGCAAAAGGCAGAATTATGTATCTTTAGAAGAAGATACTTGGGTACATAGAATCATTTGCTGATGGACTGAGGTTGTGATAGACATTAGTGTAGCTAGTCAAAGTCTAGAGGATCAGAGTGGTCCTGGGCAGTCAAGGAGAACCAGGGGGGCCCTGATCAGGACAGAAGCTGAGGACAGGAAAGCGTACAATGAAATTGATGCCCCATTTCTTTATTAGGGAGAGGGTTTTCTGAGCACTGTGCAGTGTTCCTAAACCTCCTGTATTAGTCTGTTTTGTGTTGCTTTAATAGAATGCCTGAAGCTGGGTGATTTAGAAAGAAAATGAAATTTATTGCTTACAGTTTCTGATGCTGGGAAGTCCAAAGTCTATCCGGTGATGGTGACAGTGACAGGGGTCTCACATTGCAAGAAGATGGAAGCAGAGAGAGCAGAAGGAGCAAGACAGACTCTCCTCTTCTTTTAAAGCCCTCAGAACCACAACCCTGACCACACTTTTAATCCAGTCACTACTGCATGGTCCTTCAATCCAATCACCTCTTCAAGGCTTCATCTTTCAATTACCATAATAGGATTCCCCCCTCCTTAACAGTCACAGTGGGGGCTAAGTTTCTAAAACAAAACTTGGGGGACAATTCAAGCTTCAGTGAATTTTGAGGAGACATAATTCAATCCACTACACCTCTGTTAGCCACTGAATTATTTTTGAATTAGATTCTTGCAGAGATAACCAACATGCAAAAGAGGAAAAGTAGGAGTTCCTCTGATTAGGGAAGAAGAGGTAGATACAGAAGTCCCAAAGGGAACTTTGTAAAATTTGTAAATTGAAGACATCTGAAGCCTTCTGATACCCTGGTTACCTTTCTCCGTGTCACACATAGAAAAGTTTCTGGTCAAATCTTAACCTCCTTTACTAGAGAGAAAACTCACCTAAGTTTGCAAGCATAAGGAGGTCTGAGCTTGGCTGGCTGGGGTTTTTTTCATACCTTGAATCCACTCAATCAAGCAAACTGATCCATCCTTCAAATTCAGTTCAAGCATCACCTCCAGAAATCTTGCTCTCCACCCTGAGTCTGATTGAAACAGGTGCATCTCTTCTTTGCTCTTATAGCACCGTTGTGTATGATTCTAGCATAATACTTAGGATACCCTACCGGGATAATTACTTTACATGCTTGTCTCCACCCCCAACACTGTAGGCTTCTTGAAATGAAACAGTAAATCTCTCATTTGATTTGGTGTTTCTGGCACATAATATCACTACTTGATCCACTGCTGCTTGAGAGAATGAATGAATGAATGAATGTTTGGCAACCGTATTTAATTCTACCACTTTAGATGACAAACCCTAGTAAACAATTACACCTCCAGCTCCTGGACAGTACACATCATTTCTTTTTAAATCAGACATTCATGTGCTAAACTATCCTTCATCTTCCTGCAGGAGACCACCTCTCTCTCTCACTCCTAGAGTAAACACTTTGCCTTGTGATATTTGCCATCAATTTTCTCTGGCATTAATTATGTTCCAACTGGGGCATGTGTGTTGTGTAAACATCCCCTTGTCATACACATTTCTTGATGATAGGTCTTTGCAACCATTTATAAACTGTAATTAATTTGTGCCAGAGCTTTGCTGAGGGGAGAAGGGCATCTGTAATCCTTCCTTTGTACATGGGGAACTAGAGAGATGAAATGATTCAAAAGTAACCATGTCTTAGATCAGTGTTCAGGATTGGTAAAGGGATTTAGTGCTTCCTAAACTTTTGCTTTAGCCTCTAGGTCCTACTGCCTCAAGTAAATTATATATCCATATCGGGAAACCACATTCATAACATTTTGCTTACACAGAAATCCTGTCCATAGTCAAAACTTCCCATAGACAACCTAGATTCTGCCACCCACATTCTCACTCCCCAAACACTTTTCGGAGTACTTTGGATTTTTCGTTCAAGATTTTACCCCACAAGAGCTCTTTGTATTAATTATGTAACTGAATCTTGCCAACATTCCTCATGTAATCTTAATAATAAGAAAATTAAATGAGTGGAACAGAAAACACACATACACAGTCTGTTTCTCAGTATTTTCTGAAACCAAACTGCATCTCAAATTCTAACCCTATCTAGAATCCAAATAATAACAAAAAATTTTAGAAAATAAGCTAAACGCGATAAAGTAACACTTTAATCAATACCTGGCTTTAAGATTAGCCAGGCAACAACACTAACAAGTTAATCTTTATCTGGTTTATACTCATCTTTTAAGATACACACACCCCTACTTATTTTCTGGTCTATATTTATATATTTATTTGTGCCAGCTTTATGGATATGGATACTTGAGGAAAGAAATTAACAGCCAGCTGCCTTAAATTATTTTCCAAATAAAGCAGCATAAATAAACAAGTATTTTTCAACCGTGACTTCCAGATACTTCACAATACATCCACTATTTCAGCAGAGGTTTGAAAAGTCTACCCTTGGAGTAATAACAACTAACATTTATGAAGCCTTCACTGCGTGCTTGGCAGTGCTGTACACATTGTATATACATAAACACACCTGTTCCTTATAACAAAGTGAGGAAACAGAAACCCAGAGATGTTCATAGCCTGCCCACGGTCACACTGATGGTGAGAGATCTTGGATTTGAACTCAGGCGGTCTAGCTATAGAGCCCACATATCAAAATACCTTATAATAATGGTAATGAATTATGTAACCACAGAGTCTTAGAATTTAATTGGCAGACTTTTGGGACCCTGTTACTCCAAGTGTGGTTTATGGAGCTGCACCATCAGCATCACCTGAGAATTTGTTAGAAATGAAGCATCTTGGTCCCTCCCCAGACCCACCAGATCATTATCTCCATTTTATCAGGGTCCCCAAGTGATCTCACATGCATATTCATGATTGACAAACACTCTCTTAGGTCTTCTCTAGTTGCGTAATCTCATAGTCACACTAAGAAGCCATAAGGGCCCAGGAGTATTCAAAGGAACTTTGTTTCTTTAACTACCATACCTAAATGAACACTGTGTTTTTTATGTATACAGTTTCACATTTGACTGTGAGGAATTTCATGAGTTATCCTGAAGCACATTATGTTTGCAGATGGCCTTGGGGAAAAATATCCTTCAGTTACACGTCCAATTCTGAGCTTCTGCATTTGTTTCTCGGATACTGTCACTCATTAGCAAAAATAAGAATTTCCTGAGGAATGGGTTTGTTGATAACACCAGTGTCTGTTATTCAGGAACATTTGTCAGAAGTGTATCCACTTAATAGGGCTGAAGAGCAAGAGGGAATTGGGTTGAGTCAGTCTGAGGCTACTGTACTAGTGGGGATTCTGCCTGGTCTTGGATGCTTCAGACAATCCAGAGTTAGTTGTCACGACTAGAGCAAGTGGCAATTAAGACTGGAACATCTAGTATTTTTCCACTGATGTGTGAACGAGATAATGCCGCTGAGTCTGTTTTGAAGATCATTCTCATATTATTAAATTATCTTTCTCTATTTATATGTGAATACTTTAAAAAGGATTACAGCTTAAGAAGGATCCTTAGAGATCATCAGTCTTATTCAGATCCTCTTCTCAAAGTGATCCAAGTTCATCTGACTCCAAAAGTTGTGCTCTTTCCTCTTTGCCATCTAACCACGTATGAGAGAATTACCTTTATTTTTTTTTTTTTTCCTCTCCTCTGTGATACTGCTGTTCATTCTCTTGAACCTCAGGCAAAGGCAAGCAGAAAGCATGAGGGAATGGAGCACAGCTGAGAGCTGTGTTGGGATAAAAATGAGAAAAAGGAAACAGGTATGGTCCCCCTTCCTTAGGTTCAGAAATGAGGTCGAGCTCACAATAGGATTTCCTACATTTCTTAGAGTTATCACTGAATTTGTTGAAGGTGGAAGAGACCTCTCTGATCATGTATCACAAGCAAACAATTTTATAGCTGTGGAAATGGAAATCCCGGCAGGTTAAATGACCTGCCAACCTATTTTGTGGCAGGACCAAGCCTAGAACTCAGATCTTCTTAAGCCAGGACAAAAGACTTTCTGTTAATCCTCACTGCCTTTTTGCTTCAAGTAAATCACAAGTCACTTCTCTAGTGACTTGATGCACTGAAGAACACACCAGAAACACTTAGTTACACTTTATCACCATTGGGAAATGTGCACAAAAGCCCCTCGGGGGAGCTGTGCCAGCTGACCTGGATATTTTCTTCGAGGTATGGCCATCCCTGACCACCTAATGCCTCTGAACTCAGCACACTTTGTAGAGTCCTACAGCTTTTGTTAGTGGTGGAAGGGGACTTAGAGATCATCAGTCCAAAGATTTTCAAGCTGAGGTTTCAGAAGAAATGCATTAGAAGGCACCTATCATCCTGGGTGCTGAAGTGGGCAAATCAGACACTTTTACTAGAACATTTCCTCTTTTGTCAGTATTACATATTGTGGGTATGTAGAAGATACTATTTAAACAGATTTTCTAGTGCTTAAAGAAAAGATATAATGGACTTAGTCAGCCCCTTTGCTTTTCCAGCATTTCTCAGATAAGACATTTTGAGACCAAACTAGGTTGAAGAAATTCATGCAAAGTTACACTGCTCAATTTCACTGCAGATATGATGAGAAACAAGCACAGAGAACATATTTCTTTAACCCAAAAATCGGGACACAAGGTCTGACAAATTCAAGTACACTTATGGGGACAACAGGACAGAATATTTGAAATTGAGACTGTCTCAGAAAACCCATAATATATGATCACTCCAGGAATAAGGCAAGAACATTTTCTCACTCTGAGACTAGCTTGAATGACAGGTGAATGAACTATAGTAGAAAGTCACAGAGGGTGACTGCTACTTCTTTCCTGTTTTCTGCATTTTTTGATATATGATAGGACCTGCCAAATCCTATTGATTTTAGTGATGCTTTCTGTATAAAGATTTATGCCCTAATGGCTTCTTTGGACTTCTTGGGCTGGCTAGATCTCAGCTTCTAGAATGCTTTGGGAAAGTGGAAGCCAGGAAGAAATAATTCAGTAACTAACCTGACTTCTGATAAATCCAGTAGGAGAAAGTCATGTGGTATGGCAGTAACTAAAGTTAAAGCCAATAGTTGTGGGCATCTATAGGTAATATGTGTCCCTTAAATTTTGTAAGATCTTCTAGCTTCCACAGCACAAAGTACTCAAGCAATGTATCCTGCAAAATAAATGAACAAATGCAATAGAGAGATCGTGTAGTGTTGGCACAACATTGTATCAGCCTGGATGGCTCGGCTCAAAATACAGCACCGTTGTGCATTCAAGATATTACTTGTGTGATAACACACAGCATCCTAACAGCCCAAACCTCAGCAACTGTAACAACTGTTGGAAGGCAGTGGGTGTCTGCTGTGGGACTGCTGTGCTAGGCTGGGGCACAGGCCAGCTTAGACAGTCAAGAGCATTATTTTTACTCTGCAGAGTTCAGAGTGGGTAATCTTCCTCATTAGAAAGGAGTTGTATTTTTCCTTTCTCTCGGTGTGTTTTGTTTTGTCTTTGTACTTTTACTTTTCTTTCCCCTAAGAAAAAGCTTGTTTGAGGGACTGTCACACTGAAGGCAAGTGAATGTCATTATTTCAGAAGGCTGGCTTTCTCCGGCTGATAGGACCAGGTCCAATTTTTCTCAGCCTACCATTTGGACAAGCCCTGCTTCCTCCAACTCAAGGATGCAAATCAAATCACTAAAAAAAATTAAGAAGATTAAATAAAAAAGAAATCACACTTCATAATTAGGAATCTTGTCCTTGAGGAAGTTAAGCCCATGGGATAAATTTTGGATGACTGAATCATAAAACCGGAGCTGGCTTCATGGGTGTGTGACTCCCTTGATCTCACAGGGACCCTGTGCTTGGCTTAATGTTCTCTTGTTGCCATCTTGAAGCTCTTAATTATTTATGAACGAGAGGCCCTACATTTTCATTTTGCATTGGGCTCTGCAAATTAAGTATCTAGTCCTGCAGGGAATCCTATGGACATCCTTCAGGACAGTTGTGAAAATTACCATTTCAACCCTGCGTGACTGAGAGCCCCTGATCTAGAATCAGACAGTGTCACTTACTAGCTGTTTGGTTGAAGGCAAGTTACTACTTCTTTTGGAGCCCCAGTTTCCTGGTCTTTATAATGGGAATAATAGTATGATCTGTCACATAATTTTGGAGGATTTGATATAACAATGTACCTATAGCACTTAACTTAGCAACTGTCAAGAATATGATCTCAGTAAATATTTATGAATAAGTAGAACAAGGATAAAATCACCTTACAGGGTCCTGGGATTTCTGTAGACCTTTCATCATCTGAAATCAAAAACTCTTCAATTCTTAGAAGACCAAAATATGCTTCCTGCATCCTGCGGTCTATCTTTTCCTACTTTATATTTGCTATCTCCCAAAGACCTCGCTGAATGGTACAGAAATCAGCAGGCTTGACTTTTAAAGATTAAAAATGTGGGAGCCAAAAACACAGATCAAAACTGACCAATGAAGAACTCTTCATTGCAACACACTGGGACCTCCAGGATATTTCGGCCTTTTTTTCCTACGTGCCGTTCTGCATCAAGACCACAAATCAGACCCAGCAATGACGGGTGGAGCTGGCATGCTTTCGTGGATGTATATGTCCATGGAGAAGCATTTACTTCAGAGAACAAACATTGCTGTGGTTTGTTCCTTTTAATCTGTGTTTTCTTGATCACATTATGGAAACTTAAGGATTTAGTAAAATTTATCATTTATTCATATACGTAAGGGGTTTAAAAACTTGTGAACTAAGGATTTCAGTCTCAAATCAGCCAAAGAAGTAATTTAAAAATAACTCAACACCTTTGGAAGGGAATATAAGGATACTTCAACAAGTTCATGAAAACATTCATATAATCTTGTAACTCTATTTTTCCACGAGCTTTTTGAAGTACCCTTGTTTATAGAACATGCTCACACTTATGAATACAAAGACCACATATATGGCCACACTTAGGGGATACAAAGACCACAGAAATAATTCCCAAATTGCCTTTTCTCCCCCGTCAGCTTCCATCACTACCTGCTGCAACATTTAGGCTTTTCCTCCCCAGTCTTAGCTTACGTGCTATATGTTTCTCTTTCATTTTTCCTTCTCTCCTAATTCTTCGCTAGAAGGACTCCAAAGGAGTTATTGCGACAATGTGTGTCTCTTTTTAAAAGACCAGGAAATAAAAGAAGTGAGAGAGTAACACCAGAATTTGCTTCGGAGGATAGTGAAGGAAAATGTTTATGATATACAAATATTTTCATCCTGTCACATACAATTAAAATAACATCTATAATAATGGTTCACCTGTGGTTCCACTATGTGGAAGAAACCAAAATCCTATTTTACAAACTTCATTCTACTTATCTTTACATTTTATAATATTGGGTTACAGGGTTATTTACCAGCAAAGACTCCAAACCAAAGACAAGCTGACTGCAAAGTCCATAATACATTCGTTCAACTTGCAGAGGTCACTGAAAAAAACATTACCTTTGTGGCTAATGTTTAGTGTAGGACTTCTTGTTGGGCCCTGTGAAATTTGACAGAGAAAAGTAAGAAATGGACTCTGACTTCCAGGAACTTAAAATCAAATACAAAAGATTAGGTATGAGCAAAAGGTCTGCAATATAAGAGAGCCATGATAAGTGCAATATGAGTGAGGCAGAGAGCAGATGCCACATGCAGTGATGCTCTTTTATGGGAGAAATCTAATCCATGTCATTTGCAATGTCCTTCTCAGAGCTATGCAGGACAGAACTGCACTCTGCAACCCGGATTTTAGAGATGCCAGTTGCCAATATAGTGAAACATGTATATACCAATGTCACTTCGTGTGGAAAATAATTTGCCCAGTGCTTATTTTTGCCTGGTTTGTATCCTCTTAAGTTACAAAATGAAACACATTTCATTAAATGGTTTTCTTAACATCTTACAAATATAACTCCTTCCAACTTTTGAATGTAATATAAAACTGGCTCATTTCATGGTTTGCACCACTGGAAATATCTGGAAGGTGCTAGGGAAACAGCAGATTAAGAATTTGCTGATTTTCAATACTCTGTGGCCCAAGGTAACTCTATGGCATCAAGTCAATACTGTGCTTCTTCTGTCGGAGCTGGACTCAGGCCCTGTACTCTGTATATGGTGTCTTTCCACATTGCCCCAATTAATTAGAACATGGTAGGGAAGACTAGCTAAGATTTTGGAAGAATTTAAGTTTAAGTTGAGCTTTAAAGGATGATAACATGGACTTAGGTAGATACAGGAGGAAGGTGAGCAAGGATGTTCAAAGGAAGACACTGTTCAGGGAAGGGCTAGATGGGGAGGTTCCCAACATATTCACTAAACAGTTAATAATGTGTTTATAGCATGGGTGGGCAAATATATTAGTGAAATAAAAATTAGAAAGTTAGATTGAGAACTTTTTTAAAAAATTTAAATGATAGAAGGTGGAATTTTGCATTGATCTTTTTTTTTTTTAAATTTTAGGCAGTGGGGAAATATTAATTTTTAATGAAGGAAGTGATAAGGCATGATATGTTTCAAGGAGATAACAGCAGTAGGTAGTGCTAAGTGAATTTGGGAAAGCACTTGGTATGAAGGATAGGACTTACTAGTTAAGAGTCTTACACAAAGTCTGAGTAAGTGATATTCATGTCAGGTTCTGGCCGGGGTCACTGCCAAGCTTGCCAGACCTTAGTGAGACATGCTGGGACCTCAGCATCACAGGCTGGCTCAGGAGACCTGAATATAAAAGAGGTCTAATTTGGGCCGAGCCCGTGGTGCACTCGGGAGAGTGCGGCGCTGGGAGCGCGGCGACGCTCCTGCCGCGGGTTCGGATCCTATATAGGAATGGCCGTTGCACTCACTGGCTGAGTGCCGGTCACGAAAAAGACAAAAAAAAAAAAAAAAAAAAAAAAAGAGCTCTAATTTTTTAGGTAAAATATAGCTCAGAGAGTTGGGCCAGCAATAACAACAAAAGAGGCATTACTAATAGTAAAATGTTTTGCATGTGCTACATAACACACTCTAGTCAGTACACTGAGTTTTACTTGGGGTATCTCATATAATCCTTAATCCAAATCCACTTCATGAATCAGGTATTGATAGGAAAAGCAAGACTTGAAGTGATTAGAAAGTAGTGTTACTTAACCCAAGTTTCTGCAGCTGAAAGGTGAAAGCGCCAGGGTGTAAATCCAGCACACTGAGAGAAGGATGCAACTTCTCCCTCTGCACTGTGCGGTCCTCAATAGCTGAAGTCGTGGCATTATGGTTCTGTCATATCAATATGGTTTTAAATTCCAGTCCTTTTTTAAAAAAAAATTTTATTGGTTATGCATATTTGTGGGGTATAAAGCTGACCATCACTACTTGTGCTTTTCAACGTGACCTGCTGTAATTCTTCAAAAGAATTATTAAACCATCAGTCCTCAGTGTCCCCATCTATAAAATGGGAATAATGAATGTTACTGTGCAGGAATATTTTGAAAGTTAAAACTGATAAGGTGTGTAATAAATACTCCAGTAAGTCAGATGAGGAACAGCTTTGGGATTCCAGGTGGTAAGCAATGTCCAAGTCCTGGCAACATGATGATAGTTGATTGGTTCATTCATCACAATTCTCCAACAAGCCACTGGGGAATAGGGGAAGGAGGCAGCGTTGTATCCAGTTGGCTGAGGGAGGAGGCTGTCCAGGGAAAGCCAGGTGCAGGTCCATCAGCTTACTTGACTAGGTACTAGGAGGGGTTCAGTCACAGAACTCCCTACATAGAAGTTCAGTCATATAGGTAAATGACGCAACTGTGTGAGGCCAGGAGGGAAACTCGAGGGACGAATTTGTAAATATGCAGGTGCGTGGATACTCAAGTCATAATCAATACAGTATCTATGCTGGCAGGATTAATTCCAGACTACACCAGCTAGTGTAGTGCAGGGCTACAGCTCTCCTTACAAGCAGGAATTGGTGGAAATTTTTGACATTGTAAAAGGCATTGCTGAAGTCTGGAAAGAGTTTTCAAAACAGTTGAAAGAAGGGCAGTTTTAAGAAACTATGGCCAGAGGCAGAGGCTGCAGGGCATTTGAAGAAACAGGGAGAGTGATTTGTCTATTTTAGGATGTCAGAAATAAGGTGTTTCCATGAAGACCTTGTTCCAAGGACCCAGACAGCACTGAATACACAGACAGTGCTTGGATCTCTGCCTTCAGGATTCTGAGACCTCAGCTCAGAGTTTGTGGTTATTCACCATTGCCTCATCTATTTATATGTCCATGTCTCTCTTTCCTAGTCGAGTGTAACTCCCATAAACACAGGACATCTTTGGTCATTTTTTTATTGCTCTATCTCCAGTATATGGCACCTACTTGGGTGCTCAAGAAATAACCACTGAATGAATGAATGAAAATATTCTTGGGCAATTTAGATAATTGTCTTCTTTTATTCCAGAGTATTAATAATAAAAATACTCAAAGTTTTAAAAAGTGAAAACCTAAATTTAGGTACGACACTATCTTCTCTCTACTTCTTCTCCTCCCACTTGGAGATTAAATAACTATTTTGTCAAGAGCCTTCCGCTGAGGTTAGAATTTGTCCTATAGGTGTAAGGGAGGTTTCACAGGTTTTGAGGAGCGAGTTAACATGGTGAACAGACCTCTGTTTTAGAAATATAACTTTGGAAAGAGTGCACAGCATAGACTGGAAGGAAAAGAGACGGGGAGCACAGAATTCAGTTAGGAAGCTATTAACAGGCAATGGATGTGCAGATTAGTAAATGTTGGGACAGGTTAGTGGCAGTGGGATGCTTTGAGGAGCTACGTAGCTGTGTACAATGTACTAGTCTCTTGTTAATAATAATAATGATGATAACAATACTAATAATGACAATAATACTAAAAAATAAAAATGACTAGCATTTATTGAGTGTCTATTCTCTGCCAGAGACTCTTCTAAGAGGTGTAGGGAGATTAAGTGAGTTGTCCACATTTGCACAGCTTTTAGTAACTGGC
The DNA here is from genome assembly GCF_027409185.1 of Cynocephalus volans. Lineage (NCBI taxonomy): Eukaryota > Metazoa > Chordata > Mammalia > Dermoptera > Cynocephalidae > Cynocephalus > Cynocephalus volans. The sequence goes on from NC_084463.1 coordinate 24,365,812, forward strand.
AAGACTGGAATTCAGACTTAAGTCTTTTGATTCTAAATCCAGATTGCTTTTCGCCACACTACAAACAAACAGAATGTTAAAGGACAATACCTGTATGCCCTGGGTTGAATGTCCCCCCAAAACTTAGTCCCCACTGTGAATCAGGAGGTTAGTCTCTCTCTCTGCTTCCAACATCTTGTAATGTGAGACTCCTAGGTTATTGTCATCACCACCAGATGTGTTCCTTGGACCTTAGACTTCCCAGCCTCAGAAACTGTAAGCAATAATTTTTGGTTTTTTTTTATAAAGTACCCAGTTCCAGGTATTTTGTGAGCAACAGAAATGGACTAATACCTGTACTTTATCAGTACAAACACATATCCCCTGTGAAATGCACGTTGCCTTTAACTAAGAGCTTGAGTTTCTGGACAGCAGAAGCAACGTCTGTCTTCTGTTTTTATCTCCTAATGCACACTTTTGTGTGCGTATGCATGTATGCATGTAGGTACATATGTGACTCTCCTGGGTGACTATGCCTATGTTGCAGCAATCTGCAGTTTAACAGGAACCCATGGAGACAGATGTCTCGTCTCATCTCAGACTCTCTGGTAGGCAGTAGGAGAAATGATTGAGGGCTGGGGAGCCTTCATTCATTCCTTAAATCACAGGTTGAAATTCACACTCGAGCCCTCAGGCCTCATTACTGAACACACATCTCTCCATGTGGCTGAAGGAAGAGGGAGGGGCGGAGAAGGACCGAAATGCTGGTGCAGGGTGTCACCTATGCACGTACCCTGAAGTCTTCAATATGTCCTCAAAGCGGGCTGCTCTGTGCTCTCTTTCTGGCTTGTTGCTTTCTTTACGCAGCAGTTGCTTTTTTTCCTGACACTGCATGAGGCTCCAGAAATAAAGGAGCCCAGAGAGAAGGCGTGATTTGTACAAGGCCTTTACATCAGGAGGGAGCCAGTTAGGATGAGAAGACAGTCACCCTCCTCAGCTGTCCTCACAGAGGCCCTTCGCCAAGGCCTTTCCTCCCGCTCCCTTTTCCCACCGCTCTCATCCCACCTGCTCTGAACAGCCTTCTTTTAGGACATTTAAAGACAGACCCAATCAAAACTTTGTTGGGAGATGTGTGGAGGTGAATTCCAGAGGCCCTGGAACCTGTGTTTTTTTGCATGGCAGGTGCTATGCTCAGTTCTGCCTGACAAGGGAGAACAGGGAGACCTCGCACAGCTCTCGGGCTCACAGGTACAGAGAATTTTACGTTTGGTTCATGGGGACAGGTGAGCTCTGGTTTTCGTGTGGAATCTTTGGGTCCATTTTTAAAGCTCCAAACCCAAGTTGTGGATCTCACTTATTTCATGGGGGAAACTGAGGCTTATCTCTTTCCTTTCGTATTTTTTCTTCTCAAGGAGTGCAGCAGGATGAAATTTTAAAAATAAAAATCATGCATATTTTTATTTTCTCCTATTTATCCGCTTTCTTCCCTTCAACCTGCCTCCCCAGGCATGGAAGCAGATAATCAGGATTAGATACGCCCCAAGGAGGTTATGACAGGGCAGATAGTGGAAAATAGCTTGTAAATCTCTGGACTTCTGCATAAACCATAGCAAAAACTAAAGATCCCTCGGGTTAGAGGGTAGGAAGAGACACATAAGAGAAAAGTTAAGAGAGGAGGTGAGGAGAGTCCAGGAGGAAAGTGCTGAGCTGCAGGCAGCGATGATTGAGGGTCACATGCTGGGTGGAATCCAGTCCTTGTCTGAAGACCGCCCTATAGGCAGGCGGCCCCTGGAGAGAAATGCTCAGCCCCGAGGCCATTGCTGGCAACCATCTTCCTCAGCACTTGCTGGGTCTGGGGAGGGCGTCCCTTCCACAGCAACCAGCACCTCTCCCTGTGACTGCCCAGCAGCTGTCTGCATGAGGAGACGTGGCTTGATCCCTGGCCATTTACCTTACTTGGAAAACTCCCACTCTGCAATGTGCCAAGGCACCTGGAAGAACCGAGAACAGTGACTTATTTGACAACCATAAAGAACATTTTAAATTGAGATCTTTTCAAAAGTCTAGCATTCACAATTTGGCCTATTTTCCTGAAGCAGAAGTTTTTTTTAGACAGGATGTAGAAGAAATTGTATCAGCTCCTAAGATGCTCAAGGGGAAATGCCCCCTCCCCAACATCTGCCACCCCAGAAAGTGGCTTGGAAATGAGCTTCTCTTCCCCAGCTTCCAATAACAAAATGCATTCTCTAAGGGATATGTAGATTTCGGGCAGGGGTCACACTTCTGTGATTCACAGCCTGCAGACGTGTTTCTTTCTGAATTGTTCCAGACAGAGAAAAAGTTGACTACTAAGAAATCAAGAGAGGATACCTCCATATCTGGGTGGGTTTTTGGCTTCCTTTGTGTAACAAGAAGATCTGGCAACACCGAGCCACATCACCATATGTGACCTGACAGACCTCTCGGGCTCACCACCCCCTTTGTGTCCTCACTGTGTCTTTGAAATTGAGGTCAGGCTGGGTGCCACGTACCAAAGGGATCATGCTTCATGCATCTTTCCTCACTCCCATAGACTCTTCCCTTTCACGTAACTTTGAAAGCATTGTGATTTTGTCATAAAGCAGGAGCCCCTGCTCTCAGGCCCCAGCAAATTCTTGCTGTCGTGTTTGGAGCAGAGGGCGTAGTCATGGGCCACTTGGGCTGGGCTATCTCCCCATCTAGGGAATACCTGTGGGCATTTGCTTGGAGAAATGATACCTCAGGTCGCTTTAGGTTTTTCTCACCTAAATCTCCAAATTGCTGTCCCTAGGTCTCAGAAATTGGGTGGGGGGAAGGCAGAGATAGGGCTTAGCACTATAACCTGGAGTTCTCTAGTTCAACTCACTCTTAAATTGTACTGCAACCCCCGAATCAATGCACACTGGGCTCTGTTGGTGGATCTGCATGTTACCCACCCAAAACAGACTCAGATGTTCTTTATCCCCACCCACCATGTCCTATCTTGCATGTGACTATGTAGTTTCTTGCAGATTATGCAGCTTTAAAGAACAGACATTTGTCTAAAGCTGTCTACTTAAGGAAATGATACTCTGTGGCTTGGAATTATGCCAAATGTGTTTGATAATTAATTGTGTGACTTTAGACAAGTAATTTGCCCTGTGAGTGCTTCGGTTTCCTTTTACAAAATAAGAACAGACCTAGAATGACCTTTACTTATTCATTCAAGTGATTCACTCAAGTAATAAGTATCGAGCTCCTGCTACATCACAGACACTGCCCTAGGGGCTGACAGTAGAAAAGAAAGAGACAACGGCACCACTCTTGGGCATCTTAAAGACTAGACATAGACGCTTATTCTCTATATCTATTTATCTGTTTAAAATCTATCATAATTTATGATGATAAGCATCTATACATGCATAGTAATGAAAATATATACATAAGAGGGGACTTCAAAAGATCATGGAAAGATTCGTGTTATCTTTTCATTCTATTTTTCCACCAACTTTTTCAAGTATCCTCATATTTTTTAGAAATCAGTGTGATAAAGGCATGGATATGTATACCCAAAATGTGTGTAATTTTTGAATAAGAACTCACAGGAGATAGAGAAGGCTTCACAGTAAAGGTGAATTTTATGTGGATCTTGAAGTATAAACAGAACATTTTACCTCATAAATATGTACAGTTATTATGTATTAGTTAAAGAACAATTAAAAATCCTGATGGGATTCAAGGCTAAAGGAGTATCATGTCAGAAGCACCAGAGGCATCACAATCCAGTTGTTTTGGGATGTAGGAAGTCTGGAACTGCTGAAGCACGGTGGGGTGGGAGGTGCGAGCAAAGAGGACTGGCTGCAACTTCCATCGGAGACAGGAATGGAGTTTGCAGCCAGCTCTTTATAAACCTGAGTAAACTATGCTAAGCATTTTAGAAAGCCATTCCTTCAGAGGTCTTTACACATACGTACTTGTTTATGTAAAAATTCTTATATTTTTCAGGAATATTTTAGTGGTGTTCTATTAATAACCTGAGATCATTTATCCTCTTGAGGTTCATTTTGAAATCAAAATTTTTCAACAACTGAGCTAACGCATGAAGAATTGATAGGAAGCAGTGTAAACATTATGGCTGGGTAGTGTTGCTGAAAATGTTCGGGTTGTAAAAAATAAATGCTCACCAGAAATGGGGAGGTGCCTACCTTGCTCCATGTTAGGGAGGAGTGCAAACCCAGAAAACAAAGACCACATCTCACTCTAGTGAGATTAACCACTAACCACTGAGTGTAATTTCAGATAAACTATTTCCTTTTTACTTTGGAGTCATTTTGTTTTAACAGTGCCTCTCTCTTACTGGGTGGAGGTTATACTCAGGGATTCTTCTCATTTAGTAGCTCAAAGGTGAGAGCAAGAGACATAAAATGTTTTGCACCCCCCCCCCCCCCCAAGTTGCACCAAACCAGACTCCACTGGGAATCTTCCCTTCTCACATGTTGATTCTGTTATTGCCAGAAGCTGTCTGGTGGTCTCCCTTTGGTTTCCTTTCTCCATCTTTAAATTATTACGTCTGTTTTGCTCTGAAAACATGGTGCTACCAGTACAGCTCTGCTCCCTCTGCTGGCCAGATGTCACCTCACAGTAGCAAAATGAGGCTATTTCAGGGTAGCTCCTTCACCAAAACTATCACATTACTTCTTTTAATTTCTTGGCAATGCAGTGTTGGAATTTTTTTAAAAAGGCAATTTAAAATCCAACAGCTCTTCCTCTAGCCGATTATAATAATTTTAAAACACTGCAGATTAAATTTTGGGCTTCTACTGGGTCCCTGGCCGTGGTATTAATTAACAAAGCTTGAAACGAGCCGTGATTAATTGCAAGTCCAGGAGCACGACACAGTTTGATGAATATGTTCAAATTTCAGGGAGAAAAACATTCAGACGGTTGCTTGAGGCAGGAGCCTCCACAATAATAACCAGTTTGGTTTCAAAAATGTGTCTTTGGTATACAAATTGCAGAGTGTATCATCCCTGGAGTGAAGTCTGCTGATAATAGAGTAGAAGGGGAGCTCTGGAGCCATGTGCACAGCGAGAGCTTGCAGGGCTTCTTTTCCCTCTGTCTTCCTTCCTTCCTTCCCTTCGTCCTTTCTTCCTATCCTTTCTTTTTCCCTCTTTCAAATGATCAGACTTAAACAGTACGTTAAATTCTGGTAGGAGTGGGAGCTGGATATAGGATGTGAGATTTTGAGAGAATAGAAGATATACTGATAATTTTAAAATAGAGACATCCATCCACAAGGTATTTTTTCTTCATTCTCAGAATCATTGTAGAAATAGTTGTTCACCAGAGCTCAAGGATCTAGGAGGAAAAGATCACAAAACTTTGAAGAGGCAAGAGATTATTTCTTCTGCAATGATTATTTCTTTGAATCCCTTGGTTTATAGTAGGGGAAACTGGGATGTATGTCTGTTAAGCAGTGTACATGCAACATCAGAGAGAAGACAGGAGGAAGGCCAGACAACAGAATCCTGACCCAGTCAGAGGGTAATGAGAAAGGTGGACTTGGACTTCAAAGTTTGAATTTGAGTCCTGACTCTGTTTCCACATAGCAGCAGGGTCCTATATGTACGAAGAGCTTCACACTTGGTTTAAAGCTCTGCTGTTGCCACCTCCAAATTCTTAGATTTATTTTTTGTTTGTTTGTTTATTGATTTATTTATTTACAAGAGACTCTTCATTTTCAATTTGCGTGGGACCCTGCAAATTATGTAACTGGTCCCATCTAGCAGTATGGGACCATAAGCACATCAGTGTACCTCTCAAAGCCTCAGTTTTCCTCATCTGTAAAGTGGATAATAATTATGCACAAGACAAAATTACTAAGTGAAAGTAATTAGAGGGAAACACTATAAATGATAAAGTGGTATGCAAATATAGGACAAAATTATTAGCTTTTCTGAGCTGCAGCAGGTCTTACCTAGCAATATTTTCCACGTGTTTTTCCTGGAAATTAATGGGGCTGCTTTTATGTTTTTTGCCCACAGTGCTGTCATCCCTGATTTAACTTCACACTGTCTTATACAGAGCTGCTGCACCACCACATGGAAGTTTTTTTTTTTTTCTTCCAAAAAGTGCAGCACTGAAGGTGGAAAGAGTAAGAGGAGGCAGTTATAGTCAGAGGAATCTTTAAGATACAATAAATAATTACACTTTGGAGTGAGGGCCTCAGCAGAAGGCCACATTCAGAATGATTTAAGGGCAGCAGTTAATAGCAGTTTTTCTGCTAGGTGCTCGAGCATGAAGGTCAAAAAAGCAAAACCTCTGGCTATAGCTTTTATTTACCCAAGCATATTTGGAGTTAGAGTGTAGCTGATAGAGTTTGGATGTCCCCACCAAAACTCATGTGGAAATCTGATCCCCAATGTGGCAGTGCTGGAAGCTGTTTGAGCCATGAGGGCAGATCCTTCATGAATGGATTAATGCTCTTCCTAGGTGGGAAGGTTAATGAGTGAGTTCTCGCTCTATTAGTTCCCACGAGAGCTGGTTGTTTAAAAGACCTTGGCACTTCCCCTCTATCTTCCTCTTGCTTCCTCTCACCATGTGATCTGCTTGTGCCTGTGGGCTGCCTGTCACTTTCCACCATGAGCAGAAGCAGCCTGAAGCCCATGGCAGATGCAGCTGTCCCAGAATCATAAGCCAAATAAACCTCTGTTCTTTATAAATTACCCAGTCTTGGGTATTTCTGTTATAGCAACACAAAACAGACTAATACAGTAGCTTTTGACAGGAAAGGATGTAGATGTATAAGCTTGCCTTGAGTACCCTGGTTCTCTTCTTTCTTTTTCCTTTTCCCACATCAGTGGGGTCTCATTGCTCAGAGATGGGAATGAGCAAACAGGGATGCTCTGCGTGAGACACCCTGAGGGCAGTACTGAGGCTGAGGATGGTGGGCCAGCCTCCAGGGCCCTATGGGGGTCACTGGCTTCATAGCACAGATATAGGGAATGCTGTGATGGGGAAGGGGGCATAGATGATAGAGGAACATTTGAGAAAGACAGCAAGGCTTCTGTTAATCTATTTCAGTGCCTGCAGTCAATAAGCATGAAGTGAAGACTTCACTGAACATGGTATGGAGGAAATCTGTTACCATCAATGCTGGCTATAGACATCAGACCAGTGACAAGAGAAAGCAAGAAATATTACAAGATTTGTTTGAAGAATGTGTGCTAATTGAGGTCATTTGTGAGATTCGTAAAACTATGAGTGATTAGTCACCTTTCCCCCTATACATATGTGCACAGTAAGCATTATGAATGTAGAAAATTGAGTTTATTTTAGATTTTGATGCTGATATCCAAATTACTGCACTTTCAGTCTTTGATTGGTTTGTGTAGCCTGTTTATCTGTTTAGGACTCATTAAAAACCAGGGAAGAGTCGTGTGGGGATATGGACACTGCTGAGTATGTTATAAAATCTAAAGAACAGGGTACAGAGGACCAAGTGGGGTGGGCAAGTGGGTCTATTAAGAAGACCTTTGAGAAACTTTGAAAGCCATGAAGCATAGGAAAGGAAATGCTTAGAAATTCCAGATGAGGAGAGCTTTTTTGCTCTTTTTTCACATTGGACTGTATTTAGCCCCGTCAATGTCACCAAAGTGAAAAACCACTGGAGAAGAAGAGAGATGGTTTTCAGATTCAGAGGCCACTGTCAATCACATCACTGGACCCTGCAATCGCCTCGCATCCCCCACATTAGGGGCGCTGGTGACATGTGTCTGTCATCCCCCCAACACGTTTAGCAGGCCTAGCCCAGCACTGGGAAGGATGAAGGGGATCTGAATCCTATAGGAGTCTGCTCTTCAAAAACACCCAGTGACAAACAGTCCTAGGAGGATGGTCTCAGGGAAATGTGTAAGACTGAATTTTTCTGATTTACCTTCTCTGTTAATCAGGTCCCTTTGCAACCACAGGAGACTTTTGGGAAAAAAATATCAGCTTATTTCTCTCCTGTCATATGGAGTGTAGTTTTTTGAGATCTCATTATATATTCCTTATGTATCCTTAAATACATACTCTAGAGATAAGACCAGTTTCTGGAAGGGGTGATACTTGGAGTCTTCCAGGCCTGGGTTAGAGGGAGGAAAGAATTCTTCCCTGACCTAAGAAAGAAAATTCCTCCCAACTTCTTTTCTGGCTTCTATGAAAAGGCTCCCAGCACAGAAAGTTCATCAAATTCACTCTCTTTTTGACCCTCTCTCTGAGGCTGTCTTGACTAATAAGGTAGTTGCTGGTCTGTGATTCCACACAGACACACACAAATCCTTTCTAAGGAGTCTGGTGGGAATTTCAGGCCTGTCCCTGAATTTGGGTGATAACTCAGTGACTAGAACTAGCTCTATGTTCAAGGTTGGGGATTTTATAATTCCAGAGGTTACTGGGGCAACCATTTCTGGAAAATAAACGTCTTTGACAGTATACAGGATTTCTTAGATAAGTGCACTACATTGACGCTGTGTCTTGATAAAACAGCCTTCTTCTCCTTCTTCTGCACATGGGACAGGATCGTACTCATTTTTCAGGCTTGGCCGAGGAAGTACAGGACAGAGTTTTAGTGGAGGAATGTACTGCTTTAGGTGTGCATTTGAGCCCAACCTCTCTTGACTTTGCACATCTCTGTGTTGTTGTTGTTGTTGTTGTTTTGTGGTTCCCCACGTTTCCATCTATGATTCTCTTGCACCTGAATTTTGATGACTAAATGAGGTAGAGAAAAAAGGAGGCCAACAGGTAAATGATTCCCATCTAGAGATCTATAAGGGTAATTAGAGGGCCCACGAGCTATGGTTACTATGTTAAGCATGAAAAATATATATTTATGTGAGGAAGGGTAACAGCTTACTAAAATGTCTGCATGTTTCCTTTCTCTTGGAATTAAATTGTCCCAGTGTGGCGATTCTGATCACATGAAGCCGGTCAGAAGGTGTGATTGGCTTTGACATCAGTGCTACATCTTTTTCCATAGCACTTTGATCTACTAACATATTACTTATTTATGGTATTTATTGTATTGTATTATTCTCCCCCTCTAGAATGAAAACTCTGTGAAGACAGGGGATTTTAAAATATTTTGTTTATTGTTATAATCCAAGCTTCTAGGATGATACAATGTTTATTGTGCAAAACAATGAAAAAATGGGTTTATATAGAAAGTTTCCATTCGATTATTTGTTGTAGAGTACCTCTTCTGTTCTACATCTTCTTCTTGTCACAGAATGGGTACACAGAATTTCAGGGATTATTTTAATGCCCCCACCTACCTATATTAACTGCACAGAATGACACTATCCAAGGAAGCCACTAATAGAGGCAATAGAATGTCAGGGAAAGAGCACAGGCTGGGGAATTTCAGCTCCTTCAATAACTCGTGACCCTGGGTCAAGTGCATATATCCCCGAAGCTCATTTTCTGCATCTCTAATGAATGATAACAATACCAACTCTACTGAGTCTTTGAGAGACTAAAATGAAATAGTATGTGCAATAAGCACCTAGCTTAATAATAATCATTAAGCAAGTGTTAGTTCCTCTCTTCTTACTTTGACAGGTGATAAAACCAAGGGGGGAACAATCTATAAAATAATGCATTTTGGTAGCAACAGCTCCTGGTGGGGGAGAGGATGTAAGCATTATTTCTTTTGAGAATTCTTGACAATTTCTTACTTATGAGTACTTAAAGAAACCATATCATCACTAAAAATTGTTCTCAGGCCATTAACCTACCTTATCAGGGGCAACTAAAAATATCCTTGCTTGATTATTGAATTGTTACAGCTATTATTCATATGTGTGTATGATACCCCTTCCTTCAACTAGATTCTAAACACTACCTGTATCCCCTATTGTGCCCTATAATATGTGTTTTGTGTAGAAGGGTTCAATATATTTCATTCATAGGTTGTTTAGGGAAGACTCTCCATCATTTTGTTAAACTTTACACTCTGTGCTTTATGAGGAAAAGCTCCTCTCAATCCCAAGGCATAAAACCCATTGGCCTTATATCTGGCCCTCTCGTGGGAATTCTGGGTGACATTTACACAGTGAAGACAGGTGCCCCACTTCTCCACCCTCTAGGTTGCCTGGGCCTCAGGATTCATGGCTTCCCTATTTCTAAGCAAGCTCCCTGGGAGCTGGTGCCAAAGGACTGTCAGTGTATCTGGGCATCTTCCCAAATCTTAAACACAACTGGAAAAACATAGGCTCTTCTGGGGATACAATTGACTAGCTGACATTAAGCAAACTGCTGGGAGTTGATGACAAAACGATGTCTCAAGGTTCCAGCTGAGGCATAAAAAGAGACCTCAGGGTCTCTTTACACAGGTTCACTGTGTAAACGTCACCCAGAATTCCCACGAGGGGGCCAGATATAAGGCTAGTGGGTTTTATGCCTTAGGATTGAGAGGAGCTTTTCCTCATAAAGCACGGAGTGTAACAGCCTAGACACTAACCCAGTTCTTCTCTGGTGTTGTCTGAGTCCTATTTTCAAAAGCATCTCCCAGAGAGCTTTTAAAATGTAGATTCATCGGTCCAGACCTAGACCTGCTGAATCAAAATGTCCACATTTAAACAAAACAAAATGAAACAACATCAATAACTAAACCTCCCCGGAAGATTTTGGTGCAGCCAATCCAATCCATTAGTAATAGAATCACTAAATTGTTCTCCACCTATTGTTGACGATAGGTGTAAATGCACCGGAGTGTCCTGTGTAGTTGTTTCCTGCAGATACACATCATATCCTTAATTAGATGGAAAACCGAGTGCTTTTGCACATCTTGTGTCTGTTGCTAGATTGCCTTTCCTCTCTCTGTCTCGTGAACCCTCATTCATTATCACAAGGCTCTGTTCGCTTCTAATCTCCTATGTGAAGCCTTTCTCAGCTGCCCTGGAGAGAACAAATAGCTCCCTCCACCACATTTTCATTTGTATTATTTCTCACCATTTCTGCACTTTTCAAAAATATTTTCAATCACTTGTTTACCTATGTCTTTCCTCACTAAACAGCTCTTCAAAGGGAGGGATTGCATCATTTTCATGCTTATGTCTCCTCTAGCATCTGCACAGCAGTTCCTGTCAATGCTTACTATTTAAATGGATGGATCAGCGAATGAATGAATTTTGGGGTCAATGTTTAATTAATTAGAACAATATTTATTTTTCCCAGGAGAAAAGAGCTCCAAGAAAAATACTGGGCTAGTATTTACACCATGGCTTTCTCATGGCTGCTCCTATCTTCACCCGCCCCCATGTTGGCAGATCACCACACTGTAGGCAGAGAGAATAGCAGGGTCCAGAGAAGTGACAGCAATCCCAAATCAGAAAATTTGCCTTCTGTCTGTAAGCTACAGCCGGTTACCTGGGGAACCAGATTTATCTCCATGTCCTCAATACAGTACATCTCAATGAGGGCACTTTTAATAACCAATTGATGTGTAATTGCCTGTATAAATTATGTATCTCTTATGCGGCTCTGGTGCACTGAGTGAATCATGGAAGAAACCACCTCTCAGAACTATTATATGGCTGCCACGATGCAATTTGAGGGTCCTTCAGAGAGTTTTAAAGGGGACCTGATTTACTTATTTTGGTCTTTTCTGATATTCTTTAAAGAGAAGATGGAAAAGGAAGAAGAGTCACTGGAATCTGCCAGCTCTTGGAACAGACATGTAGAATATAGAATTGAACAGAAATATAGAAACAACAGAAATATAGAATTGTGGGATTTCAGTCCTAAAAGGAACTTGGGGGTCAGCAAGTCCCAATTTCTAACTAATGTTTTAATAATCTGAATAAAAATTATGTAAGTGGGTATTTGGCCTCTGCTTAAGTATCTTCAGTGGTGTGAGGTAGGGTTTGGAGTAGGAAAGTCCAGGCCCTTGCAGTGAGACTCATGAGAGGTCAACACTGTAGGTCCGAAGAAGAGACAGTGTCCCCAGGCCTCCGTTTCTTTGAGAAAGGAGTGTGGTAACGCTTATCTCGTTGGGTTCCCATGACAACTACATGAAAAGGTGTATAATGAGAATAATATTTTGGAATTATTAAGTTTATACTAATTTTCGTCCTCTCCATCTTCCCAATCATAAGTCATGTTCCGCTACAACCATTTTGCTCTTAGGACCATTGAGAACAGGGATGTGAAAGCCACCTCTTGAGGAGGAGGTCACGTCACAGGGAAAGTCACCTCCATCAGGGAGGGGGAGAAAAGGAAGCCCTCCCAGTTTCAAGGGAGGATGTGAGAGGCAGAAGAGGCAGGTTTATGGGGAGCAGGGGGTTCCATATTTGATCCCTCCTTTAGAGAAAGTCCTGGAGGATGGAGTTAGGTGGGTTGAGGGGAGAGCTGAAGACCCTTGCTTTGTGCACATTCTGGGAGGGGCTACAACATGGTGTAATCTCATGCCAAAGGTGGGCATCAGTAGGGTGAAAATAGAAATCAGCACATTCGGGCAGAAGGAGACACGAGTGAGCCTTCCTGGCCTTCTGTCAGCTCCTCTGGAAGGGGCCTGTGGGCCTCAGGAAGAGTAGAGGTGGCTAATTTCCAAGCTTCAGGGCCTGCCATGGAGAAGCTGAGTCTAGCCAAGAGATGCCCCATCACCTCTCCACTGCAAGGTGTTTGGCCTAAACCTCACGAAGGATGAAGAATGTGGCCAAAGCCCAAAGGGGGCCTTGGTACCAGGAGGAGACCAAGTGGGTCTGGTCACCAAGGTGGCCCAGCAAACAATAAAATCACAAGCAGGACTATATTAAAAATGAGAACATGAGGCTTGGCTGGATGCACTAACTTGAGAAAGGCTATGCACATGGGAAGTCATGGCCAGAATCCTATCCTAGGTCTAGACAGCTATTGTGCCTTGGATAGAGCATTCTGGGTACAGCTCTCTAGAGAGTTAAAAGCCACCTATCTGTCTATCACACAGCCAAATTTTCCGACTTCTCTGAGAGGGACATTGTGAGAAGAGGCAGGTGCTCTGAGTCCCTTGGACAACGGACAGACACTCTCTCCTTTTCTTCTCACTGTGAAGTGGAGCTGAGTATCAGATAGAGTGAAGGAGACCTGTTTTATTTATGTCTTAGTGTATGACACTGTGCTAAATGGTAAGCAAGGACAGCTCCTTAAACACAGTCAACGCTCTCCAGGAACTCAGAAATATATTGCCAGTGTCACTGACACTTACAGGTACAGATCCTGCAGAGAACTAAAAAATAAAAAACAAACCAAAAAAACCAAAAAACAAAAAAACCAGCAACAACAAACAAACCATGAATGCCAGATATCCATGTGTTACAGCAAGATGCATTTATCACATAAAACTGTCAGGTGTGAGTGAGTCCATATCAGCGAGGCAGATGACAGTCTGAGGGTCAGGATAGCACAGAGACAAAGAGTGTGGGTGTTGGAGACAGTTTGAAGTGGTCACTTGCTGGTTGTGGGACCTCAGGAACTTTCTCCATCCCACTAAGCCTGTTTCCTTGTGTGTAAACAGGAGCATTTTTAGGTCCTCATTAGGCTGTTTTGTAGGTGAAATGAGAAAGTGCATGTAAAATACCTCTCCAAAGTGCTAGCACGATGTGAACCTGGGAACTGTAACTGTGAGTATTGTTGTGACTGTTCTGACCCCTATCATTTGTTAGACTTTTGAAAGTTCTGAAAAGGCCGTCAGCCCTTTCTTGATCCATGAGGAGTAAGAATTTCAGAGGGAGTCTGTGTTTTCTCCCAGGCTTCTCCGAAGGACAGATGCGGAAACATCTCCACAGCCCTCTTCCTGGACTCAGTGCCTAGGCATCCAGCTGGGAGACTCTGCTCCTGGTGGCACAGGGGGCGTGCTCCAGCCCTACCCCGACTGTGGTTCCATGCGAGGTCAGAACCGTGCATGGGGCGGGCGGCACGGCCCTTCCACATCTGCAAATCTACCTCCTTGCCCACCACCACCTCTCCAGAAACGAGGACCTTTAATTTTTCTCTACATGAAGTCCTACTTTGTTTGAAATAATTTTTTTTACATACTTCAATCCTTTCAAACAAGGCTCCTAATGTAAAACTCCAAAAATTACGAACAGGGATAATTTGGTATGTCATGTTTTGATACAATAATAATCTAATTTTATACCTATTTAAATTGAAGGCAAGCTAAATTCAGTCATTTTAATTACAGTCATTGTAACTCTCAGATATTCATATTTTGTCCTAATTATCAAGTATTTTAATATGAATAAATAGATAATGCCGGGGACTCTGTTCTTTTACACCTTGAGTTGAAATTGCCTTTCTTCTTGAATGGTCCTGAAAGTTATTTTCTAAGACCTTTTAATTTTCTTGGTAACTTGCTAAGACCTTGGCTCTTAACCTTAGTGCCCTAGATACAACGAGGATCACCTGAAATTGTAAAATGAGTAGAGATATTTGAGTAAGAGGTTCCTAAGTGCCTTGAGAGGGTCCCTGTAAAACTGAATTCAGGCCAAAGTCTGAATAAGGGGCTGGTAAATCACTTAGGATGATAAAAGATGATCAGGGACTTCCCTGCCATGTCTCTCTGAATTAATTAATTATACTCTTGTGCAATTTCCTGGCACCTGAAGTCTTTAAGAACTTAGAGTTGAAATCTAGTAATACCACAGAAGCTAGTTTGGATTTTTTTTCCTTCCCTTTGCCCTGATACCTTCTGAATTGAAAATTATGAATACTAATAGCTTCTTTTATTTGAATGTCTACTGTTTGCAGGAATTTTACATCTAGTATCCCTAATTCTCATAAAAATTCTTTGAAGTGGGTCTTAGTCCTTTGTGGGGGGGTGGGGAAAACCCAAAGCCATAAAAATTAATACAAATTTTCTACAGTTTCATATCCAATTATCCACAGAGTTACAATTCAAACCGAGAAGCTCTGCTTTTCCCTCGGTTCTCAGCTAGGCCCAAATCTCCATAAAGCAGCATCCCAGCAGAAATTCAAGTTTACTGAGCTCTCGTAAACTTGAGAGCTGGCTCCCTGTAAGCTCCTGTAAGGGCTGAGGGTAGAGGGTGGAGCAGACATGGAGGCTGCTGGATGGTTTTGGAAACTCCATCTCTCTGTTGCAGATCATGATGGCTCATCTCCATGCAAGCTGCCCCAACACAGAAGGGCATCATTTTCCTGCAGCTGAGCCTCTGGACAGCCAGCTGTGGTGACAGCTGACTTCCAAATGAAAGGAGGCAGCCTGGCCTTGAGAAAGGAAGGCTAAAGTGCTTTAAGCAGGTTGGCAAACTCTTTCTGAAAAAGACCAGGTAGTAAATATTTTAGGCTTTGTGGGCTGTACTGTGTCTGCCACAACCACTCAAGTCTGCTGTTGTAGAGAAAACCGATGTAGACTATATAAATGTGGCTGTGTTACAATAAAACTTTATTTATAGATACTGAAATTTGAATTAACGTAATTTCCATTGTCATAACATTATCCTTTTGATTTTTTCCCCAACTGTTATAAATGTAAAACCTCTTCTTAGCTTACTGTCATCTTAGCAGGAGGGGGCCACTTTAAAAAGAATAAATTGCTAACAGCTCTGTAGCCACTGGTCTTCTCCACGTGTTGTACTCTCTCTGCCTCCAACAAGAGGTAAACTTTGTGTCTCCAGGTATGTTTTTTTCTTTACAGCGTAATATAACACAAGTATGAAAAATAAAGCATGTGCATAGTTTAACACATGATTTTACAACTAATACCTATGTTTATATCTTGAACAGAGAAATAAATAAAAATATAACATTGCTAACACCTTTTCCACAATGTCATTCTAGATTTAGTGTTAATTATTTCCTGCTTCCTTTTTAAAACATATTTTACCTGTATATGCATCCCTTAAAAATTATGTGTATGGATTTCTTTTGCGCACCATATAATTACAATCGTATTATACGTATTTTTTTCGAGCCTGACTTTTTTCATGGAGTTCATGGTATCCTAAGCTCTTTTAGCTTTTGGCAATTTGGTGGTATCTCATCGTGGTTTAATGGTATTTTACTATGGTTTTGATTTGTTTTTCCCCAATCACTAATGAGATTAAATACTTTTTCATATGCTTATTAATCATTTGGATTTCTGCTTTTGTAAAGTGCCTGTTCACATCTTTTATTTCACTTCATAGTTTCTGTGTTATTTTTTTCCTTCATTTGTGTACATACCCCTTGTCACTATATAAATTACAGAGATTCTACTATTTTGTATAGTGTTTTTCTTTTTACTTTTTTTATGGCATCTTTCGATGGACAATATTCACTTGTATTGATATACCACATTTTGGTCATATATTCACGAGTTGATTGGGTATATGGGTTGTCTCCACTTCTGAATATTATGAATAATTCTATTGTAAACATTTGTGTAAACATTTTTTTGTGTGCTTATTTTTATTTCTCTTAAGTATATGCTTGTATTCAGGAGTTAAGTATCTGGGTCATATGGTAACTGGATGTTTAACATTTCGAAAAATGCCAAATTAGTTTTCAGAGTGGCTGCACAATTTTACATTCCCAACAGCAACACAGGAGGAGATGACCACAAAGCTTTTGTTCATTATTCCATGATTGTATTATATTACATTAATTGATTTGGGGATGTTAAACTCACCTTGCATTCCTGGGATAAATCTCACATGGTTAAGGTGTATAATCCTTTTTATGGAGAAATAGAAAAGTAATTGATGGGGTTTGGATGTGTTGTCCCCTCCAAAACTCATGTGGAAATCTGATCTCCAATGTGGCAGTGTTGGAAACTGATTGAGTCATGGGGGTGGATCCCTCATGAATGGATTCATACTCTCCATGGGGGAGGGGAGATTAATAAATGAGTTCTCACTCTATTAGTTCCCGCGAGAGCTCGTTGCTTAAAAAGACCCTGACACCTTCTCTCTCTCTCTCTCTCTCTCTCTCTCTCTCTCTCTCTCTCTCGTTTCCTCTCGCCATGTGATCTGCTTGTACCCTCTGGCTGCCTGCCACTTTCCACCATGAGTAGAAGCAGCCTGAGGCCCATGCCAGCCGCAGCTGTACCAGAATCGTAAGCCAAATAAACCTCTCTTCTTTATAAATTACCCAGTCTCAGGTAATTCTCTTATAGCAACACAAAATGGACTAAAACAGTAACTAAATCTTTTCTTTTTCTCCTTGGTCAGTCTGGATAAAAGCTGTCAATTTTTTGATCTTTTCCAAGAGCCAACTTTTTATTTTATTGATTTTTTTGGTATTGTTTTTCTATTCTGCATTTTATTTCTACCCTAGACATTTTTATTTCCTTTTTACTTCTTGCTTAGAATTTTATTTGCTCTTCATTTTCAACTTTCTTATGATATAAAGTTAGGTTGTTGATTTAAATTTTATTTTAAAGGGGTGTTTGCAACTATAAATTTCCTTGTGAGCACTATTTAATAGCATTTCATGCATTTTCAGTTATGTTGTGAATTTGTTTTCTTTCATTTCAAGTATTTTCTAATTTTATTTGTGAAATCTTTAACACGTTGGTTATTTGGGATGGTTACTTCCACATATTTATAAATTTTCCAGATATCTTTCTGTCATTGATTTATAATTTGATATATTTCATTCCATTGTGATCAGAGAAAATACTTCATATGATTTCAATCCTTTTAAATTTATTGAGGCTTTTTTTTTTTTTTTTTTTTGCCTAGCATGTGGTATAAATTGGATAATATTCAACGTGTATTTGAAAAGAATGTGTATTCTGCTGCTGTTAGATGAAGTGCTGTGTGGATGTCTGTTTGGTCTTGCTTGCTTGCAGTATTGTTTTGTTTTCTTTTGTTTTGTTTCTTCTTTGTTTATCTTATGCCTAGTTGCACCATCCATTACTGAAAGTGAGGTACTGAGGTCTTCAATTCTTATTGCTGTGTTGTCTATTTCTCCCTTTGATTCTGCCACTTTTTGCTTTATTTTGGGGGGACTTTGCTTGTAAGTACATATGTGTTTATTAATATTACTGATTGACTCCTTCATCATCATAAAATGTCCTACTTTATAAAATTTTTTGCTTGTCCTTTATTTTTTCTGATATTAGTCACTGTCTGCTTTTTGTTGTTTGCATGATGTATCTTTTTCCATTTTTGTACTTTGAATCTATTTGTATCCTTGATTGTGAAGTGCATCTTGCATATAGATGGGTCTTGTTTTTTTATTTTTTTATTCAATATAGCAATCTCAGTCTTTTGATTAAATTATTTAATCCATTCACATGTAGTTTTGCTTTTGATATGGTTTGATATACACTGGCCATTCTACTTCTTGTTTTCTATAGTATTTATGTATTTTTTTGTTCCTCTGATTCTCTATTATTGCCATCTTTTTTATTATTTGGATTTTTTTAGTGTAATACTTTAATTTCTTAAATGATTTCTAAATTGTTTTTAAAGTTATTTTCTTAGTGATTCCTCTGAGACTTGTAGAATGCATCTTAATTTATCATAATTGATTTTAGATTTATACTTAGTTCCAGTATATATAAAAATTCTACTTCGATAGAGCTCCATTCTTTTCCCTACCTTTTTTGTTTTATTATTGTCATACATATTAAGTTTATATGTTACAAATATGACAGTACTTTTTATTACATTATACAATCTTATGTCTTTTAAAATGGCTGAGCAAAGAAAACAATGAAAATATAAATTCATACAGGTTGTTACGGGTTCTGGTTCTCTCCATTTCTTTGACATTTTTTACTCCAATACATCTTTGTTCCTACCCACCTCCTTTGTGCTGTTGTGATTGAACACTTTACATTTTTATATATTATAGGTTCAACAGTACACAGAAATGCAATATATTGTGTTCTTTTTTAAAAATTAGCCAAGGGTAGAAAGGAAAAGAAATGAACAATTATATTATTTTTAGTGTTTATCTAAACAATTACATTTACTGGAACTTTTTGTTTTATTATGTGCATTTTAATTACTATCTGGCATCACTTTGCTTCCAGTTTAAAAAACTTGTTTTTATGTTTCTTGTAAGGCAAATCTGGTGCCAATGAGTTATCTTGGTTTTACTTTATCTGGGAGTGTCTTTATTTTGTCTTCATTTTTAAAAAGATAGTTTTGCTAGATATAAGACTCTTGGTTGACAGGTTTTTACTTTCAATATTTTGAATATGTCAACCCAATACTTTCTGGCCTATTTTTTTGTTTTTTTGTTTTTTTTCTAAAAAGAAGTTAGATGTTAATCTTGTTGGAGTTCACTTGTACATAATGAGTCATTTTTTTCTCTTAAAGCTTTCAAGATGTTCTCTTTATCTTTTTGGCTTTTATCATTTTGACTATAATGTGCATGTGTGGGTGTAAATCCCTTTGCAATTTTCCTGCTTGGAGTTTATTGAACTTCTTGGATGTGTAGGTTGATATTTTTCATCAAATCTGGCTAGTTTTTATTCACTATTTCTTCAAATATTTTTTCTTCCCCTTCCTCTCTTTACTTCTGGCACTCCTATTATGTGTATGTTGACATGTTTTGTCTCATGTTTTAATGAGGATCCTTCATTTTTTAAATATAAGCTTTATTTTTTAGAGAAGTTTTTAGTTTATGTCAGAATTAAGCAAAAAGTTCAGAGGGTTTTACATACCCCTGCACCAACCCACCCACCCACACAGCCTTCCCAACCATCAGCATCCTGCACCAGAGTGGTACTTTTGTAACAATTAATAAACCTATATTGATGCATCATTATCACTCAAAGTCCATTGTTCATATTAGGGTTCACTCTTGCCATTTTTTATGGGTTTTGACAAATGTATAATGACACATCTCTACCATTATAGCATTATAAAGAAGAATTGCATTGCCCTAAAAATCTTCTGTGCTCTACTTATCCATCCCTCTCTCTCCATTTACACTGGGCACAATAATGTTTTTACTGTCACCATGATTTTGTCTTTTCCAGAATATCGTATAGTTGAATGCATATGGGATGTAGTCTTTTCAGATTGGCTCCTTTCGTTTAGTAATATGCAGTTATGTCTCCTCTATGGTTTTTGTTTGTTTGTTTGTTTGTTTAATGGATTGATAGCTTATTTATTTTAACACTAAATAACAGATCACAGTCTAGTTGTACCACAGGTTATTTATCCATTCACCCACCAAAGGATATCTTGATTGCTTTTAAGTTTTGGCAATTATGAATAAAGCTACTATAAACATCCAAATGCAGGTTTTTGTGTGGACATAACTTTTTAGCTCATTTGGGTAGAAACTAGAGACCACAATTGCTGAGTTGTATGGTAAGAGAGTGTTTAATTTTGTAAGAAACTGCCAAATTGTCTTCCAAAGTGGCTGTACCATTTTGCACTCCCACCAGCAATGAATAAAAATTTCTATTGTTCCACATCCTTACCAGTATTTGGTGTTGTCTGTATTTTGGATTTTGGCCATGCTAACAGGTCTGTAGTGGTATCTAATTGTTGCTTTAATTTCAACTTTCTTAGTGACATAGCCTGTTAAACATCTTTTTGTATGCTTATTTGCCATATGAATTTCTTCTTTGGTAAAGTGTCTGTTGAAGTCTTTTGCTTGTTTTTAAATTGGCTGGTTCATTTTCTTATCATAAAGTTTTCTTGTATATTTTGGTTAACAATCCTTTATCAAATGTGTCCTTGCAGCTATTTTCTCTCAGCCTATGATTTGTCTTCTCATTCTCTTGGCAGTTCTTTTGCAGAGCAGAAATTTTTGGTTTTAATGAAATCTAGCTTCTCAATTCTTATTTGTGTATTGTGCCTAAGAAGTCATCGCTCTACCCAAGGCCTCCTAGGTTTTTTCTTTTGTTATCTTCTAATAGTTCAATAGTTTTGCATTTTACAGTAAAGTCTACTATCCATTTTGAAGTGTGTGTGTGTGTGTGTGTGTGTGTGTGTGTGTGTGTGTGTGTGTGTGTGTGTGTGTGTGTGTGTGAAGGGCATAGGTTTGTGTCTAGATTCATTTATTTACATTTAGCATGTGGATATCCAGTTTTTTCCAGCATCTTTTGTTGAGAAAACTGTTCTTTCGTGATTGAATTGCCTTTCTTTCTTTGTCAAAGATTTATTGACTATATTTCTGTGAGTATGTCTTTGAGCTCTCTGTTCTGTTTCATTGATCTACTTGTCCATTCTTGTACTGGTTCCACACTGCCTTGATCACTGTAGCTTTGTGGTAAGTCTTGAAGTTAAGGAGTGTTAGTCTTCCAACTTTGGTTTTGTTTTTTTGGGTTTTTTTCCAATATTTTGTTGTTTTTGGTGTGTCTTTTGCCTGTCCGTATAAATTTTAAAATCAGCTTGTCAATATCCACAAAGTAACTTACTGGTTTTTTTTTTTTTTAATTGTATTGAATCTATAGATCAAGCTGAAAAGCACTAATATCTTAATAACAATGAGCCTTCCTACCAGTAAAAACAGGATATCTCTTCAATTATTTAATTATTTGATTTCTTTTTCAGAGCTCTTTTCATTTACCTTTTTTTCTCTCTGTTTTTTATAGATTGCATAATATCTTTTGATCTATGTTTAAATTCACTGGTTCTTTTTTGTCAACTCAAATCTATTCCTGAACCTCTCTAGCAAATTGTTTCATTTGGGTTATAGCCCTTTTCAACTCCAGAATTTCCATTTGGATCTTTTTAATAATTTCTACTTCTTCATTGATATTTGGTAATTTATTGTCAGCATACCTTCCTTTAATTCAGTATATATAGGTTTCTTTAGTTCTTTGAACATATTTATAATAACTGATTTAAAGTCTTTATCTTTTAATTCCATTATGTGTTTCTTCAAAGGTAGCTTCCGTTTCTAGCTTCTCCTTTCTCCCCCCTCTGTGTGCATCATACTTTCTTGTTTCTTTGCGTTTCTCATCTGTTGTTCTTGCTGAAAACTGAATATTTTAAATAATATATTGTGGCAAATATGCATACTGATTCTCACTCTCCTCCCCTAGGCATATTTTTGTTGCTTTTGCTTGGCCATTTTTTATTTGTTTACTAACTCGGCTGAGCTGTTTCTTTGAATACTTTTTCCCTTTATAATATGCAGCCTTTGATGCCCTCGGTCAGATTTGCCCCACTTTGTTTCATCTTTTAGCCTGGCTACAAAGGGTTTGCGTCTGGTTCACTTATTGCTCAAAGGTTGTGTGTAAGCTTCCTTAGCACGTTACATTTTCACCATCCATCGCTGAATGTGTTTGTGACTTAAAAGTTGCTTTCCCAGTTCTGGGAGTTTACATTTTTTGCCACATGTTCAACCAAGGACTTGTAATTGTAGGTTCCCTCTCTGATCACTTCTCAAGCAGCATAACTTTACACATTCACACAATCTTTTAAACTGCCAAGAAAAAGTGATGTTTTATTTCTATAGCTTCCTAGGAGTCTCCTCTGAGTCAGAGCAGCTTATTGTCCAGTCAGCATTTGGTCAGAGGTTGTGTTTAAACCCCTCGTGCCAATGAAGCATTCACCCTGTGTTGACGGATTCATGTGAGCTTTTGGGGTGCTTTGAAGTCTGCTCTGTATCCTGCCCTGATTGCTTCTGGGTTGATTCGGCCTTCCTGAATCCTGCAGGAACTAAAATCCCAAGAGGGCTCTTCTTGACTGTCTCTTTCCATGAACTTTCTATTAAACTTTTGCCTGTTTTGTCATTGTGTTTGATCATGAAGCTACCAGCCTTCTCTTAACTGTTCTTCCTGAAGATCTCCATTGTTGGTGCAATGCTCTTTGACATGGAGTTCTCCATTCTCTGTCTCAAATACAGTCAGTCCTGAACTGAGTTCTTTATTCTTATGGACTGCCTTCTCTGTGGGCAGAACCTCAGCAACCCTGCACCAGACCTGGGGGTATGGGCTTGCTTTCCCCACAATGACATCCTCACTCTGTAAGTGGGCATTGTGTAGGGGTAATGACAAGCTCCAGTCTTCCCAACTTGCCTCTCCTAGCATGGAACTTTCACCCTACGAGTTAGCTGGGGTGGAGGTGCTTTAAATCCCAGTACTGCTGGCCTGCAACAGCTACCTTTAAGCTTCCTGTCTATGAGTAGGAACTGTGAGAGGGAAGGGAAATTGGTCCTCTCTGCCATGAACAGAACAGAGCTTCTTCAAAATGGGGCTGGAGGGCACTGGGAGCCTGCTTCTCCTGGGGTAAAACCATAGTTCCAGATTGGCAGCTGGGGAAGAAGGATCCCCCATCTTCTTGGCCATCTTTGCATAATGGAGGGGACCCTGGGTGGAGCTTCCACAATACAGATCTGGGGAGGGCGTGAGTGAGTGCATATGGCTCAATAACTGACTTCACCATCCTACTGAGATTTATCAAATATTCTTGAGTGAATATTCTCCATTTGCTGCATGCTGCTCTTAGGATAATTCCAGAGAGTTTAAATATATTTTTGTTTGTTTTTAGCAATCTTTGATTTTTTTTTTTTTCCTGGGAAGATGGTCTGCTGAACTTTTTACTCTACTATTCTGGAAGTGCTGCTTCTTTGCTAATGGTTTTTAACTTGAATTTTATCAAATATTTTGTCTGCATCTATTAGGATAATCATAATTTGGTTTATTTTCTTTAACATTACTGGAGTTGGCAAACTACAGTTCATAGGGCAAATCTAGCCCACTGCTTGTTTTTGTAAGTAATATTCTATTGGAACTCAGACATATCCATCCATTTATTGATTGATTGATTGTCTATGGCTTCTTCTTGCTGCTATGGCAGAGCTGAGTAGTTGTGGCAGAGATCACATGGCCTTCAAAGCCTCAAATTGGCCCTTTAAAGAAAAGTTTGCTGACCACTGATTTACTCAAATAGTGAATTGCATTTTCTAAAGATATAGTAAGCTTATTTTCTGGGATAAATCGAAACTTGAGCATATACAGCCACACACACACTATATACATATATGTACATACATGTGGAGAGAGAAGGGTAGGGAGAGTGAGTGCACACATGTACATGGGCAGGACTTGGTTTGATATTTATTTCATTAGAATTTTTGCATCTGTATTCATGAGTAAGAAATCTATAATAAATTATCCTTTTAACTGCCCTTATTGGGTTTTGATATCAGGATAATGCTAGCCTTCCATTAGAAAGCATTTTGTCTTTTTCTATTCCTTGAGATATTTTGCATTTTATATTAAGTTTGAGGTTTTCTTACTTAAATATTGGCTATAACTCCTTGAAAAATCTATTTGATTCTGGAAGCTTTTCTGAACAAACCATTTTAGTAGAGATTAAGTTTCTATAATGTTCAAAGAGCTATTTAGATTTTCTATTTCTTCTTGAGTCACTTTTAGTAAATTATCTTTTTCTAGGAACTTTTACATTTCTTCTCAATTTTCAAACATATTGGTATAAAGTTTTTATAATATCTTATACTCTGTTTAATGACTGTTACTTGTATGGTATGCCCTTTCATATTAATTTCTTTTAATTTTTTATGCCTGCTCTGTTTTTACTTGAACAATCTTGCTAGAAATTTATCAGATTTACTAGTTTTTTAAAAATAAACAAATTTGGGCCTTGATTTTTCTGTTTTCTATTTATTTTTGTGTCTTCTTAACTTCTGTTCTTATCTTTATTATTTTCTTCCTTCTGTGGTTTCTTGGAGGGGGTAATTTTTGCCTTTATTTTTCTAACTTCTTGAGATGAATCAGTTGATTGCAAGATAGGGATGAACTATCACATGCAGTACCCAACTATTGCAAGTTTTAATAGTCACTACATACCCAACTATTGCAAGTTTTAATAGTCGCTGCGTAACACTGATCATCATCTTGTAATCAATGGATATTTTCTTGTGACTGTGTCTTCCATCTACTCAACAAATGCCACATATTTTATATTTTATCTATAAATTTATTTTATAACTTGTATTTACTTTTTATTACTTTAAGATTATAATTTTATAATATATGTACAGAAATAACCAGAGTGCAGCACCATTCATTTTGCAGCATGATCATACCTAGTGACCAGGGCACATCTAAGGGATCACATTACCATCACCCTTAACTCGCTTTTATTCCTGTCTCACAGTCATTTCTCTCCCCAAACCTCCCCCCCACCGCAAAAAAGCCTACTTTCAAAAACATTAATTTTTATTTTTATTTTATTTTTAATTTTTGAACAGGGTTTAATTTTTACAGGTTCCAATACTTAGTTAAATTTTTTACATGTTCAACTATCTATTCATCTATTTCCTCATTTTCTTAAATAGATTATTTACAGTTACTTGAAAGCCTTTTCTTCTAACCTCAATATCTGACTAACTTGTGAGCCAGTTTCTATTTGATCTTTTTTTCTCTTTCATTTATCAATTATTTGGTCCTGTCTATCCATATGCCTAGTAATTTTATTTTAAATGATGGGGATTGTGTTTAAAAACATTGCAGAAGCTCCAAAAGATATTATTTTCATGAAGAGTCAATTTACTCTTTCCTCTGCTTTGCATATAGAGGGGAAAGATGAACACCTTAATCTGATGAAGGACTAATTTTGGACAAGACTGGCTTGCAGCTTCAGTAATATCCAGTCTACCTTTGGTTTGGCTCTGCTTCTAAGCTCTCCAGAGCTCTCATTGCAAAGTTTAGAGTCTTGGTATTTTCCATTTCTAAAAAGAGAAATACTCTTTTTTAAAAAATTGAAACATAATTGATTATACATATTGGTGGGGTACAGAGTTGACTATCAGTATTGTGTACAATATGGGATGATGAAATCAGGATAGGTAGCATATTCATCATTACAAAACATACTCGTTCTTTGTGTCCATTAACCAATTTCTCCCTACTGCAGTTCTATCCAGGAAGATAAATATTCTTAATGATGACAATATATTATTTATAAAAAAATGGCTTTTTACCTATATCTTTTTCCTAGGTGTTACAGGATTAGATACAAGTCTTAGAATTTGAAATATTTCTTCTCCCCAAGCCATATGAATTTACTCTTCTTGTTATTAGCTTTTCTGAAAGCCAAAGTGACAATTCTAATTTTAATCAAGCTAATGATATTTATTATTTTGTATGCAAAAGGATGATTGTCATAGCAGGAATTCTTATGAGCATCAACAAACCTGGGCTCCAGCTTCTGTGGCTTTCCTGGACTGATAACAAGTGTTGCCATCTTGCCATAGCAGTGCAGTCACTCATGACCTGGCATCCAGCAGGCAACCAAGAAAAGTTATTTCAAGGATGATGAGATCACATGTATATTGATAATTTCCGACTCCAGCAACACAGCTATTTTTCTTTCTGAGTTAGCTTTAAGTTTTCAGAAAAAAAAAAAGACAGTTCTTCAAAATGGCACTTAATCACATTGGCCACATCAAGCATATGAAACCTCTATCAGATGCTCCTACAGTTTCTAGCTGTAAAAGACTATGACGCAGTCAGCTATCAGCTGGACTTCAGGCAGCACATCAGCTCAGGGACGGACTGTTGCCGAAGTTACCTTGACTGGTTAATCCTCCTACATGGGAATGGACTTTAAAATATCCAAAGAATAGAAAGATCCAGGGGAAACAATTATTTTTGTTTTTCATTTTAGCTGGGAAATTCCCTAATATCTTTTTGAATTGAAAGCTAGGTTCATTTTTCTTGTTATAAAAACTGAGTGTGCCATTTCATGAGTTTATAATGGTAGGATGGAAAAATTATATATCTGTTTATTTTTTTCTGTTTGTGTATGTGGGTGATTTAAGCTTTTGAACAGGTTCTACAATGTATATGCTAAGGCCAGGAAAAATCGGTATTTCTCAAACATTCAGGTCCATAGGAAAATGATTGTGATTATTATTCATTAAAGAAAATTGGTTCGTGAGAAAACATAACATGGTAACAGTGAAGCCCAACGCTCTTAA
Organism: Cynocephalus volans; assembly: GCF_027409185.1. Classification (NCBI taxonomy): domain Eukaryota; kingdom Metazoa; phylum Chordata; class Mammalia; order Dermoptera; family Cynocephalidae; genus Cynocephalus; species Cynocephalus volans. The sequence continues at coordinate 24,392,674 of NC_084463.1, forward strand.
AGTTTCAGAGTTTTATTGACAGCCTCCTACCAAATGCATTTGCGTGAGTGTGGGTGTGCACACACGCATATATGTGCTGCTCACACAGGTGCACTTCTCTAGCCTCTGATGCTTTCCATCTGTCAGTGAGAATGAATCTTTCCAATCATTTTTAAAACCGTTCTGTTTTTGTGAAGGTTTGAGCATGTACCCGGCAAAAGCTTGGCAGAAAGCATACGTTTCTTGCTCAAGTTCCTGAACACGACAGCTGTGCTTCTCTCACACAACTTGGGGAAATGTTCCCAGTCTTAATCAACTGGCACAAGGCAGCAGAGGGGCTAAATACAGCCTGTGTCACAGAGCAGCCATAAATGTGTCAATTTCTCTCTTCTAGATCCTCTACGTGGCATTCTCTCTCTCTTTTTTTTTTTAACCACCCCTCATTTTTTTTCAAAGTCTGTGTTACTTTTCTATCTGGGATCGTGCCTATTTTACAACACATATTGCAGTATTTTTGTCTTCTTAGTTATATAGAAACTCATAGTAAGTTAAGCAAATTAGTGTTCACTTTTCTCCCATATGATTCACATTAAACCTAAGAGGTAAAAAAAATAATCTTGCCTTCATTCTGGGATACCTCATAAATTCTCTGCAGTGTTGGCACAAGATGTACCTTTTGAATAATATCAATAATAATAAAAGTAATTGCAGTTGAATTTTAATGGTTATGTGCTACATTCTAGCTCTGGTATAAGAACTTGCATCAACTCTGTATGGATATAATTTCCAAACCAGCTAGTGCTGTAACTTGGCCTTCCAATTGTGGAAGCTGATAGCCACAATATTTGACCTCTTTTTTTCAAATTGTAAGATTTACCCACTCTTCCCCTCTGAAGTGGAACAGGACTTGCAGCCAGATACCTGGGTCGGAATTCTGCTGTTACGGATAACTACTTCAGTACCTTCAGAAATCATTCAACATTCCTTGAGCTTTTGTTGCTCTTACTGTAAAGTTTTGGCTTTGACTATTAAGGGTCCTTTAGTGCATCTTTTTCCCCCTGATTTTTATCTAATTATGGTACCTTAGATTATCACTTAGGAATTAATACAGAGTTCCTAATTATAAGATAATTATAATTTTTATAATTTTGACTCCAGACAAAATTGCTCTCAAAGATGCTCTCATTACTATTTATTTGCAAATATTATCTAAGACTCTTGCATTTATTTGTCAAGTAAATAAAACCAATTCCATAATAATTTATAATTTTTATAGTTAGAATATTTCCACTTCATATTCTCCTATTGAATATTTATCATCTGTGTAATTTCAATATGTCCACTGATCTTGGTCATTGAGTGGAGGCCCAAATGATAGCATATCACGTGATATTTCACTTATGAAAAACCTTGGCTACATCAGTATTTCTGAGTGTAATGTCACAAGGTGCTAAGAGCAAACAGGGTGATGATAGGTTGAGATATCTGAGAGTAAATATCTCTGATTTCAAAATGAAGCTTCTGATTTTTCTGGATTATGTTGTCTCTACTTCATTATATGATGTGGTTATTATGATGTTTAAAGGAAATGAAAATTAGAAGAGAATTGTGAAACATTATCATGGAAATAATTACTCTATTATTACAAGTCATGCTCAGAACACACATTTTGGAGTTAAGGTGGAGAAATCCACTAACCTGACTTCTATGATGTCCAGGGAAGCAACTTGGGGGAAAAAAGTTAAACTTATTTTAGTCAGACTGATTTTTTCCTCTTTTAAATTAATCTGAATCCCAAAACAGGGAAAGGGGATCCTGATACAGGCAACAGCTTACATACAGAGCATGCTGAGATTCCAGATTCACTCTGCCTTCTCAGGCACTGTGGTCAGTGTTCTGATGTTTGCTTCCAGCTCAGGAGCCAAACATAGCCCTTGATCCTGCACCTCTATCTCTCTCCTTGGCCAGTCTGGTCTGGTGATATGGAGATGCTACTACCACATGTTAGTTTGGCAAGATGGAGAAAAGAGAGACAGACCCAAGTCAAGAGCCATTTCTGTCAAAATGTTTTTTCCAGTAATGTGGAGGGGAGACTGAACCAGATCAGTTCCCATGAACTAAGGAAAGCACAGAGTTTATAAGACTTTGGGGGAGGGTGCAGATGGAGTAATGGGCAATTTTGAAATCAGTGGTATGCAAGGTGACACAGCCATTGTGGTCCAATGACATCTGGTAGGTTAAATCATAGGCTCTTGATTAGCCACTACCTCAGTACAAGGCTGAAGCCTGCAAGAAACAGCCCACAAGACATTCCCTTGATGATAATGGTAATGTTTCCCTCTTCCCAGGAGAGGATCTCAGTTCCCAAAGCAGAGAAGGGAAAGGAAAGGGGGAGAGGAGGGAAAGTGGCTTAACCTGGCTGTGCTGATGTTAAGCTAGCCACGAGGTCTAATATTCCTCCCTTTTATGTTTGGCAAAAAAAGAAAAAAGATGTGAATTATTGTTACTAGGGAGACCCCCAGACTGGGCATATGGATGAAGGTTTATCTTCTGTAACTTCATGCTGACAAAAGGGGTGACCAGGGCCTAATGATCTGGGCGTTTTCCTTGTCATGGTCTTTGAGGCTGGAGGAGATGATAGCTGGTGTCTCTCATCATCAGAATTTCAGTTACCTGCTCATGAGTTACTGTGGAGGAACCAGGAGAATTGTTGTAGAAGTATAGGCCCCATGGAGAGCAGAAGGAAGATTATTCCAAAGGGACTTAGGATGGGCAGTAAAATGGGTAATCCTTAGACCATCCAGTTGGAGTTTTTCTGATTGAAAAAGAATATAGTAGGGAATGATTAATCTACTTTCAGCCATTGGGTTATTTGAGTGGGTGAAAAGTCCCTGAAGCTTTCTTGTAGGTAGCAGTCCCAAAGAAAAGATAGAAGTATATCCTCAGAGACTAGGATTTCGGGTATTTGTAAGGAGGGATAGAATGAGATCATAGAAATCCCCTGCAGATGCCATACACATCAGCCAGGGACAGCTCATGGCTGGGTGTATGTCGGCTGGAGTATTTAGGCCTCTGTGGTTCTGGATTCTAACTTCTCTGAAGGTTCCTCAGGTATTCTTGTCCTGATAGAGGTGGGCATGAGAAGCTGAGAATGATATTTCTCAGGATGTCTTGAGAGTTTTTGAATTGAAGTCTGATACCTTCTTTAACCTGGAAAAATGAACCCAAGCACTTATGTCTGATAATTTTGTTGTAGTTGGGGTGGTGTTTAGCGATAGATGGAGTAGTGGTATCCCAGGCCTTGGGGTTAACTATATCAGGGGGTAGAGGGTTAGAGGGGAGAGGCAAGTCTGGGCAGCATAAGAGTAGAAGAGATTCAGGCAGGTTTGGAGTAAAGTATACGGATGCCTGGAACTTGGTGAGGTTGTCTCTTTCCAAAATAGGAGTAGAGCAATGTGGAATGGTCATAAACTGGTGCAGTGCATGAGAGGTATTCCAAAAAGAATACAAGGTAGAGGGGTGGTGACCTTTGGTTTGAATGGAATTCTTCTCACCCCTACAACAGAAATGGAGGAATCAAAACGTTGGCCTGAATATTCTGGAAGCACCAAATGTGTGTGGTCTCTGTATCCAATAAGAAAGAAATGAGCATACCTGCTACCATTACTGTTACCAGGGATTCAGAAGTGGTGATGGGCATGGCAGCAGGGATTGTAAGCCCTGGGCCCCATCAGTCATAGTTGCAGTCTTCAGTGGCTTGTCCCAGCAGGTCAGATAGCTCCAAACCAGGCTCAGTAGGGGTTTTTGGAGAGACTAGAGCGGGTCCAGAGACCCTTTTACTACAGTTGACTCTCCAACACCCCTTCTCACCACACAGGGGACAGGGCCCTGTTGGGACCTTGGGTTTGGACAGACACTTGCCTGGTGCCCTGGGTTACCACACTTGAAGCAGTTACCTGGGGTAGCAGTGGGAGGCTTACTCTGAGCCTTGCCTTGAGGTGTTTGCAGTTTCTGATTTTCCCAGATAGTGGCGGCCAGTAACTGGTATTTGATTTGGTCATGGTTTCATTTGGGGGTTTTAGATTCCTCATCTCTCTTTTGGGGTTAAGGTTGGTATATTATATTACAGCCTTGGTGAGTTGAGACATAAAAAGTGCAGGGTATTCATTAGGTCTCTGAGTAACTTTCTTGATTTTGTTTTAATTGACTGCTTTTAAAGCAGCCTTTTTCATCCCTTCTATGAGACATGTGAGCATGTGAGCTCTCTTGGAGATTTTAGTTGATAATTCCAATTTGGGTCAGTATATGGGATGGCTGCAGGACCCAGAGGATACTGAGTCAGGTCTTGAGTGTGTATGGTGTCTGTATGAGCTTGGGCTGCAGTGCAGACTTGCTCCTACTCCTCCAGGTTTAAAGTGGAAGAGGATAACATAAATGTCATGCCAAGTGAGAATTTTATATATATATATATATTGAGAAAGATCTGTATATATAATCTTAATTGCTTCTCTATTTGGTCCATATCAAAGGAAAGGGGAACATGGACCCAAATGATGTTTTCAGTTCCCAACACCTCCAGAAGGGGAAGCACAGAGGAAGAGAGGTGGGGGTTGTTTGCACGTTTCAGGGTTTTAGGTGAAAGGGAAGGTGACGTCCACATGAGCGAATTAAGGGAGGAGAAGGTATTGGGGAAGGGCAGGGAGGAGCAGTGGCAGGGGCAGGAGGTGGCACGGCAGTTTGGTCGTATCTGAAAATATGACATTCCAATTAAAGCCTTGGTAAAATAACCAGTGTGTCCAGTTGGGTCCTGTTCAAGAAGAACAGATCCTTATTGAACTCACATAAATAACTATATTGCCATAAAATAACAATACTTATGAATAGTCTTAAAATCATGGAGGGATCAAGTAGAGAGAAAAGTAAATGTTTTAGTTGTTGAAAAGAACCATAAATGTTTTAAAATAAAGAAATGGTAAAAACCCACCCATAATTTTTTCAGTGAATTTAGTTTTATGTAGTTAACCTTTGTTCTTTTGACCTCGGTTAGTAATTTTATAAATTCATTAGTGTTTTCATTAGAATAAGCTGTATCTGTTAGTTTAGGACATAACACTTTAAAATTATAATTGAGCCAAGATTATGACTGATAGTATTTATATCAAGAAATGGATTTCTAAGAACCTTACACAATTTTGGAACACATGTTCATATTTCAATGGTAGAGAGTGAGAGAGCATAAGAAATTATCTTGATAAAACATGGAATAAGTTTTTAAACATAAATTTACCTGTACAAACCATTATCACGACTTACTTGACTTTCTGTTTTTGTCCTATACTTGCTAAATAGCCAGTTATTTTACTTTAGGTCAAAAATACACTGTACCAGAAGCTTTTTTATGTAAAAATTATTATTTTTTTCCTTTTTAGCCTTCCTAACCACAACTACACCTTTATATCCATAGCTTTCTTCATATCACCTCTTCTCCTATATGCTTGTTTTTTCTCTATCAATGTTAAATTGGCCTCATTTGTCTAAAAATTATATACGGAATGATCTTTTGGTTTTGGCTGGGTTCGCAACTTAAAAGCCTCTAGTAAAGACAAATGTAATCCTGTTTGATTAGTAAACCCGAGGCAAAGATGTGTGCTGATAATTTAAAAACATTTTTTTTATATATATTCAGAACCTTAGGATCTAGTAAATGGGGGCCCATTTGTCAGAGCAGATTATACAAAGCCCAGTTTGAGCCTCAGCTATTTTTACCAAATAGATATTTACAGTCTCCCAGCCAATAACTTGGTGTATTAAGTAGTTTTCAAAGGTCTTTAGCAAAGGTTGAAGTTATAAGGCAGCAATCTTGAGTCTCCATGTATTATGGAAAATATCTTCCAATTTATTGTTTATTTTTTACAGTTTACATGAAAATTTTAAGAAGAAAACCAAATTTTAATTTTTGTACCAGTAAAAACTTTGACCAATCAAGATTCTTAAATGTAGGAAGTAAGCAATTTTGAATTGTTTTACATTAATATTTGTCAATAAAAACTATTCCTAATTTCTGAAGACATGTTTTTAATTTTACCAGATCCAAATATATTTAGTTTTCTTTGTATAAAACTAACATTTCTGTATTTTATCAATATAACATGACTTTAAGATTTTAAACTACTGAGAAGAAATTTTGGAACTATGATGATCTCATTTATAAGTATTTAACCTGTTTATATTTGTTTAATTTACTCATATCAAGCTACACCCTTATCAACAAACATTAACTAGGGCCTTTGTGATAGTGGACATAGGCCACCCTTCACTAGCCATCCTGGGTCACAAGTACCCATGTGGCATTCAGGGCCATGTGTAATCCAGAGAGGCCATGTGGCACTCAAGGCAGAGGGCAGCATTCACAAGATAATGTCTAAAAGATATTGTCTCTCTCAGCATGGCCGAGAGACAGAGCTCAGATAAAGAGGAGACATATTGGGTTTTGTACTGCAGCTGGTGGCCCATGTGCTGTGGACATATTATCTCTTTTGACATCACCATGGCCCTCTGTTTAGTGTCCAAAATTTAGAAGCTTAAAACCAAAGACAAACTAACAACAAGACATGTGAAGGGCATTGGGAGAAGCCGAGAAGCCAGTTCTCTTACAGCTTTTAGTTCTTAAATTAAGCAAGTATCAAACATACCACAAAATGTGTTGACCAAAAGACATATCTAGGCAAAATGTTCAAGTCAAATTCTGAAAACACATCTATTTTACCAACAATTTAAAAAAATTAAAGTCCCATAAACTTGAAAGGTATATTTATCTACTCAATGTGTGTGTATTATTTATAAGCCAATTTGGTACCATGCAGACAGTACAAACACACATATAGACATGAACATATAGACATAATATACAGCTTACGTACATATATATATGCAGACATAAACAGAAATGATAGGTTTTTATAGGTTTTGTTTAAAATATTAATGAGGAGACATAAAATAGAAAACTCACTAGTTTAAAAGGACAGTTGATTTTAAATTGTTTTTCTAAAAAAATGTCAAAGCTTATCTGTAAGGCTTCACCATGTTTTAGAGAAAGCAAAGTAACAAATTTACATTGCAAAGCACAAAGAATGTATGCCTTTTCAAAGAATTTTGGGTCTGTCAGGGGAGACACAGAGAAAGGTTTTAAAAAAAATGGATGTCAAGATCAAATAAAATCATAGAACTCCACCACAGGATTTTGGGGAGATACATAGATGAGCCTAGGAGAAAATTTAGAATTCTCTTCAAAATAACCAGCTGGATGCCAGAAAATTGTATTTGCAACCACCTAGTTAAACAGGTCAATGTGAGTGGAGTGTAGGATTGAAGTCAAAGGTGGAAGGAAGAGAGGAATTTTTAGAAGGAAATCATTTGGGGGGCTTGTGGTAGAGAAGAGGAATTTGGTGAGGGTTGCAAGCAATACACAGGGAGACTTGAGAAGAAAGGTAAACAAAGGCTTGGGCACAGGGGATTTTTGACCACTTTCCATTGCATTTGAATAAGTTTTTTTAAGTCTCAGAGTATTTGGAAATTGAGAATGCCATCTTCCAGCCATGGGTTTTCACTATCCAATTTGTATTGTGGCCAGGCAGTGTTGAAGAAGAAAATAAGTCATTTTGGGTGGATATCAGGTGAGAGTAGTATGAGAGACCTGATTGCCCATGAGGTGAAATGTAAATCTGGGGGTGTGAGAAAAATTCAGGTCTTTGAGATCCTTCAGCGAAGACCAGTCATCACTGTAAATCATTGAGGATCTGCGAGTGAGAGGCAAACCAATGACATTAGGTGTCCCTAAGTGTGGAGGTGCCTAGTCACCAGTGTGGCTGAGAGGAGAGCCACTGCCCCAGCGCTGGGGTTTTGAGGACAGTCCTGGACTGTCAGTGAACGGGATCCCATAGTGAGAGGGAAACAAGCATTCACTCACCTAAGCAGAGATCAGTAGCCAGTGCTAGATGGAGAGATGAGCAATAGAATGTGGTGGTGAAATGTGGCTTGCTCGAGTCTTTGGACAGGATAGATGAGGCAAAGTAGAAGAGAAAAAGAGATCTCCACCCTTTGGGGCACTGATTATTGGGGCAAACAATCCTGGGGCCTTTAGACTGTACTGAGGTGATGCTTTGGCCAACAGCCTTCAGTTGCCATCAGTTATGCTGCCTTTTCATGGGAGATCTCAGAGAGAGAAGAGAGGGAGTTTGAGGGCAGGCAGGGGTGGGGATGAAGGACCGCTCAGGATCTGGGAGTAAGCTTGACACAAGCTGCCGCTGCCCATCGCTTCCCAGGTTGCAACAGAAAGTCCTTTGCCAGAGTCCCAGACCCCATTCCAGGGGTGGGGGACAGAGAGAGAGAGAGAGAGAGAGAATGCCTTGCTGGGTTCATGGCCAGGGTGGCTGGAAGCCAAACTACCTGGTCCCACTGTTGGGTGCCAATAAATGTTAGGTTTGGCGAGATGGAGAAGAGAGAGAGAGACCCGAGTCAAGAGCCATTTCTGCTAAAAGGTTTATTCCACTAATGTGAAGGAGAGACTGAACCAGATCAGTTCCTGTGAACTAAGGAAAGCATGGGATTTACAAGACTTTTAGGGAGGGTTCAGACAGAGTAATGGGCAATTTCAAAATCAGTGGTATGCAACGTGACACAGCCCTTGTGGTCTGATGACATCTGGTAGGTTAAATCATAGGTTCTTAATTAGCCACTATCTCAGTACAAAGCATTCCAGCCTGAAGCCTGCTAGACACAGCCCACAAGACGTTCCCTTGATGATAATGGTAATGTTTACCTCTTCGCAGGGGAGGATCTCAGTTCCCGAAGCAAAGAAGGGAAAGGGGAGGGGGAGAGGGGGGAAAGTTGCTTAACCTGGCTGTGCTGATGTTAAGCTAGCCATGTGGCCTAATACCACAGAATCAAGGGGTGATCACAAATAGTGAAATAAATGAACAGGGTAAATATTCATACCTCTTGGGTTTAAGCTCCTAAGAGGTATGAATTACTCTTGGCCTTTGTGATTTACTAAATGAGACATATTGTGGCTATTTGACATTAGTTGTATATATATATTGAGCACCTGCTAGGGAGCAGATATTTTTCCAGGGAATACAGAGCATTCAGGTGATAGGTTGAGGTAATGGACTACCATATAGAATGTACACACATTGCTGATTTTTTTTTCCTTTTTTTTTTTTTTTTTTTTTTGTGACTGGTAAGGGGATCACAACCCTTGGCTTGGTGTCGTCCGCACCGCGCTCAGCCAGTGAGCGCACCGGCCATCCCTATATAGGATCCGAACCCGCGGTGGGAGCGCCGCTGCACTCCCAGCACCACACTCTCCCGAGTGAGCCACGGGGCCGGCCCCACACACTGCTGATTTTGAGGCAAAGTGATGGTGGTTAAGAAAAACTCTTTTCTTTCTGAGGTTAAACTAGGAGGTTGCTGTGCATGATGGAAATGTTTGAGATACACTAGACCAATAGGATAAGCAATTATTCTGAAGAAACACTGCCATTTTTACTGTGAGTATGAGATAAAGCGGGGTTAAACTGCATACTTTCACTTATTAAACTATTTACATTTATGGAGAAACATAAATTTGTGCTTTGATGAGATTAATCCTTAAAAAATTCAATATGAAATTAAAATGTGAGCTTGACAAATGTTCTTAGATCACTAAAATGTTGTTACAGTTTAAAATTTCTTTGGTTTGGATTTTATATAAGTAAGGGTATGCCTGTACACATATAATTATTTAAAATTTCTTTCTAATACAGTCTACTTTTAATCAGTCAGTTAATCAAACTTGTAGAACAGAAGAAATTGGTGGTGAGAGGGGATGGGATGAATACACTGTTAAGTAAAATATTTATAGAAGTATTAGCTACAAGTTAAGTCTTCAGTGTAATTCTAACTCCAAAATTTCCCTTTGGTGGGAATGTCAAACTGACTTGGCACCTCCGTTTGAGCAGACTGTTTTGTCAGTATAGAACTTCAGGATAACCTCCTGGCATCATCCCATTTGGAGTGGAGTGAAGGGATAAAATTTCCATGTTCTTCCTATATCCCAGAAGTTCATCAGTATAAAGCTTATGCCAAAAATTGATCTTTAACTTTCAGCCATTCACAGCATTCAGCCAAATTTTATTTTCAGATTGCCTCTAATTTTCAAGGCCTTTATAAACATGAAACTGGTTGGGAAGATTAAAGTCTCAGATCTATTAACACTCTAGAAGTCACTAGGTTTAAAACACCAGCCAATGCAAGAGTTCTCTCATCTAAGTGTCAGGAAAGAAAATTAGCGCATCCTCTGATGAAGATTTCTTTATGTCACAAGATATGCTATTCCACTTTGGGGAGTTCTACTTGCTATGATGACTTCCATACGTAGGGCTGAGTTCTTTCTTCCTCTAATGTTCACCCATCAGTCCTTGACCTGCCTTTGGATCTCAGAGTCTGTATCTATTCTCTCACCATTGCAGATGTTTGAGACATTTTTCTATGATACTGAGATCCATGTTCTTGAAAAAAAGTATGTTAAGCAACTAGTTCAAAACCTAGTTCATATTAGATTTTAACAAATAGTAACTGTTATTATTCCATTGGTTTCCTTAAATATATGAGTAAATGAGCCTCTGAAATAGAAAACAGTCTGAGGTTCTGTATTAATCATGTCTTTTGTTTTCTGTATTCTGATGCTTTGACAACTGGGCCTCAATGACTCTTGAGGCACTGCCCCTCATGTAAACAACGCACTTGCGAGTATGCCCTTGAAATGCAAGCCAACCAGTTTATATTCCATACCCTCAATTACCTTCTCTATTGGGCTCTCACACTCCTCACTTTGGGGCCATGATCTACTTGCCTTGATTAGATAACTCCCTAGGGCCAAGCACCAGACAACTAGGGACAGAGTTCCAGAGCCTGCTGAGATTATTTGAACTGGCCAGTCCTAAACCTGCTCACCCTGTGTCACTCTTCCTTCCCATGGAAAAACACAATGAAACCTCCTGCCCACTGTCTTCCTCTTCTCTCTGCCTCCTTAACAACCCTGTTGACATAGTGTGCTCCCTTCTCTTGCAATCTGTGAGTATAACAGACTATCTTTTAAAAGATTTTTTAAAAAAATATTATTACACAGTGTGAGCATTTTTTAATATAACAGACTATTTTTTCAGTGACAGTCATCTCCTTATCTGTTGGCTTCACCATACCTGAATAATAATAAAACCTGTAATTAAAAACAGGTCCCATGATCTGGGGTACTTGTAGCCAGTGCTTTGATGCCTCCTGATTATAGGCACTGAGGAGGGGAAGAGCTGAAGGCCACACCCTCTCACTAAGTATTGGCTTGTTGGTCTGGGACCAGCTCATGCTGCCACAGCTCGTTAGTGATTCTCTCCTCTCAACCATCTGACACTTGCTCTCTGGAATATAATACCCATTTCTGGAGTGGGCCAATGCTTTACATATCTAGTAGAGATGGTTACTGCATAATGTGATTAAAAGTGTTCCCCCTAATAGAATGTCCCAGATAGATATCTCATGACACATCTCCCTCAGCCTAAGAGGGCCTTGGTTGAAGTTACGGCTTTGGCTTATGTAGTGAGCACATTGTCTCTACACATGTTGGTTAAAAGTGCTTTTGATGACTGTGGGAAAAGGAAGGTACCTAGAGTTTATTTCAACCATTCACTTATTTACTCATTTACTGAATGAATAATTATTAGGTCCTTATGTATACAAAAAGTCATGATAAGTTTCAGGGAAACTAGCAATTCATATACAAAAAGATTCCTAATTTCACTGATAACTAAGAAAAGCCAAATTAAAACTGCAAAATACAATTTTATACCAATCAGAATGACCAATATTTAAAAGTCAGACCATATCGCTTGGTGATAGGAATGTGCCAGAGGTCCCTAAATGCCTACCAAATGAGCTACAAACTTCTAAGCTCCCATTCAAAGGTCTTCATAATTATTTCAACTACATGCCCCTCTATTAACCTGCTGACAATGTATGTATCAGTGCAGATATAACTCAGCATTCCTTAGTACACCCTTCATGTCAAGTTGTGCCTTTTTCTCAGTCTCTGCCAATCATAATCCAACTCACTGTTCAAACCTATTCAATGTCATATTGTCAATTAATCCTTTTTTGATCTTCCAACATACTATTACTAGTCCTATAATAATGGCAGCAACTAACACTGAGCATCTGCTAGGCAACAGGAACCATGTGGCTTTATCACATTAATATCTACAAAATACTTATGAAGTGCTACAATTATTCTTATTTACAGAGAAAGAAAACCAGAGTATAGAAAAGTTCAGGAACATGGCAAAAGTTATAGCGCTGGTAAGTGGTAGTGACAGATTGCAGGCAAAGATATTCAGACTCTAAGACTGATTTTATTGACAGCCCATGGCAACTCCATTTTACAGATAAAGAAACTGAGGCTCGGAGACATAAAATTCTTATCCAAGGTAATTTTATAATTCCAAATCTTGCATTCAAGTTCTCCCTTACTTATAAATGTCATGGGATGCTTATATTTTTCATAAACATCACCACTGCTCTGCCATCTAATAGGGTTATTTGCATAATGATCATCTCTTTACTAGGTGATAGGAAGCTCTTTGCTCTCTGGGACTGTATCTAACTCAGAAGGTTTAACTGACAGCCTTCCCATAAACACACACACACACACACACACACACACACACACACACACACACACACACACACACACACACACACACACACACACACACACAATAGGACAAGTCATTTAAAGACTCTGAGCCTCTACAATCTCACTTACAAATAAGGAAAATAAAAACTGTCTATCTCAAAGTGATATTGAAAGACCCAGTAAAATTATTGCTTGAGCTTGTTATAAGTTCATTGTATCAGATAACTGTAAAACATTATTACAGAAGTAACTGCAATGGTGACTAAATTTGCATCCCCTTTCAAGTAATCTTTTTCAAATACACATGACAGGATAAGTTTCAAAGCTCTCAACAAAGGCTTTTGCATTCTAGACTTTGTAAATTTGGAGAAGTCAGTAGCATTGAACATGTTGCTTGGGGGTTAAATATTAAAGCAACCCTTGAGATCTGGTAATGAATTGAACTCAATTACATGCAGCTGTAGGGAATTTGCCTCCTACAACTGTATGAATTAACAGTTGCCCAGAAACTAATTGTGAGCACTACTCATTTTAAATTTCTGCAAAATAAATAAAAATAAATAAAAATCTTAAGAGGGAGAAAAACCTTTCTTAAGAATTGATGAGCATTTCAGGAAAAAACAGAGAGAATACAGTAAAAATGCATGTTTTTTCCCCAAACAGAAACTCAGACATTTGTGGACATAAAGCCAGTCCCTTTGCCAACCTCTCACCTGGTGCTTGCAATGGTTACCTCCTTGGTTTCAAGCAGCTGTTCACATAACTAATTCAATATGTGTGAAGGACGTCCTAAAAGGCACAAGAGGAGAGGAAGGCATACCACATCCCTTCACAGCACTTGCAGGATAGTTGAGGTATGGCATCTGTGTATGGAACTAAACAATAATAATAAATAATGTTCTTTAGAAACTCATCCATCATGGAAAAACTTGATACAATTGAATACAATAAAAATTTAAAACTTCAGAATGAAACAGCTATCATAAACAAATAACAGACTCAGATAAAATGTAAGTAGCACACATGACAATGTACCCTATATTTTTAAGCCCAGGAGATAATCACCTGTAAGGCAAAACTATTTAGTTAAGAGAAAATAAAGTGACAGGTTATTTTTTTTAATTAAATTTATTTTATTTTATTGTGGTAAAACCACTAAACGTGAGGTTTACCCTCTAAATAATATTTTAAGTGCACAGTACAGTATTGTTAACTATAGGCACACTATTGGACAGCAGATTTCTAGAACGTATTGATCTTGCATAACTGAACCTTTATACCTATTGATTAGCAACTCTGCATTTGGTGCTCCTTGGCAACCACAATTCTACTTTCTGCTTCTAAGAGTTTGACTGTTAGATACCTCATATAGTATTTATCTTTCTGTGACTGACTTATTTTCCTTAGTATAATGTCCTCAAGGTTCATGTTGTCACATGCAGAGTTTTCTTCTTTTTCAAGGCTGAGTCATATTGCATAGTATGTCTATACCACCTATTCTTTATCCCTTCATTTGTTGATAGATACGTAGGTTGCTTATTCATCTTGGCTATTGTGAATAATGCTACAATGAACATGGAAATGCTAATATCTTTTGGGGGGTGCTGATTTCAGTTCCTTTGATTAAATTCCTAGGAGTGGGATAGCTGGATCAAATGACATTTCTGTTTTTAAGTTTTTGAGGAACCTCCACACTGTTTCCATGGGAGCTGTAACATCTGCATTCCCACCAACTGTCTACAGGTGTTCCAATTTCTTCATGTCATCGCCACACTTGCGGCTTTCTTTTGTTTGTTGAAAATAATTATCCTAACAGGTGTGATGTGATCTCTCATAGTGGTTTTCATTTGCATTTCCCAGTGATTAGTGCTGTTGAGCACCTTTTCATAAACCTGTTAGCCATTTGTATGTCTTATTTGAAGAATTGTCTATTCAAGTCCTTTGCTTATATTTTAATCAGTTTATCAGTGTTTTTGCTATTTAGTATGGAAACTTTATTTTTTTAAATTTTGCAGAATAACCGCTTATCAGATAAATTGTTTGCAAGTATTTTCTTCCATTCTACAGGTTGCCTTTCACTCCATTGATTATTTCCTTTGCTCTGGAGAAGGTTTTTAGTCAGATGTCTATTTTTGCTTTTGTTGCCTATACTTTTGGTGTCATATCTGTGATTTAATTGCCAAGAATAATATGTATCCTGCTGCTATTGGGTGGAACGTTCTTTATATCTATTGTCCATTCAGTCTGTAGTGTTGTTTAAATCCACTGTTTTCTTACTTATTTTCTGTACGTTAGCTCTATCCATTATTGAAAGGAGGATATTGAAGTCTCCTACTACTGTAATGCTATTTGTCTTTTCTGTTCTGTCAATGTCTGCTTTATATATTTTGTGTGCTATGAAGATGGGTGCATATATATTGATAATTGTTGTTCTTCCTGTTGAATTGATTCTTTCATCATTATATACTATCCTTCTTTGTCTTTTGTGATGATTTTTGATTTGCAGTCTATTTTGTCTGATATAAGTATGGTCAGTCCTGTTCTCTTCTAGTTACCTTTGCATGAAATGTCATTTTTCATCCCTTAAATTTAAGACTATGTGTGTCCTTAAATCTAAAATGAATCACTTGTTGACAGAATATCACTTGATCTTGTTTTCTCAACCATTCTATCATTTTATGCCTTTTAATTAGAGAAATTAGCCCATTTATGTTTGAAGCTATTATCAATTGTTTTCTGTCTGTCTTGCAGTTCTTTTTTTTTTTTTTTTTCTCTTGCTATTTTCCTTTGTGTTTCATTGATTTCTTTTCTTTTCTTTTCTTTTTTTTTTTGCTTGGTTGATTGATTGGATTTTATAATATTATGCTTTGATTCTTTTCTCTTTTTCTTTTGGGTATTTACTACTTTTTATGGTTATGATGGGACTTATGTAAAATAACTTACAGTTATATCAGTTTATTTTAAGCTGATAACAACTTAACTTTGATTGCATACAAAAACACTACACTTTTCTTTTCTCCCCCATATTTTATGTTATTGATGTCACAATTTACATCTATTTATATTGTATATCCATTAATATATTTTTATACTTATAGTCAATTTTAATACTTTTGTTTAGTAACTTTTACACTAAAATTAAAAGTGATTTACTCACCACTATTGCAGTAATACAGTATTCTGCATTTGTCTATATATTTACTTTTACCTTTTTGTACTTTCATATGCTATTGTGTTGCTTTTTAGTGTCTTTTTGTTTCAACTTGAAGAATACTTTAGCATTTCTTGTAAGACAGGTCTAGTGGTGATAAATTCCTTCAGCCTTCTTTTTTTATGATGTGGAAAAATCTTTCTCTATTTTTGAAGGACACTTTTTCCAGATGTACTGCTTTTGTTGGCAGGGTTTTTTGTTGTTGTTGTTGTTTGTTTTTGTTTTTGTTTTTAAAAGTACATTGAATATATCATCCCACTCCTATCTGGCCTACAGTATTTTTGCTGAAAAATTTATTTATAATATCGTGAAGTTTCCCTTATAGGTGACGAGTCACTTGTCTCTTGATGCTTTCAATATTCTCTCTTTGTGTTTGCATTTTGACAATTTGATTATAGTGTGCTTCTGTGGATTTCTTTGGATTCATCTTATTTGGCATCTTTTGGGCCTCATGGATCTGGATGTTCATTTTCATCCTTAGATTTGGGAAGTTTTCAGCCATTATTTCTTTGAGTAAGCTTTTGGTACTTCCTTTCTTCTTTTTTGGGACTCTCATAATACATACATTAATCCCCATACGGTGTCTCATAAGTCACTTAAGATTTCTTCATTCTTTTTAAATTCTTATCCTTTTGCTTTTCCGACTGGATAATTTAAAATAACTTCTATTTGAGTTGACTGATTCTTTCTTCTTGATCTAGACTGCTGTTAAAACTCTCTTGAATTTTTTAGTTTAGTTATTGTATTTTTCAGCTCCAAGATTTCTGTATGGTTCTTCTGAAAATTTTCTACTTCCTTGTTGAAATTCTTATTTTTTTCATCTATCTCTATTTTTTTTAACTCTACCAAAATGTGTACTTTATTTTTCTGTTCTTTCTTTATTAAATGTTTTTTTATTAAAGCATAATTGATTATACATATTTGTGGGGTGCAGAGTTGAATATCAGTACCTGTGTCCATTGTGTGATGATCAAATCAGTATAATTAGCATGGTCATCATTATAAAACGTAATCATTCCTTGCGCTCACTAACCAATTTCTCACTAACCCTCTTCCCACTCCCACTTTCCCACCTCTAGCAACCAGGGTATTGTTTTCTCCTTCTGAAAGTTCAGCTTATTATTGTGATTGTCGTTTCTTTCTTTTTCTTCCTTTTTTCTTTCTTTCTTATATCTCTTTAGCTTCCTTCTATGAGTGAGGACATGTGGTATTTCTCTTTCTGTGCCTGGCTTGTTGCACTTAACATAATTTTCTCCAAGCTCATTCGTGACGCTACAAATGACAGAATTACATTCGTTCTTTTATGGCTGAGTAGTATTCCATTGAGTATATGTACCACCTTTTCCTTATCCAGTTATCTGTTGATGGATGTTTAGGTTGGTTCCATATCTTGGCTGTTATACATAGAGCTGCAGTAAACAGGGGAGTGAAAGTATCATCTATCTCTGTTTTATTAGGGTTGGTTTCTGGAGCTTTGTCTTATTCCTTCATTTGGGTTATTTTCCTGTGCTTCTTCATTTTTCTCTTGACTCTGTTGGAAACCACCACCTCTTTATACTTTGGTCCTGTACAGGAGAAGATCCTCATTCATCAATCTGGCCAGATATACTGTGGGCCTCTCAAACCTATATGCTAATCCAAATCACTGTCTTTGTTCTTAGTGGCTTTCAGGCATCTAGTGCATGCCAGTTCCATCAGTGCTCTAAAACAAGTAAGACAAAAGCTGGTCCCTTGGATAACTCTTGGAAAAATTGAAACATGTGACATGCAGTCCGACTGTTACTCTCCCCTGGAAGCTGTTTTTTTCCTCCCCCTGCTTTCTTTGTGTTAAGCCAAGGTGAAGAGCTGAGGTGACTGCCTACCAACTATTTCAAATTGCCATCTTTGTTTTCTGTACCCTCCAAGGATCTAGCATATGCCACATACTGTCAGCACTCTGAGAGAGACAAGAGAGAAGCCAGTCCCTCAGGCAACACTCAGAAAATTTTGGACATTGGATGTATGGGCCAACCCCTTTGCATCTCAGAGATAGGATGGGAGCTGGTATTTTCAATCTCCTCACTCTGTCTTGAGGCAGAGGAGGGAGTTGTGGCATGTGCTAGCTCAGACCACCATTTTTACTCTCTGTGGCCCCCAGGTGTCTAGCATATGTCAGGTTGCATGAGGTGAAAGTTTTTTAAGAGGAAAAAATATTGAAAAATGTGGATGGTGACAGTTTCACACCAGTATTGCAAGCCACATCACAGCGAGTGTAATTAAGCACTCTCATAAGCACACATTATGAGCTTGATTTCAGTCCAGGAATCAATTTCAGGTGCAGCATATCATACTCACTGTGCTATTGAAAATATTTTATAAAAATCATTTACAAAAAATGAGGTTAACACCAGTTCTATTGGGAAATAGAAAGGACCATCACATAATCCTATTTTCATAGCAATACAAAAGAAGAAAAAGAAAAAGGAAAACGATTCAGCAACATCAGGGAGGGCATCTGCCAATGCTGATAAGTCAGGACAAAGTTCTGCATTTTCACATTGTCCTCAAATAATCCTTTTTCTTCATTCTGGGGGCAGTCTACTTTATTTGCACAGGACTAGCTGGGAAGCTGCAATGATTAATACTAAGCAGACTTCATCCTACAGCTGACTTGCTCACAGGGAAGCAAAGGAAGAATGCTGGTTCTTGCTAGACAATCAGAGGGAACAGCAACTGAAAAATTAGTGTCAGAGTTGGCTCTGGCACCATTAAAATTTAGAACAAGGCAACAGCAGACTGTGTCATTTTCCCAGTCATGAGCTCTCGGTTTGAGCTGATCAATTCCATACAAAAAAGAGAGTGTCACAGAGTTAAGCCTAAAATTCAGCTCTTAGAGCAATTTTCTCTTACTAAATTTAATGCTGGATGCATTGTGATTGAGAACAAATTTACATTTGCTTTGTCCATTAAGTGGAAAGGTGAAGTCTCCTCTGTGGCCCAAGCTATGAACCCACAATTCAATCAAGGGCTCTAGAGTTCTCAGCCATCCAGCTTTTGCTGTCTTTGATGACTGAGTATTTTTCTTCACATCTTTATTTCCAGTTTAAAAAGAAAAGGTTTTAAAAAATCTCTTGAACCTTCTGATTGTCTTTCTGATCATCAAAAGAGTTTTAACAATTAAGTTTTTTTATATGTAAAATTGGAAACTCATGTCATTTTTCCCTGAAATAGCAAAGCTAATTTGGGTGGAGTAATTAACTTTAGGATAAAAATATTTTTAATGCTTTTATTAAATTTCCAATAGATACATAAGAGTACTTTAAAATATATATGTTCATAATAAAGGATATAAACAGAATTTTTAAAAGGCACCTACTACTTGGTCTAGATATAAAATAAAAAACAAATACTTTTGAAATTCCCTGCTCCTGGTTTCCATCCTCTTCCCTCTTCTTTTAGATATAACCACTTTCCTAAAATTTGGGTTTATTGTTCCTTTGTTTTTATATGTGTGTTTGTGTGTGCATTTACCATATATGTATCCCTAATCAGAAAATTATTTGACATAATGTGTTTAAATGGCATAATCAGAGGGAAGCATATTTGATGACATTGCAATGATTTGCTTTTTTCACTCAACTTTACCTGGTTGCAATTTATCCCGTTGATGCATGTAGTTGTAGCTCTTTCAGTTTTCTTGCTCTATCGTATTCAATTAAATAAATTTGCCACAATTTATTTATTATTCTCTTATTGAGGAACATTTGGGTTGCTTACAGATCTTTCCGACTTCAGCTATTGACATTCTTTTGCATGGTTTATAAGGCTCCTCACTAACTACACCTTGTCTATCCCTCCAATCTTATTTCCTTAGACTGACCAACCACTTTCACTTCCCTGAGCTGTTGTTTCACCTTTTTGTTTTGAACATGCTATTCCCCTTGCCCTAAAAAGCTTTTGTCCAGCTGTTTCTCCTCATGAGTTCTTGTCTATTCAATTCAAGGATTATTGAATCTGACAACCCTGGACTTCCTTTGGACCCTGAACTGAGTCCTATCAGAGTGCTTATCATAACAAGTGATGGCCACTACACAGAAGATATGCTTCTCTAGGTAGAAACTACATATTTCATCTCTGTACTGCTAGAACCAAGAAGACATGAGAAAGCTAAATATTCAACACTCTGACTCTATGTTATTTCTATCACACTGCTTACACTGTCTAACATTACGCTTCTAAGAAGTATCTTTTTATCATCGATACCCAACTCACATATTCCATTATACTCTTTAAATAAGTGACTTCCAATAAATACTTCATGGAACACTTACCCCACCTGCTCTCCCTTGTTACTTCAAAAAATGCCATCAGAATTAATGCAGATTATAGCACTGCTTTCGATAACACACACACAAACAGTACAGACACTAATAAAAACACCACTCAGATGATATTCAAAGCCTGCCAGGGATATCCAGGTCATACTCTGAAAAACATTATTTTCAATGGACTCAGAATTTATTGTGGTCCTTCACAGGAGGCTCGCACATTAAAATGGCTTTTGTTAGTAGACATGTTATTAACAAGACATTTTGGTAATTTCTTTTTGCTGAAAGTTTCAAAGTTTGTACATTCAGTACATGGTATAAAATAGCAATGATCTTTTGTTAAAATTTATATTAGTAGTTTTTGTTTAGTTTCCAGGTTAATATAAGTTATGCTTAATATATCTCCTTGAATTTTTTATGAAAATTCATAAAAATTATTTTTAATGACAGCAGAATTGTAGACTAAAGCTAAGAACAGATCTATATGTGAATGCATAGACAATACTTTTGTTAGCTACCTTATTGATAGGGGTTGATAGAGGCATAAGCTGTTGTACTGCAAGCTAATTTAAACATATTTGACTTAAAACAACTCAGACAGTGTCTGAGAAGGTGGAGGAATCATGTGACTTATCCATCTTTATGCCCCTAAGTCCAGGATGCAGGGATTGCACTGTTGGACAGACAAGCCACCAGCCCCCAAATGCCATAGATGCATGCTATAAGCAAGATGAGCAGAAACACAATGTCTGTGTTCTCATCTCAATGGATCTCTTTCTGCATATGCTCAGAGACCAGAATTCTCAATACCTGGCATGCTAAGGAATGGGGGTAGGAGTAAGGGGAGGCATTGATACTTGCATACTGGAATCATTTATCATTTGAGGTAAAGTCTTAAAAGTAAGAATACACAGAGGGAAATAGCTTGATGAACATGCATACTAGAAACAGTGGCTTTTTATATTTTGCATGATACAAAGATTACAGTAAGCATTTGATTTTCTTAGTTAGAAGACATAATAGTGGTAAAAGAAGCAGTGATAGAATCACTTGGGATGAAGTGTGCCAAGTATCATAATATATTGAGAAATTGTATATGTCTTTCTCTTCTAGATCTTATAGTAATTTGGTACCAGCATCTAAGAGGCCACTGGAAGGAGTTAAAGATACTAGCTCCCCCAACCCACACACACATACATAATATTCTGGAAAAAGTAAAGATTGAATAAATATTTCATCTTTCTATAACGAATAAACAGAGAAAAGTAAAAATAGCCTAACACTTGTGAGAACATATTACAGTATAAGGAAAAACAGTGCATAGCCCAGAGCACAAGAAAAATGTGTCACGGAAAAATGGTTTCTAAAAGAAATAATAACAATGGAAAAATGTAAGACCCCTACTTGAAGTGTGTAGAAAAACAGATTTTGACCTTCATAAAATGTAAAATGGAAGTGTAGTAAAAGAATTCAGGAAGATAAAACTGGAGGCTCAAAGAAAGTGATGAAATAAACGACTGCAAAGGAAATTTTAGAAAATAGTAGAAATATACTTATGCCAATCAGATCAGATGTACAAAAGACAAACTGCTGATTTCCTCCCAAAATGCACAAAGATATTTTGGGTAAAAGAACAAAGAGATGAAAACAATAGTATAAGATTATAAATATAGTGGAGAGACAGAAGATGCAATTTAAAACTTGAAATATTTGTGAAAAAAGAAGACCAAAAAAAAAAAAAAACCAAAAAAAAACCAAACAAACAAAAAACCCAGAAAAAGAGGCAATAACCAAAGAACACATAGAAAGAATTCCCAAACTGTAGAAAAAGAGCTCAAGCTGCAATTAGGAAGGATTTGCTTAGTTTATCCAAAGTTAATAAAAGAAGCCCTTACTTAGATCTTCCTTGATTTTTCCTTTTCAATGATAAAAAATTTAGAAGCCTATATGGAATAGCATTAATGAAATTATTTTAAAAACTATACAAAACATACTAACTTCGGCCTTCTCATAATACAAAAATTCCATAAAGAGACGTGTCAGTCTCCAAAGATTTCAAAGATAAAGTGGATATAACTTGGGAATTGTATACCCAGCCAAACTCTCCTTGGTGTGCAGAGGTAATAGTCAAACATGTGCACATTTTCTAAGAAAATTTCTAAAATAATTACCCCTGTTGAATAAGAAGGACTTACTTAATATAGAATTTTAAGTGTAAACAACTACTGAACATATACTTACAAAATTGAATATAAAATTAAGGTCTATTTTTGAATAAAAGAAGTATGTAGTAAAAATAATGATAAATTTAGGCAATGACTCAACATTTAATTTATGCAGCATGTACATTTGATTAAGAGAACTTTACAAGAATAAGTTATTCATTTACTTGTCATACATATGGGGAAAGCTATTATTCTGATTTTGTTATTGATCATTGAGAAATATGTCATTAAAGGTTATTTGATAAACTTTAATGCATTTACCCAGAAATCTTAAAGAAAGTGGACAATAAAATTGATTTTGTAATGTTTAAAATAAACAAAATCCAAAGATCTTCCGTTCAACAAAAATACCCAAAGCTAAATAAGCAGCCATGAGACAAAATTTATGCACAGTCTATAAAAGACAAGAGCTAATTTCTTTAATTTGTGAGAAGCTCATATTTTCAAGAAGCAGAATATAAACAACAGGATAGAAAAATGGGTAAAGTATATAGACATGAATTTCAAAAGAAAAGAAAAAAGTATTGATATAATCTTTGAACTATGGGGCAATTCTGTAAGAAAAAGAATGTTTACTATTGTTTGTTTTTTTAATAGACATTTTATTATTTTTAATTAACATCATTCTATTCAAACAAAACTCCTAAATCAAAACATGCGTTATATTTTCTCAAACATTTTAATGTGTTTGTAAATTGAGCCATTTAGATTTTCATGACTGATATATCATATTATCCTATATGTTTTATAAAAGAACATATCTTAAAAAGCAGAAACATAATAATTACAAAACTGAGTACTGCCCATACAATAAAATGTATACAAAATTTTTTCTCTCTTCTATACAATCTGATTCTTATTATGTCCGTAATTCTATTTCTGAATTTTTATTTGTTCCTGGGATTTTTATTCTGCTCACCTAACTTAACGAGGTGTGTTTAACATTTCAGACCAGCTGCAAGTTTGATAATTGGTTAATGTTTGAACATTCAAGACCAAGGACAGGAGGCTTGGATGTGCTTTCCATGCTGATTCAGCTCAGGCTTGTAATTCAGTGTGGTATTTCTCCTTTATTTCACTCTCATCTGTCAAAATTTACATATTATGCTTTCTCTCAAAAGTTGGTAATAAGAGAAAAATGTACACTTTCAAGGACTGCATTTAGCTTTATCCTGGAGATTGAGCCAATGCAAAAAGACAAAAGTACATTAGGGCGTGATAATAAAAAGAGAGAGAGAAAGAGAGCAAACTACCCTTATTGGCAAATAATGTTCTTGCTTAAGTAGAAAAATGAAAAAGACTACAGATAAACTCTTAGAAATATTAATAGATTGCTATATATAATATCGACATGAATACACCAATAGTTTTTCTATGTACCTGCAATAAACAATTGCAAAATATAAAGAAAAAAAGATTCCATTACTCATTGGAACCAAAAGCTATAACAGACATCGGGTAAAGCTAAAAAATTGTATAAGATATTTATGATGAAAATTGCAAGATATTATTGGAGGAGATGAAAGAAACTTGAGAGATATACAGGCACAATATTTAGGGAGTCAGAGATGATTCGGTGTCACAAAAATGTTCATTCTTCTCATAATATACAAATTTATTTTAATTCATAGAAAAATTCAAATATATTTTGGTTTGCTTTTGTTGATTTTGAAAAGTCAATTCTAAAATTTATATTGAAGAGTAAGGACTAAAGATGGTCAAGGGACTTCTGAAGAAAAAACATCAGAACTTGCCCTATCATAAATCAATACTTTGGTGTTTTTTATGAATTAAAAGTGTCTTACTAATGAAAAGATCAACAAATAGAAGAGGTGTTACAGGAGAGAGAGCCTAAAAATATACCTATGTGTACAAGACAACTTGATGATCAAAGGTGTAACATTATTAATCAGCGTGGAGATAGAGTGTAAGTAATGCCAGGTCTGTTGATTATTGACCTGAAAAAGAAAATCAATTAGATTTCTACCTCATATCTACAGCAAAATAAATATTGGGTGGATTAAAGACATATATATCAGAAGGAAACCTTAAAACATTTAGAAGACAATTTAGTATTATAGTTTCAGCCTTCGAAGCCGGTGAGGGTTTCTTAAGGAAGTTGCAAAAGAGCACATCTACGTAAAACATATAAATGTACGAAAGACAGCCTATTCAAGCAAACAAACAACAAACAAGCCATGTCACTATCAAGAATATATTTGAAATGTACATAACCAATGAAGAATTCATAGTAAGAAAACATAATGCACAAGTCACAAAAGAGACCAAAATAAAGAGGGTCAAAGCATGTGTACAAGCAAATCACAAAAGAGGAATCTCAAATGGCCAATAAAAACTTGAAAAACTAGTTAAAAATTATGAAAAAAATTTTCCTTCACATGAATAAGTGAATTTTCTCTACTCATTTTAACAAGTAAAATAAAATATTTAGGAATAAACTTAATTATTATTAAATTAAGTAGTTCTTAATTAATAAAACTACACAAATCTAACATCTGATTTACAGAATTCGTAATAACAATGGCTATGGCTAAAAATGAAATGAAATGAATTGCTGTAAGTTAAATAAATGCAAAAAAACCCCACCACACAACTTGACATTCTTTTACCTGTCAACTTGGAGAGAATAAAAGAATATCTACTGTTGATGAAGTCACAGTGATTCAAACACTCACATACCTCCCCAAAAGGCATAAATTAGTAAAAACATTCCAGAAAAATATGTGACCAAGAATGTATCAAGTTATCAAATTTCATATTTACAGACCCAGAAATTCTATTTCTACTACTCTGTCCTAGAAAAAAAATAAATCTGTCAAGGCATAATGTCTTTTACAGTATTAATAATGACAAAAATAAGTGGGAAAATAAAATAAATGTCAAAAATAATTTTAAAAATCAATTCACACAGTGAACTAATATTAGGCATCAAAATATTCAGTTTAATGTCAATACAAAATCAGAATGCAAAATTTTATCATAGTATAATTCTATATATAAAAAAAAAAGAAATTAGAAACCTAAAAACAAGTGTCTATTTCCAAATCATGCACTCATGAGTTTTCTTCGTCATTTTGTATATTCTTCCAATTTTCCCACTTATCATGTGTTATACCTATGATTTAAAAAAAAAATTTTTTTTTGCTTATATTCAGGCAATTCACATTTTAATCTTGTTACTAAATCATTGACTAATTCTGATACTAATACTCTGATTCTATATCTATATCTAACTACATTAGTGAGTAAAATAATTTTTATAAAATATTCATATATTTACAGAATATATATATTTTCACTTCTTAATTTTTAATTTTTTTTTTATAAAATAGGAGCTATATTTTCCTATGTGTAAGAATTGAGATCTGTTTGACGCCTATCAGGATAAAGTTATACTTTAAAAATGTTTTATATGATCTAAATAAGTTTAAAATGTTTATGAAGAAAAAATAATTGCTTCTTTAAGAAAACACTAAAGTTAGTAGGAGATTTGTTTTTAACAAATCCTACAAGTTTAATCGAATTACTCCGTTTCATGATCCTATTTTTAAAATAATAATTCTATTTTTAAAAACTTGCTGTATGTGAAATCCAAAGGGATTTGGCATGGGTAGAGAATGATTGGCATTCTGGTTGCCAAGGTAGCTAAAGTTAACTTTTTATGATTGGGGAAGAGAGAGTCCTTTTATTTATTTATTTAGTTAGTTAATTAGTTAGTTAGCTAGCTAGCTAGTTTGTTTACTAGATGTTCTGTCCAGTGCTGAGAGAGGTGTGTTCAGGTCCCCCAATATTATCATAGAGCAGATGCTTCTTCTAGGATTATCGGCAGGGGTGGGGGTTAAGACAGGGAGAGATTCAATAAGGGGCATAAAGAATAAGAACAATTTGTAATAATATATATGCTAATAATATTGATTTGATTGACATACATTAATGTTGAACCCCCCAAAATATGCATAGTTAATTACAAATCAATAATAAAAAAAGGTGTATCCAGAGTGGGTCTTGAAGCAGACTAAAATTAGCACCTGCAGTGCTTAAAGGAGGAAGCTGTTAGCTAATGTGGCCTGAACAGAGAAGTAAACACCTCACTGTGTCACATGCTACCTTGAGAAAGGAGCAGAGTGTTGTGGAGGAAGGGACGTACACAGCTGTGGGTGTCCGAGACAGTACGTGTGGACCTGGGCAGCTGTGTGTTTATGATTGCCATATGCATTGTAGAGCATTTTCTGGCAGTGACAATGACAATTGTAATACTCTTCATCCTTCCTTTCCTCTCCATGTTCTTCCATCCTCTTCCTCTCTGTGTTCCTCCTCTTCTGTCTCCTCCTCATGATGGCTATATATGGTAAAGGTCTCCATTCTCTACTTCTTGCCTTACCCGGAATATTGGAAAAAGTATATGTATGTCTGTGGTGGTAAGAGGGGGACAAATGTTTTCCTGGGACCATTTATGCAAACATGCATAGATACAAATGTAGCATGAGTACAACCTAAACATTAATAAATTAATTCAATGGTTTACTGAAAATTTACTATATGTAAGCTACTGTTATAGTAGCCTGGAGGATGCCGATACATAGAAAACTTTCGTCCTTCCTCTTAAGAAATGAAGAAACTAATGAAAATAAAAGTAATAGATAATTGTGATATACATAATAAGTGTCATTCTGTATAACAATTTGGCAAAAATTGTAAATAATAGATTTTGATGACAGGAATTAGCATTGCTTTTACATAAACAAACATGCATTATACATCTTAAAAAACAAATCTTTCCTCATATAAATCAGCATCGATATTCACCACTCATTTTTCAGATGTTATCTACATATGGAATTATGCTGTCTTTGTACTCATGTGCATTTACACACTGACTCCTCATCTCTACAAAGGCTCTGGATCTAAGAGCTCAATAGTCACAAGTTTTCTGTGCCTACCTCTACAATCACAGATTGAAGCATAAAATCCCTGGGTATTTTGGTGTACTCCTATTTAACTGGAATGATGTTGGGGAATGCATTCAGCTTCCTGTTTAGCATGTCTATTGTATCTCAGGTTTTGTGGTATTGAGGTCGCAAAGCTGACTACATCTGTGCTGGAAGTGATGGTACAATCTCTCTCCACAGGTAGGTCAGAATAAGGAATGGAACAAGGAAAAGACAAAACTAGAAAAGTGCTTAGCGTGGTTGACATCTGCAAATGTTGTGGCAGAATAAGCATGAGAGTTCATTAAGGTCTACTTTAGCATGGAAGGAGATGGGCAGGAAGAAACATAGGGGAGAAATTTAGGAACCAGCACAAAGTAGAGGCTCTCAAAATTTAGTGTGCTTAATAATCACCCAAGTATTGTAACAGAAAACCCTGACATGACCAACGCCATCTTAGGTAGGCACTACTCCATTCTCATTGTCAGACGACCCCCTCTGTGTGAGAAACCATTGAACTTCACATAGAAACAAAAACTGTCTCATAGAAACAGGAACCATACACAGTGAACCATAACATAGGAACAAGAACCATACACAATGAAAATTTTTATGCTTGATTGCTTTAACTGCTCACTCTTGCCTTCTGTAACCTACCTACCTAGCTTGCTTTGTGCACCTGGACAAACCCATATGCCAATGGGATGTGGTTTTTGCCTTTATAAATTGCACCAGACTAAGGCTAGTTGCTGCTCTCCCAAAATACCTAGGGGAGGCAGTCGCCAGCCGGCAAATAAAGACTCTGTTAAAATTCTTAATTAAGGGCCGAGCCCGTGGCGCACTCGGGAGAGTGTGGCACTGGGAGCGCGACGGTTCGGATCCTATATGGGGATGGCCGGTGTACTCACTGGCTGGGTGCCGGTCATGAAAAAGACAAAAAAAAAAAAAAAAAATTCTTAATTAAATCTTGGCTCCTTTCCTGGGTGACAACCTCACAACATTTTGGAGGCCCCAGCAAGATCTTGTTGCTCAGGGGAACCAAAAGCCACAGCTTCGGACATGGGGCAACATGACGAGTGTCCCTAGGGGAGGCCACCAAGAGGGAAATTGGCCCCAGGGTTGCTCTCGCAGCAGGCCCTAGGGGAGACCACTGAGAAGATGTTCCTCAGCCTCAGGGTCCTTTGGCCCCTGGTCTGAGAGCCCAACACAACCAAATTCTTCAGCTGGCACCAGAGTCTTTGTCTTATTACTCTGCATCTTGGACCTCCAGAGGTAAGCTTTGGTTTGAGATCTCAAAAACTTAGTTTTGCATTTGGGTATCAAAGCTCTGACTTGGGGACTTTGTGGAAGGCTGGACACAGCACTACTTCCCAAGTCTGGGATCTCGGCAAGACATCACCAGGTCCCTTGGTTTGATAATTGGTTGTGGCCACTTGTCTTAGTCTTTGGTGTCCTGCCTGTTATTTGTTTATTTCTGTGCGTCTGTCATCATTGTTGTTTGTAACAAAATGGGGCAAGCTCCACCTCAGCTGATTCACATGGCAGGCCCCCTTGAATGCATGATTTCTAAATTAAAGTATTTCCAAATGAGGGCAGCAGATTATGAGGTGTCACTCAACCCCTTTGATCTCAGAAAAATTCACTGAACTTGACTGGCAAACTTTCACTGTTGGGTGGCCCTCATATGGAACTACTGATTTTCCAACAGCTTATCAGGTCCAAGACATTTGTCTTGGGCACCCTGGACATCCTGATCAACTACCTTGCATACAGGTTTGGATTGATATAGTCTCTGACAAGACGTCATGGATAAAGAAATGCCTTTAAAATGACCTCAGGTAAATGGGTCAACTGTCCTTCTAACCAAGCCTTCTCTTCCAGCTTCCCCGAAGAAGCCTGCAGCCCCCACAGTGCCTCCTGTCCTCCCCGACACCTCTAAGGCCCTGATCTTTCCCCCACATACTCGGAGCGGCACTGCATATCAGCTCTCTCCCTGCCATTCCTCCAAATCCCCCTCTTGCTCCCCCACCTGATATCAATCTGACCCCGACCCTGGCTCTTCTCTGTCCTTTCTCCCTCAGCATACCTCAACTTCCTCTCTGACAGGCTCCCTTGCCTCCCTTCGTGGTTTATGTCCCATTTTCTACTAGTGACTTGTACAACTGGAAAAATCAAAATCCTTCTTTCTGAGAAAAACCTCAGGGCCTCATCTGCCTCTTGGAGACTGTTTTCTTTACCCACCAGCCTACAGGGGATGATTGTCAGCAGCTTCTGCAGACTCTCTTCATGTCAGAAGAACACAAGCAGATCCAGAGGGAGGCCCTGAAAACTGTTACTGGTCATGATGGCCGGCCCTCTCATGACCCCGTTCATCTTGAATGCATGTTCCCACCTAACAGGCCTGGATGAGACCCAAACATGGACCAAGGTAAGGGAGCTCTCAACATGTATCACCAGACTCTCCTTAAGGGACTCCACACAGCAGCCCAGAAGCCCACTACCCTATCAAAAGTAAGTGAAACTATTCAGGGGCCAAACAAGTCCCCCGCCACATTTCTGGAGCGCCTCATGGAGACTTACAGGACTTACACTCCTGTGGACCCGGAGGCCCCAGAAAACCAGAGGGCAATAAATATTGCCTTTGTCACCCAGTCAGCCCCAGAAATTAGAAAAAAGTTTCAAAGATAGGAAGGGCTCAAAGGAAAATTGTTATCTGAGTTGGTCGAGGTTTCTCAAAAGGTTTTTAATGGCAGAGACAGTCCAGAAGAATGGAGACAATTTTAAGAAAATCCTGGACCCCAAAACAAACCAAAAAAAAAAAAAAAAAAAAAACAAGTTTGCAAATTCTTGAGGGCTATAAGCTACTGCCACCTTTGGATACCTGGATTTACTGGGGAAGAAATAGCCACTTAATTTGAAGTGACATTAAACAACAGGCCTTTAAAGATCTGAAGCAGGCACTCACCATGGCTCCTGCCTTAGCATTGCCTGACAAGCCCTTTACATTGTTTGTTGCTGAAGCAAGGGGAATTACTAAGGGGGTACTTACACAGACCCTAGGACCATGGCAGAAGCCCATCACCTACCTCTCAAAGAGATTGGACCATGTAGCTGCCGGATGGTCAACTTGCCTCTGGGCCATATCAGCACTGCTTTGCTAATAGAAGAGGCAGACAAACTAACTCTAGGACAAGACCTACACTTGGTAGCTCCTCACTTTTTACAATCTCTCCTACAGAGTGCTCCAGATCATTGGCTAACTAACGCCCGCTTCACCCAGTATCAGGCTTTACTTCTAGATCAGCCCAAAATAAAGTTCCTAAAAACCATGGCTCTAAATCCAGCTACCCTCCTCCCAGATGACAACCCAACTGAGCCTGTCCATGACTGCCTCAAAACAATCAAGATTCTCCAAGGCCCCTGGCTGGACCTGACTAATGTGCCCTGGACTGAGCCTAATGAAATGCTGTTCACTGATGGAGGCAGTTTCATCTTCAATGGAATCAGGTATGCTGGGGCAGCCATGGTAACTTTGGATGGGGTCATTTGGGCTCAAGCCTTACATCTGCTCAAAGGGCTGAACTCATAGCCCTAACACAGGCTTCAAAGCATGGAAAAGATAAAACTGTTAACATATATGCTGACAACAGATATGCTTCTGCCACTGCCCATGTTCATGGGGCCTTATACAAACAGAGAGGACTATTAACATCAGGGGGAAAAGAAATAAAAAATAAAACAGAAATACTAGCCCTCCTTGAGGCCATATGGTATCCAAAAGGACAGGCCATCGTACTTTGCCGGGGACACCAAAAGGACAGTTTGCTTGAGGCCCAATGTAATGCTGCCACACAGCAGGCTGCCAAAGAGGCTGCATTAAAACCAGTGGGGCCACTTGGCTCTTCAATAGTCATTCTGGAACCTCAATTGCCACTGATGCCCCATTATACTAAAGAAGAAGTAAAACATGCTAAGATCTTAAAAGCCTCCAACAATGCCATGAATTAGAAAATCCTGCCAGACCACAGGATTTATTTGCCACAGGCTCTAGGCAAATAGCTGATTAAACAGATACGCCAAGGAACACACCTTGGATCCACAAAATTAACTGAGCTTTTAGAAAATATATATTATTACATCCAAGATCTTGACAAAATAACAAAAGACATTGTTACCAGATGTGAAATTTGTTCACAAGTAAATCCAGGGCCAAAATCAAGGCTGCCCAATGGAACTAGAATGCAAGGAACCAACCCTGGCGAACACTGGGAAATTGACTTCACCGAGGTAAAACCTGGACCATATGGGTATCGCTACCTTTTGGTGTTCATAGACACTTTTTCTGGATGGGTAGAAGCCTTTCCTACCAAAACTGAAACTGCTCAGATAACGCTAAAGAAATGTTACAAGAAATTGTGCCCAGATTTGGCCTACCTGTAACCTTGGGGGTCTGACAATGGCCCAGCTTTCACAGCCCAAATTTCCCAATTATTAGCTAAAACATTAAAAATAAATTGGAATTTACATTGTATTTATAGGCCACAAAGTTCAGGACAGGTAGAACAGATGAATTGGACTTTAAGAGAAACACTTACCAAATTAAAATTAGAGACTGGCAAAAACTGGGTGAGACTCCTTCCCTTTGCCCTCCGAAGGACTAGATGCATCCCCTACGTACAAAGAATTACATCTTATGAAATTATGTTTGGAAGGCCGCCCCCTCTGTTACCATGTCTCAAAAATGATAAACTTGCTGAAATCACTAACCATAACTTTCTTCAGTCTCTTCAGGCCCTCCAAAGAGTTACTATGTCAGGTTCACCCCTTGGTCAGAGAGGTCTACCCACTAACAAAAGACCTAACACCACATCTGCACCAACTGGGAGACCTCCTGTGGGTGAAACGCCACCACCCTTCCACCCTTGCCTTTTTAAACTCCACCAGACCAAGGCTAGTTGCTGCTCTCCCCAAATACCTAGGGGAGGCAGTTGCCAGCTTGCTAATAAAGACTCTGTTGACTCTGTTAAAATTCTTAATTAAATGTTTGGTTCCTTTCCTGGGTGACAACCTCACAACAGTATCTTATTAAAATTCAGATTCCCAAGCTCCTCCCAAGGGCATATGCCCTATGCAAGGGGCCCTGCTCATTCCAAAGCAAGTAGTACCATCTTTGGGAAATGTTGTTCAAGAGACAGATAATGGCAGGCCAAACACTCATCGGCCATAGGGTTGAGGTGATGGTGGGTAGGCTCAGCTCCCAGGCCTGCAGGAGGAAGCAGCTGCTAACTCAGTTTGCATTTCCTCCCCCTTAGGAATTACCAAGAACAGTTAGTCTGAAGTGGTCAGAGCCAGTTCAGCTTGGTTAGTCTTCTATGAGAAGACACTGAGACATCTGGAGAGGAGTGAGCATGAGCCAAATTTTTTTATCTTTTGCACTCATTCTCACCCACTGCACAAAAAGTCTTTTAGAAATATGTGTCTAGGCTATATTTACATATGCAAAATATTGATTTATGGTTTTAAGGTTAAAACCAATTGCCTCCAATTCTCCATGGCCTGCTAAGGCACAAAGTTCCATTAAGAAGCAAATAGTTTTAAACTCTCTTTTCCATTTTTATAATTAACATTAAAAAGCTTAAAATGCAATTCCTAGGGAAGGAATTTACGCTCAAAAGTTACTTAATGAACATATGATTCATAGTAGTGTATCTTGTTCACAGGACTAATATGAAAAGGAAGGCTCTGTCCCTGAGGGGGGACTTAGGTAAGTCCAAGGAGGAAAGAGAGAAGTACGAGACTGGGGAATGCTGAAGACAAGGAATGCTTTACAAATTTTCCTTAAGGAAGCACAGGAAAGGTGCTACTGCACTGAGGAAGTAAGAGGAACTGCTTTGAAATTGTACCATGAGAGGAACTAGGACACAGAAGTGTTTTTCTCATCAAAGCTTGAAGGGAAGCCTCATATGGATCTGTGATCATAAATGCCAAAGATACTGGAGTAGATATTGTCAGGCAGGAATCTCAGAACCTTCTGCCCCTTCCTGTGCAGGTTCGTGAGTCAGGTAATTGAAAGAAGATTCTGGCAGCTTTATGCAAAGTAGATATACTTTATTCTTCAAATGTGAGCTTCACAGTCATGTTTTATTCCTCCAAGACAAGCTCAGGCTCTGCTCCCACTCTGCTGACCTTCCATGCTCTGCCGACCCTCCCTGCTCTGCTGACTCTCCATGCCCCTCCATGCTCTGCTGAGCAGCAGTTCAGAGAGTTGTTTCTTTCATATCACAAGTACATAATACTGGCTACAAGCCAAATGCATAACGTAACTACAACAAATGTGCTGAATCAGTAAATGGGCACACACATGCAGTTACACTACTTCTATAACTTGTTTCTAATGAATGTGCTGAATCTTTCCCATTTGTAACAGATGTGAGGCAAGAAATCCTGACTAAACTTTTTCTACTTTCCTTACAGATATGAATGTAGTTAAGGTCAAGTAAACAAGCTAATGGAAAGACTTCGTATCTGAAATGCAAGAGCAAGCCAGAGATAAGCTTTCCAAGCAACAGGTTTTCTGAAAATTAGAGTAGCACCCAAACAAGTGAACCCCTTGGAAACTCTCTACTCTGAACCAGAGGAAGAGGGAAAGGTAAAAGCACAGGATATTTGAAGATAACTCCAAAGCTTATATTAATTTCCCCTTTAATATTTAGCAAGTAGTTTGCACAGAGGTGGGTTTTTGTTTGTTCTGTTTTGTTTGTTTTCTTTATATTGCATTTATTTGTTATATCTGTTATTATAAGTTTTACTCCTGAACGGAGAGTAGTACCATATTTTTTTGGATTTCAAGACTCAATTGATTTTAAATACATTACAGATTTTATAATGGCTTTTGGGAGGTGTGGAACAGAAAGAGCCCTCTATTAGATGCATATACGGATTCATGCATGTAACAAAAATATGAAGTGCTTTTAAAAGAAGGTATTGTGTTCCTCCAGATGACTCTGGATTGTGCAAGCATTCATCTCTGTCATTTGTGCTCAGCTGTGCAGTTACACGAAGCCTCAGAAGTCATATGATGATGTGACGGCACCTGCCAGAACTTCAGGCAAATAGGCCAGGAGGCATTCAGTGGGTACTTTTGGATCAGCCTCGCATTTCAAAACTTATCGTGCAATAACAGCCTTCATTGCTGCCTAGGTAGAGTCCGTCATAAAAATCCCATACAGAGAGAACCTGCAGATTCTCAAACTGAACAATTGAGGTGTTTAAAATAAGCTATTTAGGAAGTATGTTCCTTCTCCATTCACAGTCCTGGTTAGAAACTTGGGTGATTTGAGAATATTTTCTACTTTTTGTAGGTGGAAGAACAATCTATAGTTGACTTGTGCAAGGTAGGAAAGGGTTTCTTGCAAGACCTGCTTCTGTTAACGCAAAAATGTCATGCCCGTGTACATGCTCAGCCAGAAAATGTCTAAGTTTGCCATGTGGGAAAGCACACCTGTGTTCTAAGATTAACTGGGAATCCAAAATATTTTGATACAGCTTTACCATTAATCCTTAAGAAATATAGGGATTTTGCTGCCTGTACTTTGACCATGATGCTTTCTTTTCCTCCCCCAGTTCAAAATGCTGTGATGATCAGCCCAGTGGAGGATTTTCAGGATGGAGCAGGATTACTCCCTTCGTCTAATGCTATGGAGCTCAGACCAGCCCTCAGCTTCATATTCCAAGGACAGTAATTTCCAGAGAAACTAGGTTGCTGGCTTTTCTGTTAAGGGTCATTCATCTTTTAAATAGGTGCCTCTATTTTAGTTCAGGGTTTTCACCTTCAATTTCCAAGTAAAAGTAATAGCTCAATGGCTTCCCTTCAGCACTTGTTCTCAAAGAATCATGTATGGCGGTGGTGGTAAGGACTGAAACATTACAGGTCCCATAAAGTGTGTGAGGAAATTCTGAAAGTAGCTGGAAAAATGTTCCAATCACCCCTTTGACTTCCTACATTTTGCTATTGTGTATACACATTTTAAATTAAATATCTAATTCATCTCTAACTATGACAGTTAGTATCACCCAAAATGGCTCCTATGTTGAAGAATATCATAGTTTACAGAGCAAAATAAGCTTATAAGGTGCCTTGAGAAGTATAATTTGTAACACTTATGGCTGCAAGTGATTGGCCGCCTCTCCCTTAGTGTTTCTGAGTTACATGTGGTTCTGCCTGAGGCTGGAGAGTAGAACTGACAGTTGTTTCATGTCTATTGTTCCTTTCAGATGAATCACTCTGTGACCCTTGTTGGGGATTCAGACACTTAAATAAACCGCAATAGCAATAGTAATGAATAGTGGAAGTCTGTGTGGGTTGGGACAGAGGCCAATTCAGAGACTCCAGATCTTCTTTCTTGTCTGTGATGTGCAGGGCAGAGGACACTTTGACTAACCCGGACCAACGTTAACATCATATGCTGAGGTTGGCTAGCCCTCTCCTAATAGATGGAGGGCCTTACTGGGCAAGGGCCATGCATAAAGGAAATTATTTTCTCTGTGAGAAACATCAAATTTCCTCACCAATGTGTCAGGAAGCAGAGGTGTTATCAGGAAACTAGATATAGAATTTCTTTCTTAGACCAAAAATGAAGAATAGAAATTATTAGACCAAGGAGCTCCTTGTTTTTGTCACCACAACTCACACATATACATCCACACACATATACTAACACTCCTGAGGATGGCATTTCACAGTTGAAGAGCCTGTGGGTGCTTAGCTACTTGGTAGTTAGGAACCCATCGATGAGCTTCTAAAGAGATGCCCTGCAAGGTCAAATGCTAACCCAGTCTTTTGTTCCTTGTCCCCACCCCTATACTCACAGACTATAATATTGTTTTATTTTATTCCATAGTTCTTTATTTATTGAGTCATTTATTCATTCCATAATGATTTGTTGAGCATATCTATTATTTGCGAGACAGGCTTCTATTTGATGGGCATATAATTATACTGCTTTCGAGAAGGTATAGTAAGAATCTATACTGCTTTCAAGAATGTATAATTTTAAATTTAAAAACATGATACTAGTATAAGTTATGAAGCAGAAAATACTAACTTATGAGAAGTAGAGTGAAGTTAGTACTATGGAATCTCTGAGAATAAGGGAGAAAGAACATCTTTGGGGTGGATGTGATATTAGAAGAAAGACTAGAAGGAGATACGTAGTCAGGTTCCCAAGAGGCAGGATTTGGGGTGGATGTGATATTAGAAGAAAGAATAGAAGGAGATACGTAGTCAGGTTCCCAAGAGGCAGGAGGATAGGCTGTATTTAGGGCACACTTCAAGCAAATACGCACTCATATGAAAGCCGGGTCATTTAAAGGGGGAATAACGATAGAAGAGAATTGATCACAGATAAGCAGGTTGTAGTTGTTTGGTAGTGGTCTCGGTTTGGCAGGCTGAAAAATGTGGAGTGGATACTAGGAAATCAAACAATAGTAGATCAAATATATTGCATTTTAGGGGAAATTAACACAGGTTAATGCACAAAGAAGGGGTTTATTATGTGTATGTTTTTTAAAAAACTTATGATCCAGCTCATTTAGGACAACATTGAGTGAGAATATTCCATAGGCTATCAGTACGGTCATCCCTTACTCTTCACATCCACCTGATTGATAAGATCATCCTCAAACACGCACTTCACACTGGAGAATCTATTACATGGCTCACATTAAGTACGTTTACGTTCATTTATTTGTCAATTTTTCCCCCAACAAGTTCTTATTGAGTACTTCTTGTGTGCTAAACATCATTCTGGGCTCTGGGGATTCAGTCGTAAAAAAGACACAGAAGAGTCTCTTCCCTAAAGAAATACTTTCAGGAAAAAAATAAAAATAAACAAGTAAATTGATATAAATGCATTATAGTATAATTTCAGATAGTGAGTGTTAGAAAGAAAAATATAGCAGGACAAAGGTGCATGAGGATTATTTTGAATAGGGGGGGCTATGGAAGTCCTCTCCATGTGAGTAGGATTAGAGGAGGGCTCTGAATGAAATGAGGGAGCAAGCTGTGCAGAGATTTGAGGAGGAGAGGGTATTTCAATGTAGGCCATGATTTTAGGAGTTTGGAGTATGGTCTAAATGTGAAGGAAAGCTAGGGAGGATTTGTTGCTATTTTATGCCATAGGAAGACCACTCTGGCTGCTGTGTGGAGAATGAAGTGCAGCGGGATAAAAGTAGAAGGAGTTAGGAAATCCTACTGGTAATCCTGTTGAGAGAGAGCGGTGGTTCACAGTAAGACTTAGCAGTAACAGATCTGAAATGTATTCAAGTTGCATTCAGGAAATTTCTAGAAACTTGAACCAACAAGACTTGCTCACGTGTTAAAATATGAGACGTGCAAGAAAGAGAAATTCCTTTTTTGTTACTGTTCTAAGGAACTAGGTAAATGGTAGAAGCATCTACTGAAATAGAGAAGCTAGAGGTGGAATCAACTAGAGGGTGAGGTATGATTAAGAGGATTACTCGAGAAGAATTAAGTTCCAGGTGAGGAGGTCAAGAGACACCCGGAGCTCAAGGGAGAAGCTGGTGACAGAGACACACATCTTGGAGTAACCTGAAGCCTTGGGTAGGGATAGTTTTCTCAGGGAGAGAGTCTAGTGGAAGAAAGGGGATCAAAGACTAAGCCTGAGAAATGCCAATACCTTCAAAGGTCGATAAGAGGAGAAGCCAGAAAGGAAGGCAGAGAAAGAGTGACCAGTGAGATAAGACAGCACCTGGGGTGGAGAGGCCCAGAGGTCAGATAGAGAAAGTGTGACCAGAAAGATCTGCTGTGACTAATGCTGCTAAGAGGCAAGGAAAATGAGAATTGGAAATTGAGCTTTAGGTTTTATAATCCAGACTTGGTTGGTGACCTTGACATTGTATTAGTCCATTTATGTTGCTTATAACAAAATGCCTGAAACTGGGTGATTTAGAAAGAAAAACAAAAATTATTGCTTATGGTTTTTAAGGCTGGGAAGTCCAAAGTCCACGAGGTGGTGGTGACAGTGACCCAGTGGTCTCACATTGTAAGATGGTGGAAGCAGAGAGAGCAGAGAGAGCAGAGAGAGAGAAAGACAGACTCTCCTCTTCTTTTAAAGCCCTCAGAACCACACCCCTGACCACCACTTTCAATCCATTCAGTATTGCATGGTCCTACAATCCAATCACCTCTTCAAGGCTCCACCTTTCAATTACCATGATAGGATTTCCCCCTCTCTTTATAGTCACAGTGGGGCTAAGATTCTAATGCATAAAACTTGGGGGACACAATTCAAGCTTCAGGGAGTTTGGGGGGACATAATTCAATCCACTACAACAAGAGAATGATACTGACAGAGTGGCAGGAGATACACTGGAGTAGGTCAAAAAAGACATTTGGGGTGAGAAGTGGAAATAGTGAGTATAAACCACTCTTCTGAGAGTTTTGCTATCAGGAGAGTAAAGTTTTCAGGTGCTAACAGAGGCATGGGTGTATTCTTTCAGGTGGACTGTATCACTGTGTGAGATATTGTGCTAGAGCACGCTACTGGGAATGACCATTAGCATGCTACTGGGAATGACCATTAGCATGCTAGAGTGTAAACTTGATGATGCATAAGAGAGAGGGGATGGCTGCAGGAGCAAAGTCCTCAAGCAGTCTCAAGGACATGGGGTGCAATATTCAAGTGTGGATTTGGCTTTTGGTGGATGCAGAGAGGATGCAGTCATTGGAACAGGCAGGAATGCAGACTATGGGCACAGATGGAAGGTAGGCTGGTGGATTAGGTGGTGGGAAAATGAGTTCCTTCTCTTCTTATTCAATGTTTAAATGAAGGAGATACTGAAACATTCGCTCTAGAGGGAGCCAAGGAAGGAAATAAGCACATGCAATGAAGTCAGGAAAAACGCTCCCAAGCACATCGCCGCCCCATGTGAAACCCAGATACACAATTCCTGGAAAACAGTGGGAGCAGATGGGACCAGCCTGATGGGCATCCACTAGCAAGCAAGATGGAGGGATACCAGGGGAACTCTTTTTAAGTAAAGGCTGACTTTGAGCCTGAGGCTGATTCACCATCTGCCAATAGACTCTGCTGTGACAATCCAAAGTGCAATCTTTCTAGGTCTGTGCAAGGCAAGATGCTGTTCCCAGAAAGTGTGTATGTATGTGCACTTGCATCCATGGGCCCATGGGAAGGGACCAGGACAGAGACTTGAGAGATGTGTGTTCAGGTTCCACCTCTTTCCCAAACTTGTGTGTGATTTTGGACAAAACTCCAAAAGCTCTCTGAACTTTTTGATGCTTAGCTGTAAAAAAAAGTAAGGAAGCATGCTACAGCAGAGTCCTCCATGAAAGCTACAACTGGGCCTTTTGTGTTCCTCAGTGAGGTCCCCTGCTCCTCAGCCCACAGCCCAGGCTTCTACCTCCACCCTTGCCCATCACGGGGACACTGCATTTTAGGAAACAGGGCTGCTGGACTTGTAGAGGTTAGCCGAACCAAAGCACACAGAGGAAAAACCATTATTGTGAAAACCATGCTAAAACAAAACCAAAACACAAAATAAAACAGCCAAGTAGTATAAACTGCAAGTTTCAGAGGAAGTTTCCTGACATTAGGACAGTGGTATGTCATATGCCCACGACAGTCACAGTGAGGGGTTCCTTCCCGCAGAAGACAGAAAGCTGTTCTGAGTGCTCTGAGGGACACGTATGGAATGTACTCCACCAGTTACTAGGTGTGGTGCACAGGGAGAACACGTAGGAAAGATGAGAAATGTGTGCAAAGAGCGTCTAGATTATCTCTTCCAGAACCACCACTATGTTGATACTTTTTAATTGACTTGTGTTATGCTGGTATTATATTCTTTCTCTATTGCAAATTGTCTCAGTCACCTAAAAAAGGGGGGAAAACAACATGCAGGAAACTGACATTTGGAGGTCAACCCAGCCAGAAAATAACTCATCTTGTTTAAGATGTTGCCATGAACACAGCCTTATTTCATTTATGTTTTGTATTGAGACAGACTTAATCCTCTTCATTACAACAAAAATAGGTGCAATTTGAGAGCTCCAAAAACTTTCGGGTATTTCTAGGTACTTGATAGCTGAAATGAAGAAAGAACAGATAAAAGAAAAAACATATACTTTTTAAGTTTCTCCAGTCAGTGTATTGAATTTTTTTCTATGAGAAAATATATAGAATTTAATTTTCCTCAGCTATTTAGGAGTTTTTCCTCTTGCATTTTATTTATTTCATTTTTTCACTCTGTGTCATAAATTTCTTCTGATGCCAAGTGAATTGTTGGAGAAGGATCAATAATTGTAAGCTTACAGCATTTTATTCATCTTCTTTTCTCTTTTTTAATTTTTATTTGTCCAAAGGGGGGAAAAAAAAAAGGAAATAGGTTAAAACGGAGGGAGTCACGCTTTTTCTTTACTATCCTTTTTTTCCTTTCTAAACTGTAGTTCAAACAAAACTCTTCTGCCAAAGCACTTAGTGATGGTCCGAATCAAAGTCTCTCATTGCCTTGTTGGTGAAAGCAGGCGTCTGGCTGTTGGGTCCGAAGCACAGGCTTTCATTACAGAGGAGACCCATGCTTTGTTAACTTCAGAGCACTCTGAGAAAGTAGGGATTTCAACTTGGACTGTTTCCTATTTTCTCTACCATTTAATGTTCAAACATACACTGGAACTTTGTGAAAGGTTAGGATGCAATTAATGCCTTCTTAAGGAGGATTGTGTGATCTTCCTTGGAAATGTTTAAGAGAAGAAAGGATTACTGAAAGAATTCTGTGTAATAGAATTGGCATTTATGAAGCTCCTTTTATACATGCAAAAGAAAGTACCAAAAATATTTCACTCTTTCTAACCATAACAAAATCCCTTAGAGGTAGGGACCATCATGCCCATGTAACCAACATAATAGACATCTGTCCTCCTTTCCCCACTCCTATCTCTACACCTTCAATCTCTGCTTTCACTTCAGAAGTGCTCACAAAGTTTGTTTTAGAGACAGGCAGACTAGAACTACTGGCAGGAGCCCCCAGTGCCATGTTCTCCTGATGGAAAGCCCTGGGCAGCAGGCCTGACCTGCTGGTGGGCAGCTAACAATTTGTGCATGGATTCCTCCCACCTCACGCTGTGCTGGCTGCCTTAAGCAGATGTGGTCGTCTGCCATCACCAGACTCGCAGTCTAGTCTGCAGCACTACAAATGCTCAGAAGCTCTCTCTCCACTCAGAGAGGTACTGGGGTGCTGGCTTCTTCCATTTTGTAAGTTCAATATTTTCTAAAGAATTATAATGGCATCTTTAACGAGCTAAAACAAAGCACAGGAATAGAAGAAAATTTACACTTGAAGAATACAGGCTCAGAAGAGGCAAACCTCACTGGATATTAGCTTCAGAAGAGGTCTAGAAGCCAAACATAGGTATTCTGCGGTTGTTTGGGAGGGTCTTTCGCTGGCAGTGGTCTGAGGGTTGGTGGGAGCCTCAGAATATGCTTCTTTGGCCTGTCTCCATGCGGCCTCATCCGACCAACGGCAGTGTTGTCCTGATTTTCATCTCCTATGATAGAAAGATACCTTGCTCAGAGTCCCTGGGACTTAGTGAAATCGAGACCATGATATGTCAACCTTATTTTAATTCTTTTGCCCTGTTCTAGAGTGTCCTATGTCAGTTCTGCCTTTAGTCAAAGGACTAAGTCTTGACTAGTCACATTCTAGTTGAGGTTTCTCTAGGATTTATTTTTGACTTGTTCTTAAAGATAGTTGTTTCCTGTGGCAGAGCTGAGCTTTTCACCCATAGCTGTAAGTCAGTATCTAAAAGAAATTCTCTAGTGACTATTTAGTCCTTAGGTGGTGGGTGTAAGATGCACCTTATCTCTCAGTAGCGGTGTGGTACAGCAGTTGAGAACACACATTCTGTGGTGGACTCCTTGAGTTCAAATCTTAGTCCTGCTGCTTGAAAATAGAAGAGAAAAACCAACTGTCTCAATTTTCTTGTCTGAAACACAGAGATGATAATGTAGCTCAGTGATTGGCCAACATTTTCTTGAAGGATCAGATAAGAAATATTTTAGTCTATGCAGGCCAAGAAGTGAAATGGAGAGCATAAGTAGGTACTTATATAACCATCTAAAAATGTAAAAACTATTCCTAGCTCACAGACCATAATAAGACAGGCAGCTATCTGGTTTCATGGGCAATATTGTGTTGACCTCTGACATGGCTCATTTTATTTGATTGTTGTAAAAATTAAATGTAAATTAGTAGATATAAAGTTATAAGATAATTCCCAACACGTAGTAAATATTCAGCAAGAGTTTTTTTCACCCCATTTTTTTCTCTTGTGAAGAAAAAAAAAATCAATTTATAAAACCAAAAGGGAAAACATATCTAAGCTTTATCATGGATTTTTGGTAAATCCATTTCTTCTCTTTCTTTCAATAGCAATTAATTGCCTCATCTCCTCTTTATAAAACAATTGTAACAATCTTGATATATTATGTGTGTATTAGGCTACTCAAATCCACTCTTTACCTTAAAACATGGGTGTGGTCATCGAGAAGATCTTTTCTGACCCTTAAAACACCATTTCTGACATACTCAATGAACTTGATACAAACTCATTTAAATGCCTGGGGCTACATATACCCTGCCTGACCTTTGCCATGATCAATCAGTCATTATAAACAGAGAAATGACTGGTTTCCTGATTAGAGAGATGCCATGTAGGTAGAATAGATATATCAATAAAAGAACAAGGATGCATTGGCCCCTGAAATCTCATTTACTTGTGTAATCTTAAATATCTAGTTTCCATATCCCTCTGTGGTGGCAATTAATGTTAAATTGGCAGTGGCCAATCCCCACATTTTTCTTCAAAACACAATCTTAACCAGGTGTTTATGGTAGAAAAAATTGTCACACTGGACTGACCAATGAGTCATTGGCAGGGGTTATTACAAGTTGTAGATTGACCTTGCCTAAAAATGAGCAGGCCTTACTAGAAACTTCTATGTGCTACCTCCTTGTCAGTTCCAGTTCGTGGCTGCAGGAATGACAAGT
The DNA here is from genome assembly GCF_027409185.1 of Cynocephalus volans. NCBI lineage: Eukaryota > Metazoa > Chordata > Mammalia > Dermoptera > Cynocephalidae > Cynocephalus > Cynocephalus volans. The sequence continues at coordinate 24,436,152 of NC_084463.1, forward strand.
GGAACTCTGAGTTTCCTTGACTTCTGCTGTTGTTTCAGCTCTGATTTCAACAAGCAACAACAGTGGGACTGACTTCAAGCAGAGATGTAATTTTATAGAGGAGGAAATTGAGGCTCAGAGATGTGAAGTGACTTAACTAAGGATGCTGTGAAGTGACTTAGCTGAGATTTAAACTCAGTTCTGTCTGACTATGAAACTCAAATCCTAAGATTTTCCCTCTATGCTATCCAGTCTCCCTCTCAATACACTCCCTGAGGTCAAGTACTAAGCCTCAGCTAATCTTTGTCATAAACCTTTCTCCTGTTCAGGGGTTGAGCTGAATGGTGACACAGCTTGTGTTATACAAGTCTGAAGTTGAATGGGCAGTGACTGAGGTTGGCCAGAGCTGTGAGTAGGATGGAAACATGGGCTGGGTCACAGGTGGTCAAAGGTCTAGCTGGAGGAGATGAGGCTTCCAGATTTACATAAGACAGACATGAATTTAAATCTCAAATTCCCTGTCTATAAAAAGGCAACAGTAATATCTACCTCATAATTTTATCATACAAACTAGTAATAATTTATAAAAAGCAATTTACACAATCCCTGGCACCCAGTAAGTGTTCAATAAATGGTAATTACTATTGTTAGCCCATCAGTTGCCTAAGTTCCACTGATGTTCTCATTACTGATGCTATATCCTCTGGAATGGGACTTGAATGAAAACTTGGATCTTCCATGTTTTGGAAGAATTTTCTTTAATAGATTCATCCTCTGGACTGCTCACTCTCTGGATATGACAACTGAAAATCTAGATTTCAGCAAGGTGTTCTTTTAGCCAGGTCATTATCTTCAGGCTGAAGAGCAGTTTGATAGGAAATGTTCCCAAAATCAGTCAGTTGAGAGAAAAAGAAAACTTTTTAACAAGAAACTTCGTAACATGAAGACAAATTCTTAGGTAAGTCCACCACTTTGAATCTTTTTAAAAGAGGTCTAGCTCTTTTAAAAGATCATCCCCTAATAGCCTCCTATCAGGTGTTCAGATGCTATATTATTTCCTCCTACATATTTCTGTTCTCATTTTTAGCATCTCTCTCTGGTTTCTGAGTTACCTCTAAAATTCTCTATATTTTAAAGGTGCTTTCATATTTACCATTATCAAATTTTATTTTTATTTTTAAGACAGCCAGAATAGAGATGCTTACTTTTTCCTTGACCCTGTATTAACACTCATACCAGTTATAATCAGAAATAGGGGAGTCTATTTATTTAACAGTTATTTCTTAAGCATATATATATATATATATATATATATATATATGCCAGATATGGTTCCCGGAGCTGGGGACATCTGGTCAACAGCACAAACACAGATCCCACCCTCTGATAGCTTGCATTCCAGGGAAACCTGTTCTGAGTGCCTAGATCCAGCTTATGTTAACCTTTCTAGACAGCTAATAGAGAGACATAGAAATGTCTCATATTTCCATTCAAAATTTTTTTCTTTCCATGTTAAAATCATAAGGGCTTAAGGTACTTAAGAATTAGAATTCATTCATTTTTTTTTTTGAATACTCAGCTGTGCACAAGGGGCTTGGGTAACACAACAATGATAAAATAGAGACCTTCACTCTAACTCATATCCATTCTAATTGGGCAGAACAAACATAAACACAGAGGTAAACAATATCACATACAAATAATAATTTAAACAATGCTGAGAAAAGTTGTCACGGAGCTTGGACATTTGTGGAGGCTCATTACTCAGAGACTTTCTGTGAATTCGCAGAGTGAATAAGAAGCAGACAAGGTAATTTTTGGTTCATTTTCTTTTTCCTTCCTCTGTAAGAGCAGAAAAAATAATCTTAGCAAATAAAGACATCCTTCCTCTTTTTCTTGTAAAAAACCGGTGATGGCCTCTCTTCCAATCAGGAAGGGGTTTCCCTTGGCAACTGTATCACTTAACCTCCTTCCCAACACAGCTCTGTAAATAAAAGTTATTTTGAAGAGACCAGCTAAAGATTACTCTTTAACAAACTGTCTGCTTTGTCTCACTCCAAATTAGATGTTGACACGGGCTCTTATTTAAAAGAAATATATTTATTTCCATTAGGAACATTTTGAGAACTAATTTGAATAATTTAAAAACATATTTACATAAGAATTACCGATGCCCTTTAAGATGAGAACTTGAAGCCCTCAAAGACTTCTGCTTTCCATTGTTAATCCTTTGGTTTAGATTCATCAAATATAACTTCATTCTGGCTTTAGATATAAATGAGGAGGAAAAATGATAAAACCAAGTAAAATAACATGACCTCATAAAGCATAGTTAAGTACATGTAATTAAAATGTATCTAAACAGTATGCAAAACAGCTTTGAAAGAGAAAAACAAAATACTTTCTCCAAATCCAGGTAACCTAACACTTCTATGTAGGAGAGACTGACATTATCACAGGAAGAGTCTTGAATCAGTTCTCTTTTATATTAAGAAAAACTAGTTGCAATGCATAGTGCTTTAATGATCTTTAGGATCACAGTGCATCTGATGAAATGACTTTGCTTGCAATTAAAATAAAGCTGAGCCATCATGTCTCCCTGTGGCCAGGGCCTCCTTTCTTTTCAGAAAGGTTCACTGTAGTGCAGATAAGGCTTTGGGTTTTCCCAAGTGACCCAAGTGACTGCATTTTCTTGTAAACCTATGCCAAGGCATTAACCAACTGACAATCCTAGTCCCTTACAATAGTGACTATTTTCTCTTTTTTCCTTTGTTTTTTTTCTGAGGTGCAATGTCATTACTTAATCTACACCTTTCTCAACTGGTTGCAATGTCGGATTGCTTTTACTATTGCTCTCAAATGAAGAAAGAGAGGTGGTATTGGAACAAAAATTATTTAGGCTCATTAGCAGTTGTCACCACTTTTAGATGCTGTAACAGAGACTTCTGTGGAACTTTAAGGGCAGGAGGCCAAGGAATTGAGTCCCATTGTTTCTTTACTTGTGGCAGTTAGGACAAGTCTGGAAAGCAGAGGAATGCAGGCTTCTTGCTGACATTTTACTATTCTTGAAAGAATTACCTTCAACTTTTCTGCCAAATCTACTTTACTATCTATCAATAGGTACTAGCTGTGCTCCATCCTTCCAGTATTTCTCCCATGAGTTTCATCTTCTGTACCCTCATGAGACTTTATCATTTATTCATTCAATCAGCAAATATTATTGATCTATGTGTCAGATACAGTGCAAAGAGCTAGGGGTATCACGGTAACCAAAGTAGATATATCCGATCCTCATAAACCTTAGATTCAATGAAAGTAAGAGAGAGATATCAAATTGTATGTAAAATTATAACCGTGATCCATGCTTATAAAAGAGCTTAAAATGGTGCTTTAAAAGTGTTTTTGTTAATAGACAAATAGATCAATTGAACAGAGAAGAGAGTACAGAAATATCCCCATGTGAATGTAGTCAACTCATCTTTAACAAAGGAGCAAAGGCAATTAATGGAGAAAAGACAGTCCGTTCAACAAATGATGCTAGAATAACTGGACACCCACATGCAATAAATAAATAAAGAATAAAGAATCTAGACACAGACCTTAGACCCTTCAAAAAAATTTAGCTCTGTGATGGTTAAGTTCATGTCATCTTGACAGGGCTAAGGGATGCCCAGACAGCTAGTAAGACATTTTTTCTGGGTGTGTCTGTGAAGGTATTCCAGAAGAGATTAGTATTTGAATTGATAGACTGAGTAAAGAAGGTCACCCTCACCAATGTTAACAGGCATTCTCTAGTCTTTTGAGGGCCCAAATAAAACAAAAAAAAGCAGAGGAAGGGTGAATTTGCTCTCCATCTCTCTCCCTCTGTTTGAGCTGGGATACCATTTTCTCCTGCCCTCAGACACTGGCATTTCTGGTTCCAGGTCCTTCAGACTTAGACTGGGACTTACATCATTGCCAGCGTTAGGCCTTTGGATGCTGACTAAATTACACCACTGGCTTTCTTTGTTCTCCAGCTCGCAGACAGCAGATTGTGAGACTTCTAAGCTCCTGTAATGGTGTGAGCCAATTCCTATAATAAAGCTCCTCATATATCTATCTATATCTATCGTCTATCTAATCTTCCATCGGTTCTGTTTCTCTGCAGAAACCTGACTAATACAATCTCAAAATAGATCATAGATCTCAATGTAAAATGCAAAACTATATAACTCCTAGAAGATAACATAGGAAAAAGTTTAGGTGACTTTTGTTATGGCAGTGACTCTTTAGATACAACACCAAAGGTGTGATCCATAAAAGAAAAAAGTGATAAGCTAGACTTCATTAGAACTAAGAACTTGTGCTCTTTTAAAACACTGCCAAGAGAATGAAAGGACAAGTCACAGACTGGGAGAAAATATTTGCAAAAGATATATCTTAAAATGGACTGGTATCAAAAATATACAAAAAAACTCTTAAGATTCAGCAATAAGAAAATGAACAACCTAATTAAATAATGGGGAAAAGACCTGAACAGACACCTCACCAAGGGAGATATATACTATACACATGGCAAATAAGCAAACTAAAAGATGCTTAACAAGATATCTTTGGAAAATTGCAAATTAAAACTACAATGAGGTACCAGTACAGACTTATTAGGATGGCCAAAATCCAAAACAGTAACAACAACAAATGCTGATTAAGATGTGGAATGATAGGAACTCTCATCTATTACTGGTGGGAATGCAAAATGCTACAGCCAATTTGGAAGACGGTTTGGCAGTTTCTATAAAATTATACATACTCTTACCATATGATCCAGCAATTACAGTCTCTGGTATGTACCCAAATGAGTCAAAAACTTATGTTCACACAAATACTTGCACTGGGATGTTTACAACAGCTTTATTAATAATTGCCAAAACTTGGAAGCAACCAAGATGTCCTTCAGTAGGTTAATAAATAAATAAACTGTGGATAATTATTTAATGCTAAAAATAAATGATCAATCAGGCCATAAAAAGACATAGTGAAACTTAACTGCATGTTATTAAGTGAAAGACTCCGATATAAGAAGACTGCATACTGTCTCAGTCCAACTTTGACATTCTAGGAAAGACATAACTATGGAGACAATTAAAAGATTAGTTGTTGTCAGGGATGAGGGAGAAGGGAAGGTTGAACAGGTGGACAAAGAGGATATTTAGGGCAGTGAAACTATCCTGTATGGTACTATAATGGTGGATATATGTCATTATGCATTTGTCAAAACCCATATATCCAACAACAAGAGTAAATCCGAATGTCAACTATGGACTTTGGGTGATAATGGTGTATCAATGTAGGTTTATCAATTCTGACAAATGTAACTTTCTGGTGCAGGATGTTGAAAGTGGGGGAGGCTGTGTGTGTAAGGAGGATGGGTAAAGAGTGTATGGGAAGTCTTTGCACTTCCGGCTCAATTTTTCTGTGAACTTAAAACTGATCTAAAAAATGAATTTTCTTGAAAAGGTGTTTTGTTATATAAGAAAAAGAAATATACACTGTGGCATAGGCATTTATAATCAGGATAAACATTTCCAGAATGGCGGAGTAAGAATCTTGGAAAATCTCTTTCATAAAGCAAAATAACACTGGCAAATTTTATTAAACTCAACTTTTTCAGAACTCTGAAAATCAGCTGAAGGCTTACAGCAATCTGAATAATGATTATTTAAGAAAAAATTGTGACTATCAGTAAAAATAGAAAGCTTGTAGTGTTTTAACTTGCCTGATTCTCATCCCCCTCTCCCCAGCTCTGCAGTAGCATTGAATACTAACAGCTTCCTAACCAGCAGCCTAGCACCCACCAGAAGGGTCAAGACATGTTTGGAGCTCTCCAAAAGTTCTGTCTTCTATGAATGGCCACTGTTTTACTTGTCTGGAAACTCTATGAAAAGTTCCATACACAAGAACTGTCTTTATTTGACCCCATTCAGAGCTTACCCTGTGTGAACACCCCTATCCTAGAGCATTTGTCAAGAACAATCAGTGGCAATTGTTTAACATTGCAGTCACCTGAGGCTATAATAAAAGTTAGGAATAACAAAAGGATTACAAAAAATCTTAAAAGAAAAACCATGGGAATGAGGTGTTAATAGGAATCTTTGAAAAGCTCTGACATATTCCTGGAATTCTAAAAATAAGATGTGTGTGGGCCGGCCCTGTAGCTCACTCAGGAGAGTGTGGCACTGGTAGCGCTGAGGCCATGGGTTCGGATCCTATATAGGGATGACCAGTGCCCTCACTGGCTGAGTGGGGGTGTGTGGACAACACTGTGCTGAGGGTTGCAATCCCCTTACCAGTCAAAAAAATAATAATAAGATGTGTATGTGCAGAGGTTACATTTGTCCAGAAAAGACCTGAGAAGGGCTTAATTTCTCACGTCTGAATGACATTGGGGCTCTTCACAGGCAGAAATTTAAGAGTAAGCTGGAATTGTAAAGTGCCTACTGAAGCATCGAAGGTATTTTCTAACACACACAGAGCCCCTTGTCAAGGGCTGGAAGACTTATGGCTCAAGGGACTTAAGGAAATATCTGTCCAGTTATTAACAGAGCATCAAGCTAACCAAGCAAAGTCTTCAGTGGTTGTATATGACAAAAAATAGAGACTTTATGAAATTAGTACAGAAGAGTTACTAAAGAAATATCAGAAATAGCAAACATCAACAAACTGAACCCTGGAAGAGAAGAAAATCTTACTCCCAGAGTTTTTATAGATTATTTAAAATTTCCATTTTTTAACAAAAAATAAGATACATAAAGAAGCAGAACAGTATGGCCCATGCATAAAAAATGTCAATAGAAACTGTCCCTAAGGAAGCACAGGAATTAAACTTACTAGACAAAGACATTAAATCAGCCATTATAATATATCCAAAGAACTAAAGAGCACCATGTGTAAAGAATTCAAGGAAAATATAAGAATGTTTCATCAAATGGAGAATACCAATAAAGAAAAAGAAACTATAAAAATGAACCAAATAGAAATTCTAGAGTTGTAAAGCGCATTAGCGCAAGTTAAAATGAGAGAGACTCGACAGCAGATATGAATAGGTGGAAGAAAGAACCAGAAGACTTAAAAATAAGCCAATGGAAACTATCCAGTCTGAGGAACAGAAAGGAAAAAAAGAATCAAGAAATATAAACAACATCTGAGACATATGGAACACTCTCATGTGTCCTACAATGCCCATAATGGGAGTACCCGAAGGAGAAAAGTGACAGGAAGTAGAAGAAATAATATTTAAAGGAATAATGGCCAAAACATTTCAAATTGGTGAAAAATATTAATAGACATTATAAAAGCTCAACCAACTTCACATAGGAGATCCTGCTCCAAGTAGAAACTCCAAGTTTACTCCAAGTAAACTTAAAAGATCCACACCTAGACACATCATAGTCAGACTGTTATAAGCTAAAAATATGGAAATCATCTAGAAGGAACAAAGAGAAAAGTGACTTATTATGTATGAGAGATTCTCAATAAGGCTAACAGATGACTTTGAATCTGAAACCTTGGAGGCCAGAAGGCAGTAGAATGACATGGTCAAAAAAAAGAAAATTGTCAATAATTTTATGTGGATATTTCAAAAAGTTCATGCAAAAATATAATTAAAATATAATATGAATTCTTTGATAAACTTTTTGAAATATGCTTGTACATCCAGTAAAACTATTCTTCAAAAAATGAAGGAGTAATTAAGATATTTCCAGTTAAAGAAACACTGAGAGTATTCATTCTAATAGACATTTCCCACAAGAATTACAAAGGGCATTCTTCAGTATAAAATAAAAGGGGACTAGACGGTTACTCAAATTACAAAAGGGTATCATTAAAGGTAAATACATTATGAAAGACAATGAAAATGTGTATTTGTTTATAACTTTATTAATATCTGATTTAAAAGACACTGTATACAGCAATGATTTAAAACTGCATTGATAGGTTTACAAAGTATAAAGACAATATGTATAAAAATAACAGCACAAAGAAGAGGTGGGTGAACCAAGCTATATTGGAGCAAAATTTTTGTATATTATTTAAATTAAGTTGATATTAATGAAACACAGAGTTGTTTGTTTGAAAAGATCAGAGCAATTAACAAATATTTAGCTAAATTGACCACAAAAGTAGAAGGCTCAAATTACCAAAATGAGGAATGAGAGTGAGAGTGGACATTTCTACTGATATTACAGAAAAAATAGAGATTACAAGGAAATACCATCAACAATTAAATGCCAAGAAATTAGATAATTTGGATATCCACAGGCAAAAGATACATGTATAAAGAGAAACACAAAAACTATTAAAAGTGACTCAATGAGAAATAGAAATCTGAATAGATCTACAAGTAAAAAGATTGAATCAGAAATCTAACTTCAAATAATAGTCCAAGTTCAGATGTTTTTACTAGTAAATTCTACAATATTGATGTTAATTATTCTTTAACCCTTTAAAGTTTTATATAAAATATATTTAAAAGATTAAAAATTGTATAACAAATCCTAAAGAATCCACAAAATTTATTAGAAATAATAAACAAGTTCAACGAGGTTGAAGGAAATACGACCAATGTACAAAAACCAATTGTATTTCTATACACTATCAGTGAACGATTTGAAAATGGGAAGTAAGTAAAAGTTCATTTATAATATCAGCAAAAAGAATTAAACACTTAGGAAGAAATGTAACAAAAGGAGTACAAAACTTATACTCTGAAAACTATAAAATGTTGTCGAAATAAATTAAAGAACACCTAATAAATGCAAGTTATCTGTATTCATGGATTGGACAACTTAATATTATTAAGATTAACTATTCTCCAAATTGATTTACCAATTCAACACAATCCTCAACAAAATTCTGCTGCATTTTTGCAAAAGGTGACAAATTGATTCCAAAATTAGCATGAAAATGCAAGGGATCTATTATAGCCGAAACAATTTGAAAAAGAAGAACAAAGTTAAAGACTTAGATGTCCTTATTTCAAAAGTTACTACAAAGCTGAAGTAATCAAAACATTATAGTACTGGCACAAGAATGAACATATATCAATGGAATACAATTAACAGAAATAAACTCTCACATTTATGGTCAATTAATTTTTGACAATTGTTCCAATACTGTTCAGTGGGGAATAAATAGTCTTTTCAACAAATAGTGCAGGGACAACTGGATATCTACAGGCAAAAGAACAAACTTGGACCCCCTAACCTCATGCTATGTACAAAAATGAACTTAAAATGTATCATAGGGATAAATGTAAGAGCTAAAGCTATACAAATTTTTAGAATAAAACATAAAAGTAAATCTTGTGACCAATGGATCAGGCATTTTTAGATGTCACACCAAAAATATGTGACCAAATAAAAAAATAAATCAAATTTCATCAAAATTAGAAATTTTTGTGCTTCAATATTAGAAATATCAATATAAAGAAAACGAAAAGACAATGCATAGGATGGAAGAAAAATTTTGCAAATCATATATCTGTTAAAAAATTGTATCAAGAATATATATAATAAAATTTTTAGAACTCTACAACAAATAAACTACTAAATTAAAAAGTGAGTAAAGGATCTAAATAGATATTTCTCCAAAGAATATATACAAATGGCTAATAAGCAAATGAAAAACTGTTCTTTGTCATCAGTGATTAGAAGAATGAAACTCAAAAGCGCAATGACATACCACTTGACATCAACCAGGACTGCAGAAATTAAACAGCAAAACAAAACAAAACATGACAGAAAACAAACAAACAAAAATAGGCAACGGCAAGTGTTTGAGTGGACATGGAGAAATTACAACCTCCATACATTGCTGGCAGGATTGTAAAGCAATTTTCACTTTGGGAAACATTTTGACATTTCTTCAAAAGGTTAAACATAGAGTGACCATATGATACAGCAATTCCACTCCCAAATTTATACCTAAGAGAAATGAAAACATATGTCCATCAAGAACTTGTCCATAAATATTCATAATGCATTTACATTGTATTGGAAAAATGAAAAATAAACAAATAGCTATCAATTTTTGAATGGATAAATTGTGGTTTGTCAATACAATGGAATATTATTTGGCCATAAAAAGAAACGAGATACTGATACAAGCTATAACATGGATGAACCTTGAAAACATCATGCTAAATGAAAGAAGCCAGTCAGAAGAGGCCACATGTTGTATGACACCATTTATCTGAACTGTTCAGAATGGGCAAATCCATAGAGACAAAAAGGAGCTGAGGGGAGGGAGCAATGGGAAGTGACTGCTAATGGGTAAGGCATTTCTTTTGGAATTAATGAAAATGCCCTAAAACTGGGAAGTGGTGATAGTTGCACAAGTCTGTGTTCAGCAGTCCCTCCTTACCCACAGGTGATACTTTCCAAGTTCCCCAGTGAATGCTTGAAACTTTGGATAGAAATGAATCCTGTATATACTATGTTTTTTACTGTACCTACATACCTATGATAAAGTTTAATTTAATAGTTACGCACAGTAGGAGATTAACCATAATAATTAATAATAAAAGAACAATTATATAAATATATTATAATAAAGTTATGTGACTGTCGTCTCTCTCTTTCAAAATACTGTACTATTTTCAGACTGACTGAAATTGCAGAAAGTGAAACCACAGACGAGGGGGTGCTACTGCATTTACTAAATATGGAGTTGTACATTTTAGAAAGATGCATTTTAAAGACTGTTAATTATATCTCAATAAATATTGAGATATATATATATTTTAAAGTGTATATCATCAAGGAATTTGAGGTGAGTGACTATCTTGATTTACCTGGAACTGAGGTCTTTCTTAGGACTTGGAATTTCCTGAGCTAAAACTGAGAAGATCCCAGGCAGACGGGGATGCACTGGTCACTCTGACCCAAGGAAGAAATGTTTGAATTTAGATTTGGAGGACAGGAAGGAAATGAGTACATCAAGTGGGGAGAGAACTGCATATACCAAGGCCTCGTGGTAAGAGGCAGGGATAGATTAAGGGACTGAAAGAAGAAATATAGCTGGGAGGCGGGGTGAGTCTGGTCTGAGCAGAGGCAGTCGTGAACGTTCCTGTAGGGGATAGTAAAGTTCCTGGGTGTTTAGAGATCTGGCTCTTCAAACAGAACACAGCCTCCATAAGAACATGGATAGGGTCTTATTGCTCCAGTCTTCCTCAGTGTCTGGGATGCTGCCTGGCACTAAGGAGGACACAATCCATGCCTGGTGACTATGTAGTAAGTCTGATATCTTGACTTCTGGCCTGTGGTTTAATGACATGCAAAGAGATGATCTGCTATTTCCAGCCTCCCGTCTCCTCTGTCTCCTCTGTCTATTTTTTTTTTTTTTTTCTCCTTTGCCGGTTACCTGTCAGCAGAAAAGAGGAGGGTAAACTACACAGAGCTGAGAGGAGCCCAGACAGGTGCTACTCAAAAGCGAGGACACCAGAGGGATGATTGTTCTCTCAAAGGAGGAAAGTGGCAACCAGAGCTAAAAGTCTTTGGCTTTTAAGTAATTTATGCCTGAAACTGGTAGCAGCTTATCTGTCCCCACACCTCCCTTACATTGGCGTCACTGGCCTCTCCTGCCTCTTTCTACCTGTCATTATGGCAGCACCTTGTGCTGTTGGAGGCCAGAGCAGCTCCTTGGTGGCAAGTTGAGAGGATCCATATGTCAGTGGAAACCTAAGACAGACAGACAGGAAGAAACAAATGGAAAGACAGAGAGGAAAAGAGGTAGGTAAATGCAGTGAGATTAGAGGAAAGAGGGAGGAGAAAAGGAGAGACTGAAATAAACTCTAGGAAGTGCACAGCACAAGGTGGGCGATGCCAATGGAAGTAAGTCATGTGCAGGGGAAAAGCTGCCAAAACACCCAGGAAGGATGAGATGCACGAAGAGAGTAGCTCTGTCTTTCCAGTCAGAAGAGTGGTTCAAATCTTTGCCCCTGCTGGGAACCAAAGGCAGGCAGCCCAGTCGCTAAAATGCTGTTCATGAATTCACCAGGATCTCTTGGAAAGTGTTGAGGGGACCTGTATCAGAGCAGCCACGTGGAAATCACACTGTCCCCCCTCAAAACAGCACATTCAGTGCTGCTTTCTTCTTCTCTGACCAATTATCCCATTTGCACTCAAAAGGGAAGTTGTACATATTAGGAAATATTTATTTAGAATGCTATTTACCACATTGCACCAAGGTGACAAGGCTAGGTAATAAGTAGGGGACACTTTCTCCAGAAAAAGAAAAAAGAAAATTTAACGGTAGCATCAAAGACAGCATTTCTATTTCAAAACACAAGAAAATAACCTTATAATGAGGAGTCAGAGAAATAACTAAAGATGCTGCTGCTACTACACATCCATCTTCAAACCCTATTGTTCTGGTTGAAAGGGAGAGTACAGGAGATGGAAGGAGTCTGTAAATTAGAAGAAAGGAGAGAAGTATAAATAACTTATGCTCCCTTAAAGGCACAGAGGCAAGAGAAATTCATATTTTAAGAAGGGATCTTTCTGCTGTTATTAAAACTTAAAGAATTTTGCAGAGCAGCTCAATTACTTTGCACTGCTTCTTCTGTGAGCTTACTTTCTCCATTTTAATTTATAGCATGAGACCAGAAAAGGGGAGGGGTCACTTTTGCTTTGATTTTTGTTACTAGACTAACCAAGTTGCTTTTATGTGTTTTCTAACCTTGTGCATGTGCATCTACGCCCACACATTCTCTTTAGGGGAAAATCAAATTCACCTAATTTTCTTTTTATGACAAAATCTAAACAAAATGTACACTAACTCTTTTTTTTTTACTATTGGTTTTGAATATTTATGGGGTACAAAGCAAATTGCCACCACTTGTGCCTAAGATGTAATGGCCAGATCCATACTGGCAGCATGCCCATTAACACAAATTGTGAATATAACCCATGTCCACCACCCAATTATCCCCCCAATTATCCCCAGCCTCCTTCCTCATCCCACTTTCCCCACTCCACTTTGTATCCCTAGGTATGTTCTCTTACTCTGCAAGTCCAATGCACCACTGTGGTCTGTCTTTTCTTCCTTCTTTTTCTCTTAGCTCCCACTTATGAGTGAGTGCTAAAGGTATTTATCCCTCTGTGCTTTGCTTATTTCATTCAACATAAATTTCTCCAAGCTCATCCATGTTGTTGCAAATAGGAGAATTTCATTCTTTTTAATGACATAGTAGTATTCCATGGTGTATATAGACCACAGTCTCCTTATCCAATCAGCTATTGATGGACATTTAGGTTTGTTCTATATGTTGGCTAATGTAAACAGAGCTGCGATGAACATGGGAGTGCAGGTATCCCTTTGACATGATGATTTTCATTCCTTTGGCTATATACCCAGAGGTGGGATTGCTGGATCATATGGAAGATCTATCTGTAGAGAAACCTCCATACTGTTTTCCATAGTGGTTGTACTAATTCACAGTCCCACCAATAGTAAAGGAACATTCCCTTCTCTCCACATCCTCATCAACATTTGTTATTCTCTCCCTTTTTGATAATAGCCAGTCTAACTGGTGTGAGACGATATCTCAGTGTGGTTTTAATTTGCATTTCCCTGATGACTAGTGATGTTGAGCATTTTTTCATGTACCTGTTGGCCATTTTTATGTCTTCCTTTGAAAAATGTCTTTTCAGTTCCTTTGCCTGTTTTTTAATTGGGTTATTTGGTTTTTTACTGTGTAATTTCTTGAGTTCCTTGTATCCTTATGGATAGTAATCCCTTGTTGGATGCATAGTTAGCAAAAAATTTCTCCCATTCTGTAGGTTGTCATTTCACCCTGTTGATTGTTTCCTTTGCTGTGCAGAAGCTTTTTAGTCTGATATAGTTCCATTTGTTCATTTTTCTTTTGTTGCTTGTGTTTTTGAGCTCATGTTCATAAAGTCTATGCCCAAACTTCATTCCTGAAGTGTTTTACCCATATTTTCCCTTAGTAATTTTACAGTTTCAGTCCTTATACTTAAGTCTTTAATCCATTTTGAGTTGATTTTAGTATATGGTGAGAATTGCATGACTAGTTTAATTCTTCTGAATATGCATATCCAATTTTCCCAGCACCACTTATTAAAGAGGCAGTCTTTTTCCCAATGTAGATTTTTGTTCCCTTTGTCCAATATCAGATAGCTGTAAACCTGAGGGGTGATTTCTGGCTTCCCTATTCTGCTCCGCTGGTCTGTGTCTATTTTTATGCCAGTATTATGCTGTTTTGATTACTATAGCTTTGTAGTACAATTTGAAGTCAGGTAGTGTTATGCCTCTGGCTTTATTTTTTTTCCTTAGGATTGCTTTGGCTATTTGGGGTCTTTTATTGTTCCATGTGAATGTTGAGATTGTTTTTTCCATTTCTGTGAAGAATGTCATTGGTATTTTGATGAGGATTGCACTGAATTTGTAGATCGCTTTGGGTAGCATAGACATTTTCACACTGTTACTTCTTGCAATCCAAGGGCATGGAATGTCTTTCCATCTTTTTGTGTTTCTTCAATTTCTTTCAATAGTGGTTTGTAGTTCTCATTGTGGAGATCTTTCACCTCCTTGGTTAAATTGATTACTAGGTATTTTATTTTGTGTGTGTGTGACTGTAATAAATGGGCTTACTTTCTTGATTTCTCTTTCTGTTAGCTTATTATTAGAGAATATAAATACAACTGATTTGGGGGCATTTATTTTGTATTGTGTAACATTACTGAAATTATTAACCAGCTCTAGGAGTTTTTTGATAGAGTCTAGGTTTTTCTATGTATAGTATCATGTCATCTGCAAATAGGGACAGTTGGACTTCATTGTTTCCTATCTGGATGTCCTTTATTTCTTTCTCTTGCCTGATTGCTCTGGCTAGTACTTCCAGTACTGTGTTAAATAGAAGTGGTAAGAATGGGCATCCTTGTCTTGTTCCTGCTCTTAAGGGAAAAGGCTTCAGATTTTCCCCATTCAGAATGATACCGGTGGTGGGCTTGTCAGAGATGGCTTTTATTGTGTTGAGATACTTTCATTCTCTACCTAATATGTTGACAGTCTTTATCATGAAGGGATGTTGAATTTTGTCAAGTGCTTTTTCAGCATCTGTTGAGATAATCATATGGTTTTTGTCCTTGAGTTTATTGATGTGATGCATCACATTTATTGACTTTTGCATGTTGAACCATCCTTGCATGCCTGGGATGAATCCCACTTGATTGCGGTGAATAATTTTTTTGATGTGTTGCTGTATTCAGATTGCTAATATTTTGTTGAGGATTTTTGCATCCATGTTCATCAAGGATATTGGACTGTAATTTTCTTTTTTTGTTATGTCTTTATCTGGTTTTGGTATCAGAGTTACGTTGGCCTCATAGAATGGGTTTGGGAGAATGGCTTCTATTTCAATTATTTAGAATAGTTTGAGGAGAGTTGGTATTAATTCCTCTTTAGAGGTTTGGTAGAATTCAGCTGTAAAGCCATCCAGACCTGGGCTTTTCTTTGTTGGAAGATTGCTAATTACCACTTCAATCTCATTGCTTGTTATTGGTCTGTTCAGGTTTTCTATCTCTTCTTGGTTTAGTCTGGGTAGTTTGTATGTGTTCAGAAGCTTAACCATATCTTCCAGGTTTTCATATTTGTTGTCATGCAGTTGTTTATAATAGTCTCTAATGATTCTTCATATTTCTGTGGTATTGGTTGTAATGTCTCCCTTTTCATTTTTGATTTTTGTTATTTGGGTCTTTTCTCTTTTTTTTATTGTCAACCTGCTAATGGTTTATCTATTTTATTTATCTTCTTGAAACACCAACTATTTGTTTTGTTGAACTTTTTAATCATTTTTTAGGTCTCTATTTCATTTAGTTATGCTTTAATCTTAATTTTTTCTCTCCATATGGTACCTTTAGGATTGGATTTTATTGTTTTTGAAGTTATTTGAGGTGTAGTCATAGGTCATTTATTTGAAGTCCTTCTGTTCTTTTGATGTAAGCATTTATTGCAATAATTTTGCCTCTTAGCACTGCTTTTGCAGTATCCCACAGGTTTTGTATGACGTGTCTCTATTTTCATTATTTTCAAGAAATTTTTTGATTTACTGTTTAATTTCTTCTTGGACCATAAGCCATTCAGGAGCCTATTGTTTAGTTTCCATATATTTACATAGTTTCCAGGGTTTTGTTTGTTATTGATTTCCAGTTTTAGTCCATTGTGGTCTGAAAAGATACTCGGAATGCTTTCAATTTTTAAAAAAATTTGCTGAGGCTAGATTTCTGACCTAATATGTGGACTATCTTGGAGAATGATCCATGTGCTGATGAGAAGAAAGTATATTCTTTAATTGTTGGGTGAAATATTCTGTATGTATCTGCCAGGTCCAGTTGGTCTGAGGTGTAGTTTAAATCCTGTGTCTCTTTGTTGATTTGTTGCCTGGAAGATCTGTCCCATACTGAGACAGGGGTAATCAGGTCACCCACTATTAACATACTAGGGCCTATTTCTTTCTTTAGGTCTACGAGTGTTTGCTTTATAGATCTGGGTACTCCAGTATTGGGTGGATACATATTTATGATTGTTATGTCTTCTAGCTGGATAGATCATTTTATCATTATATAGTGGCCTTCTTTGTCTCTTTTTATGTTTTTTGGTTTAAAGTCTATTTTATCTGATATAAGAATAGCTACCTGCTCGTTTTTGGTTTCCATTTGCATGGTATATCTTTTTCCATCCCTTCACTTTTAGTTTGTGTGTGTCTCTATAGGTGAGATGGATCTCTTAAAGACAGCATATACTTGGGTCTAGCTTTTTAATTAAGTCAGTCAATCTGTGCCTCTTGAAGGGGGAGTTTAATACACTCACATTCAGGGTAGTTATTGACAGGTGTTGCTTAATTTCTGTCATTTAATTGCTTTTTGTTTAGATGTTTTAAATATCCTTTGATCATTACTTCCCCTTTTATTTCTCTTCTTCAGTATTAGTTGGAAATTTGAGGTGGCATGATTTAGCGTCTTGTTCTTTCTCAATGGCATTTTTGTTTTAAGAGCAGGTTTTGCTCTTTCTTGTGTATCTGTGATAATAATCATCATTATTCAGATTCCAGATGAAGGACTCCCTTGAGAATTTCTTGCAGGGCTGGTTGTGTGGTGGTGAACTCCCATAATTTTTGTTTGTCTGGGAAATGCACTATTTCTCCCTCATTTCTGAAGGAGAGCCTTGCTGAGAAAAGAATTCTTGGCTGGCATTTTTTCTTTTAGTGTTTTGAATATATGATTCCACTTTCTTTTGGCCTATAGGGTTTTAGTTGAGAAGTCTGCTGCTAGTCTGATGGTGGTTCCCTTATAGGAGACTTGACACTTTTCTCTTGCTGCTTTTAGAATTCTCTCTTTGTCTTTGAGCTTTGCAAATTTGACTATAATGTGTCTTGGAGAGGATCTTTTTGGATTGAATCTATTTGGGGACCTTTGAGATTCCTAGATCTGAAGGTCTGCATCTCTCCCTACACCTGGAAGGTCTTCTGTTATTATTTCCTTGAATAAGTTTTCAATACCTTTTCCTTTCTCCTCTCCTTCTGGAATACCCACAATTCAGATATTAGAGCTCGTGAGGTTGTCTGCTATCTCTCTCAGATTTTCTTCATTATTTTTAATTCTTTTTTCCCTTTTTTTTTTTTTTTTTTTTGGTGTGGGTTATTTCAGAAAGACCATCTTTGAGATATGAAATTCTTTCTTTTGCTTGCTCAAGCCTGCTGCTCAAACTCTCTGTTGTGTTTTTTATTTCATTGAGTGAATCCTTCATTTCCAGGAGTTCTGCTACACTCTTTTTTAAGATATTAATCTCTTTATAAATTTCCTCCTTCATATTCTGGATATTCTTTTCTTGTTTCCTTACGTTCTCTAATTCAGTCTTATTTCTTCAAGCTTTCTTAAGATCATTGCTCAGAATTCCTTTTCAGATATTTCAAGGATTCCCTGTTCTATGGTCTGGAATTTGAGCATTACTGTATTCCTTTGGTGGTGTCATATCTTCTTGTTTGTAGTTCTAATATTTCTCCATTGATGTTTGGTCATCTGGTAAAGGAATTGCTTCTTCTGTTACTCTGGCTGTGAGAATAAAGATTTCTTCCTCTATTTGCAGGCTCTACTGATGACTCTTCTTATATTAGTGTAGACAACTGAGTAGTAGGTTGCCTGTAGTGTGGCCCTAGCTGCTACTGTGGTGGTGAACTGTCCTTGTAGTGACAGAATGTGTGGCGGTTTCTATATTACACCACATTGGCTCCTGTTCCAGCTTTCCGTGGCTGTAGACTGAGCCCCTCATGCTGTGTAGGTCTTGACTCACCTCGGTGGCTGCTGGGCTGTGTGCACTTCCCTTCTTCCCTGGGCCTTAGACTGAGCCCTGGTGCTACACTGGTCTCAGCTCACCTCAGCAGCTGTGTGGCTCACATTAACTCTTTTAGGAAGGATTGATGGCACCTGGTCAATTTTTCCCCTGTTTTTTGAGAACCTACTATATACTAGGCATTTTTCTGCTATCTCATTTAAGGCATTCTTAACCTGAGGAAGAGTGCAGGGCCCTTTGTCATTCAGGGGTTTTTTTGTTTGTTTTTTTTTTCATCATGGAATTTTACTGAAGAAGATGAATCGCCTACTAGCTCTTGCACCCACGTGCTGCCATCTTGTACCTATTCTGAAAGGACCTTATCAACAGACTCTTTTATTTACAGCAGTGATTTCAGTTTGGTCATCAAAGTAGCAGCATCAGCAAGTCTTGAGAACTTATTAAACATGAAAATTTTCGGGCCATATCTTGGACCTATTGAATCAAAACTCTGGGAGGAGGGCCCAACAACCTATGCTTTTTCTACATGCTTACCTTTTGAAACAATGGATTTAGAGGATGAATGGCAAGCCACCAACCCAAGCTCTTAGTGATATTTTTTCTTAATATAGAAATGAAATTAAACAGATCCCAGTAAGTTCAGAAAGTGAGTGCATAGGGAGAAGAAATCCAAAGAGTGGAAGTGGTGGCTTTATTTAGGCTTACTCACTTAAAAAAAAATTAACCAAGGGACTATTAGAAAATCCAAAGAAACCAGCCCTTTTGACATGTTTCTGAGAAACAGCTTGACTTCTCTGTGAACCATGACTCTCTCCAGCATGGCTGGTAGGTATACAAACTTCATGATTTGCAAAATTCAATGACTCTCATTTACTGAACATTAATTAGTTCCACTCTCTTTTTCAAAAGCTTCTGTAGCCTTATAACCTTTTTATTCCCCAATGAAGATGCAGAATCTCTTTCCATGTCGCTACTTTGGCCTTTGATAGAACGCTAGATCCTAGAGTTCACATTGCATACCATGGCTAGACTATATAAAATTGTTGTTCTTTTAAAATAAATGAGTCACATTATGCATCACTTGGAATTTAACTGAAGTTACCTTGTGAAAGAACACTGTTTTATTTGAATGAAAAAGTTGATATGGTTTTCCAGATCAACAATGAGAACGGATTTTATTATTTCTTGAAACTGGACTAAGGAAAATGGAGCCATGGGAAGCAAGGTAATGAATTTTGCCCAACACTACAAAATGTTACCTACATGTAGGGTGTTAATATCCCTGACTTTTTATGTGCCTGCTTTCTGATATGCTGTTATTTCTACTTCTCAGTTCTTTACTCATGAGGAAGATTTAAGTATAGACCAATAGTAGGAAGATGCTGAAATGCTTGATGGCACCCCTCAGTGGTGTCACCCTGCCCAGCCAGTCCTCTGTTGCTGACTAGCTTTGGAGACCAAAACTAAAATGGGACTCAGAGGGCCGGGAAGTTGCAGGGAAGGAGGCTGCATTCCAGACTCTGCTTTGCTTCAGAGTCATGCAGCAAGAAGAGGGCTGACAGCAAGTTTTACCCTTTTTGTTTCCTCTGTTCCCAAAAGTAGTGACTCTCACTTACAGATTTTGCCACACTTAGGAATTCAAATTTTTCTGAATGGTGCTTCATTTGGATAACCCAAAGGAATGAAGGTGTTTCTTTGCTAATATTTGGGCTGTCTGTCTTTTCATTTCCCTGTGGCATTCCCTTTGTATTCCTTTCCCACAGGTTTCCATGCCTTACTAATGTCTCTTAATAATGTATCTTAATCTTAGAGAGCAAAAATGGTTAAAGAAACTCTGTTGGTACAAGTATGACAGCTCAGGTTTTCTGGGAAGCAGAGTATGAGGTGGAGATCAGCATGCCAGACCTTAATTAGGCAGTACTCTTGGGGTCAACATGTGTGGAAGGCAGGCAAGGAGGGAGGATTGAGTAGAGGAAAAACGGTGAACTGTGATGCAGTCCCAGTGACGTTCTTAACCGTGACCCCACCCATAGCTCTAGGTTCTGGGATGGCCCTTCAGGGTTGTACCTAGTAGGGACAAGGAGGAGGAACAGCTGGATGTTAATTGATCAGTCATTGGATTTAGGCTGCCTGGAGAAGGTGTTATTTTGCACAAGAATATTTCCTTTAATCAAGCTAAGATGATCCCAAAAGAGGGCTGATAGGTGAGGGCCCTCTGGACACATTCCTCATAGACAGGGGAATGAGTTATATTCCTGAGGAGGGATCTGGGTGGCTGATTACAGCATCTGCCACAACAGGTGAGTGAAACCTCTCAGAAGAGCACTTGAGAGACAGTCAACATTTGAGAGTCCATAAGATCTTGAAGTAACTCCTATAGGAAGACTGTACCAATACTTTGCAAATACCCCAAATAATCTGGGGCTGATCACATATGGTAACTAAGAATTTTTTTCTTTTTTTTAAAGTTCAATTGAAATTGGTAGCTGAGAGACCAAAAATCAAACGTGATAGGTTTCTAGAATTTTGTAAATTTTCTTCAGATCTATAATCCTGTTCTTGAAATTCCTCTCTTAGTGGAGATCTTTCCTCTATGGAAATGCAGCCACCTCCTCATTGGTTTGTGTTCAGTAAGACAATTGATAACAATCATTAGGGTTCTGTTTACAGCTCAGACTTTTTACATAGTCTAAGAATATTGACTGGCACTACGAAGGGATGAAGAAATGTAGTTTTCACGCCAACAAGAAAATCTCACAGTCGATACAGTTGTTTTAGGAAGATACAAGCAGAAATCCTCCCAAGGAGATAGTCTTTGTAAAATGTGTTGATGCTTATGGAGCTAACAGGGGCAGAAAATCATGTGTGACCTAATTTACTGATAAATTATTGGTATTTAGAAGAAAATAATAATCTATGTAGGCTTTGTTACTCCGAAACCTTGATGTATAATGACCCCACAAGATAAGAGGTGTAGGAATTGAGGCAGTACCCACAGAGTTAAAGCCTTTGACTTTGTCTTTAGGCAGATCTAGTCTTGAAGCCCTGCTTCTCATTACAATGGCCTTGGGTCATTACTCCTCTGAGCTTCAGTTTCCTCATCTGTAAAACAGAGATTAAAATTCCACTAACTTCATAGAATTGTTTTGAGAATTAAATGCAATAATACTTCCAGCTTTTAGCACAGTACCTGGTACATGGTAATAATTCAATACATATTAGCTATTACTGTTATTGTTACCCAAGAGCTTTGGATTTCTGTAAACAATTAAATTCTGCAGACCACAGGCATGACTAAAGAACTAAAGAAACTGGACTTAGGGTTTTGGTTGAGCTCCGGACCTCTGGGACTTCCCTATGTTCCCAGGTATGTCTAAATTTTTTAGTTATTTTTGGATTCAGACCATTACTTTGAATAGTACCAATTACCATCCACTAGAGTAAAAAGACTGAAGCTGTTTCCTCTGTGGAAATAACCTACATCTCAAGCAACCCATTTTTGTTTATTTTTTGTTATTCACATTACTAAAACAGAGCTCATGGGATAAACTGTCTTGGGCTTCATTACCAATGAAATTACATCAGTGATAACTGCCTGGAATGGCTATGCCAACTGCCTTTTTTACTCCTGCATTTATTCTTTTCTCTTTTGGCACCTAAAGCAATAATGGGATTTCACACCTGGGTTCTATTTAAACATCTATGGTTGGTAAAACAGGCAGTGGTCTTCCATCATGGCTATTTGCAAGTTAATGGTATGACTATGTGAAGATCAGATATTTTGACCCAGCTAAATATTCGTTCAGGCAAGGAGAAATCCCCAAGCATTTAAGTCAGTGTTGGGTTGTTAGAGAAAACAGTCAGTAGAGACTTGATAACTAATTTGGATGAGTAGCTGAAGCTGAATAAGACCCATTACTGAAACCTCATTCCCATTTCTAGAATCATAATATTTGATATATTTATAAAGCACATGAAAATCATCAGAACCTTTCAGTCTTCAACATTCCATTTCATAGATTATTTATGAGTACCTTATTGCAGAATCCCATTTATACGTCCATTAGATTTCTAGCTCGGCAATTGTACATTTCACACTACATATGTCTTACAAAATTTCACTACGTGTAAGTAAATGTATCCCCCTTTCCCATATGCCTGTTTAAGGCATGTTCTGATTTGGAAGAAGCACCTTTCACCAAAGAGGAGAAAAGGCAGTGGAATGAACAAGAAACAGAAAGAAGCTGGACGTATGTTAGTCCTAGGAAGTCGCAAATGTCAAAGAGAAAGCAATACCTAAGAAAAATAATAATTCAATAATCATTACCTACTCACCTACTGTGTCTAAGACTCTGCCAGGTGCGGAAAGTAGAACAATCAGCACCACGGACATGGTGCCAGTCCCTGTGGTACTAGATGCACCTATTTCCAAGTCTTGGTCACTGTCATATTATGTCTAAGAGATTGTGACAGAAATCATCTCTTGTCCTTATGCACTCAGCAACAGCATGTGATTTTTCTATATATGGTCCAAGTTTACATTTGTATAAAGTATACAGGTAGCTCTTACCTACTTAGCATCAAGTTTCTGGCTTGGAAAGTAAAACTAGGACATGGGGTCATAGGAAATGTAACTAAACCTAACAGCAATGCGGCTGTTTCAAGGCAGGACCTAATAAGGAAGGCCCAGAATTGTTTGAGTTATAAGGGCCTTTGAATAAATATATAACTTCAAATTTTGATGGTTTTGGAAGACAACACACATCTGTTTGTGTAATTTCTAATGAATTTATCCAAAAGCACGTTACGTGATTTGCTGGTAAACTCCTGTCAAAAAAATTAGCCAGAAAATCATGGCTAATTTTTGGGAAAGTTCCACTTCTGTCCAATGAGGCAACGAGCAGAATAGGATTTGTGTGCCTAATGCAAGTGCAGATATCTACAAACCTGATTATTTTTATCATGCTTATAATTCATATAAGTATACCCATCCACTAATAGACTGTGGCTGTCTATCACCAGCTATTAGGGTGGGTTAATTACACTACATTTTCATGAGAGTAAAACTGTTTGCATGTCCCTCCAGCAACCTCAGAGACACAACCTGTCCAACTTAGGATGCTATCTCCCCTAGGAGAGACAGCACACTATCTTATTTCAATTTTGAGACCAGTTTTCATTGAATTCCCAGAGGCCTCACTTGTTCTTGCTTAATGATGGTGATGGAAGGTGACCCAGTTCTTAAACTCTGAACATCATCCCCTTGAGAATGCAGCCTCCAATCTAGATTTAAGCTGAGGAAATGGGAGCAAGGTGCACAGCTAACTTAGAGTTAGCTCTGCCCTATCTTCCTCTACCATTAAAGATTATTCATATAAGACAAAGTGAGATTATTGACTGTGCTCATGGCTGACTCCAGTCCTTAGTTTTAGTCATGAGTTCAGAGCACATGCCTCTTTTACTGACATACTTATCTGTTGTCACTGACTGACATCTAACCATGAGGCAGTGCCCAAACTAAGACTGACCACTTTAATGGACAATGCAGGGTTATATGACAGATTTCAACACCGAACATGCTGAGTTTCAACTATTTTCAATAGACTACATTAAGCTTGTAGGAAGCAGAATTATAAACAAGACTGATCATTGCCCTCAAGGACTCTATGATTTCGAGAATGACATGGATAATATGAACTCAAATAATCATGATTATTATTATAAGTCAGAGCATGAGAAATGCTCAAATACATTAGAGGTCTACACGTTTCTGAAATCAACTTCCTCTTTTCTATTCCTATTGCCTTTCTCCTAATTCATAGATAAAGTTTTCTCTCTTTTCTGGACTACCAATAGCCTCCAAATTCACCTGCTGGCCTCCAATCTCACTTTAAATCACCTTCCACATAGTTACCAGAGTATTTGTTCTTATAAAACATGCAAATAAGGTCCTGTTGCCTCCATGCCTAGAATTTCTCATTGGCTCTGTATGGGCTATAGGATAAAACCTAAACTCTTTTGAATGGCTTGCTAGGCTTTTGTTCTGATCTGACTCCTTCCTACCTATTCAACTTCATTTCCCTCCTTTCCCCAGTTACTCTTACACATCAGCATATCGAATTGCTTATGCTCTCACCTCATACCTCTACACAAATCATTTGCTCTGCCTAGACTGCTTTTCTTGCTCTTCTGGGTCATTTGAACTTACCATCATTTAAGCTCAGCTCCAACAGTACTGTGATCAATATTCCAAGGCCTAAATGGGGTGAGTATAGAACCTTGTGCCTGCTTCTGGACATCCCTCAGCACCCTGTGTTGTCATTGCTGGTCTGTGAATGGAAGTATGAATAGGCCCTGGCACTATGATACTTGAGAAGATGAACCTGTCTTATTTGTCCTTGTGTGCTGGATGCGATAGTAGGTCCTTAAAATAGTTTGCTGAACAAATGAGTAACACAGAGTGCACTGGGAAGAGTGGCTATCACTGACTGAGGTGTTCAAGGAGGCTTTTAGAGAATATATTCTTGGGCTGATCCTTGAGAAGAAAGAATAATTTTCATAAGCAGAGATGAGACAAGGTTATTCCTGGAAGGGCAAAGACCATGTGCAGAGGGACCTCGCTGATACCCTGCACAATCTTTAAAGAAACCTTTGGAGTCTGATGTTAGTTTGATTTATAAAGGGCTTCTTTTGGTTAACCAAATTAATCCTAATTCTTCAGGCAATTCTCCCCAAGAGAACCTCAGCTGTGACTCAGGCAGGCTCGGTGAAGGACTGGTAGTTGGGGGTATGTCAAATACCATTACTGAAGCAGCAAGCTTTGCCCTGCCTGCTTGTCAAAATACCACTCCTGAGATGGTGCCAGAATCCCATCCTAGCTTCTGTTCCTCTTCACCATGACTCTTCTCAGACTTTCTAACAATGCTCTATCACCAAACTTTTTTTTTTTCCAGTTGGATCTATAAATTATTGTTAGATGGATAAAAATAGCTGCTTAAACTGACTACAGAATTAGAGTTGATCCTATAGAAAGAAATCTCATTCTAAACTTCCTTTAAAAACAAAAACAAAAACATCACCTATAGCAGGGATATTGACTTTATTCTCTCACTTTAGGGACTTGGTTTTGGAATGTGAAATCTCAAGAGTTATTTTGAAGCATTTGCTTACAGGAGTCAGCACTGATAGGAAGTGTTGTGGTTTCAGTAACTGGATAGTGATAGTGTTTGATGATTCCCAATAATGATCTGAGCAGTGTCTATACAGATAGAATAATGCAGGAGGCTGATACTACTAGATAGTTCAACTCATGCAGATAGACTATCAGGTGTTCTAGAATCCAGTCCTCCCTCCCCTGAGCCAATTTGCAAATTTATTTCCCGAATGGTCTAGAAATTGCTTCTATTCTGAAATTCACAATAGCTGAAGCCATTGAAAATATCATTTTACTAACAATATCATATGAGACTAACTACAGATTTAGATGATAGGTATGTAAGTTTAACTTTTTATCCTTTAAAATATTAAGTTCCCTGCATAGCATAAAATTTTGGATGCTATTGACTGTATTTCTGAGAGATCACATGACCAATACAAAAAGATAAGAGATAAAGATATTCAAATGCAAGGAAATTGACATCTTTCTTGTTCCTCCTTCTGTGGATATTCCTTCCTTCCATGGCAGTTGATTGTCACTCCCCTAGTATGCCTTTTTACAGATTCATATTCATTTTTGCCTTGAAGATATTGCATATTCATTCAGGCACCAAAATACATTAAACGCCTGTATTAGAAGTAGAGGACACAGAAATTCATTCATTCATTCACTTCACAGAGTTTATTAGTCACTTGCTGCGTACAAGGTATGGTTTCTGCTAATAAGGAAATTATAGCATAAGGGAGACAGAAAAGAAAGACAGTAAAACCAATTGGGAGATTCGGATACTATATCAGAAATATGACTCATTATGGTGGCTCATAAAGGCGTGTGCAGTCGTATCTAACTGGAAGACGCATATGAAACGCCTGCATATAGCCCTGACCTACTGAGAAACTGCACAGATGTGTTTACAGCATATTCATGTTATTGCGTATGATTTGGAATATATTAGCTTGCCCTCGCTGCTTTTATTATTTTATTTTATAGCTAAAGAAGTAAATGTGCAAAAGTTGTTAACTTTAATTCTTTCTAATTTATTTGTTACATGGTATAGGATTTAGATTGAAAATGCCTCATAGGTAGGGTCTATAAATATATTTTAATTTTTGTGTTTTTTTTTTTTTTTTTTTACTTTTGAGATCTCATAGGGATTACTAAATTTGGGGTCCCAGCATAACTGCTTACTTATTAAAAGTGGCTTATTTAATAAGTATGCTACTACCTAAGGAAACATTTGCAAATATACACTTCCCTAGTTTTGATCTCAATTTTCTGAAAAATTCTCTCTGTTTTCTACTTCATTGTGGAAAGATGGTTACAGGTGACCTGAATAAGGACTGACAGCTACCTTCTGGTAACCAGTCTTTCTGTCTCTAGGAATAGATTTTTCCATGAAGATTGGAAAAAGAGTAGCAATGTTATCTCATTCATCTGTGCTTATCCTCTCCCCACAGGAAAAATTAAGTACAGTGTGCACATACACAAAACCGAGCCTACACTTGCATGGTGCTGAGAGACTCTCCTCACTCCTACATGCCAGTATTCTATGGACCCTCCTAATGTAATGTACAAAAAGGTAGATGGAGAGTCGAAATGGGTGGTTTAAGTCTCCTCTTTACCATTAACAAGTTGATTGCCATTAGGTGTCACAAACTAACTTCACATTTAGTTTGTTTTTGTCTGTAAGCTGAGTAGTAGGTTCTCTGTATCCTACAGTTGTTAGTAGACTAAACTGAGATAAAATGTGAGAGGATACTTTGAGGAATAAAAAAGCACTAAATGTGTATATTATTATTAGAGATAATACTATTAATAACATGAAGAATGATTTATGATATTATTACAAATTTGTTTTTAAAGAGGGCAGTCTGGTTGGAAATCCTCCCAGGAAAGCCACAAAAAAATATGTTAGGGTCAGAAATAAGGCTGACCCTGATTTCAATTAATGAAACCACTAAGCTTTTAAGAAATCTGAAATGGACTCTGATTAGACTTATTTTTAACCACTACATTATAAAAGCAGATGCTCTTTATGTGTTCCTAGAGGCTATATTCATCAGAGTTCCAAGAAGCCAAAGTTTTAACATGTTTGAGAAAAATAGAATATGTCTTTTCCAAGCTTTAATGCGTCTGCTCAGAAACATTCTAACTTAGAAAATGCCAAAGCAGAAATTCACCATATTGCTTTACATATTTTTCTTCCCTTCTAATTTTTAATGTCAAAGTGCTGCTGAAGATTGACAGATCTGGAAAATTAGGGGAGAGCTCTGATCCCCTGAGATTGCTTGACAATCTCTCCATAAGTGATTCTAAGTGGTTGGTTAGCAGTCTGCTCTTAGCATCCAGCAGCTTACAGGATAAAGAATTCAGAAATTTTAAAACAATAGCAATTTGTATGTTTGCCCTTTAAATAAAAAATACAGTAGACCTCCTCATCTTTGGTTTACTTTCCACAGTTTCAGTTACCCTCCGTCAACAGCATTCAGAAAATATTAAAATATTTTGAGAGAGAGAGAGAGAGAGACCACATTCACAGAACTGTTATTACATTATATTGTTATAATTGTTCTATTTTATTATTTACTGCTGTTAATATTTTACTGTGCCTAATGTATAAATTAAACTTTATCATAGGTAGGTATGCATAGGAAAAAACATAGTATATATAGGGTGAGGTACTATCCGCAGTTTCAGGCAACAACTGGGGATCTTGGAATGTATCCCTAGCAGATAAGGGGAGGTACTGTATTCTCTTATTAGTAATACACCATCTTCAAAATATCAAGACCAGAAACAGTGGACATACACATTGTCTCCTCTTTAATTTCTCCATCTTCTTGTTACCCTCCTCCTATTTAAACTGAGCTTTGATCTATGATCTATGATCTACCTCTTTGAGCACTTGGTCATGTACCTGGCCTAGAGGGAAAGAAAATACCTCATATTGAATAAAAACCCAAAATCCCCAGCAATGCTTCTGGGCAAGAGACATCTAATTTTATGTTGCTTTCTAAATTCTGTCTCATTGCTGTAGTCTCAGAACAACAACAACAAAAAAAATCGGTAGGCAGATGCAGTGAGTTGGGAGATGGATATCACAAGTAAGGAGGCAGACATGCAATAAACAAGTCCATTGATATGAAGCCGTTCTGCATAAACAGCTGCTGAAATTGGTTGGACATGGAGGTCCAGCTGTTAGCTAGACAGGCGTTCAGAAGGTAGAGAGAGGTAATTGGTTATAGTAGGTAAAGGGATTGACTTGATCATTAATACAAGTGTGTACTCCCCATTGGCATTTCAGAGAATAAATGCCCAGCAACCCAACTCCAGTCTGTATGCACCATCCATCCACCTCTAATGAGGCCTATGAATCATGTTTCTCCTGAAAGACAGCCTGATCTGTCACTGTATTTGACAGTTGTCAATCACAGCAGCTGTGAGGAGCCCATTTGGCATTACCCTTCTGATATTTAACAGATCCAGTTCAACAACAAACTCTCCATGAAAGTGCAGATGTAGATTGCAATCGCTCAATTGTGTGAGAGTCTCATACAATTTGTTTTTCAGTATTGCTCTGGTGAAGCTTTATTCCATTAAAAGACATCAGGGTGGACTATTTTTAACCCAGAGAATTGACACTGCATACCGAGAGGTAATAAGCTTGGCTCAAACTACAGTCTTTCTTCGTGCAAGTGATAGTGATATCACTCCTCATTCTATACTGGAGGCAGGCCGCCAATGCTTCCCCTCGTGTGTGAGCTAACCTGTCTACCAAGGTGTATATTGCAAAAACTAAAAACCCTAGGGGTGTTGAGGCTGCCAAGAAATTGAAAATGGAACTAATACTGTTACCTTGTCAAGAAGATTTTTTAAAATTTATGTGGAGTAATAATATCTTTTTTTAGTACTTTTCCTCTAGCAGAATCCCAAAGTATTTTATGAGCTGTGTACAGCACATGGAAAATCACTTTGCTTAGCTGTGACATGCAGCCATCTCTGGAAGCGTGCATGGAAGGAGACAGGCAGAGCCCAGGTGAAGTAATACACATCCCCGAAGCAGTATGCAATAGAAGATGTTCCTGGAATGGCCATTGGGCCAGGGGTTTGTTTTCATTTTTCATATGCTGGTTGTGTCTTTAATATAATTTATTCTTATCCCTGTGGAAGATATTGGGATTCTTCTTGAGGATTGTGGGCTTCCCCACAACTTTTATGCACTTTCTGAACATCTTTTTATGGGGGCTTCGTGATAGGCACAGGGTAGATGCAATATCAAGATGTGGCCAGTTTGGGTAAGGAGCCTTTCTTCTTACAAGAAAGACATAACAATCCTATGAAGTAGAGAGGGCAGGTAATTACCCTTAATTTATAGTTCTGGAAACTATAGAGTAGGTAGATTTATCCATTTTCTTTGGGTGGCACATGCAGTAAAGGCCAGAGCCAGAACATAACCTCAGGTTGCCTGACTTTGAATCTGTTCTTTTTCTAATCTAGTATATTGCTTCATAAGATATGCAAAATTTGTAATTCCTCAATGTCTGTTTGGAATTAGTGGAGTCTGGCCATTTCCCAACATGTTACTCCCTTTCTGGAAATCCATTCTCTCTAACTCTACTAAAGATAGAGCCTACATTAACATCCTTAGCTATTGACATAGGGCAGCTGTGATAGATGCTCCTATTCTCTGCCCAGTGCACCTAGACAGGCTCACCGGCATTTCCACCTGCAGGATTTTCCTTGTTTCTCAATTTATCTTCTTTTGTTGGTCGCTGAGTCCCACTTTCAGATCCTTGTTCTATTGTTCAACAACCTCGAGCTATTTCTTTCCTTTTGCACATTTCAAATTAGCACCACATACCAAAATAGCTGTTTACCCAGAGTGGACAGAACATGACATCATGTTTGCAATTAAGCAGCATTCAACGATCTATACAGAGAATACAGAGCACAAAGATCATGCCTCTCTTCTCAGGCTGACACTGCTACAGGCGAGGAGATCACCATATGCTGTGGTACTTAGTTTTCCTAAATGTAGGCCAAGGCAATGGAAATAACAAGGTCTTTTTTAAAATACAGAGAAGTTATTTGCCTTTTTGGAAATTATTAAAAGTTATTTCTATGGGGGTAACTGGACAGACATACTGAAATACAGGTAGATGCCTTGTACCTGCAAAATTGCCATCTGTTTCTAAGAAATGCTTATTTAACTATGAAGTTTAAATAAAAAACTGCCATCTCCTCTGACTACTCTGAGGCTTGGTGGTCCTTTAAGATTTATGTAATTGGTCCAGGAATGGATGTTTGATATCTGATATATACTTGGCCAATCACAGCCATTCTCCATGATTTTGAATATATGGCCAGAAAAAGTATGTTTCTCAGTCATGAGTGTGTGAGTCTGTGTGTGTGTGTGTGTGTGTGTGTGTGTGTGTGTGTGTTGACTCTGAAAATAGTAGACCTGGCAGCTACTGGTTAACACTAAAATATAAGCTCCACAGAGCAGAGATCTTTGTTTTATTCACTAATGTATCCCCAGTTCCTAGAACAATGCCTGACATTTAGTTGAAAAAATAAAGAAATGAATGACTGTTTCCTACCATAAAAGGATGAGGTGACATGTGGAGAGAGGGATAGAGATGGAGTTCGATCCTTCAGTGTCTCAGACCCCATGTTCAGTTTCTCTAGATTCCCATCTCTGATGCTGCTCTTCTCAGAGTTAAGAGAGCTGATAATGTCATTTTATTGAGCCACTTTAAATTTGATTTCTGTCACCTACAGCCAAAAGTGTCCTGGATGACATGCTTATATACTCCTACATGCAATTTAGTATAGACCCAAATCAATCAATCAATCAATCTATCTATCTATCTATCTATCTATCTATCTATCTATCTATCTATCTATCTATATCTATTTACAGATTACGGTGCTATCCAGGGGGGATTGATGTGAGACTGGATTGGTGTGAATGTTAGCGTGACCTTGAAATAAGATTGATAAGTAACTGAAGGGAAAGGTTTTAGCAAGTAGATAGGAGACCTTCCAACTAGGAGGACAGCTTTTAAGAAAGAAACTAGACTGGGACAAGAGATAACTGTCTACGTCAAATCTGAGAGTGTAGACAGAGGAGGAGTAGGACAGAAGTCATGAACAGTGGGGATGCAGCCAGGATGTTAGAAAAGCTGTGTTTGGAAATAACCTTTCATACTGCTGGGTTTGCTTCCCATCCCTCGCCTCTTGCCTCTGTTTTTCCCAATGGGATAAACAGTTTCTTGGTAGATTAAGACGTCCTCAAGAAAATGTTTGATATGAGGAATCAAATACATGTTCCAAAATACACCCTGGTGCCAATGCCGCCTGATCAATATGTACCCATTGTCCAGTTACCAAAGCTTTACTACTCCTCTCCAAAGGATATATTAAATCCAAGGAGTTGTTTCTGTGCCAACGTGATCTGTTCTAATTTTGGAGCGTTCTTATCTGTTCGGTCTCTAGTCTTGAAAAATAAACCATATTTTATAGAACAGGGCTGTACAGAGAGTATCTAAACTGCACTGAGATGCACAGGGGCTCTCAGCAGCTGTGAACCCTGCCTCCTCTGCCTGACTGACACCACGGAGTGTTCCTCTTGTTGATACTCAAGCACTGTAATAGAAGGATGAAACGCCACAAAGCTTCTCTCGGAAGGTGCAGACCCTAAAAGCTGAGTGCCGGTGTGAGGTAGAGGTGTGTGTATGTGTTGTATCCAATTCGAAAGACACTACTCAAGCAACAGAGTCTTTACCAAAGAATTCAGAATGCCAAGCAGTTTAAATCTCCAATGAAACATATGATGGAAAAAGAAAGAGAAGGAAGGAAGGAAGGAAGGAAAGGGGACAAAACCTGCACCAGTCAAGTGCACCATTCCTGTAATCACTTTAGCTTAATTGCTGCAATACTATACATTGCGAATCATTTAGCCTAGAAAACTCCCCCAAATCCATCACCTCTTAGGTAATTACTCTTTCATTATGCTAAGTTTATAATGATCCATTTACAATCATGGAACGGATCAGCTCCCACCACAAAGAGCTACAACAGAGGCTGATTCTTCTGGCATCTCTTCCTATAAGCCAGCCTCAAGAGGAGTTCCCTGTGGTACAGAGTTTTCACAAATGATCTGCAGAGGAAACACAGAGTGCTAAATGGGGAAGGGCGTCTAGTGGAGAGAGTTAATAGTAGAGAGAAAATCTTATGACCACGTAAGTCAGATTGACATCTATCAATTCTTTAAGTGAAAGTGACCTGGCTAACAAAATCATTTACATGTTTTTCCTTGGGTTTTCAAAACTGTCTGATTTCCAAAAAAGCTGGAAGCTTCTGTCCCTAGCTTAACAGCATGGTCAAAGCAGTTGTCATATTGAGACCTCATCAGCTCTGGACTCCAAGACCATCTTTTAGGTAGAAGGTGGTGAGAGCAGTGCTCATGAAAAGTACATATAATGGGATGCTTCATCTATTCCACAGATAAAAGGGGCAGCCACCAGTGATAAGCAGCAGCACACATGTAAGACTGGAGTTTGGTGAAATGGAGGTGGGAGGACAGTGCTTTCTCAAATCAGGTGGGGCAGCTACCGCATGAGCAGCAAGCCAACTCCTACAACACTTGATCTGAGGCCAGGTATCCAGGACATCAGGTGATAGAGCTCCTCTGTTACTGGGAAAGTGAAATTGAGACAGCTTATCTTCATTTCCTGCCTTTTGGGCTTTTGAGAAAACTCATGTTTCTTCCTTTCCATCTACTGCTTGTCTGTCTTCCTTAGCTTGGACACTCACTGGTTCATTAACTGGTTGATCGATTCTTTCATTCATTCTTCATTCACATGTGTTCACACTTTTTATTGAGTTATCTACTGCACAGTGTCAGAGGACCTTCATTGAACATCAGATTATGTAACAGCGCAGCTAGCGGGAGCCTGTGCTGCACAGGTGTAACCATAGTGTCTGGTCCGGGGAGGGTCATGGTTTCACTCGTCTGGCTTGTTAGTCTCCCTGTTGGTACTGTGTCCAGTGTGTGTGCTACTCATTACAAAGACTAGACATGACCCAGAGGACTGTCAGAGGTGGATGGTGGGAGGGGGAAAGGAAGGACACTTTCCACTTCAAGGACCGAGTTGAAGTTGACTGGGCATGGTAAGCTCATAGATGACAGGACACTAATTAGACATTACAGCTGTCTGTATAAACCAGAAGAACTGTAATGGCTTCATGCTTTATTGTGAGGTTCAATGTTACTGCTACTGTTATTAAAATAGCCATGTTTTTGGCATTTTCTTTACATTTTCTTTGCACTGTATATTTTCTATATATATTGTTAGGTAATCCTTACAATAATTCACTGAAATAAATATAACCCATTTTACAGGTGAAAAACTGATGTTTACCGAAGTATATAACTTGCCAAGGGTCATCATCTACTTGTATTACAGTAGAGAGGTGGAATTAAAACCCATTTTGACTTCAAATGACATATTCCTAACCACACTGTTATATGACTCACTGATTATTAAAATCATGTAAATAATGTAAAAAAGAAACATAGTAAATACTCTATAGACAAACTCTTTTCTTTCTTTCTTGCCTTCTTTCCTTTTCATTTAGAGGTGGGGTTGCTTATTCTGAGTAGGGAAAGGGCTAGGAACAAGGGTAAACCCTTTTTCAAGTCCTGAGTGTGGTCTGCATTTGGGAAGGGCTGCCTGCCTCATGAAGTGGTTACTGTCCCCTGATTGGAGATACTCATGCACAAGCAGCTCTCTGCCTATATTTGTGACGATGCTAGTAGAAGGCCTTGCTCATTGAATGGGGGCTTGTCCTAGAAGGCTTTTAGGTTTTTCTCACCCTGACATTCCACGAGGAATTTCACGTTGCTTTGGCAACATTTAACCCCTTGTTACCAGGTATGTTTCCAGATTGCAGGTGACCACCAGCGAGCCATTTTTCTTTCTCAGCAACACAGTAAGTTGTTTAATAAGGTGATCGGCAGTGAGTATCGGTTATTAAATACACTTACATGTTTAAGACAAATCAACGATTCAGCACATTCAGAGCTATAAAGCCATCTCTTGCCTAAGAATGAGAGTGTGTTTTAATAATCAATTGCTGTTTATTTGACACATGGCTGTTTGGTAAACTTAAATGATGTGTATTTAGCAACCTTGATATAAACCACTACCTTAAAAACATAGTCATTTATCAGAAACTAAGTTGTTGTTAATAACCGTCCTCAGGGGAATTGCAATCAAATTGTTATGAATTTGGTGATATTGGGCCTTCAGTCAGACACACCAGGAGACTTAATCTTCCATTTCAGAAGAATGATAGGATGTTATGAGGTAGAACAGTGACAGGGGCTGCAAAACGGTCTGCATTATTCTCTGCAAGTATTAGGACAGAGGCAGGGTTAAGTGCATGTGAATTGTGAATCCAAAAGAGCTCAGTTTTGCACTCAAAGAAGCCTCATAAAGACTAGGTGAGAGCTCTCTCATGGAAATAACTATAGATTGTTTCAGCTGTAGGCCGACCTGAAAATCATCTAGTATAAACTTATAGTTGAATACTCTCATTTTTACCGATGAGGAAACAGGGGCACAGAGAGCTGAGGCAGGGTTGGAGGAGACTTTGGAGTGATAAGACTCCTTCCTTTGTGGAGTTTTCAGCCCAGCTACAGCAGTGGCATTAACATAAAACCATGAAGTTGCAGCACCATGTATATAAGTGACTTGCTGGGTGATACAGCCAAGAACTGCAGAGATTCCCCTGGGGGCTGGGCTGAACAAGAGGCACGTCACAGAGCATGAAAGAGTTTGCAGTGACTTGGCATGCGTACAACACTTAAATCATCAACAAGGAAACCCAGAGCATTACAGACAGGAAATATTGGCTCAAACTTGGAATCCGGGCCACATATGGCATAGTTAGGAAATACTGTGCAGGAGTGCGCAGGAGTGGTTCAGGAGAAGGTAAGGTGGTATCATTAGGAGCAGGGGCACAGTGCCACAGCAGTGTTTGAGCAAAGAGGAAGGAAAGTTCTGCCATCTAAGGATTTATAAAATTTTAAGATGCTAGAATTTAATGAATTTTGCAACTGTATCTGTCTAGACAAAGTAGGAGCCAATAATTATAAATCTTTCTAATGAAGGACTTTCATAATTTTATCCTCAGTTAGGGTATTTGGGAGAGGGAGGGGCTAACTGAAATGTCACCTCCTCTATGAAGTCTTTTCCAAAATTTCCTGTGCTTAATTAGTTTGTGTACTGCAAGAGTAACAACTTATACGTTGTCTTCAAGTTTTTCCTTTGTGTCTGTCTCCCCCGATACACTTTGTTATTTGGATTGATACCATATCTGAATAATCTTGACAACTTGAATATCTAGCACAGTTTGGGGGAAAAAATAAATGCTTAAAGTATATTAAAAGAATAAATAAATTTAAAATAATGAGTATTATGTATACAATACTTTCTAGTTATCTAAATGTTTGTACATCAATTATCTCTGTTAATTCTCACAATTATCTTGGGAAACAGCCCTAATTATTATTTATATTTTAAAGATGAGTGAACTTGTTCATAGAGGTTAATTGTCCAAGATCATGCAATTAGGAAATGACAGAGATAGGAAGTCTTATAACTCCAAAGTCCTATGTTCTTTTCAGTGCATCATGCACTGGGAATAAATAAATAAATAAGTAAACACCAGACTCTCTAGGATAATTGCCTTAAACTCATTTTGCTCCTGCAGACCCAGCTGTCATAGTAGAATGCAACTAATAAACTAATGCATAATGACACCACCATCTATTCAGCTGCCTAAGCTAAAACCATCAGTCATGTTTCAACCTATATCCCACTGGGAACACAGCCTTGAGCAAGTGGGACAATTGAGATATGAACAAAGAGCCTTGGGACCAAAGAAGAGGAAACTATCAGTTCTGCGTGAGGAAATCTGGTAAATTCTCACTGAGAGCATGGTGTTGAATTCAGAATGCTGAAAGATCAATAGGCACCTGGAATGCTGAGAAGGGAAGAAAAGTTTTCTTGATTAGATGGAATGATTTGACTGTAAAAGCAAAGCAGTGCAAATATGCAAAAGTGTCTGAGGAATTGCCAAGTGCTTGGGGGTGGGAATGGGAAGTGGTAGATAACGGGAAGAGATGAGTGAACTTAGAATAGTAAGGTGACCACAAAGGGCTACACACACCATGCCATGGAGTTTGCACTTAACGCTATAAGCAAGAGAGCTATTGAAAGGTTTTAAGCTGGAGAATGGCTGGGCCAGACATGCGCAGTAGAAAGATCATTCTGCTTTGTGGGGTGTTGACAAGCCCCGTCTCAGATCTCGGAGAGGTTGTAACAATAGCCTACATCAGTGCTCCTCAAATTTTAATGCATAGATAAACTACATGGGGACATAGTTAAAATGCAGCTTCTGATTGAGGATGTCTGGGTGGGACCCGATATTTTGCATTTCTATCAAGACCCAAGTTTTGAGTAGCAAGAGGCCAAGTGACAGAAAGGGCGGGCCCATACTGAAGCCATGGTGGTAAGAACGGAGAAGAGGGGATTCCCCTGAGACATTTCAGAGGTCCCAGGAAACCCAAGTTTAACCTCTCTTTCGTTGTTTAGCCGTGTTCTACCAGGTGTTAAGCCAAGGTATCTGGAGCCCAGAGGCCCCCTTCTGTACTTCTAAGGAGCTTACTGTGCTGTGAGCTATTTGAGTATTCGAGCAGATTTTTTTAAAATAGAAATTTATCAAATGTGTGTGCATTTCCTGGTTCCTGTATAACATTAAAATTCCCTGAAGATCACACATCATATCAGTCTTCTTGCAGCATTCCAGTGAGCACATGGCAGTCGGTACTAACAAATACTTATTAAACTTAATATTTTTTTCTGAAACACGCAAGAATATTGGATTTTTTATTAAACATAAATTATGTTTTTGGTGCTGGGAAAGGAAACGTGAAGCTTGCGAGTTAAAGGTGATCTCTGGACAAATATTTTATGCTCAACAACCTTTTGTAGTATGAATAATTGTTAGATTTAAGTGTTCATTAGTAAATGTCCTTTCTCCACTTTAGAGCAGTAAACGTAACTTAAGTTTTTCATATAAAGAGAATATTTCTACATATATGCTTTTACAGCAAAACATTGAGCCCCTATTTAAGGCTCAGAATGGAAATCTAAGGATTCAAGAATTTGGTGAGGATAGGAAGAGTTCTGGCCCTTTGAATGTGGTAAAGCCTGATGGTAGGAATGGTAAAAGCTGACACCTTTCTCCCTCAAGAGAATGGAAGCAAATTGGTTCTAAATTCCAATGAGTTAACTTTGATTCTTTGAAATTGCTTTAGATCCC
The DNA here is from genome assembly GCF_027409185.1 of Cynocephalus volans. NCBI lineage: Eukaryota > Metazoa > Chordata > Mammalia > Dermoptera > Cynocephalidae > Cynocephalus > Cynocephalus volans. The sequence goes on from NC_084463.1 coordinate 24,474,031, forward strand.
TGAGCTCGTGGAGCCTGGGCATGAACTTGGCTTAAACCCTAGCAATAAAATGTCCTTTGAGTTCCATTAAGTCTAGAAATGAAAAAGCTGCATGGTCTGAGTAGAAGGTAATGGCTTTTAGAGATTGACACTTATGGGTTAAAGCCTTCCAGGCCCTATCAAATACCAGAATAACTGAGTAACTGTGGGCAGGTTATGTAACTGTGCTGGGCATCCTCGTCCTCATCCATAAAAATTGTGAAAATCACAGTTGTGAGGCTGAGATGGGACCTAGAGTTGTCACTGCTTAGATGTTCTTTCTCTTTTTCCCTTTGGTCCTTTCATATTATGACTTCCCTTAGGCTGAGGACTAGTATATGGGGAAACTGAAAGCTCTAGGTGATAACAATGATAAGAAAATAGATTCTTATAGTAAGCTAAATCACAGCTTGGTTTCAAAATGTTCTCTAAATATATGAAGTGTCTTAGGTTATCAAAGAAAATGTAGATAATATAAAGCTAATACTGCTTTATCCTCGGTGTTGTGTTGTATAGTCTGCCACCTTTTGGTTGGCTGGAAAAAAAAAATAAGAATCTCTTCCTGGACAATAAGTTTGGTGAGAAAATACAGATTTGTCAGTCATTCCCAGCGGAATCAACTCACATGGGAATTTTCTTAAAGCAAATCTTTCTCTCCTTTCAACCTTGAGTCACTTTTTTTTTTTTTTTTTTAAAACATGGTCCTTTCTCTTTATATTTTAATACTGTATTCATCATTGGGTAGGTTTGTGGTCTGATATAATTCACTTTTCAGGTCTGCGCTAACCAAACTCAAAGTCCTGTGTTCTCAATATGACACATGAATATTTTGGTGAACGAAGTTCTTTTTATTTATGCAGTAAAGAGATACCATAGAAACATTCTTAATATGTTTTTAAGTATAAAAAAATTATTATAACTAAAGATATAAATGAATGAAAGGACCTTGAAATATAATTTAGTTTATTCATTTACCCTGTGTGCTGATGACGCTGACAGGAACATTATGAACAATCACCCTTATTTCTCATTGTAACTTAGAATTTATATAGCATATATTCTTCAATTGCTTAGTTAGGTTAATGATACTTAAACCATCTTTTTATTCATGGATTAGAGCCCAACTCTGTCTTCTATACTGATAATCTTCATTTTTTTATTGATCCAAGGAATATTTGTCAAGCATATAATACATGCCAGGCACTCTACTAAACTCTAAGATTAAGGAAATTGCCAAAACAGAAATATATCAGTTCATAGAGAACTTCTCTTCTAATGGAGGAAGACGGAAAATAAACAAATACATATACAGATGACGTGAAGTGTCAAGAAGAAAAACAAAGCAGGGTCGGGGGAGAGTTTGACTGCGGGAGGGGACATAGTAAGAATGGATGGTCAAGGAACATTTTTTGATAGATGATTTCTTTTTTTGCATTAAAGATATGAAGGAAATGACAGAGAGTGAGCTGGCGGGCTACCTCAGAGAAGAGCTTTCCCAACAGAGACAACAGCAAGTGCGAAGGACCCAGGTGGCTGTGCAGTGCCTTGTCGAAGGAAACCAGGAAGACCAGTGTGGTTGGGGCAGAAGAAGTGAGAGGGGGCAGAGGAAGTGAGAAAGAGCAGAGAAAGACGAGACCAGAAGGAAAGAAATGGAGCAGAGTGCTTGAGCCTTGTAGGCGCCGTGGGGATTTTTGATATTTTGTAAGTGACGTGGGGAACCCTGGCAGGGTTCTGAGTACATGACTTACAAGATTTTGTTCTCTATTTTAAAGGGTTACTTTGGTAGCTTAAATAACAGACTCTGTGGGATGAAGAGTTGAAGCAGGATAGAATGACCCTTTAATTTATTATCTTACCTAGGGCACTTTTAAGAGTGAAAATGGACACTTCATAATTATGCAGGAGAAACATAATGAACATTGTTCTGGGAAACCCAGGATATATGAGTATTTTACCCTGAAGCATGGAGACCAGGTGGAAGCTACAACCATCATCCCCTGTGGGGAGGTGACAGGGAGACAGCGTGCCCTCTGCTTATGCCAGACATTTTCCCTCGCCGCTTTGGAAATGCTCCTCCTGTCTTCATTTTGCTCTCTGCCCCAGGAGGCTGACCTGTAAAGAAATCTGTGGTGGGGTCCTGTGTCCTATGGCTTCAAGGTGAGGTCATCCAAAGGGGAACTCCAGCTAGAGATCAAGGGAGGGAGAATTTGTTCCTCTAACCCCTTCCCTATAGGGTGCCTGAGACCAGCTGTGTCCTTCCAGAGAAGGCCTCACCACCTCTCCAGGCCACCTGCTTATGTGACTCTTTCCCCTTTTAAGTTCTGGTACCCTTTTTCTTCCCTGGTTCCTTTAGGCCTGGAGCTAGCACCTACTACCACTGTTAGCCCAGAGGTCCTGTACTCGCTTGGGGTTCCCTAACACCCTGCCTGTACCTTATAGTTAGTATTTTTGTAAATAAACTCTTCTTCAGTTATCTTAATTTGACTGTGCCATCTGTTTCTAGTGGGACAGTGCCTGTTACACTGTCCTGCCTGAAGGTAGTTCTAGGAATGAATCTGTGCGAAATGTGCCTAGCACATGGGACCTTAGATACACCATGCCTTGGAATGGCCTCCATAAATCATAATGTGCATTAATTTCTTAAGGGAAGAAAGAAAAAGCAATGAGGCTACTTTTCTTCTCTGACTCCCTTTAAACTCAAGAATTCATTAAGCAGCCCTTGAAAGGAGGCAGTCAAGACAAACCTTAAAATACTATGTTTTTCAACTGCAGCCTGAAAGGAATGTTTTATATTTCAAAATAGGTTACCGTATGCGTTTATAATGAGGAGAATTTCTCAGCAAAGGCAGCTCCAGATCGTGACTCTGCCTTTCAAGGAGGTTTCCTTATTTGCACACCACTGAAAGAGTTTCACCCCGAGAAGATGGCAAAGAACAGGCATAGCTGGGTGACACTGAAGCATAGCTTCATGGTGTGAAAAAAAAAGCGGGGGCTGAGTATGAATGATTTGAATCAAAAACAGTTATTTAAATTCAGGGTGAACAAAAAATTGAGTTTGGTGCCAGATGAAATGTAAAATAGCTTCAGGGGAATGCTCTGGATAATGGGGCTGTGTGTACTTGTTTCAATGACCTTGGGAAACTGAGAAATCTAGAAACTCCAAATCTTGCTCCTCACCGTGTTCTGGGGAGAGAGAGGCAAGAAAGGGGTAGAGAGTGATTGCAATCTCAAGGAGCCCTACACTGGCAGAAGACCTGGTCAGGAAGCCACCCCTTTAATCTCTATACTCCCAGCACTTGGCCCGGTACCTAGCGTGTTGTAGGAGTTCATAAATGTTTACCAAGTAAATAAACAATGAATGACGTACCCAACAAATGTACGTCAGGATATAGTATGACACCATATCCTCTGTGAGGCTTACTACTTCCCAATTGAGTTACATTGGTAAAAATAGTTAATCAGGAGAACAAATAGATTGCCCCTAAACTAACGGTTGCTTGTCCAATATTTTTCATGTTCAACCTGTTGCTTTTAATTAATGACTACTAATGCTTAATAATATTGTGATGTTTTTATTGTGATAATAGCATTTGTTTCCAACTTAAACACCAAATGCATGCTTTTTTGATTAATAAGAATAAAAATTATTTTATTACTATATTTTGGGGGAGAATTTGACAACATTCTAAGACAAATAGTTATACATTGTAAAGTAGAGAGACCAGAACTACCAATGGACAGCCCAAGAAAAGATGTCTAATGTTCTTTAGGGCAAGCATTGTCCAGCCTTCGTAACTGCAAAAAGAATTTGAAGGCAAAGGGACAGCAGGGTCTCAGGAAGGAGGAGCGAGCTCGCTATGGATCAGTGAATGGCTCTGAACCTCAGATTATAGAGAGCTCCAAACGCACTGACGGTCTCTATTCACTTACCCCTTAGGATGAATGTAAGTAGCTGTATTACATCTCCTAGAGACATTAGCATTTAAGCCTTAGCTTGCTGTTGCCCTCAGTAAACAAATTTCAAGCCTTAGAATAGAGAGGTATAGCGACGGAACAAGTTCCATGTCCTTTGTTCTTAAATCATAACACACCAGCAGGACCTGTTTTAATCTAACCCAATTCCTAGAGCATTGTCATTATGCTTGTTTATATATGGAATAAGAGAGAACACTGACTCATACATCATTCATCATACACACACACACACACACATACACACACACACACACACACACACACACATCTTTTTATTCATTGGTTAATTTGGATTAATTTTGGCTTTTAAAATTTTAGAAGCCATATAAAGTGGGGAGAAACTACATAGAGTTTCTTTTCCTACAAATAAGATTTCCTCAAATCACAAATCTAGTAAATGGAAGATTCTCAGCTAGAACGAGTCTCTCAAGTTATTTCCTCCTTCTTTGTCCGAAATCCCACCCTCGTACACTTGGTCTCTTTTGGTTCCTAAAAGTTTACATTATGCTTCTTTCCTGTGTTGTGCTACCTATTGGATATGTTAGTGTACGCAAAGTATATAGGTAGTTAAGACCCCAGATATATTTTTCTAGCGTCTATTCAGCTATTGCAGGTGAAAGAGTTTCTTTGCTCCAATTATCTGAGTAATTTAAGAACATAGAACCAGCCTGAGTTTGTACCCAGTACTACTACTCAAACCATTTTCTTCCTCCTTTCTGAGTGATAAAAATTTTAAAAGAACAGAAAAAGCATTAAATGAATATATTTTTGCAGTCGTTTGAAGGTCTGTAATGAGAACAGGAAATACATAATTGAACACAGAGTAGTACAAGGTAAGTCATCAGTGTAATAAATTGAAACATACAGTCGTGGAAAGTAATAAGCTGGGACACTTTTGTATGAGGTCAGGTGTTTTGCTTTGAAGTTGGACTGAAATTTGCCTTTCCTAGGACAGAGCTGTCTTATGATTCCACACACTCATTGATCTGCAGTCATTTAATGAGGCAGAGGGTGAACAACAGGTAATATCAGGAAATTTGCTCTAGTACCCACGGGGCTAGAGATCAGCTAGAGCCTTGAACATGTAAAATTAGGTTTCTTTGTTCTCCAGCTGATTATCAGACTGAGCTTAATTTGCACTGTGGCATCTTACGGGTGCCCTGACTTCTATTGCCTATAAATAGAAATGATATTACCAACCAGGAGATTTCTTCCATTCGCCCAGTGAATAGCAGATCAGGGTTCTAGTCCCAGCTTTATCAAGATTCATTATGTAAAGAAAAAAGACCTTTCTTAGAAGTCCCAAGTTGAAAATGGCCCCTCCAAATCCTCATTCAGTCCCCACCCTACCATACTACATAGGGGTGTTTAGAGCATGAATGGGTTGGTGCAAAGGATGTTTTCTGGGGACTTCTGGAAGGAAAGATAAAACCAAATCCCAGAAGTGATAATGTCGTTGAGGACCTACAGGTATGAAAAAATTCTGGCAGGTTTCTGAAGACAAGCAAAGTCCAATTAGGTAGAGAATTCTTCCTGGAGATGTTTGATGAACTTGACTTCCAGCTGGGCTAGAACTACTGCTAACATTTCATTCATTAAAGACTTTCAGCGAGCTCTCAAAATGTTTTTATAAACATTAACAAAGCCTTAAAAACCTGTCTTTGAAGAAGACTTGAATGAGCAGGACTTGGCATTCCAGATATGTTTGGAAGGGGCACCTGTTAGAAACAATCTAGTAATGATGCCTTTATTGGAGCTCTGTTCAGTTCTGGACGTAATGCTGTATCTGGTGTCTTAATTCATAGCACACTTTTTCATGTCAGCAAATCTCCCCAGAGAGGACCATAATTCTAAATGGCTTCGAGGGTTTGCCTCCTCTGTTGATGGAATTAGTCAACAAATTTCTCCAGAGCACTTACTCTGTATTCAGCCTGTATGAAGCATTTTGAGGGCTTGATGGGGACCTGAGACAATGAGCCATGTGACAGGGGAGGAAGGAAGGGATGACACAGAGAAAGGCAGCAGGGAAAATAAGACGACAGAGACCTGTTTTTTTAAGACCCACTTTAATGTGTAACTAATTGGGCCCTTCCTTTTCTTATTAATATTAGTATATTCAGAAACTGGGGTACATACAAGCTGAGTGCAAGTGTTAATAAAACACTTTTTGTATTATCAGTTACATTTGGAATATCAACTTTCCCACCCCAAACTGTCATTCAAAGTTAAAAGCAAAAAATATATTGGTAATTGTGAACTTAATATAAATTGTTTATTTCTTACTGAAACAAAAACCCTACTTTATTTAAGAGCAGCGAATTAGAAACTTGGTGTTCAATAGCAACAAATATGAAGACATCCAGGAACGTTCTATTGCTGTTGGCAACTAATATTCTTTTATAAGAAATCAGTGGTGCTGAGTGCATGAAGGTTATTGCCCTCATTACTGGCCATTTACCATTCTGAGATGCTGCATATGTCAACCTGACCTCAAAATGACCTTTCTAAAACTGCAGTTAAGACAGAAGAAACAAGCAGATAAAAGTACAGAAGCTGAACTTGGAACCAAAGCCACTTGGCTCAATTTAGTTAAATTTACTATTAATGAGCCCAAGGTTGAGGTTAAAGCCCCTCTCCAACTGCTTAGCTTTACCTCTCTCCCTGACTCTAGATTCTTCCGAGAAACCTGACTATTCATCTGAAGGTGGACACAATTAGAAAGCAAAGGAACCTACCCCTCACCCCAAAAGAGCACCATACATTGAGCATGCCTTGATAGACTGGTAGGGTTGGAGTTAGGGTTATCTCTTTTAGAAGCAAAGGTAATAAAAGCTATTTCCAATTGCACATTTTGGGAAGTGACATTCTCCATAATTGTGGCTACCCTAGTAAACCAAGAATTTTATTTTTTGTTCCACAAGGTTATTATTTCTCCTACTCTTTCCTTCCCTTTCACTCTCAACAGAGTTGACTTTTTTGATGTTCCACAATGAAGTGCCAATAGCTGAAAATAAAAGCCACACTGATAGGATTCTATCCTGAAACATACAGAATCAAAACAATTGGGTTTTGTTAACCAGACTGCCCCTTCTAATTATTCTCATATTTAGTATGAGATTCCTTATTTTAAGTTGAAAACCATATTTTTCTCTATTCTTCTTTAGAGTCTTGGTCCTCTCATTAGTCCATTTATTCAACCATTCAATTAATATTTATTGAGTGCCAGACACTGTGCTAGACTTAGGGATAAAATGGTGTGCAAGAGAGTGGAAAAAAAATTCCTGCTCTGATGGAGAAAAAATTCCTCTCTGATTGAGAGAGACAGATTTAATTAAGCGATCACACAACTACATCTAAATTTTCCTGTAATAAGTGCATCAAAGGAAACGTACACAGTATATTGATGTAGGCAAGTGTAATTTCCCTTTGGCTAGGGTTGAGGTTTCTTGACTTCTAAAAATTAGTCTTATAACTATCCCTACTCTTGGATGCTATTTGGTTACCGGTTCTTTGGAAATGTGCACAGTAGACACATCATTTTCTGTTATCCCATTATTTCTTCAGTGGTCACTGGGGCTGGAGAGACTCTCAGTCTCCTGTAACAATGTGGGAACATGCCGGGCACAGAGCCTCTCCCGGGAAGACGTGTGATCTGGCAGCCAGCTCAGATCAATTATTCACTCACCCTGCAACCTTGTCTAGTTCTCTAATTCTCTATCCCTTATTTCCTTACCTGGGAAATTGGCATAATAATTACCATCTTCCTATCATGTGTGTCATGCTAATATACTAATGTACATGGAAACAGTTTATAAATTGAGAACTGGGATGTAAAGATAAGTCAGCGCTATTATAATCATCTTCGACATGAGTACAATGCCAAGAATAAGAAGAGCTGAAGTAAGTAAACATAAAAATGCCATGTCTTTTCCTTCTACCCCTTGCTTGTTTCCTGCCACAAAGCAGAAAAGCTGTGGGTAGGAGCTTTTCATTTCCACCCAGGCAGACCTTGTCACAGCATGAGCTTTCTAGCTAATGGTGACCATAAATTTCCTTTGCCAAAAAATTGGGATACATGATCTGAAAAAGGCTTTTTTCCCACTGATTTATGACATTATTTCTATGAAAACCCATAATAATTATAATACTTTCATATATAATTGTAATGTTTCAACTTTATATGAAAGAATAAAAGAAAATAAAAAGGTATTCTCTGAGAAATTGTTCTACTCTACCCTTGCCCCACCTTTGTGAAAAAAAATGGTTGCAGATTGGAGTCTCTTCTAATTCTGGTGGCTTTCAATGCAGGGTGAATAAATCTGTCCCCACAGGCCACCTTCTGAAAGGATGATCATCTAGATTCCAAAGATATTTATTTACCTCTGCCATGATTTAGAGACAAATTCCCCCTTCACAGGTCCCGCCTGCCCTTTGCTGCTGCTAACACATCCCTCTGGATTTATGTTGCTACCCAAAACCAGGATTTGTGAGTTCAGATCATGTCTCTGGCACTACCCAGGGTGAGACACATTCATCACAGCTGTGCTTGGTCTCATTTGCATTACATTTTTTTACTGCCTATATTGTTAAAACCAACTGCTTTTAACTGTGGGCTGGTAGGTAGAATGTCTCCCAGATCTATCAGCAACACAAAATCCTGCCTTTAAAATCAGGTGAACAGAACAGTGCCCAATGACTGAATGTATCTCCACCTCCAGCTTTAACTCTGCTGTCATCATCGGCACCAGCAGAGGGAAGGCCTGAAGTCATCTTACCAAGGCCTTATCAAACAAGCCAAGCAGATGGTGGGTCTTAGAGTACCGGGCAAAGAGATCTTTCAGAAAGGACTGCTCTAAGCTCATAGGAGGTTAGTGACTCTTTTGGAAATCTCAGTATAAGAATACTTATGACATGTAAGAGATCAAATAACTTGAGCTAATAATGAGACAGCATGGATCAAAGGCAGAGTTGGGCTTCAAAAGCATAAAGTCAGTAAGCCCAGGGTTATAGGGCTATGGAAAAGGAGAACATGTTAAATAGAGGAGACATCAATCTAGCTACAGTTTAGTGATGCCTGAGCAGTTTTCCTGTTTCCAAGGTTTACAAGTTTCAATTCTTTCTTCATCTGTGAAGTGTTATTTAGTAAAACAAAACCAAATATTAAGTCGTCTCAAAGGCCATTTCCAAAACAAACGATTTCTTGTTCTTGGTTACAAGAGCTTAAAATGGGAGGTAAGTTCCTGGACTCATAAAGAATTGTCTGTTTGTTTGGTATTTTTCATTGTTGTTGTTTTGCCTTTTTTTGTAATGGAAACAACAAAGACAGAATAAATTCAACTTTTCCTAAATAATACCTTAAATTTCCACTCCAGAACTGGTGCCTAGACTGACACTTTCCTGGGTGTCTGCAGAAGCATCCCACATTGTGGGGGTTTTTGTTCCCTTGATGGTGTACGACCACTCTACTCTTAGTGCAGTTCTTCTAGAAAGGCTGCCCTTACTGCCTTCCTGACTACCGTCCCTGCTGCAGAGCCATGAGTCCACAGTGACCTCCACACTTCTCAGCTCACAGCCTTCACTGAGTCTCTCGCTCAGCAGCTAATCACACTCTCCCTGTGACTCCTCCTATCTTGTGGTCTTCATTGTTGTTTAGTGTTGATTTTTTTTTTCGTGCCCTAACTCAAAATCTAGATGGTAAATTGAGCAAAGCGATCCTATGTTCTATGTATCATAAAGGCAAAATTTGATGGTGCAAGTTTTGAATATGACATTCACTTGCCAGATAAATTTGGGCAACTTTAAAAAATGCCAGTGATCTAATTTTATGACTTTCACTAATCTCATGCTGAGAGAGATTTTTGGATGTAATAAAAGCACAATAATTATGTTCTTTGTTGATAAACTCTGTTCAGATCCCTTATCTGAACACTATCCAGTTCAATTAGATGGGGGTGGGGCAGGTCTGAGTCTTATCCAGAGGGGCTACATTTGGCAAGGACATCTGGAGGGCTAAGCCAGGCAGGAAGGGCTACTCCAGAAAGGTTATCAATAGCCCAGAGCCAAGGAAGACAGGTAGAGGAGCAGGTGGCAGGCCCAGGAGTGACTGCCTGAAGCCGAGCAGCATGGAGAGAAAGTAAATGTTAGGCAGACAGGAAGGTTTGCAGCCAAGAATTCAGGAAAAATAGAGTGAAAGTGACAGTGGAGTATAGAACAAGGAAACCAAACTATTTAGAATTCAATCCACGAACCCTGGGCGTGTGGTAGATGTTTCTTTTATGGGACTTACAATAACAGACAGAACAATGGTTAAGTGATAGATACTGACTTAAAGATTTCTGCTGCCTAATACTAGGGTTTCTCTCACTCCCTCGCTAATTTGCATAGCTACCTGAAGGCTAGCAGGAACAGGACAAGTCCGGTATGAACAGTTTCTAGATATGGAGTCTCTTAGAGAAGAATGCGGGCAAGCCCCCTGCTGGGGGCTTTGCTCTGTTCATTGGCCCCAGTCCGCAGGTAAGCCATGCCAGCTAGCTGCCCCCCAAACTAGTGCCCAGACTCATCGGGGAGGCCTGGGCTAAAGCTTTGAGCAGATCGATGCAATTCCATTTTTACACTATCAGAAACAACATGGTGATCACAGTGGAGGTGGGTTTCTCTCATCTGAGACCACACTGTGAAATACCTGCCGCTGGAGGGCTTTTCATGTATTGGCATTTTGCTCAATGAATATCAAAGGAAGGAAGGGAGGGGAAGGAGGAAGAGGGAAATTGCAACCTTTGTAGGAGAATGAATCTCCACACTTTCTCCTCTGGTAGACTAATTGTTATTTTTTTCTTATTTTCTGCAATGAAAAGTTGAGACTGAAATCTCATCTCCTGGTATCCTTCTTCACCTGGCTGAATATTCTTGTGCTGATAAGTCTAGTAAGGAAGTTTGTCTTGATTATCCAGCATATACTTTGGTTGATACATTTAGATGATCAGTGTTTCTCTGTATATGTATGTATATTACATATACATGTGTGTATATGTGTGTGTGTGTGTGTGTGTGTGTGTGTGTGTGTGTGTGTGTAATCTTCAGAGCTTTGCCATGGTTTAAGCTGGACATGGTAAAGCTGCACCACTGACCTGTTGTCTTTTAGCAAAATTATTCTGCAAGAATTCTGTTTGTAGAAATCCCAGCAAGTCTCTTGTTTCTTCGTTCATGGGAATAAAGATAGTATGACTTGTGCTTTTACAGGTACTCTGAATACAGATTTGTTTTCATCTTCTACCTATTTGACTAAATCCAATAGTAGCCACAGGCTCTCTCACATGGTTTAGCCAGTGGGCCCAGTGAATACTGAGAACTGAGCTGAGATGCATAAATGGTCCCTTAAAGTGTCGCCAGAAATGGCAATTGCCTTGGTCACTAACTGGCCAGTGCTCAGAGCCAAGTTGCTCATAATGAGAGGGTTCTGTCTCTGTGTTTTCCCTTCCCCGGCAGAGACAGAGGCAGCTGTGTCCTTGGAGAACTCTTTGGTCCCAGGAACATGAGACCAGTTGCTGCCAGGTGAAAAGGTGCTTCTGGTTACAAGTTACTTTTATATTCATGGTATCGTTTCATTCTTGAAATGAGTAGATAAAAGTAGTAATCACAAATCCCAAACCATAGACAGGTAAACCAAGGCTAAATGATTGTGTTGTACCCAAGAAGCACCCAGGGATCTGTTTGTCAAAATCAGCTCCAGCACTGGGCCAGCCACCAGCTTCCCGACCCCAGCCTGATACTCTCAATCAGAGCGGTGTGTGTTCTACCAAACTTACATGCTGTGTTTTACAATAGAAATAGGACACCAGGCTAGACTGAGAGCAAGACCAACCTTCAACTGGAACCGCATATTTTGTGTCTTTGGCAAAAGTGACAGAATTCTGAAAGTGGTGTATTGTGACCCATTCTTTACATCAATGGTGGTTTTTAGGCTTGTAGAGAAGTATTTGTAAGGATGTGAAAATTGGGGGAAAAGATGAGAAGGGAGGACATTTATTAAAAGCTTACCCAAGATCAGTCTTTTCCATCTATCTCGAGTCATCTTCGCCTTGGGTAGATCAGTTAACCCCACTGGGCCTCAGTTTCCTCATCTGTGAAGTAGAGTTATGATTCCTTCCTCAAAGACGTAGAGTACGTAAAATGGGTTCACGCACATAAAGCATTTATAACAGCACCCAGCACTTATTAAATATTTACTGTTATAATTGTAACTGTATGATTGCCTATATATGGAAATAATGAGACTCAGAATTTTAAATACTTGTCCATGATAGACAGCTGATATGGAACTAGGACACAGACCCAGGTCCACATCCAGAGCTTCAGAAGAGCCAAAAGGTCATCTCTGAAATATTCTTATGTTATTAGCCAGATACACCTTAAGTTCTTCCACAGGGTAAACGTTCCAAGGCAGAGTAGGCAGATTCAGCTACAGCTGGGCAGAGAAGGGATTAGGGTGCAGACTCAGGAAGGAGCAGGAAGCCAGGAGAGAATGTCATCCACCTGGTGCCACAGTTCTCCAGAGGAAAACAGATCTTCCTTGAAATGTACAGAAACCAAAAAAAAAAAAAACTCATAGCCCAGTACATGTGAGTCTCTCACATAGCGTTTTTTACGTCTGACCAGTCTCCGTTTTAAGAATTCTCCTATGCAGTATTTTTTTTAAACATTCTCTCTAGTTGTCCCAATAATTCACTCGAGGAGCAACAGATTGCTCTTCTTTCCTATTAATTATATGAAACATGATGATCTCAGTGCTACAACAGTAGCTACATGCATACTGTGTCCTATCTGCAGGAGTTGATTATTTTTACCTGTCCTATTTTAAGTTAAACAATCTCTGAGTTAGGGTGATCAATCATGCAGGTCTTTTGGCACAAAGTAAATCATGCATGGTCACATAGGGTCAAACTCCTCTGTGGGGCAATCAGCATCTTCCCAGAAGCCAGGGGGCTAATTTGGATGCTAGAAACTTCTGTGGATACCAGGAGGAAGACAAGTAGCTACCTTAGTCAACTCCAACAGGAGATATGGGATGGTGGCTTGGCCTTTGTTAGGAAAGGGGCTCGAGGCCATCATGTGCCAATCTTCTGTGCTCTCTACAATTATCATTTCAGCTGGGTTTGGCACAGAGAAGAAATGAACCTGTTATTCACTCACTGCTTTGTGTTTTTGACCCTTTCTAAAATAAACAAACACAAACAAATAAATAGAACTCTCTCTCCTTTCTTTGTGCGGCAGAAGTCTCTGTGTGCAAAATCTACCCCCAAAGGAAAACTAGCATATAATACTTTTTCACAGAAAATTCTGATGGGAGTAAAAAGATGGTGTCCAATGTCCCGTTAGATATAGGATTTTAAAAAGACTAATGCATTGAAAAGCAAATATATTGACAGTATCCATAACCCTGACATTTTGACAGATACCTCAGTGTCTGCCTTTGTGATGGAATTGATTATCTCTGTAAGTTTCCTTCAAAGCCAGTCACCTCTGCGGCACCTTCCTCTTGCTTCTGTAAAACCCTGGGCCTGGTGCCAGCATCTGTTTGTGTCCAGAGTTCTTTGCCTCTTTCATGCATTATTCCCCGCACCCCCAAAAAAAGCAGTTTGAGGAATGCAGTGGGAGCTGTCTTAAGAGTAAGGTAAATATGGTAAATGCTCAGTTTTGTTGAAAGGGCTCTTTGGGGGGAGACAGCTTTGTTAGAGGGACTCAATACAATTCATTTCCTTCTCTCTTGAAAGTTTCATGGAGAAGATCACGTCCCGGCGAGTTGTCCTGGCTGGTTTTAACTCTGCCATATGAGAGACAGCTGAGGAAGTGGTGGAAACCACAATTCATTGGGATGAACACTTCTGCTGATCACTTGACTCAAGCATAGACAATGCCTAGTAAATGCTAGTTGGTGGTAAGGCTGGTGTTCTGAGGAGGAGAAAGAAGGGGAAGAAGGAGAGCATTTTAATTCCTACAGAAACCTTTTAAAAAGGTAGAGCTACTGCAATTAATTCACCTTAATCTGCACTGAGGTAGGAAGAAACTATGTCTTCATTCATTCATTCATTCAGCAGGTGTTTACTGAAGCTCTGCTGGGTCTCAGGCCCTCTGCTAAGCACTGAGAGAATGAAGGACGGCTGTCCCTCGAGTGATAGGCAGTTTGTGTGATGACTGTCCTCATGTGCCTTCCTCTGTACTGCATCGTCTAGTCTTTGGCAGGGAGAACAGGCTTAGAGGCTGCAAGCTAGCAATTTTTCCTGAGGAGCAGGAAAATAAATTAACAAATTAAAAGATGAGAGACATTTAAGGGAGGAGATGCAGAAGACACACTGACATGGAGAAGTGAGGAAAGCCACCTAATCTTTGCCACTGATCAGTACCTGTTAATGGCTTCAACACTCTCTCTGTCATTAGTCCAAAGCTATCCCACCTCCACAATTATTCATTCACGTTCTCTCTTTCCATCATAACCGACACTATTCAAATTCAAGTCATTACCTTTTGCTTGGATCCCTACAATGGCTTCTAAACTGTTCTCCATTCCAGGCTTATTCCAAGATACCTTCTACTCAGCCATTAGCGTGAGCTTCGTGAGACCAGTGACTTCCCAACTGAATTCCCTGCCTCCACCGTTCCTGCTCAAATCCCTCATACACAGTCTGCACCACCAGATTCACCTTAGCATAGTGCAGCTGTCTTCATGGCACTCCACACCGAGGTCTTTAACCAAAGGAACGTCATATTTGACTCCTTTGTCTACTACTACAGACTCGCTACACTGCTCTGTATCTGGTTGTGCCACCCTGCCCCCTCCAAAGAACACTACGTGCCAGTGAAACTGACCTTCTTTCTGGTCCTGAAACCATCGGGCTTTCCCATCACTTGGCCTTACTTGTGTTGTCTCCTGTACATTCCTTCCTCTCATGCTTCTGATCACTTTTTTAAAGTGTGTTTCAGTTGGCATCTCCTCTGTGCAGCCTTTTGCACCCATCTTACCAGTCGTGGTCCGCATCACCTGGTGCTCTTACCCTTTAAGCCACCGAGGGCCCGAGCGTTCTCTTTTTGAAGCTCCCCACGGGCCTGTTGTTTGCACCCAGCGGTCTGTGAGGCTGGTGAGGGTTGTGATGCTATCTCCTTTCCTCTGACAAACTCAGCGCAGAGCCTGGGACGTTATAATGCTGTTTTTGAAGAAGTAAAAAATAGTGAATTGATGGTGCAAACACATAAACTTAAAAAAAAAGTTTGTAGAAGTAAATGGAGTTGCTGAAACCTGCCTTAATTCTTTGACAGGAATTGTTCTGTGAAACGGGCATGAACACTGGCAGATGGTGACAATTGTGAAGGATAGAGTGAGTGTGGTTTATCATAGGCCCCTTTTACTTGGTGACCTTCTTTCCACGTGTGTTGGTCTCAGCCTTGCCAGGTCAGCTTTAGAATCTGACTCTGGTACTCTGAAACTGCTCACCACCATTTTGGCAATTTTTGATGTAGTCCTGTCATCGTATTTTTGTTCATTTTTGTTCTTTGCTTTTAAACAGATTAAATATATGATTGGCAAAAGGCTGCTCGCTTATGTGTAATCCCATATACTTGTCAATTAGACCCTTACATTCCTACTGATGGCATCATCCAGGTCTCTAGAGCTACCATCAGCAGGGAGCCTCAGATCTGATTCACCTAGGAACTGGCCAGCTGGGGTCCAGCTCAGCATTCTGGACACATTATTATGCTGAATACAGGTCACAGTGACACTGAGGTATGTAAGGACCCTTCTCCCAAATGAGTACACTGTGGTCACTGAAGGTAACTGGGATGTCCTGATGGTTTCAGCATCACTGAAAAAAATAGAAATAATGTGCAAAGCAAAAGGAAAACCAAGATGCACCTACAGACTGCTGTCTCTGTTTTCCTTCTGCAAGGAGATATGAGTAGTCACACTTGTACCTGCTGCAGAGAGGCAAGCCTGCTCTTCCCTTTTGTAGCTGGGGAAGTATTTGCTGAGTGGCTCAACTCTTACCTGGAATCTTCTTTTCTGCATTTACTGACATTTAAAAGCCAAAATCCATTACCTTAAAATTGGCTAAATAACGTCTCTCCAGTTAATTTTGCCTATGAAACAATTTTTCTATTCAAGAACACTGGACTTCATCTCTCATAATAAAGAGGCCATTAATTCTCTGCTACTGCTCATTATTCTTATTAACTATTCGCAGACTTTTTTTGCTGGAGGCAAAATGTATCTATTAGAGCCAGCAAATACGGATTGCTAACATGCTGAAGCCAGCGTCCTCATCCACGCACTCAGCGAAGCGGTGACATCGGACTCCACCAGCTGGCCCTGTGCGAAGCATCTGCCCTGCCGTGAGCCCTGGAGGAAAGGTGGGGGGCAGACTGTTCAAGAAACGGAGTTGCTATTCAGATGTGTTTATTCAGAGCCCTTTGTCCTTAATAAGAAGCGAAACACAGGAGTCTTCTAAGAGCAATAGCTGATCACTTAGATTTTTCTTTACTTTTTTTTTAACTTGTTTTTTAAATGGACAAAATCTGTTTCTATGAGAAGACGTTGAGAAAGAGGAGGTGGCGAGGGGCTCTCAACTCTGGTGCTCCCTGTGAAATGTAATAAGGTAGAAGAGAAAGTAAAGAAATGAACATTTCCTGGGCAATAAACTTATTACCATTGGTTTAAGGGGAAAAAAAAAAACTTTATTTAAGTATATTTTACAGATTGTAAAATTTAACCGTTTCAAACATAAAATGCAGTAATTTATACTAGTCTTACCAAGTGGTGGAACTATCAGAGTAAATCAGTTCTAGAACACTTTGATCCCCCCAGTTAGGTCCCTTTTGCCCATTTACAGCTAATCTAATCTACACCCTTCCCCTAGCCCCAGGCAACCACTAATCTACTTCCTACCTCTATATATTCGCCTGCAAGAGATGTTTTATAAACACTGCATTCCTTGTAAAGGAATCATATAAGATGTGCTGGCTTGTGTCTTCTTTCACTCAGCCTAAGGATTGAGGATCGTCCATAGTGCTACATGTGTGGATACATTTTGTCTGTCCATTCACCAGTTGATGAAAGGTCATCATTTCCAGTTATGAATGATTATCATCTCCAGTTGATGAATGGTCATCTCCAGTTTTTGGCTATTATAAATAACGCTATAAAGAGCATCTATGAACATCCACATGCAGGTCTTTCTGTAGAAATGTTTCAATTCTTTTGGATATATACTTAGAAGTGAAATGGCTAGATGATGTTGTATTTTTCATTTAACTTTTTGAGAATTCCTAAAGTATTTTCTAAAGTGGTTGCACCATGTCAGACTCCCACCAACAACATGAGAGAGTTCCTATTTCTCCATATCTTTGTTAACATTTGTCTGTGTAAGACTGGCTCGAAAGCGCGAATCTTACTTGTTGGGAAGGCTCACCTCGCAAAGACCAGGAGACAGAGATCGTTGCAATCAAGCAAGAGGTTTATTTATTCCAGCATGCTGGGGTCACTGCGTCTTCAGAACAGAAGCGGCCCCGAGCCCTTAACACAGGCCCTTTTTATACAGTTTTTAGACAGACTTTGGCAACAGGATAAGTTGAACATAGCTCATTGGTCATCTGAGGTGACCTTTAAATTCATTGGTAGCTTTTTGGCGGGTTAGCATGCTAACAAGGAACAGTGTATTGCTTAATCATCTTCCCCTCTGGGTCAGACCCGGTGGCCCCTAGATAAGGAACTGGTCAGACTTTCCTGGAACTGGGAGTACTTTCGGTGGTTACTCTCTTCCTGGAATCTACCGTGCCTGGGCCTGCCTTAACTATGCTTATCCTCTACATGACCCCTTAGAAGCTGCCTTACTTAAAATGGCTGATGTACTTAAAATGGAGCTAATTATGTTCCCCGTCACAAGCAAGCAGTAGTACAGAAGCAAATCGCGTATGTTAGGGTACTAAAATTTCCCTTACATTCCCCCCTTTTTCTTGTGCGTATTTCAATCATGAAATACTGATTCCTGTTGGTTTAATGCCTGATATTGTTGTCTTAACATCATAATCTGAACAGTGCTAATGCATTCCCTAACAAAAGCTAGTAAGCGATTTAAAATGCAGGGACCGAAGGTCAGAAGCAATATTAAAATAATTAGTGGTCCTAACAGGGTTGACACGAGGATCGTGAGCCAGGGGGAGGAGTTGAACCATGCCAAACCAGCCCTGATTTTGTTCTTTTTCTTTTTCTTTCTTTTTTTTGGCTAGGCCTTCCCTAATTTTGGCCATGGAATCTTTAATTACTCCTGAGTGATCAACGTAAAAACAACATTCTTCTCTTAGTGCAGCGCAGAGTCCCCCCTGCTGAAGGAACAAGAGGTCTGTAGGACCACCTCAGAAAGAGAGGTGAGGGACTCTTGTAATTTAGTAATTGAATTTTCTATTTCTTTAATATCAGCATCTATGGCTGCCTGTAAACTTTGGTAATTCTGATGTTGAATAGCCAGAGCTGAAGCTCCTGTAGCTGCCCCAGCTGCTCCCAATCCTAAGCCTAAGAGGACAGAGAGCGTGATACTTAGGGGCTCCCTTCTGGTTCGGTAGTTCCCGTTATTTTCATCCGAGTGTGATAATAGTTCTTCATAGGGATGGTAAAGAAGCCGAGGCAACAACCGAACCAAGACACAGAAATCCTGGGTCTCCTCTAGGGCCTGTAAGCTAACACAGGGTGTGACCCCAGTAACGCAGGCCCACCATCCTTCTGGAGGGGGCAACAGATATGTGTCACCAGACCACTCGGTCAAGTTAAGAGTCTGGTTGCACAGCTGGCTGTGTGAGGAGGGGATCTTTCCCACACATGTTCCTTGCCCCGCAACAGCTGACAGAGTGAGTTTGACCTGTCGTTGCTGCCAATGACAGTTGGAGACATCAGTTGTAGTATTAATTTCACTTCTGAAGGCTATTCCTTCATAATATGGGGGTGCAACATTATAACAAAGCCAGCAGGAGTGGGTAGCATTGGGGTTGGTACTATTTAAGACCTTGAAAGTTTCAGAGACTAAGCGGAATAACCCAGGTTGTTTTTGAGGCCTAGGCTCAGGGGGCTGAGTTATTTCCTTTGGTGCTGCAGCCTCTGACCCTACAGTGGGGACTGAGGACTCTGGTTGGGTACTGGGGGGTGCTAGGGTAGTCTTTGGTTTGACCCTTGGAACTAGGTATTTATTTGGGCCTATGGCAGTATACTGGGTTTCTATTTTGAGCTTGATGGTGAACAACAGCCCATCATCATACCTCTCTTTATAAAATCTTAACCCCCACATAAATCCTTTTTCCCACCCGGTGGCCTTTTTTGCTGCATCCGTGAAGGATACTCGGAGGGGGTGGCACCATCCCATGCAGGCAGGGTTATCTTTCCACTTAGAGTGGCTGCTTCCCAATCGGCCTGCCTACCCTGCAGCAGGGGGAGAGGGGTGGGTATAATTAGCAGCTACCTTTATATAGTCCCAGGAGGACAAGGGATTCCAATATGTGTCTCCCATGGTCTTACAGCCCCAGCCTTTACAGAAGTAATCTGCTTTGCCTCCACACTGATAGTTTAGTGCTCTGTCACGGTGAAATGCAGGGCACACATAGAAGGTGAGGGCACTCAGCATACTTCTCTGATCTTTAGTAGAGCAGCCCCCGCAACCATTCAAGCCCAAAGCGCCCTGGTGGGGAGGGGGCAGAAGGGGGTTTGTGAGCATCAAAGTATCCTTCTAAATCCCAGTTGGCTGGGGCTCCCATGGCTAATTTACACACATCAGGAAACAGGTCGGGCCACCATTTTCCCGTGGTGACCTTGGATAGGTTCCAGATTTCATCTCCTGCCCCATTTAGAACATACCAAGTTAACTTTTGGGGGATAAGTGGGCTGGAAGCTCTCAGGCTCCTGGGAAAGACCGTCAGGTACAGAAGGGGAAAAACTAAAATTTTCATCTTACAATATTTAAGGTGTTTGAACCCCCAGTCCGAACAATTTTGAGCTTCAAGGGGTGTTCCTTGGAACTTTGGGCTCTCCAGGTGGCATCTTTTGATCCTTGGTCTTCTGGTGGTGCAGGCTTTACGTGTGAGGCGTGGATCCAGGCGGTGATCCCATCTACTTTTACGGCCATTGGTGTTGTCAGGAGCACCAGGTAAGGTCCCTTCCAGCGGGGCTCCAGAGTCTGGGAGCGATGTCCTCTTATGTAGACTGTGTCCCCGACCTGGAACTGGTGAGAAACTTCGGGGGTCCCAGGCTCATAGGCGGCCACCAGCTGCGTCCAGACTTCCTTCTGCACCACTTGCAGTCCTTTTAACCTGGCATATAAGTCACTGTTACTGTGGCAAGTGGGTTCAAAGGCATCCCCGAGTAAAGTCAAGGGAGCAGGGGTACCATAGAGAATTTCAAAGGGGGTCAGGTTGAACCAGGAGGGGGTGTTCCTAGCTCTAAACAGGGCCAGGGGAAGGAGCACCACCCAGTCCATGCCAGTCTCCATGGTTAATTTAGTCAGGGTCTCTTTTAGAGTTCTGTTCATCCTTTCTACCTGTCCTGAACTCTGGGGTCTGTAGATACAATGTAATTTCCAATTGACCCCTAGGTATCTGGCCACTCCCTGGCTTACCTTGGTAACGAAGGCAGGTCTATTGTCGGACCCAATTACCTTGGGCACCCCGAAGCGTGGGAAGATTTCTTCCAGGATTTTCTTGACCACGACGGTGGCAGTTTCCTGCTTTGTTGGGAATGTTTCTACCCATCCAGAGAAGGCATCTACAAAAACTAGGAGATACTTGTAACCATATTTACCTGGCTTGATCTCTGTAAAGTCTACTTCCCAATATACTCCTGGTCTGTCACCGATGAGTCTCTTGCCAAGTCCTATGGTATTTTTACAGACATTTACTTTTTGACACAGCACACAATTTTTAACTATTTGTTCTGCCAATTGTCTTAGCATTATGATGTGATATTTTGTTTTTAGGGCAGTCTGGACTAATTTGTTAACTCCCAGATGAGTCCATTGGTGCCTTTGTTTGATCATGGCGTGTTCTTGTTCTTGTGGCAAGATAGGCTTGCCTGACGCTGCATGCCAGCGCCCTTTTTCCTGATCAAAGTGGTTATTAGAGTCCCTTGAGATCACTGCTACGTCCTCAGCAGAGTATTTAAACTTGGGCTTTTCTAGCTCAGGGACGTTAACTAACAGAAGAGATGTGGACCCGGGGGCTGCCGCCCTTGCTTCAGAATCGGCCAAGTTGTTTCCCCTGGCGATGGGGAAATCCCCTTTCTGGTGGCCCAGGCAGTGTATAATACTCACTTTTAGTGGTCGGTGAAGGACCTCCAACAGGGCTATGATCTCTGCCTTGTTTTTGATTTCTTTTCCTCCAGAGGTCAGCAGACCCCGTTGCTGATAGATAGTGCCATGCACATGGGCAATGGCAAAGGCATACCTGCTGTCTGTGGAGATGTTGATTCTTTTGCCCTCTCCTAGTTCAAGGGCTTTTGTGAGGGTGATGAGTTCTGCCTTCTGAGTGGACGTTCCTGCAGGTAAGGCCTGTGCCCATATCAGGTTCTGGCCATCTACTACAGCGGCTCCTGCCTTTCGTACTCCTTCCTCCAGGAAACTGCTGCCATCAGTGAACCAGGTGGCTTCGGCATCCATCAGAGGCTGATCTTACAAGTCTTTCCACCATCCATGTGCCTCAGCAAGCACTTGTTGGCAGTCATGGATAGGAGGGTCAAGGTCAGGGTCTGGGAGCAAAGTGGCTGGATTTACGCTCGCTGGGGGAGCAAAAGTAACCTGGTCTGAGTCCAGTAACAGAGTCTGATAGTGGGTCATGTGAGCATTTGTGAGCCAGCAGTCAGGGGGCTGGCGTACAATACTCTCAAAGGCATGAGGTGCCAAAATTACCAAACTCTGTCCCATAGTCAACTTGTCAGCATCTTTTACCAGAACTGCGACTGCTGCTATGATCCTTAGACAAGCTGGCCACCCCGAGGCTACTGGGTCTAATTTTTTAGACAGATATGCTATATGCCTTTTCCAGGGGCCCAGTTTTTGAATTAGGACCCCCTTTGCAACCCCCTTCTTTTCTGCCACATACAAGTGGAAGGGCTTGGTTACGTCAGGGAGCCCTAGGGCCGGAGTGGACATCAAGGCCATCTTGATGTTGTCAAAAGCCTGTTGCTCCTCTTTTCCCCACTTGAAAGGCTGACTGTTTTTAGTGAGGGGATATAACGGGGCTGCCATCTCAGCAAAACCAGGTATCCATAGGTGGCAGAACCTGGCAGTACCTAAAAATTCCTTGACTTGTCTTGGATTAGCGGGTGGCGGAATGTGAAACACTGTCTCTTTTCTGGCCTCAGACAACCATCTTTTCCCATCTTTAAGAAGGTACCCCAGGTAACCGACCTGTCACTTGCAGATCTGAGCCTTTTTGGTGGAGGCTCGATAGCCCAGTTCTCCCAACTCTGTGAGGAGATGCTTTGTTCCTTCCAGACACAGTTCTTCGTCGGCTGCTGCCAAGAGGAGATCATCTACATACCGGAACAGAGTTACCTCGGGGTTAGAGGCCCGGAACATAGCCAAGTCTTGGTAGAGGGCCTCGTCAAAGATGGTGGGCGAGTTTTTGAATCCTTGAGGCAGGCGGGTCCACGTGAGTTGCCCTGCTAGCCCGTCTCTGGATCTTTCCATTCGAATGCAAAATAATCTTAACTTTTTACAGCTAGTGGTAAACAGAAGAAGGCATCTTTGAGGTCCAGTACTGAGTACCAGGTCTTATCTGGGGTTAAAGAGCTTAAAAGATTATAGGGGTTAGGAGCTGTGGAGTGGAGGTTGGCCACCTGCTTGTTTACCTCTCGGAGGTCTTGGACCAGTCTGTAGTCATTAGTCCCAGGTTTCGGACTGGTAGCAAGGGTGTGTTCCAGGCTGATTGGCACTTCCATAGGATCCCCAGCTAGATCAAACGGGCAATGTGGAGTCCGATGCCTTCATGTGCCTCTCGGGACATTGGGTATTGTTGGACAGCTATAGGACTGGCCTGAGCCTTCAGCTCTACGTGGACGGGGGGCCGGTTCTTAGCCTTCCCTATCCCCGCAGTTTCTGCCCACACCTGGGGGTAGTTTGCTAACCACCAGTCCATCTGTCCGGTCCCCCGCCCTTGTTTTTCAAACAATTGGTATTCATCTTCCTGCCTGAGATTTAATACCTGGAGAGGCTTTTCTTGCCAATTTAACACCCGAGGTCCCTCAGTGTCAAAATGAATTTGAGCACCCATTTTGGTGAGGAGGTCTCTTCCCAGTAGTGGGTAGGGGCACTCAGGAATGACAATGAACGAGTGGGATACCCGGCCCACGCCTAGGTCCACTGTTCTTCGGGTAGTCCATGGGTACTGTCTGTTCCCTGTAGCCCCTTGTACCCACGATTTCTTTTTGAGAAGGGGTCCATCTGCCTGTTGCAACACTGAATGTTCAGCTCCAGTATCTACCGTGATCTAAGTAGGCTTCCCCTCCACTGTTAGGGTTACCCTGGGTTCAGGGAGGGAGTCCGAACTCCATCCCCTCTAATCACTGTCTTCCTGCAGGGCCAAGACCTTGGGGGCCTGAGGCTTTTTCTTTTCCTTGGCGCATTCTTGAGCCCAGTGTCCTTTCTCCTTGCAGCATGCACATTGATCCTTTGCTAGGGGCTCCTTCCTGTTGCCCGGTATGGTCTTACTAGGTTCCCTAGTTTCCCTGACTACAGTGGCCAGAATTTTGTGAAGATTTCTTTCTTGGCGCTTTTCTCTCTTTATTTCTTTAGCCTCCTGCTCTTTCTGCTTTCTCTCTTCCTTTTCTTCTTCTGACTCTCTATTATGATAAACCTTTTCAGCCACCTGCACTAATTCCCTTAAAGACTTATCTTGTAACCCTTCAAGCTTCTGCAGTTTCTTCCTGATGTCTCTACTAGACTGGTCAATAAAAGCAACTGTCACTGTAGCCTTGTGCTCCTTACAAATAGGATCATATGGGGTAAACTGACAGAATGACTCCATGAGTCTCTTCAAAAATGCTGACGGAGACTCATTGGGCCCCTGGATTACCTCTCTTACCTTAGTCAAATTGGTGGGGCATTTTGCTGCCCCTTGGAGGCCTGCCATTAGAGCCTGGCGATAGACCTTCAGGTGCTCCCTACCTTCTGCCAAGTTAAAATCCCAGTTAGGTCTGGTCAATGGGCATCCTGCATCTATAACATCAGGGAGGAGGGTAGGTCGCCCATCGGCTCCTGGAACATTCTTTCGAGCCTCCAGGAGGATCCATTGTTTCTCCTCGGTGGTGAACAGGACCTGGAGGAGCTGCTGGCAGTCATCCCAGGTAGGCTGATGAGTAAAGAGAAGGGATTCTACAAGGTTAGTGAGACCCTGGGGGTTTTCAGAGAAAGGGGGATTCTGAGATTTCCAATTGTAAAGATTGGAAGAGGAGAAAGGCCAGTACTGTAAGGGCTGGTTGCCGTCTTCATCAGGAGGGCCATAAGCCCGCAGGGGCAAGATAGGAATTGCTTCTGGAGAGGCCACTCATTTACTGCATGTCCCTTGAGCAGGCCCTCTCTGGGTCCTCGTGGGTCCTCTGGCGGAGCTGACGGGCAGACTGCCTGTGGTCGGAGAGAAGGCGGATAGGGAGGGGGAGGGAGAAGCAAGTCCGATTCGGTGGAAGGTAGGACTTCTGGCTTCTTTTCCATCCCTTGAAGAGCAAACACAGCCAATGGACCTGCAAGGGGAACAAAGGGATGGACCCACGGAGGAGGGCCCGTGACCAGATCTTCCCAGACAATGATATAAGGAACCTGGTCTGTGTGACTTTTAGAATTGAGACCAAAAATTTTTCTCTTTACTGCCGTGATCAGCGGCGGAGAGAAAGAGCCTTTGGTGGGCCACCTGAGTTGGAAAGTCGGCCACTCAGAAGAACAGAGTGTTACCCATTTATCCTTTTTAACCTGTACAGACAGATTATGAGCTCTGGCCTTCAAGTCAGTCCAGTATTTCAGAGTCAGATTTAAAGGGGTTGAAATGGTCTGCCCCACGTCACCCCAGAAAGTCGTCAGTCCCAACACACATGCAACCAGACAAACAAAAGCCAAAACAGTGACGTGCCCTGCCACGGGCGCCACAACCTGATTATCAGAGAACTCGGGAGGGGTCTCCTTCCTAGAGATCTCCCGTAGAGCTGAACCTGTTTGTCTCCAACAGAGCAATCTGGAGCGTCCTCCAGGATTCCTGTGGCCACGATGTGCCGGTATGTCTACACACCGCTATGACCACTACAGACCAGTGACTCCATCTCGGAGCCTCCGAGAAACTGAAACCAGACGGATGACTCCGTCCTGGAGCCACCGAAAAGCCAAAACCAGACCAATGACTCCATCCCAGAGCTACCAAAAAGCCGAAACCAGATTACAGTAGACAACAAAGACACAAAGACAGACACAGCAGACAGACAGACAACCACGGTACCTGCTCGAGCGATCCTCTGTTCTCTAGTCTCTGGTCCCAGAGAGAGCCGCTTCCCGGCCAATGCACCAAAATGTAAGACTGGCTCGAAAGCATGAATCTTACTTGTTGGGAAGGCTCATCTTGCAAAGACCAGGAGAGAGAGATCGCTGCAATCAAGCAAGAGGTTTTTTTATTCCAGCATGCTGGGGTCACTCCATCTTTGGGACAGAAGCAGCCCTGAGCCCTTAACACAGGCACTTTTTATACAGTTTTTAGACAGACTTTGGCAACAGGGTAAGTTGTACATAGTTCATTGGTCATCTGAGGCGACCTTTAAATTCATTGGTAGCTTTTTGGCGGGTTAGCATGCTAACAAAGAACAGTGTATTACTTAATCGTCTTCCCCTCTGGATCAGACCCGGTGGCCCCTAGATAAGGAACTGGTCAGTCCTTCCTGGAACTGGGTGTACTTTTGGTGGTTAATCCCTTCCTGGAATCTACCGTGCCTCGGCTTGTCTTGACTATGCTTATCCTCTACATGACCCCTTAGAAGCTGCCTTACTTAAAAGGGCTGATGTACTTAAAATGGCGCTAATTATGTTCCTCATCACAAGCAAGCAGTAGTACAGAATCAAATTGTGTATGTTAGAGTAATAAAATTTCCGTTACATCTGTCTTACTTATTATAGCCATTCTAGTGGATATAGAATATTATTCTGTTGTGATTTTAATTTGTGTTTCCCTAAGAAATATGTTGAGCATCTTTTCATGGACATATTGGCTATTCGTGTGCTCTTTAGGACAATATCTATTCATATCCTTTGTCCATTTTTTTCAATTGGGTTGTCTGTCTTTCAGTAATTGAGTTGTGAGTATTTTTTGTAAATTCTGGATCCAAGTTCTTTATCAGTATTGTGCTTTGCAAATATTTTTCTCCCAATCTGTTGCTTGTCTTTTTATTTTCTTAACAATGTCTTTCGAAGTGCAAAAGATTCAAATTTTATTGAGGCCCAATTTATCAATTTATTTCTTTTTTGGTGTCCTATCTAGGAAATCTTTGCTTATCACAATGTCTCAAAGATTTTATCTTATGGTCTAATTGTTATAGCTCTTAACTGTATGATCATGTTGCATTAACTTTTGTTTAATGTGAGGTATAAGTCTAACTTTTTTATTTGAATTGTAATTGCTCCAGCATCACATAACAAAAAGACTATACTTTCACCAATGAATTAATTGCTTAGCCACTTTGTAATACAATCAATCGACTATAAATGTAAGGGCTTATTTTTATACACTCAGGTCTGTTTACAACTAACTAAGGATTTACTATCACTGTCTCGGCTTATCAGATAAGAAACTATGGCTGGTAGTGGTACGACAGGCTTCCAAAGTTAAGTCTTCCATTCTTTAATATTCATGATGTTTCTTTTTAATAATTCTACAATGCAGAATGGTATTATTTAAAAATTTTATAATATTAATGAAGGGATCAGGAATCTGAGGTTTATCTTTAGTGATGCACTTATCATTGAAAAGGAGGTCCATTATCTTTCAACCTTTAGGAGAGGTAATTTGAATATACAGAGCCACCTCCTTTGTCTTAGTCATTAGTACATAATGTACTTCACTTATTCATTTATTCATGCAACAAATCTTATTGAGCTTCTGCAATGTACAGAAACTCACTAATCTATTAATAACATGTATTTGTGATATATACTTCATGTTCTTCTCAGAGTGAACCTCCTGTTAACTGCTCCTCCCCATCTTCTGACAGACGTCTATTTGACTCCACGGTCCTAGTTACCTACTCCCTGCTTTGTACCCCATCAGGGAAAGGTCCAGAAGTCACAAAGACTCTGTTTTGGAGCTCAACAAGAACTACAAGAAAGCACCAGGCCTGAGGCAAAAACCTGTCTCCAAAAGCAAACTCTGCCTGGATTTGTTATTTCACATCTGTTCTCTTGCTTGCTTGGTTCTATTCCTTTACTTCCTGAAAATTCCTAGTTCCTGAATATCTCCTTTGTCTTTCACTACCGCTTTGCTCTGCTTTGTGTTGTTTTGTCGTGTGTTTTGAAATTCTCTCTCTCCTCTGCCTGTGTCTGATCTTCTCTGGTGATGTGTGTGGTGACCTCTGATTTCAACCTGCACCTTTATCTTCACCTCTTTGGCTTGGGTACATTTCCACTAGGAATTATGTATTCTAGATGATCAGTTGAACCTTGACCATCAAAAACTTGACTCTGACCTAGAACTGGTTTGTTTCCAAGTCCTTGGGATCTGTCTTCTGTTTCCACTGATATTCCCCAGGCTCAAGTGTTACAGGTCAGTGATTATTAGGGATGCTCCGGGCTAAGACTGGGTTAAAACTTTGAATAAGTCTTTTACTAGCTATGTAAACTTAGATGTAAACTTGGGAAAATTATCCCATTTTTCTGTGACCTAACCTTCTCATCTATACAACAGGAATAATAGTCTTATTTACCTCATGGGTTTCTGGTTAGAATTTAGAGTTAACACACATGTAATACTTAAAATAGTGTCGGATATATAATGACCACGATAAATTTGAGCTGTTCTTATATCATGGCCGTATCCACCACTGCAGCCCATGTTCTCCCTGCTTCCAGGCTGGCTCTGCTCTAATCCATTCTTTACGCTGCAGGCAGAGCAGTCACTCTCATATGCAGATGTATGATGTCACTACCCTTGCTTCAGGTGAAATATGCAATCATGACCTTGCTTACAAGACTTTTCCTCACCTGCCTCTGCTCCCTCAGAATCATCAGGGCCAATTTCTTGCCAATGCTACAGTCATATTTTCCTTTTTTGCACTTTTAAACCTTTGTTTTTTATTGTTTTTCTTTAGTATTACATGGTCTCTTGCCTCTCCAATTTCATTCATTCTACTCCTCCCGATTGACAAAAGCCACATTTCATCCTTTACTTAGGTAACTTCTAGTTATCCTTTTTAATTATCAGGGCCTCCAGGAAACCTTCTCTAGTCTCCTAATGCACTTTAGGTACCTCTTTGTATGTTCCTATAGCACTTTGAATTTTCTTCTCACAGAATAGCATGCTCTCTTGTAATTGTATATATAGATGCTGTTCTCTTTACTAGATTAGAAGTTCTTATCCTCTCTACTGCTTATAGTTTTACTTTTAATGCCTAACATAGTGTTTAGAATATAGTAAGCTCCCAGAAACTCTGTATCAGGCATCTAAAAGGTTGACAATTTTCTGCAATTGTAAGTGGGGGAAAGGCAATCCCAGACCAAAATCTGAGAATATTCATGACCAGATTCAATGCATTCCATGAAGCAGCTTTATTCAAAGAAAGGAAAGGATGATAATAGATTGATTAATACAAAGAAAGACAAATGAGGGAAGACTGCAGAACACTCGCACTCTACCATGTATCTTCATACAGCAAGTCATAGGCTTTGGGTGAAAAATACCAAACACATGACAGAGATGGGGAGAGAAAAGCAAGATGATGGTACAAACACAGAACCACTCACTGGAAGATGGCTTCTTCTCCTTTTGTGATACCCAGATAGTGGCCTGTGAAGTTGCCACCTAATAGAGAGTCCATAGATGGTTTTCATGGGAGTGTCCCCATGCATTTTATTTGTCTGTCACTTTTGTTTACTCTGCTTTATATACTTAACTAATTTGGCTTGACATAATCAGGACACGGCCATGAGAACCAAGACGACGTCTTTTAAATATTTCATTTAATAAGAAAGTACTGGGTGCAGGCTTCTGTTCCTTTTCATTAGGGAGATAGACATGGACTGGCCACCATTACTCACAGGGTTAGCATGAATTTATAATAAAATTCTCCAAGACATGTGCAATACCTACACTTTAACTAATGGAAATTGATTTAGAATTGCATTTATTTTTAATGAATTGTAATGAACTTTTCTTTTACATCACTCCCAGTCACATATTAGCCCTTTAAGTGCCATGCAATCTAAGAGAAACATGTACACTATAACAACTTATGATGGTGTTTGTTCAGTCAAATGGGTCTGGCTTTTCCCACTGCCTCTTGAATGTGACATGGCCCAATTCAACATGGTGGATTTCTGGGTGGCTTGGCCCCATTCCCGCTGAAAAATAAATTCAAAGGTTAGGAAGTCAACTGATATCAACTGCACTTGTTTGGTAGAAAATTAAGGATTTATAAGAGACCTATCTTGTCTTTATGAAGCTGTGGTTTCAATGAGCTGAAAATCCAATTTTCTTAATGGCTTCTTTTTGTATTCAGTTCAGTTCCCAGAGACCTGAAGGAAGTTTCTAAGAAAATCAAAGAAAATTTTCTTTACTTCTCATGTTGGATTGCTTTAAAGCTACCACCTGAAAATATAGTGTAATCGCCTTCCTCACTGGTATTGTCCGTAGCATTTTTTCAGCCTTACCTACTTCAAATCAGTTGTTCCTAAACATTAAAATAGGATCTGCCACCAAAAGAGGAAAAGTGTATGCCACTTACAAACTGAAATGGCTTTTTTCATGTAGAAATGAGTTACTTTCATCTTGCCTTATAGAAATAGCCCATATTGGACTAAACAAAATATGTATGCCTAGAAGACTAAAACTAGTAGTTTACAATTATTAAAAATCAATTATTTGTGGGGATCTACTTTTGAACACTCTGAAGCAAATTATAAAACATAATCATCCTTGAAATGACAAAATACTTAATGATAACATCAAGAGTCCCCATGTCACTAGTATGACCTGTCCACTCAGCAGACTTCTCAAAACAACTCTGTGTGGTCAATAAGTGGTGATTTTCTCCATTTTTAATGTTCATATTATCACAAGCATGGCCCTCTTTGCCTTGTCAGTGGCCACGGATTAATCACAGTTGTACAAATATTGCTAAACCATGTCAGGAAGCCATAGATGGAACACTGCTCACTTCACCTGCTCTTCAAGGTTGACTGCTAGTGACCTCAGTCCTCTCTCAAGGTCTGATCTATAAAGAGGCAAAGAAAGAAATTTTCTCTAAGTTTAAAAGCTGTTCACAAGAATTTTTTTCCCCTATAATTCTAGTTTACAAATATAGATGTCAGCTATCTGTTGATTCCTTTATTCATTTGCAGGTAGCATAAGGAGAAGTGAGACTAACTAGGGGTGGAAGTTCCACAGAGATCTTCAACTTTAGTCTTAGGCCAGGGAATACAGCTTCTAGGCTTGAAAGACCAGAAGCTGTGCTTCTTCCAAATGGGTCTCTGCCCCAGCCTGTTGCTGCCTGGATGCCACAGTCTTAAATTTTAGTACCTGCACTTATTCTAATTTATAATGCTTGTCAATCACTCATTGGGCCCTAGAGGGACAAAAGAAGGTCAAAGACTGAAAAACAATGATTATTACTGAGTCTCAGAAGACCCAAAGGATGATTTATTCATTCATTCATTCAGTGATGTTTTTTGAGTGTGTGTACTCTGTCAGTCACTACTGTGAGCATGAGGAAATCAACCTTAAAAAAACATCATTCTCTTCTTAAGAAGTTTACCATTTAGAAAAGGAGATAGGTACAAAAAGGAAAATAAAATAATTCTGCCTCTATCTTGGAGGTCTGTATGAGTTATAGCAGACACCTAGGAAAAGAAACACCAACATTTCCTTGAGGAGGAAAGCAGAGAAGGCTTAATAGAAGAAGGGGGTCTGGGCAGGGCCCTGCTGGATGACTATTTCCATAGGGTTGAGGACACTGCAGGCAGAGGGGCAGTGTGAACAAAGACACAAGGAGTGATGTGGAAAGGAAGCCCTCTGTAAGAGAATGCACCCATGCACTAGCAGAAGCCATCCCCTCCCCTCGGTGGCCTGGAGAACATGTAACCAGTACCTTTCTAGAAGGAAACAGAAGAGCAAGTGCAGGGGCTGCTCGTTCATGAAGTCAAGCAGCTGTGGAATGGAATGCAGTGGAGCAGAGCCCTGGTTCAGCCAAGCCCTGCTCCACCTTCTCTTACTTCACCTGATTTCAGTCACAAAGCAACAGCCCGTGGCTTCTGTCATTCTGATTAGACAGAAGAGGTTCATGGGTGTGATTCCGAAAAGGTCTCAAATAAACACCCACAGCAGTTGGTCCCGGTTTGAACGCTGTGTGCTCCCTCATTTGCTGAACCAACTGTGCTCAGAAGTGTCTGCCTCATCTCTGGCCCGTGTCCAGGCATTTCTGTGAACCTTGAAGCTGAGATACTTTGCGAACCTTGTGAGGTTTATAATGGGCCACATCACAAGGGTGATTTGGAAGTTCTGATTCCAGGAAATGAGCTGATAGTTCATTAGAAAATAAATCTTGTCTTTGTTGAATGAAGTAGAAATCCAGCAAGTGGGCAGGGATACTGGACACCCTCACTACTGCAGTAGAGGTAGAAAGAAAAAAAAAAAACTTGTGATAGCATTGCCTCCCTGGGAAGCAGGACCCATCAGTAGTACACAAATACCTGATTTCCCATCAGACATTGTCTTACAAGGCAATTGTGGAATATACTATAAAGCATATGTACTTCACAGGGCCTGGTTTTCCAAAGTCTTGCAGTTTCAAATATTGACCTTGCAGAGGACTGGAAATTTTCCTCAGGCTATAAGTCTCTGGTGTAAGATAAAGATTTGTGGCACAGCAGGGTTGCTGGCTCAGAGACAGACTAGTTACTGATCGTTATATAAAGATACTGAGAACTTGCTGTTAAGAAGAAATGTTTGCTAAGATCAAGCTGTTGTTGACACGACCACTTAATTGCCTTACTGGAATGTCATCTGACTTGTTTCACTGAAAGTTACTGGCCTATATTGTTAAACTATAACCCCACCTATGTTCTCTTCCTGTAACTTCCTGGTCTGGAAAATAAATGCAGGAAGAGAACCCCAATTTGGCATTAATTTCCTGAGGAAGGGTTGCCTTTTGCTGGAGAGTCTCAGGGAAGTTAACCACTTCGGGGCTTCTCACTGCTCAGAAGAGATGGGCTTCGAGTAATCCTTCGCATCTCCATCACCCAGGGGAAGTGGGGTGACAAATTCATGGGAGGCAAAGCAACACAAAGCAACAAAATGGTGCCCCATGTGAGGACGTTCTCCATGGACTGGAGACTGACCTGCCAAGTATTGGAGAGGAATAGGATGTCCGATTCATCCCAGCAAGGGAGTCCCTAATAAGGGAAATGCACCCCAGTAAGGGAATCACAGTTGACTTTTGATTAGCGATTGCAGGTCAAAGTTAGGTCTTTTCAACCCCAGAGATATTTTTTCATTCCCTTTACTTTTAAAATATGGGTAATTCATTAACAAAAGGGGAGACTGAACATACATTACAACTCCAAAGTCTCCTTAAAGCAGCAGGCTGTAATAACTGAATGGCAACTTATAAACCTGTTAGTGGATGTTAAACAACCATGTCCTTGATACTTCAAGGAAGGGAGCCTTAACATAAAAATTTGGAAACAAATCAGTCACTGGGTCTCATTAAGGCTTCCCACCTAACAACTAGGAATCTATGTCAAGTCGCTCTGAGACCTATCCAAGACCTTAACAAAAAACTAAGACATGTTTATGTCATCAAAAAAGGATAAAACTTAATCTTTGCCAGTGACTAAGAAAACTTTAAATTGGACAATCTAAAGTAAAAGAAGTTAATATTTCTTTACAGTATTGGTATTGTTTGAGCATGCTTTTCTTTCTTATCTGCACAATACTTCTCTCCTCTCTTAAAAGCAGTGGTTCTTTTCTTGACTGCATAAGCTACTCTTTTTCTCTACAGACTCTGGAGTTTTATGAAGAAAAGCAGCCATGGTGCCAACCAGACCCCTTTTGGGTCTACTGCTCTTCTTCTAAAAACCTCAAGAGTCAAATGGTTTCATCTCTGATTGGTGGCTCAGCTCTTGAGCTCAGTAACTCATTTAAGAAAGTAAAACTAACCTAAGATCTACCTGTTTAACTAGATGGTCTCAAATTTTCTGACATCCACATGGTTATCTTAAACGGACTTCTAAATTCTCTTCTAGTCTCATCTATGTATTTCTTCACAAAATCCTATGGTAGAACTTTATGCTATTTTTTAAAAGGAAGAAAGTCTTCTCTGCATCTTCTTGAAAAGGTTTGAATACTTTGCTTTACAATGTAAATTTTTTATCTTGCTTTCTTTAAGGCCATGTGAAACCTCACCAATAAGTCTTGAAAAAACACAATCTAAACCTGACTGTCCTTTTTACTAGTGAGCTTTTCTATTACATTTTAAACAAAACCTATAAGATCCTTGTTTGTTCTTGTTTATGTCTGCATATATGCGTGTGTAAGCTGTATGTTATGTCTATATGTTCATGTCTGTTTGTGTAATCGTTTTATGTGCAAGGTACTAAATTGGCTTATAATTAATGCACGCTCATTAAATAAATAAATATATTTTTCCAGTTCACATGACTTAAATCTTCTAAAGTTTTGATAAATATATTTTTGAAATTTGATTCAAACCTTTTACCTAAATTTGTCTCTAGGTCAACATGTCTCCTTGTTATCTCAGCTCTGCCTCCTGGCCATGCTGGGAGAAACAATATCTTGTAGACATAGATAGTGAATACTGCCCTCAGCCTCTCTCGATTCCACATGGTTCCAAATGCCATGTGGAAACCTGGGACCTAAAATGGCTAGTGAAAAGAAACCTATGCCAAATATCACATAGGCACTAGTTAGCATTAACTGATAAGGGTATAGATCTAATACACCAAGTTTTTGGCTGGGAAACCATAAATATGTATTTGGTAAAAATAGTTAAAACTCAAACTGGGCTTTGTATAATTTGCTTTGACAAATGGATGCCTATTTACTAACCTGAATGTATAAAAAGATTCTTATCAACACACATTGTTGCCTGAGTTTACTAATCAAACAGGATATTTGTCTTTGCTAGAGGCTTTTAAGTTGTAAACCCCACCAAAACAAACAAACAAAAAAATACAAAAAAAACCCCTTTTTATATATAATTTTTAGACAAATTAGGCCAATTTAACATTGATGAAAAAGAAACAAGTATGTAAAGAAGAGATGATTTAAAGAAGGCTATGGATGTGGGGATATGGTTATGGTTGGAGGGGCTAGCGAGAAAAAAAAAATTTTTTTATGTAAGAAAGCATCTGGTACAGTGTATTTTTGTCCTAGAGTAAAATGACTTGCTATTGCGAAAGTAGGAAGTATAGGACAAAAACAGAATGTCTGAGTAAGTCTTGATAATGGTTTATACAGATGTTTGTTAAGAGGGTTTTACAGTAAAAAATATTAACTGGATTTAAAAACAAATTATGTGTGAGTTTTTCTAAAAATTAATGTCAAAAGTATTCTAGAAGTTAATCACTTCAGGGCTTCTCACTGCTCAGAAGAGATGGGCTTTGAGAAATCCTTTGCATTTCCGTTACCCAGGGGAAGTGGGGTGACAAATCCGTGGCGGGCAAAGCAACACAAAGCAACAGGCAATGACATGTGGTACATAATGTACTGGATACTAAGTCCCCTCTGTTAGGTGAGCCATTAACTAGCAGATATGTGATTCCAGATTGCTGAGAAATTCGTTTCAGAAAATTTCTCTTTGAAGGGGACATATTAAGGAGACCACACTAAAGCAGATTTTTCTCAAAGAGTACTAAGTACTTCTTTCTATCTTTGGTTAGGGTATTTTCCCCACCAATTAAAACAAACAAACAATGACGACATCTAGCAGAAAAAGAGGATGTTGCTTTCAAGACGACAATGATTCAGTTTTTCATTTCTTCTTTTGTATCCTGCCTTTGGACAAAGTGCCATGGTTTCTCAATCTATAAAACTTAGAAATATGTATGACATGGAGGACATGGTGTCATTAAGAGAGAGAAACCACTGTGGTTATTAAAGTTTTATGATGACCTGTGAGGCCAAGGGATGGCATCTCTGAGCCAGTTTCCAAAACCAGGAATGGTACCATGAGTTTGGATGAAGAGATTCAGAAGCAATTCCTATGCCCCTTAGTGAGATGCTTCAACTCCAGGACACCATGACTAGCATATACATTTGCCATCAATTGCTCTATTTGATTTCATGATTTTAGTTGGATTTTGGGAACTTTTTGAATATAACACGCAAATATATGCAAACTGGAAATCATGTTTATAAAATATACTGTGATAATGTTGTCTGCATTTCGTAGAAAAAAATTATCTAACCTAATATCAGGCAGGTTGGAAAGGATGTGCTCCAATGATGACTATGATTTCTAAAGTGGAACATAGAGCAGATTCTAGAACTCCTTTGTTTTACAATAGTTTAACTATTACTCCCACACTAACAATTACCTCTTCTTTGAAAATGTGGTGCGAACCCTGATATTCAGTGTGGTTTTGCATGGTAAACTAAGAATATGTGCATGTACATGTCTATTGCATTCATTCGTTTGTTCATTCAATTGCATAGCAAATGGTCAGAGACACTGCCATATGGTAGGCACTGTTCTATGAACTACATATGCAGCAGTGAATAAACTACATGCAAATTCTGTCTTTGTGGGTTTCACATGTTAATTGTGCAGGGAAGGCCAAAAGTAGCAAATAACAAGTGAAATATATAATAAGAAAGAATGTGGTAAGTTCTACATAGAAAACAAGGTCAAGAAAGGGAATGCATTAATCTGTTTCTGTTGCTTATAACAAAATACTTTAAAGAAAACAAAATTTATTGCTTACAATTTCTGAGGCTGAGAAGTTCAAAGTCCAGGGAACACATCTGGTGAGAGCCTTGGTGGTGGTGACAGTGATGACAGAGTATCACATTGTGAAAATGGTGGAGCAGTGAGAGAGCAGAGAAGTTCAGACTCTCCTTTCTCTTCTTTTAAAGACCTCAGAACCATGCCCTGACCACCATTATTAATCCATTCACTACTGCATGGTCCTACAATCCAATCACCTCTTGAAGGCTCCACCTATCAGTTACTAGAATAGGATTTCCTACCGTCTTAACAGTCACACTGGGGGTCAAGTTTCTAATACATAAAACTTGGGGCACACAATTCAAGCTTCAATAGGTTTTGAGGGGACATAATTCAATCCACTACAAAGAAAGAGAAATTGGGAGGATTATTTTTGAGTGGTCGCTGATAAGGTCATTTTTAAACCAACAAGTTGATAAAGCAGAGTCACAAGGCTGCGGAAGGGGAGTATTCTAGGTAGAGGGAACAGCAGGTGTAAGAGTGTCCAGTTAGACACATGCCAGGCCAGTGGGCAGGAGCCAACTGTGGAAGGAGGAAAATAGTAGAAGATGAGACTGCAGAGTGAGCAAAGAGCTTTGGGGATGTGCATATTTGATGATGAATGGTATGTGTGAGGATGGGGTGAGAAGGGGGACTGCCCTGTTACCCATTTAGGATTGCTGTTGTAGGACTTTTGCAGTAGATGAGGGGCCTCAAGCTTGAAGATGGTTCAGGCCAAAAGTCTGTATGTATACTAGCATTTAAGTAGTCAGAGTTTGCAGAGGTTTATCTGGCACAGCATGACATAGAAGGAACTGGGAATAAGTCAAAAGTCATTTCTCGGATCAGAAGCATCTGTTTAATACCTTATAGTACAGTACTGCCTACACATGGAAGCATCTGGAGGCCAGTGTTCTTACTTGGTTTACCTTTGTGTTTTCCATGGCACTTAAAGAGACTTTCCCAGGATTAAATATATCGTGAATATATTTATTTATATATTTTATACACATTTATGTATTTTATACACTTTACGAAGTAGATAACAATATACACTTCATAAAGTGAAAAAAATCAGTCGCATTTGTTGAATGCATAAGCAAGGGATACATCACAAGAGGTCATTAGGGCTCGGTGATACCTGATGACACAAAAATTACGTAACATGTACTAGTAGCACCCATCACAACTCTACATTATGAAAAACATGCCTCTTGTTTCATCACATCCTTGAGAGAAGGAAGAATGTGAGCACAAGGAGGAAAGCCTGTTTAGGAAAGACCTTTTTTTTTTTTTTTTTTTTTTTTAAATCACTTTTTCTTTTTAGATAATGAATGTCCAGGCAGCATCCAGCCATCATTTCAAACTCCTGAGTCACTTGCCACTTGAAATGAATTGAGGGCTGTTAAAGGTTTTACAGAAGAATTCATTAAATATGCATTGAGCCAGCTTAAGATGGAAATTGTTATAAAAACTAGCAACAGTTCAAACAGCAAAACGTTTCAGTTCCACTCCCGCCTGGATTCTGTCCTCTGTGAGTCCGTTCAAACCGGTGAGGCGCGAGTCATCCTTACGCCGCACGATAATCGCTCTAGCTGCTCACGCGGCCCGTTCTGGGGCCGAGCAACACCGCAAAACCGTAGCCACGGTGTGCAGTGAGACCCGCGCCTCCACCTCGGCGCTGACACCTTCCGACCACCTGGAGGTGCGATTTGAGACCGTCGGAGTAAACGTGTGCACGTGCACGTGTGCATTGTCAGACTCGCGGCGCTCGCGCACGGGGCCTGCGTGTTCTTCTCCATGCACTACTTCTTTTGGGAGGTGCGGCTGGCCTGTATGGGGATCCAAGCCCTTGACCTTGATGTTGTCAACATCATTCTCTCCCAAGCGAGCTAACCGGCCTCCTATGCACAAACTCTAGCTTGGGGGAGGAGGACTGATGGAAATAAGGGAGAATGGGAAGCAGGATGCTATGCTGAAAAGAGCAAGTGGCTTGGGATGAAACCCAGCTGGATCCACATTCCAGTTGTGCGGCTCGCTAGTGGAGTGACCATTTGACAGTGCCTTGCGACCATAGTTGTTCATACAGTTTTGAAAATAATACCTAATTTGTGCCTGGCACTTAGCAGGTACAGGTACTTCTGCCATAATGCTCTATATGTATTCCTGATATTATGATAAATCATGCTCTGAAAGTAACAGGGTAAAGGAAAAATAGAGTTGGGTTCAATTTGGTACAATTTGATAATCATAACACTAACAAAATATTGGGGGGAAAAGCTAGCAATTAAAAAAAGTTAAAGTCCTATTATAAAAAAAAGGAAATACAATTTTTTTTCAGTTTTATTTATATTTATTTTTGTGGGATACAGTGTGTTGTTTCAATACATGCATATACCACACAGTGATCTGCTTAGGGTACCTAGCACAGTTTTGTACCCCTCAGTCCACTTCTGGGGCTGTACTCCCTCCTCTCCCCCACCGCTGGTAACCATTACTGAACTCTCTACTGCTATGAGAACCACTTTTTATTTTTAATCCTCCACATATGAGTGAGATCATGTGGTTTTTGTCTTTCTGTGCCTGACTTACTTCATTTAACATAAAATCCTATCAATATAAAAAGTAAATATAAATTTTTTAAAAGAAAAAAATGAAGGTGGTTTGAGTGAAGAGGCTGTTAAGGAAGGAAGACTGGGAACACTGAGTAGGCAAACAAATCAAAATGCATAAAGGTTGGTATAGCCACACTTCCAAAACAGAGTGTGGTGTCAAAATGCCAAAAGATAGAACATGGGAGAAGTGGGCATCGTGTCCAATACTGTATTTCGTACAGCTTGCTGCATTCGGCTATGTTAGTGCGCTTTGTGTTAAATGCTGTTATTTGATGGCACAAAGTTTAATGGACTGAGGAAAAAGTCACTTATTAACCGGTGAGATTTCTGCATTTTACTGATTTCATTTCCTCTGTGAGCGAGCTGATTTTCATTACGAAAAATAAGATGAAAAGAACAGACTGTACTTAACATACACTCCTGAATGTAATAAATAGTACAGACTTGTGAAGAATGACATGATGATGCAGACGATATATTAAAGTATTTGGCACAGTGTCTGATGCAGAGTATATGATAAATAAGTATATGTTTCTTTCAGAGGATAAAATCAAGAAGGGTATAAATATTTAGAATCATCTGCAGAAAAGAGACGGAGAAACCAAGAAGTCTAAAAACCTTGCTTTGCTTTAACGTTATGTTGGAGTAGTTCCAACTGTCACAAATGGGATGGAAAGTAGCAGTAGCGAGGCACAGTTATGACAGAAAGTTTTGCAACCCTCAACTGCTGCAGAGGAAAGCCAATGGACAGTACAATCTAGCAAATGCCCAGGTAACATCTGGATCTCCAAGACCAGTAATGAGTTTTCAACTCACCAAAGGATCCCTTAATTATAAATTATAAAATGGAGTCTGACATCGAGGGGCTTCCTCAATTAACAAGGAGCATTGCGCCTTGGGTAATTGTCCACACCAGGGTCCTTCAAAAAGTTGGTGGAAAATGAAATTGAAAGCTTGATGTGAATCTTTCCATGAACCTTTTGAAGACCCTTCATATTAGGGCTCTAATAAAAATCAGTCTTATTCTCTGCTCTACAATAGCATTAGGTGTTGCCATATTTTGGCCACATATTATCACTTACAATCTAGCCTTGAGTTTTAGATTCAAACTTGTGACAATGATAATGAGAATAAATAGGCTAAATTATACAACAACGTAACAGTTTATAAAGCAATTATGAAATCCCAATCATAATTAGGAGTTGGGGAGAAACCCTAACAACAAAAACCTCTCCATTTCTAATTCACTGTGGACAATCTAAGCACAAGTATCTTTAGATGAATTTCACACCATCACTTCTACTGAGCCAGTTATTTCTATATAACAGATACCTGGAAAATTCAATTTACCTGCGATGCCACTCCTACCCCACTACCCCCACAGGACAGATAATATGTTTTTAGTGCTCTGTTAAGAGATGACAATGACACAGCCCCTAAATTTGAAGAACTCACTGTCCGATGTGGTGTGTGTCCAGAGAATGCTCAGGGACGATTGGAAAGCACAGAGGGTGGCTCACCTTGGAGGTTAAGGGAAAGATTCCAGAGGCAGAGGGTTCCTCAGCAGAGTCTGAAGCATATGTAAGATTTAGCCTGCAAAGAAAGATGAAACATGCGATCGAGGACCAGGGAATGGGATGAGCAAAGAGAGGAGGCCTGAAACAACATGGTGTGGGGCAAGGATGAAAACACTTCGATGTCACCAGAAGATAAAGTGCAAGGCAGGGACTGTAAGAAAAAGATGACAGATCAAAGATGTAATGTGGGCCGCATCATAGGGCTCGGTTTGTGATGCACAAGAGTTTTGATTTAATCTTGTAGCTATTAGAAAAAGAAAATGAAGAGCATTAATTAGAGGAGAAAAATGGGTCTATTTATGATTTAAGAGAACTAAATGCTCTGGATGAGGGAGACTCATCAAAATGAAGTTACATTTTTTTTTTTTTTTTGTAACCTGAAGTTATGTCCAGCTACAGTTCCCAGGCTCTGAGTGCCAGGTGTTCCCCCCACCTCCCCAGCCTCACTTATTTCCTTATCTCGTCTTCCTCAGCTGTCTACCCTCGCTCCATCATTTGAAATGAGGAACTGTTTAAATTTAACATAATCAAATGGCAAGAGGTGTAGAGTCAGGATGTGTCATGAGCTGTTATAAATTGAGGGAACAAAATAGCCGAAGCAATCCTCACGGCCTTCCTGGAGGAGGTCACTCTTGAAAATGGTGTGCAGCTTGAGCAGGTGGAAGGAACAATGAGAACGTCGATCTGGGACTCAGAATTATAATCCAGTCTCTGTGACGAGTGCAGCGTATGGCTGTGTTTCAGGCTATTCCCCTCTCTGAGAATCAGTTTTCTGTGTTGTTAAAGTGGAGAGTTGAGGTAGATAATTATTAAAATGGCTCCCAGTTGTGGCTGATCTGTGTGGTTCTCCACGGTGAAAGGAGTGTGGGGAGGCTGGTTCTTGTTGGATGGAGAAGGAGATATGTCATGGGACTAGCAGAATGTAGGCAAAGCAGAAAGACTGGAAGAAGTCCTTCAGTACTCTTCACTGGTAGAGAAGAAGATGCACCATTCTAAACTAGCTCCCACTGAGGAGTGGGACTTAGCCACTTTCAGAATGGTCAGTTTTGGGGAAAGGTTACGGAGCCTTTTCTTGAGTCTGATCCCTGAAAACAAGTTTCTGAGCTCGATGATGTCAGCTGAACTCCAGATGCAAATTGCACTCTGCTTCTCATGTGGCTGCTATTTTTAGCCCTTACAGTATGTGATTTCTCTCAAGGACAACAGGAATGTTCATAAACTATGCATAGGTCATGATGGTGCTTAATGGAGAAATAACCATTTGTTAACAGAGCATTAAATGTTTAATAGTCCATTAGCATAAAATCTTTTTAAAAAATATTTGGGGATATTTTCTAATATGCCTCGTTCCACTAACCAGATGAGTGTTGTGATATTGAAATTCATAAAGGTGCCCAGTCTTCTGACCCTACCAGAGTCTAGTAGGTTTTTCACCGAATTCTCTGGGAATGTCAAACCTAATCACTCTATAATTATCAGTTAAACAGTCATCTGTATCTCCTCATGGGCCCTTTGCATAAACGTTTAGGATAATTAGGGACTGAATCACTTTGTGATCCCAT
Source organism: Cynocephalus volans (assembly GCF_027409185.1). NCBI lineage: Eukaryota > Metazoa > Chordata > Mammalia > Dermoptera > Cynocephalidae > Cynocephalus > Cynocephalus volans. The sequence continues at coordinate 24,515,981 of NC_084463.1, forward strand.
GATGAGTGGACATGGAGTTAGGGTGCCATTCCTTGTTAAAAAGGGGCCTCTGACAGTTGTCAAGCCCGCACAGCATGAGCTGCTTGAAGGAAGCCCACCACTCCTGGCTTCTGTGGGTGCATCTGTGCTCAGAATTGCTGGCCATGAGTCCAATTTTACTTCTGTATATCTCACAAGGGGAATTGAGAGAGGGCTGATAGGAACAGGAGGCAAGAAGAGAGAGAGGTGGATGTTGTTGCTATCCAGAGCTTTGCCAATCAAGCTGAGAAGAGCTGTAAAGCAGTAAGAGCCAAAATTTCCCCAAGCCAAAGCCTCCCTCCTCCCATGACCAGTTCAAGCAGGACTCACTTTGGTGCCAGGGAACATGGAGGCAGCAGAGCTGTTCAGCAGAGCAGAAAAGGAGGTCAGCACAGGTACATTTCTGACCAGTTCAAAAATGCATCATTTCCTCTTCCCAGGCCATTCCTCGCTAGAGCTGAGCTTTCTCCCTGTCTGGGGAGAGGTAACCTGAAATTTAGAATTGGAGAGTGTGAAGACTAACTCCTGAATCTCACAGGGTTAGAATACCCAAGCCCATAGGTAGAGCCCTAACCTCGATTCCCATGAGACTGGGGGAAATGATTGCAATACTTTGACTAGAGAGTGAACGAAATATTCATTATTACAGAAACTTCTGTCCATTTTGTTTTCTCTTAGCAGCACTTGTGTCTCCATTTTACAAATACCCCCAGAGGCTTTGGACAGAGAGTATTTCTGAAAGATCAATAATAATTACAATAGTAGAGAAGAAAACGGATCAAAAGTTGGCATTGCCTTTTAAATTTAGACTCGATAGTGAGAGTCCTAGATAACAGATATTTAGAGTATTGAGTCTGGCAGGGACCTTAAAGATTGGCTAAGCTGACTGCTTTGTTTTGCAAATAAGGAATTTACAGAGGTTGTTTTACTTCCCCAAGCTCCAGCTGGTGACAGAGCTGTTCCTAGAAACCAAGTGTCCTAACTCCCAGAGGAGACGTTTCATGATTAGTCTTATTTATCATCAATAACAATCAAAATAATAACAATTACATTTTCCCAACCAAACAGCTTAAGGTAATTTTGTACTTGGAATGGAAAATAATTAATACAAACTTAAGAAAAAACACGGTGGACATATATAGAAATACATATCTTTAAAAATTCTAAAAATGGTAAAGTTGAAGCTTTGGGGCTCACATTAACGTTTTTTGGACAAATGGAGATATGTGTTAATTAACACACACATATACTTAACAAACATCAGCTACATGCATTTATCATATTGACAAAATGAAGCATATGCTGTTCTTTGAGGCCTTTAGTAATTACATTATTCGTGCTCCTGACACATTACGATATTTTGTATCAGGTTGTATTTGTCTTTCTGCCCCTCAGATGCAAAACAACCTCCCTGAATGTTACGAAGAATCACAAATCAGAATATATTTATGTCAAAACACACAAAATTTGAGATTTAAAAACTTGCAAGTTTAATTGACTTATTTATAACTGAATATTGTACAGACCTTTTAACATTTACTAAATTCTGTGTGTTTTGATATGCCAGTGTAGGTCTGTTTTAAAATAAATTTCTGGGGTTGAATATCCATTTAAAAAAACTAAAATGATTTTAACTACTTAATCACATTCCCATTTAGATGACCTCTGTAGGCGTGAAGTTAATGCCTTACTGAAATGAGTGGGAGAAGGAAGGGATAGTTCATATTATTGATGCTTGCTGCAGAATTTCATTAAGGACTGATTTCTTTGTCTTGTTTCTCCTTTTTCTACTTCTTTCTCACATTCTCCTTCAGGAGAAAGTCTTGCAAGATCCAGTTCAACCTAGTATTGGACTACCTTTGCACTGCAGTTTTGGGGCAAAATGGAAATGACTGGGAAGAAGTTATTTCTACCCTTCCTTGTGATACCCTAACCTGTAAAGGGCTGTTATTCATATCAAAAATCATAAGAACCAAGGTGAAAGCATGATAAATTGGGTCTTCTCTCATTCACTGCTCCTTATCCTTGTGAAATTGTTATAGTAATTGCATATCGGGACTTTTTTCCTTGGAAAAAAATTAATTGCCTTAAGTAAGATACTGCCTTATAAGTCTTTATTCTTCTTAGTACCTGAATTTATAATATAGCCTTTATGTTTAAAAAGTCCTTTAAAAATCTTTTGATTAAGAAAGATCTTAGAAACACTCCATTCCAACATGCTTGAGGACGTGTCTCCCTTAAATGCCTCACCTTACCCTCTATAATTGTACAAAGCCTGGTGGTTCCTGTGCTGGGGCTGGAGTGGCATGCACTGTCTGCTAGGAACAAATAGATAGGCATGTCCAGATTTGTACACTCAACTTGCGTCTGCAGTGGCCTTGGAAGCAAGAATTAATCAGGGTAGTGATTACAAATGTGGCTTCGCACTGTATGTGCATGTGTGTGTGTACACAAGCAAAATGTTTGGACATGAATATTGACTGGGTTGATTAGCATGGACCCACTTTGCGGAGCTTGAAAAATACTAGACTTTTCTCTAAAGAAGCCAGAGGTGCCAGATAAGGCATGTGAATGAAATATATTAAGAGAATTAATCCTCTTGAGTTTTGAGCTTTTCGCTATAATCTTGACACAGGTAGGAAGGCTTAGGAAGCCAAAAAATAAAAAAATAAAAATGTATCAGGAGTTTGGTGGATTACTTTAAGCCTGTTGGAAAATTGATTTTAAAAATACAAGCGTGGCAAATGATTGTACAAATAAATCTTAAGCTGTGTCCTTTCATTCATTTCTTTGTTCATTCATGCAGTGTATGTTTCTGACTGCGTACTATGTTCCAGGCTCTCTTCTAAGCACCACAGATAGAACAGTAGACAAAACCAGCAAAAGATTGGCTCTCATGGAGCTTGTATTCTTTTGAAGAGAAAATCAGTATCAGTCATGCATTGTTAACAATTCCTAGACAAAGAATTATAGCTAGTGATAGCCTAGTAAATATTCACACATTTCCAGATTATATAGTTTTCTATCAACAAAGAGGCAATGTAGATGCATTTTATATTCAGTTGCTGCTAATTGCTTTGCTTGTCATTGGCTAAATCCTGACCATCTGCCTGTTACAGTTTGGCTTGTCGAGCTGAGTTAGGGCCTTTCTCTGCCTCCAGATTCACACTCCTAAAGTCCATGGAGGTTGAATTAAGCTTTGTTATTGCCTTCTGCTTAGTCCCACCATGACCTCTAGATCTCTCTTAGTACCAGTTTTCAATAAATTTAAAACTCAAATCCTTGAATGTCAGGCATTGAGATAGAATATGAAGTCTGGACTTGACCTCAAATCTCTTAATTCCAAGTTTATAATAGACAAAATAAATCTCAAGGAATTTATATCTCTCTTTTATAGAGTTGAAGAGGAATAATCCATGCAAATGAAAATGACCCTGCTGTCTTTATCACAGGGGAAAGCTGGGCTTGCTGTGTGGAGTCCTGGGAGTTGGGCTATCAGCTGTTTTGAATTCACATACCTGAATGCAGAGGGTTGGAATAGTATAGGTATTTATTCAGAACCTGGATTTGTGCTTTTGCAGAGGTTACTTGCATCTCTTTAACCAAGTCATGGTCCTATGTAGAGAGAAGTGGCTGGCTCAGTACCAAATTCCCTTAGTATTACTGATGCTGCAGTCCTGGTCCCAGACACACCACCATCATTTCTGGCCTTGGCATGGTCTTATCAGAAGGTGGGTTTGTTTTTTGGGTTTTTGTTTGTTTGTTTGTTTGTTTGCTTGTTTTTGCAAAAAAGGAGGTTCTTATGGAGTCCTTCATCAAAGCATCAGTAGTTATTATTCTTATAAAGAAAAAGAAAAAAAAATCCCCACAAAATATGTTATTTTCCTGGACTTAAATCCTTTATAGCCTGCAAGGCAAATGGGAAAGGCAGAGCTGGGTTTTCTCTTATTGAAGTCTTTAATTCATCTCTGCACTTTACTGAAACAGTAAGTGTATCCACTCATGTCCTACAGTCCACTTAATGTAGCACAGCATGAGTACCCTGTAGCCATGTTACCTCCATTCCTGGCTGTGCTCTTTGAACAAAAAAAGTCTGTGTCTATGGTACGGGAACACGAACAATAATCACAGTGCTAAATATGGGGTGTATACAGGGTGTTTTTTTTTTTTTTTTTTTTTTTTAATGTGACTCTATTCCTGATAAATTGAAGGGAGAATGTAGGCTCTCCCAATCTTGAAGCTGGAGTATCTTTCTGGGAAACTGTGGAGTCAAGTTTTAGCCATTGTGATGCAGAGAATAAAACTGCACGTGGCATTGAAAACAGGGGAGTCATAGGAATCCTTTGAATGTGCAATGATTATTTCTCCTTTCTAGAGAGGAAACTGAGACAAGAAGAGACTGATTCTTGTTTAAGCAATTTCTCTGCATTTTACTGTATTGCATTCATCGGCCTAGGCTTGTTTACTTAGCATGTACTATTGGGCTATGTGCTGGGACACAGTTGTGCAAAAGGCCAACTGAGCCCTGGCCCCGTGGAGCTTATATAATTGAAGAAGAGGCGGATGGTACACAAAAAGTCACGCAGATCATGACTTGATTTCTATTGTGCCAGGCACTGAGAAGCAGCCCGGGTTGTATGAGTATTTGGTACCAGAACTTAATGGTGTCTGATAGTCAGAGAAGACTTCCTTGAGGAAATGGTATTTAGCTGATACTTGAAAGGGTGCTTGGAGTTGGCTATTCCTTATCGTATGTTGGTTGATGTGAGGAAATTCCATAAATCTAAAGTCTTTTCCCCACGTCTTCAAAATTTAAATATGTCTTAAATAATGAAACAGGATGCTATATGATATTCAGCTAAAATTGATAGCAACTATTAGACTCAAAGAAAATTCACAAAATATTATGGTGGAAGGCATTTTTAGATTTCTCCCCATTTCTGGCTCTTTCCACTCATATGCAAAGGGGGAATATGAAAATATCACCCATCTCCTCTTTGAAATGGAATATAAAATTTCTCATATATGTCATTTTGATAGCACTGATTTCAGAAAGATTCTGGAAGATTATTGGTATTTCTGTAAACACCAGGTCTACTATTGCTCGAGTTCAGGCCCTGACACCTTCAGCAGGATTAGTTCACTAGCCTTTTAGTTGGGCTCCCTGAATCTAGTCTCTTTCCTGTTGACTACATTCTCCACACTACTACTGGGACGATCTTTCTAAAAAGCAAGTCTGACGATGATGCACCTGATAGTGATACTGCGTCTTAAACTGTAACACAAGGTCCTGTATCCTCTTCCTCTTTCCTCTGCCTCACCCTGCAGTAAATCCACAAAAGCCCTGGCCCACAGCTACTGTGAATTGTTAGCAGTTGCTAGAGCACATTATATTCTTTCACACTCCAGTGCCTTCACAAATGCTGTTTCATCCCCACCTGGAGTACTTTTCTCTGCCTTCTTTCTCTACCTTGTTAACTCTTACTTATTCCTAAATACTCAGGATAAACTTCAGCTCCTTCAGGGAATCACCACTACTGTCCATTCCAAGGGTCTGTTCTGTGTTCCCATTGCTCTGGGCTTGTTTCTCTCTCATGCACTTGTCATACACCGTCAGCATGACAGCCACTAGCCATGGGTGGATATTTAGATTCGTAACAATTAAAGGTAAATGCGATTTCAGTTTCTCAGTCACACTAGGCACATCTCACGCAATAGCCTGGGTAGCTAGAGTTTACATATTGGGCAGCACAAATATAAAACCTTTTCATCATTGCAGAAAGTTTTATTGAACAATGCTTGCTAAAGGCTTGGAACATTTCCTTATCTTCCTCTTTGAATTTTAAACTTCTTGAGGTCACATATGTATCTCCAGTGTGAGCAATGCTCAATAATTGTTTGCTGGGAAAAAAAAGAATAACTTAGTAGGTCTTTCACATCTGTTCTGTTTCCACCTGTAAGCGAAGTCTTTTTTTTTTTTTTTTTTTTTTTAATCTAACAAGACAAATTTTGACCAAACAGGTTTCTAGGCAGGCAGGATGAAATGTTAGAGACAACAAGCAGGGCAGAGCTCCTTGAAGATCTCTTGCCTCAAGCTCAGGAAAAGATCAATCCCCTGTCTTGGTGCCACATCACTAAGGAAGGCAGTGGAAGTTTAGAGTTCCATTCTGGGAAACTAAGCCATTGACTGGTTTTTTTGAGTTGGGTATAAAAGTAATAGCAGGTGTAAATATTGCTCACAAAAAAGGCTCTATTGTATCTTCTACAAATGAACTCCACTAGACCGTGTTCCTTTTGGTTGGAAGGCAATACTAATGGTAGCCTAAATGTTTAGACTGAATTGCTAAAGGGAGTAATTGTTCAGTTTAGAGTTATAAGAGAGAAATTGGGGTGATAGAGCAGCTTTAAATTACTCACCAGCCACCTACCATGAGATTAGCTAATTTAAAGATTTTCTTTTAAGCATGGACTCTTCTCTAAGGTTACGGGATGATCAGAATCAAAAGATACAACACCCAAATCTAGGAGAGTCAAATATGATCAAGATCTATTTCCCTCCAGCCAAACAAAGGAGCCTCTGAACCCCCAAACCTTTAATACAAAAAGAAGCTGGTCCTGAAAAGAAGGAAACATGAAGAGTAAAAGAAACTTGGTTTTGCATGTTGCTTTTGTTTTGTTTTTTGATGCGACTGCACTGTATAGTCTCCTAATTCTGAATTTAGTTTGTGGCAAATAATCCAATGATCCAATTCCTATCCTGTTCAAAGTTAGGTATCCTGGTAAACCGTACTGGCTTGCTCAAGTCTCTATCTAAGATAGCCCAGTGGTAATTAGCACAGCTTCCAAAGTGTGAATTAAGCCCTGGGGTAACTCTTACTTTTAAATGACTCATCATTATTGGCAGATTTAGCTGGATTTATATGATTTAGTATTTAGTTCCCTCTTCCTCTGTTCCTCTTCTTCCATTGACCTCGATAGAATTTTGCTTAATCAGGAAAAAAGTTCATATTATGTTTACAATTCTGAATATAGGCATTTGGCAATAAGACCAAGATACTACTCACACCATTGGTTGAGTTTAGTTTAACACAGTGAGGGACAATCCTACAAAGTGCTTTGGAATTTTTTAAAGATGAAAATATTAATTAACTATGATGACACAAGAAAATAAAAAAATAGCAACCACAATCAACCTTAATCCCACCACCCCAAAACAACTGTTATTGTTCATATGTGTAATTTTCCAGAGTCTGTCTGCATGCATGCACACTTTATCAAGTCTAGTTTATGTATCGCTTTGCAGCCTGACTTTTTTCTCTTATGATTATACTCCAAACATTTAAAAAATTCAATTTTGGAAAGCCATAACTCTAGTATTACTCTGCAGTAGTCTGAAGAGGCATTTACTGCCTGAGGAACCCCAACAAATCATTTCAGGCTTCTGTCAGTCTCCAATGACAACATTTAGGAAAAAATGGAGGTAAGAAATAAAAAATAATGTAACCCTACAAGGGAAGAAGACAACAGAGTTGCCAAGAGCTGTTGTCTGACAAGGCATCCCTAGAGAGGCGAGGATGAAAGCCACACAAATTACTAAAAGCAATTTAAGAAATTGGAGACCCTTCAACTGTGGGAAAAAAGAAAATGTAAAGAGTAGTGTGGGCTGGAGGAATCTGTTCTTTTTCTCAAGAATATGTGGTAAAGGTGGTCAGCTAAGCGTGTTTGTATATTTTCAAAAGAGTGCCCTCTTGGACTGGGTAAAAAAGGATGCGCTCGTCCCACTGCAAGGGAGGGGAAAGTGCAGAATTGCCCTGCACACCACAAGGCTTTTGTGGCAGGACCCTCCCTATTACTGCTGGAACCAGCCATTTGTCCTTGTCCTGACCTTGCAAAAAATGGTCTTTCTTTACAGTGCATCAATCTAAACCAAGCTCCTTCTAAAATACTGTCATCCTTGTGAAAGCAGCACTGCTGCCTGGCATAGTAACACCAGACACACATATTTTCCATGTGCATTCGTGTGTACATACGTAGTCTCCCTCCCAGTGCAATGGGTACAAAGAAGACAAACTTTCTACCTTTTTTCCACTCTTCTCTCATGCTGGTGTTTTTGCTTGGGAGGCAAAACAAACATTGCTCATGGAAGAGGGAGGTCACCTGGCTTGTGCGATAGCTGGTAGAGAGAGGAAAAGCACTGAGGACTTAGCTTACTCTTTGCTTTGGCAACTCAAAACACAGTGAACTTAGACTCAAATGTTGTCCTAATGGGTGGTGTGAGTGCAAGAGAGAAGTGGAAATTGGGCCTCGCCCGTTTTGTTACCTTGTGTGTCCCTGGAACATCTGGTTTCTTTATTAAAGGGTGTGTCATGCTGGTAAAAATCAACACCAGCCTGAATTCTCAGAATAATCTCAGAGTGATTTTCTCACAATTCCAGGCTCCTGGAATATACCACATTCTCTTTGTGTGCCCTTGACATTTCTCAGTCTCTGTTTCCTTTCCTAAAAGGTGGGCCGTGGACTCTGTACATGCCACCCAGGTGTCCTTCCAGTTTTGACACTTTACAGTTGTGTGATTTATTTATGGTTGGCCCTACACAGCGAGGATGGCGACTTAGCTAGAAACTAAGGAGAGAAGAGAAAAAGAAACGAGAATTCATTGAGGCTGAGCACGGCATCTATGCGATGTTCTTGAATCCTTAACTAAGGGGCAAAAAAGGTCTTATTCACAATTTTTAGATGAGGCTATGGATCAAAGATGAATAACCATACAATGTTTTCCAGCCAGTGTGCTATAGAAGCAAGGAGGAGCACAGCTGTCTTTGACTCACAAATCCAATCCTTTTCTAATTTGCCTTTGTCAGTAACATGCTACCCCACAACCCAACCATGGTCCTATGCTGCACCCTCACGTAAAACCCTTTGATCTGTGGGAGAAGAAGAAACAGCAGAATAGTGGCCATGGGAATGGGCGTTTGAATCATTGTTTCATCTTCACAGAGATCAGAGAGAAGGACTGTGAGGATCTCAAACAACATTATAGATATCAATAGTGAAAATTTCATAATCCCATTATCTGGAAGTAGCTATTTTAATTATTGCATGTTTTATGCATACATGACTATTTCACATATTTACAATTGTAATCTATATGCCACTTTTGTTTTGCCATTTTTAAGATTAATATTATTTCATAAACATTTTGAGGGGTGTTTAGTTGTCCCACATTAACAAGTTCCACCTCCCATTTTCTCTACTCTCAACACATGCAGAACGTATGGCAAAGAATAAGAGTACTTGAGTCCAAATGACAATTTATTTTTCTAATAAACTTCTTTTTGGAATAGGTCAAAAAGAGAACATGTTGATTCTATAAGAATTAAGACATTCAGGATTTTGATTTTTTCTCTCTCTCTCTAATATATATATATATATATTCTTTCTAAACATATACATACACATTCTTACTCAACAAGGCACTTATGCCTGATTTATTTGCAAATAAGTACACCTTTGAGTCATTGATCATGTTTGTGTAATGTCATATCTAATTTTTATTAATTTGATAAGAAATCTATACATTTGCAGCTCTATTTGCCAATTACAAAAGTACATTAGATGTCCATAAAAATTTGTAGAACAAAGGCTTCAGTTAAAGTCCAATTCAAATCAAAAGAAATACATGGTGTATTACGTGGGAGGAAAAGCCAGGCACCATCATTTACTGTAACATGCTTGCCGTATCAATTTGGTGGGAGTATTTTGTGCTGGATGAGTGGGATGAACACGCACAGACCACTTTGATGTGTGTCATTGCCCTGATTGACCCAGGCCTGCAGGATAATCAGTTTCTACTCCAAAGAGCTTATCATCGGAGGGCTCTTTCGTTTATCCCCAAAGAATTAGCAGAATGAAGTTATCTAGATGGCAGCAAGGTTGTATCTCACAGCTGCCCCATGGGTTTACAGCCAAGATGAGCTGCCCCGATACCAGCAAACTCAGATGCTTAGAGTTTTGCCCTTGCCCTTGCTGACCAAGGTCACTTGTTTTATAACTGTTATTTATTGCAGATTGGATCTGTCTGGTTTATCGTCCTGCCACAACCTTCCTAATAATTTTTCCCTTTAACCAGGCAGTCTGATGATCACAAACGGCCTTAAGATTTAGATGGTCATTGAAGAACTAAAAAGGATGGTGAGCTGAAAAGGTGAGTTTGCCACTGAGCTCTCTTTCTTCCCTCCCTGCAAGAAGCAGGGGACTAGACTTCAGTTGCTCCAGTGGAAACCTGGGTCCTTTGTGGATGTGACAGTGGGGCTTTTTTTGTGGGCAGCAGTATCAGTTGTGCATAGGACCTAGTCAGAGCCCTGCCTGACTTACTAGGGAAACAGCTGGCCTCCATTAGGTCACTAGTCAGCCTAAAGAGGCCCTGATTAAGGTGAACCCTTGATGCCACAGCTGGTTAATTCCTGAGTACTGCCCAACACTTGACTCTGAAGGTCTGAGCTATGTAAGAAAACTCTCCTTCCAGAAACAAGCCATAGGCCCTAGTAAACAATTGCTGGATTGGTGACACATGTAGGGATGAGCCGGGTGGGCCCTGACCCTTTTACCCATTCGGCATTGCATTGTCCTGAGCTTCTGAATATCTTATCTCAGCCCTTAGCCAAGGGTGATTAGCAGTCAGCCAGTTTTCACTTCTATTCCCTTTGGCCCCCAATAGCACAGTAACTGCTGCTCAAAAGTAAGTACCGATTGAAGGATGACTGGCCCAGCCAGTATATTGTGCATGAGAACTTAAGGGTCTCCTCAAAGCCACATAGCATTTTTCTAACACCCATGATACAATGGAAAGGGCTTGGGCTTTAGAATCAAATGGGAGGCCAAATTCTGGCTTTTTTCATGTAGTGTTTTGTGATATTAAACAAGTCACATCAACTTCACTTTATCTCAAATTTCTCATCTATCAAATGGAGCTAATAACACCTAATTTTCAGAGATGTTAATAATAAATGAAATAAGACTGATTTCAGTGCATGATACATAAATATTAAATATTAAATAAATAAATATTAGCTCCCAATAATTGTTAACTAAAATGTATTAGCTAATGCGATAATTTATAAACCCCAGCCTTGTGCGGTATGCTTGTATTAGTCCATTTCTGTTGCTTATAATATAAATACCTGAAACTGGGTAATTTGTAAAGAAACAATATTTATTGCTTATAGTTCGAGAGGCCTGGAAGTCCACAGTCCAGGGAGCACATCTGGTGAGGTGACTCTACAGCAATGCAGGGTACCACATGGCAAGAACGGTGGATCAGAGAGAGAGTTAACTCTTCACTCCTCCTTTTAAAGCCCTCAGAACCACATTCGTGGCCACCATTATACCATCAATGAATGAATCCATTTACTTGGGCATGGTCCTCCCAATCTAATCACATCTTCAAGGCACTCCCTTTCAATGACCATAATAGGATTTCCCACCTTAACACTGTCACAGTAGGGCTTAAGTTTTTGAAGGACATTCAATCCACAGCAATGCTTATTCCATGTGAATTATATTTACCGATATTAATAATTTTATGCACCTTGGGTGAAGATATTCTTGTAAGAAAATGATGGTTAGGCCTCAGAGAGCAGTTGACGAGGTGGTAAGCTGAGAGAGAATAGAGGTGCTTGTAGAAAAGAGGGTGGATGGATACACTTGAGGCCCAAGTGGGGCAGAAAGACCATTGTCCACTCCTCCAGATACACAAAGGCTTAGGAGCATACACATACTTCATAGAGTGTGCGGCAAAGCCTGGACTGTGAGAAGGAAAAGGACAGAGAATTTCGTTACGTTGGCAAAAAGACTGCCCGTGCTTAGAGCAGTTTCAGCCAAAACCCAGAAGAGATGTTCTTTGACTGCCAGATAGAAGTAGCATTTTAATTTTCAGATATCGAAGTGAAGGCTAATGATGTGGGCCAGGACAGGAAAACTGATGTTAGACGCCTCAGTGGAAAACATGTAACCACATGTAGCAGACGTAATGGAGGGGAAGATGGAAAGAGAGTGGCAGGAAGACTTGGTGTTATTGTCATCTGTGATCTCTTCCATATGTCTGATGCTTCACAGACCAGGAAACACTTTTACCCACACTGTTTATTTAATCCTATTAATAACATGATAGATGAATGGCTATTTTTATTCTCCTTTACTGCAAATAGGGAAACTGAGGGTCAAAATGGCTACCTGACTAGTCCAAGATCACACAGAAGGCAAAGAAGCAGGCTCAGGGCTGAAGTCAAGACCCTATTAATTTAAAATCCAGCCTCCTTCTATTAAACTGTATTTTTTAACTATGTCGATTCTTTACATTTTGGAATCTCTGAAATTCCCTATTGGAAGGAACACAAGTAGACAAAATGATATTCATATCTGTAATTGGCTACACACAGTAGATGTGACAGTAAAGAAAATAAACTGTAGAAAAGCTTCTTATAAACATTAGCTCTTACTATGATTAATAGATATCATATTATGGTACAACCACACGTCATTTGATAATCAGGCTAAAAGCATAATTTTGAGCCAAAAAAGGGAAGAAGGAAACAAGCAGGCTTATCATTACCTATTTTCCTACTAGTTATATTTAGACTTAGAATAGATAGCATTTGAAAGACCACATGATTAGCAGATGCTTTTAAAGGGGAACTTTGGAGTCATTGATGAGATCGGGAATAGTGGCCAGTGGAATAAATATCTCCATCACCAAGCAGCCACTGCAGCTGGCACTTGAGCTCTGATGTGACCTACAGAAGCCCTTCCTGCAGGAGAATAGAGAACTGACTCCTCTGCTGATGGGTCTGTATGCATGTAAAGCCCTCCAGTGACAATACACCTTTCTTGGGAACACCTCTTTTTTTGTTATGTATCATAGAAGTCATGTGATTTCATAGCAGTAAGCACCAATCTTGAAACTCATAGAGTATCAGCTCAGGAAGGGAGGTTTATTCAACCTCCTTGTTTCATAGATCAGACTAGTGAAAGTTAAAGACATTATTTGATTTCCCAAAGGTCACTCAGAGAATGGCAAATCTGGAACCTCAGCCTACTACTCTGTCTTCCTTGCTTAGAGCTGCACATTGGGTACACACTGGGTATCAGCATTGCTTTTTCTGGGTTGGTGGTTAAATTCAACACAACACTCATTTACTGAATCTCTGCACTTTACCAATAAGCACCGTGCTAAGCACAAAGACACATAAGACATAGTATCCACACTGAACAATGATCCAATCTAAGGGAGAGACATACCAGAATCTACTTGATGCCTACTCTTTCAGGCCATAGAAATTTCTCCTACTGTGGTTTGAGTTCCCAGCTGTGCTTCATTATCTGATATTCATGAGACTCACTGGTCTGTCAAAAATAATGTTACATTTTTTTCAGTTTTCTCTTTACATCCCCTTTACCTTTCGTTCCACCAGACAGTTGCTTATGCTATATTTTCTGTTACACATGTCTCTATCTCTGTCTCTCTCTGTCTATCTCTCTATCATATCATTAGTCTGTTCTTTGCTTTTGTAATGCCTGTATGTATTTCCTTCGACTGAATTCATGGAATACTCTGCTTACATCATGTTTATGACATCTATAACTTTCTATCTTATATTATATGTACGATGTATATATCAACTCCTTCACTAAACTTTATATACCTGGGCAAGAATCTAGGTCCGATTTATCTCTATATCCGTATCATGCCTAGAAGAGTCATCACACAGAGTGAAGTCTCAGTAAATAGTCACATAAATGAATCTAGAGATGGCATACTTTATTCCATTCAAGTCAACACTCATGGATTGAATATCTGCTATAAGCTTGCTGTGGTAGGTGAATATGAGTTTTTTATTGATCATTAAACAGATTCAATCTTTAGCATGTGGGTATGATTGCTTCTTTTGGATTTATACGTGAACCAAGTCTTCAAAGAATTCTCAGAAATTGTGGAGCAGTGGTGTCTCCACCACTGTGATCATTGAGGGCTTCGACCTTAAAGCACATTCTGGACACTGGAAGACTCTACTTTTTTCTCTAGCTAGATCGACAGAGAAATGTAAATAACTTTGTTTCCTCTTGACTCTCCAGACTCATTAACTCTAGTTTAAGTTTTCAGGTTATTGTTTTAGTTGAGAAGCAGTATTTTCCTGTGTTTCCTTGTGTATCTAGCTAATGCTGAGTTCACAAGTTTGAAGAAGTCACTTTGCCCATTCTCTTCTTTCTTTGTAGTGAAACATTTTCTCAAGGCTGCGTTTGTGTGCTTATAGTCTTACTGAGCTACTATTTAAGACACTTTCTATAGAGTTCTCACTAATTGCTTTACTTTCTCTCTTCCACATCTAATGGCATTTACACATGACCTCATTAATTAATACCCATCCTGCTTGGTATATACAACACTGATTTCCAGTTACATAGAACAAAAATGGGAAACACTCTTCAGAAGATGGTTCAGGACTCCTCTTTAATGCATAATAGAGCAGAGGTCTGGGAGGTCTTTTACTTTCTTTCTCACCTTTCTTTTACTGAATTTACATAAACTCAAAACCATCCATGTCTAATAGGGCTTCTTAATGAAGTCAGAGTCCAGGTCATATCCATATGATTGTAATTAACATTAGTAAAGCCTTTCACAGCTCAAAGAGCTCTTGTGCATGTGTTATCTTACTTGCTTCACACAATAACATTTCAAAAGCGTACTACTGTCACTACATTACAAATGGAGAAACTGAGGTTCAGAAAAATTAAATGGTTTGCTCAGGCTCATGGAGTCATGAGGTTGTAGAGCCAGGATTTGAGTCTGGATTTTTCTAATCTCAAAAGCGATGATTATTCTTTTTCTCTATATGACTCTGTATTCTTATAAAAGTAACAGCTATGTGTAGCAATTCTGTGTTGCCACTGAATATCTAACAATACTAAAATCTACCAATAAAGAGCCCCAAGCAGACCCTGGTTGGTACGTTCATGGTTAAGACATGACAGAGGACGCATCGCAGATCCATAATGAAGGGGTCAATTATTCAACAAATGGTGCTGGGGAAATAGGCTAGGTTTATGAGAAAAAAGAAATCAATTTAGATCCTCATATACAACTAAACATCAGAATAAAATCTAAGTGAATTAAAGACTCCCATTAAAAAAGAAAAAAAATGGAAGAAAATATAAATGAATAATTGTCCAGTCCTTGATAAGGCAAACTGTCCATGCTTAAAACTAATGGGAAATATCTCAAAGGGGGCAGTCAATGTACTTAACTAGAAAAAATCCTAAGCATCTTCACATCAAAATCATAAAGAACAAATAATAAAGGAAGAAAACATTTGCAACACGTATGGCAGAAAAGGCTTAATATTATTAATATATGAAAAGCTCATGTCAATCAATGAGAAAGTCATTAGAACAGTCAATAAAAGAAAATAAAGGAGGACTATAAATATGTGAAAATGAATTTAAATATTAATCAAAACTATAGAATCAAAGCAAAATGCTACTTTTAAGAGTTAGATGTACAATGCTTGTAAAGGTCCAGTGAGAAACACTCTCATTCATGTGTACATACATAAATTGATATAGCCCTTTATAAATGCATTTTAGCAGTATGTTTAAAAACTAGTAAGAATATTCATATTCTTTAAACTAATAATGCTGGTATTTAGAAACTTACCCTAAACATAATTAGATGTAAACAAAGATGTACATAAAGTGTCAATTGCAACCTTATTTAGGAAGACACGTTAGAAGAGAAACCCTGACTGTCATTGTCATTATTTTATTCCTACTGCCAGAAACACAGCCTTGCACGAGGTAGGAGCTTCAAAAAATCGATTGGATGGTGGCACTAATGGGTGGCTACAACCTATTATACAATAGTTGAGGAATAATTAATTAAATTATAGTTAAATATGCTCATCAAAATCAACATTTTGAAACATTTTAAATGGAAAAACACTATTGATGTAACATTTTAAGGAAAACAGAACACAAAATCGTACATGCAGTATGATAATATATGTAAATATATAAAAAATATATATGCAAATCACATGTACAGGCACACACATATACACATACAGAATGGAAAAATGCCAGATGGAAAATACTAACAGTGGTTATTTCTTAAAGTTGAAATTATAGATAATCATAATTTTCTTGATAGTTGTGTTCTGTATTTTTCACTTTTCACAGAAAGCACACACCACATTTCATAAAAAGGAGCAAAAAGAACAATCTGAAAGATTCATGCTGAAAAATTCTGTGATTATCTCTAAGTGGTGAGATATTTTTATTTTTTGTAATTTTTTTTACAATATGCCTGTATTATTTTAATCAGAAAAAATGCTATTTTAAAAAGAAACAGAGATTATCAGTCAATAGCTGAAAAGGTCAGTAGTGAAAAAGACTGGATATCACAGAGTCAAGATTAGCGATAATGTGCAGCAGTATGAGACCCTGGCCAATCGACCACATTAATGGCCCCATTCTTCACCCTGCCCTCTGTCCATTGCCCTTGCTAGGTAACCATTAGTGCCCTCCCACACTTGCTCTGAGCTGGGTCATGTGATTTTCCGTGGCCAATGGGCTTAGCAAATATGACATAAGCAGAGCTTGAAATGGACTTGTCCTTTGGGGCCAGTTCTTACACCATATTCCATCTGTCTTGCTGGAGGAAGAGAGACACGTGGCTTAGTCACCCTTGTCACTTCCCCTCACCGATAGCCCACTGCCAGACATGAGGGCAAACTCAGCTGAGACCAGAACCACCCAGCCAGGCTAAATTACTGATCTACAGACATGTGAGCTAAATAAATGCATAACGTTGTAATGTATTGAGTCATGGGGTGATTTGCTATACAGCATTATTTTGACAATAGTTTTTGATTCACAGGGGAATAATGACTATTTGTTGGTTAGAAAGGTCACAATAAAATCACGGCTTTAGCACAAACATGTTTTTGTAGGCCTCACTGAGGTCTGCATGAAACATTTCTCTTATAATCAACTTCTCATTGCTGAAATGTCGATCACTCCAGACAACTCTTAGCCCAAGAAGTACGTAGATTTCATGGGGGGGGGGAAATGCCCCAATAAAATGCTTGAACACTCTTGTTCCTGGAAAGATTTCCACACCCATTTCCATGCATATTAATAAACTAAACTGACATTCAGATTAATTTGTAAATCTCTTATAAGTTTAGTTAGACTTAAAACGTCTCCATGGTTCCATTCAAACTGGGGCAATAACAAGCTGTACTTTCTGGGACCAGGGGGCTGAGACTAGACCCTGGAATCTGGGCAGTGGACCAGGATGCCGGAATTGTATGCCCCATGAAATGTTTTCCTAGCAAAACAAAAACTAACTTTTTTTTTTTTTAAATTACTGTGATTTTATTTTATTTTATTTATTTATTTATTTTTGTCGTTTTTTCGTGACCGGCACTCAGCCAGTGAGTGCACCGGTCAGTCCTATATAGGATCCGAACCCGCGGCGGGAGCGTCGCCGCGCTGCCAGCGCAGCACTCTACCAAGTGCGCCACGGGCTCGGCCCCAAAAACTAATTTTTCTCTGGCTGTTGCTGTAATCTTTCTGCAATTTTTTAAACTTCAACACCAAACATGAAACCAAGTGCATAAATCTGAGAAGTGTCAAATTTTAAAGGTGGAAATCCACTCCTTATAAACTCATTAAACATCGTTAAGTTTCTATGCAAGCACTGTTCCAAAGAAAAAGGACCGTGTCAGTCTGACAGGCACAACAGGATGTCAGAAACGGATACCACTATCTTTTTGAACTACAAAGGTAAGGATAAAAACCACCATTTACAGAGTGCCTAAACAGTATCAATATTTTGCTATTCTTTTTATACATGGGACATTGTAATAACCCTCTAAGGTAAGTATTATTTCCTCCATTTTTTTTTAAAAAAGGTAAAACCCATGCATTAGCAGAGGTTTAAAGAGGTAAGGGACGGAGCTGTGCTCGCAGCTGGTTTATGGCAGAGTCAGGACTCGCACCACGTGTGAGGGAGTCTGAGCCCATTTTTACATGCCGCCGTCATTCCACTTCCCGTGCAGCTACTTTACAGAGAGCAGTCATGCTGGTTTCCACTTATCTTGGAAGTTACATGTACCCTTGCAAATCAACAGATTGGCATTCTGATTTTAGAATAAAATTTAGTTTCTAATTAGCCCAGCTGTCTCCTCCAGGATCTTTTTCATTTGATACACAAAGAGAACTTTTATATTTGCCTTTCATATGGATCCAATAATCTTAAAATGCTCCAAAAAATATAAATTCTCACCTAGCCATCTGTAGTCATTCTTATATGAGGACTTAAAGGACAATGAATTTTCTTCATTTGCTTCTTGCCATACAGTACCTTCTGATTCTGTTGGTATAATATGATAATTACAAATGCACATAATTTAATTATAATGTTTACCATGCTGTTCTTGGACTCATGAGTGTAAATATAAGAAATATGGTTACCATACAGCTAATAATCCTTATTTTGCCCCTCCCCTCCCTCAGTTCATGCCTCTCTTCATACACCCTCCCCGCTCCTTGCCTAGGTCACCCTTTGTCCCAACACAGTGCACTGCCTGGGAGACCTCCTCCTCTCTTCCCTATTGTACCCTGTACAGAGCAAGCTGCCTTCTGGAAATACTTTAATAAGATAATCACATTAAGGTATTATTAATTTACAGCAGCTGAAAATTCTACTCTCTCTGAATTATATGTGTTTTAATAGGGGCAGTGATATACTTAAAAAATTAAACTCTGGCAGCAGAAGTCTTAGCATTGAGTGAAAGCTCATGAGGTGAAATACTTTGAAAAGCATTTCTTCTCCCAGTGCTCCACCACTCACATTGCATAGGTCCTGTTTCTCTCAGTGACCTAGCATTTTCTTATCCCAGCGGTGGAGGTTCATATGAAGGCTGCGAACAAGTCATGCTCTCTCGAAGCCATGAAAAGGCCGGATGCAAGACTCAGAATTTAAGATTGCACCTCGAGTTTTTTTTTTTTTTAATTCTATTTTCTGCAACAACATTTTGATCTGAGTCAGAAAAGGTCTATGCCTGCCTGGTTTAAGATATTTAGAGGAAAATACAAGTGATTACAATGTATTTCCATGACAATAGTACCAATTTAAGTGAACAAAAAATACTGTGTCTGCATGTACTAACTGCTCTATCTCCATACCTGAAACAATGTTAGGCACATAATAGGAAGTTATTTGCCAAATGTATGAATGAGTGAATATTTGCACGCACAGGTATCACATACACACACACACACACACCCTACACAGACAGGCACAATCATACACATTCGCTACACAGTTATACAAAGACAGGCACACACACTTAACATGAAAACGAAATCATTTCCTGAGACTTGGGGGAAAATATTTTTATATATTATGCTTGACATTTTGTATATTTTGCCTTTCTGGAAGATTCCAGCAACAGAACAAAATGGTGCCAACTCCTTTCCTTCTTTAAGGAATATTGAATCTGATTAAACTGGAATAGACCTTGTGCCAGTAGGTTTCTTTTTGCTTCTTTTCCAGGAGCCTCTGGTCAGTCAGGCACAGAACTTACCTGCTCACAACTGCGGATTTAGAGGTATTTCCAGAATTAAGACCATAGGGAAATGGTGTGGAAAAAGGAAGAAAGTTAAATGGAACCGAAATGCCCTGTCTTTTATACCTACCCATAATGTATTCACCTCACTTCAGTATTACACATTCAAATCAGCACCCTCTAGTTTGAATTATTACATTCCTCAGAAGAGTCTCTAGCACAGACACAGCAGAAGAGACAATAAGAGTTCATGAACTAGTCTTTCTTTACATAATTCCCTGTAGCAAGTATCTAACTAATAATCACCATGCTGGCTGCTATGGAAGAAAATATTATTTTATTCATTCTGCACTCAACAAATGTTTATTGAGCACTTACAATATGTAAACACTGTTTCAGGTTCTATGGAAAGAGCAGAAACAAAACAGTATTTAAAAATCCCATTGACATTGAACTTACATTAAATTGACAGAAAATAAAGAAAAATAAATAAGCAAATAAGCAAATAAACAAATAAATAAGGGCCGAGCCCGTGGCGCACTTGGTAGAGTGCTGCGCTGGGAGCGCGGCGACGCTCCCGCCGCGGGTTCGGATCCTATATAGGACTGACGGGTGCACTCACTGGCTGAGTGCAGGTCACGAAAAAACGACAAAAAAAAAAAAAAAAAAAAAAAACAAAAAAAAAAAAACAAAAAAAAAAAACAAATAAATAAGACTATTTACCGTCCCACCCACTAATGATAAGGATTGTATGGAGTAGTGGACTAGAGAGTTTTTTGTGACCTCTTTGAAACATGTTCAATCCTCTTGCGTTGTAACAGAGACACAGGTTACATTCGAGGAGTGTTTGGTATGTGTTCAGATGCTGTGGATGGGTCAGTGTGGGGGCTGATGAAGGGCTGAGGTGCATTAAACACTGCCTCTTCTTTTGCGTCCATAGACTGATTTGAAAGGTATCAGCAATTGTGCTTCTCTGATAAGGATGCTCCAAAGGGGAGATGTGGCTTGTTGGCAGGCTATGAATCCTGCTCTTTCTGTTTGTAGGCACAATGAAAACCAAAGGAAAGTCAGCTGGATCCTGATAAAGGCTGCCAAAAAAGCTCCATTCCTGAGTTGCTCATCATACCATCCACTTTGTTGTTTTAAAGTCATAGTTGTATCTGGCAAGAGCCTGCAGACTCCCCACATTGGAATAGAATAAATCCCTGTTTTCTTTCCCTATGAGCAAAGCAGACTTGCAAAGAAGGTGAACTTTCACATGACAGTCACCTCTGGTTCAGCCTCCAGTCTTCAGGAGAGTGCTTTATACACTCAGCTCCAGGCTAATTAAGAAGGTGACACAGAGGAGTGAGCATGAAGAATGAGGATGGTCATCGACAAGTGGAACTCAACAGGTTGGTTTAACAGAAGGCTTGTGCTTGCTTGTAAATGAGCGTGGATTCCCAGGACTTCAACCACATGGCTCAGTTCAGTAGCCCTGCACAAGTTCAAAGTTTAATGCAAGAATGTAAAGTGAGTACAAAATTGCTTTGCTTGACCCCATGACTCAAGAAAATTATTCCTCAATTCAACCTGTGTTTCAAAGCAGAGAAAGGCAAAACAGACAGGCAAACACACACACACACACAAAAGACTGACTTTTCCTTTGAACTAGATAAAGAAGCTCATTTCAGAGATTCAGCCACAGCGGACTACACTGAGGACTATCAACTCTTGGCAACAATTACCTTTGGACCAGGTTCCCTATGGTGGCTTCCTGACATAGAAAAGATTGTCTAATAATGTCAGCTAATGGAGCTTAAGTGTCACTATTTGAAGAGAGTAAGTTGTTGATTCTCATATATTGTTATTGCCTTTATGTGCTTTTGGAATATCTTTTTAATGCATCACATTAAAGATTAAAGAAAAAAATCATATGATTATCTCGAACAAAAATAATTTGGTAAAATTCAAAATCTATTCAAAACAAACATTACCAAAAACTAGAAAAAGAAAAAAAATTCTTATTCTTCTAAAATAAATCTACAGATAATTAACACAAACCCATATGCAAATTTCAAAAATTAGATCCATTCCTGCCAACATCAGGAAAAAGTCAGGGATATCTGGTACTATCACTTCTATCCAACATTACGCTGGAAATCGTTCATATGCAATGTAATAAGAAATATAACAAGAAAACCATGTAAAATGTAATAAAAAACTGTATAAAAAAAGAAAAGAAATTGGGTTGTTATTATTAATGGATAACATTCTAATCACCATAAAATATTCAGTATAATTTATGAGCTATTTAAATTATTAAAAGAATTCAGTAAGATTGCTAGATCAGTCTCAAAAACATAATATCTCTATACGTTGAAAGCAATCATATAAAAACTACAATTTTTAGGACAAAGGTAACCATTTATAGTAGCACCAAAACTATAAGGTATCTAGGAAGTTATCAAACAAAAGCTAAGCAACACTTGTGTAGGAAAAAATATAAAACTTTATTAAAGGCAATTTAAGAATATAATTTTAAAAGTTATAAACCATACTTATAAAGACAGGCAGAATTAAACCAAATTTTAACAAAATTTCAGTCGTAATCTTGGCATAATTGTTTCTAAAATTCATATGGAATAATAAGAATTGAGAAATACTAAAATGACTTTGAAAAGAAAAGAAAATGGAATTCAATGTATCAAACATAATAAAACTGTAGAAGCTAAAATATAGTGATCTGGGTATATAACTGTTTATCTAGGTCAGTAAAACAGAATAGAAATCTGAGAATCAGCCTATTTATATTTGTAGATGTGTATAAGAAAGAGGTGAGTATGCAAACTAAGGGGGAAAGAAACAATTATTACATACTTTTGCTGGGCCAAATATCTAACCATATATTTTCTTTGAAAAGTAAAGCTGTATCTCTACCTCCCACCAAATACAAAAATAATTCCATATTCATTAAAGATGTAAATGTGAAAAGCAAAATTTTAAAGACTTTTATAAGAATACATGAGTATATATTTATAGTAGCAAAATGAGAAAGCATTTATGGAAAAAACAAAATAATACACAATAAAGAGAAAGATATACACCTTTTACCACATTAAAATGAAAAATACAAAAATACAATCTCTTAATAACAGCAGTATAAACAGTTTTGAAAAACAAGTTATAACTAGAAAAGGACATTTACTTTGCATATTGTCAACAAAGGTAAATATTTCGAGCATATAAAGAGTTCATTGAAAGTCAACAAGAAAATATGTGCTACAAAGTAAAAAAATTATCGAAAGTTTGGAATGAGCAGCTTTTAGAACAGATGTGAAAGGCCAGTATGTATGTTAAGAGATTCTGTATCTATCAGGAAGTCCTCACTTTGTACAGCTCTGGTATGCATAAATTTTAGTCACAACAGTTTAGTTAAATAGGTGCCCCAACAACATAGTTTAAATTTCAAGCACCTTTAACTGTGAGTGATTACACGAAATACATATTTTGCTGCTAGCTCTTCAATTCATAAATCACTATGCAAAACCATATGTCCATTATGATCAGTGACCAGTTATGTTACTCCTTTCAAAATCTGTGAATAATTGTCATTGCACATCTGTTATTCAGTTTACACACAGACAGCAATGCATATAGTTGTGCAGCTTCTTTGTGAGGGATAACATCATGTAATATTTTACAAAAATGAATACTTGAAAGAGGAAATTGGCCAATAAAAATGAAAGTGCAACAAAGAAATGAAAAGTAATAACACTAAAAGTGAAAATTGAATAAAATGTAAAATAGTTACAGAGGAGCTAGCTGACCACAGGAATTCTGACACTGCCACTGCTTGAGAGACTCTATGCAATAAGATGCCCAAAGAACTTAGTGAAAGCAAATTTTGTGATGTGAACAAGACACGTGGTTACAATGAAAAGGATAATGATGCCCAGAGGAAATGACACCTGCAAAAAAAAAAAAAAAGTCACAATAATGGAACTCTCAAAGATATTTGCATTCTTATGACACTGAAATAGAAAAGAACAAAATGTTCCAAACTTAAAAAGGAGTATAAAAATTCATCAAGGCATAGAAAAAATGCTCTCTCTGTTTCAAGTTATACAACAAGAAGGCAAGTATTATTTAAACTACTCTTGAGAACTTGTTTACAAACAAATAAAACACGTAAATTTAAACACTAAAATAATTTTAAATTTTAGTGTTTAAATGTTAGAAATATTTAATGTTTTATTTAAATTATTGTGTACTTAGTAAATATTGGCATTACTATTTTTTAAAGTTTTCTATACATTTGGAACCAACAGTGAGAAAGTTTTAAACTTTTTGATAGGAATTGTATAACAATTATAATTGTTCCATTCATTATTTAGATCACTTTGCATGGATTCAGCCTGCATGGTCATTTTTATATCCCCACATTACTATGAAAGGTGAGTACTGCCTTCACTGTTAATCAGGACAGTGCACATGAAACCACCATGCGATATCACTTCAGATACATCAGACTAGAAATATTTAAACATTTGAAATGTACTTTTGTGTGATCAGCCTTGACTCCAAGGCCTTCTATACCCTCTGTGTTGACTGAGTTCCTCTGGCAAGGGCAGAGAGAAGCAAGGGGAGATTAATCCAAACAACATGCTGCCAAGACTGCCCCCATATTAGACCAAGCTGCCAATGAATGCATCAGGAAAGTGGCTTGATAACTTTTCCCACTGCAGAAGTTCTTCTGTGAAGTGATAATGTGAGAGACAGTAGGCTGTAAAACAGATGAAATAATGTTGAAACAATATCAAACTACAACATTATTATTTTTTACCTATACTGACCTGACCCCAGACAGCAGAATAATAAATGGATTAAATATGTTTACAAAACCCCACACTTTTTTTCTAATAGTTGATCTCCATCCAGGTTTGTACCTAGTGCCTCCCTCAGGGGAGTGTATGTATACTATGAACAATTCCAAATGCTTCCATGTGTGTTTGTTTATTTATTTATTTATTTATTTATTTATTTATTTATTTATTTAGGTAAAAAAAAATGTATATACCTAATTCCTTTTATTATTATGTTATAATAAGGGAAGTGGATTGGTATTCTAGTCCTTGTTCAGAGTCATGCAGAGTATACTTTTAATGATAATCCTGAAATGTGTTAGTTTTCATCTAAATGTAGGTAAACAATTTTTTCAGTCTTCTATCTGTTTTTCAGGTTGAGTGATTTCTGTTGAACTACTATCTTTAAGTTTATTGAATGTCCTCAAAATGTTCATTTTGCTAATGAGGCCGTCCAGTAAATTTTGTATTTCAGATATTTTATTTTTCATCATAATATTTATATTTGCAAAATAGAGCATACACAAATCCTAAGGCAGGAGCCAACGGTAGCATCCCCCACATGGAAACAGGCAAGAAGCATGTGGAAACACCATTTCTGTGCAGGTGGCCCACCATAGGCACCACCATAGCCACAGTTGCCACAAAAGCAGCTTGACACCACAGCAGTAGCCATATCCACTGTGCAGGTTGCCCACCAGACACTCAACTCTGTTGACATGAGGAGAGTCATCAGTGGAGATCTGAAAAAGAAGAGAATGTCTCTCTCCTCAAAGCCTACTCCAGAGAAATAGAAGAAGCAACCTCTCTACTAGATGCCTAGACATCAATGTAGACATACAGGAAATATGGAAACCCAAGAAAAAATGACACCACCAAAAAAATAGAGTAATTCTCAAATACCAGACCCTATAGAGCTGGAAAACCTTGAAATTACTGAAGAGGAATTCCAAGCAACAATCTTCAGAAAACTAACTGAGATAAAAGAAGACTCAGTTAGACAACATAAATGAAAAGAGAAAAAAAAAATCCAGGATATGAAGGAGGAAATTTATGAGGAGATTAATATGTTAAAAAGGAATGTAGCAGAACTCTTGGAACCAAAAGATTCACTCAATGAAATAAAAAAACACAAGTGATAGCTTAAGCAACAGGCTAGAACAAGCAGAAGAAACACTTTCTGATCTTGAAGACAGTCTTTTTGAAATAATCTAAGAGGACAAAAGGAAAAAAAAAAGGAAAAAAGAACTTCAAAAAATGGAGAAAATTGAAGAGAGCTAGCAGACACCCTTAAGAGCACAAACATTCAAATCATGGGTGTTCCAGAACGGGAAGAGAAAGGAAAAGGCACACAAAACCTACTCAAAGAAATAATAATGAGAAACTTCCTTTCCCAGATATAGGGAGAAATATGGACCTTCAGATCCAAGAGGCCCAAAGATCCCTAAACAGATTCAACACAAAAAGATCCTCTCCAAGACACATTATAGTCAAACTGGCAAAGCTAAAAGACAAAGAAAGAATCTTAAAAGAAGCAAGAGATAAGTGTCAAGTCCCCTGTAAGGGAGCCTCTATCAGACTAACAGCAGACTTCTCAACAGAAACTCTACAGGCCAGAAGAAAATGGGATGATATGTTCAAAATACTAAAAGAAAAAA
Source organism: Cynocephalus volans (assembly GCF_027409185.1). Classification (NCBI taxonomy): domain Eukaryota; kingdom Metazoa; phylum Chordata; class Mammalia; order Dermoptera; family Cynocephalidae; genus Cynocephalus; species Cynocephalus volans. The sequence goes on from NC_084463.1 coordinate 24,542,129, forward strand.
ACTGCCAGCCAAGAATACTATACCCAGCAAGGCTATCTTTCAGAAATGAGGGGAAAATAGTGTATTTTCCAGAGAGACAAAAGCTGCGGCTACTTATCACCACACAACCAGCCCTACAAGAAATCCTCAAGGAAGTCCTGTATCTGAATTTGAAAAATGATAATCATTACCATGAATACACAAGAAAGAACAAAACCTGCTGGTAGAACAGAAATGCAAGGGAGAAAGAGAAAAAAACTAAATCTTACCACCACAATAAAGCCCTAGTGACAACATAATAATGCCCCTATTTATTTCTGATTTAAGTAATTTTGATCTTCTCTCTTTTTTTCTTTGTCAGTCTAGATAATGGTTGGCAACTTTTGTTGATTTTTTTAAAAGAATATACTTTTGGTTTTGTTGATTTTCTCTATTGTTTTTTAATTACTTATTTCATATCTTTCTGTTTTAATCTTTGTAATTTCCTAGTTATATTTGCTTTTAGTTTAGTTTGCTCTACTTTCTCTATTTTCTTTAGGTAGAAGTTTACATTACTGCATGGAGATTTTCATTGTTTTTAATATAGTGGTTTACAAGTGTAAATTTTCTTCTAAGAATTGCATGAGGCTTGCATCCTATAAATTTTGATATGTTGCACTTTGATCTTTATCTCAATGTACTCTCTAATTTCCCTGTGATTTTTCTTTTACCCATTGTTTATTTAGGAGAGTGTTGTTTAATTTCCACACAGTTTTGAGTTTTCTAAATTTCCTTCTGTTATTGTGGTCAGAGAACATATTTTCTAAGGTCTTAGTCTTCAAACAACAAAAAAAGGAAAAATGTAAATAAAAAAAAGTTCATGGAAAGATTTCCATTATCTTTCAGTTCCCTTTTTCCACAAACGTTTTGAAGTGCCCTTATGTTTATGTTCTGTGTTATTGATTTTTGTATGCAATTTATGTTACTATACTTAGATATTTAATTTCTGTCCCTGATTTCTTTTTATTAAGTGGGCTTATTGATTTGCTTAGAAATTAATTTGCCTTTGAAAAGTTTATTCATCTTCCTTTGTTGAAATTAATTTGATATTTGCATGCTTTTGGAAGACTTTAGAGAGCTATTTCAAATAATTGCAGAGATTATAAAATGAAATATGTAAATTTTAATAAGTTTAACATCTCTAGTTTCTGTGAAAATTTGAAGCCCTACTTTCTACAGAATATTCTGTTATTCATCTGATATTCAATTTATGTATTGGTTATTTGAACAAATAAATGTGCATATCCTTGTTATGTTTAAAAAATAAAAATTAACATTTTTTAAAAAAATTAGCCTGTAATATCTTGCAGTGCCAACAAGTAAGGAAGTGTATAAAACAAACAAAGAAACAATAACAAAATCTTAATGATAGTGTTATGTCAAAGGGACACAGGAGCCAAATGAATGAGCTTCCAATGGCCAAAGCTGGAACAATTTGAGCCATAATTAACAAAAAAAAATAATACAGTACTATTTGATTATAACTCATGCATAAAATAATTATTCATATATCTATACTGATATAGAGAAGAGATGAATTTACTTTGAAGAAGAATTCTAAACAATTTGCATATACACTCCACCCTCAAAGGGGTGGAGCATAACTCCCCACTCTGTAAGTGTGGGCTGTTCAAAGTGCACAGAGTGAAAAGTGAAGAAAAAATTACTTCACAGCAAAATCCTGACTGACTCACATTATGAAGGTTAACATCAACAGAACCTTGATCTGATATGAGGAGAATGGCACTTCTGTGGTCTTCCTCCCCCAAATCTATAGCTCCAGTCTAATCATTAGAAAGTCATCAGACAAATCCAAACTGAGGGACAATCTACCAAATACTTGACCAGGACTCCTCAAAACCATCAAGATCATCATAAATGGTGAAAGTAGGAGAAACCGTTACAGCCTAGAGGAGTCTAAAGACACCTGGCAACTACCTGTAATGTGGTGTCTTGGAAAAGAAAAAAAGACATTAGGTAAAAACCAAGGAAATCAAAATAGAGTGTGGACTTTAACAATAATTTATTGATATTGATTCATTAATTGAGACAAATGTTCCATATTAATGTAAAATGTTAGTGACAGAGGAAACTGGTGGTGGGGTACAAGAGAATGCTAATGTTTCTTCTATTAAAAACAATATTCCATCTTTGCTCCACTTGAAATATTGCCTTTATAATTTTCTAAGTCCTCTAGATATTTGTGTCTGTGTGAATCTTCTCTGTTCTATTTGTCAATTTATGTGTCAGTAACAAACTACTGCCATTTTATAATAGTTTTGTTATCTGGTAATACAAGTTTCTCCTAATTTTTCCTGTTTTTAAAAAAATCCCTAGCAATTCTCACCTGTTTCTTTTTGCATTTGAATTTGAATTTTAATCAAACTTTGTGATTAGTGCACAAATGTATAACCAATCACCACTTCAAATGGATTCCGTTAAAACTATACATTAGCTTAGAAGGAATTGAAATCTTCGACATATTGATTATGCCTATACAATAAGAGGATATATATTCCTGTCTGTATATGTCTTGGTTTTCTTCAGTAAAGTTTTAAAGTTTTCATTATGCAGATTCTGCAAATTTATTAGGGATTATGCTATTTTACATTTTTTGACTGGTATTGTCCATAGTATCTTATCTTGCATTTATTTCCTAAGTGATTTTTGTTTAAGCAAAATTGATAGCTACTTATCTTTTGTAAAATAATACTGTGGTCAACCATTCCTCTATTTTCTTAAGATTTCTGATAATTTTTTAGTTGACTTTACTGAGATTTTCAGGTTTACAGTAGTCATATACCATGAAAATAACAAATATCCGGCCCTTTTTCCAGTTGTCCCCTGTCATCTAGAGTGATTGCTGCAGAGCTGTCAATATAGGACCTCCCTGCCTTATCATCCTACATAGGTCATTTCCTGATCTAATCCCTTAACCTTCCTGATTTGCTCCCTAGTTTTAATTGCACACACAAAGTTCAGTAATTTTCTGGGAAAGGGTATTTTGGGATATACATTTTCAAGATTTCACATGTCCATAAATGTCTTTATTTTTCTTACACTGATAGTTTGATTGGGATAGAATTTCCCTCTGAATTTTGAAGTTATTTATCCATTGTCTTTTTGCTTGCATTGTTGCCATTGAGAAGTCTACTGATATTTTTTTTCTAGTTTTTTTGTGTAATAACCTTTTAACTCACACTCACTAAAAAATTCTAATAGTTTTAATTTGCCCTTTTCCTTGCAATTTCTGGATGATGTGGTTTGGAGCAGGGCTTTTTTGTTTGTTTTTTAACTCACGGTGCTAAGAGCTCTGTGAGTCACTTCAATCTAAAATTCATGTTCTTCAATTCTTGAAATTGTATTTATATTACTTTGTAAATTTCTCCATTGTTTAGTTTGCTCCCTTTTTTGAAACTCTTTTCAATTGTATGTATGGCCTGCTTAATTGATACTGTAACTTCCACATTCCTTCTCATTGGTTTTCTTTTTGTTATATTTATAATTATTTTTTTATTTGTTTATTTTTATTGAAACGTATAGATTGTACTTATTTGTGGGTCACAGAGTTACATTTCAATACATGGACACAATGTGTGATTATCACATCAGGGTAATTAGCATACTCATCATTACAAACTTGATCACTTATTTGTGATGAGGACATTTGCTCTCCTCTCATCTAGCCATTTGATAACATGCCATAAATCATTATTAACAATGCATGCCTAGCTCGACTGTACACCTATAGAACTTATTTTGCCTATTTAGTTATTTTGTGTCCATTAACTGACCTCTCACTATCCCCTCTCCTCATTCCCCTTTCCTGCTTCTCATAACCATAGTTCAGCTCTTTCTGAAAGTTCAACTTATTCTTTCTTTTCTTTCTCTCTCTCTTTTGCTCCCACTTATGAGTGAGAACATGTGGTATTTCTCTTTCTTTGCCTGCCTTATTTCACTTATAACTTTCTCCAAGCTTATCTATGTCACCGCAAATGGCAAAATTTTATTCTTTCTTATGTCTGAGTATTATTCCATTATGTATATATACCAATGACAATTTGACTTTGTCTTTTCCAATTTGGATGTCCTTTATTTCTTTCTCATGCCTGATTGCTCTGGCTAATACTTCCAATACTATGTTGAATAGGAGTGGTGATAATGGGCATCCTTGTCTTCTTCCTGTTCTGAAAGGAAAAGCATTCAGTTTTTCTTCATTCAGGATGATATTGGTGGTGGGTTTGTCATATATGGCTTTTATTGTGTTGAGATACTATCCTCCTACACTTAATTTGTTGAGTCTTTATTATGAAGTGATTTTGAATTTTGTCAAATGCTTTTACTGCATCTTTTGAGATAATCATATAGTTTTTATCCTGGCTTTTGTTGATGTGGTGTATCATATTTATTGATTTGTGTATGTTGAACCAACCTTGCATCCCTGGAATGAATCTCATTTGATCATGGTGCATAATATTTTTGATGTGCTGTTTTATTATGTTTGCTAATATTATGTTGAGGATTTTTCCATCTATGTTCATCAAGGGTATTGGCCTGTAGTTTTATTTTTGTTATATCTTTGTCTGATTTTGGTACCAGGGTGATGCCAGCCTCATGGAATGAGTTTGAGAGAGTGGTCTCTGTTTCAGTTTTTTGGAGTAGTTTGAATAGGATTGATATTAATTCTCTGAAGTTTTGGTAGAATCCAGTAGTGAAGCGATCCTTTCCTGGGCTTTTCATTGTTAAGAAAATGCTGATTACTGCTTCAATCTCAGACTATCCATGTTTTCTATTTCTTTGTGGTTTGGTCTTGGTAGTTTGTGTGTGTCCAGATATTTATCTATTTCTTCCAAATTTTCAAATTTGCTGGCATATAGTTGTTCATAACAGTTTCTAATGATTCTTTTTATTTCTGTGGTATTTGTTGTAATGTCTCCTTTTTTATATCTGATTTTTGCTATTTGGGTCTTCTCTCTTCTTTTTTTAGTTAGTCTATCTAGCAGTTTGTCAATTTTGTTTATTTTCTCAAAAAAACTTTTTTTCTTTGATCTTTTGTGTCTTTTTTTGGTCTCTAATTCATTTAGTTCTGCTCTGTTTTGGTTTTCTTGTTTGTTTGTTTGTTTTGGCAGCTGACCAGTACAGGGATCTGAGCCCATGACCTTGACGTTATAATGCTGTGCTGTAACCAACTAAGCCAACCAGCCAGCCTATTTAGTTCTAGTCTTATCTTAATTAATTCTTTCCATCTATGAATTTTGGTATTGGATTGTTCTTGTTTTTCTTGTTCTTGGAAGCATAATGTTAGATTGTTTATTTGAAGTCTTTCTATTCTTTTGATGTAAGTATGTATTGCAACAAACTTTCCTCTGAGTACTGCTTTTCCAGTATTCCATATGTTTTGATAAGTTGTGCTTGTATTTTCATCTATTTTGAGGAATTTTTTGATTTTCTGCTTTATTTCTTCTTTGACCCATTGATTGTTCAGTAGTATGTACTTTAATTTCCATGCATTTGTATAGTTCCCAAAGCTTTGTTTGTTGTTAATTTCTAGTTTTATTCCATTGTGGTCTGAAAATATACATGGTATGATATCAATCTTTTTTAATTTGTTGATACTTAATTTATGGCTTAACATGTAGTCAATCCTGGAGAATGATTCATGTGCTGATGAGAAGAATATATATTCTACCCTTGTTGGATGAAATGTTCTGTACATGTATGTCAAGTCCATTTGGTCTAAAATGCTGTTTAAATCCAATATTTCTCTGCTAAGTTTTTGTCTAAATGATCTATCCAATGCTGAGTGCAGCACATTAAAATACCCAACTAGGAGATTTTAAGGGCTATCTTTCCCCTTAGATCCCATCACAGTTGCTTTATATATCTGGGTGCTCTGATGTTGGGTGCATATATATTTATGATTGTTATATTTGCTTGCTGAATTGATCCTTTTATCATTATATAATGTCCTTCTTTGTCTTGTTTTATAATTCTTGGTTAGAAGTCTACTTTATCTGATAAATGTATAGCAACTGCTGCTCATTTTTGGTTTCCATTTGCATGGAATAACTTTTTTCATCCTTTCAGTATTAGCCTATGTGTATCTTTATTGGTGAAGTGAGTTTCTTGCCAGCAGCATATAGTTGGTTCTGTTTTTTTTTTAGCTGACTCGGCCAGCCTATATCTTTTAAGTAGGGAATTTAGTTAATTTACATTTAGGATTGTTGTTGAAAGGTATTGCCTTTTTCTGCTATTTTCTTAATTTATTATTGTTGTTTTGTATTTCTTTCCCTTTTATTGTTTGTCATTGCTGTTTGGTGGGGTTTTGTTTGATTGTAATGATGACACATTTTCTTTCTCTTATTTTCTTATCTGTTTGACTAGTGGTTTATATTCTTTCTCATGTATTTAGGGTGATATATACATATATATATAATCTTACTCTTTTGATTCCAGACAGGACTTCCTTGAGGATTTGTTGAAGGGACAGTCTTATCATGGTGAATTCCCACACTCTTGTTTGTCTGGGAAAGATACTATTTCTCCTTCATTTCTGAAGAAAAACTTTGCTGAGTATAGTATTCTTGGTTGACAGTTCTTTCTTTTTAGCAATTTGAATATATCATCACTCTTTGGGCCTGTAAGGTTTCTGTTGAGAAGTCTGCTGTTAGCTTGATGGGGATTCCTTATAGGTGATTTGATGTTTTTCTGTTGCTATTTTAGAATTTTTCTTTTTCTTTGACTTTTGAACATTTGACTGTAATGTGTCTCAGGGAGGTCCTTTGGGGTTGAATCTATTTGGGGATCTTTGAGTTTCTTGGATCAAGGAGACTGTATCTCTCCAATACTTGGGAAGTCTTTGGTTATTATTTCATTGCAGAGAATTTAATTGCTTTTCCTTCCTCTCCTTCTGGTACACCCATGATATGGATATTTGTGTGCTTAAGATTGTCAGAAAGATCTCATAGGCTTTCTTTATTTTTTAAATTCTTTTGTTTGGTCCATCTGTGTTAATTCAAAAAGCCTGTCTTCTTGTTCAAAAATTCTTTCCTCCACTTGTTCTATCCTGCTGCTTATGCTCTCAGTTTTATTTTTTATTTCATTGAAGGAATTTTTCAGTTCCAGAACGTCTGCTTAGTTCTTTTTTATAGTTTCCATCTTTTAGTTGAATTTCTCAGACATGTCCTGGATTTTTTTTTTTTTTTTTTTTTTTTTACTTCACTGTGATTTCTTTCCATTTTTTTGTCCAATCATGTTGGGTTTCCTTAATATTGCTATATGGGATTCCTTTTCAGCTGATTCACCAGTTTCCTGTTGTTTAGGGTTTAGTATTGGAGATATATTCTTTTGGGGCAGTTGTGTTTCACTGTTTTTTCATGCTTCTCATATCTCTGTGTTGATGTCTGGGTATCTTGTAGTGTAGTCACTTCATTTAATTTTTGGAATCAGTTTTGAGTGGAGAGACTCTTACCTGTAGAAGTGTTTTATATTGATAGTCAGGTTGGGCTTCATAGGTTTGGTTCTGGATGAGCATGGTAGTAAGTGCTTGCTTGCTCCCTAAGTGGGAGCTCCCTTAGTGCGCTGGGTGGGACACCGGGTTTCTGGGGAATGTGGCATGGATCTAGGTGGCTTCAATACCCCCATTATGTTCTCTGCTGGTGCTTTTGGGCTCACTGTATCAGGCAGACCTCTGAGCTCCCAGAAGAAAAGGACATGGATCCAGGTAACCAGCCAATATTTTCTTTGATTTTTTTTTTTGCTGCTTGACACAGCATTTCTGTGTACTCAAAGCTTCTTTCCTCTGTTTATTTTGGTTTCTTTCTTTCTGGTTAGAGGTTTCCTTAAATATGTAGTAACTATAGACTCTTTTTATTTCAGAGTGGGACATTAAAAAGTTAATTGAAAAATGCAAGTCTTGCTGAGGGTGGGAATAAGGATTATACAGGGTTATGATTATCTCTAGAGCTAAAGTGAAAGGAACAAGCAGTGACAGCTTGCAAGGGGATTTTTGTGACTTGGTAATCACTTTATTTTTATTAAGAAGTGTCACCTCCACTATGTTATCACCAAAACTTCTTGTTCAGTTTCTCCTGAGGATAAACATCTGTCTGCTACCAAGGGAGGGGGTAGTTACCATCATCTCTGGAAATAAAAGATATCTTCTATTCCACCTATTTCCTATAAAGATTTGAAATAAATCCTTCTATAGTTGGCTATTGTGAATAGTGCTGCAATGAACATAGGAGTGCAGATATTGCCTTTTATGTATTGTTTGTATGTAGACCCAGGTGGACTTGAAGAATAAGTTGCTATTTTTATTTATTTATTTAAATGTTCCTTAGTTTTAATTTTTAATATAGTAAACATAAGCAAAAGCTATTTATGTTCCTCAATAATTATTTTAGTGGCCCTCTTAAAAATGTCATGGTGCAAAATGCCACAATATATATCTTGAACCAAGGGCATTATACTGCCATGTGTTGTCATAAGGTAGAATGCATGGGTTCATGAATGGAGGGGCGGCTTCGCTCTCAGTCTCTGCAAATGATCCATTGTTCTTGACTGTGTTTCTTGATGGATGAATGGATAAAGAAAATGTGGTGTGTATATATATATATATAAATGGTATATAAATATACATATCAATTATATATATATATATATATATAATTGTGTATATATATATACACAATGGAATATTATTAAGCCTTAAAAAAATAAGTAAATCCTGCCAATTGGGATAACACGGATAAACTGGGAGGATATGATGCTGAGTGAAATAAGCCAGACACAGAAAGAAAAATACTGCATGGTCTCATTTATAAGTGAAATTGTTATTATTTTTTTTAAAGTCAAACTCATAGTAACAGAGTAGGATGGTGTTACTGGGAGCTGGGGGGTGGGGGAAAAGAGATATTGGTTAAAGGGTACAAACCTTCAGTTATAAGAGGAATAAGTACTGGAGACCTAATGTACAGCATGAAGACAATAGTTAATCATAATATGTTGTGTACTTGAAATTTGCCAAGAAAGTAGATCTCAAGCATTTTTACCACATGCAAAAAAATGATAACTATGTGAGGCAATGGGTATGCTATTTAGCTTGATTGTGATAATCATTTCACATGTATAGACATATACCAAAACATTACATTGTATACACTAAATATATACAATTTTCACTTGCCTGTCATACCTCAATAAGGCTGGGGAAAAATAGAAATTTATTGAGAGGAAAAAAAAGTCTGTCAAATAGGTGCACTGTGTTGCAAAGATAAACGGATGTTATCGAATTTTTGCATTTTTCACTGTTTTTATTTTTAAATTTAAAAAAATTTGTCTATTCTAAAAAAAGTAAAAAATAAAACAATCCTTTTTTATTCAGTCCTATAATAATCCCCATTTTCAGAGGTGCCTAATTGCTCCAATTCCTGAGACTTTCTGCTGTTCTTCAGGGTGGGTTCAGAATGTACCTTGTTATGCTTGGCTAAAAAAAGGAATGTACAAAACAAGTGGAATATCTATTTGTTTAGAGCCCAAGAGAGAATCCTTTGTGAGAATAAGCCTAAGAAAATACTAAGCTAAGTACAAGGAACTTTGCACAGGATCCCAAACCCCTACATTGGAGATCAGGGACTCTTAGAACCAAAGAGCAGTTGCTACTTGAACCTACCAGCAGCTCATTACACTAATTCCATGTCTAAAGGCTAGTAAGAAAGAAGATTTTCAACTCTGAAAGATCTGTATTTCTGAATTCTATAACCCAATGAGGGCAAAACAACAATAGTTCAGGACCTTTTTAAAAGAGTACACCACGAATGGCAAAGAACATTCTCGCTAACTTGGTCATAGAGTCCAACTTGCAGTTTGGGTGTTCTACAGTTTTCAGGAGCTTATGAGTGGAGATAGGTGTGGTGTGAGACAAAGAGACTTCAGGGACAACAGGAAGACCAGAACTGGTAGCTAGCAGCAGCCGTGCCTGGTGGGAGTAGCCATGGCTGGTAGAGTAGTGGTAAACACCAGGGGGCACTGCTGATTCTTTCTTTCTTTTTTTTTTTTTTTAATTCTCAATATGTATTGTAGTTGATTTTCACGTCCCTTTACCTGTTCCTCTTCCCCCCTCCCTCTCTCCCTTCCCCCTCAACTACATCACATCTGTACTTGTCTTAACAAGTTCAAGGAATTGTTGTGATTGTTGGGTCTTCTACCCCCCACCACCCTTTATTTGTTTGTATATTTATTTATTTATTTATTTATTTTTAGCTCCCACGAATAAGTGACAACGAGTGGTACTTCTCTTTCTGTGACACCACTGATTCTGACTGAAGAGCCAAAAGGGAAATTCGCAGAAGCAGCAATATCTGATAAACTGGTACAGATGCTCGGGAAGTAGGTTTTACCTAAAAAAAGTGTGGAACAGTGTATCAACTTCGAAAAATATTTGTAAGTAAGGGACTTAGCCAGTGAGGCAAGACCAGGGTCAATTTGTGCTATATGACAATTGAGGTATTTGGATGGCAGAGTAGCCATCAACGTCTGTGTGCCTATATCCTCATTCATAACCCATGTGGTCACAAACCCCAGAATGGTAAGAATGTGGTGGTTTTGAATCCACTTGTGGCACTGTAGGCTGTTGCTGAGCTGCCTGTAAAAGAAAGGCCCTACTCACGTTTGTCCCGCTTGCTGAGCAAGCACGTTCTGCAGGGAGGGAGTGAATGTGTTTGCCTTCAAAGAAGCCTTGCAACCACTAAAGAGGGAAAGAGAGTTTTTTTCTATAACCAATTTCCAGGAACCAACTAAACTCCTGAGGTCACAGACTCAACATACAGCAAGGCCGAACCTATTCTGCACTTGATTGCTTTGCAATTGCTGCAGGCAGTCCCCGTGCAGGTCTCCCCGACCACTGCCCACCCTCTTCCCATCCCAACTTCCAAATCTCATATCTGTCTGCTTCAGGGCATCAAGGCTACTGCACTGCAATCCTGAGAGATACAGGAAGTTAAGGAGTATCAGGCTACAATGTTTAGTTAAATTATGTGCCCCTGCAGATATAACGGGATGTTTTAAATAGTAGGGAAATAATCAGAGTGAGAAAAAGAAATATAACCATCACTCACACAAACTTTAATAATAAAGTAGAAATTGTGCTACAGTGTCATGGGAAGGAGGACAGATTAATTTAACGTATGGTGAATGTGACCCTAAACTTGCCATTCAAATCAGAGCACTGACACTTACGTAGTGAAAAAAAGACTGAGCCATTAACGATTTTGGTTACCATACTGTATTAGTGCATTTCCTTCAGCAGATGTGTCACTGCAACAACGACAATACATGCTCAGAATCTGACCCACAAACAGCCCAGATAAAAAATGAAATCATGGAGCGTAGGGAGTATTCAGAAGAAACGCTAGTCACACCCTACCTCTGACAGCTCTTAAGGATATGCAGACAAAATGATCTGTCAGGGATTTTTATTAAAATGGCATGGGTTGGTTTTCTTAATGCACATTATTACTATATAAAGATGAGGTGAAGCATAAAATAAGATTTCTTTGGTTCACAAAGTTTAGGACCTCAAAAGTCTAGGTGTCCTAAAATAATCTTAAATTATACCCCAACATTTAAAAATCAGCACCATGTTCATGAAAAATCTAGAATGTCCAGAATAAGTGGAATATTTGTCAACACTGCACTCATGTTTCAACTTGGCAATGGTATTTTAGAGATGAAATGAATCTTGGAATCACATACATTCATTTACACATTTTACGAGCACTGGCAGAGGATGGGTAGGTTGAGATCTGAGCACTTAACAATGTTAAAGTTTGGAATACAAGGCTGATTGCTCTACGTGCACTAAGAGAGCTATAGAAATAGGGCTGAAGTGTCTAGTTCAGATGACCATCTTAGTGCACTCAGATAACCGCTTCATAAGGAGGGCTCCTCCAGGGTTAGGGTTATTAATGTTAGAAAAAGATCTTTGTCCTCTACTCTCGCTGGTCCATACTGCCATTATAATTCAGTATAAATGGCACACATTTAAGATACCCCATTTTATCTTTTAAATACCCATGCTGTTGTAGGTGTGCTTGTTAATGGGCCATTCTTTTTTTCCTTACATACTTTGAGATTTTCTTTTCCTTAAACGTCAAGAATGGTTCACCTAGAGAGATTCTTGTTCACATGATTTTTTTTCCCCTAAGTTTTCATTTTTTCATGCTGGTTATTTAAGGATCACCTGGGGATTTTGCCCAAAAAGCAATTGCTGTAACCTTTCCCCAGGAGATAAGAAACTGAACTACTAGGTCTGGAAAATGCCAAAGGAGTCTGTTTTACGAGAAGTTTCCCCAGGTATACACTTTTTTGTTTCACGACTAGGTAATCTGTGGTCCAGAGAGGCAAAGTAATTTATTTAGCATTTTACAGCCAGGACTAGAATGCGGGTCTCCCTTCTCATTGACTAGTTTTCTTTACCCGACAGTACTTTGTGCAAAGACAGCTGGTTATTTCTCCTAGAGAAAGGCAGGGAGGGTGTTAAAATACACTGGTTCTTTCTGCCTTTAAGCCTCACTTCTTGCTCCTTAGATCTCAACCTAGTTGTGCCGGTCTCTTAAACCACTACATTTTACTCTGTCTCTGAAAACATTGCAGGCCTCCATGCCAGGCTGTTTTGTTAGAACATTCATTAGGGGTTTTCTGCTGAGAGCCAGCGACTTGGCACACTTCTCCACCCTGCACCAGAGCTTCATTTGTGCTGATTACCCTGCATTTCACATAAAAGTCATTAAGAATTCTGTTTCAGTGAATAAAAGAATGTAAATGAGGTAATTATGAGCTCCGCTTACCTTACTAACCTCGTGCATTTGTGCAATCATTAATGCTTTCAGATGATCTGTTTGCTAGAAAAATCAGGAAGATGGAAAGCAATATTGTTGGGAAATAAAATAGTAGAGAGGTTTATTTTGTGGCAAAATTTTTTTCAGTCTGGGGGGATAAGGGAGAGTCTTTTCATGTAAACTGTGAAAAAGATAGCTAGAGAAATGTCTGCATATTGCTGCATTTAACCCCCACCTTCCCTCTGCATAAATTAACTTCAAGTTGCAGAGGTTTTCTCATAACAACATTTCACACTTGGAAAGCAGAATTCATCTGAAGAACTCTTTAAGATAGATCCATATGATTGTTTTTACTTACTGGACAAATGCATCTTTCCACACAGCATAAGTTACTGTTGAGTGTTAGAGAGTGGAATAAAGTTGAGGTGCCTGAATCATACCATGAATAGGGGACAATCCAGTACCCAAATCTGACCTTGATCAAGTTACCTTTCTTTTCTACCTGTGAGCACTTTACTTTTGTTGTCCCAGTGCCTCTTCCTTGTGAACCTACTTCCAACCTTCATGTGACACTGACGTGTCTGTCATGGTGTCCTACCACCCTTGCCATAAGAGAGGGCACTATATGACTAGAGAGGTCTAATCATGTATTCCTCCTCCTGATCAATGAGTTGTGTAGTGGAAGCATGTGGCTCCAGGAATTCCACCAGAGTTAAAGATTTGGATCTATCTGATATTTGGATATGAAAGACAGATGGTCTCTCTTCCTTTTGGATTGAGAGCTATAAAAATGTTAGACTTGGGGCTGCCAGAAACTGTCTTTTCTGACACACGGGAAGCACCTGACTGAGAATGACTCCACCTTGCCGAGAGGAGCAGGGCCGAGAGACAGTCAGCATCCTGGTGATAGTCTTTGCATCCATGGACCCAAAGTGCCCAAAGCCTGAACAATTCTCAGGCTTTCTGGTCAAGTAGGATAATACATTTCATTTTTGGAAAGCCAATTTTTTTTTTTTTTTTTTTTTTTTGTCTTTTTGTGACGGGCCGTACTACGCTCAGCCAGTGAGCGCACCGGCCGTCCTTATATAGGATCGAACCCACGGCGGGAGCACTGCTGCGCTCCCAGCGCCGCACTCTCCCAAGTGCGCCACTGGGTCGGCCCTGGAAAGCCAATTTTAATAAAGCTTTTAAAAACTGCAACCCAAAGGATTCCCAATAATATAGAAATTGGTACTTCCAAGTGAGATATTGTAAGTGACAGAGCCTAAAATAGGGACTAGACCAGGTGGAAGTAGGGAGATAGGTAGTCCCCCATTCCCATCTGGGAAATAGTTGATCTTTATCATGTAGAAGTAAAACAATTGGTTAAACTGCGCTCTATTTTATCTAACTTTTACTGAGTGCTGCTCAGTCTAGATCACTGGGATATTCAGTAAAAAATATTGCAATACTAAAGTCTGTTATGGCCTTTGGTAATGTGCAAAAACAAACAAACAAAAACAAAAAACGAACAAAAAAAACCCCTATAATAATCATTGGTCTCAGTTCACCTGTTTGACAAGGAACAATATGTACCAGAATGGCCCTTTTTCCTCACAGCATTCAGCACATTACTACTGAAGGGCAGATAATCATTGGCACTGCAATTGGTATGAGCAAAGATGGAAAAAAAGAAATCATAAATAAGATTTAGAACCAGACGATAAATAAATTAGAGACGCCAAATATATAGAACCTCCTGTGTGGGTGAACTGATATTCTGGTAGATAATATTCCCCTGCAAAACCTCCTCCACTGTAATCCATCCTGGTGGCAGAGGACAAATTATCTCCACCTTAAACACCGAGCTGAAAACAAGATGGAAGCCGTGAATAGAAGGTGTAGGCCCAAAGCTCTGAAGCCTGTTGCCAAAAGATAGAAACTATAAGAATAAATACTGCACCAGATTTCTGTGTTGGTTACTGACACAATGGAACATCAAAGGGTAAAAATATACACCAGCAGCTTACTAGAGTTTTCAAGCAGACATTTTGCTAAATTCCTTCCCAAGTCAGGTGAAAAAAGATGTGTGACTACAATCTCAAAATCCCTGTATCACCACCTCCTCCCCAGATATTGCTACAAAGAACAATAAACTACAAAAAGAGCCTCTTAAATAGGAGCGACTGGGGTCAGCCAGATGGACTAACTAGATGACACTCCAGATTGTGCACACAACATCCATTCCATTCTTTGTTAAAGAATCTTGATTTGTTCAAGTGTTCCTGCTTTCTCCACATAGCACGTGACTCAGAAGTTGCTTCCAGCTCTAGCAATCTGAACCAATCATAGCAACTAATAGCACTGACTTTGATTTATTTGTATGAGCATGTAATCAATTCCTGGAAACATATCTTTTTTTGCGGGGTGGGGAGAAGTTCTCTTGGGGAAATTCTAGGTAAAGTTTCCTTTTACTTAAGAAAGACACATGAAAAGAGACAGTTCCTGCAGACTTCTGGACATGTAACATCTCCACCTTCACCTGGATGTGCCATCTGGAAAAATAGGAACCATCTTGCTACAAGCCTAAGGAAGAAGTCATCACAGTGAGGAGGGAAAAAACAAGACAGTGACATCTGGATCCCTGAGGTACCAGCGTTTTGTCTTGTCTGTTTTATTAGGTAATCAATCCTCTTATTGTTTTAACCAATTTCAACCAGAGTTTTATTTTTTTGCTGCTGAAATCTTCCTAATTTATAAACTATCAAGGAATCCACTCCACTTCCAAGAAAGAGAATCTTTGCTTTCCCTATTTAACAAGAGGCAGTAAATTTTATAAACCGTTGCCACTTTCTGATGTGATAGTTTAACTGGAATTATTTTATTTCGCTTCACCATCATTTATTGTGAATTTTAGGGGTAAGTAACGTTTTCATGTATGCATCCATATATAGCCAGATGCCCAGGAACTACATCTAAGCTTAATAAGAGTAATACACCACACTCAAAAATTGTGGATATAAAAGGAAATGTCTTCGATTTCTGTATGGGAATGGAAAGGGAGCAAATGTTTTTGTTGCGGTGGTGGTGGTTCATGTTATGAGAGATAGTTAAAAGAGGAAATATGTGGAGTTAATTAAATTTTGTGCAGATGATATTATAGGCTGCCAGGCTCTATTCCTTGGTGAAACAACCACTTCCCCACTGCAGGACTGTCCATCACAACCCTATTCCTCACTCCCTCCATCCCCAACCACAGGCATGCAGCCCAGGCTAGACCAACCATTGTACCTGGATGAAGCATACAAGACATTGTTCTGTGGGGAGAGTGATATGTAGTGGCAGTGAGATATCCAAAGTAGGTCCAACTAGAGGCTTTATATGAAATGATTTTATATATAGATGTTTGAAGGCAGAAGGTCTATTCATTTAGATTGGCAGGCAATATGGGTCTAGGCTTGTAGTTTTTAGCAGCCATCTTTTGTACCATATGGAGAGAACCAGCCCAAGAATGAATCTAACATACAGAGGGAAGAAGAGCTAAAAGAGAGAGAGAGAGAAATAAACTTCATGATACTGTTCAAGTCCCTGCGTGCATCCACACCTAATGGTCACTAACTTTATAGTTATATGACACAATAAATGTCCTGATTGGCCTAAAGTACTTCTGGTTGGGGTTCTTTTTTTTTTTTTAACTTAAAAAAAAAAAAGTCTTGGTTAATATAACATCTGAGTAAAACACACAGAGAACAATGTCAAAATAATGACGTCATGGTAACAGCAAGTGGAAGACCAAATAATGCCTGATCAGCTGGGTGTTCACCTGCCAAACTAACTAAAAGTCAACAACTTTAGTAAACTGGACTGTACTAAACAGAGGCTCATTTTTCCTATGATAATTAGATGAAAATTGGCTTCGTGTGTCTCAAACCTTCCAGTGTCAAATACAGACATCTGATCTTGGCACTCTTTTTCAAAGATCAAATCCAATGCACATCCATTGCACAAAGTAAATGTACCCAAATAGAAACATTTTCCTCTAAAAGCTATTTGTAACTTCAAATTCCATCCACTAGTAAACTTGAGCTAATAAATATCTTTAAATATGGTTCCTTAAAGCAGGAGAGTTGGGTATAAAGAAAAGCTACTTTCTCCAGAATCTAATATAGATATGAAAACCAGATAATGAATCTGATCCCTACATAAAAATTAAATCGTTGATCAAAGTTATATCAAATATTTGCCTAGAAATCACAGAAAATGATGATTATAAAGATAAAGTATTTGTCACTCCAAGTATTTTGCTGTCTCTGTTAATGTATCTATAAATTGGAATTTGGATTCATTAAAGATGAATCTTTCGAAGTCCTAGTTTCTTTATCTGAGTTATTTAAGAAAATCTCTAAAATATTCTATTTAAGTATTTGATGTAACTCTTTTGAAATTCCATGTGATATATGACTAAATAATTTGGTTAGAAGGCATGGGAATTCTCTCAAGTGTTTTGTGTCTTAGCTCTAGTCCGTTTTGAGCTCCCAACCCTGATATTCCAGCACTCTCTGCAGACGTTGTTGCAAGGGTGTTTGATGTTGAGATAAAGAAAACAGGACGATATGCTCAAATTTATGTCAGCAACTCATTTAGATGAGTAGGGACATTACCATTTACTTAGTCCTCCAAACTAGAAAAGAATTTTGAATGGCACTTTTTTGTTTAATAACCTTGGTTAGCTTCCCACTGCTTACTGCATTCAATTTGTCTTACAAAGTTTGTTAACTATGCCTCAGCATATATTTTCAGTCTCATCTACAGCCACCCACAAATGTTTTACTGCCAAACAGTTTCGTTGCCATATCAGTCTCTTTCACATTCCTTTCTCACTACCTAAAACTCCCTTGGCCTTATTTCCCTACCAAAGAAATTTCTATTTATTATTTAGAACACAATTTAAATGACACCAATGCTGGAGGAAGAGGTCTGGGAAGGCCTGCTAGCCAGCCTCAACCCACCCTGTCCTCTTACCAGATTCTTGACTCCACCACAGGAAAGAATTCAAGAGCAGAGAACAGTAGAAAGTTAGAACAGATGTAATGTAATGAATAAGAGATACAGATTGCACAGAGTGTGAGCAGGCCCACACCAAGTTTACCACAAAAGTAAGAATTACACACTTAAAGCTCAATATAGAATGCAGGCTGACTGGAGAGAGTGAGCAGCCACCTGGTAAAAGTAAGCTTAGCACAAAAGGGAAACATTCACACCTTAGCCAGTGAAGTTTGGGTTGGCCCCGGGAAAGTGAGCAACAACCCCAGCTCCTACCGGGGCTCAGCTTTTATCGGTTCGCTATCTAATACATATTCATGTTACCTAATGGATATTTAATTAAGGGGGTGTTTCCCTGTTATGTAATATAATCTTGCACATGATTTGTTGGCCTCTTTTTAGGGCACGTTCATTGGTCAAATTCTATCATATGCAGTAGACATATTCAAGAATATTCTGTGCTCTTTAACACCTCTAGTGGAAGGTCATTTAAAGGGTAAATTCTACTTTACTGAGTATGTTTGTCTACTAGGGTTACATAACCCTTCTCTACTGAGTGTGCTTAGCCACTTGATTTGCATAAGTCAGCCCCCTGAGGTCTCAATTTCCCCATGTTGGTACTGAAGATAGGTCCAACTAGCAACAGTAACTTTCCTCTAGGGGAGGGCCCTGAGGTCTCAATTTCCCCATGTTGGTACTGAAGATAGGTCCAACTAGCAACAGTAACTTTCCTCTAGGGGAGGGCCGAGAGGAGAGGTCTGAGACCTTGGAAAGTGGCTTGAAACCCAGAGATGTATCCTAAAACCTGAACCCAGGGAAACTGAGCACCTCTTCTCTCAATACCTCACTTGAGTGCTACCATTCCTCCTTTTCCTGTTAGTATTAGGTTCTGATTTAAAACTTTACTTGCATATTATATGGCCCATCCCTCATTATACTGCAACTTATTTATTCATTACCTCTCTCTCGCTAAGCTGTGCTTTCTGCGATGTCTGCGGATTTTTAAATTTATCTTTACATCACGCTGTGTGATATCTGGTCCTTTAGAGAGAGTTTATAAGAATTTTCTAAATGAATGAATAAATTTAAGAATTTGTGGCATATGTAGAGTTTTGGGGAATAGTTGAGGGGCATGGCTAACCACACAGAAGCTGAAATAAAAATAAAACAGAGGGAGAGAATTCAGGAGAAAGAGAAGAACATGGTTAAATGTTCTCGAATCTCCTCTCATCAAATGAAACCAAAGCAGCATTTATGGAAACCTCTTTTATATAAAGCACTTTTATTTGCCCTGAAGTGCTCATTCTCTGATACCTTTTAAATTTTATTAGTGAGCTAATTTAAATACAACTATTAAATGACAATATGACAGAAAACAATTGAAAATTGTTCAAAACAGAGAAGACAGCAAGAGTGACCATAGCCAAAATAAATCTTCATGAAGAAGGTAGGTCTTATGTCATATGTGGAAGAACAGGTGGGACTTTCACAGAATCATTACCCTGATAATGTTAAAGTTGGGAAGAACTCTAAGGATCAGTTGGAATGTTAGTTCTATGACCACAGAAATCCTGTCTGTATTGTTTTTCATTTTTCATGACTATACCTGAATGTGGTATAATAACGTTGCAAAATAAATACAAGGGTACTTCTAAAAGTTCATGGAAAAATGGAATTGACAGATAATATGAATCTTTCCATGAACTTTTCCAAGACCCCTTGTACTTGTTGAGTGAAAGAATGAATGTAATCAGTCTACTTCCCTCCTTTTACCTATGAGTATATTAATCTAACACAGGTGACATTATGGGAGGTAAGAGATGATGATTAGTGTAGGTGCTTTAGAGTCAGAACGTCTGGGTTCAATTGGTGACTTCACCATTTACCTCACCTTTCTCAGCCTCAGTTTTTTAACCTGGAAAATAAGGATAGTGCAGGACTTATTTCCAAAAGTCATATGAGCACTTGCAAAGGGCCTAGATACCGCTGGCACTCATTAATCAATGGCAGGAATTGAACTAGAATCCAGTTCTTCTGATTCCCAGTTCAGTCTCATTTCACATAGATAAGAAAAAGTATTTCTTTATGAGAGAGAAAAAAAAAATTGTTTCAGTGGGGCAAGGTCTGGATGGAAAACAAATAAAAATATTCCCCTTTGATAACCAGGGAGCTAAATGGTCCATTGAATAGAAATTCTACCATCCGTAAACACCTGGAGGAACTTGGATGTTTTAATTTCAATGCATCTTACCTTTTTTCCCTCATTTCTCACCTGTGTCACCTTGGATGTGGCAGCGCAGGCACAGTGATTCCGAAGAGCAACCATCATGCCAGAGACCAGGAGTGGAATCTTGGCTTTGGTGAAAAGTGAAGGAAGGGGAGCTGAATGAAACCCAGTGAGCTGACCTTAGGAAAATTGAAGGTCTGGACAAGCTTACTCAAATATGAACTCAAGATTCAAAGGAACTTTGGTATTTGTACCTAAAACTACTGAAATATCTGATATAAACCATAAGTGTGAGTTCAATTTTTGTAAGAAATGCTAAAAAGAAGGTGAAGATAGATGGAAAACATGAGGGAAAACATTATAACAAATGATTTATAAATTTGAGAGAAGAGATTCTATGGAAAAAAATCTACATTGAATGCAATTTAAAGTTTTTAGTACACATTTAAACTATGCTTACTTTGCATAATAAAGGAGATGGTCAGCACTCTCTGATTTCCTGTTTTTTTTTTTTTTTTTTTAAGGAAAATGCATTTTAAAGCTCATTAAAAGATAACCTACTCTAGCTGGACATCAGAAAGCTCCCAGAAGCCAAAATGTTGATGATTTAAGCATAAATGAGTCAGAAATGTGTGGTTGCAATTTCCTTTCAAATGAATGAGAAAAAGTGCTTCTGGCAAAACCCATTTTGCAATTCTACTGGACCAGAACCTCTGAAATATACTCTGAGGCACAAATCACCTGGAGAAATGTTGAAGGAGACAGCAAAGGGCTGGCAGAGAGAGAGGAGAGTGGAGGAGATTTACTTGGCTATGTGTTTTTTATTCAATTCTCTGACTGAGAGACTTATTCTGATGGTAGTTATTCTTTTCCACCTGGCAGGAATGTGACAAAATAGAATTGTTATTTATTTTGCAATCCCATGGGAAACATGTTTTGAACAAAGCTATGGAAATTGCAAACTCTCAGTGATAGCATTACTGTAATAAAATATGAGGGCGGCCTGGTCTTAATCTCAGCCTTCTTAAGATCAAGAGAATTAGTAACAGTTCAGTTCATTTCAAATTGGTGTGTTAGAAACTTTAGAAATTCTTTGTACAGCCAGCATAGGAGACTCACTCAGAGGTGCTTTCATAATTATCCAAACTGGAAAAATGCAGTTTAAAAAATAAAGAAAAAAAGGGGTTTTTTTGTTTGTTTGTTTTTTAATTTTTATTTTCTAAGTTGACTTGAATTTATATTTGGGAGTAAAAGATATTAGCCTCATGAGGTTGTGAAACTTTAATTGGATTTGAACATGACTCTGATCAAGAAACATATATTTTCCCATTTGGAAGCCTTGACTGCAAAGAATTGCAGGAGACTGAGAGTACACATTGGTGATTTTCAATGCAGGCACAAAGAGATTAGTATTGTGGTTAAATCTGTTCTCCATACAGTATTTAAATGACTTATGAGACGAAATCAGGTCCCAAAGGGCATCTTAATTTGCTAATAATGGAAAACCACATGGAGGATCAACCCATCCCAGTGACATTGAAAAGATTTAGCAGGATTTGCGCAGATTAGAAATAGTATCAACGAACAGATGTGTCATTACCAACCAGTTCCATAAAATGGCAAAATTAGTTTCTGTTATAGAAAGGCGTGAGAATGTCATTCTGGTGGTGGATGGATGAGAAGAGGGAAGTACGGTTACGGGTTGAAATTAAGCAATAGAAAAAATTATACTTTAGTATCAAATTTACTTTCTCTTGAGATTAGATAGATAGATAGATAGATAGATAGATAGATAGATAGATAGATAGATAGATAGATAGATAGATCTGGTGTATTGAAACCTATTTTCCTAAGGAAAAAATGACATGTTAATACTTTTTCACATATTTACCACTCACTAAATACATGTTGATTGAATGAGATTTATGAACATTTTTAGAGTTTGACTTGGAAGACATTACAGGGGATATTCAGAATGACTTTTGTAAATCAAATGATGTGATGTAGTAGTTAAGGTAACATTAGGTGCTATAACTAACAAACCCAAGAAATTTAAGATGGCTAAAATTCATAGAAATATATTTGAGTCTAAAACAGGTGTTTTTAATTGGTGGGCATCTCTCCTCCTGGTTGTTGTTCATAGTCCCATGCGTCTTTGAATTTCTGGCTTCAACATCTCTTAAGGCCTCAGGTCCTCTGCTGAGTCATCTCTCTCCAGCTGGCTAACGGGAGGGAAGAGAGTGAAGTCACACCTGCTTGGTCACACCTGTAATTGGCACAGTTCATTTCTGCTCACATCCACTCAGCAAGAGCTAGTTACAAGGCCCAAATTATGCAAAAAAAGGCTGGGAAATATATTTCCTGGATGGGTAGCCACCTCCCTGCAATCACTGGAAAGCATGAAAGATTTTTTAGATAGCTATGTGTCTCTGCCTCAGTTCACCCCTATAGCCACCAAATATGTGTTTGTCTCTTTTTTTCCCACCAGACAGAATATATGATCAACAAAGGGGAAGATTGCAAAATCAAACCCAATTTCTGCTTTTGTTCAATGTCCAGGATCTTTTAATGAAGTCCATATTTGCATGGTTCCTCTGATCTGGCAGTTTATCGGTCGAAGTAATTAATATCTGTCTCCTAAATACCCCCTAATATAAAACGGTAGAGCAGGGCCCACATAATAAAATAAAAATTTGTTTTTTAAAGGAAGGACTAGAAGACACAGAGCAGTCACTGATCCATACCAATGATGAATTCTTTTAGAACAAGCATTTTAAAAAATAAGAATGACATCTGGGCTTTTTTTTTTTTAAATTTAATATTACACAGTGCTTATCATTTGATGTTAGATATAAAAGTCTGGGTATTTTGACATTTGAAACTTGACTACAACAAGGACACCAGTAGGTCCCCAGACTACAATGAGAATACTCCATTAGACGAAATGAAAAATAATGATGCAGCAAACACAACCACATCATTGGTTATTGGTCCAGTTTGTAAATCTCTTAGATGGTAATATAAAGCATGATCAGAAGGCAATTTCTTTTTTTGGCAGCTGGCTGGTACGAGATCTGAACCCATGGCCTTGGGATTATAAGGGCCAGTAGGTTCTAACCTACTGAACTAACTGGCCAGCCAACAAAGCAATTTTTAGTAACACCACACCCACATTAAAATGAAATGTTTTTCCATGCTAATCTTTCCTCCTTGCCATTCTGGGTTCTTTAACACAGCAATTGGGAAGTCTCTTGCTAGTTTAATAACTGTCAAACTTTTTCATCCAGAGGGATTTATACCCTGTTCATGTCTCATTCTGTGGTGTTGAATTGGCCAAGAAACTCTAGGAATGCAAACACCTTTTTTATATCATTTGCACCTTTCCCCTGAAATTGGTGCCAATATTGATTATCTGCTCTAACAGAGGTGAATAGGGATGCAGAGAGATACCAAAGTCATTTATATTTAGCTTTAGAGCATAATGATAACGTTTCAGTTTTTCCCTTTTCATGTGGTTTTATTTAGCCTAATATTAAAACAAATTTGTGTTCCCAAGAAAAACATTTTGGTTGGGTGTCAAGAAAAAAGTAGTTCATTATAGAATTTTGCAATAGATATCCTACACTGTTGAAAAGCTACCACCAGATAATTAAGAATCAATATGACTAAATTGATTTTTTAACCACTTCTTTGAAATATAATTGATATACAAAAATCTGTACAAATTTAATGTTTATAACTTGATGCATTTGGAGGTAAGTATACACTCATGAGACTATCACCACTATCAAGACCATAAACTTATCCATTACCTACCAAAGTTTCCTTTCGTTCCCTTTAGTTTTTTCCATACTTAAAAAAAAAAAAAAAAACTTTAAATAGATGTTTTTCTTTTGTGGTAAAAGCACTTACGATCTATTCTATTAGAAATTTTTTAAGTATAAAATAAAATTTTCTTAACTGTAAAGCCCTATGTTGCACAATATTTATTACTCCAGTACTTATTAATCTTGCATAACTGAAACTTGGCACTTAACCAATACCTCCCCATGTCCCCCTCTCCCAGTCCCTGGCAAACACTATTATACTCTCTGGTTCTGAGAGTTTGACTATTTTAGATTCCTCATAAAAATGAGGTCATGCAGTATTATTCTTTCTATGTCTGTCTTATTTCAGTTAGCATGGTGTCTTCCAGATTCATCCATGTTGTCGCAAACGGCAGGATGTTTTTTCTTTTTTAAGGCTGCATAGTATTCCATTGTATATACATGCCACATTTTCTTTATTGACTCATCTGTTGATTAACATTTAGGTTGTTTCTAGATCTTGGCTATTGTGAATAACGCTGCAATGAAAATAGGAATGCAGATATCTTTTCAACATACTGATTTCATATTCTTTGGATATATGTACCCAGAAGAGAGACTGCTGGATCAAATAGTAATACCATTTTTACTTTTTTGAGGAATCTTCATACCGTTTTCCATAGTGGTGTCACAAATTTACATTCCCAAGAGCTCTCTTTTCTTAACATCCTTGACACCACTAGTTACCTTTTTTTTTTTTTTTATAATAGCCCTTCTACCTGGTGTGAAGTTATATCTTCTTGTAGTTGTGATTTGCATTTCCCTGATAATTAGTGATGTTGAGTACCTTTTCTTATGTCTGTTAGCTATTTCCATGTCTTCTTTAATGAAATGTCTGTTCAGATCCTTTGCCCATTTTAAAATCAGGTTGGTTTTTGTTGTTGCTGTTGTTGTTGTTTTGTTTTGTTTTGTTTTGCCAGGACGATCTTACATATTTTGAATATTGACCTCTTATCAGATGTGTGGCTTGCATATATTTTCTTCCATTCTGTAGGTTGCCTTTGCATCTTGTTGAATGTTTCCTTTGCTCTGCATAACCTTTCTAGTTTGATATAATCTCATGTGTGTGTTGTTGTTTTTGTTGCTTGTGCTTTTGGTATCATATCCAAGAAATCATCACCAAGTCCAATGTCATAAAGCATTTTCCCTATCCTTTCTTCTAAGAGTTTTATTGTTTTAGGTTTTACAATTAGTCTTAATCTATTTTGAATTGATTTTTGTGTTTGGTGTGAGATAAGGGTCCAACTTCATTCTTTTTCATGTGGATATCCAGTTTTCCCAACACCTTTTATTGAAGAAACAATCCTTTCCCCATTGCTTTTTCTTGGCACTCTTGTTGAAGATCAGGTGACTGTATATGTGTGGGTTGACTTCTGGGCCTTCTATTCCATTTCACTGACATACACAAGTATGTCTGTTTTTATGCCAGTGCCATACTATTTTGATAACTACAGCTTTATAACATATTATGAGATCAAGGAATATAATACCTCCAGCTTTATTCTGTTTATTCTAAATTGCTTTGGATATTCAGTGTTTGTTTGTTCATTTGTTTTCGTGTTTCCAAGTGTATTTTAGTGTTTTTTTCCTATTTCTATAAAAAAACGTCTTGAGATTTTAATTAAGATTGCATTGAATCTGTAGATCACTGTGAGTATAAATTGATTTTTATTTAAAGAATAAATTCTTTGTTCCTTCTGTGGAAAATAGGTTCATGATTAGACTCAACTGTGTCATCATCACAGAGAAGGTCAGAACAACCTGAGCATGCACAAAGTGGCCCAGATTTCCCTAACTGTTGTTAGTTTTCTCTAAGGAATTAAGCAGCTTGAGTTTTTCCTTGAACGAATAAGTGAACAGCAGCTATCCATCCATGGCATGTGCACGTAAGTGCTTAGAACTTCCTAGTTGGGATGGACTCTGCCTGAATCATGTCAGAAACTGTAGGCAGAAGAGGAAGATCAGAAATACTTGGTGGATGGGCTCACAAATAAGTGAGTTTTATGTATGCAGGGCTAAAAACAAGTTCCACAGAACAATTTTCCTTGAATGGGAGAGTCTGCCCTGGTTTTCCAAGTGTCTAATGTTATGGGATAGAGGTTATGTCTCTTTGCATCATAAAATTCCTTGTCAAGGCAAGAAAAACTGGATAGCTGTAGGAATTTATTAGGGGTTGTAGATATGTAGAGGGTGAATATCTTCAATATCTAGGATTACTAATGTCTGTTACTTTTCCCAAAATAGGTACTGCATATTATGACTTTTGACTATTGTCATGGCAGACACAGTAAGTATCTCGCCCCGTGCCAACCATCTTTTAGTTTCAGTTCCTAATCCAAATTAGAAGGCAAAGATGGAGTAGGGACTGGAAGACTAATCCTCTTTCTCACTGGCTATAGTCACAACAGTGATAGTTATACTTCCATTCTTGAAGGTCTACCTGCTGCATGGAAGCATTACACCCTTGTTGAAGATCAAGTGACTGTATGTGTGTGGGTTTATTACTGGGCTCTCTATTCCATTTCATTGATACCTTTGAGTATGTCTGTTTTTATGCCGGTACCATACTATTTTGATAACTGTAGCTTTATAATATATTATAAAGAGTGTTGCATACCCTGGATAGCCATCCAGGGTAAAGAAGAAATTAAAACATAAATAGTTGTCTATGGCTATTGGCCAACTCAGTAATAACTTAATAAATCTGGTCACTGTGTACTTGTCCTTCATAATGGGAGAAATATTTCCACCTGAACTTCCAGTATTGGAAACCTTATTCAGGAGAAAGAATTCCCTGCCTTTCTTCTTAGCACAACACTAACTGTATTTACTTCAGCAATTAAAAAACAACAAAAGCTGAAAATGCTGAAAAGTCAAAGACAGCAAAACTCAACCAAATGGGAAAGTATGTAAATGCAAAAGCAAATGAATTATCATGAATTATCTACGCACTCTGCAGGTCGCCTTTTTTTCTTAATCAAACAAAAAGGAAATTTCTAAGGAGTGAAAATTGTTAAACATTGGGAAAGATTACAGAGGTGGCTGCAGAATTTCTTCAGGAGACCATCAGTTATGGATTACTTCTCACTGGCCTCACAAGTTTACAGCATGATCTGGAAGGCTAAGATAGAGAACTTTTTAGGTCTCAGCCTATTTATTTGTGAAATTTGATAATATCCTTGCTGTTTCACATAAATCTCATTCACTATATGTGTGTGCGTATGCGTGCATGAGTGTATTTATAACTGGGCTGCTATTAAAGAAGGCTAGAGTCAGGACTGAAATTTCAATAAGCTGGATTAGAATAGGGTGGTCTGTGTAGAAAAGGAGATTGCAAGTCTTCAGCATTGAAGTTCAGGACAAGTAACTAAGAGAGCTACCCAGCGCAGGAAGCATGAGACTATCTGGAATCAAGAGACAAATCCCAAGTGAATGGGAACACTGTAAGAGCAAAGCACAGGTATGGGTGACCTTCCTCTGAGTGAGCACTGGGCCAGTGGTATGGGAATGGAGCAGGTTAGACACTGTAGGTCTCCAGAAAGATGCAGGACTCTTTTTAAGCACCATGATGAAAAACTTTACCTGAACACAAGCCATTCTTTCACAAGTTAGGTTTCCAATGTCTGTTCAATGTACTGCTGGGGGAATACAGAGGCAAGGGGAGACAGATATGACAAAGATCTAAGTGGAATAGTGAGTATTTTTAGCAGTTAATCTGAGACAAGAGATAGTTGAAAATAAGTACATCAGAAGAAAAGGAAAATATATGACTCAAGAAAATATGTAAAGAGACAAATGGGAAATAGAAAACATCACTGGGAGTCCCATAGCTGCGACTGCATTGACATGGCCTCCAACAGTAATGAGCCTTGGGGGACAGTGCTAAGGAATATGAATTCCTCCTGTGAAGGAGGGAAGATAAACTAAAGCTGAAAATGAGGTAACCAGGGAAGGAGTAAAAATAACTAATATTTAACAGAGCTTTGTAGTTTATAAATGCTCTAAAGTATGTTCTCTCTTTGGAAACTTTCAATTCTTGGGCTGAGTGGGTAAATCAGTATCTTTTATTTAGCAAATGAGGAAATGCCTACTTTAAAATTTAAGTGATTTGTCCAAGGTCAGATAGTTACCAAGTGGTAGAATCAGGATTAGAGGTCAAGTTTTCTGACAATAATTCTCATACTCTTTTCTAATATGAGGGTGTAAACCTAGTATGAATAAATTTAAAGGTAAAATTGAGAAAGGGGAGTGTTTCAGCTGGAATATATCTGCAATGGCGCTAACAGAGGCTGCCAAATGCAAACAAAGTTTAGTGTCATTAAGATATTTTTGATTTGCCCAGTTATAAAAATTAGATAAAGTCAGTAAATAAAGAAAACCCACCCCCAAGTGATAAATTCTTTAGCTTCTTTATTTAGCCTAAAAACACATTGAACACTAGGCCTCCAAATCTGGGACACCGTATCTCTGGGCAGAGCAAGATTTTCAAACAAGATTTAACAACCTAAAAGGGAAAGGGAAGCCTCTTCGTAGATGACCACATATGGAAACAGATACCCACCACCTGATGCCTTCTCCTGTCAGGCAGAGCCACCACAGGAGAGCATAAAAGATCCCCCATCAAGTGTTAAAGGACAAATTCTTCCTATGTAAGGTGTCTTATTCAGTGTTTTAAAAAATAGTAATAATGCATGAAAGTCTGGTCTGCATGAACGTCAAAAGCTCAAGGTTGAGAGAATGTTACATCTTAAAGTTTGCATCAAAATCAATCATCGAGATTTTCTGGCCTTATATTTTAACATTTGTATTTTGCTAGGCCCATTGATCATTGTTTTAAATTCCGAAGAGTGGCTTTAATACTATACATGTAGCGATGTTTATGTGAACAAATACTGTGAAGGTTAATTCTAGACGTCAACTTGATTAGATTAAGGAATGCCAAGAAACCTGGTACAGCTATCTTTTTAGGTGTGTCCATGAGGGTGTTTCCAGCTGAGATTAATTTGAGAGCCTGAGTGGACTGGGTGGGAAAGACCTGCCCTTAATGTGGGTGGGAACCATCCAATCTGCTGGGGGACCGGAGAGAACACAAGACGGAGAAAAATAGGTGAATCTCTCTCTCTATCAGAGAGTATCTGGGATACTCTTCTCTCCTGTCCGTGGACATCAGAGCTCGAGATTTTCCAGCTTTTGGGTTCCAGGACTTACACCAAGGACACATCAGCTTCCCTGGTTTTGAGGCCTTTGGAATTGGACGGAGCCACACTACCGGCATCCAGTTTGCAGGCAGCCTATTGTGAGACTTTTCTTCATAATCGCACGAGCTAATTTCCCTAATAAATCCCCCTCATATATTTACAACATATCCTATTGATTCTGTCTCTCTGGAGAACCCTAATACAAATTCTAACTATATCTGGCATAGCATACTCTATTCTAGAAGTTCTTAATCATTTTAATAGGCTATTATCACCTTGTATTTATTAACATATTTCATCATAGACATGATTAGAAATCTTGTTATTCTCTGATATGCCACTTAATGAGTCCAATTACCTAATTTTTGAGAACAAAACAGTTTCCATGACTAAATACAGGTTTCAGACAGAATAAACGAATTCTATCGAAAGTTTGTTTCTGTGAGGCAGAGTAGTACCTATAATCATTCTGAGCAATTTTATGCACAGTATTATGTTCAAGAAAATGGCTTACCGTTACTCTGTAGAAATTCTCAGATTAATTTTTTTAAAAGATTAGGTAAAGGAATGCGCAGGAAAATAGATTATTCTCAATGCTTACATATTTTTTCATAAACTTTTTTTTTATTAGTTATGAATATTCATAGGGTACAGAGCAAATTGTCACCACTCGTGACTAAGATGTGATGGCCAGATCCATACTGGCAGCATGCCTATTACCACAAATTGTGATTATACCCCCTGCCCCCACCCAATTATCCCCCCAATTTTCCCCAACCTCCCTCCCTATCCCCTTTCCCCACTCCACTTTGTATCCCTGGTTTTGTTCTCTCCCTCTGCAAGTCCAGCACACCACTGTGGTCTTTCTTTCCTTCCTTCTTTCTCTCTTAGCTCCCATTTATGAGTGAGGACATGCACTATTTATCCCTCTGTGCTTTGCTTATTTCACTCAACATAAGTTTCTCCAGGCTCATCCATGTTGTTGCAATGGGTGAATTTCATTCTTTTTTATGGCAGAGTAGTATTCCATGGTGTATATATACCACAGTTTCCTCATCCAATCATCCATTAATGGACATTTAGGTTGGTTCCATATCTTGGCTATTGTGAACAGAGCATCCAAGGAGGGATTAATATCCACAATATACAAGGAACTCAAGCAATTACACAGTAAAAAAACAAATAGGCCAATTAAAAAATGGGGAAAGGAACTGAATAGACATTTTTCAAAAGACGACATACAAAAGGCCAACAGGTACATGAAAAAATTCTCAATATTACTAATCATCAGGGAAATGCAAATTAAAACCACATTGAGATATCACCTCACCCCAGTTAGACTGGCTATAATCAAAACAAATGAGAATAACAAATGCTGGTGAGGATGTGGAGAAAAGGGAACCCTCCTACACTGTTGGTGGGACTGTAAGTTAGTGCAGCCATTATGGAAAACAGCGCGGAGGTTTCTCAAACAACTACAGATAGATCTTCTATATGATCCGGCAATCCCACTTCTGGATATATACCCAAAGGAATGGAAATCATCATGTTGAAGGGATACCTGCACGTCCATGCTTACATATTACCTGACAGTTTCACCATTTATAAAGTAACAAATATAGTTTTCATACCACCACTGTACTACAGTAGTCCCTCCTCATCTGTGGGGGATACATTCCAAGACCCCTAGTGGATTTCTAAAACCACAAGTAGTATGAAACACTCTATACACTATGATTTTTCAGATACATACATACCTATGATAAAGTTTAATTTATAAATCTGGCACAGTAGAAGACTAATAACAATAACTAATAATAAAATAGAACAATATACTATAATAAAAGTCACATGTGAATGTGGACTCTCTCTCACAATATCTTATGGTACTATGTTCACCTATTTTCAAACTGCAGCTGATCGTGGGCTACTAAAACTGTGGAAAGTGAAAGTTCAAAAACGGGGGGTACTATAGTTTATTGGCTGGAGTGGTCACATAAAACTATGTCTACGTGAACCATGAGGAAACATTCTGGGGTACTGTGAAATGTGAAACAATTCTACTTGATTTTTAAACACAAAACATATTACTATTATTTTCCATTATCTTTAATGTTAATTTATTTGTATCTAAGTAAACATGTGGATGTGGTTTAGGAAAATCAAAAGATGCTAAAAGCTTATCACAATAACAGCAACAACCAGCAGTCCTCCGTCCTTATCACTCCTTACCCTTTTCTTTTGTCCTGTAGGAAACTAATTTCAACCCTTTAAACTGTTTTTTTCCCTTAATATTTGTATCTATTATGTTCATACTGCAGTCTCTTTATTCATCAAATTTAGACAGTGTCAATAAACTACCTATTGTGTTAGTTCTATTAAATCTTCCTTCCAATTCCCTCATCCTGAAAACATAATATTTTAACTTTCGGTTAATTCCATATTCATTATATTGGATTTTATGACCATGCAAACTTTATTTACTGTGGAGCTTTGTTGAACACTAACTACTGTTACAATCTCTTTCTTGTACAATATCTCCCCCTCTCTTACCCTCAAAGAAGTTAACACTTGCTTTTTGTCCCCCTGGTTTTCTTTAAATCTTTGGCCAAACTTTTCCATCCCTACTAACTGCTTTGTAAAATGTCAGTTGATGCACTTTTTACATGGCCAAATTTACATGGCTCATTTACCATTCCTTTATTTCCCTTGAAATTTCTCTCTGGAAACCTTCATCACCTGCTTCCATCTGCACTGGTTGCTCTGAAGGTCTGCAGCCCAGTTTTCCATTTCCAGGGCTTCCCTCCACAATTATCTGGAGAATTTCCTTCACTCTCCTCCTATGCTTGATCTCCTGTCTCACCCTCCCTTCCCCTGGCTTTAGTGGGTCCCATCCTCCTCTAGCTTTCTAAGGCAGTGTTCTGGGAGATAAATATTTTGAGTCTTATGTATCAAAAAATACTTTTATTTTGTCCTCAAACTAGATTCTTAGTTTGATTGGGTATAGACTGCGAGATAGGACATTATTTTCTTTAGCACTTTGAAAATATTTTTCCTCTGCCATTACCCCCTATTGGTGGAAATGTGATACCATTCTTGTTTCCATGACTTTGCATATTATGAGTGTTTTCTGGAAATGTTCTCTTTGTTCCCTTTTCACTCTTCTTTTCCCTTTCAATTTGAAGTCATGTTCTTTAGTTACAGGAATTTTTGCATTGAATCAATGATTTGCTGATTTCCTTCCATAAGTTTCTTTGTTCTTCTTTTTTTAGAGGAGGGGACTACTATTAGTTGGATGTAGAACTTTCTGAAGTAGCCTTGTAGTTTTCTTATTTCTATCTTTTATTGTACATTTAAATAACTCTGCTTCCTTGGGAAATTTCTCTACTTATCTTCAAGCCTTTTAATAATATGTTTTACTTAAGAAAAATGTTTATTTTAGAA
Organism: Cynocephalus volans; assembly: GCF_027409185.1. Lineage (NCBI taxonomy): Eukaryota > Metazoa > Chordata > Mammalia > Dermoptera > Cynocephalidae > Cynocephalus > Cynocephalus volans. The sequence continues at coordinate 24,574,743 of NC_084463.1, forward strand.
TACTTTTAGATTTAAGAAAAATTGCAAATAATGTATGCAGAGTTCACGAATTTCCCACACTCAATATCCACTATTGTTGACATTTTGCATTAGTATGGTACATTTGTCAGTACTCTCTACTTTATTTATATTTCATTAGTTTATGCTCTAATCTCCTTTTTCTATTCCTGGAAGTCATCCAAGACATGATGCTACATTTAGACATCATGCCTCTTTAGGTTCTTCTTGAATGTGGCTGTTTCTTAGATTTTCCTTGTTTTTGATAACCTGAGAGTACTGGTGATGATCTTGAGGAGCACTAATCAGGTGTTTTGGGGAGAATCCCTCAATTTGGGTTTGTCTGGTATTGTATTTCATAGTGAGACTGGAGTTAGAGATTTTTTGCCATTTCCATTATGCTGATATTAACCTTGCACACCCAGTAAGGTACAGCTTGTCAGGTTTCTTCATTGTACAGTTAGTTTTTCTTCTTTCCATATTGCATTCTTTAAAACAAGTCCCTAAGTGAAATCTATGCTTAAGTTGTGGAAATTATGTTTTACTTTTTTGAGGGGGTAGTATCTACACATGCTGTTTGGGATTTTTCTGCATGGGAGTTTTGTTTCTTCTCCAATTGAGTGTCCAATCATTTATTAATATCAGTATGGGCTCATGGATATTTATTTATTCCTGAGTTACGATACAGTAATATGCTATTTATTTTGTTACTCAAATTGTTCCTACTTTTAGCATTGGGGGCTCTTTTAATTAGCTTCTGTGCCCCTTTGACATACCCCTATAATTGTGTTTTGTTTACTTTAATTGTATGGTTTGTTGTGTGTTTTGTTTTGTTTTAGCATTTTCTTACTTTCTGGCACTACAGGATGGTCCAGGCTCGTCTTGTATATTGCTTTCCCTGCCTTAAAATCTGCCATTTCTCTAATGAGGTTTGTTCCTTTTATTGCAAATAATGTTGGATAACAAGATCTGGGCACTGGGTGTGCTCAGTGCTACTGGAGTGCCATTGCTTCTAGGTACTGTCAGTGGACAGAGCTAGGAAGTATATGTATGTATACTGACCTGTGTGTGGACCATATCTATTTATTTCTATTTCTTTCAGTCAGTGTCTAGTTTAAGCTAAACATAAGTTCATGTTGATGTTTTTGACTCTAATTGAGCACTTAATGTTCATTCTGGCCTCACCCTCCCCGTACTTATCTGCAAATGACCATGTATAGTTCCTTTTCTCTTTAGTCACACAGTTTTCCATCATTTCCAAAGTTACTCACAGCAACTTTTTTTCTCAACCCCTTCATTGAGGTTATCTCATCCATTTGTAGTACAGTTAGACTCTTTTGTCATAGCCTGTACTACATTCTGGAATTCTCCACCCTCCCAGTTGAATTCTTTTTAATTTGCATACAAATAGGTTACTTGTAATGTAGAGTTGTAGGGATTTTTACATAGAACTATAAGAATTGTCATTTGATTATCCCATTTGACTATAGGATAGTACCATATATCCACCACTATTGCATTACATAGAACAGCTTCATGTCCTACAAAATCCCTTGTGCTTTTCACTGAGCCAACATTCCTTCCACCCCAAACCCCTTGTTTTCTATTTTCCATTTCTATTTTTTGTCTTTCCCACAATGTCATAAAAATGAAATTATGCAGTATGATTCCATTCTCACACTGGCTTCTGTCACATTTCTTTGTAATGTGTATTTGAAATTCATACATGTTGTTGCTTGGATTAATAATTCATTCCCTTTGATAACTGAATAGTATTCCATAGTATGGATGTACCACAGTTTATCTGTTCATCTACTGAAGGACATTTTGGTTGCTTCCAGTTTTGGGAGACTGTCAGTGAAGCTCCTATAAACATTCATACTCAGGTTTTTGTATGGATATGAGTTTTTAAATCAGTTGGATAAATACCTAAAACATGATTGCTGGAGTGTATGGTCAGAGTGTGCTTAGCTTTATAAGAAACTATCAAACTGTATTCCAAAGTGGGGGCATCGTTTTGCATTCCTGCCAGCAGTGAAAGACAGTTCCTCTTGTCTGTACACATACTTGACAGTAACTGGTATCAATTATTTTTTAATTTTTAAAATTTTAATTATTGTAAGAAATGTGTAGTGGTATCTCATTGTTGGTTTCCTTTTCCTGATTTTTAAAATTCATTTAACAAAGTTTTGAAACTTTGTCAATGTCTGTAATTGAGGTATTACACGTATGAGATTAAGTGGACAAATCTTAGTATATGTGCTGCCGAAGCGAGCACAAGTGGACAAATCTTAACTGTACAATGCAATGTACTAAGTAAGCCATCTTTGTAACCACCACATAGATTAAGGTGTAAAATATTGCAAACAACCAAGAAGTCTTCTCATATAAAATCTATTAGGTATCATATGCAAAGGTAACCATTATTTTAATCCATATAACCATAAATTATTTTCCTGCATTTGAATTTTATATAAGTAGAATCATACAGTTTGCATTTTTTTATATTTGGATTCTTTCATTTGATATTATGCTTATGCATTTCATCTATATAATTTTCTCAAGAAGTAGTCTACTCACTTTTTCTTTTATATAGTATTCCACTTTATGTAAATGCCACAAATGTATGTATTCTATTATTTCAGATGCATGAGTTATTTCTTATTTGGGACTGCCATGAAGAATGCTGCTATGCACATTAGTGTACATTCTTTTGATCAACATATGTATGCATTTCTATTTGGAATAAACCTGCAAGTGGAATTGCTGGGAAATAGGATAACTTTATGCTCAAATTTAGGTAAATGCTGCCAAATATTCTGAAGTGATTGAACCAATTTACATTTCCATGCGTATTCAGAATATCTACATTCTTGAAAACAATTGGTATTGTCAGGTTTGTTTATTTTTAAGACTAGCCATTCTAGTGTGTGTGTGTATGTGTTTAATTGTACTTTTAGTTTGTATTTACCTGATATCTAATGCAATTAAGCATATTTTCTAATGCCTTCTGGCCATGTGGTTATCTCTTTGACTGATGTTCAAGACTTTTGCCCAACCTTTATTGGATTTTCTGTCTTTTTCTTATTGATTCTTAAGAGTTATGTAGATATTCTGCATATAATCCATTTATGGAGAGATATAGATATATATAGAGAGAGCACAAATATCTTCTACTTATAGCTTATTCACAGGCTCTTGTCATGGTGATTTTTGGTGAATAGAAATAGAGTCTAGAAATAGAGTCTATTTTATCTATACTTTCCATAAATAGTTAATGCTTTGTGAGTCCTGTTTAAAAATTCTTTGCTTATTTATTTATTTATTTATTTATTTAATTAATTTTTTTTTTTAGGATTTTTTTTTTTTGATGTTTACGGCTCATTTGTTTTCTTTGCTTATTTATAATTAGGATGATAATCTCTGCTTTCTTCTAGAAAATGTGTAGTATTTGTTTTCCTATTTAGGGCTATATAATATCTCAAATGTACTTTTATGTGATACTAAGAGAACAAATTTCTGTTTGTTTGTTTGTTTTACATGGCAATCCAATTAATCCAGTATTATTTAATTAGATCATATTTTCTCACATTGTGTGGTGTTTTTTCCATAAATCCAGTTACTATACATGTAAGGGTCTATTCTGGGTTTTCTATTCTTTTCAATTGAATTAGTTGTTTAGGCTTATGCCTATACTGCAGCTTTACTTTAAAAAATAATATTTTGATATCTTTTAGTAGAAGTCTTTCAACTTTGTTCTTTTTCCTCAAAATTTTCTGTATCAATTCCATGTATTACCCCTATAAATTTTATAAAGAGCTTACCACTTTCCTTAAAGAAACAAAACAAAGAACTACTGGGATTTTAACTGGAATGGCGTTAAACATACAGATCAACTTGAGAGAATTAATATCTTTATAATATTGTTTCTTTCAACCTATAAGGATTGTATTACTTCATTTACTTGTGTCTTCTTTAATCCATAATGTTTTTATGTTGGGCATCTCCAGCGGCTGCATGGGACCCCAACAGGTTTTTCCTTTCCCTAGAGGGTTGGGGCCAAAGGGATTGCCCTTTTCCCCCACCCAGAACGTGGGGCGAAAAGAAATTCCAAGAGATGGGTGAGCACGCTGCTGCTCTCCCAGATAGGGAACAAACACACACACACACACAACAGGGGTTCTGTCAGGCAGTACCATTTATTGTAACACAAAAGATGATATTTATATGCTTAGCAGGCGGGGATTTCCAAGCTTAGGCCAATCCTTGAAAAAGTCAAATGTGCACATGCCTTGCCTCTCTATGCTTAGCCCTCCCCCTTAACTTCTCTTGGGCGCCACCTTTTATCCGTTTAGGCCATCTGTTGTTTTTGCTTAGAAAAGGGTGCGGTCCCATATTTTTAGTTTAATGTGTAGATGTTTCAACACATTTCATTACATTCATGACTAAGTGTTTGATGTTTCTTTCATGCTCTTGTAAATAGCACAGTTTCTGTTTCAGGTTCTAATTGAATTTCGCTGATGTGAAAAAATGCAGTTGGTGTTTTGTATCTTGACCCTGTATCCTGTTACCTTAATACACATTTTAATTCCAAAGGCTATCTACACATAATTTTGGAATGTCCGATGCATAATCGTGTTATCTGAAAATAGTGACAATTTTTGTTCTTCTCTCCCAATATTTATACTTGTTTGTTTATTTTTTTGTGTGCCTTGTTATACTGGCTAGAACATCATTACAATGTTGAATGGAATTGGAGAAAAACTGTGTTGTGAAGTGTTCTCTACCTACTCTCTGGAAAACTTCATGAACGATGGGTGTTATTTCCTCCATTAAAGTTTGCAAGAATTTACTGATGAAGCCATGGGCTTAAAGTTTTCTTCGAAGAAAAGTATTTAATTAGACATGATTGATTTCTAAAATGCATGTAGTAATATTCAAATATTCTATTTCTTATGTCAGTTTGGAAAGTTGTTCTTTATAGGGAATTTACTTATTTCTTTTAACATTTTTAGTTTATTGACACAAATAGATCTTATTTACTTCGTAATATCTGCATGACCAATACTGATCTTGATAGTGATATCTTCATCAATCTCACTGAGTTTTATTATTTTTATTAGTCTTTTTGAAGAATTAACTTTTAACTTTCCTGACATTTTTTATTCTGTTTTTACTTTGATTTTTTTTCTCTTATCTTTTTTATTTCCTTTCTTCTAATTTATTTGATTTTATGTTGCACTTTTGTTTAGACTGTCTTTAAATGATGCTTACATTATTGATTTTTAACTGCACTCCAAAAGTTTTGCTATATTTTATTTCCATTATTACTCAGTTTAAAATGTTTTAATTTCCATTATGATTTTGAAATGTATTGCTTAATTTCCAAGCATTTGAGGATTTTTTGGTGATCCTAATGCTTTTGGTGATTTGCTAATGATTCCTAACTTAATTCTATTGTGACAAGAGAATATATTCTCTATAATATCGATCCTTTGAAATTTTTTCAGACTTGCTTTATGGTCTATTTTGGAACATATTCTGTACGCACTTGAAAAACATGGACTGTTTAGTTGTTATGTCAATTAGGGTAATTTTGTTAATAATGTACATATTACATTTATGCTTACTTATTTGTATATCTGCTGTTTACAGAATAGTTAGAGAAATATGTTAAAATCTCTAACTATGATTTCTGATTTGTTTGTTTCTTCTTTTTATGCATTCACTTTTGCTTTACACATTTTGAGTTTACATTCTTAGGTACATACAAGTTTAAAATTGTGATATTTTCATGTAGAGTGGACCTTTTATTATTATAAAATGTTTATCTTTAGTAATGCTTCTTTCCTTACAGTCTAATTTTCTGAGATTACATTAGTTATACTTGACTTTTTTTCCTTTTTTAAAAAAATTTTTGCTAGCATTATTAGCATGGAACATTTTTTTCCAGTCATGTATTTACAATCTTTTTGTGCTCTTTATCTTTAAAATGTGTCATTTTTAAAAGGAATGTAGCTGCATTTATTACGTTATCCAGTGTGATAATCTTTCTATATTAATATTTTAAAGTATTTAGTACATGACATGTAATGTCATTTTTTTTTGATGTGTTGAATTTATATTTTCAGTGGTATCGTTTGCTTTCTATTTGTCTAATTTTTTTTCTGACCTTTTTCCTCCTTTATTTTGTTCTTTTAAAATGATCAAATAATTTTTGTTACTTCATTTACCTCATTTTCTTTTATTCTTCTTATATTACAAAGATTACAACATCCATCCATTACATATTAGACTCTACCTAATATTAATTTTCTTACTATTAATAGTGCAAAGACTTTAGAATACATTTTCCCCATTGACTTTCATGTTATGTATTTATTTATTTAAATTCTTACGTATCCTGAATCTCACATTTTTATTATAATTTTAAACAGTTAATAGCCATTTCACTTCATCCAAATATTTACCATTCCCCCTTCTTCATTCCTCTGATTCATCTGGCATAGTTTCTTTTTCTGTCTGAAAACCTCCTTTTAGAATTTATATCTCTATAGGTATGATGGTGATAAAATCTCTAAGTTTTTGATTTTCTAAAAAGTCTTTATTTTGCCTTTATTTCTGAAGGTTATTTTCACTTGCTATAGAATTCCCAGTTGAGACTTAGTTGTTAGCATTTTATAGATATCATTACGTTGTTCTCTGATTTTCATTTTTTTCTAGTGAAAGGGAAACTGTCTTTTAGCTTCTCTTTTGAAGGCAATGTATCCTTTCCCTCTGGCTGCTTTTGAGATTTTCTCTTTTTCTTTGGTTTTCAGAAGCTTTACTATGATATGCCTCCATGTGACATTCTCTGTACTTACACCTCTGGGGCTTTATAGATCTTGTTGGATCTATTGCTTCATATTTTAGAAGTCGGATCTGGAAACGTTTTGAAAAGGAACTCTTCAAGTATTTCCTTCTCCTCGTCTATACTTTCTTTTCATTCTGGTACTCAAATTACATGTTTACAAAAGTCTCAAGACTTTTTCATGGTAGCTCATTTGGTCCTTATGCTATTTTCTGTATTTGTTGCTTTTTTCTCCTTTTCTATTCTTTTCTCCTTTTTTTAATAAAACAATTTTTCTCTTATCTCTCTGAAAATTATTATCGATTTTTTTGTAATCTTCTTCTTTATGCCTGTCTCTTACCTTCAAATTTATATTTTCTATTTGTTTCCTATTTGTTTGTTTTGCTCTTTTGTTCTTGTTAAAAGCTTTTATCAGCTAACTGGTGGCCCTTGGTGGATAGATGGATGGATAGATAGGCGGAAGAAGGGAGAGACAGAGATAGAAATAGAGAGAGGGAGAGAGAGAGATGATAGGTAGATTGATAGATATTTGAGTGAGACAATAAAATGTGGATTGGAAACAGAAGACATAGGGACATACCATGTGGACTTGTGAGCATAATTGTAAAGTGGAAATTGGCTGTCAAACATTTTTCTAATCAAGGAGTCCCGAGTATCAGCATGTGTAACTCATTCCCTAGAGATTTTAATTCCTCTCCCCCCAAAGAAGTACCCCTTTTGCCTCTCTTTCCTGGGGAGGGAGCATGTACATACCTCATGATTGGAATTCTGGAGCTGGTAGAGGAAGGGGACTGGAGTTATCCCCATTCTGAATATAATTTAATTTAATGGTTGTTTTTTGTTTGTTTGTTTGTTTGTTTTCCCAGAACCTTATATCTACCTTATTCTTAGTTTAACGTCCTTAGAGCCAAATCCTTTCTGGCTTAATTGCTCTAGAGTAAATCTTTTTGTAGGCACTTAGTTTTGATCTTTCTCTGCTCTGCTAATTCATTTATGATGATGCTTCCATCCGTACAGAATATAACAACAGGAGATGCAAAGACTTCCCGATATATAGAAACAAGGCCCTGGCAGATAAGCTCTCCTCCAAGTGTCTAGAGCAAGGCACGCTTATGCCATGCCCGCGGCAGCCCCACAGATGCCCGGAGAGCTTGCAGCTCTGGTTCATTCCCGGCAGCTCTTCAGCTTCCCCAGTGCTACCTTCTGCCTAGTGCTGGGTAATGCATTTTTTTGTTTTATTAACAAAGATTCCAGAGTGGGGATGGAAGTGGACCTGAGGTTGCCTTTTAATATCATGTAGTTTGAGAACCCGCAAAGGTTGGAGATGCATAAATCTATAAATATCAACATTTTAAACTATATTATTAATCATGCCCAGCAAGAACAATTTATGATACCGAATATAAAAAAAAGGCAAGATAATGTCACTTTAAAAAATTATTTTATACATTCGAACTTGGCTTTCTGTACTTAGGACAAATTAGTGAATTTCTTTAATAACCATTTAATAACGTATTTATTGAGCACTTTCCATATAGTGGGCACTGGACATATAAAGAATTTAAAAAAAAAAACAAACAGTAACATCATGTTGCGAGATATTGGTTTGGATGTTCAGAAAAAAAATATGGATTTTAAGTGTGTTTTGAAACAATATTTTTAAAAGAGTACTTCAAGAAGTTCATGGAGAGATTCATTTTACCTTTCAGTTCCACTTTTCCACTAACTTTTTGAAATGCCCTCATTTCTAAATTACCACACAAATCAAAGACTCACTGAAGAGTTTCCTGAGAGGGCATATAGGATTTTGTTTTGGTAACCTTTGTCTACTCACCACTCATCTACTTATTTTCACGCGGTGATTCACAAATTAGCACAGATTATGAGTGATACCTACTTGATTTGCCAAATATTTTTTTTTTAGTTTTCACTCTCAATCTGCTTTGTTTGTATTTCATATATTTCTAATTGACAGTGAAAATGAAAAAGCATTTTAATCAAAAGCATTTGTGCAATGAGTGATTAATTGCTTTTTAGAAATAAACAGAGAAAAGTAAATAGTAAATATAAGAATTTTCACCTTATTATGCTAGCAAACTATGAAAAAAATGCAGTTCCTAGATAAAAGTCTTGTATTAAATTTGAGTGTCAACAATTACATCAACAATCAATACTCAGAAATTGGCCAACAGGTAATCCATAGGGCATAGTTAATGTTCATTTATAAATAACATTTTAAAAATCCAAATACTTAAGCTAAGAAGCAAATGACCTTTGTGGCTGCAGACTTTTTATTCGTGATTGACGTAATCAACCCTGTTCCCATCCCAGGGACAGTGGAGAAGGGATGTGGACCTGAGGGCAGGGAGACTGGGATAAGCCTTCTTGTGATATTATTTATGTTGAATACTGAACAGTCAGCACTCATGAACACTAATACTAATGATATAAATTGTGTATATGTGTGTACATACACACATACACTACCCTTAATGGTGTTTCGAAAATGTGGTTCACATGTGACCTGCATAAAAATAGCTAGGATGCTTGATCAATACTGACCCCTGGGCTTCACTCCCAACTGAACCAGTCTGAATCTCTGAGCCTGAGCCCAAGGAATCTGCCTCTAGACAATGACCCTGGGTGGTTCTTATGTACAATAACATTTGAAAACCACCTGTGGGAGAGAAGAGAGGAGGACTAGTGAGCTCATCAATAGAATTGTTCTATTTGCTGAAGTAAAGAAATCCTGAGAAAGTGGATACAGAACATGCAAATCCCTACAGTGCATCTGGTAGACGAACTCTAATCTCTTCCCTATTTAGACCTCATTTCCTTTCTTAACAATGCCTTCTGCTGTAATCAGGAACCATTCACAGAGCTGTTCCTTCCTTTATTTACTTATTTGTGTCTATCAGCTTGATGGATAGAGGAGCAGGCTCTGGAACTGCTACACATGACCTACTTTTCTGTGACAGTCTTTCCTGCCTGGACCTTTTCCCCCTGGACCATTGATTTTGGGTGGGTTTAGACTAAAGATGATAAAATTAGTCCTAATTTAGGCTGTATAGTTGTATTCAGCACCAATCAGGAAGGGCATTGTGAAATATAAATACATTTGCACCTTTTCCTGTTACATTAGAGGATTTCAAGTTACCAAGAAACCTGAGAAAATGTATTCTTTCACCCCCCTTCTCCCACCCCTGACCCAACCAACATCCTTGAGCCTGAATTAATTTCTCTTAGAGAACGTTACTTTTCCTCCTCTTATTTTTAGCTTCAGAGTTGTGGCCTTTGTTACTGAACTTGTGAATTACAGCCTCTTGAAGCAATAGGAACTTTCAGCCTTCACTGAAAGTCTCTTTATGCTGCTTTTACAGACATACATTCTCACTAAACCTTGTTCCTCACATTTCCAGAGCAAGCAATGTCCACATTCTTTGCAATACTTTCCTGCTTGCCTGGATTTATGCATCACCTGGGTTCATCACATCATAGCCTCAAGGTGTATTTCCTAGTGAAATTTTAAAGTGGGAAGGCCATTCTCTTGTGCTTAAGGAACCAAAATGACTCTTCACATGTGTATGAAGAATAGCCAAGTTCTTCGGCAATGCTGACGGAAGGAGGGGTGGGTAGGAGGGCCAGTGACACAGCTTTGTATATCGATGCAGGCAGAGATAGGATGAGTTGGGTGTGATTCAATCTTAGGCATGGTTCAGAAAAAAACAGCAAGGAACTGGATAGAAGACTAACTGCCAACTCAGACCATAGGCATTTAAAAATATGTCCTCTTTATCTTTGTCAGTGAGGTACAAGCACTAAGAATTTGGACCCTGGTGCCAGATTACCTGGGTTTAAGATTCTGACTTGACCATTTGCAAGTTGGGGGACCTTGGCATGTTGTTTTACATCTTCATTCCTCAGATGCCTCTCCTGTGATGTAAGATGGATCAGTATCCCTGTATTGTAGGGTTGTTTGCTGGATTAACTGAGATGGCTGAGTTTCAGCAGCTGGCACTTAATAAGCACTCAGTAAGTCTACACAAGTCGGACTGCTCTGCCCAAGTCCACCCTGCTGTTCGTTACAGTGACCACACACGACCTCGCTTTTGGTGACTATGAGTCTCCACTTGGCTCCCAATACTCTGGAATCCAGTCACTCCTGTGGCATTAAGATTTCTCAGTTGAGTGGCTGCAGTCTCGCTGTACGTTCTGGCCTGCAGAGAAGCACAGTCACAGAGCTCTTCAAAGATGCTGCAGCTTCCCTTGCAAATTTACTTCTCACAGTCAGTGAAAGCTGTGTCTTCTGGACCCTCCCAGGGTGGGTGAGTAGGCCTTTAATGAGAAATCCACTCCAGCATTCCAACATTACGAAGCCTTTGAATTCCTTCCTCTACAGTAAACGAAGGCAGGTCTGGCCTTTCTAGCTCACTCCACTCTGGGCCACCTTTTGGTGCATATTTCAGCCAACCAAACAGTTAGAGCCCTTTCTAATTCCCCAGGTTGCATTATCAAATGCAGATTCTCTACACAGTGGGCCCATATTAGTAAATTTGGCCTGATCCAATTCTATGTTCCTTCTATTATCCCACATCCTTAATATCCATTCCCACAAGTATTCCCTGGATTGCTGTCTGTATAGTTTAGAAAATTCTAGTAATTTTTTTGAAGTACACTGTAGTGGATTGAAATATGTCCCCCCAAAATGCCCTGAAGCTTGAATTGTGTCCCCCATGTTTTATGTATTAGAAACTTAGCCCCCACTGTGCAAGTGTTAAGAGGGTGGGAGATCCTTTTATGGTAATTGAAAGGTGGGGCCTTGAAGAGGTGATAGGATTGTAGGACCATGCAGTAGTGAACGGATTAAAAATGGTGGTCAAGGGTGTGGTTCTGAGGGCTTTTTTTTTTTTTTTTTTTTTTTTCCACTGCAATCAAGCAAGAGGAGTTTATTTCCAGCATGCTGGGGTCACTCAGCATTCAAGACAAAAGAGACGACCAGTTTACAATACAAGCATCTTTACAGTTTTTCTGAACAGATCTTTGTGACAAGATGAGTTGTTGGTTATCTGTGGCGCCTTTAGATTTATGGGTAGACTTTAGCAGGCTGGTACCCTGATACATTTGTGGTGCCTTTAGATTTACAGGTAGGCTTTAGCAGGCTGGCTGTCACCCCGATAAGGAACAGCACATTTCTCAATCGTTTATCTTGCCTGGGGTCTGGCCAGGTGGCCTTTTGATAAGGAACTAGTCAATTCCTGGAACCGGGTGGAGTCATTCCCTTCCTTGGAATGTTTAGTGTGCTCGGGCCTGACCTTTGTATGGCCCCTTAGAAGCTGCTTTGCTTAAGCATTTGTTACAAGACTGCGTACATTAAGGTTATATTTTTCTACAATTTTCTACGCCCCCTACACATCCTTGGCCCAAAAAGACACTAGAGGCTCCCTTTTCAAACATCTTTAGGGGAGTGGGAAGGAAGACTGATTTATCTGAAAGGCATTGTTTAAATTAGAAGATAGTGAGATTTTGTTAAGTTTACATTTCTTTCTTGTCCAACTGAGAGAAAGCTACAGAAGAAAACTAGATCAGAAAAAATTTAATAACTACATTTTCCTTGTGTAGCTAGTTTATCAAACAGCCTGAAATGAGTGAAGTACAAATATAGCAAGATTTGATTTGTCTCCAACCACTGCCCTCAACCACACTCAGTTAAATCAGCCTTTGAAGTAGAATCTATAGTTTTCTTGTCACTTACAGCTAATAAAGAGTCTAATCCAAATAACTTCATTGTCTTGGAGATTGCAAAGATTTCTTAAAGGGGGCATGAAACATATTAAACATAAAATATTAATAAATTGGACTCTATTAAAATTAGGAACTTCTGTTCATCAAGAGACATTATTTGAGAAGAATGAATGGTAACTTACCAAGTAGGAGAAGATATTCATTATATATATAGTGGGATTCATATGGATTCATATCCACAATACATAAAGAATTCCTATAAATCAATAAAAGCAAAACAACTCAACAGAAAAATGGGCAAAAGATTAAACAGAGACTTCATAAAAGAGGATATTCAAATGGCCAATAAATAGATACATAGTTGTTTAACTTCATCAGTCATCAGAAGAATGCAAACCAAAACTATCATGGGATATTATTATACACCCAGTAGAATAGCTAAAATGAAATAGACATACCACAGATCAGAGGAAGATGTGGAACAATAGGACTTACATACCACTATTTGGAAAAATATTTGATAACATATGCCAAAACTGAATATATGACCCAAACATTCCATTCCTGAGTACACACCTGCCAGAAAAGTGAACACATTTTCACCAAACTACACATACTAGAATATTCATTCTAGTACTATTATTGATATCTCTAAACTGGAACTAACTCTTATGCATATACACAACAGAATATATAAATTGTGGTGTATTCACATAACAGAATACTTTAAAATGATGAGAATAAATGACCTACAAATACTTGTAAAAACACAAATGAGTCTCACAAACATAATATTGAATGGAAGAAATCAGATCCAAATTATGCAGTATGACTCCGTTCATATAAAGTGCTAAAACAAGTGAAACCAGCATATGCTGTCTGAATTCAGGACATTAGTTACTCTTCGGGGCGCAAGCTTTGAGATGGAAGGGAACAAGGAATGTCTGGGGGCTTGGTCATATTCTATTTCTGATCTGGATGTGGATCATACCAGTGAGTCCAGTTTGTGAAAATTCAGCAATCTGTGCACTTCAGTGAACTTTTTAGTAGATTTATTATATTCCAGTAAAAAGTTTTTAAAACCCCAGTTCAGATGAATTTAAAATTGTAATCTCATACTTCCTTATCCTTCCTTCCACCCAGCTTCGATTTTTTTTTTTTTTTAAATTTTATTTTGTCGATATACATTGTAGCTGATTAATGCTCCCCATCACCAAAACCTCCCTCCCTCCCCCCTCCCCCCCTCCCCCCCAACAATGTCCTTTCTGTTTGTTTGTTGTATCAACTTCAAATAATTGTGGTTGTTATATCTTCTTCCTCCCCGCCCCCCGGTTTGTGTGTGTATGTGTGTATGTGTGTGTGTGAATTTATATATTAATTTTTAGCTCCCACCAATAAGTGAGAACATGTGGTATTTCTCTTTCTGTGCCTGACTTGTTTCACTTAATATAATTCTCTCAAGGTCCATCCATGTTGTTGCAAATGGCAGTATTTCATTCGTTTTTATAGCTGAGTAGTATTCCATTGTGTAGATGTACCACATTTTCCGTATCCACTCATCTGATGATGGGCATTTGGGCTGGTTCCAACTCTTGGCTATTGTAAAGAGTGCTGCGATGAACATTGGGGAACAGGTATACCTTCGACTTGATGATTTCCATTCCTCTGGGTATATTCCCAACAGTGGGATGGCTGGGTCGTATGGTAGATCTATTTGCAATTGTTTAAGGAACCTCCATACCATTTTCCATAGAGGCTGCACCATTTTGCAGTCCCACCAACAATGTATGAGAGTTCCTTTTTCTCCGCAGCCTCGCCAGCATTTATCGTTCAGAGTCTTTTGGATTTTAGCCATCCTAACTGGGGTTAGATGGTATCTCAATGTGGTTTTGATTTGCATTTCCCGGATGCTGAGTGATGTTGAGCATTTTTTCATATGTCTGTTGGCCATTTGGATATCCTCCTTAGAGAAATGCCTACTAAGCTCTTTTGCCCATTTTTTAATTGGGTTGCCTGTTTTCTTCTTGTAAAGTTGTTTGAGTTCCTTATATATTCTGGATATTAATCCTTTGTCAGATGTATATTTTGCAAATATTTTCTCCCACTCTGTTGGTTGTCTTTTAACTCTTTTAATTGTTTCTTTTGCTGTGCAGAAGCTTTTTAGTTTGATATAATCCCATTTGTTTATTTTTCCTTTGGTTGCCCGTGCTTTTGGGGTCGTATTCATGAAGTCTGTGCCCAGTCCTATTTCCTGAAGTGTTTCCCCTATGTTTTCTTTAAGAAGTTTTATTGTCTCAGGGTGTATATTTAAATCCTTAATCCATTTTGAGTTGATTTTAGTATACGGTGAGAGGTATGGATCTAGTTTCATTCTCCTGCATATCGATATCCAGTTATCCCAGCACCACTTGCTGAAGAGGCAGTCCCTTCCCCAGTGAATAGGTTTGGTGCCTTTGTCAAAGATCAGATGGCAGTAAGTGTGTGGGTTGATTTCTGGATTCTCTATTCTATTCCATTGGTCAGTGTGTCTGTTTTTATGCCAGTACCATACTGTTTTGGTTATTATAGCTTTGTAGTATAGCTTAAAGTCAGGTAGTGTTATGCCTCCAGCTTTATTTTTTTTGCTGAGCATTGCTTTGGCTATTCGTGGTCTTTTATTGTTCCATATAAATGTCTGAATAGTTTTTTCCATTTCTGAGAAAAATGTCTTTGGAATTTTGATGGGGATTGCATTGAATTTGTATATCACTTTGGGTAGTATGGACATTTTCACTATGTTGATTCTTCCAATCCAAGAGCATGGAATATCTTTCCATCTTCTTGTATCCTCTCTAATTTCTCTCAGCAGTGGTTTGTAGTTCTCATTATAGAGATTTTCCACCTCCTTGGTTAACTCAATTCCTAAGTATTTTATTTTTTTGGTGGCTATTGTAAATGGGCAGGCTTTCTTGATTTCTCCTTCTGCATGTTCACTATTGGAGAAAAGAAATGCTACTGATTTTTGTGTGTTGATTTTGTATCCTGCTACTGTGCTGAAATCATTTATCAATTCCAACAGTTTTTTTGTAGAGGTTTTAGGCTGTTCGATATATAGGATCATGTCATCTGCAAACAGGGACAGTTTGACTTCATCTTTTCCAATCTGGATGCCCTTTATTTCCTTCTCTTCTCTGATTGCTCTGGCTAGTACTTCCAACACTATGTTGAATAGGAGTGGTGAGAGTGGGCATCCTTGTCTAGTGCCTGTTCTTAAAGGAAAAGCTTTCAGCTTTTCCCCATTCAGGATGATATTGGCAGTGGGTTTGTCATATATGGCTTTAATTATGTTGAGATACTTTCCCTCTATACCTAACTTATTGAGGGTCTTTGTCATGAATGAGTGCTGAACTTTATCAAATGCTTTTTCAGCATCTATCGAGATGATCATATGGTCCTTGTGTTTGAGTTTATTAATATGGTGTATCACATTTATTGATTTGCGTATGTTGAACCAACCTTGCATCCCTGGGATGAATCCCACTTGATCGTGATGAATAATTTTTCGTATGTGTTGCTGTATTCTGTTTGCTAGTATTTTAGTGAGGATTTTTGCATCTATATTCATCAAGGATATCGGCCTGTAGTTTTCTTTTTTGGTTATATCTTTACCTGGTTTTGGTATCAGGATGATGTTTGCTTCATAGAATGAGTTTGGGAGATTTGCGTCCGTTTCAATCTTTTGGAATAGTTTGTAAAGAATCGGTGTCAATTCCTCTTTGAATGTTTGGTAAAATTCTGCTGTGAATCCATCTGGTCCTGGGCTTTTCTTTGTTGGGAGCCTTCTGATAACAGCTTCAATCTCCTTTATTGTTATTGGTCTGTTCAGATTTTCTACGTCTTCACGGTTCAGTTTTGGGAGCTTGTGTGTGACCAGAAATTTATCCATTTCCTCCAGATTTTCAAATTTGTTGGCGTACAGTTGTTTATAGTAGTCTCGAATGATTCCTTGTATTTCAGATGAATCAGTTGTAATATCGCCTTTTTCATTTCTAATTTTTGTTATTTGAGTCTTCTCTCTTCTTTTTTTTGTTAGCCATGCTAATGGTTTGTCAATTTTATTTATCTTTTCAAAAAACCAACTTTTTGATTCGTTGATCTTTTGAATTGTTTTTTGGTTTTCAATTTCATTCAGTTCTGCTCTGATCTTAATGATTTCTTTCCGTCTGCTAACTTTAGGATTGGATTGTTCTTGTTTTTCTAGTTCTTTAAGGTGAAGTGTTAGGTTGTTCACTTGCCATCTTTCCATTCTTCTGAAGTGAGCATTTAATGCAATAAATTTTCCCCTCAATACTGCTTTTGCAGTATCCCACAGGTTTTGGTATGATGTATCATTGTTTTCATTAGTTTCAATAAACTTTTTGATTTCCTGCTTGATTTCTTCTTGGACCCATATGTCATTAAGTAGAATGCTGTTTAATTTCCATGTGTTTGTATAGTTTCCAGAGTTTTGTTTGTTATTAATTTCTAGTTTTAATCCATTGTGGTCTGAGAAGATACATGGGATAATTCCAATTTTTTTGAATTTACTGAGACTTGATTTGTGACCTAATATGTGATCTATCCTGGAGAATGATCCATGTGCTGATGAGAAGAATGAATATTCTGAGGTTGTTGGGTGGAATGTTCTGTAGATATCTGCCAATTCCAATTGGTCTAGAGTCTTGTTTAGATCTTGTGTTTCTCTACTGATTCTTTGCCTAGATGATCTGTCTAATATTGACAGTGGAGTGTTCAGGTCCCCTGCTATTATGGTATTAGTGTCTATTTCCTTCTTTAGGTCTAATAGAGTTTGTTTTATAAATCTGGCTGCTCCAACATTGGGTGCGTACATATTTATGATTGTTATGTCTTCTTGATGGATCAGTCCTTTTATCATTAAGTAGTGTCCCTCATTGTCTCTTTTTATGGTTTTTAGTTTAAAGTCTATTTTGTCAGATATAAGAATAGCCACTCCAGCTCGTTTTTCTTTTCTGTTTGCATGGTAAATCTTTTTCCATCCTTTCACTCTTAGTCTGTGTGAATCTTTATGGGTGAGGTGGGTCTCTTGTAGGCAGCATATAGTTGGGTCCTGTTTTTTGATCCAGTCAGCCAGTCTGTGTCTTTTAATTGGGGAATTTAAGCCTTTAACATTAAGAGTTGTTATTGAAAGGTGTTGATTTATTCCTAGCATTTTATTGGTTGTTTGGTTGTCTTAGGTGTCTTTTGTTCCTTGCTTTCTGATTTACTGTTTGGTTTCTTTGTTTGTTGGTTCCTTAGGTTGTAGATAGTGTTTTTGTTAGCTTGTTTTCTCTTCATGAATGCCATTTTTATTGTACTAGCGGGTTTAGATTTTTCTTAGGTTTTTATGGCAGTGGTAGTTATTTTTCAGGAACCAAACCCAGTACTCCCTTGAGGATTTCTTGTAAGGGTGGTCTTGTGGTAGTGAACTCCCGCAGTTTTTGTTTGTCTGAGAAATATACTATTTGCCCCTCATTTCGGAAGGATAGCCTTGCAGGGTAGAGTAATCTTGGCTGGCAATCTTTGTCTTTTAGTATTTTGAAAATATCATCCCATTCCTTTCTAGCTTTTAGGGTTTGTGATGAAAAGTCTGATGTTAACCTGATTGGGGCTCCCTTATAGGTGATTTGACGCTTCTCTCTTGCAGCTTTTAAGATTCTCTCTTTGTCTCTGAGTTTTGCCAATTTGACTATGACATGTCTTGGAGAAGGCCTTTTTGGGTTGAATACGTTTGGAGATCGTTGAGCTTCCTGGATCTGAAGATCTGTGATTTTTCCTATACCTGGGAAGTTTTCTGCCACTATTTTTTTGAATATGTTTTCAATGGAATCTCCATTTTCTTCCCCTTCTGGAATACCCATGACTCGGATATTTGAGCGCTTGAGGTTGTCTGATATCTCTCTCAGATTTTCTTCCATGTCCTTGATTCTTTTTTCTTTCTTTTTGTCTGCTTGTGTTATTTCAAACAGCCCATCTTCAAGTTCAGAGGTTCTCTCTTCAACTTCGACAAGCCTGCTGGTTAAACTCTCCGTTGTGTTTTTTATTTCGCTGAATAACTTCTTCAGTTCAGCAAGTTCTGCTACATTTTTTTTCAGGACATTGATTTCCTTGTATATTTCCTCTTTCAGATCCTGTATACTTTTCCTCATTTCATCATGATGTCTAGCTGAGTTTTCTTGTATCTCATTCAGTTTCCTTAGAATTATCACTCGAAATTCCTTGTCAGTTATTTCAAGGGCTTCTTGTTCTATAGGATCTAGAGTATGAGATTTATTAACTTTTGGTGGTGTACTTTCTTGATTTTTTGTATTTCTGGTGTCTTTTTTTTGGTGTTTATTCATTGTTGCAGGGGGTTTCACAGTCCACCGGTTTAAGACTAATGACTAACTAGGATGTTGCTGTGGTTGCCAATTTGGTATGGCTCCCGCCGTGACTGCTCAGTTGGCCTCTAGTGTCTTGTGTGTGTGGTTGCCTCGGGTCTTGGGCTTCTCCGGGGATCCACCTTTCTGGTCAGCTTGTACTCTGCTGGGCTGGTGGATCACGTACCACAGGGTGTGTGATCTCTGTTGAGCTTTCACTTTCTGTACAGGACTTCTCCCCTTTCCGTGTGCTCTGGCCCAGGCTGTTAGATCGTGCAGTGGCGACCCCTCCGGGTGTGTGGTTTCTGTCGAGACTCCGCCTCCCTGGCCGCACGTCACCCCCCTCTGTGCACACTGTGCTGGGCTGGGGCGTGTCTTCTGCACCCCTCGTCTATCAGCTGGGCCTTCAAGACCCTGCTCAGCACCGCCTCGCCCAGGAAGTCTACCAGGTTTCTGCTAGGCACAGACGACCGGTCTCTCTGGGTGCCTTTGTAGCACTGTGTAGATCTTTCTCGGGTCTTGTTCACCTTTGTATCCCCCCGGTATAAACCGAGTCTAGTGCCCGCCTGCAGCCTGCTCTCCGGCAGGTTCAAGCGGACCTGGGAACTCTCCTACCGCACTATTCCCAACCAGAAATTCGTTAGGCTTTTTTCCAAACTGGTGGTCGCAGAGATGGTATCTGCCTCCCAGTAACAGGAAGTTTACCGGGGCCAGAGTCCAGGGTGTGGTGGAGTGACAGTCGGCCCGCCCGTACTTCCTAGCCCTCCCAAAACTGGTCGGGACGCCCCACACCCCCAGCCCTGCCAGAGAACCGTGGAGGGAGTGGGAGAGGAGGTCGGCCCGCAGGGTCCGGAAAGCCCCGCGCCAGGCCAAGCAAATGGGCTCAGTGATGGCCGAGCGGGGCGGAGCTGCCCGCACCTGGGAAAATGGAGGCAGCACCGGGGCAAGGAGTGGCCTGGTGGTGCAGGCGGGGAGCCGCGTGGGCATCCACCCCCCGAACAGAGCTTTGCCAGGGATCACTCACAGTGCTGTGCCAGGTCGGGCGCTCGCTCTGTCTCTGGTTTGTTGCCTTCCGTGTTCTCGGCGCTGCCGCCTCGGGCTGTTCAGTCGCGGCGCCGCTCGGGCGCTCCCAGGAGTCTTCTTTAATGCCGGCCTGAAACCTCGAATCCTGGATAGGGCAGCTGGCCGCCTTCAGTGCGGCCCCAGCCTCCGGGATCCTGGCTGCATCCACAGCAGCCCTGGCGCCGTGTTCCCTGTTTCAAGACTCGCTTTTGCAGCTAAGAATCAGTTCTTTTCCTGCTCCACACTTCAAAGCTGTTGCCTGTAAATGAGGCAGCCTCTCCTGCCGGGGGCAAAGTGGCGTTGAGCCCCCACGACCGGCCAGCAGCAGCAGTCCTCCCTTAAGAGATGGCCAGAGGAAGGTCCACAAGTTTCCCGGCTGCCTGAGGCCCAGTGGCCACCTTTTCCACCTCAGCTACTCCGCGCCAGCCGCCGCAGCCGCCGCCATCTTCCTGAGGGCTTTAAAAGAAGAGAGTGTCTCTCTCTTGCTTGTTCTCTCTCTCTGCTTCCACCATCTTGCAATGTGAGAATGGTGGTCAAGGGTGTGGTTCTGAGGGCTTTAAAAGAAGAGAGTGTCTCTCTCTTGCTTGTTCTCTCTCTCTCTGCTTCCACCATCTTGCAATGTGAGACCCCTGAGTCACTGTCACCACCACCAGATGGACTTTAGACTTCCCAGCCTCAGAAACTGTAGGGAATAAATGTCATTTTTCTTTATAAATCACCCAGTCTCAGGCACTTTGTTACAAGCAACAAAAGCAGACTAATACATACACCATACATCTTCATGGGTCACCATCTGCGCCTCACCTTTAGGGGCCCACTGGGATTTAAGTCTAATCATAGGTGTAAAAACAAAGAAGAATGTTGGGGGTGAGTCCTGAGAGAAATCAGCATTGTCTTGCAAGGCAATTTTAAAAATTTATAAACCTCATTTTTAATTGTTTCTTAAACTCTTCTTTTTTTCTTTTAATTTCAGTGAGGTTAAATAAGTTGTCCGAGATTAAATAGCTCTAGCACAGTAGATGCATTAAACAAATCTAAATCCGACAGGTGCCAAAGCCCAGGATTCAGACTGGTCACATTCCCTGATCTGTCCAATGGATCCTTAAGAGACAAAGCACATTTTGTTTACACATTTCCCACTGATTTAAAAAATAAATAAAATTTACTTCTTATTACATTGTACCGCATTATACTTGGAACCAAATGTTCTCCTCTACTCAAGCATACAAACCTTTTTGTAAGCATAGACTGTTTCCGCATAAACTTTGCACATTTGAAGAGGATTAAGCTCCATCAAAATATACGATTATTATGGGTTAACTAAGAAAAATAAATTTAAAAGAGAGAAAGAAACAGAGAAATAGAGGATAGAACAGTGGTTATCAGAAGGAGAGAAAGGATGGGAGGATGGGGAAACGTTGGTGGACTAGTACAAAGTTACACAGCTACAGTTAGGTAGGAAGAGCAAGTTCTGGTGCCCTGGGGTGACCATAGCCGATCACATTGTAAGGTATATTTCAAGAAAGCCAGAAAAGAGAATCTTGAATGTTACAACCACAAAGAAATAACACACATTTAGGTGATAAATATGCTGACTATTCTAATGAGATTATTATACAATATATGCATGTATTGAAGCAACCAATTGTACCCCATAAACATGGACAATGAAAAAAAATTTAATTAAAAAAATGAAGAGAATAAAGCTAAACCTCTGAGAAGAAAATATATCACACCTGCCTACCAACAGTTGCCTTTTTTTCTTCATTTCTTTTAAAAAAGGCATGTCTTTTTAAAAATCACTATCAGCAATAAATCAACAGCTCCAAAAGAACCAAGACATTCTATAAAATATTAGAAAATATGTCTAGTCTGCACTGCAATCACCTTCCTGTTTTGAAAATCTTTTCATTAGAGTGGATTCCCAGACTTTTTGATTCTATAGTTCTATTAAAAAAATATACACACAGCCTCAAAACATGTCCTCTTTATTGACTTATTATTCTTCGCAGCTCCTCTGTGATAGCCTTCCAGCTTCTTGGTCTGCTTAGTCTTTCCCCTAAGATTTTATCTTCAATACAGAAGCCAGAGTGATGCTTTTAAAGTGTAAATCAATTCATGTGATAAGGTTCCTCCCATAGCATCCCTTCTCACTCCAAATGAAATCAAATTCCTTGGGTGGCCAAGAGACCTTGCGGGATCTCTGGCTTTTTGCGGGATCTCTGGCTTTTCTTGGCCTCTGCCACCTCACTTGTGCCACTACTCTGCTCTGGCCACACTGCTCGTTCCTCTGCTTTTCCTCAAATATGTCAAGACAGGTCCCACCCCAGGCCCATGCACTCACTGTGTCCTCTGCCTAGATATTTGCCTGCTTCCCTCCCTCACATCATGCAGATCCTGGTCCCAATGCCACCTCTTCGAAGAGGACTTATCAGACCTCCCTTCTTAAGGTAGCTGCCTTCCCTTCAGTCAGGCTCCAGTCCTGTTGTCTGTTAGATTCATTCTTGTTGTTGTTGTTTTTATTTTATATCATGTGTCATCACCTGATATATACAGTCATCCCTCAGTATCCTGGGGGAATTTGTTCTAGGACCTCCTATGGATGACAAAATCTGTGATGCTCAGTCCTTTGTATAAAATGACATAGCACTTGTATATAACCTAGCACATCCTCCCATATACTTTAGATCATCTCTAGCCTACTTATAATACCTAATGCAGTGTAAATTCTATGTAAATAGTTGTTACCTTGTACTATATAGGGGATAATGACAAGAAAAAAGAAGTCTGTATGTGTTCAGTGCAGACAATTTTTTTTCCAAGTATTTTCAACCTGCGATTGGTTGAATCCACGGATGCAGAACCCACAGATAGGAAGGACTGACTGTATTTACATGTTCACTTGTTTATTTTCTGCCTCACACCATGGAGCCTCTATGAGAGCAGAGATTTGTCATTTTTGTTCATACCTATATCCCCATGCCTAAAACAGTGTTTGGCAAATAGAAAGTACTAACATCATTGGGTAGATGAATGACTAGATAAATGAATATATTTACCACTGAGTAACAAATTGTGCATAGTATAAAACTTATCCAAAATAGAGATTTTAAATGGATGGCATAAAAATAGATACAAATAAAAGTTCTAATATGTTCTTCTGTACCTTAATGAAGTGTTTTGTTCACCTCTGGGGTATTCTATAAAACAGACAGGTGAAAAGAAAAAAAGGAAAATCCCCAACCTTTTTTTCATTTAGTTTGTATTGTGCAACTATTCCATTTAGCATACTCTTGATAAAGCATTCTATATCTCTATCTCATAAAAACTTAAAACTAAAAGTAAAGTCATGGACTGTTCAAAACCTTGGGGGTCATTTGGGCTGTCCTCACTATGACTCTGAATCTGGTTGACCCTTCCATACACCCTGGTCTGACACATGCAAACCAGACTCTTAGTAACAGAATTCACCTTGCAGGGCAAACTTACTTTCAAACTGAAGCACTTTCTGTCCTCCTTGACTTCTGGTATCTGTTTTCTTCTCCTGACTTTCAGCATCTGATTTTGCCCTCTTAAATTTGGTTCTGTCCTCATTTGGTTCAATGTTATATCTCAGTTGTATGTATTCTTCTGAGTTCTGAGTTCCCACAGCTCTACAGATGGGTACCTTCTATCATATAGGTAATATAGAGCAGATCTCCAGGGCCAATCACTAGAACTAATAATATGAGATATAAAAAATGTGTATTTCTTTAAAGATCAAAAAATTCAAACAAAATGGAAAACAAGGTTAGAGCAAATGTAGAAAGAGAATGACCACTAAACTCATTATTATTTTCAATTTGCCATGTCTCAGAAAAACATAAAATGCACTGTAAAGGTAATTTTTTATGCAGAAAGATCTTTAATCATATATAAGACTGATATTGATGTGTTACTAAAACTGGACGTTCTGATTTAAAAATTTGTGATAGTCAAATAGCTGATTTTCTGCTACGATGGGCTAAATATCCAGAGAAAACATCTACAGCCCACAAAACCTCAGCCTGAATTTTAATCTGAAATGGTTCTGGATTAGAGATGCTCCTGTTCATGGCAGAAACAAAGACAAATTCTCTCTAGAGAAACTGTACTTTAAAGACAGTCTTTAAAGTTTCAAGTAGATGAAATTCTAAGAAAAAGGTTAACAATCAAAATTTACAAAATAAATATGGAAACATATGCCACTATAAGAAAGAGTCAGCAGAAGCATCAGATCACAAAATCAGATCCAGAAAAACAATAACTATTTTAAAAACAGCTATAAAATATGGTACACACGTTAAGAGAAATGAAAGTACTATTAAAATATACCGAAGAGCACTGGACATTAAAATAAGCCAGCATACTTGATAAAGAACCAAATATAACAACTAGAGAGGAAAAGTATACTTACTGAAATAAAAATGTACTGTCCTGGTTACATAGCAGATTAGTGAGTTAGTAAGTGGAATATGGAGCTAAAAAATAATTCAAAATATAGCACAAATAGAATGTATGGAAAAGAAGAGACATGGAGGATAGGGTGCCAAAGTCTTAGGAAGTAATAGAACTGGAAAGAAGCAATATCTGAAGAGAAAGCGATAACAAATGTTCTATAATTAACAAAAGATACAAATACTCAGATTTAGGAAGTCTAATGGGTCACACACCAAAAAGATGTATAGAAATCTACTACCAGATCTCTTAATATGAAAATGCAGAACACAAAATGTATCTTGGAAATCTGAAATGCCTTTGCAAGAAAAGACAGACTCCCTCCTAAGGGATGAGGAGATACTGATGACTGACTCTCACTAGCAACAGTGGGAGCCAGAAAAAGAGTGAGAAATCTTCAAAGCATTGAGAGGAATGTACCGACAACCTATAAATCTATACAGAGTGAAACTATCTTTTACAGATGAGGGCAAAATAATGATATTTTCAGATAAAAACTGAAAGAGTTTACCAAAAGCAGACTTCATTCAAGAAACTCATAAGTAATTAATTTACTTTAGAAAGAAGAAATAGAATTGTAGAAGGAAGGTGTGGATGCAAAAAGAATTAATAAAAAGAAAATGGCAAACACATACACTGACATACAAAATAATGAACATTAAACAGCAGTTGCACAGATAGAATAAAACTAATGTATGAGAGAGAAACCATATATTTGGTAAAGGCAAATACATTTGTTAAAATTGCCAGGGTAGCAACTAAAAAAGTAGGAATCAAAAGTGAACTTTCCAAACAACGAATAAAAACAGAAACAAAACAAACAAAAAAGTCACTCCATCCAGACAATGGCAAAAGTCAAGGGGGAGGGAAAAAAAAATCATAGAAAGATAAGTATAAATATAAAGAACAAAATAAGAGGGTTAAAAACTATCCCAAATCTTTTAGTAATCACTTCAATGTATACAGACATAACTCTCCAGTTAAAAGGCAATGTTTGTCAGACTAGATTTTAAAAGCCCAGTTATATATTACTTTGAGTCATATATGTAAAACATAATCTTCCATACATGTTTAATATAGAAAAGAGAAGAGATATACAGAAAACTACTAATGAAAATAAAGATGCTCCTGCTGTATTAACATCAAACAAAAGACAGTTTGTAGTAAAAAGCATTGCTTCAGTTTAGAGTGACTTCACATTGATGATTAAATTCACCAGGAAAGTTCTGAACTTGTATAAAACAATAGCATAGTTTTATAGTTTCAAGGCAATGCTTTACAGAATTTCCAGGAGGAAGTGATAAATTGACCATCACGGGAGAGATTTTAACACACCTTTCTAAGGAATCAGTAAACCTAGAAGACAAAAGGTAGGAAGGATATAGAATATCTGGAGAATAAAACATAGGGGAGACTGCACCCAATAACTGGGGAATAGACTTTCTTTTCAAACCTGCATGGTGCATTTTTTTTAATTGAAGAATAATAGACCTACAGAATATATTAGTTTGCCATTTTACAATTAAGTTATATATCTGTGACAAAAATAATTTTAAAATTAAAAGATTGATTATTTAAAAATGCATTTTTAAAATAATGTATGATTCATAATAGAAAACATTTGGGAAGTTGGAAACATTCAATTAAATGATTATAAAAATATTACCTATAAAATTTAGGCATATCTGCTAAAATGGGAATTAGAAAGGTACAAGTTTAAATATTAATATTAAACAGAAGAAAGTCCAAAATATATTGGACAAAGAGACCAATTTAAGATAATAGAGATAAATAACAATAGAATAAAACAAAAGGAATAAAAGAAAGATAGAATTAAAGTTAAAAAAGAGATATCAATTACATTGAAAATAAGGATAAAATAGATAGGGCTTACATGCCAAAATTTGGTACTTTGCAAAGTCTAATAAAGTGGACAAATTTCCAGCAGGACTGCTAAAGAGAAAAAAGAGAGACACAAATGACCAGAATTAGAAAATTTTTAAAGTGTGATAAGAACAGATATAGCAGACATTAAAGAAAAATAATATTATGCAGAAATATTTGCAGAAAATAGAAAATATGGGTATAATGGGAAAATTATGGTAGGTTAAGATTAAATAAAATGTGTGAATACTAAAAAAAAAAAAAAAAATCTTCCTGAAAAAAAACTCCAGATAGTTCCAATCATTTCACACTCTGGTAAAAATTTTAAAAAATATTAATTTTTTTTGTTTGACTAAAGGTACTTATTTTTTTTAAAAATTAACTAAAATCACACCCTGTGGTGAAACATTGAAAGCATTCTCTTGAAATGAAGGAGGAAGGTAAGAATGCCCAATGTTATCACTTCTATTTAACATCATAAAAATGGTTCTGGTGCTAATATAAAAAAAAGTCTTTTTAAAAAATTAGAAATTAAAAACAAACAAAAAAACTCACTGCAATTAATTTCAGATAGTGATGGAGTTTGGACATATTGTCCTCCCAGAACTCATGGAAATCCAACTCCAATGTGGCAGTTTGGGTCATGGGGGACAGATCCCTCATGAATGGAGGACAGACCTCCTCCTGGGTGAGGAGAGGTAGTGAGTGACTTCTTGCTCTATTAGTTCCCATGAGAGCTGGTTGTTTAAAAGACCCCGGCACCTCCTCTCCTCTCTTTCCTCTCTCCATGTGATCTGCTTGTACCCACTGGCTGCTGCCACTTTCCATCATGAGTAGAAGAAGCCTGAGGCCCATTCCAGATGCAGCTGTCCCAGAATAATAAGTCAAATAAACCTCTGTTCTTTATAAATTACCCAGTTTCAGGTATTTCTGTTATAGCAACACAGACTAAAACAGATGGTATGATTGTCTTCAAAAATAATTAAAGCCAAAAAACAAAAAAATGAAAAAAAAATTTTAAAACATTAATAATTTGAATTAATAAAGTAATTTAGCAACTTTGATATACATAAGTTCAATAGCAAAATAATGGTCCATTTACCATTTTATATTAGAAGAAAATTTTATAAAAGGCAATAAAAAAGATAAGGAAAGTGAGATTAAACCTAATAAAAGATAAGTGCTTAAGATTAAATATATTTGAGGTTAATGTGATGTAGAAAACTATAAATCTTAGCAAAAGATATTAAAGAAGTCTTAAGTATAGAAATAAGTTGATAAATAGAATCAATATAATATAAATATCAATTCACCCCTAACCCATAGATTAAAACAATCCCAACAAAAAGCTACAAGAATTTTATAAAACCTGAAAAAGTGATTCTAAAATTAATTTGAAGAATGAAGTGTCAAGATGCAATTCTGAAAAAAAAATAGCGTTTTTCCCCCTACAATTTATCATGATCTAGTAAAACTCACAGACAAGTTGGCAATGGAATGGAATACAGAAACAGATCCATGCTTATATGGAAATTTGAAATATGATGTAGAGGACACACTAGAACTTAAAATATGATGGTGACTACATCCAGAGATGGAGTATTTCATTCTTTTTAAGAAATCCAGATTAGTGCTCAATTGAGTACTGTAATGCAAACAGAAAACCGTAAAAATTTAGAAGACAACTATAAAGGAAATTTTAATGATCTCACATAAGGCAGGGAATTGTAAAGAAGTCCCCAAATCACAATCATAAATGAACATTGATAAATTTAACTACATTAGAGGTAAGAACTCCAGTTCTTTGTTGGGCAACTGCTCATTACAGCTTCAATCTCATTACTTGATATCTGTTCCTGTTTTGTATTTCTTCTTGGATCAGTCTTGGTAGTTTGAATGTACCCAGAAATTTATTCATTTCTTCTAGGTTTTCTAATTTGTTGGTGTATGGCTGTTCATAATAGTCTCTAATGATTCTTTGTATATCTGTGATATCAGTTGTGATGTCTCCTTTTTCACTTCTGATTTTTGTTATTTGGGTCTCCCAACAAAGAAAAGCCCAGGACCCCATGGCTTCACTGCTGAATTCTACCAAACTTTCAAAGAAGAATTAACACCAATCCCTTTCAAAATATTCCAAAAAATTGAAACAGAGGCCATTCTCCCAAATTCATTCTATGAAGCTAACATCGCCCTGATACTGAAATCAGACAAAGACACACAAAAAAAGAAAGCTACAGGCCAATGTCCTTGATGACCATATATGCAAAAATCCTCAAGAAGATATTAGTAAACAGAATACAACAGTACATCAAAAAGAATATACACAGTGATCAAGTGGGATTCATCCCAGGGATGCAAGTTCAACATCTGCAAATCAATAAATGTGGTACACCACATCAACAGAAGCAAGGACAAAAAACATGATTATTTCAATAGATGAAGAAAAAGATGACAAAATTCAGCATCCTTCATGATAAAAATCCTCAATGAACTGGGTATAGAAGGAAAGTATCTCAACACAATAAAAGCTGTATATGACAAACCCACTGCCAACATCATCCTCAATGGGGAAAAACTGAAAGCTTTTCCTTTAAGACCAGGAACAAGACAAGGATGCCCACTCTCACAACTCCTATTCAACATAGTACTAGAAGTATTAACCAAGGCAATAAGACAAGAGAAAGAAATAAAGGGCCTCCAAATTGGAAAAGATGAAGTCAAGTTGTCACTGTTTGCTGATAACATGATCCCACATATAGAAAAAAAATCATAAATTCTACCAAAGAACTCATAGAGCTCATAAACAAATTCAGTAAAGTTGCAGAATACAAAATCAGTTCACAAAAATCAGTAGCATTCTTAAACACCAATAATGAACAAACAGGAAAAGAAATCAGGAAAGCAAACCCACTTACAATAGCTAACAAAAGAATAAAATACCTAGGAATAAATTTAACCAAAAAGGTGAAAGATTTCGGATCCTAAGATGGTGGTGGCTGTGGTGGTTGGCGCTGAGTAGCTGAGGTGGAAAAGGCGGCCACTGGGCCTTAGGCAGCCGGGAAACTTGTGTCTCTTAAGGGAGGACCGTTGCTGGTGGCTGGTCGTGGGGGCTGACTGCCACTTTGCCCTTGGCAGGAGAGGCTGCATCGTTTAAAGGCAACAGCTTTGAAATGTGGAGCAGGAAAAGAACTGTTTCTTAGCTGCAGCGGCCAGCTGCCCTATTCAGGATACGAGGTTTCAGGCTGGCATAAAAGAAGATTCCTGGGAGCACCCAAGTCGAGCCATGCCGTGGGACCGAGTGAGCAGACCGAGGCGGCGGCAGCCGAGGACGGGGATGGTGACGACACAGAGGCAGAGAGGGAGCCACCTGGCCCGGCCCGGCCCAGCCCCGTGAGTGAACCCCGGCCCGGCCCTGCTCAGGGGGCAGACGCCCACCCGGCTTCCGCCTGCCCCACCAGGCCACTCACCAGCCCTGGGGCTGCCTCCATTTTCTCAGGTGGTGGTGGCTCCGGCCTGGTTTGGCCAGGCCTGTCCTCCTCACCCGGCTCGGCTCCTCACTGAGCCTTCCCACTTGCTTGCCCTGGCACACGGCTTCCCGGGGCCTGCGGGCCAGCCTCCCCTCCCATTACCTCCACGGTTCTCTGGCATGGCTGGTGGCGTGGGACGTCCCCGGCAAGTGTCAGGAGGGCAAGGAAGTACGGGCTGGGCTGACTGTCACTCCACCACACCCTGGGCTCCGGCCCCCGGTAAACTTCCTGTTACCAGGAGGCAGATACCCTCTCTGCAGCCACCAGTTCAGAAAAACACCTAACTGATTTCTGGTTAGGAATAGTGCGGTTGGAGCATCCCCAAGTTCGCTTGAACCTGCCAGAGAGCTGACTGTGGGCGGGCACCGGAGTAAGTCCGTGGGGTGGGCACCGGAGTAAGTCCGTGCTGGGGGGATTCAAAGGTGGACCGTGTGCTGTGGGCTCCTGCCCCGAGGAGCTCATGCTCTGGTGTGGGAGATAAGACAAGTACACAAACAACCGCGATACCAGGAGGAAGGAGATAAGTCCTGAGAAAGATCTACACAGTGCTACAAAGGCACCCAGAGAAACCGGTCGTCTGCGCATAGCAGAAACCTGGTAGACTTCCTGGGCGAGGCAGTGCCAAGCAGAGTCTAGAAGGCCCAGCTGATAGACGAGGGTTGCAGAAGACACGTCCCAGCCCAGACCAGTGCGCAGAGAGTGGGGAGACGTCTGGCTAGGGAGGTGGAGACTTGAAAGAAACCACACATGCTGTGGGGCCACCACTGTGTGACCCAGCAGCCCAGGCCAGCGTGCATGGAACAGGGAGAAGTCCTGCATGGGAAGTGAAAGCTCAGCAGAGACCACACACACCCTACGGTACCGCCCCATGATCCAGCAGCCCAGCAGAGTCCAAGCTGACCAGAGAGGTGGCTCCCTGGAGAGGGTCAAGACCCGAGGCAACCACACACACAAGGCATTAGAGGCCAACTGAGCAGTCACGGAGGTAGCCATACCAAATTGGCAACCACAGCAACATCTTAGTTAGTCAATAGTCTCAAACCGGTGGACCATGAAACCCCCTGCCGCAATGAATAAACATCAAAAAAAAAGATACCAGAAATACAAAAAATCAAGAAAGTACACCACCAAAAGTTAATAAATCTCAAACTCTAGATCCTATAGAACAAGAAGCCCTTGAAATGACTGACAAGGAATTTCGAGTGATAATTCTAAGGAAACTGAATGAGATACAAAAAAACTCAGCTAGACATCATGATGAAATGAGGAAAAGTATACAGGACCTGAAAGAGGAAATGTACAAGGAAATCGATGTCCTGAAAAAAAATGGAGCAGAACTGGTGCCGAACTGAAGAAGTTATTCAGTGAAATAAAAAACACAATGGAGAGTTTAACCAGCAGACTTGTCGAAGTTGAAGAGAGAACCTCTGAACTTGAAGATCGACTGTTTGAAATAACACAAGCAGACAAAAAAAAAAAAAAAAAAAAACGGAAAAAAGAATCAAAGACATTGAAGAAAATCTGAGACAGATATCAGACAACCTCAAGTGCTCAAATATCCGAGTCATGGGTATTCCAGAATGGGAGGAAAAAGGAGATTGCATTGAAAACATATTCAACAAAATAGTGGCAGAAAACATCCCAGGTTTAGGAAAAATCACAGATCTTCAGATCCAGGAAGCTCAACGATCTCCAAATGTATTTAACCCAAAAAGGACTTCTCCAAGACATGTTATAGTCAAATTGGCAAAACTCAGAGACAAAGAGAGAATCTTAAAAGCTGCAAGAGAGAAGCATCAAATCATCTATAAGGGAGCCCCAATCAGGCTAACATCAGACTTTTCATCACAAACCCTTAAAGCTAGAAAGGATTGGGATGATATATTCAAAATACTAAAAGACAAAATTGCCAGCCAATACTCTACCCTGCAAGATATCCTTCCGAAATAAAGGGCAAATAGTATATTTCTCAGACAAACAAAAACTGCGGGAATTCATTACTACACGACCACCCTTACAAGAAATCCTCAAGGGAGTACTGGGTTTGGTTCCTGAAAAATAACTACCACTGCCATAAAAACCCAAGAAAAATCAAAACCCACTAGTATAATAAAAATGGCATTCATGAAGAGAAAACAAGCAAGCAAAAATGCTATCTACAACCTAAGGAACCAACAAACACAGAAACCAAACAGTAAATCAGAAAGCAAGGAACAAAAGACACCTAAGACAACCAAACAACCAATAAAATGCTAGGAATAAATCAACACCTTTCAATAAAAACTCTTAATGTAAAAGGCTTAAATTCCCCAATCAAAAGACATAGATTGGCTGACTGGATCAAAAAGGAGGACCCAACTATATGCTGCCTACAAGAGACCCACCTCACCCATAAAGATTCACACAGACTAAGAGTGAAAGGATGGAAAAAGATTTACCATGCAAACAGAAAAGAAAAATGAGCTGGAGTAGCTATTCTTATATCTGACAAAATAGACTTTCAACTAAAAACCAGAAAAAGAGACAATGAGGGACACTACTTAATGATAAAAGGACTGATCCATCAAGAAGACATAACAATCATAAATATGTATGCACCCAATGTTGGAGCAGCCAGATTTATAAAACAAACTCTATTAGACCTAAAGAAGGAAATAGACACTAAAACCATAATAGCAGGGGACCTGAACACCCCACTGTCAATATTAGACAGATCATCTAGGCAAAGAATCAGTAGAGAAACACAAGATCTAAACAAGACTCTAGACCAATTGGAATTGGCAGATATCTACAGAACATTCCATCCAACAACCTCAGAATATTCATTCTTCTCATCAGCACATGGATCATTCTCCAGGATAGATCACATATTAGGTCACAAATCAAATCTCAATAAAGTCAAAAAAAATGGAATTATCCCATGTATCCTCTCAGGCCACAATGGATTAAAACTAGAAATTAATAACAAACGAAACTCTGGAAACTATACAAACACATGGAAATTAAACAGCATTCTACTTAATGACATATGGGTCCAAGAAGAAATCAAGCAGGAAATCAAAAAATTTATTGAAACTAATGAAAATAATGATACATCATACAAAAATCTGTGGGATACTGCAAAAGCAGTATTAAGGGGGAATTTTATTGCATTAAATGCTCACCTCAGAAAAATGGAAAGATGGCAAGTGAACAACCTCACACTTCACCTTAAAGAACTAGAAAAACAAGAACAATCCACACCTAAAGTTAGCAGATGGAAAGAAATCATTAAGATCAGAGCAGAACTTAATGAAATTGAAACCCAAAAAACAATACAAAAGATCAATGAATCAAAAAGTTGGTTTTTTGAAAAGATAAATAAAATTGAGAAACCACTAGCATGGCTAACAAAAAAAAGAAGAGAGAAGATATAAATAACGAAAATTAGAAATGAGAAAGGTGATATTACAACTGATTCATGTGAAATACAAG
Organism: Cynocephalus volans; assembly: GCF_027409185.1. Classification (NCBI taxonomy): domain Eukaryota; kingdom Metazoa; phylum Chordata; class Mammalia; order Dermoptera; family Cynocephalidae; genus Cynocephalus; species Cynocephalus volans. Next base: position 24,608,153 of record NC_084463.1, read on the forward strand.
GAATCATTCGAGACTACTAAAACAACTATACGCCAACAAGTGTGAAAATCTGGAGGAAATGGATAAATTTCTGGACACACACAAGCTCCCAAAACTGAACCATGAAGATGCAGAAAATTTGAACAGACCAAACACAATAAAGGAAATTGAAGCTGTTATCAGAAGGCTCCCAACAAAGAAAAGCCCAGGACCAGATAGATTCACAGCAGAATTTTACCAAACATTCAAAGAGGAATTGACACCGATTCTCTACAAACTATTCCAAAAGATTGAAACAGACGCAAATCTCCCAAACTCATTCTATGAAGCAAACATCATCCTGATACCAAAACCAGGTAAAGATATAACCAAAAAAGAAAACTACAGGCCAATATCCTTGATGAATATAGATGCAAAAATCCTCACTAAAATACTAGCAAACAGAATACAGCAACACATACGTAAAATTATTCACCACGATCAAGTGGGATTCATTCCATGGATGCAAGGTTGGTTCAACATACGCAAATCAATAAATGTGATACACCATATTAATAAAATCAAACACAAGGACCATATGATCATCTCTATAGATGCTGAAAAAGCATTTGAAAAAATTCAGCACTCATTCATGACAAAGACCCTCTATAAGTTAGGAATAGAGGGAAAGTATCTCAACCTAATGAAAGCCATATATGACAAACCCATTGCCAATATCATCCTGAATAGGGAAAAGCTGAAAGCTTTTCCTTTAAGAACAGGAACTAGACAAGGATGCCCACTCTCACCACTCCTATTCAACATAGTGTTGGAAGTACTAGCCAGAGCAATCAGAGAAGAGAAGGAAATAAAGGGCATCCAGATTGGAAAAGATGAAGTCAAACTGTCCCTGTTTGCAGATGACATGATCCTATATGTCGAACAGCCTAAAACCTCTACAAAAAAACTCTTGGAATTGATAAATGATTTCAGTACAGTAGTAGGATACAAAATCAACACGCAAATATCAGTAGCATTTCTTTTCTCCAATAGTGAACATGCAGAAAGAGAAATCAAGAAAGCCTGCCCATTTACAATAGCCACCAAAAAAATAAAATACTTAGGAATTGAGTTAACCAAGGAGGTGAAAAATCTCTATAATGAGAACTACAAACCACTGCTCAGAGAAATTAGAGAGGATACAAGAAGATGGGAAGATATCCCATGCTCTTGGATTGGAAGAATCAACATAGTGAAAATGTCCATACTACCCAAAGTGATATACAAATTCAATGCAATCCCCATCAAAATTCCAAAGTCATTTTTCTCAGAAATGAAAAGAACTACCCAGACATTTATATGGAATAATAAAAGACCACGCATAGCCAAAGCAATGCTGAGCAAAGAAAATAAAGCTGGAGGCATAAAACTACCCGACTTTAAGCTATACTACAAAGCTATAATAACCAAAACAGTATGGTACTGGCATAAAAACAGACACACTGATCAATGGAATAGAATAGAGAATCCAGAAATCAACCCGCACACTTACTGCCATCTGATCTTTGACAAAGGCACCAAGCCTATTCACTGGGAAAAGGACTGCCTCTTCAGCAAATGGTCCTGGGATAACTGGATATCCATATGCAGGAGAATGAAACTAGACCCACACTTCTCACCATATACTAAAATCAACTGAAAATGGATTAAGGATTTAAATATACACCCTGAAACAATAAAACTTCTTAAAGAAAACATAGGAGAAACACTTCAGGAAATAGGACTGGGCACAGACTTCATGAATACGACCCCAAAAGCACGGGCAACCAAAGGAAAAATAAATAAATGGGATTATGTCAAAGTAAAAAGCTTCTGTACAGCAAAAGAAACAATTAACAGAGTTAAAAGACAACCAACAGAGTGGGAGAAAATATTGGCAAAATATACATCTGACAAAGGATTAATATCCAGAATATATAAGGAACTCAAACAACTTTACAAGAAGAAAACAAGCAACCCAATTAAAAAATGGGCAAAAGAGCTAAGTAGGCATTTCTCTAAGGAAGATATCCAAATGGCCAACAGACATATGAAAAAATGCTCAACATCACTCAGCATCCGGGAAATGCAAATCAAAACCACACTGAGATACCACCTAACCCCAGTTAGGATGGCTAAAATCCAAAAGACTCTGAACGATAAATGCTGGCAAGGTTGCGGAGAAAAAGGAACTCTCATACATTGTTGGTGGGACTGCAAAATGGTGCAGCCTCAATGGAAAATGGTACGGAGGTTCCTCAAACAATTGCAGATAGATCTGCCATATGACCCAGCTATCCCACTGCTGGGAATATACCCAGAGGAATGGAAATCATCAGGTTGAAGGTATACCTGTTCCCCAATGTTCATTGCAGCACTCTTTACAATAGCCAAGAGTTGGAACCATCCCAAATGTCCATCATCGGATGAGTGGATATGCAAAATGTGGTACATCTACACAATGGAATACTACTCAGCTATAAAAACAAATGAAATACTGCCATTTGCAACAACATGGATGGACCTTGAGAGAATTATATTAAGTGAAACAAGTCAGGCACAGAAAGAGAAATACCACATGTTCTCACTTATTGGTGGGAGCTAAAACTTAATATATAAATTCATACACACACACACAAAAAAAAACCAGGGGGGGGGTGGAGAAGATATAACAACTACAATTACTTGAAGTTGATACAACAAGCAAACAGAAAGGACATTGTTGAGGGGGAGGGAGGAGAGGGAGGAGGGAGGGAGGTTCTGGTAAGGGGCAACAATAATCAACCACAATGTATATCGACAAAATAAAATTTAAAAAATAAATAAATAAAATTTTTAAAAAATTAATAAAGAAAAAAGAAAAAAAAGGTGAAGATATCTACAAGAACTATGAAACTGGTGAAAAAAATTAAAGAGGACACCAAAAGATGGAAAGACATTCCATGTTCATGGATTGGAAGAATTAATGCTGTGAAAATGTCCATACTACCCAAAGTGGTCTACAGATTGAATGCAATCCCCATGAAAATACTAATGACATTCTTCACAGAAATAGAAAAAAAAAAGTCCTACAATTCATATGGAACAACAAAAGACCCCAAATAGCCAAAGCAATCCTGAACAAAATGAATAAATAAAACCAGAAGCATTACACTACCTGACTTCAAACTACACTACAAAGCTATAGTAACCAAAAGAGCATGGTACTGGCAAAAAACAGACACATGGACCAATGGAACAGAATACAGAACCCCCAAATCAATCCAGTTATGTGGAATATACTATAAAGCATATGTACTCCACAGTGCCTGGTTTTCCAAAGTCGTGCAGTTTCCAGTCCTTGAGTAGGACTGGAAATTTTTCTGAGTCTGTAAGTCTCTGGTTTAAGATAAAGATTTTTGGTACAGCAATGCTGCTGGCTCAAGGACAGACTAGTTACTGATTGTTATGTAAAGATACTGAGAAATTGCTGTAAAGGAATGTTTGCTAAGATCAAGCTTTTGTTAATTGCCTTACTGGAATGTCTACTGGCTTGTTTCACTGAAAGTTACCAGCCTATACTGTTAAACTATAACCCCACCTATGTTCTCTTCCTGTAACTTCCTGGTCTGGAAAATAAATGCAGGAAGAAAACCCCAATTCGGTGTTAATTTCCTGAGGAGGGGTTGCCTCTCACTGGAGGGTCCCAGGTAAGTTAACCACTTTGGGGCTTCTCACTGCTCGGAAGAGATGGGCTTTGAGTAATCCTTTGTGTCTCCATCACCCAGGGGAAGTGGGGTGAGAAATCCATGGGGGGAAAAGCAATGCAAAGTAACACAGGTACTTATAGCCAACTGATCTTTGACAAAGTCACCAAGAATATACATTGGGGAAAGGACAGCTTCTTCAGTAAATGATACTTGGAAAACTGGATATCCATGTGTAGAAGAATGAAACTAAACCTATACCTCTTGCCATATACCAAAATCAACTCAGAACAGATTAACAACTTAAGTGTAGCACCTGAAACTATGAAACTCCTAGAAGAAAACGTAGGGGAATCACTTAAGGATGTAGGACTGGGCAAAGACTTTATGAATAAGACCTCAAAAGCACAAGCAACAAAAGAAAAAAGAATTGGATTATATCAAACTAAAAAGCTTCTGCACAACAAAGGAAACAATCAACAAAGTGAAAAGACAACCTACAGAATGGGAGAAAATATTTGTATCTTGTACATCTGACAAGGGATTAATATCCAGAATATGTAAGGAACTCAACTTCACAGTTAAAAAAAAAACACAAATAACCCAATTAAAAAATGGGCAAAAGAGCTGAATAGACATTTTTTCAAGGAAGATGTACGAATGGCCAACAAGTACGTAAAAAAATGCTAAAAATCACTAATCATCAGGGAAATGCAAATCAAAACCACATTACGATATCATCTCACCCCAGCTAGACTGGCCATTTTTAAAAAGATGGAATAACAAATTCTGATGAAGATGTGGAAAAAAGGGAACTCTCCTATGCTATTAGTGGGACTGTAAATTAGTACAGCCATTAGGGAATATGGTATGGAGGTCCTTCAAAAACTTAAAAGCAGAATTACCATACAATCCAGCAATCCCACTTCTGAGTATATACTCAAAGGAATGGAAATCATCATGTTTAAGGGATACCTGCACTCCCATGTTCATCAAAGCTCTATTTACAATAGCCAAGATATGGAACTAACCTAAATGTCCATGGATAGATGATTGGATAAGGTAAATGTGGTATATATACACAATGGAACCCTACCGTGCCATAAAAAAGAGTTAAATTCTGGCATTCACAGCAACATGGATGAGTCTGGAGAAAATTATATCAAGTGAAATAAGCCAGGGCACAGAAAGAGAAATAGCACATGTCCTCACGCATAAGTGAGAGCTAAGAAAGGAAGCAAGCAAGCAAGCAAGACCACAATATAAGGTCGAATTTTCAGAAGGAGAGAACAGACCTATAGTTACTAGAGGTGGGAAAGGGGAAGGCGGAGGGAGGTTAGGGAGTAATTGGGTAAGGCACACAAAAAGTAATTGCAATTTGTAATGATGAACATGCTAATAATATTAATCTGATCATCACATACTGTGTACATAACTATGTTTCAATTCAAAAAAGAAATTTAAAGAAAAAAGAACTTTAGTTCATCAAAAGATATAAAGAGAATGAAAAGGGTAGACAAAAACTAGGAGAATCTATTTGCTACACATATCACTGACAAATGTTCATATCTAGAACATGCAAGTTATTTCTTAGGGTAAATTGCTTAAAAGGCAAGCAACCTAATGAAAAAATAATCTAAGAATATAAAAGGCTGTTCTTAGAATATGAAACTCAAATAGTCACTATATGTATAAAAACTCAACTACATTAGTAAAACAAGGAAATGCAAATTAAATCCATAATAAGATAGCATTTTGAAACCAAATATTCACCAAAAATTAAAGTCTCTCAGTAACAGTAGTGATGACTTTGCAGAGCAATATAAAACTTATTACACTGCTGATGGGATTGCAAATAGATACAACCATTTGAAAAGCAGTTTGATACTATCTTGAAAGAATGAATATGTATACCCTATAATCCAGCAATTGCACTAGCAGATGTATACCTTGCAGAAAACCTTGTATAGGAATATTATACAAGAATAACCATAGCAGCATTATTTACAATAGGAAAATTGTTTTAAAAAGGAAAATAAAATGTAACCGAACAGTTTAATGGATAATTTTGGTGCATTTATACATTAGAAATATTATACAACACTGGGAATAAATTACCTACAGCATCAACACAGAACCATCAGTCAGCACCCTAGCAGAAAATAAATGTCACACTTAAAATGTGAGGCAGAACAGTAAAATAGATACAGTTTCATAGTAGGGCATTTACAAAGTCAGATGTGTATTACCCCAAGGCTAGTGGCAATATGGGCTGTCATCTCCTTTAGATCCTAAGGGAGAAAAGTAATCGCTAAAACTCATTGAGGGCACCTGTGAGAAGAGGGCCAACTGGCTCAATCTGTGGCCTCCATCATAGTTTCCTGGAAACAGCAGGTAGAAACACTTATTTTGAAAAGTGTTTTTCACTGGGCACAGGGGAGCAGTGGCAAAGTCCTGAGGAGGACATGGGGAAAAAAAGAAGGTTTGGGGGATTTTTTTGCTTGTTTGTTTGTTTCTAAGAAAGAAAGAAGATGTTAATGACATTTGTACATGGATATGGATGAACAAAATGTGTTATGTAATTTTTTTTGGGGGGGGGGATCCTTGGAGAACTAGATATTGAGAATTCCCTTAGTAGCTTGTTTTCAAAGAGAGAACTTTTCTTGTTTTTGAAAGTAGTCAGCACCATATTTTCTTTTACTGACCATGTTTGGTCCCTTTTTTGTTCCCATGTATGAGATTCCCTTCTGTGAAACTATAAGACACTACTCTAAAATAATTCTAAAGAAAGGAAACTCTCTGTTGTATAATTTTTCTATTATGATGTAAATAGTTTTTTAAAATGTGAACTGGATATTGCTCTCAAAGGAAAAGCCATAAGAAACCGAATTAGCCATCCAGGGAAGGGCCACAGATAGTCTTGTGCAAGTCATATTAATCTTTATTATTCATTTTTCCTGAATTTTCCTGGTAGAAAAAGAGTTGTTAAACTTTCTCTACTCATAGAAAGGTTCCTATTAAAGCATATGATTGCTGTTTTACACACAGACACACATTTATGCATGTGTATATGTGCATGTGTATACCTGCATATAGATATATACATACATTAGTGTGTGTATATCACTGTGTGTTAATATGAATAGGTATGTATGTATGTGTGCTGTATTTTTGTATAGCTATGGCTTTCAAAAGGAGGTTTGGTAAATTCATCCTGAGTAGGCTACATGCCCAAAGAATTAATTTTGTAAAACTTTGAATTTCCCTGATGGGTAACACATACTATAAGACAATTGAAGTCATTCAAAGATTAATTAAGTAGTCTTGGTCTTTAAGTATATTAACATCTAATAACCAAGATAAAACATTTGAATAAATACTGATATATATATATATATTTTTTTTGAGCTGGAAAGTGAAACATCTCCTACAAGAGAGAGAAAGGGGACTTTATAAGTTTGAAAGAGGGAGAGTTTACTTTGAGCTGGGCATAGCAGGGAAACCTATGTGGATGGAGTAACATTGAATTTGTGCCTTAAAGGACTATAATGTTTGATCATGCAGAGATGTAGAGTGGGACGGAAAGCTTCTAGCAGGAGGAAAGGGATTCATGTCAGGAAGGATGAGTGGAGCAGTCCAATGGGCCAGAAGTAGACGTAGGGAAGACCTCCATCTGTACGGGGCTTTCATCAGACAAAAATCCAGTTACCAGAAGTTTAAAGATTTAATGTTAATATCTGATGTCTAAGGTAAGTTCATTTAAAATCTAAGTACTTATTGAGATACTTATTTTTCTTTTAAACTTTATGATAATATCATATATATATACACAATTATGTGTATATACAGAAATACACACATAATTATATATTATATTATATATATAGTTTGTGTATGTATATATATATAATATGCTTGAAGATGGTTTAAAAATAATAGAAGGGTATGCAATTTCTCCTGCCCAACCTTCCCCATCCCCAGTCCAATATCTCAGAGATAACCACTTTTAACTCTTTCTGCTGTTTGTTCTATGACTTGTTGCCATATCTAAAAATACAATTTCTGCATTTCTCAATCTACTATGTTTATAGAGTATATATTCATTCATTGGCATAAAAGATGAAAAATGTAGCCTGTGTAAATTAGTCTGTCTCACATACCTCTTCATTCTTCTTCCAATTTTGGTTGTTTTACTTAATTTTTTTCTCAATGACCATTTTAACATTTTTCATTAAAATGCTTTTTATTAAATAATGAATAAAACCAAAAAAAGTATGAAATATGTATAAGACATAGACAATCTCCTCTCTACCTATCTCAAATCTCATTCCCTACTTGACATCTTCAGAAGTAACTACTATTCTGCATTGTATATTTATTATTCTCTTGCTTGGTTTATATTCCTACCAAATATTTATAATTCTAAATAATATATTATTCACTTTATCATGCTTTTAAACACATACATAGAATTACACTGAATGCATTTCTCTGCAACTTGCTTTTTCTGCTCAATTTTTGTTGATGAGATTTATAGAGGTGGTTACATGGTACTAAAATTATCTCATTTCCCTGTTGTATAGAATTTCTTTTTATTCAGAAAAGTAACTTACATACCCATTGTGTTATTTATGCACATTTGTATTAATTCCAGTGTTTTTACTAAAACAAATAATGCTGCAGTGTATATTCTTGAATATGTCCCCTTGTGCACACAATTTCTCTAGGGCAGAGGTTGGAAAACTATTTTTGTAAAGAGCCAGATAGCAAATGTCTCAGGCTTTGCCAACCACTCACTGTCTCTGTCACATATTCTTCTTCAGCTGTTTTTTTCTTTTTTTGGTGTTTTACAACCACTTACAAAGTAAAAACCATTCTTAGTTCATGGACCACACGAAAACGTACCCGAGTCTGGCTTTGACCCAGGCCATGGTTTGCCAACCCCTGCTTTAGAGCAATAGTCTTTCAGTCATTTCCAAATGACTCACAGTAAGTAAAACATTTTATATCACAATTCCAGTCTACACACACATGCACACACACACAAATACACAAATAAAAATGTTTCATGAAACCATACCTATGCTTGCTACTTGTGATGTTGATATTTTATCCCTTTTTTAAAAGGTCTGGTTATTACCCATTAAGTTCATTTTAAAACCCACTAACATGTTCAGACCTGTAATTTGGAAAACATTGCTTCAGGAGTCAAATTTTTGGATCTTAAGGTATCCACATCTTCTTCTTTACCAGGTAATGACAAATGCTCTCCAAAGGGGAAGTAAACCGTCCTCCCATCAGATGTATATGAGTTCTTTGTTACATGGAGTTTTGACAGAATTTTATAATGTGGCTTTCTGGTAGAAATGAAGGTGTCTCATCCTAGTTTTTGGTTTTTTAAGTTTTTAATTGTGGTAAAATACATATAACATAAAACCATCCTAGCCGTCTTTAAGTGCACAGTTCAGTGGCATTAAGTATCTTCACACGGATGTGCAACCAGCACCACTGTCCATCTCCAGAACTCTTCATCCTGCAGACTCAATTCTGTACATATTACACACTAACTCCTCATTCTCCTCCCTCGCCATTCCCTGGCAACCACCGTTCTGCTTTCTGTCTTGATGAATTTGACCACTCTAGGGACCTCATATGTGTGGAACCATACGGTATTTGTTCTTTTGTGACTTGCTTATTTCATTTAGCCTACTATCCTCATGGTTCATCCCTATTTTAAGTATAAGGTTTTATTTTTTTGTTTTCCTCAATTTTAATGATCTTGCTCATCTTTTAATATATTTACATGCAACTGACATTTTTCTTTCTGTGAAATGTTTGCCTTTTCTTCCTTCCTTCCTTTCTTCCTTCCTTCCTTTCCTTTTCTTCCTTCCTTCCTTTCTTCCTTCCTTCCTTTCCCTTTCTTCCTTCCTTCCCTTTCTTCCTTCCTTCCTTTCCTTCCTTCCTTCCTTTCCTTCCTTCTTTTTTCTTTCTAGGAGTCATTTATGTATTCTGCATTCTAATCTTTTTTCACTTGTTTACACTCCAAATATCATTTCCTAGTTGCAGCTGACATTGGTTGAAGGTGCCTTTGAAAGGTGAGTGAAAGCACTACCAACTTGGGAGCCCTTAAATTCTAGCTTGGGATATACATACATACATACATACATACACGCACGCGCGCACACACACACACACACACACACACACACACACATATACAGCTATCTCTCTCTATATATATCTATATGTATTGGACTACCCACACTCTTAAAAAGGCCAGTTTGACATTATGACTTACCAAGGAAAGTCAGTTTGTCACTGAAGTCCCCAAGTAGTTCACTGCTACTTCTCTCCAGCCCTGCAGCATTTCATCAGAGGCAACTCCTACGAAGCTGGTGAAGCTGAAGCTTCAGAGCCCCTTACTTCTGCAGGACTGACTCCACACTGTCGCATTGTACTCACTTTTTCTTTAAAAATCCCTTAGAATTATATAAGCTTTGGGGCCGCCCTGTGGCTAACTCGGGAGAGTGCGGCAGCGCTGATAGCACCAGGCTGCAGGTTCGGATCCTATATAGGGATGGCTGGTGCGCTCACTGGCTGAGTACCGGTCACGAAAAAGACAAAAAAAAAAAAAAAAAAAAAAATTTCCAGTTTTAACAAAATGAGTTTAAGACAAAAGCCAGCTTCAGTGCTCTGATTACCTCTATCAAATTCTTGCTTTCACTTAGTTTTTGTCTTCTAAGGATTTCTTATTTTCTTGCCACAGTTTTAAAAGTGTATTTTGTTCAGCACATTTAATTGGTTCAGATGGATGGTCAGATTATCTAAACTGATGTTGCTGAAAATAGAAGCCTCTATGGTAATGTAATTTAGCTTACACATCTTGGTCTGTTAAACTATAGGAATTATCTTGACTCCCAATTAGGCTAAATGAGAACAGTTGAGCCCCTAACGTTTTCTCCAGCTGACCTCTCTCACCTGTCAGGCCCACCACCGGCCAACCCAAACAGCCCTAGCCTCCTTCCTTTCAGTGGGCGAGCAAATGTCCCGGGATTCCTCTTTCCCTCCTGTCCCCTTTGGAAGGAGATGGGGGAAGAGAGCCGTGAAGAGAGGTGAGCACACCGCCGGCCCCAACCAGCCCAGTTAAAGGACACTCAGACGGCGGGGGTTCTGTCGAGCAGTTCCGTTTATTATCACACAAGCACTTGCTTTTAAAGGTAAATGGGGAAGGCAGGTTTTTTACATCCTCCAGTCAGCTTAAGGGTCCTGTCTCAATGCCTATCTATTGCAATCACGCAGTGTTCACGAGTGCAGCCAATTAAGGGCTAAGGCAAGGTTCCCGCAGACACTCCCACCCTACTTCCTCCCGGTGACGTCTTAGGCTGCCACGTTAATCCACTTGTAATGTGGCGTTAGTTTTTAAAACCCGACACTCACCCATCACCCAATTTCTGAGACAGAACTTACATTGTCTATTCTGTAATATTTATATTATACTTAGGGCATTTGTGTTTTGTCTGTCAGTTTATTTTAACATTAAAATCCAAGAAATGGTATGAACAGCATATGTAAATGTTACTCCTAGCAGAATTAAGTATCATAATTTGAACTGGAAAATCATAAATGCTGTCCGTTATCACTTAAACTTTATAGTTCATCAAATGCTCAATATCATATTGACACTTAAGCCAAACTGATTTAAATATATATGTGTATACATATACATATAGAGAAAGATCTATCTACCTATCTATATCTATACATACATATATATATCTATACATACATACATATATATATATATATACACACACAACCAATTCTCATTATTTTCAGATTTCCAAATTTGCCTACTTGCCAAAATGTGTATGTAACCTCCAAATCAATACTTGTAGTACCTTCTCAGTCATTCATGGACACATGCAAAGTTCTGGAAAACTCACACTGCCCTCCACACACATTCCTAGCTGAGGCTGAACAAGGCAATGTCTGCCTTCTTGTTTAAATGCTCATACTGTAAAACAAGTATCCTGTTCAAGTTCTATGCAGTACCACATTTTCTACATTTTTGTGCCCCCAAGTACAGTGCCGAAATGCTGTCCGGTGTTCATAAGCACAAGAAGGCTGTGATGTGCCTTACGGAGAAAATATGTCTGCTAGATAAGCTTCATTCGGACGTAAGTTGTAATGCAGTTGACTGAGTTTAACATTAATGAATCCACAATATGGTACATCCAGAAAGAGGAAGAGAAATTCACTAATCTGTATGTGAGGCTGCTCCAGAAAGTGCTAAAGTAACATCTACAGGTGTGATGAAGCTGTGGAAAAGATGGCAAAGTGGCTAGATTTATGGAGTCATGAGATGATGACCAATAAAGAAAGTGTAGTGGAAAGTATTGTGAGAAATTTACAGTCACATTACCTGGGGTCAGGAGAATGTTAGTCCCCTCTTGGATAGTGCTAGCCAGCACGAAGATTTCAAAAGGCGATGTGGAGTGAAAAATGTTAAACTTGTAGGTGAGGTAGGTTCTGCAGATGGGGAGGCTTCAGAAGAATTAAAAAACAAAACAAACAAACAAACAAACAAAAAAATACTTGCTACATGTTATATAGGAAACCGGTTATGTGAGAAAGCATGTTTTCAATGCTGAAACAGCTAGCTTGTTTTACAAAGTCTTTGGCAAACTAACCTAAACAATGCAAATGGAGTTTCAGTTCAGGAAAATGTGACCAGGGGCTGGAGGGAAACTAACCTTGTATTTCTTCTACAAACAGTAGCAATAAATCAGTTTTTGCTAATTCAGTGTTCACAGTGACTTTAAAGAGAATATAACTAATGTGAAAAATGAGATTTGACCATATGGAAATCTTTTTCTATATCTACTGATTTATCATCTGTCTATCTACAACATGGTGTAACAATTGGGAAAATTTCATATGGATGTGGTATTTGATTATATGAGGAAATTATTAATTTTTAGAAGAAATAATTTTTTGGAAAATTGAAAAAGTTTTATTTTAGAGAAGTATGCTGAAACATACTGTGGTGGACTGTCAGAATGCCTATAGTTGATTTAAAAATACTTAAACATAAAAATTGAAATAATTAAGGGATTGTCAGAATGCCCATATTTGATTTTAAAATACTTAAACATAAAAATTGAAATAATTGATTAAAATTAAAGTAATCAAAATGTTTCTCCAGTCCAGGAAGTTAATTTCTACTTTTAAACTGATTGACATCTTCCCTGTGTTTCATTTTCTCTTTGTCTCCCACTTCCCTCCTGCCTTCCTCTCTCCCTACCTCTTTTTTTCTCTAATTCTCATTAGACTTTAAAGATCCTTGGCCCCTTTTTTTCCTCAAAATTTGTTTCCCATTTGTCATCTTCCCTTTTCTTTGGAGTCACCTTTCAGATCTATATACTGAATATATTTTTTTCTTTATTTTCCAGGTCTTCTAATGCCCATGTTTTGGTTTGTTTTTAATTTAAGCAGTTGCATTTTACATTTTAAACACTTCTTTATTTTTCTCCATTGTTTCTTTTTCATAGTAGGCTGTTCTTGTTTTATGTATACAATATGTTTTTGAAAATGTCCATGAAGTGTGCATGTGTGTGTGTGTACATATATGTGTGTATATGAAGGTTGCCTAACATACATGCTGCTATGTGCTCCACGACTGTGAGCAAGCATGTTGATTGGCATGTTAGAGGTGGGGAAAGAGAGAGGGGAGGCTGGCTGTGCTGCACTTTTACCTCAAATGTCAGTATAAGAAGGGTTTTACTCTGGATTGCTAACCTGTATGTGAGGATTTTTTTTTTTTTTAGTATTATTACTATTTTTTTTATGTAACACACATTCTCTTTGTAAAACTAAAGTCTGACAATTATAAAAGTATATGAAGTAAAAAGTAAATGCCCTCTTTTTCTATTTTTATCAGCTCCATTCCCTAGAAGTAATCATTGGTTTATAGTGTATAATGTATCTATTGAGGCATTTTAATGCAGATACATTATATATACAAAAGTTTTTATTATCGCCACAAAATTTTGGATTGTACTGTTTTTGTGACTCTATGTTTTTAAATTTAGCAATACTTCATGAAGTATTTTATTATTTCTGTTTGTCTATATAGACATGCCTTTTTTCTTTAATTTTAGTCTTTGATATTTAAAAAATAATTTTAAACATTTATAAGAGTTGCAGGAATGGTACAAAAAATGCCTGAAATGGTAGTTTTAGTTTTAGTTTTTTTGAGGAACTTCCCTATTATTTTCTGTAATAGCTGTACTAATTTACATGTCCACAAACAATGTACAAGAGGTCCCTTTTCTCCTCATCCTCATTCTTGCCAACATTTATCTTTCGTCTTTTTATTAAGAGCCATTCTGACAGGCGTGAGGTGATATCTCATTGTGCTTTTAATTTGCATTTCCCTAATAATTGATGATGTTGAGCATTTTTTAGGTACATGTTGGCTATTTATATGTCTTCGTTTGAGAAATGTCTGTTCAGGTCCATTGCCCATTTTTTAATCAGATTGTTTGTTTTCTTGCTATGAGGTTATTTGAGTTCCTTATATATTTTCTCTATCAATCCCTTATCGTATGTATGATTTACAAATATTTTCTCCCGTTCTGTGGGTTGTCTTTTCACTTTGTTAATTGTTTCCTCTATTACTAATCCCACTTCTGGGTATATATTCAAAGGAACTAAAATCAGTTTCTTTTTTTTTTTTTTTGACCGGTAAGGGGATCGCAACCCTTGGCTTGGTGTCGCCGGCACCGCCCTCAGCCAGTGAGCGCACCGGCTGTCCCTATATAGGATCCGAGCCCACAGCGGGAGCGCCGCTGCGCTCCCAAGCGCTGCACCCTCCCGAGTGCGCCACGGGGCCAGCCCTAAAATCAGTATCTTGAAGTAATATCTGCACTCCCATGTTAACTGAAGCTTTATTCACAATGGCCAAGATATAGAATCAACCCAAGTGTCCATCAATGGATGAATGGATAAAGAAGATATGATATACATACACAGTGGAATACTATTCCTCCTCAAAAAGGGGGGAATCTTGTCATTTGGGACATGAATGAATCTAGAGGGCATTTTGCTGAGTAAAATAAACCAGGCACAGAAAGGCAAATATTGCATGATTTCAGTAATAAGTGGAATCTAAAAAGGTTAAGCTCATAGAGAGTAGAATGACAGTTACCAAAGGCTGGAAATAGAAGTACGCAGGGAGGGAATGGACAGTTGTTGATCAAAGAGTACAGGATTTCAGACAGACAGAAAGAACACATTTTGAAATCTATTGCAGAGCAGTGTGACTATAGTCAATAATGACATATTGTGTATTTTAAAATAAGTAAGGGAATAAATTTGAAATATCTCACTATAAAACATGATAGGTAATCAAGGTGATGGGTATGTTAATTAGCTTGATTTAATCATTACACATTTTAGACATATATTAAAACATCACATTGTACAAATCATACAATTAAGATTTGTCAAACAAAATAATATTAATAGTAAAAATATAGAATGAGATAGGGAAAAGATACATATATTGCTAGATAAAAAAAAAAAAGAGCCTGTTTCAGGAAAGCTTATTTAGGTACAGTCCTATGTTTAAAAAATACATATGTTGTAGGGCCGAGCCCGTGGCGCACTTGGTAGAGTGCTGCGCTGGGAGCGCGGCGACGCTCCCGCCGCGGGTTCGGATCCTATATAGGACTGACCGGTGCACTCACTGGCTGAGTGCCGGTCACGAAAAAACGACAAAAAAAAAAAAAAAATACATATGTTAAAAACTCAACTGTACACTTTAGTATCTGTGCATTTTTACTGTATATCAATCATACCTTAATAAAAATAAAACAATATATGAAAAAAAAAAAACCCAACAAAGATTGCATATTTTACACACAGTGTATTTGTTTGCTAGGGCTGTCCTAACAAAATACCACAGACTGGATGGCTTAAACAAAAAAAATTTGTTTTCTCACAGTTCTGGAAGCTAGAAGTCTAAGATCAAGGTGTTGGCGGGTTTGTTTTCTTCTGAGGCCTCTCTCCTTGGCTTGCAGATGGCCACGTTCTCACTGTGTCCTCACATGATCTTTCTTCTGTGTGCTCACTTTCCTGGTGTATCTTTATGTATCCAAATATTCTTATAAAGGATACCAGTCAGATTAAATTAAGGCTCATCCATATGACCTCATATAACCTTAATTACCTCTTTAAAAGACTTATCTGTAAATATAGTCACATTCTGAGGTACTGGGGCTTAGGAATTCAACATGTGAATTTTTGGGGAATGCAATTCACTCCATAACATGCAGATTTACCAGTGTTAACATCCCGCCACATTTATCTTATTACTTTCTGCATTTATTTATACATATTGCTTTTTGTTCTCACATCCTAGGAGTAGGTTGCAGACATCGGTCCTCATTACTCGTTAGTATTTCAGTGTGCATATTCTTAAAACAAGGATACTCTCCTAGAAAACCACAGTATAACTATCAAAATCAGAAAATCAACATTGAGATTAATATTGCTTTCTAATTCAAAAACCCATTCAAATTTTGCTGTTTGTTCCAAAAATTCCCTTAAAAAATTGATGATTCTGTCCAAAATTCTGTGTAGTGTTTAGTTGTCAAATTTCTTGTATAACCTTCTATATGGAAAATATCTTCAGTCTTTGGTTTGTCTTCTCTGACCTTGACATTTTTGGAAAGTTCTGGCCAGCTATTTTGTTGAAGGTCTCTCAGCTTAGGTTTGAGTGATGTTCCCTCACTTTGGGAGGAATAGCACAACAGTGATGCCCTGTTGCTCCTAGTGTACCACATCACAGGACGCACAATGATAACCTGTCTCATTACTGGTGGTATTAAGTTCTATCACATGTTTAAGATGGTGACTTCCAAGTTTTTCCACTCTAATATTAATTAAGATTTTTTATTTAGTGATTAATATTGGTTAACATTTTACTATGTGGTCAACATTTCCCTTCTCTATTTGTTTACTTATTTATTTATATCAGTATGGGCTCATGCATTTTCATTTTATTAAATATATAATCTGTTGTCATAATTATTTATTTTGGTGCTCACATTGCTCTGTATTTGGCTTTCAAACAAGTTCCAAAATCCTTTTGATATGTCTGCATTTTGCTGTGGGTCAGGTGTCACTGTAGCGTGTCACATTGTGCAGAGACTGAAGGGGAAGGAAAAAAGAAGGTAGGAAAGGGGACCAAATATTTCGTATAGCATAAGCTTTATAATTTATCTTTTTTCTGACCTAGAGCCCAGTCATGCTCCCCATACCTGCCAGTGCAGATCTTGGAGCATCCCTGGAATTTGGCCTGGAAGAATAACTCTCACCTCCTCTTCAGCCATCTGTTTTTATTTTCTACTGAGATTCCTTCACCCCTCTCTGATTTTGTCCCACATTGAGAATCCTTTCACTTTCTATCTTCCAGAAATATCTCTGGTTTTCTCCTGCAGATGTCCTCTTCCTATTCTTTATTGAAAGTAAAAATAGGCTACTTTTGAAATATGGTTGCTATTATGATTGGTAAACAGTATTACATTATAACTTCATGTTTACATAGTATGTTTTATAGTTTACAAAGTGAATTTTTAAAAACTTATCTTTACACTCTGATAAAGGAAGGATAAAAAATATTTTGCATAAATTAAAAAATATTTTTTTTGATATTAAATGTATGCATTGATATTTCTAAGTTCATAAAATAAGCAAATGATGTACCTAGGGTCTAAAATTTATGGCTTTTGACTTTCATTCATTGGACTTCATTTTCTTGATTTGTTGGAAGGTAAGTTCAGTCTAAGATCCCTATTTTGAGACTGTATGATTGGCTGAGTTTTTAACCAGCTATTTTCTATCTATGTTAGACATCTTACCCTCATCTTTTATAAATAAAGTCAGTACTAATAAATATCCTTGGCAAGATATATGATGTGTGCTTGTTGTGGAATGATGCAAATATAATAATTCTAATGTAAAAGCTCAAATCGAGTTTGTAAGAATAAAGTGATCCATGGTTGTCTGGCTATGACAATGGCTACTGCGAGGCTAATGTCTCGAATCCTGCTCACAGCGACAATTGTCTAGCTCTTAATCCTGTTTGTGACGCCAGTTGTAAAGCTAGGCTATCATGCTAGTTGTCACAGCTCTTTTACCTGACAGGAATCCTGCAGCGACTGGGCCGATGGTTGAGCTAGGGCTGGGTCTGGAGCTCCCAGATCCCTCAAGCCCATTTACAGACTGGGTCACAAACCCTTCAGACGCCAGGCTGGGTCACCAGACCCTCCCATGCAGGCCTATGAGCTAGGCAACCAGCCACATGGTCCTTGGAAGCTGCAGGTCTGGAAAAACATGGCCACGCAGGGCGGGTGCCCAAGGCAGTGAAACATCAGCCAACATGGCACCGCCATGCAGGTGCACTTACTCCACCCCCACACACAATCTTTACTGAACAGCCCTGAACTGGCTCTGAGGCGAGGGGAGCCTGACCAAATTGTTC
Organism: Cynocephalus volans; assembly: GCF_027409185.1. Classification (NCBI taxonomy): domain Eukaryota; kingdom Metazoa; phylum Chordata; class Mammalia; order Dermoptera; family Cynocephalidae; genus Cynocephalus; species Cynocephalus volans. Next base: position 24,626,384 of record NC_084463.1, read on the forward strand.
CATTTTCCCAACAATGGTCAATGATCTTTTTTGTCATTTTCACTATAGGAGGAAAGGGGATAAGAATACTTGTCTACCTCCTGAGAATGGCGTTGGCACAACTAATATTTGTGAAGTGCTTCGAAGAAGCAAAGGGCTGACATAATGGTGAGGAAGATTGGGTAAATATGAAAAACATTTTATTGTGATAGCAATATTTTCCTAAATGACAAGTCAGGGAGGGGCTCATCAGGATCTGTATCCTGCCTCAATTATTCACAAACTTAAATGGATCTTTGCTTAAATGTTTGCAGTCACAACCAAAGGCAGTGGAATTTAGCCTGAAGATCAACCTGAGATCAGTTAGGTGGTTCATGGGCATGTATTCCTGTAACACTAGCACTATGCACTTAAATCTTTTTTTAACAATGAAAACAATTTTATCTAGTAGGAAAAAAGCTTCATTGGTATGACTGGACTGTTGGTATTAAAAATATTGTTCAAGTTTAAATGACAGTATTTATCATCAATAATTATTCCACTGGTGCATTAGGGAAGGGAGAGATGAAAGTGGTTTTTATCTCATTAACATGTCTTCACTGTTAACTGTTTGTAATATTAGTTCTCTTTGATCTTCCTTTTGATTATAGTGTGCAAAGCTGATATAATCTGTTATTATTTCCATTAATAACTAAGCATCTCTTGTGGTTGACAAGGCAATTTGTTATTATCAGGCTGCCTTTGTGCAGTGCAAAGAGGTTTACACCCGCTCTCCCACCCAGCCTGTGTAAAACAACAGGTGTTTGTCTGCTCTCAACAGCCTGGAGATGTTGCCTCTTCAAAGGGATTCTGTGAATGCTGCCGGACAAAGACAGGAGGCACCGTGACAGTGAGATGGAGACTCAGGAGTGTAGACTCTAATCTGGACACAGTTTCTACCTCACCGACTTCAGCAAATTGGGCTATTTAACCCCAGCATATTCTGCTGACCCTGGTTTGTTTTTTTTGAGGTTCAAATTGGACAATGAAGGGAAGTTAAGGACAAGAGTGAGATAGTGTTGGTGAAGCTGAAGTTTCTCTTGCGGCAAACAAAGTATATTTTCATCATCATGTCTTCCAAAATTTGAGTTTTGTCAGATTATGAAGGTGAAATATTTGCAGCTCAAGAGACTTTATTGTCAAGTTTCTATATTTGTCTTGAATTTAATATGCTTCACTATCCTCATTTTCAGAGACTCTGAGATATTTGACAAACTTTGACACATACAGGGATAATTTTCCTCCACTTTCAAAATAACTCTACCTCCAAGAATAATACAGGGGGGTTGACTCATTAAGAGAGAAAAGACCATGAGTGGAGTTGGGTTCAAGATATGACAATGTTACATCTTTTAAATAGTGTGGGAGGATTTCAAAACACAAACTTTTCCTAATGGATTGAGTCGACATTCTGACTCTGTCATCTACCAGCAGAAACTTCGTTCCTTCTAAATCTGTTGGTTTGCAGGGCAGATTATATTCTTGGAACTCTTGCTGATCCTATGGATTTAACCAAACTGCCTCCAACAACAGCACAGGGAAGGCAAGAGAGCTTTCCAAAGTGGCAAAGCCAGCTGGAGGCAGCTGTTGACATCTACTCGAAATCCCCAAGCAGTTTTTGTCTGTGGATATACGAGCTGCTACACAAATAGACATTGATGGTCTTTGCATGTCATCATGAAAAGCTACATGCCACCACATTTGGATGTGTTAGAACCGAAAGAAATGAATTAGGTAGATCAGAAGGTCCTACTAGATTTTCTGGGTCCTGTGTTGCCCTCTGAGATAGCAGAGGTGCTCTTGGAAACTCTTTTGACCCAGAGGTTACTGAGTTCAGGCAGAGGTCCCTGGAGGTTGAAAGGATAATATAGTTTCGGTATGTTTTGACCCCACAAATGCATCCAGATCATGTCACAGTCAGTAATACATTTTCTGGGCTAGGTTTGAGCAAGCTAACGGGCTGTAGAGCCCCTTTAACTAGTATGGCTGGCTGGTTGGATGGTACCTGGCTGTGCTAAGGTGTGTTCAGTGACTGCTCTTTAGGCACAAGGAAGAGTGGAAAGCAACTACCTTTCCCCTGATGCCTAATTATGGGCCTTCACTGAGCTGAGAGCTTTGCACGTCTTTTGTTTTCAGATTATGCCAAAATTCAGGATGACTGAAATTTTGTATTTTTGTTATTTTAAAATGTTAAAGCAAATAAGAAAGGGATTATCAGCCTGAGGTTGTCATTGTACCTGGAGCCATTCCATAGTAAGCAAATTGGAATTTAACTTGGAGGCATTTTTTGTAGCTGACTTAAAAAAAAAAAAAAGAGCCTCAGCCAATCACAACCAACCAAGCAGTCAATTAGTGGTACAACTAGGGAACTTTCATCAGACCACACCCACATAAGGCCATCGCCCAGCCATAGCCTGTCAAGTAATTTCTTTCTATTCAGTCCATAGAAGCTCACTGCTCAGGTTTCTGAAGCTGAGCTCTCTGAAACCTCTTCCAGTTTGAGTGCTGCTTGATTCATGACTCATTCTTTATTCAAATAAACTGTTAAATTTATTTTGTCCGAAGTTCTTCCTTGAACAAAAAATGAACGATAAGGCAGAGATTTTAGGACTCTACAAGCCAAGACAAGTCAAAGGGTCTCTCTTGGATTTCTTGTTTTCAACACAAACTAGAATTAAACAGTATTTATATTTTCCCACATTGATTTTAGCCCCTCTGCTTGTCAAATTAGTTCTTTTCATACATCTAAGCAGTTCCCAGATATCCACTTTTCTGGTGGGCTGGGGAACACATGTAGTGCTCTGTCTACCCCAGATGACTGTTCCCCTGTGAGATATCCTGACCACTACTGTTATCTGACTGGATACAGTAATGATTGGCAACCTTGAGGCTCCTTCTTGACCCCTTTACCTCCAGTGCAGGGAAGTCAGTAGGAAACCTTTTGCACTAAGCCGGGATGCCATGTTCCATTTGTTGCAAGGTGTAGATTTTATCTTCTGGGAAGGCTGCACACAGTTCTTGCTGTGATTCACTTTAGTATAATAGAATTCAGTCACAATTATTTGATAATTTGAAAATTACTTGATAATTTCATTTATTACTTCCCAAGAAAGGAAAAGCTATTAATTATGCGGTGTTGACAGAGGTTTTCAGCCCATAAACTGAAATTTGAATGGTGTTCTTCAAGAACAAAGTCTTAGGAAGTAGATATCATACTAATTTGGAAAACAAAGGAACCATGTTCAGAGAAGCTGAGTAACTTCCCCAAATTAAACAATTACTAGAGATAGAAACGCATTTTGAAACCAAAGCTGAAAGTCTTTACATTAATGAATATTTACCTGTTGTTTTCCCTATTAATGTCTTTCCTAAAAGAAAGAGAAGAAAAAGCTATAAAATTTGCAGTGAATTAGGCTGAGGGTGATTTTTGGAGGAAAGGGCTTTTTGACATGAAATATCTGACTTTTATGGTTTGAATCATAACCACTGTAGGAAATGTCAAAGAGACTGAGCAAGACTGAGGCTAACTATTAAACGTAATTATTTTGTTGAGCTGCTATTATTATAACAACATATTATAGAACATTATTTAAAACCTATCTCAGTGTATAATTTGTGCAAATTGATTGATATGACTTTATTGTTTATTAATATAACATTCATTTTTATCTCTGAATCATGCACTCTTTCATTTTAGAAACTATTACCTCTTGGAAATGCTTAAATTTGACCTCCTCAGCCTCATTTGACCGTGATGGCTTACAAGAACAGGCTGACTGCCCTTGAAATGTACCGTGAACAGCCTGGGCCAAGTGTATTGGATTTGCAGTCAGATGTAGGTTTGCAAATGTGACCTTGGACAACTCATATGCCCTTTTGCAATTCCAGTTTCCTCAGAAGCCAGACCTTTCAGGGATACTGTAAGAATTAAATGTCATATTTATGTGAAAGAATCCAACAATATTTTCCATAAATAGTAGCTAAATCTATTTTCAAAACAAATTTAGGTTATGTGAAGATTGTTTTTTTATTTTTATTTTTTCTGATTAAGAAAGCTTTCTGACTTTCTTTTACTGTGAAACCAGATTACATTGGTTAAAGAGTACAACTCTCTACAGGTTTAAGAAAAGCACAAAAGCTGAATCCATTTTTTGTGACAGCCCAGTTCTGAGAGGACAGATGTGAAATCGTAAAACACTGAAGAATAATGTATTCTGGCTAAGCCAGACCAATGTAGCCTTCCAGGAGCTCCTGTTATTAGCCAGGCTTGTCAAGAACTAATCACTAGCTTTCAAGTTTTGTAAGGCTACTGTTAAGGTTTACTTTAACCTTACCATACACAAAAAAATGTTTGTATTGCTACCCACTGATAAGAAAACTATTAGCATTCATTAAGTACAGCCATAAATCTCTCCCTCTTGGAAGAGCAATAATGCAGCCTTCCAGCTGCCATAATGAATGCAGTGTTTAATCTCTCCTTGGGAGAGCGTCCTAACTTCAGACCTCTACTGTAGTTAGACACCCTGGGAAGAGCATGGCATTCTGGGAATGGGGCTGATGACAAAGGGGTTATACTCTTGCCTGGTTTTAGGTCCAGAAAGCTTCCAAATTACAATTAAAGCAGAAGCCCTAATTTAACAAAAGAAAAGAAAAGCGATTCACTTAGAAAGGTGGAGCATTAAGTTTCATTGAGCACCCACTAAAAAGACAAACGCTATAGGAGGAACTTTTTTATTTTTATTTGTATTAGCTCATTTTCTTCTCATCCTGCTCTACCAGTGTTACAGAGGAGAAAAGAGGGACTCAGAGAGATTGATTTAGCAGCCCAAGATCATAAATAGAAAGTAGCATAAGCATAGTGGCAATTTGGATTTAGCTATTCTAACTCTAGAGCCTGCAGCATTTCATGCTTCTAGATGCTGTCTCTAACAGCAATATCTTTTTTCTTATTTTTAGAAATTAGACTTCTCTGGGTAAGAAGGAGAATATGAACTCACAGGTAGAATACGGAGGGTTGGAATCTGGTTTCTATGTAAGAGAAGATTTTTAGCACATAACGTGAAGTCTTCTCTGTCCTACTTTGCTGGTACACTCTTCCAGGGTTTCCTTTGACAAACAGCATCCTTGGGTTGCAATATTCTTAAGCACACTCCCCTGTGGGCTCTGCCTTCTACTTTCAAGTTCTTCTCTGAGTGGAAAACACTTGGTGCCCCTTGTCATGTGAGGTAGTCCTACAGCTGAGTTTCAGAGCACCAGAACCAATGGCCCAGAGACAGGAAGGATTTCTTTCTCTATGGACCAATTAGAATGGTATCACCTCATGCTGTGCTAAATTATCAACCAGAGGGAGAAGGCCTAGGCAATTGAATGGCTCCTTGTCTTACCTCTCCATAAGTTTCTTGCACAGGAATCTGAATTTCCAACATTTTATAACCTCTGGGTTTCTTGAGCAGATGTTACCATTTCCAGGGAGAAGCGAAAGAAAAGAAAACCCAACTTCTCCAAGTCTGAAGCATAACCTTCCTCTAGGCAATGTAATGTAGTGACCACCCTCATGAAGGACCCTCACAGGCACTTTCCACTCGTGGGAGTAGATGGAATGCAGGGGTTATAAGACTGGGATTGCTGAACATCAGGGAGTACTGCTTTGATTATTTCATCAGGAAAAATTGAAGGTCACCTTCAACATGAGCTTCCATGTCTAGGACAGCATAGAATACAAAAAAAATGGTGAACATTTGCCTTCTCATTAACAAGGGAAAACAAAACCAAAACAAAATAAAAATGAACGAATAGTGTGGCTTGATATTTCAGAAAGCTAAATGGAAATTAGCAAGTGATACACTTACTGATAAATTGCACTAGAAGACGGAGACTATCTCTAAGGTGAGAGGTGGTGGATGTATGGTGGCTGTGCCTTCCAAGCTGATGATTCTGGGGACTGTGAGGCAGAATCTACCAGCTCGGTTTTGTTTAGCTGGCAGTTCATGCCTGTTTGAGTTAATTCATAAACATTACACTGAAATATTGTAGAGGCAGAGATAACCCCCAACCTTTTGGGTAAACAATACCAGGTACTTAGGACTTTCCACTATCAGGTGCTTGAGACTTTCCGTTACCAGAAGATAAGGACCTTCCATTGCTAGGGGGAAGGGACTTTCCAAAGAGCCCAAAGTTCTCCTGGTTCCAGGGAGAGCCTAACCGCAAAAGGGGTGGGCTATTGGTCAATTCCCCAGTTCCTCATCTGTATACCACCCCACTGAAAGCCACCAATGAATTTAAAAGTCACCTCAGGTGACCAATAAGCTGTATACAACTCATCCTGTTGCCAAAGTCCGCTTACCAAACTGTATAAAAAGTGCTCATGTTAAGAGCTCGGGGCCGCTTCTGTACTGAAGACAGAGCAACCCCAGCATGCTGGAATAAAAACCTCTTGCTTGATTGCAACAATCTCTGTCTCCTGGTCTTTGCGAGATGAGCCTTCCCAACAAGTAAGATTCGCACTTTTGGGCCAGTCTTACATTTTGGTGTGTTGGCTGGGAAATGGCTCTCTCTAGGACCAGAGACTAGAGAACGGAGGATCACTTGAGCAGGTACGGCGGTTGCCTGTCTGTCTGCTGTGTCTGTCTTTGTGTCTTTGTTGTCTGCTGTAATCTGGTTTCGGTTTTTCTGAGGCTCTGAGATGGAGTCACCGGTCTGTGGTGGTCCATAGCGGCGGGTAGACGTACTGGTACACCATGGCCACAGGAATCCTGGAGGACCCTTCAGATTCCTCTGTTGGAGATGAACAGGCTCGGCTCCATGGGAGATCTCTAGGAAGGAGACCCCTCCCGAGTTCTCTGATAATCAGGTTGTGGCGCCCGTGGCAGGGGCATGTCAGTGTTTTGGTTTTTGTTTGTCTGGTTGCGTGTGTATTGGGACTGACGACTTTCTGGGGCAACATGGGGCAGACTGTCTCGACCCCTTTACATCTGACTCTGAAATACTGGACTGACGTGAAGGCCAGGGCTCATAATCTGTCTGTACAGGTTAAAAAGGATAAATGGGTAACACTCTGTTCTTCTGAGTGGCCAACTTTCCAACTCGGGTGGCCCGCCGAAGGCTCCTTCTCTTCGCCGCTGATCATGGTGGTAAAGAGAAGAATTTTTGGTTTCAATTCTAAAAGTCACCCAGACCAGGTCCCTAATATCATTGTCTGGGAAGATCTGGTCACAGACCCTCCTCCATGGGTCCATCCCTTTGTTCCCCTAACAGGTCCATCGGCTGTGTTTGCTCTTCAAGAGACAGAAAAGAAACCGAAGGTCCTACCTTCCACCGAATGGGACTTGCTTCTCCTAGACCCTCCTCCTCTTTATCCTCCCTCCCTCCGCCCTCAGGCAGCCGCCCGTCAACTCTGCTGGAGGACCCACAAGGAACAAGGGAGGGACCTGCGCAGGGGGATGCCTAGTAAGCGAGCAGCCCCTCTGGAGGTTGTTCCCACCCTCCCTCTGTGGGCTTATAGCCCTCCTGGTGAAGAGGGCAACCAGCCCTTACAGTACTGGCCTTTCTCCTCTTCTGATCTTTACAACTGGAAATCTCAGAATCCCCCATTCTCTGAAAACCCCCAGGGTCTCACTAACCTTGTAGAATCCCTTTTCTTTACTCATCAGCCCACCTGGGATGACTGCCAGCAGCTCCTCCAGGTCCTGTTCACCACCGAGGAGAAACAACAGATCCTCCTGGAGGCTTGAAAGAATGTTCCAGGAGATGATGGGCAACCTACCCTCCTCCCTGATGTCATAGATGCAGGATGCCCATTGACCAGACCAAACTGGGATTTCAACTCGGCCGAAGGTAGGGAGTACTTCAAGGTCTATCGCCAGGCTCTAATGGCAGGTCTCTGAGGGGCAGGAAAACGCCCCACCAATTTTACTAAGGTAAGAGAGGTAATCCAGGGGCCCAATGAGTCTCCGTCAGCATTTCTGGAGAGACTCATGGAGGAATTCTGTCAGTTTACCCCGTATGATCCTAGTAGTGAGGAGCACATGGCTACAGTGAGAGTTGCTTTTATTGACCAGTCTAGTAGAGACATCAGGAAGAAACTGCAGAGGCTTGAAGGGTTACAAGATAAGTCATTGAGGGAATTAGTGCACGTGGCTGAAAAGGTTTATCATAATAGAGAGTCAGAGGAAGAAAAAGAAGAGAGAAAGCAGAAGGAGAAGGAGGCAAAAGAAATAAAGAAAGAATGCACCAAGAAAAGGAAAAAGCCTCAGGCCCCCAAAGTCTTGGCCCTGCAGGAATACAGTGATTAGAGGGGACGGGATTTGGACCCCCTCCCCGAACCCAGGGTAACCCTTACAGTGGAGGGGAAGCCCACTCAGTTCTTGGTAGATACTGGGGCTCAGCATTCAGTGTTACTGCAAACAAATGGACCCCTCTTGAATAAAAAAATCATGGGTGCAAGGGGCTACAGGGAACAGACAGTACCCATGGACTACCCGAAGAACGGTAGACCTAGGCATTGGCGGGGTATCCCACTCGTTCATTGTCATTCCTGAGTGCCTCTACCCACTACTGGGAAGAGACCTCCTCACCAAAATGGGTGCTCAAATTCATTTTGACCCCGAGGGACCTTGGGTGTTAAATTGGCAAGGAAAGCCTCTCCAGGTATTAACTCTCAGGCTGGAAAATGAATACCAATTGTTTGAAAAACAAGGGAGAGAGACTGAACAGATGGACTGGTGGTTAGAAAACTACCCCCAGGCGTGGGCAGAAATGGCAGGGATAGGGAAGGCTAAGAACCAGCCCCCTGTCCACGTAGAGCTAAAGGCTCAGGCCAGTCCTATAGCTGTCCAACAATACTGAATGTCTCGAGAGGCACACGAAGGCATTCGACCCCACATTGCCCGTTTGCTCCAGCTGGGGATCCTACGGAAGTGCCAATCAGCCTGGAACACTCCCTTGCTACCAGTCCGAAAACCTGGGACTAATGACTACAAACCGGTCCAAGACCTCCGAGAGGTAAACAAGTGAGTAGCCAACCTCCACTCCACAGCTCCTAACCCCTATAATCTTTTAAGCTCTTTAACCCCAGATAAGACCTGGTGCTCAGTACTGGACCTCCAGGATGCATTCTTCTGCCTACCACTGGCTGTAAAAAGTCAAGGGTACTTCACTTTTGAGTGGAAAGACCCAAAGACTGGCCTAGCAGGGCAACTCACGTGTACCCGCTTGCCTCAAGGGTTCGAAAATTTGCCCACCATCTTTGATGAGGCCCTCCACCAAGATTTGGCTATGTTCCGGGCCTCTAACACCGAGGTAACTCTGTTACGATATGTAGATGATCTCCTCCTGGCAGCAGCCAATGAGGAACTGTGTCTGGAAGGGACAAAGCATCTCCTCACAGAGTTGGGAGAACTGGGCTATCGAGTCTCCGCCAAAAAGGCTCAGATCTGCAAGCAACAGGTCAGTTACCTGGGGTACCTTCTTAAAGACGGGAAAAGATGGCTGTATGAGGCCAGAAAAGAGACAGTGTTTCACATTCCACCACCTGCTAATCCAAGACAAGTCAAGGAATTTTTAGGTACTGCCGGGTTCTGCCGCCTATGGATACCTGGTTTTGCTGAGATGGCAGCCCCGTTATATCCCCTCACTAAAAACAGTCAGCCCTTCAAGTGGGGAAAAGAGGAGCAACAGGCTTTTGACAACATCAAGATGGCCTTGATGTCTGCTCCGGCCCTAGGGCTCCCCGACGTAACCAAGCCCTTCCACATGTATGTGGCAGAAAATAAGGGTTGCAAAGGGGGTCCTAACTCAAAAACTGGGCTCCTGGAAAAGGCCTGTAGCATATCTTTCTAAAAAACTAGACCCTGTAGCCTCGGGGTGGCCAGCTTTTCTAAGGATCATAGCAGCAATAGCAGTTCTGGTAAAAGATGCTGAGAAGTTGACTATGTGACAGAGTTTGGTAATCTCGGCACCTCACGCTTTAGAGAGTATTGTCCGCCATCCCCCTGACCGCTGGCTCACAAATACTCGCATGACTCACTATCAGACTCTGTTACTGAACTCAGACCGAGTTACTTTCACTCCCCTGGAGAGCTTAAATCCAGCCACTTTCCTCCCAGACCCTGACCTCGGCCCTCCTATCCATGACTGCCAACAAGTGCTTGCTGAGGCACATGGATGACGGAAAGACTTGTCAGATCAGCCTCTGATGGACGCCGAAGCCACCTGGTTCACTGACAGCAGCAGTTTCCTAGAAGAAGGAGTGCGGAAGGCAGGGGCCGCTATAGTAGATGGCCAGAACCTGATATGAGCAGAGACCTTACCTGCAGGAACGTTCACCCAGAAGGCAGAACTCATCGCCCTCACAAGACCCCTTGAACTAGGAGAGGGCAAAAGAATCAACATCTATACAGACAGCAGGTATACCTTTGCCATTGCCCATGTGAATGGTGCTATCTATCAACAGTGGAGTCTACTGACCTCTGGAAGAAAAGAAATCAAAAACAAGGCACAGATCGTAGCCCTGTTGGAGGCCCTTCACTGACTGCTAAAAGTGAGTATTATACACTGCCCAGGCCACCAAAAAGGGGATTCCCCCATCACCAGGGGAAACAACTTGGCCGATTCTGAAGCAAGGACGGCAGCCCACAGGTCCACGTCTATTCTGTTAGTTAACATCCCTGAGCTAGAAAAGCCCAAGTTTAAATACTCTGCTGAGGACATAGCCATGATCTCAAGGGACTCTAATAACCACTTTGATCAGGAAAAGGAACGTTGGCAGGCAGTGTCAGGCAAGCCCATCTTGCTACATGAACAGGCACGAGCCATGATTCAAAAAATGCACCAATGGACTCATCTGGGAGTTAATAAATTAGTCCAGACTGCCCTAAAAACAAAATATCACATCATAACGCTAAGACAATTGGCAGAACAAATAGTTAAAAATTGTGTACCGTGTCAAAAAGTAAATGTCTGTAAAACTACCATAGGACTTGGCAAGAGACTCAAGGGTGACAGGCCAGGAGTATTTGGGAAGTAGACTTTACAGAGATCAAGCCAGGTAAATATGGTTACAAGTATCTCCTAGTTTGGTAGATGCCTTCTCTGGATGAGTAGAAGCATTCCCAACAAAGCAGGAAACTGCCACGGTCATGGTCAAGAAAATCCTATAAGAAATCTTCCCATGCTTCGGGGTACCCAAGGTAATTGGGTCCGACAATAGACCTGCCTTCATTGCCAAGGTAAGCCAGGGAGTGGCCAGATACCTAGGGGTCAATTGGAAATTACATTGTATCTACAGAACCCAGAGTTCACTACAGGTAGAAAGGATGAACAGAACTCTAAAAGAGACCCTGACTAAATTAACCATGGAGACTGGCGTGGACTGGGTGGTGCTCCTTCCCTTGGCCCTGTTTAGAGCTAGGAACACCCCCTCCTGGTTCAACCTGACCCCGTTTGAAATTCTCTATGGTACCCCTGCCCCCTTGACTTTACTGGGGGACGCCTTTGAACCCACTGGCCACAGTAACAGTGACTTATATGCCAGGTTAAAAGGACTGCAAGCGGTGCAGAAGGAAGTCTGGATGCAGCTAGCAGACGTCTCTGAACCTGGGACCCCCGAAGTTTCTCACCAGTTCCAGGTCAGGGACACAGTCTATGTAAGGCAACATTGCTCCCAGACTCTGGAGCCCCGCTGGAAGGGACCTTACCTGGTGCTCCTGACAACATCAACGGACGTAAAAGTAGATGGGATCACTGCCTGCATCCACGCCTCACACGTAAAGCCTGCACCACCAGAGGACCAAGGATCAAAAGACACCACCTGGAGAGCCCAAAGTTCCAAGGAACACCCCTTGAAGCTCAAAATCGTTCGGACTGGGGGTTCAAACACCTTAAATATTGTAAGATGAAAATTTTACTTTTTCCCCTTCTGTACCTGACGGTCTTTCCCGGGAGCCTGAGAGCTTCCAGCTTACATATCCCCCAAAAGTTAACTTGGTATGTTCTAAATGGGGCAGGAGATGAAATCTGGAACCTATCCAAGGTCACCACAGGAAAATGGTGGCCTGACCTGTTTCCTGATGTGTGCAAATTAGCCATGGGAGCCCCAGCCAACTGGGATTTAGAAGGATACTTTGATGCTCACAAACCCCCTTCTGCCCCCTCCCCACCAGGGCGCTTTGGGCTCGAATGGTTGCGGGGGCTGCTCTACTAAAGATCAGAGAAGTATGCTGAGTGCCCTCACCTTCTATGTGTGCCCCGGGTTCCACCGTTACAGAGCACTAAACTATCAGTGTGGAGGCAAAGCAGATTATTTCTGTAAAGGCTGAGGCTGTGAGACCACGGGAGGCACATATTGGAATCCCTCGTCCTCCTGGGACTATATAAAGGTAACTGCTAATTATACCCACCTTTCTCCCCCTGCTGCAGGGTGGGCAGGCCGATTGGGAAGCAGCCACTCTAAGTGGAAAGATAACCCTGCCTGCACGGGATGGTGCCACCCCTCCGAGTATCCTTCACGGATGCAGCAAAAAAGGCCACTGGGTGAGAAAAAGGATTTATGTGGGGATTAAGATTTTATAAAGAGAGGTATGATGATGGGCTGTTGTTCACCATCAAGCTCAAAGTAGAAACCCAGTATACCAGCCTAGGCCCAAATAAGTACTTAGCTCCAGTGGGACCTCCAATGGTCAAACTAAAACCTACCCCAGGTACCCAACCAGAGTCCTCAGCCTCCACTAAAAGGTCAAAAGCTAAGACATCAAAGAAAATATCTAAGCCCCCAGAATCTAAACCTCAAAAACAACCTGGGTTATTCCATTTAATTTCTGAAGACTTCAAGGTCTTAAATAGTACCAACCCCAATGCTACCCACTCCTGCTGGCTTTGTTATAATGTTGCTCCCCCATATTATGAAGGAATAGCCTTCAGAAATGAAATTAATACTACAACTGATGTCTCCAACTGTCATTGGCAGCAATGACAGGTCAAACTCACTCTGTCAGCTGTTGCGGGGCAAGGAACATGTGTGGGAAAGATCCCCTCCTCACACAGCCAGCTGTGCAACCAGACTCTTAACTTGACCAAGTGGTCTAGTGGCACATATCTGTTGCCCCCTCCAGAAGGATGGTGGGCCTGCGCTACTGGGGTCACACCCTGTGTTAGCTTATAGGCCCTACACGAGACCCAGGATTTCTGTGTCTTGGTTCGGTTGTCACCTCAGCTTGTTTACCATCCCTATGAAGAACTATTATCACACTGGGATGAAGATAACGGGAACTACTGAACCAGAAGGGAGCCCCTAAGTATCACACTCTCTATCCTTTTAGGCTTAGGATTGGGAACAGCTGGGGCAGCAACAGGAGCTTCAGCTCTGGCTATTCAACATCAAAATTACCAAAGTTTACAGGCAGCCATAGATGCTGATATTAAAGAAATAGAAAATTCAATTACTAAATTACAAGAGTCCCTCATCTCTCTTTCTGAGGTGGTCCTACAATATAGAAGGGGACTAGACATCTTGTTCCTTCAGCAGGTGAGACTCTGTGCTGCACTAAGAGAAGAATGTTGTTTTTACATTGATCACTCAGGGGTAATTAAAGACTCTATGGCCAAAATTAGGGAAGGCCTAGCCAAAAGAAAAAAAGAAAGAGAACAAAATCAGGGATGGTTTGAGTCATGGTTCAACTCCTCTCCGTGGCTCACGACCCTCGTGTCTACCCTACTAGGACCACTAGTCATTTTGGTGTTGCTTCTGACCTTCGGTACCTGCATTTTAAATCGCTTGCTAGCTTTTGTTAGACAACGTGTTAGTACTGTTCAAATTATAATGTTAAGACAACAATATCAGGAATTAAACCAACAGGAATCAGTATTTCATGATTGAAATATGCACAAGAAAAAGGGGGAAATGTAGAGGTAGAGATAACCCCCAACCTTTTGGGCAAACAATACCAGGTACTTAGGACTTTCCACTATCAGGTACTTGAGACTTTCCATTACCAGAAGATAAGGACTTTCCGTTGCCAGGGGGAAGGGACTTTCCAAAGAGCCCAAAGTTCACCTGGTTCCAGGGAGGGCCTAACCGCAAAAGGGGTGGGCTAATGGTCAATTCTCCAGTTCCTCATCTGTATGCCACCCCACTGAAAGCCACCAATGAATCTAAAAGTCACCTCAGGTGACCAATAAGCTGTATACAACTCATCCTGTTGCCAAAGTCTGCCTACCAAACTGTATAAAAAGTGCTCATGTTAAGAGCTTGGGGCTGCTTCTGTCCTGAAGACGGAGCAACCCCAGCATGCTGGAATAAAAAAACCTCTTGCTTGATTGCAACGATCTCTGTCTCCTGGTCTTTGTGAGATGAGCCTTCCCAACAAGTAAGATTCGCGCTTTCGGGCCAGTCTTACAATATCAGCTTTAAACAAGCTTCACGGGTGATTGCTAGAGTTAGTTTAACACAAGCTTTACAAGTCTAGCTTGTTTGAACACACTCGCACAGACATTTTATTCTGTAAAGGCTAGAAAAGGACATGGAGAAAATTCCATTTTTAAAAAATCAGTCTTATAATTATTTCATTACCTACCGTTTTTAAGTCTCTAACTTGACTGTGAGTCTTATTTGTACTATTTCATTACTCCAGAAATGAACTAAGAGGAATATCTGTGCACTACAAAGAGAAAATATGTGTGTGAGAGACAGGGAGAGGTGTGAATAAAAATCTCTCTTCAAATGAATTAAAAATAAAACCTCTGTGATCATATCATACTTAATAAACTGTGGAAATGGTATGTTAGTCTCAGTAGGAGTTCAACCATTTGCATGTGTTTTCAGTTCCTTTAAGGCACTGCAAGAAAATAAATAAGTAAAAGAAGGTTATTAGTTTCCTCTCTTGGAGTAAGCTGGAGGGATTCCACAGCTTAGCATGAGAGAACCCTGAAAGGTCAGTGATTGGAGAGGGGTCAGACACAGGCTCCAGATTCCTGTTTCTTTTCAGTTCTGACACCTGGTTTAGGGAGAGTCTCCCTACTCTGTGACTTGTATTCTTGATACTTTATTGAAATGAAACATATAGTAGGAAAAACATATAGTAGGTGCTAAATTTCCTCCTGTGTCTCAAGATACTGTGAGCGTTCTTCACTTTTGGAAGTGGCTGGTTATCAAAAAACCTGTACAAATATTTTTTCCCCATTAATTTCTATTATAGAAGTAGAGATTTTTGTTGAGGTTTTTCAGGGGCAGGAAGAACACAGAAGTGATGGTGTTCAGCAGAGCAAGGTATTTTCCAATAGACTAATCTACCTAATACTAGAAGTAGTACAGATTTTGGTAGGCAGCCCAGTAGAATGCTGGGATTGCTCCTAATAGAATTTGGCTACCGATTAATATTCATCACGTAGCAGCCATCGTCCAACACTGATGTGCCTGAACCCCCAAATGCCTCCAATTTAGTGTTTTAACTTCTTGTTTTAATAATCCAATCAGTTAAAAATACTGAATACAATTTTATTTGAGCATATGCACACAGAACAAGGGAAGTCTGTGTAGTAAAACATCATTGATTTGATTTGGTTTATTGCAAATACTGCCTAAAGTTCTCCATGTGTTATTCCCAAATGTTATCATATCTGGCAGTTCAGGTTCCATTTCAATTGAGTGTTTTACTTCTGTTTATGAATCATATTTTCCTGCTTACTTTGATGCCTAATAATATCAACTGGATGCCAGACATTTTAAATTTTGCCTTGTTAGATGCTGGATGCTGGATATTTTTGTATTCTTATACATATCCTTGAGATTTGCTCTGGGATGCAGTTAAACTACTTGGAAACAGTTTAATATTTAATTCTTTTTTTTTTCTTCTCTTTTCTTTTTTATTTGTTAGGCAGGATCAGAGAAGGCTAATCATTTCCCACTACTGAGGCAAGACCTTTCTGTGTATTCTACACAATGTCACACCAATTATTAGATATTTCACTCTGGTTAATGTGGACGGCACTATTTTCAGCCCAGTGTGATCTTGACAGACTGTTTCTCTCATGCTTTCAGGTGATTGGTTCACTAGCCTCTGGTAATTTCCTTATGTTCATACACTGATCAGAACTCAGCTGAATTTGGGGGGAGGGATCCTTGGACGATCTCTGGAGTTCATGCTCTGTGCACACTTCCAGTTCCATCTCTTTGGCTCAAGAACACTGTCGTGTTCTGCTTGAGTTCATCTTGAGTGTCCTGTGGACTGCAGGGCAAACTGTAATGACAAATTTGTTCTCATCTTCCAAGGATCACCATGCTTTGCTGCCTGATTTGCAATATCTTGAGAAGTGTTTCATACATTTTTATTCAGTTTTTTAGTTGTTTCAGTTGAGACTATAAATCCAATTCCTGATACTTAATCTTGTCTAAAAGAAGTCTATTTCTGTGGAGTTTACTTTGTCATATTTTGCTTAAATAGACATGTAACATAGTTATAAATATGTGTATAAATTATTACTGTATAAATCAATGACTTTTTTTTTACTTGAATATACTATGTAACCCAGAACCCAGGTCAGTGTAATATTATAGTGTAAGCATTCAAGAATAATCCATTGTGATCACTGACAGTGACAACCTTACATGAAAGTAGTTACTATTTTGATTCTCACTACATAAATTAATTTTGTTTGTTTCTTTTAAAAAAAAGTTTTATTGTAACATAATTCCCATACCATACAATTTAAAGTATGCAATTCAATGTATTTTAGTATATTCACAGGTATACGGAACCATCACCACAGTCAATTTTCAAACACTTTTATTAGCTCAGAAGAAACTCTGTATTCTTTATCTACCATGCTTTCTTCCCCAGTTCTCCCCAGACCTAAGCAAGCACTAATCCATTTTCTGTCAGAATAGATGTACCTACTCTGAACATTTCATGTAAATGGAACCATATGTACCTATTCTGAATGTACCTATTCTGAACATTTTGTGTAAATGGAACCATATGATTCCTGGTATTTTGTGATGGGCATGTTTCACTCAGCATGATGTTTTTAAGGTTCATCCATATAGTGGCATATATCCATATTTCTTTTCTTTTCATGGCTAAAAAATATTCCATTGTATGGATATATCCCTTTTGTTTAACATTAATCAGTTAATGTACCATTGGGTTGCTTCCACACTTTGGCTATTATGAACAATGCTGCTCTAAACATTTTTGTACAAGTTATTGTGTTGGCATATGTTTTCATTTCCCTTGGGCATACACTAACCAGTGAAGTTGCTGGGTCATATGGTAACGGTGTTTAGTCATAGGAGGAACTGCTAGACTTTTTGTTGCAAAGTGTTTGCACTTCAGCAGTGTATGAGGATTTCAAGTTCTGCACAGCCTTTCCAACACCTGTTACTTTTTTTCCCTCTAGCCAGTCTAGTGGGTGTGAAATGTATTTCATTGTGGTTTTGATTTCTATTTCCTTGATGACTAAAAATGTCATGCATCTCTCCCCTTGCTTATTGGACATTTGCATATCCTCCTTGAAGAAATGTTTATTCAGATTCATTGCCCATTTTTTAATTGGGTTATCTGTATTTTTATTATTGAGATGTAAAATTTATTTATATATTCTAGATGCAAGTTCCTTAACATATAATTTGCAAATATTTCTCCCATTCTGTGGGTTGTCTTCACTTTCTCGATACTGTTTTTTGAAGGAATTTATTTTTAATTTTCATGCAAATTTATCTATTTTTTTCTTTTATTGCTCATACTTTGGTGTCATATTTAAGAATCAATTGCCAAATCCAAGGTCATGAAGGTATACCCCCTTGTCTTCTTTAAAGAGCTTTGTAGTTTAAGTTCTTACATTTATGTCTTTGACCCATTGTGAGTTAAATTTTGTATATGGTGTAAGGAAAGAATAAAGTTCTTTTATTTTCATGTGGCTATTCAACACCATTTGTCGACAGGCTGTACTTTCCCCATTCAATGGCCTTGGTACCCTTGTTGAAAATCAGATGAGCATAGACACATTGTTTTATTTCTGAACTCTCACTTCTATTCCATTTATCTCTATGACTATCTTTATGTCACTAAGTCTTGCTTCCCATTGCCTTATATAAGTTTTGAAATTAGGAAATGTGAATCCTCCTGCTTTATATTAAAGACTCTTTTGGGCATTCTGAGACTTTTGTAATTCCATGAGGATTTTAGAATCAGCTAGTCAATTTCCATAAAGCAGTCTGTTGGGATTCTGATAGCGATTTTGTTGAATCTGTAGACCAAAATGAGAACTATTGCCTTCTCCACAATGATCCATGAACACGGGATATTTTTATCATTTACTTAGATCTTTAATTTCTTTCAACAATGTTTTGTAGTTTTCAGAGTACAAGTTTTACAGTTCTTTTATTTAATTTATTCCTAAATATTTGATTCATTTTGATGTGATTGGAATTTTTTGATTTTATTTCAAATTATTTAGTGCTAGTGGAGAGTAATGTAATTAATTTTTGTGTATTACTCACATATTCTGCTACCTTTCTGAACTCATTTATCAGTTTTAATAGTTATTTAATGTATTTTTTTGGATTTTATATATGCAAGATTATGTCATCTGAGCATAAAGGTAATTTTACATCTTTTTTTCCAATCTGAATGCCTTTATTTATCTGTCTTTCATAATTCCTCTGGCTAGAATCTCCAGTACAATGGTGAATAGAACTGCTGAGAGCAGATATCCTTGTTTTCTTTCTGATATTAGGAAGAACACATCCAGTCTTTTACCATATAATTTTGTCTGTGAAGTTTCATTTATTTGTTTTGTTTCTGTAGTTGTCTTTTCCCAAGGTGAAGAACTTACTTTCTACTCCTAATTTGTTGAGTGTTTTTAATCATTAAAAGATATTGGATATTACCAAATGCTTTCTTGTGTGTCTATTGAGTGATCACATATTTTTGTTTGTTTTTATGCTACTAATGCGGTGTACTGCAGTAATTAATTTTTAGATGCTAAAGCAACCATGTATAGCTAGGATAAATTCCATTTACTCATGGTCTGTAATTTTTTATACCTGTTGCTAGAGTTGGCTTAATGTTATTTTGTTAAAAATTTTTACACACTCAGTTTTAAGAGATTTTGTTTTTCTTATCATGTCTTTATCTGATTTTGGTATCAGGGTAATAGAATGAGTAGGGGAGTGTTTTCTACTACTTTTTGAAAGATGTGTGAAGAATTGGTATTAATTTTTTTCCAAATTTTGGTAGAATTCAACGGTAAAGCCATCTGCTTTTAGGCTTTTCTTTCTGGTAGCTTTTTATTTATTCAATCTCTTTACTAGTTATAGGTCTATTCAGATAATCTATTTATTTTTTAATTAGTTCTGGTAGTTTTGGCATTTTTTTAAGGAATTTGCCCTTTTCATCTAATTTGTCTAATTTATTGACATACAATTATCCATAGTATTTCTTTATTATTATTTTTATTTTTCAATGATTGGTAGTAGTGTTCCCTCTTTTAGTTCTGGTTCTAGTAATTTTAGTCTTTATTTTTCTCAGTCAGTCTAGCTGAAGATTTGTCAATTTTATTGATCTTTTCAAAGAACGAATGTTTGGTTGAATTGATTTATCTTATTATTTTCCTACTCTTTATTTCACGTATTCTTTCTCTAATCTTTATTATTTACTTCCTTCTTTTTTTGTTTTATTGAATCATAATTGATTATAAATATTTTGGGGGTTAAACGTTGATGTATGTTGATCAAGATCAATATTATTAGCATATATATTGTTACAAATTGTACTTATTCTTTATGCCCCTTATCCAATCTCTCCCTATCCCCCTCTCCGTCCCCCCACCACCTCTGATAACCCTAGATTTCCTCTCTCCTTCTGAAAGAGTAACAGTTACTCTGTTGATTTGTTGCCTAGATGATCTGTCCAGTGCTGAGAGATGTGTGTTCAGGCCCCCCACTATTATGGTAGAATAGATGCTTTTTCTATCACTCTGGAATAGGCTTTGTGGAGAGAGACATCGTCTTCTTTTCTTTGTTCTCTGCTGGTGACTCTCCTTGTGTCAATGCACTCGAGTGGCTGGCAGACCATCCGCATGGTGGTTGTGGCATCTAGATGCTTTCACAGCAGCCATGGCTATTGTGGTGGCTGTGCTCACTTGGAAGTGGTGTTTTTGGCATGCTCCTTACCTGGTTGCAGGAGGAGGACTCAGTTCCCAGCTCCATACCTCAGGTGCGTAATAACTCTGGGTGGGCCCTGTGGAAGCAGTGGTGGGCCTGGTTGCAGGAGGAGAGGTCAGTCCCCAGTTCCATCTGTTCTTACATTCTAAGATGTTGTTGGGAAACAGTTTGGTGGGAGGGGGAGGGGAGGAAGGAGAAGGAGGTATGGTTGAGGCCCATGGCACCCCCCTCATTCCTTTAGGGGAGACCAGGGGCTTCCAGTGGTGGCCTGGTCATTGCTGGGCTGAATCCAGATGTCAGGGGGGTGTGGCCAAAGCCCTTGGCCTCCCATGGCCCCAGCTTAGGAGCCCAGGGTGTTTCCTGCAGTGGCTCAGTGGTGGTCGCTGGGGGTGTTCAGATGTCAGGGGGGTATGACCGAGGCCTGAGGCCCCCCACTGCCTAGCTTGGGAGTCTGGGGCACTTTCTACAGTGGCTCAGTAATCATTGCTGGGCTGCTTGCAGGTGTTGGGGGGTATGGCTGAGGTCCCCAGCCCTCCCCTTTCCTGGCTTGGGGGCTTGGGGGCTTCCAGTCCTTCTAGATTTTATAGGTGTTCTTTGGTGAAGTGAGATCTTTACTAGTTAATATCAAACTATCCCTGGTCTGTGGGTATTTTGTGCTTTTTTTTTTTTTCAGTTCTGTGTTGGATTATTCACTGTTCCTACCACTTAAACTCTGCAATGGAACTAATTTGTTGTCCTTTGCTTACTTCTAAAATAGGGGAACTTCCTGTGGGGACCAGCATTTAAGCCCTGTGGTTGAGCTAAATTGCTCCTTTGCTGCTGATTCCCTAGGGAAGGCTTTTTGTGCAGCTCAAGTTTTAATAGTTGACTTTGTAACTACTACTGAGTCTCATGAGATCCTGCACAGCTGGGTTGTGTGGAAACTCTAGTCTGGACCTGAGTCCTTTCAATAAACTGCTCCCTCTGCAGTTCTATATTCCTGCCCAGTCTCCACTGAGTGGTCCCGTGCTGACTGGAGGGCAGATCAGCTGTCCTTGCTGTGCCCCAGTGGGCCCATCTCCTCCACTGCCTGCACTACAAACCCTTCCCGTAGGACAGGCCATGCACTGGTCCCTTGTGATGATTTACTGGCCTCTGAGTGGCTCAGTTTTTCAGTTGTCTGTTGCTCCTCATTGCTATGTGGGTCCACAGGAATACTGGACCACAAGACCACCATTAGTGGTCTTGCTGGCCTGGCGGCCACGAAGTCCCTCTTCTCCTTTGCAGCCTCCAAGCAACTTCATCAGAAGGGCACAGCAGTGGCTTTTGCCAGCTATTGCTCCATGTACTAACCAGCTCTAGCCTTAAAGCAGCCAAGATTTGAAATGATAGGAGCAGTCCTCTCTTTCTCTCATCATGGCTTCCCTGCCTTCATGAACTCTGTAGGTCTCTCCTCCTCTTCCCCTGAGCTCTAGAGGCCCTAGCTTGGCTCTTGCTGCTTTTTAATAGTTGCAAATTCATTGATTTGTGGGAGAAAGTGATGCTGTGGACCATTTATTGTGCCATCTTGACCAGCTGCCTTTATTTACTTCCTTCTGTTTGCTTTAAGCTTAGCTTTTTCTTCCTTTTCCATTATCTTACAGTGGAAGGTAAGGTTATTAATTTGATTTCTTCTTTCTTAATTTAGTCACTTAAAATATAAATTTTAGTGTAAATATTGGTAACCTGTGTCTTCATCTTTATTCATTTCAAAGTATAAAGTCTTTTCTAATTTCCTCTTTGACCATTGGTTGTTTACTTGTAGTAGTGCTTTTGTTTAATTTCTGCATATTTTTTAGTTTCCCAAATTTCTTTGTTATTGATTTCTAATTTCATTCTATTATGGTTGCAGAACATAGTTTCTATTATTTTTCTACTACTAATTTTATTGAGGTTATTTTCATGGCCTAGTATATATCCTGGAAAATGTTCCATACGTACTTGAGAAAGAATGTATATTCTGCTGTTGGAGGCAGAGTCTGTTAGGTTTGGTTGGTTTATAGTGTTGTTCAAACGTTTTATTTCCTTGTTGATCTTCTACCTATTTGTTCTATTCATTATTGAAAGTGGGATACTAAACTCTCCAACTATTATTGTAGAACAGTCTATTTCTCCCTTCAGTCTATTACTATTTGCTGCACGTATTTTGGTTCTCTCTTATTAGGTGCATATATACTTATAATTGCTATGATGGGTTATCTCTTTTATCATTATTGAATAATCCCATCTATTTCTGGCAACATTTTTGCTTTAAAATCTATTTTGTCTGAGATTAGTATAGCCACTCTGGTATTCTTGTGGTTGATTTTTGCATGATGCATCTTTTCCCATCCTTTTACTTTAAATCTTTATCTCTTAATCTATGTGTCACCTGTAAACATCAAACAGTTAGATCTTGTTTTCTTAATCAAGACTGAAAATCTTTGCCTTTTAATTGGATTGTTTTGCCTATTTATATTTAATACTATTATTGAAATAGTTGAATTTATATCTATTTTACTTTTTGTTTCCAAAGTTTTTTTCTTTCAGCACTTTTAATATGCTATGCCACTGCCTTCTGGTTGCTGTTGTTTCTGTTGAGAAATCAGCTCTTAATTTTATTGGGGATCTCTTTTAAGGGTAGAGTTGTCTTTCTTTTGCTGCTTTCAAGATTTCTTCCCTGTCTTTGTCTTTCAGCATTTTACTATGATATGTCTGTGTGTGGATCTCTTTGCATTTATCCTATTTGGAGTCTGTTAAGCTTCCTGAATGTGTGTGTTATTGTTCTTCAATAAATTTGGAAATTTTTGTACATTATGTCTTCAGATTTTTTACTGCATTTTTTCTCTCTCATTTCCTTTTGGTACCTGATAGGGATCATGTCTCCCAAGTTTTATGTATTAATAGCTTGATCCCCACTGTAACTGTTATGCGTGTGGGAAATCGTATTATGGTATTTGCAAGGTGGAGCCTCAGAGAGCTGATTAGATTGTGGGACCATGCCATAGTGAATGGATTAATAATGGTGGGCAGGGGTGTGGTTCTGAGAGCTTTAAAAGGAGAGCACACAAAAGGTTAGACTCTCTCTGCTCTGCCCTTTTCTGTGATGTGAGGCCCTTGGGTCACTGTTGCCAACACCATGGCCTTCACCAAATGTGAAGTTTGGACTTCCCTGGACTTTGGACTTCCCTGCCTCTGAAACTGTAAGCAATAAATTTTGTTTTCTTGATAAATTACCCAGTTCCATGTGTTTTGTTATAAGCAACAGAAATGGACTAATACAGAAAACTGGTACCAGACAGTTGGGGTGTTGCTTGTACATAAAAATGTAGTAGCAGCTTTGGAACTGGGTAAAGGGCGAAGGCTGGAAGAATTTTAAGGAAGAGGCTATAAACAATTTTAAGGAGCAGACTATAAAAAGCCTAGCTGCTGGTGGAAGTTTAGAAAGCAAGAAAATCAGGGAAAGTTTGGAACTGGTTAAATGGTTGTGAGCAGATGCTGATAGAAATATGGACAGTAAAGGCCATTCTGAGAAGATTTCAGATGTAAATGAGAAGGAGCTTTCTGGAAACAGGCAAAGATCACCATTGCTATGAACAAGCAAGGAACTTGGCTGCATTCTGCATAGGTTCAAAAGCTTTATGGAATGTGGAACTTCAACATGCTGACCCAGGGTATTTGGCAGAAGACATTTCTAAGCAGCAAATCATTAAGGAAGCTGTTTGTCTACTTATAACAGCCTATGCTGAGTTGTGGTGGCAAAGGAATGACATAAAGCCCAAATTTAAAAGGGAAGCAGAGAATACAGATTTGAAAAATTTGCTGCCTGGCCATGTAGTACAGAAGCAGAGAGCATTTTCAGAAGAAAAATGCAGTGATGCTGAGAAGAATAGTACAAAAGAAATGGATTATCAAGAGAAGTGAGGAAAGCCTCTGAAGGCTCTGAAGCTTCTGGGGCCAGCCCTTCCATTACAGTCCCAGAGGCCAAGGGAGACAGAATGGTCTCAGGGAACAGGCCTGAGGCGCCCTCCATGGGCTCATTGTACAGGGCCACCTAGGGAAGTTGCTTCCAGCACTAGCACTCTGGCTGCATTGGTTGCTCCAGCCATGGCTAATTTGGCCTCAGCTGTGCCTGGACACACAGCTTTGGAAATACAAGTCAGAATCCTTGGCAGCATCCACATGGTGTTAGGTCTGCAGGCTCCCAGAATGCTAGAGCTATGAAGGCTTGGAAGCCTCTGCCCCAATTTCAAAGGATATCTGGAAAAGCCTGGAGACCCAGGAAGAGACCTGCTGCAGCGGGGGATTCACCACAGACAGCCTTCACTAGAGCAATGCCGAACAGAAACGTGGGGTCAGAGATGCAGCAGAAAAACCACAACAGTGCCATGCCTAGTGGAGCCGTGGGAGCAAGACTGCCATGTACATCCCAGAATTGTGGACCTAACAGTATGCAATGCCAGCCTGTAAGAGCTAAAGCATCACCAAAGACCAGGAAAGCCATAGAATCAGAGCTTCCCAGCGACTGTGGGACCCGATTCCCATACTAGTGTGCAGAAGGTATCAAACATGGAGTCAAGGTACATGATTTGCCAGCTTTGAGATTTAATGCCTGTCCTGCTGGGTTTGGGACTTGCTTAGAACTTGTTACCCCTTTCTTTTGGCCTATTTCTCTCTTTTTGAATGGAAATATGTACCCTTTGCTTGTTCTGCCATTGTATCTTGGGGGTAAATAACTTGTTCTGATTTCATAGATGGGATTTTGAGACTTTTAGGTTGAAACAAGTTAAGGCTTTGGGGATGGAATGAATGTATTTACCTGTGAGAAGGAGACAAACTTTGGGGGCAAGTTTGGACTTTTAGGTTGAAACAAGTTAAGGCTTTGGGGATGGAATGAATGTATTTACCTGTGAGAAGGAGACAAACTTTGGGGGCAGGAGCAGAATAATATGGATTGTGTCACTCAAGTTTTATGTATTGGTAGCTTGATTGACCCCCAATGTGACTATTAAGAGTGTGGGAAATCCTATTATGTTATTGCAAGGTGAGGCCCTGAAGAAGTGATTAGATTGTAGGACCATGCCATAGTGAATGGATTAATAATGGTGGTCAGAGGTGTGGTTCTGAGGGCTTTATTTAAAAGGGGAGCACATGAGAGGTTAATCTGTCTCTGCTTCAGCATTTTCTGCAATGTGAGACTGTTGGGTCACTGTCACCACCAAGGCCTTCATCAAATGTGTTCCCTGGACTTTGGACTTCCCAGCCTCTGAAACTGTAAGCAATAAATTTTGTTTTCTTTATAAATTACCCAGTTCCATGTGTTTCATCATAAGCAATGGAAACAAATACAGTAACGCCATTACATGTATACTGGTATCCTTAAAAGTGTCTTACATTTCTGTGAGGCTCTGTTAATTTTTCTCTGTACTCTTTTTTGTTCTTTAAATTGTGTAATCTCATTCACAGTTCAAGTTTGCTAAATTTTTCTTCTGACAGTTCAAATTTTTAGTTGAATCCCTCTAAGGAAACTTTTATTTCACTTATTGTACTTTTAATCTCCATAACTTTTATTTAGCTTTTAAAAATAATTTCTACCTTTTTACTGATATTTTCTATTTGATACAATAATTGTCTGTGTGGTTTTGTCTGAATATTTTCTACTTAGCTATTTTTCACTTTGTCAGACTTCTCTTTTATTTATCTAATGTACTGTAAGTCCATCTATTGCGGTCTTATTTTAGTCCTTGTATTTTTATTTCTAAGTTTTTTATTTTACTTTGTTATTTACAGATTACAGTTCTTGGGGGGATGTTCTATATCTTTTCATTGATTTTTTTGAATATTTTAAAGGCAGTTATTTTAAAGTCTGTGACAAATAACTTCTTCATTTGGGAATGCTTGTGTTCTCTTTAAATTGTTTTTCCCCCTTTCTATTAGTTTTTAGTCACTTGTTCCTATATCCTGGTATTCCTGATAATTTTTATTTGAATGCTGAACATTATGGGAATTTGTGTAGTCTTTGAATGATGTTTCTTCCTTCAAAGAGGATTTAATTTTCTTCTGACTAGATGTTTGAGAGAGAGCGTATCACATTTATTTACTAGAAGACCGAGATGATCAAATGCTAAATTTTAGGGTGGATTTATTTCTAGCTTTCTTTTAATTTTAAGGCATAACTCTTCATATTTCTAAAATAAAAGCTAGGAATATCTGCCTATTTCTATGAAATGAACCAGAATTACTCTTTTTTACTTCTCTGCTTTATTACAGTGCCAAAAGTTCTTCTTAGTGTTTCATTTTCTTGGCAACCAATTTCTTTTTATATTCTCTTGCCTTTAAGTAGCATAGGATACAGAAAATATTTGAGAACAAAATTGTCACACAGAACGTTGGTCTCACGTCTTTGTAGTGTCTTCTTCTCCATGTTCTGGTCCTCACTAGTCCTGGTAACTTGTTAGCTACAATCCCTTAATAGTTTGTTTTCTCTGTCCCATGATATTTCCAAAAGGCCTTGTCTTCTATGTTGCTTGCTTGAATGGAAGCATTAGTGGACTTTTTTCTCAAGTCAATATGTTCCCCACTCCAGGGTCATCTTAACCCAGCATTTATAAAGTTATTCTTAGAAGTAGAATACAAACTCTCCTACCATATCTAAAAGCAGAAATTTCCAATATTTTCTTTTAATGTCATTTGCCCTTCTCAGCTTTCCTGAAAGACACCATGTATTGCCTATTTTTTTTTTGCTGATTAGTACGATGAGTTAGACCTAGATCATGAATCTCTGAATTTTTATTCAGCTGCCTACTATTTTGAAACCTAGAATATGATACATTCAGAAACGAGCTATTTACAAACAATTACAAGAAAACACTGGCATCCCTAAGATTAAAAGTGTATCTAAGCAGTTTTGTCTGACTCTTTTTTTCCCTATTCCTCCTTCTGGTTATCCCGTGGCCTTCTCAGCAGAAAGAGATACATCCAAGATAGGGAAACGTTTGCTTTAAAAAATTTTCTGTGTGGAACTTATAAAGAAAAACTATCCAGGGAGGTAAGGGTTCTAATAAAGAGAAAACAATTTATTTTAGAATTTTAAACCCAGTATATATTTTTCATCTTATGTAAGGCCTTCTCCAACCAATTAAACACAATAGTGCCTTAAATCATGCCCCTGTCAAAATTCATCTTCCCTTTCCTCCTACTCACTTTAAAAAATTCTTTCTATTATGACTGAACAGTATTTAGTCCAAGTACATGTGGCTGTCTAAATACAACATAACGTAACAGGATGACATTCCTGCTCTTTGGTAGCATGTGGTTGAAAGCAAGGTGGGATTGTGGATCAGGACACATCTCCATGCATGTGAAATGGAAAAACAGAGAGAAGGTGCAATAGCAGCATCTAAGTCTGTGAATAACAAATAGTTTATTGTAGTGGTGATAGATTCAGAGTCTTATTTTATGCTGAGAAATTGAGCAGAGCCTAGACAAGGAAGTAAATGTTGTCATTGGGAAAGACTTCCTACTGCCCACGACACAGGCATGAATCATTCTTGAAATATTTTTTTGACTCAAATGGTGTCTTTTCCAGTATTCAGTTTCCTCTCCTCCCAATCCATCTGCAGACCTCTCTGCTCATCCTCACTTTAAAGCACACACTCAGGTCCTCTCCCAGTTGTATAATTATGTTATTAAATACAAAGAACCGTTTAATATTACATCTGGGAGAAAGCTTATATATCATATCGTATAGGAATGAAAACTGGGTTTTATCTCACACACCAGCTCCAATCAATCAAAAGAGATGACTTGGAATGCTGAGTTGAGAAGGTTGTAATCCTATGTTTAAACTCAGTAGAAAAGACTGGAAAGTGATTTCCAACAAGGATGTAGACTAGAAGATTAGTGTGTTCACCATGTGTTTCCTATGCCAGATTTAACTGCACCCTTTTATTTTTCAAATGAGTAAAATGGAGCACAGAGGGTCAAATTACTTCCTTAAGTCATGTTGTTATTATTGGTAATATTAAAACACAAATCCATGTCCTTTTCTCAGTTTCTCAGTGCAATCAATGCTTGTTCTCCTATTGCTTATCATCTTTTAAAATACTAAAATAAACATAAAATAAAATACTAGAAAAATAAAATAAATAAAATACTAAACTAAAAAAAATACTAGAAAAAATAAAATACTAGAGTATTTTAATATATTAGAGTAAGATATTGGAATGCACTTATTGTAAAATCCAGTCTATCCTGATATGGGCAAACTCCTGTTGCTTAGAACCAAATGCCAGAGTTTAAAGCCTAGATGTGACACTTTTTTGCCCAACAGTACTTTAATTTCTTTATCCGCAAATCGAGTCTATCATGTGAGTAAAATTCAAAGCACTTGGACGAGAACTCGATGTAGTAACTATTCGGTAGATGTCTAGGCATAATTATTAAGTTATGATAGTATACTTATTCAAGGTGATCCTTTTCAAAACAAAATTAATTGCGACATCATCTGTTCTTCCTCTGTTGAAGTCCTTTAATATGTGAGACTTCACACAAAAAATAAACCCATTAGATTCACTAAGATTATAGCAGAAAATGGTAACAATCACAGCACGCAAGCAAAGAAGTGTCCAAATTGGGCTAATATTTGTTTTTACTCAGATGCTTTACCTGTTCTGAGTACATGCCATTTTTTGGAGCCCCATATATTTTACTTTCAAAGAATAGAGTTCTCATTAACTAGAAAGCTTTAGCTCTATTTCTCTTTCATTACTTGTTCTTATAAGTTCGGGAATATTCTGCCCTGTATTATTAGTGAGAAGGAAAAAAAAAACATTATGTATCAGAATCAAGGAGCCCATTTATAAGATACCCAAAGCTGCAGACCAGTAGTGTTGCTTATTATTTTCATTTTTAAATATTATTAGTATAAGATTCCCTCCTTCACTGCCAGAATTTTTTAAGCTTCTGACAGATTCTGCAAGTCACTGGCCAATCTCAAGGGCATGCACACCCTTGTAATGTGTTGACATGAAACCTCTATGAATAGCCCCATCTTATACTGAGACTAACATGTGTGCTGTAGGGAGTACACGTGCTGTAGAGACCTGGAGTGGCAGATCTGAGGAAACACAAAAGACCACCTGGAGAGAGCTTTGTTTCACTAATGTCTCAGTGCCAAGGACTCTGAGCACCTTAGTGACCACCCTAGTTGGAATTCTGCCTGTGTACCTCATGAAGATGAAATCCCACCTGGGGATAGGCTAACTGCAGGTGTTTCCCAGGCTTTGAGGCCAGAGGAATTCCAGACAATCAACATAAGATGACATCGCCACAGTGTGGCAACTGATGTGAAATTTGTAAATAAAAGTTAACTTTGTCATTGCTAATAATATAATGTTATAACATCATCACACGCATATTTAACTTCTTTGGTATTGTTTTGAATTAAATTTCATCAAGGCTTATTGAATTACAGTCATAGCATAAATCTTCCTTCTGATTAGTGGATACTTTACTGATATTGCATGTTTAACAATCATGTGAATTTACAGGGATGACTTATTAGAGTAAAATTTCTAAATGATGCTTTTGTAAGGTCGTTTAAGAGTTGTGGAGAAAGTTGGTCCATTTCCCTGTTAGCAAGCGTCCTCATTAGCTGCTCTTAAAAGTCTATCAATAATGTAATATCTGTATTAATTAGAGGTCAATGATTGTCAAAATTGTGTGCTCCAAGAGCTATATGAAGTAATTTATTTTTTACAGCTCTCAAGAAGACAACCATGGATTTGTTTGAGAAAAATGAACTTAAGAAAACAAGATCTTATACTTTGAAAATGTCTTTTGATAGAAAATAATTACTGTAAGATAGTTTTGTATAGTAAAAGTAAAGTCTAAGAATTTTGTAAATAATAAATTTTGTAAGATTATCATTGAAATGAAACTCAAAATAAAACAAAACTTGAGTCCCTGAGTGCATGTCCATGAACCTTAGGTTGAAAAAATCTTGTAACAGTGCTTTAGGATTTACCAAGGATATTTGCATATCTATTGTCTCATTTGATTACTGTAACAATCAAGTGTAATGTGTAATATTATCTTCCCAGAACCACCTGCACGATAATTGGTAGTGTTGGCATTTTACTTTGGTCTTACAACTTTAAGTATCACTAATAACATACTGCCTTTCAAAGAATAAGTGCTATTTTTTTAGTGCTTAAGAACTGATACATTTCTGTTATGTAACCCACCATATGTGAACTTCATAACAACCACCAGGGTTAAAAGCTAGAGATTATTGTGAACAACATAAGGGTAAGAGCCATTTCATCTTTATTGCTTTCCTGGGCCCAGTCCCTATTTCATTAGGAAGAATCCATTTTCCACTGCCATTCAAATAAGCTATTTGATTATTTTTCTTTTATTTTTTAAAAAAAATTGTAACATATTGATTGTCTCTGTCTGTGGGTTACAGTGTTATATTTCAATACATGTATACAATGTGTGGTGGTCAAATCAGGGTAGTTAGCATATTCATCTCCACAAAACATTATCATTTCTTTGTGGTGAGGACATTTACGCTCTTCTCTTCTAGCCATTTGAGAACACACAATAAATTATTATTAATTATGGATGCTTAGCACTACTGTGC
Organism: Cynocephalus volans; assembly: GCF_027409185.1. NCBI lineage: Eukaryota > Metazoa > Chordata > Mammalia > Dermoptera > Cynocephalidae > Cynocephalus > Cynocephalus volans. Next base: position 24,657,202 of record NC_084463.1, read on the forward strand.
ACCTCGAGAACTTATTTTTCCTATCTAGCTGTAATTTTGTGTCCATTGACCAACCTCTCCTTGTTCCCTCTTCTCTCTCCCCTTCCCACCCTCTAGTAGCTACAATTCTACTCTCTACTTCTAAAAGTTCAACTTCTCTTTTTTGTTTTTTCCAATCCCACATATGAGTGAGAATGAGGTATTTATCTTTCTACACCCGACATTTCACTTAACATAATGTCTTCCAGGCTCATCCATGCTGCCAGAAATGAGAGGGTTTCATTTTTTTCATAGCTGAGTAGTAGTTCATTGTGTATATATACCACATTTTCTTTACCCACTCATCTGTCGATGGGCATCTTGGTTGATTCCACATCTTGGCTATTTTTAATAGTGCTGCAATAAACATCAGAGTGCAGATATCTCTTCAGTATGCTAATTTCCTCTCCTTTGGATAAATACTCATTAGTAGAATAGCTGGATTGTAAGGTAGATTTATTTTTAGTTTTTTGAGGAACCTCCACACTGTTTTCCATAATGGCTATACTAATAGATTTTCTCACAAACAGTGTATAAGAATTTCCTTTTCTCCACATCCTTGCCAGCATGTGTTACTTTTTGTCTTTTTGATAATAGACAGTTTAACTGGGGTGGGATGATATCTCATTGCGGTTTTGATTTGCATTTCCCTGATGATTAGTGATGCTAAGCATTTTTTCACGTGAATGTCTTCTTTTGAGAAATGTCTATTCAAGGCCATTTGCCCATTTTTTGATTGGATTATTTGATTTGCTTGTTTGATTAGTTTTTTGTTCGTTTGGTTGTTTTGTTTTTTGCTGTCGAGTTGTATGGGTCCCTTGTATTTCTGGATATTAATCCCTTGTCAGATGAATGGTTTGCAAATATTTTCTCCCATTCTGCTGGTTAGTTCTTCACTGTTGATTGTTTCCTTTGCTGTGTAAAAGCTCCTTAGTTTAATGTAATCCCATTTGTGTTAGTCTATTTCTGTTACTTATAACAGAATCCATGAAACTGGATGATTTATGAAGAAATGAAATTTCTTTCTTATAGTTTTGGTGGCTCAGAAGTCCAAAGTCCAGGGAGCACATATGGTGGGTATCTTCTTGGTGGGAACTCTCTACCAGGTGCCATGGTGACCAGGGTATCACCTGGTGAGAATGGACTGAGAGAAAGAGAGCTAACCTCCTCACGTGCTCTCCTTTGAAATCTATCAGAACCATGCTCATTAATTACTCCATAGAAGGATCAATTCATCCACAAGGATGCACTTCAATCTAATCACCTCTTAAAGGCCCCACCTTTCAATAACCGTAATAGGACTTCTCACCCTCTTAACACTGTTACAGTGGGGAGTAAGTTTACAACACATGAACCTTTCTGGGACACATTTAACCTATAGCACCATTTGTCTACTTTTTATTTTTATTGCCTGTGCTTTGGAAGTCTTCTCTGTAAAATTTTTGCCTAGACCAATATCTTGGAGTGTTTCCCCTATGTTTTCTTCTAGTAATTTTATTGTTTCAAGTCTTACACTTAAGTCTTTAAACCATTTTGAGTTGATTTGGTATATGGTGAGAGATACAGGTCTAGTTTCCTTCTCCATATGGATATTTAGTTTTCCCAGCACCATCTATCAAAGAGGCTGTAATTATCCCAAGGTATGTTCTTGGTACCTTTGTCAAAGATCTGTTGGCTATAGATACATGGATTTATATCTAGATTCTATATTCTGTTCCATTGGTCCATCATCTGTTTTTATGCCGGTACCATGTTGTTTTGATTACTATAGCTTTGCAGTATAATTTGAAATCAGGTAGTGTAATGTCTCCAGCTTTGTTCTTATTGTTCAGGATTGCTTTGGCTATTTGGGGTCTTTCATAGTTTCATATGAATTTAGGATTTTATCTTTTTTTCTGTGAAGAATGTCATTGTATTTTGATAGGGACTGCATTGAATCTGTAGGTCACTTTGGATAGTATGGTCATTTTGACAATAGTAATTCTCCCATTCCGTGAATAAGGAATGTCTGTCAATTTTTTTGTGTGTCCTCTTTGATTTTTTTCATCAGTGTTTTGTAGTTTTCTTTGTAGAGCTCTTTTACCTCCTTGGTTAAATCTATTTCTAGGTGGGTTTTTTGTTTGTTTGTTTGTTTGTTTTGGTAGCTATTGTAAATGGGATTGCTTTCTTGGTTTCTTTTTCAACTAGTTTGTTATTGGTGTATAGAAATGCTACTGATTTTTGTATGTTAGTTTTGTGCGCTGCAACTTTACTAAATTTATTTATCAGTTCTAGGAGTTTTTTGGGGGGGGAATTTAGGTTTTTCTATATATAAGAGCATGCCATCTGCAAACAAGGACATTGTGACTTCCTCTTTCTAGTTTGGAGATCATTTATTTCTTTCCCTTGCCTAATTGCTCTGGTTAGAACTTCCAGTGCTATGTTGAATAAGAGTGGTAAGAGTGGACATCCTCGTCCTGTTCCTGTTCTTGAAGGAAAAGCTTTCAACTTTTCCCTATTTAGTGTGATGTTAGCCGTGGGTTTGTTATATGTGGTTTTTATTGTGTTGAGATACTTTCCTTCTGTATTGAATTGTTGAGAGTTTTTATCATGGAGGGATGTCAAATTTTATCAGATGTGTTTCTCTGTCTATTGAGATCAACATATGTTTTTTATCTTTCATTCTGTTAATGTGGTGTATTTCATTATGGATTTGCATATGTCCAACCATCCTTACATCCCTGGGACAAGTTATACTTGGTTGTGGTGTATAATCTCTCTGATGTGCTGTTGAATTCTCTTTGCTAATATTTTATTGAGAATTTTTGCATCTACGTTCATAGGAATATTGGCCTGTAGTTTTCTTTTTTTGGTTGTGTTCTCATCTAATTTTGGTGTCAGGGTATTCTGGCCTATTAGAATAAGTTTGGGAGAATACCCTCTGCTTTGATTTTTTGGAATAGTTTCAGAATTTGTTTCAATTCTTTAAAAGTTTGGAAGAATTCAGCAGTGAAACCATCCAATTTTGGGTTTTTCTTTGTTGGGAGACTGCTGGTAATGATTCAATCTCATTACTCATTATTGGTCTGTTCAGATTTTCTATTCCTTCTTAGATCAGTCTTGGTAGGTTGTATGTATCCAGACATTCATCCTTGCTGAAGTGGGTGACATTGGGTGGGGTTGCTGGGGCTGTAGGCAGAACCTCAGTCTCCTGGGAGATGCACTGGTGTATTCAGTACTTCCTCACCTAAAGTGGGAGACCCTGGCTGGGGTCACTGGCATCACTGTTTGGACTTCAAGGTTCTGGGAGAGGTGCTGTGGCAATCGGCTGTTCCTCTGTTAAAATGGGCAGGGCTGTTGGGGTAACAAGTGGGACTGTGGACTCCTATCAGAAGCACTGGGACACTCTGAATCTGGTCAGCTGCATTTGCCTACCCTGGGGGAGGTCAGCAGCTGAGACCAGTACATCTGACTCCCAGGAGAGTCACTAGGGCATCCTGCATCTCCTCAGGTGGGATAGATGACAGTGGGCTGGGTTGCTGGGGTCATGGCAGTGTTCTTGTGCTCTTGGAAGAAGCACTGGGGTGCTCTGCAGCTCCTCAGCTAGAGTGGTCACAATGAATGAGGTCACTGGGACTTTGGGCTGGACCTTGTGCTGCTAGGAGAGACACTGGGGTGCTCTGTAGTACTTCAGCTATAGTTAGAGACTGTGGGCAAGGTCTCTGGGGCTGTGGGCATTATCCTACACCCCCAGGAGAGATGGCACTCTATGCAGCTTCTACACTGAAGTGGGTGACTGGATGAGGTTGCTGAGGCTATTGACAGGACCCTTCACCCCCAAGAGAGACACTGGGACACTCTGAAGCTCCTCAGCTGGAGTGGGCTGCTCAGGAGGAGGAGGTCACTGGGGTTGTAGGTGGAATATTGTGCCCTCAAGAGAGACACTGGATCACTGTGCAGCTTCTCAGCTGAAGTTGTTCACTCCAGGAGAGATCAATGGGGTGATACACAGGATCTTGCACCGCCAAGAGAGATTCTGTTGCACTCTGCAGCTGTCAGTGAGGGTTGGTGGCCCTGAGTTGGCTTGCTAGAGCTACAGAAGAGACTCTCTGCCCCTGAGAGAGGTGTGTGGGAGCTCCACAACTTTCCAGCTGGAGTTGGTGGCTCTGGGCTGTGGCAGGAATCTGTGTCCCCAGGAGAGGTGCATGGGCACTCCACTGAAGAAGGCAGGGCCACTGGTGGTGGCAGAAGACCCTAACTGTCAGGTTTTCTAGCTCTGGAAGGCGCAAACACTTCCTGTATCTGGGGGGTGGCCTCTTCACTGAGTTGGACCCCCTGTTTCCAGGGGTTCAAGGCACTGCATGGGCTTGAATGCAAAGTGTGATGAGGTGGCCTTAGGGCTGTGAAGATGATGAGGCTATTGGTCCCCAGGGTAAAATGCACTCTGGTGTTGGATCCAATCCCAAAATGGCAATTACCGGTGGCAGCCTGGAACCCGGAGGATTGGGGGGTTCAGTGTGAACTCCCTATCTGGATTAATGCAGTCACATGGGCTTTAAGCAGCTTGTCACACTGGGATCTCGGCCTGCAAGGGCCATGAGGCTCTCCTGTAGGGTGGGCTACAGGCATCGCAGCACACGTGGACGTGGACTATTCGGGTTCCCCTTGCCTGCCTTTTCCTCACAGCAAGGAATCTCTCCTGACTCCCAGCCAATCATGTACGGAGTCTCACCCGTCTTCCTGTGCTGCCATCTCAAGTTTCTGGACCTCAGAGGGTCTTCCTTGCCCTTTTGCTGAATTCTGGTGTTTTCTCCCATAAACTCTATTCAATGTGTGACTACCCACCTGCTGTTTCAGACTTTCTTTGTATCGCAGACGACAGCTGGGCACCTCTAGTCAGCCATCCTGATCCTTCCTCTGATTATTATTTTTTAAGAAGATGCAGATTATCTTAAATAACTAAATCAGCAAGGGTTTGATAAGTTTTATTGGTCGGTTTTTTGGGTTTTTTTTTTGTTGTTGTTGTTGTTGTTGTTTGGTCCTTGCAATTAGCATCAGAATATTGTGTTTAATTCTGAATAATACTCAAACTGTGTAAAATAGCATTTTCAGAGTAAGATTCAAAAGAAAATTAGTCATCCAGATGCCTTGGAGAGAAAGAAAGCTGAAGTGGTTTAAAACAAAAGCTTAATTGTCTATCATCTTTTTGAAGATTCACAATGGTACCTTAAAAGCTATGAGAAGTTCTTAACTACAAATCTGTTCTTTTCCACCCTGTATTCCTTAGTTTTATTTACCCTCTTGCATGTGTTAGTATTCCAGTCTGGAAGTGATTCACTTCTACAGAGGCTCATGACTCATTTATTATAACTCAAGAACACACTCTGTGAAGACTGGTGCTACACTGTATTTCAGTGTCCTTCTGAAGTCCCATATGGCCCAAGTTCTTCCATTATCTGAGCTATTTTGCTTCCAATTTCAGTCTCTTGTTCACTAAAATTGAGTTAGTTTCTAACAATTGTCTTTTTTCTGGCAAGAACAACCCAACAAAGGGTCTGTGTCCCTTTAACGCAGCATATTATCACAAGTGTTTTATATCCCATTGAAGGGTAAACTCGGTGTCATTTGATAGGGCAATGTTACAGCCAGATATTATGAGTTAACCAATGAGCCATCCACAATTGTAAAACATTGCAGAACAGGGTTCTGTAAATAAGTGTTAAATAGATGTTAGCCAATATTATTATTATTATTATTATTACTATTATTATTATTATATAATCTGTAAAGATGTTAGTCTTATGTAATACTGGTGTTTTGAACATTTGAATACATACATATTTTCATATACTGAAACACGTTTAAAGACAACAGTGAAGTTGGATGATATTTAAAGGAATCATGGCTAAAACTTGAAAAATTAAAGTTGATGATTACTTACAACATGATTATAACCCCTATGCTAATAAAGTATATAGTTCTTCTTATTATTCTGGGTATTCTGAAAAGGGGGATATAACTAAATTGTGATAGCCATCCATATGCAGAGTATAATATTCAGTATAGGAAAAGAGTCAGTGGATAACTGACGCTGAAGTGGCAGAATTTTGAAGAGAAAACCAGGACTGATTTGGCTATAAGAGGAGTATCAATGCATTAACTTGTTTCCCTTCAGAAAAATTTCCTGAAACTCTATAACATGTTTTATTGTTGAGAGGTTATCAGGAAAATGATTTTAATGTCCTTTGTTCTGGATATCCATGCTCTGTTTTCTGCAAATGCTTTTACATGCATGTTATACACTGATGACATTTTCATCCTGGAAATGTATTGTTTCCATAACTGAACACTTGCCACAAGGCACAACATCAGACTCAGAATGTGCATTCAAATATTCTAGAGTCAAAATATTAGAAGTTATCCAAACATATTGCTCAAAAACAAACAAAAAGTAATAAAAATGTCCTATTTTAGCTTTGCTAGCAACAGCAGCACACAAAAGACTGTAGAACCGATTAGTTACTTGTCAAATAAGAACAGTGGTGACAGAGTTTTAAAATATCAAATTAGCCTTGCAGAGTTTCCAGGAAAATGGAAAAACCTAAGCACAAGTTGAGCTGCAGACACAGCAGGGGCCATCTATGAAAAGTGCAAATAACAGAGGTTCTTGCTGATGTTGCCTTCTGCCAAACTTTTCATATTCTTGGGCCTTAAAGAGTTGCTCTGGCCTGTTCTATTTTCTGTGATCCTTTTCATTGGACAAATTTACCCACTTGTTCTGAGATGTTATCAGGGAAATTAAGGACCCTAAGAACATTAAACCTGGTCCAGAAAATGTTCCTCCATTTGTCAGTCTTGACTGCTGAGAACTGGAGATGTGCCCAATCTTGGCAGCAAGTAAAGCCACCGAGCAGCATCACCAGACAATGTTACCAGCTTCTTTACACCAGAGAAGTCAAGGAAAGTTTTAAACAGAAGCAATCACATATCCTCCTAATGCCTTCCATAAATCATGAGTCACCACTAATGGTTGGCAACTGTCTGGCAAAGTAGAATCAATACTTTCTAGGGGCTAGACAGTATGAGTTAAGAATCTGTGTAGCTGCCTTCTCACGTGAGATGAAAATTCATATATGTGGGATGTTGTCTGTGAACTCTGAATATTGGTGTTCGATTTTAAAAGGAGATTTTAGAAGAGGTAATGCACATAACTTCCTCTAAAGTTTACACCATCCCAATATTAGGGCTAAATATGCAATGATATTTAATGTCTCCCTTTTGAGCATTATGGAGAATCCACATCTGTTTATTGGCATCAGGGTGAGTCCAACAAGGCAAAAAAAGAAGAAAAACAAGCAGCAAAAGAGTAAAGGAGGAATTGTCAAGTCCATAATTTCCCTTCATTCTGACAGTGCCTTGAATAGATGTATCTTTTTATGAAGAATACATCCGCAGGTCCCCGCACACCCTGGAAGAGGTTGGATGTCTTTCCAAAGCCTTTCAGCTATGCAGGGTGTTCATTATGGGTCTAAGTTTGGGAAATGAAGGCTGTTTATATCTCAAATTGCCTTCCAGCCAGGCTCTCCTACACAACTAATTGGCATGACCTTGGGTGTATCTGCTCCTGAATATCCTGCACATCCATCTGCTGTGAAGATGAATTAGTAATTTAGGTAGCAATCAGGTCTCCTGGTTTAGCCAAAGTGCATCCATTTCTCTTTAGGCTTATTAAGCTGGGGATGAACTTTCAAGCTAATGCACAATGCAATCACTACCACTCTGGAGATGCCAGGCACCTAAATATTTTCTATTCGCTAATGAAAAACTTCTTTCTAAAATAAAAGGAATGGAAAGCACAAGGGAGGAAGGAGGAGGGGGAAAAGTCAATAAAGACCTAGAGATTCAATTAAGAGTTTAGGTGTCTGCCAGCTTTTATTATCTCCAACTTTGACTTATACTGCAAGGGTCAGCAAGGGGTCAATATGGACACTATGGGGAGAGAGAGGAATTGTATCAGAGTCTTGAATAGAGAGAACATGGAGTCTCCTAAATGGGTAAGAAAAGACAATTGGCCCTAATGACAGGAAAAATCACAGTGTATTACTGGGAAAGGATAAGTTTCTCTACAACCCCCTAGCTGGCTTGAGGGGCTCTCCCACTACTACATGACATGTCAGTTTTACCACCAAAATTCTTCCCAGTGATTACTCCCTCTTTCCGTGAACACACATACACAATCCTTGGAGAAAGAAATGGTTTATTGTCCATACCTGACTTAAGATAAGTTGTAATCTGAGGTATCTGAAATTTGTATTTAGTAACAAAGTATGAAACACTGTCAAATTTTTTTTAATGTGATTCTTATTCACTAGGAAAGGAAAAAATATGTTTTCATAAAATACTAGGCACCAATATTTGTCAATGTGCATTGACATATATTATCCCAAAATGTACGCAAAGCAATATCACTGGGTAAACATCATAGTTCATGTTTTAGAGTTAAGGAAATGGATCTCAGTGGAGTGACTATCTTGCTTAAAGTAATTCAGCTGTTGTCACTTCACATCCAAGTCTTCTGGTTTTACAATGTACTTGCTGTCACCAGTACATCCATGCCTGAAACAAACATTTATTCAACACCTACTATTTGGCAGGCAGTATTCTAGATGTCACAACAGTGAAAAAAACAGACAAAAATCCCCGGCTTCAAGGATCTAACATTAAACAAGATTCCCCATGTCCTGTTTAGTTTTCTTTTTTAACACTTGAGGACAATAGGTGGCTGGCATTTTTTGGTTTGCTTGCTTATTTATTACCTATGTCAAGAGTTCTTCTTGATTATTCTGGGTCAAAAATATACCCAAGAGAGTCGTATTAATTTGGTTCCATGCACTTATTTATTTTTAAGTACCTATTATATATAAGTGACTAGAGCAGCCTTTGGAAATGCATAAATAAACCTATGACAGTGTAAGTTGAAAAGAGGATGAGTTATAATTTTTAAGGAAATAATAGAGATTCTGATTTAACCTGATAGATTGAATGCATGTGTTTACCATACTTCCTTTTGAAACACCACTATTTTGAAATTAAAGGGGTATCAAAGCATAAGGTCACAAGGTCAAAGTTAATAAGACAGAAAAGAATAGCAAAGAATGGGATTAAATGTGGACAGACAGAAAACAGCTGGATGAGAGAAAAAGGACTTAGCTAATTGAATGCTGCAAGGTCAGTTCATACAGAGGAAGGTGGTTAAGTGATGGCGATATGTAGGGCGGTTTGTGTTACAGATCCCTGAGAATGCTCAAGAGTTGAAGGATGTGACAGGTCAGAAGCCAGGGTTACTGGTGGAACTGTGAATGGCAGGATTGGTTGAAAATCTGTATAAAATGCATTTCACTGCTAGATCGCATCCCTCACCCCACATAGAAGATAACATTGCCTTCCTGACCTCTGTAGAACACTGGTATTTTATTCTCTGGAGGAGTTGAATTAGGGAGATTTTTGTTTTGGGGACACCGAACATAATGAGGGGAAATGTTGACATCATGTGCATTAAGTAACATCTACCTTGAATCCCCTCCTGCCCAGCTCCATTCCCTTCTTCAACTCTGCAGTGGGTAGCTCCTGACACGGCATTCGGTATTCTCCACTTCCTAGTACTCAAGCCCTTTTGGAATCATATCCCTTCAGTGTAGGCTAGACCTGGTGACTTGTCTCTAATGCACAGAGTATGGTGAAGTGATAGGATGTCAACCTCATGATTAAGTCACAAAACTGTGACTTGTGTTGCTAGCATTACTGTTGGCACTCTCTCTTGACTTTCTGTTTGCTTAGCCTGATGAAACAAGCTCTATGCACGGGACCACACAGAAAGAAACAAATGGAGACCACCCAACTGCATGTGAGGAATGAATTTTGCCAAGACCACATGACGGACTTGGAAAAGATCCTTCCCACTTGAGCTTTAAGATGCCTGCAGGCTTGTACTTGTAGGGTAACCAGATGTCCTATTCACCCAGGGTGAGGGGTTTTTCAGGGCACAAAATCTTCAGGGCTAAAACGGGGACAGTCCTAAGAAAACTGGGATGGTGTTTACCCTATTTAGGAGAGATTCATAGCCAGAAGTCCCAACTAAGCTGTACCTAGATTTTTGGCCACAGAAACTATGAGATAACAAGTATTATTTGAAGTTTCTAAGTTTTGGGTTAATTTGTTATGCAGCAATAGATAACTAAAACAGATACTCAGAACACTGACAGCTAGAGTTATACCAGCGAGACAGGGTATCTGAGTATTCTCTCTGGGTAAAATGATGACCAGAAGAGAAAAGACCTATAGTTACTTAGAGTGAGGGGGTTTCTTAAGACAATTCTGAGTTTCCTGCTAACCCATTCCACAATAAAGTCTACCTCTTGTAAATACTTGCCAGTGCACACAGAGCTTCCTATAGCCATGTTAATGTTTCACTCTTAAATGAAGCAAGATTAAAATGACTTTTCAAAGAAAGCTTCTAATATAAAGGTCAAGAGCAAAGGAAATAAACAGAAAAGGAAAGAGAGAGAGAGAGAGAGAGAGAGAAAGAAAGAAAGAGAGAGAGAGAGAAAGAAAGAAAGAAAGAAAGAAAGAAAGAAAGAAAGAAAGAAAGAAAGAAAGAAAGAAAGAAAGAAAGAAAGAAAGAAAAAGAAATCGGAGGAAAGAGTGTGAAGAGCAAAAGAAAACACCAGAATCATCACTATTGTGCTCATGAATATACTGAGAAATGTAAAATAAGATAGTACATTCATAAAACCAGAACAAATACTATAAAAAGGAGCATTAACAGAATAAATAATTTTGGAAATGGATATCATGAAAGATATTAGGTCTTCACGGAAGTGTTAAAAGTTAAGGCAGATTTCCTAGAAAACTGAAAAAAAAGACAGAGTGTTGAAGATTAAAAAAAAAGAGGGAAATGAATTAAAGCATCAGTCTAAGATTGACAGGAATTCGAGAAAACCAGAGAAATGAGAAAACAGACAGAAAAAAATTATCAATAATTTTTAAAAATCCTACTTGAAAGGGGCCATCAAAACCCAATACAATAAATAAGAAGAGATCCACCTTATGGCGACAGAAAAACTAGTAAAGAAAAATGTATATCACAAAATTTTAGAACATTTGAATGAAAACAATAACCAAAAATATTGTAGAGAAAATACCACATATACAACAGATCAAGAATCAGATCAGAACAGCATCAGATTTGTCAACAGCATCACTGGATTCTAGAACACAATGGAGCAATATCTTAAGAATCTTTGAAGGAAGTGATTGCCAACTACAATTTTGCTTCCAGAAAAAAATCAAAAAAGAAAAAACTAGACAGTAATTTGTTAAGAAGAAAATGGATTAAAAAGAAATGAACATAGTGAAGTGCAGACCAGTGTTTGCCTCAGTTTCACTGTGAAGTGTGGGGAAGACTGTGCAGGGTTAAAAGAGGAGTGTGTGTTTACGGTAGAGGTTAGTTGTGCTCACCAATACTTTGAGAACCCCTCTTATTATAGACCTGTAATTAGACTGCCCTTTTTGATTTTGAATTTAGACATGGTATGTGTCTTCTTTGGCCATAAAGTAAAAAGAAGTTGACATATGTTACCTCCCAGCAGAAGCATTTAGAATTGGTGCATGATTTTTTGTACTCTGTGTCTGCAGCATTAAACCGAGAAGCCTTGTGATAAAATGGTGGAGCCTCTGTTATCTTTTGTCTCTGGAGGACGAGGATGAGCTGAATTCCGTGACTACTGACGATGGACATGTGGGGTGAGTAGGAGATAAATCTTGTTTGTTTTAAGACAATATTTTTGAGCTATTTCCAAAGCATAATTCAGCCCCCCTGATTAACATAATGTGTTGTGTGTACATTTGTGTTTAATATGGGCGATACTTTTACATGACTGTATGATAAAAAAAAATAATGTACACACACACACACACAACAACAACAATAACTACAGAAGGAGGAGTAAAACATTCTAGGCAGAAGGACAAACAATACAGAAGAGAGAGAGACTGAAAGATCACAGACCAGTGGAAGAATTAACCTTCAACAGGAAGAATACCTCATCCTTTGGGATAGAAGGGAATGAGAAAAAATGGCATGCAATGCAGATATGATAATCAATAGGAGGTCAGGAATTTTTCTATATAGCCTCTGTTTTCTTTTCTGGAAAGTAGAAGGGAAGATTATTTGTTTTGCATTGTTGAAATTATGGGGGAAATGGTGGAATGTGAGTGTATCATATTTAGTCAGGAAAATAGAAGTCATCTTATTCAAATCCAAGAATGGATTTTACTTCAAATATTTTCTACAAATATTGAAAATGCTGAGAGAATGAAGGTCAAGTAGCCAACTTGAAAGAATCTGCCTTCAGTTACAAAACAGGAGATTCCCAAGAGCTAGCATGGAAACTGTTAGAAATCTCAAAAGCCTTTAGAAAGATCTGACCAAATATCTTGTTCTGCATAAGTAAAGTGAGTGGTTCTGAAACTGCTGTACATTCTTTATTTACCTGCACATACGACTGTAACTGCCTCCAGAGAATAATGGCTTGTCCATCCCCTCCACTTTCAAAATCCCACGTGAATGCCTCTCATTGGCAGGTACTAAGTGAACTGACCAGAATTACGCAGGAAAGGGGATTCTGGGAAATGCAGTTTCCCTCTGCAATTCAGAGGACATCTGTGAAGGGCAGTTATGATGGCAGGTTGACAACCAGACAGTCCAGTATGCAAATATTCTGAACATGTGCTGTTACCAGAGGAGAGGGTCTGGGGAGGTCAGATGCAGGACCTTGACCCCACCTCTACCAGGTTCTTGACTCCACCACAGGAAAGAATTCAAGTTCAGAATTGGAGTGGAAAGTGAAAACAGGTTTAATGCGAAGAGAAAGAAATACACACTTCACAAAGTGCAGGCTGGCTTGAGTGAGCACAGCCCTACCGTCTTCCTGGATTACAACTTTACAGTTGGCTATTCTACACATATTCCTACTATCTAATGAATATTAAACTAAGAGGGTGGTTCCCAGTTCTGTAACTCTTATGCATCTGGTTATATACCCTAGCCTTGTGCATGCTCTGTTGATCTCTTTGGAACATGCTCAGAGGTCAAATTCCAACATATTCAATGAAAAATATTCAGAATATATAGTCCAGTACTCTCTAGCACCACCAGTGGAAGGTCATTCAAGGATAAACTCCTTTCTACTGAGCATGCTTGGCCACTGAAATTACATAAGTCTGCCTCTTGTGGTCTCAGTCTCCCCATTTTGGTGCTGAAAACAGGTGCAACAAGCAACAGTAACTCAGGGCCCAGAGGAGGGGATTGAGTCCTAGGCGAGTGGTTTGGAACCCAGGGTAGTGTCTTGAAACCTAAACCCAGGAACACTGAGCAACTCCTATCTCAGTGCTATTGTGGCAGCCTCCCACATTTTGAATGCCCTTTCTACATTCCAATAGTCTCTCACAGTGCAAATCCTATTTTATCAATGTAGAACTACTCCCAAAACTATATCTGCCAGCTTCCTTTGTTGTTAGAGACTAGACCTGTGTTTTAGGTTTTTTGGTTAGATGTACCATGAAAAACTGATTTGGAACATAGTTATGAGGGGAAAGAGGCAGAACACAGAACATCCAATTTTCTCATAGATTACAGCAGAAGCGGCACAGTTCTGAGCTCAGCTGTGGCACTATATTTCTGATTTGACGTTTCCCTGATCGTGGAAGAGGCAGCAGCTCCTTTGTTAGACTAGGTACATGATGTGGCTCTGGGTGTTATTCCTGGAAGCTTAGCCTAGAACTGTTCTTCAGCCCTCCCAACAATCTGTGAAGTATTTCTAGAATTAACAAAGCCTTATCTACTTAAATAAGTCAGGGTTTTCTGTTGTCTGCAAAAAATAGCACTGGTCAATACCAGTGGTAACGAGGGAGAGTAGTGAAGGCTTGAAAAAGCTGCTCCTGGGATGAGAGAAGAAGGTGATTCGAGGCATGTAAAGAGATAGCCAGGAAACCAGCTAATGCTGTGTTGACAATGACCTCAGTCTATGTTATTTCTCCCTAGCAATCTGAGCAGCTCAGGTTATAAAGTGGAGAAGATAGATGTTTGGATTAACCCAGAGTTCTCCTAATTTTACAGTTGAAAGAATTGAAGAACTGAATAGTGGATCTGCAGTCCCAGGCAAAGAAGTAATGCAAATGGAAATTGGATCCATGTTCATTAAGGCCCACGCACAGTAATGAGTCTCTGGAGACGGTGGTTTCTCTTACAAACTGCTTCACTCACTTGAAAACTAAAAAGCCACTCCACAGAAAAGAAGTCTCTATCTCAATGATCAATGAACGCTTTTTGACAAGTGTGGTCCCTTATATGTATAAATATTAAGATATTTAATGTTATCAAGTTCATTTATTGCTTAAATGTTTAATGCTTTATTATCTAGAATAAAAGAGTTGTTGGAATCTGTCAACAATTCTCTAATAATTCTAACCAAGCTCATTGTTTAGAATCAATAAACCCAAGGATCATTGCTTAGGAAGCTGCTAGTAAGAAGTATGATTGGGCTGCTAGGTTAAGAAGTACAGGAACTAATGCCCAGAGAGAAAGTAAAACAAGCAAACAAATCATCACATCACATTATCACTCTCCTATTGTATTTGAACTTGAATATATTCAGGAAAAGATTTTAAAAGAGGAAATGTGGAAGTTAAAGAATTATCTCTAGGGGGCCCACCCATGGCTCACTTGGGAGAGCGTGGTACTGACAACTCTAAGTCAAGGGTTAAAATCCCCTTACCAGTCATCTTTAAAAAAAGAAAAGAATTTTCCCTAAAATACAATTTTTTATATCAGTTCTCATTTCCTCATTCCTGATTCCTCTAGATCTCCTCCATTTATCCATTCACAAATATTATTTGCTGGATATTTCTAGGTGATAGGGAGGTAGGATAAATAAGACAAGAAAGGTTCCTGCCCCTAATGGAGTACAAAGTTTTGTGGGAGAAACTGACATTTAACAAATGATTGAATATGAGGAGTCTTCAAAAAGTTCATGGAAAGATTACTTTTCTTTTTTAGGTCTATTTTTCCATGAACTTTTTGAAGTACCCTCGTATGCAAAGCATCACAAATTACTACAAGAGTGCCAAGAGAAAATAAAAATTAGCCTTTAAGGGGCATTATATTTTAGATTTGGGAAATTAAAGAGCTCTTTCTGAGAAATGTATTGATTAACTAAGACCTGAATAAATTAAGATTTAGCCATTTAAAGAACGAATGTCACTTCATTCAGATAGCAGGAACAGCATGTGCAAAGGTCCTGAAGCAAGATATAGTAACATATCAGTCTCAAGACAGAAGCAAATTTTTTGAGAAAAAAATTTGTAAAACCTGTAATTAGTTTTGACATGATTGGAAGCCGATTCCTGTAATTGCTGTAAAACCCACATACACATGCACACACACACACGCATGCACGTGCACACACACGCAGAGTGCATGCACACACATGCACAGTGTGTGCACACACACATGCTTGTTCTTTGCCTTGTTATGACTTCTAAAAGCTCACTGTGCGGGTGCATTTGGATAATGAGATTTCTAAATCTATGTTTCAGGCACAGGAATAAATATTTTTAAAATTTCAACCAATTACAGATAGTCTATGCTGAGCTCTAGGATCTGAGTAGACTGGATCTGCCATGACAATTCATTTCGGATAAGCTTTTCTCTGCATGTGGCCACCTGGTGGGTGGTTAAGCCTTCATGTTTCTGTGGCCTCCATGTGCATGGTCTGTATGCTTGTTTCAATTCATTTCAAATTTTCCTAGCCCTGGATTAACCTTCTTTCTTGAGCCCCAGGTTTTCTAAACAGGCAATGTTACCTCAAATGACTAAAAAGGATTTGAGAGCTTTCTAAGCCTTGCTTAAGAAAGTACATTCTGAATGCACTTCAAATCTGCAGCTATGAATTTATTTGTCAGGGAAAGGACATTGGGTCTTCAGCGTGTAAGTAGGAGAAACAAAGTACCCAAATACGACACTGAAAAAAAAAAAAAAGGTGAAGCCTGGAGGATCCATTATCAAATTAGCAGTGCCCATTTAAACAAACGAGGAGGACTGTGGCATCTGCTGGTGAATTACAATTGGTGATAAAAGAAAACAAAGTATCATCCCGCAGTATTTCCAAAGTAAAGAAGGGCTGGTGTGAGAGGGATGGTAGGGTATTATAGAAAAAGAACTAAATAAAGGGGGTATTATAGAAAAAGAACTAAAAAATGAGCTGCGCTCAACTCAGAAAACAGGGTAGAGGTGAACTATTCATTTTATTTATGTTTCTGAAGAAAGGTAGTAGAAATGCTAATTTTGCCATTTTTAAATTTACTTAAAGCTGAAATCGATGGAGCAAAAGCAAAAACCTACTAGGCCAGCCAGCCTTATGGTTTGGATAATGCCCATTGTGTGGTTCATTAATTGTTTGTTTCATTCATCATCTGTCTCTGTCCCCTGAGAGTTTCCTGGGAGCAGGGCTGGAGGCTTCCCGTGATGTGTGCTGAGGATTTGGAATATGCTGCTCTGGGACCTCAGGATAGGCAGAGACTTCAACCTGATAAAATGCAATACCTCCTTTTCATCACAGATATTTTTGTCAGACCCCTTTACAATAATGAAATGTACCCATTCACACGAGCATATGCTTTATCATAGTGTCATCACAGACAGAGAAAAAGGACTTTCCAGAAAGTGGTGGGGAAAAATCATCATACCTGAATGCCTTGAAAATCACATCAAACAGAAATAAAAAGAAATTAATTTATAATAATGTGCTAGCTATATATAAAGTAAAAACTAAAATATATATTTCATATTAAAACAGTATCATAATATGTAAATACTCAGGTGTACGATATTAGCAACTTAAAACAAGATGTTTGCTTCTGTACATTGCTGCAGTCTAAAGCAATAGCTCCAAATATAAGAGAATACAGGTATGTTGCTGGTGATTCAATTATTTCAAGCAGTATTGCTGTCAGCAATATAACTTTCCAAAATGGTGAATAATTCTTTTTGAAACTTCTGAGCAAAACTTAAGGGCAATATTTCCTTGATTTACATAATAGTTACTTTCCAGGGAAATTCAATATATATTACAACTGTGCACAAAACACTTTTTTATTTTTATGTAAAATTGAATTACAGCCTAATCACAGATAATTAGAAGCAGTTTGTTCTCCTGCACACTATAATTGCACACCTCTATGATGGAAATGTGAATATATAGGCATGAGCATATTTATATATCTGACCTGTACCTCTGCTGTGATCCTACTATACCACATACACAAATTTCTACTCAAATATTTTTATTTAAAGGTATCAATGGCATTTCAAACTTGCTGCATCTAAAACCAAGTTCCTGTCTATCCCCTATCCCCACCAAAAGACTAAAAATCTCCCTTTCCTTTTTCAGGATTTCTCATTTCAGTAAATATCACCGCTGTAGTTCTTACATCAAATCGTTGAGCTCCTCCTTAATTCTAGTCTTTTTTGTGTGTCCTACATTCAATCTACCAGAAAACCCTGCAGGTTCTACTTTCACAACTATCTGGAATCCAACAACAGAAATACCACAGTTACCACCGGCTCTAAGATGCTAACAGCATTCTTCTGCATTATATTAACATTCTCCTAACTCGTCCCCTGCTTACCTCCTTGTCCCTCCACAGTCTATCACAGCACAGCTGAAACTGAAGTCTGATCACATCTGAGTCCATTCAAAGGCCCTCAACACCCTCAGTGGCTCCTGTCTTTCTCAGAGTTAAAGTCTAAACACTTACCCTCTTTTCCCCTGCCTCCTCCCTTACCTTTCTCACTAACCTTTCAATCTCCCTTCACCATGGCACTCTGGCTGCTCCTCAAACACCCCAACCACATTCCTGCTGCTGGGCTTTTGCACTTGGCCGCCTGCTCTGCCTGGCCTGCTCCTTCCCCAGGTATCTGCAGGCCTCACCCCCTCTCTCTCTTCAGCTGTCTGCTCAATAGAAACTTTTGTGTTCTGTAGGTTTGGGGAGGAAGGACATTCCAGGCATCAAAGTCAACCTGAAAATCTTAGAAATGACACAGAAACAATGAAGAGTACAGTTTGTGGCTTAGGGGGGTAGAAAGAGAAATTATTCTGGAAATGTTACGATGAGAGAGATTTTGAACGATGCTGAATCCTGGCTAAGAAGTTAGACATTCATTTGATAGTTAATGGGAAGCTGCAGAAGCTTTTTGAGCAGGGAGTGAAGTAATTCAAAAGGATTCGGCTGGATAAACAGTGTGGGGTGGGTCACTGGGGAGACAAATGGATATTGAACAGTGAAGCCATAACGCTATTGCAATTGTACAAGCACAAAGCAATAAGACTCTAATATAGAGAATTTATCATTGAATTGGAGAGATTATCCACAGAAAGATTAACCATAAAATATGTCAACTGGATTGATTGGAAGGTAAGTGGTATTTGCTCAGATAACACCTTCTCAGTGAGACTTTCTCTCAATACTCCATTCATTCAGATTACATTATATAATGTTATGTTAGCATTTCCCCCCCACATCCTATCCCCTTTCTCTGCTTTATTTTGCTCCACTATATTTGCTGCAAACTGAAACACTGTGTAGCCGTGGTCAGCAAACTTTTTAGAAAAGGGCCAGATAGTAAATATTCGAGGCTTGCAGACCAAACAGTCTCTGTTGCAACTATTGAACTCTGCCACTGTAGTAGAGCAGCTATAGATAATATTTAAACAAATGGGCCTGGCTCTGCTCCAGTAGAACTTTATTTCCCAGAACAGGTAATGGGCCAGATTTGTTGCAGGTGGCCAACACCTGCTGTGCATGACAGTTTGCTTTTTTCTTTGTTCTTATGGTACCTGTCTCCCCCTCTAGAAGATAAGGACCATGAGTACAGACACTTTTTGTCTATTTTGTTCATTACTCTATCCCCAGCCTTTAAAATAGTGTGAGCACATAGTCAGTCAGCATAAGGTGTACTATGGAATGATTAGAGTCACATGAAATTAGGTGGGAGAGAAAGAAGATGAAATGCTCCCCATCCTCTTTCTATTCATACTTGATAGTTCTAAACTTTTACTAAAATAGTTTTATGCAAATCCCTTACTTAAAAAATAAATATTGGATCTCTATTACTGACAGGTTAAATTTAAGTTTCTTAGCATGACATATAAAGTGTTGTTCTGAAGAAGATACCCACGAGCTGGTGTAGATTGACCAAGAGAAGGGTCATGTTTTTAAGAATTAAAAGTGCAATTATGAGTACACCAGAATAAGATTGAGTTAGTTACTTTCAAGTTAGTTAAACTCAAAAGAGACCAAAGAAAACACCAGAATTCCAATATATTAATGCATAAGAAATAGATCTATTAGATGGGCTTTTTTTTTTTTTTTTTTTTTGCACAGGTGCATCCCAGGCATCAGGAACAGAACCTGTTTTCTGCTCAGTGCAGAAGCTCCCTGTAATCAAATCTGTATAAGAAGAAAATTCATAATCAGAAGGTATCTCAGTGAATTGGGGATCTCCATGAAGAGATATAGTTTTTTTCTAAAATTAATTATATTATCATTATAGGTGTAAGGGAAAACTGAGTTCCCAAAGATCTGTGAACTGTAAGGTATCCTTATCTAAGTAGTCCTTTCTCCTGTATTATATATCGAATTTGTGCATAAAATTTCAGTGCAGAAAAAGGAGGATTTGCTATGAAAAATGAAACCCACTGAATTTCTTAGTTTGATGATAGTACCAGAAATCTCATCATTTTCTGACATTCTGATGAATGTTTTGGAGTCAAACACAGCCTCTCCACTGGGCTGTGTTAAGTACAGACTGCAGCTGTTTGCTCCTGTGATTCATCTCTCTTTGTAATTCTAATGCTGAAAAAAGTATTTGGATTGACTTTTTACGAATATAAGTTAATATCTTATATCAGGTCATGGGCAAGTCTTAATCTTGAAAAGAGTCAGTCTATTTAAAATGAATTTATATCTCAGCTATAATCCACTATATATTTATTTCATATCATAACTTTCAGAGGATAATATTATCTGCCTATTTCCAAATCCTCATTGTTCTCCCGGTGAATATCTACAAAACTCTTCAACTCACCTCTAGCCTGTCTCTCAACATAACTTACCATTTGAACTGCGCTGAAATCCCTACTTTTGTTCCACACAAAGACTTCATATGCTGATATCTTTGCATTCTATTTTTCCTTTCTTGTTATGCATACTATCCCCTACACCCCTTTATTCCTCTGTCTAGAATTTGAGTTCTGAAGACTGGCTGTCTGAATGTGAAGCCCAGCATGGTTATTTCCTAGCTGAACAACCATAGGCAATTTCCTTAACCTCTCTGTGCCTTAGTTCCTCATCTATGAAATGGGGACACTAATGATACTAACTTGAAAATTGCTGTGAGGATTAAATGAGCTAATCCAGTTTCTGGCATATGGTAAGGGCTCAATAAAATACAGTTCTCAGTATTTTTACTTATTCTTCAAGTCTCACATCAAATGTCACCTACTGTATGAGACTTTCTCCAGAGACAGAAAAAGCAGTGTTTTGACATTCTGACTTAGTTATATAGCTATTGTTACATAGAGGCAAGTGAGAAGACAATAGGAAAGCTCAGGGCCACTACTGAAAAGCAGTGAGGTAAAATCGAAGGAAAAAAAGCCAGTTTAAGATTAATCTGGATATTCTGAAGCTTTTAAAAGAGTTATCCACCTCTGGATTTCTTTCATGCCTATAAGCAGTCTTGCTATGATAAAATTCAAAGGCCAGGATAAAAATACTCTTATTTAATGTTATTAACGTTTTATGTTAATAAGTTAGTTAAAGAAGGATGCTGCTCCCCAAGGAAAAAGGCACATGTCAGATAGATGCAAGGAAGAATATGTCACATGGACCAAGAATTCATGCAAAATGGGCTATAGGCACAATTGTTAGGAATAGAGAAAATAAAAATAAATAATGACAGAGAAAGAAAATGTATTTAGCGAAACATTATGCAATTTAGCTGAAGCTGCCTCTCCCTGGTATCAGCACCTCTGAGCATGCCAACATCAGTTGTGACTTTGCATCTGTACTCAGAAGCGCCTTCTAGGATTTGTAGCTGGAAAGAAAGCTGCTAAAGGGCTAAGAAAGAGAAATCTAACTTAGCACATGTTACTGCAAGTGTTCCTGATCCTCTGACCCTTCTCTAGCCTGGGGTATGTCAGGCAGGCTTCGCCTTCCAAAAATAATCAGCTATATATTAATCACATATTCCCAACCAGGGGATTCATATTTTAATTTTATATGAAGCCTAAGATAAACAGAAATAGAAATCCGTTATGAAAGGGCAATAGCTTGCTGAGCTACTTATTATAAAATCGTAGAGGAGCCTGTGATTCAAGGATTCAGTGTAGACTATACTCCAAAGATATCATTCCACTGTACTCCTACAATGAAGAAAAGATAAACGTTTTAAAGAAATTAGGAAATATAATCTTACAAACAAATCATACAAGTTGGCATGCATCTGGCAAATATATCTTCTAATTCCCAAACTCTGTATCTTTGCTCATGTCATTTCCCTGCACTTGGAATTTCTTCCATTTTTCCCATTGTCAGACCCAGATGAAGTCTAAACTCCTCCATGAAGATTTCTTGTTTATATCAGTCTAAGATTATCCTCTAATTTTCTGAATTTCTAAAATAGTAATTGGCTATCTCCATACAAATGGTAAAAACCATTACTAGCACTTTAGAAATTATTTCCATTTTTCACTTGAAATTTTTTATTTGTAGTTCTAACAAATAAAAAGAAGAGAAGAAAATGTTAATTCTAAATATTTTCTTCTCTATATTCCTATAGTAATATTCTTGTTTGAATTTATGTTAATAGTTTATGTTATAGGTTTATCAAGGAATTTTTGGAAGATACAAGAAATGTATAAAGATAATTTATAAAGTATATTTTATAATCTCATAATGCAAATGGAGATAGATATTCTTTATCTCCAAAGACACAAATATGTTGAAAGTGAAAATATGGAAAAAGGATATTCCATGCAAATAATAACCAAAAGACAGCTGAAGTGGCTATTCTAATATTAGAAAAATAGGTTTTAAGTGAAAAATCATTACAAGAGACAAATGAGGGCATTACACACTGATGAAAGGTTAATTCATCAAGAAGATATAATAGTTATAAATACATATGCACCAACAACAGAGCCTTCAAATACATGAAACAAATATTAACAGAATTAAAGGGACAAATATGTTAGGCCACAAAACAATTATCAATACATTTTAAAAAGATGAACATCATTTTAAGTATCCTCTTCATATACAATGGAATGAAGATAGATACAATAAAATAAGTAAAACTGGAAAATTTACAAATATATGGAAAATAAAAATACACTGTTAAACAACCATTGGGTAAAAGAGGAAACCATAAGGAGAAGTAGAATATACTTAGAGATTATCAAAATTAAAACACAAAATACCAATACTTACAGGATTCAGAGCATTGCCGCATTATTCACAGTAGCCAAAAGGTGCAAACTACCCAGGTGTCCATCAACAGATGAATGTATAAACAAAAATGGTGTATACATACAATGGAATATTATTCATTCATAAAAAGAAATGAAGTTCTGGTACATGCCACAACACGGATGAGCCTTGAAAACTTTATGCTATATGAAATAAGCCATACACAAAAAGACAACTATTGTATAATTCCATTTGTATGAAATATCTAAAAATAGGCAAATTCATAGAGAATGAAAGTGGATTAGAAGTTACCATAATCTAGGGAAAGGGGAAATTAGGAATTATGGTTTAATGGCTACAGAACTTCTGTTTGGAATGATGAAAAAATTTTAGAAACAAATAGAGGTGTTCTTACACAATGTTGTGACTATAATTAAAGACCAGTTAATTGCAGACTTAGAAGTGGTTGAAATAGTATATTTGATGTTATATGTTACCTCACACACAAAAAAACAACATGTAGGTCCCAATCCACATCAATAGAATTAGAACTCCTAGGTGTGGAGCTGAGAACTGTTTTGTTATTGTTTCTTTGTTTTTTAAGCCCTCCTGATAATGATTCAAATATGTAGCCAAAGGTGGATTTATTCCTGAGTGTTTCATTGTTTTTGTTGTTGTTGTTTTGCTGTTGCTAATATTGCCATTTTTACTGAGCTCTCTTTTATTATCTTTTAACTGATTGTTATTTAAATATGCAAACTGTCTACTCCTTATATTTATTTTGTACCACACTACCTCATTGTCTTTTTTTATTGTTTGTAATAGTTTTTTTAATTGATCTCTTATGTATTCTAGGAAAACAATTTAACTCAACTTAAAGAAAAAGGAACAAAGTACTAATACATGCTATAACATGGATAAATCTCAAAAAATTCTATGCTAAGCGAAAGAAGTCAGACACAAAAGGTCAGACATTGTATATTTTCATTTGCATGACATAGTCTGAACAGATAAATCCATAGAAACACAATGTAAATTGGTATTTTCCAGAGGCTCAGATATGGGAGAGAGTGGGAATGCGGAGAAACCCACTTAATAGGTAGAGGGTTTTATTTTGGAATAATAAAAATATTTTGGAAGTAAGTAGAGGTATTGATTACACAATATTGTGAATATACTAAGTGCTACTGAATTGATTACCTTAAAATAGTTCATCTTATGTGAATTGCACATCAATGAATTGTTTTTTGAAAAATATCAAATCAAAGGGGCATTTTTTACAAGTAAAATGAAAACTGTCAAATGCCAAAAAAATCCATGGTCATATTTATGTTGATGTATAACTGAATTCTCTGTTCTGTTCCATTTGTTCTGTCTATTCATTCACCAATATCACAATGTTTTGGTTATAGTGGCTTTTTAGTAAGTCTTAAAATCGGGTACTATGAGTTCTCTGTTATCCATTTTAAAATTGGTTTAACTACACTTACATGTTTTAGAATGGACTTGTCTATGTGTACCAAGAAATAAATTCCACTGGGATTTTGAGTGGGATTGCATTAAAACTATAGATTATTTTTGGTAGAATTGGCACTTTAACTGCCTTGAATCGTCTTTTCCATGAACACAGTATATTTATTTTTATTTATATTTTTTATTTCTTTTATCAGTAGTTTGTAGATTTCAGAATAGAGATCCTGCACATATAAGATTAATACTAAAGTAATTTATTTTATTTGGGCAATTGAAAATGGTAACACTTTGCTTTTAATTTTTATTTTTCAATTGTTAGTCACCAATATATAGAAATATGATTGATTTTTGTATGTTAACCTCATATCTTGTGACCTTGATAAACTTACTTAGCTACAGAAGCTTTTTAAATTTTTAAAATAATTTTTAGATTCTTTGGGACTTTCTATATAGACAATTATGTCATTTATGTATGAGACAGTTTTATTTCTTGCTTTGTAATCTGTGTTTGTCTTTTTCTTGCCTTATTTCACTGGCTAGGAATTCTAGCACAATGTTAAACAAGAGAGGCAAGAGAAGACATCCTCACTTGCTCTTGACTGTAGGGGAAAACCTTCAGTCTGTCACCATTAAATATATTAACTATACACTCTTTTTATCAGATTGAGAAAATTCTCTTCTCTTACTTGCTTGTAGAATGTTCTTATAATACTTGTTAAATGTTTTTCAGATTTTCTTCCAGCATCTATTGACATGATCATTATTTCTTGTTCAGTGTGTTAGTGTGGTGAATTACATTGATTTTCTAATGTTGAGCCAGCTTTGCATTCTTGTGATAAACCCTACTTGGTTGTGATAGTGTTATATTTATATATTCCTTGTTCACTTTGCTAATATATTCCTTTAACTTTATTTTAAAAGAGTTTGAGAATAACATTGAAGTTGCAAAAATATTAGTCAGAGTTTTTGTGTACACTTTACCCAGCTTTCTTCGATGATCACATATATAACCATAGTGTAATTATCTAAGCCAGGAAAGTTATATAGGTGCAATACTATTAAATAAACTACAGGATTTATTTGGCTTTAATAGTATTTTTCATGCAATTGTGTATGTGTGTAGTTCTATAAAATGTTATCACAGTTATAGATTTATGTAACCACCACCACAACCAGGATACAACCTCTTCCATCAGTTTTGAAATTACAACTTGCGTCTACCCCTAAATGCCTGGCAATCACTGATCTGTTCTGTTGCTATGATTTTGTCAACTAGAGAGTGTTATGTTAGTTGAATTTGTATATTGTGTAGCCTTGGATGTTGGCCCTTTTTTCCAATCAACATAATTTCCTTGAGATCTATCCAAGTTGTACATGTATCAATAGTTTCTTCCTTTTTTATTTCATGAATGTGCCACAGTTTATCTATTCACCAGTTGAAGAAAATCTGAGCTTTTTCCAGTTTTTGTCTGTTACAACTAAAGCTGTTATGAACACTCACGTAACAGGTTTCTATGTAAACATAATTTTTAGTTTTCTAAGTTAAATACCTAGGAGTGTGGTTGCCTGAGCCAAAAAAATTGCGAAACTGTTTGCTGGAGAGGTTGTACCATTTTTTATTCCCACCAGCAATGTATAAGAGATCCAACTGTATTGCATCCTTGTTGGCCCTTGGTGTTGTGAGCATTTTTTATTTTAGTCATTCTAGTAGGTGGTATCTCACAAGGGTTTAATTCAACTTCTCTAATGGTTATGATGTTGAACATCTTTTCATGTGCCTATTTACCATCCATACATACTCCTTGGTTAAATGTCTATTCAAGATTTTTGTCTATTTCCCAATTTGTTTGTTCTCCTGTTAAGCTTAGAGTGTTCTTTTTATATTCTGGCTAAAAGTCTTTTACCAGATATGTGATTTGAAAATATTTGTAAAGACTTTGGTTTATCTTCTATTCTCCTAATGTTGCTTGTAGATTAAATGTTTTTAATTTTGATGAAGTCCAATTTATCAATTTTTTCTTTTATGGATGGTGATTCTGTATCATGCCTAAGAACTCTTTGCCCAATCCTAGATCGTACAGATATCCCTCCATGATTTCTTCTTAAAGTTATATAGTTTTAAATAAATTCAGATCTATGTCCTATTTTGAGTTATTTTTTGTATAATATGTAAGTTAATGTTGAAGGTTTTCTTTGTTTGCATATGAAATTCAATTGTTCCATTACCCTTTGTTAGCAATACAAGTTTCTCCATCGAATTGCTTTTGTACTTTGCCAAAAATCATTTGGTGGTATTTGTGTGTCTGTTTCTGCACTGACTATTCAGTTTCATTGATATATTTGAATATTCTCTGTCAATATTGCACTATCTTGATACCTGCGATTTGCTAATGTTTTGTTGAAAAAATTTAGTCTAAGTTCATGAGAGATAGTGTTCTGTAGCTTTCTTTTCTTGTATTATTTTTCTTTGGTTTTGGTATCAGGGTTATCCTGATCTCAAGAGATGAGGTGAGAATATGCTTCCTCCCCTTCTATTTTTTAGATATTATGCAATATTGGTGTTATTTCTTTCTTAAGATTTTAATAGAATTTGTTCCTGAAATCATACAGATCTATAATTTTCTCTTTAAGAGGGATTGTAAATATATACAACTTCAAATTATTTAACACATTTGTTTTATATGTTTAATAGATTCAGGTGATTTACTTGTTCTTGAGAAATTTGATAGTTTGTATCTTTTGAGTGATTGGTTCATTTCATCTAAGTTATCAAATTCTGAGGTGTGGTATTATTTGTAGTGTTCTAGTATTACCATTTTCCTATAGGGGACTGCAGTGATATCTTTTTTTCTAGTGTGGTAATATGGGTAATCTCCATTTTGTTTGATTTTTCTAGAGGTTGACTAATTTTATTCATCTTTACAAAGGATCAGTTTTTAATTTCAATGATATTTTTCATTTTTTTCTGCTTTTAATTTCATTGATTTTTTCTTTACTTCTGCTTTATTCGAATTTGCTCTTCTTTTCCTAGCATTTATTTTTTTTAAAGTTTAATGGCAATAAATTATTTTAATCTGTTTTTATCTGAAAATGCCTTTATTTTACCTTCATTTATGAAGACTGTTTTTATTTGATTTAGTATTCAGAGTTGATAGTTCTTTTCTTTCAGAACTGTCTTCTAAGCTCATGATTTCCAGTGAGAAATCTGCAGCCATTAAAATCATTTTCTTTATATATAATGCACTGTTTATCTCTAAGTTTTTCAACTTTTTAACCTTTAATTTTCAGCAGTGTGATTACAATGTGTCTGAGCTTTTTTCTTTTCTTTTTCTTTGCCTTTTTTTTAGTGCATCCTATTTAGAGTTTTGATGAGCCCCTTGCATTTGTATATTTATGTCTTTCATCAAATTTTGGAAGTTTTCAGCCTTTATATCTTCATCTTTTTCTTTCTTTCTATGCTAATTTCTCTTTCTTCTTATTCTGGAACTCTAATAACATGGATACCAGGCCTTTTGCTGTTGTCCAATAGGTCTCTGAGTCTCTGTTAATATTATTTTCAATCTCCTTTATCTCTATTTGTTCAATTAAATAATTTTTATTGATATATCTTCAAATTCACAAACTTGAAGTTTATAAGTTACCCTGCTATTTCCATTCTTCTATTGAACTTATTAAGTGAATATTTTCCATTTAAGATATTGTAATTTTTTAGTTCAAAAAGTTTCATTTGTTCCTTTCATAGTTTCTATTTCTGAACTGAAAACACTTACCTTTTTTAAAGGAAAACATAGAGAATGCTTTCCTTTACTTCATAAAGCAAGTGGTAAAAACTGCTTTAAAGTCTTTGTCTAAAAGTTCCAACATCTGGGGCATGTGTCGGTTTTAATTTCTTTTGAGAATTGGTCACACATTTTTCTATTTTTTGTATGTCAAGAAACATTTCATTTTATTCTTGATGTTGTGAATGTTACATCATATGATCTCTGGGTCCTATAATAATCTGCTGGAACAATGGTTGGCAGATACATTTGCACAGGGCAAGTAAGTAAATATTTTAGGTTTTGTGGGCTATGCAGACTGCGTAACTTTTCAACTCTGCTGCTACATAGAAAAAAACTCATAGACAATGCATAAATAAATGACCATAGCTGTGTTGTACGAAAACGTTATTTACAAAAAAAGAAGGTGGGTCAAATCGGCCTAAATGCTATAGTTTGCTATCTCCTCCTCTAAAGAATTCTGTTCTCTGTTGTAGTTGTTCTTTTCAGTAGGCAGTCAATTCAGTTAGGTTCAACTGCAAGATGTGTTTCCCCATCTGTGGGCAGTGGTTCAAGTCAGTTCAGGTCTCCAAGGTTTCTCTACCCTAGGTGCCACTTATGGATTCATACACAGAATTAGGGAGTCACTTTTTCCAGCTCTCTCTGCTCTAAGATTCTCTTAAACTCTTTAGTCTCTAAAACTTTCCCTCTCACCTCCCACTTCTATAGCCAGAAAGACAACTTTTTATTGACATTTTATTTGGCCATTGATGCTTACCCTTGGGGCAGAACTGTGTAACAAACAAACAAAAAATAGGAAACCCACCTTTTTGATGTTGTGAAGTTATGACTTCACTCCAAAATTCACCTGTATTTTTTTACTCTTAAAAATATCCAGCTTTTTTTGTTTGTTTGTTTGGTTTGGTTTTGTTTTTGTATTTTTCTCCAGTGTTTGGTTGTAATTGGGGGGAGGGATGGGCAGTAGTGGGCTTAAGCCCCTGAAGAAGACCAAATTCAGTCAGTTCACTTTTCATGTATAGATCCATTTCTCCACCTAGATTATAAGCATCTTGTGAACAGGGGCCTTCTTAGATTTCTCTCACCTCTAAGGACAAAGCTTGAAATATTAGGTCTTCTGAAATATGGGTTAATTGACAAATTGATTCCTAAGGGACTTCTGGGTGTTGAGAGTAAATTCACCCAAGATTGCACAGCTAATAAAACTGGCAAAGCTGGCATTAGAAGAAGGGCCCTCCTCAGGCCAGTTTTCCATGGGCTATGGTGTCTCCCTTTGCAATTCTCATGATCCTATCAGGAGACAAACAGTAGAATGGAAGATGACCTTGCATGTGAAAGACAAATGGATGGAAAAGAAAACCGACTAGTGATTGAAAAGTATTCAGTCTAGAAAAATGATTAACGGGGTATGTTAGGCCTTTAGGGACCCTTCAATATTAGAAAAAGACCTTGGTTTTTCGTCATACCCTGTACCAACAGACAGATTTTTATCTTCAGGATTATGTAAAATTTATAAAAATTATTTAGTTAATTTAAAAAAATAACTAAGTGGTAAAATCCCAGGAAGAGGGAATGCAGCAAGTCATAATTAGAAGGGACTGAAAGAATTACCAGATCACAGGGAAAAAGAGCAGACCACACGTGTATAGAAAGTTTAAGTAAGAGCACCACAGCATCTCAGCATCAGGGGTAGAGGCTGTGAGTGTCTCTGCAGGTATCAGAAGAGGGTGGATTTTAGAGAGGAGTTAGAGAGATATATTGTATTGTCAGCTTTTCTGCTTCTTTATTGCAAACCTAGCTAGATTACAGGTGGCTTTGGTCTTTTCAAATGGGGAAATGATGGGCAAATGACTATCATAATGTCATTATATCTAAAGATCTTAGTTGAGAAAATCTGAAATACCCAGCTAATCAGTATGTTCCTGTTACTGGGGCCATCTCTACAGTCGGAACACCTAGCAATATATGATAAAAAAAAATAGAAATGTCATGGAAAACATGTCACCATGGTCTAGGATACTAGAGTACTATATTTGTGTTTGTGGTATGAGGTTGTTTTATGTGCATTTGGTGGGGGGACTTGAAATTGGGAGAGGTTTCAGGAAAAGTTGCTTTTAGAAGTTTGAAATTCCAGACAAATAAAAGAAGGCATTGCCTTTCACAATGCGCAGCATAGTTAATAACACTAACTTCACTGGAAATGATAATATATAACAGTTTTTTAAATTATACGAAGATACTTCCAAAAGTTCATAGAAAAATAGAATTTTGAAATTTTTTTCACTTGAAACATAATAGTTTATACATATTTATGAGTACAGAGTTGACTCTCAGTATTTGTGTACAGTATGTGATAATCAAATCAATATTATTAGTATGTTTATCATTACAAATCGTAACTACTCTTTGTGTCCCTTACCCAATTATTCCCTAGTCCCCCTACCCCTCTGCCTTTCCCACCTCTATCTAGTAACTGTAGATCTGTCCTCTTCTTTTAAAAGTTCAACGTTTTATTGTAGTCTTTCTTTGTTTCTTAGCTCCCACTTATGAGTGAGGAAACATACTATGTATATACATCAAGCACATTTCTCAGCACTTTTGTATATATTCTCTCATTCCTCATTATCTCAATGGCATAAGTGCTATTTTTAATCCCCATTTTAAAGATAAGGAAACTGAGACATAGATATTAAGTGATTTTTCCAAGGTCATCCAACATATTAATAGTCAAACTAAGACATTCTTAGTCAATATCTTTGCTGCATGTATGCATGTGTGTATGTTAACTTTTTTACAGCTCCCCAGATGATTTCAATTCACAACTGAGGTTGAGAAATACTGACTTCACTGTCTCCCATTTTATATTATACACTTTGGAAAGATCTGTGATCCTTTATGAAGAGTTGGAATCAGGAAGGGCAGCTAATTACACCTTCCTCATAGTGTATAAAAAAATCATTTGGAAAATAGAGGGAAAGAAAGTAAAGAGAGCCACGGATAGAGGATAAGATATAAGTCTGGCCTGAACTACTCTGGGCTCCACCCACGGTCCCACTGTTAGCATTCTTAGCCATGTGACCTCCTTGTGCCACTATTTCTAAACCTGAGAAATGAAGGGGTTATGCAGATATAACACCTCAGTGTTCCTTAGTACCACTTTTCCAAGAATAGGTGGTCATAAGTGTGACCCAGGACAACATTTATTTTATTCTAATTCTGTTGTCTTCGCTGCTTTTAATCTTATCCCAGTTCTCAGTGCATGCATGAATGAATGAACTTGATCACCTTTAAAACAGCAGCTGTGCCTTGCTCATCTGCATCCCTCCCACCTCCTAGCACAGTGTCCAGTTTACACTGAGTGTTCATTGATTTTCTGAATTCTGAATTTGACCGTTTATATTTCATTGTTTTTTTATTTTTCAACTTTCATATTATCTGGTTCACTGGCCCTTTCTATTTGCATGCATAATTGAGAACTGACTTGAAAGAAAAACGTTTAACAGCTCAACCCCACTGTAGGAGCTTATATGCAATAAAATGTACACAATAATCATTTTTTACTTTACTTTGAGGTTACATCATTACTTACCTAGCTAGCAGAGATTCTCAATCGGTTACTCTTCAGAATCTCTGGCTCCACCCCAGATAAATTAAATAACATTGTACAAAGGTTAAAATAGGGCATGAATATGTTTTAAAAGGTCTCAGGTTATAATAATGATCAGCACAGATGCAGAATAACTGCAGTTGTGTTACAGACATGATGTCGTTTTCACATCCTTTTCCTTCTCTTTGGCAAGGGCTTGGGCTGTCCAATCCTTGTGTTCACATTGAATTGATTCTCCAGCAAGTTCAGGGGCAGCTTCATTAGCAAATAACAAAGGGCACCCTTGATGTGTATTTGCAGATGCAAACCAGTTATTCTGAGACCCAACTGTTTGTTCTAAGAATTTGCTCAGGCTCATTTAGTTGGTTAAGATCTATGATCAAATGGCTGGAGCAAGGTACCTGTGTGGCATGAAGGGGGAGAAAACAAGACGGGAGGGTTCAAGTTGGCACCTCTTCAACAAAATGACAGTCTCCAGAAATCTGTACAAGTTTTGCTCAACCTATTTGGAGGAGAACAAAGGACCCCTGGATGATAGTAACAGACAGAACACTGACATCAGGTAAAATAAACACTTCACTTTGCACTCCTCTTGGTCCCAGAAATACTGGGGTGGGGTGGGCAAGGGACCCCAGTGGTAGAAACAGACTCTTAAAGATCTCAGGGACCCTTACCAGCCAAGATTAGCATGGATATGTACAAGCTATCAGGGTCATCAAGTCAACCATTCTGGAATGTGAACTCTTTATTTGCACCATTTCTAAGCAACCCACCATGCACAATCTTAGTTCTAATAGTGGTATGAGGTGGACCTGTGTGCCTTCATCTGAGGAGGTGAAGAGCTGGGCGTAATATCTTCTGTTTCACCAGCTTAGCAAGTGTGAAAATCTAATTCTCTGAACACTTTAAGGAAAATATTACCATCCCTTCTTCAGAACCACTTCCCCATCTTATCTGTGGGGTTGAAGAGGCAGAAGAGGTGGCTGGCAGGTGGCTTCCCAGTGTGGAGCCCGGAAGGGAAGAGTTAGAGCTGGGATTAGTCCTCTGGGGCAACGCCAAACATCCCACTTCTCTCTAATGTCACTGCTAGGGATTTTAAAATGCACCATGGTGGGTATCCATTTGTGTCAAGAGCATCTTGCTTTCACCTCCCTTTCCCCACCCCCACCGCCTTCCACCTCCTCCCTCCCTCCTGTACACAGGCATAGAATAAACTGCTTGAAAAATCTTTCCAAAAATCTCTATGAAGGGGAAAGCTCTTGACCTTCTGCTAATGGTTTTCCTGAAGATGAGAAAGAGACCCAGCCGCCCTTCTTATTTTAATAAAACCAGGCAGTCTCCAACACCCCTTCCTCCTGGCTTGCTTTGCCCACCTCCTCCCAGGCTTCCAATGATCTTTCTCAGTCTCCTGTGAAGACCCCGGAGAAGAAAAGGCTTCCACTTCAGTCCTCTGATTATAAGTTGCATTGTTACTTGCCCCAGCAGGAGCCTTATCTAATGGTGGAATAGGAGACAATGAGGAGTTACACATGTCCAGATAAGACCAGGGAGGCCAGAGACTCTTCATGGGACCACAGAAGTCCCAATCTTGGACTCCTATTTTGTGTAAAGCTGTTCGGCTGCTCTGTCATGCTCGCTCCACCCACAAGGAAACAGGTACTTGAGCAAGCAACCTGATAGAAATTTCTGCATGTATTGAATAAGATTAGACTCTGGGTAATATGAATTCTGATGACAGGATAGTGGAATCTTTTGTTTGTGTGTTTTGCTTTGTTTTCCTTTCTATTTATGTTCAAATGTCATTTATTGCTTGCACGGCTTGCCAGATGCCTAGGTGCTAACTTCTTAAAGCTTACCTGCAGTGTCCACACCACAATCACGTCGCCAACACCTGAGGAATATTAGACATTTTTAAAAATCAACAACTTTGTAAGAGTAATGTTTTTTTTTAACTCTGTATTATGGTTCAGAGTATTTTCTAATCCACTATTAAAGATAATGAGAGAGTAGCCTACCCGCCTTCATCCCCCGTTCCTCTCTGCCTCCGGTCTTTCTGTAAGCCATGTTGTAATTATAGCATGTAAGGCATTTGATAAATGCTGGGGGAGAAAACATGTGCCATTGTTAGATTCCATGATGTTTCATATGTCTTGATTCTGTTGAGTTAACTTTTCTACAAAGAAATAAAAATTGCTTTAGTTTATTTCACAGAAGTCTCTCCGTGTATATGTTTTTAATTACATGTATGTGTATGCATAAATATATATATCTGAGTACATGTATATGTGTCTATGTGTCATGTGTATATATATTTGTATGTATATGTATGTATGCATACATACAATTTTCCTATTAAACATAATTCAGGGGCTGGCCCCGTGGCTCACTCGAGAGAGGGTGGTGCTGGGAGCATTGAGGCCATGGGTTTGAATCCTATGTAGGGATGGCTGGTGCGCTCACTGGCTGAGCGTGGTGCCAAAAACACCATGCCGAGGGTTGTGATCTCCTTACTGGTAATAATAATAATAATAATAATAATAATAATAACAACAATAATTCAGTCTTGTTACAGAAACTTGGGAACAATAGGCAAGCCAAATAAAAACTAAAAATTACTCATGGCTCCACCATACATAGCTAAAATGTTACTGTATTTCCTTCTAGCATACAATTATCCTAAATCTCTCTTTATACTCATTATTACAGGGTAAGCAAAAACGCTTTCTCCGTCTTTTTCAGTCAGGTGTCAAGTCTTAGGCAGAAGGTTTAAAAAGTAGGATTGGAATCTTCTTCTGCAACCCCAGCTTGGACATGACCTCCCAGGACGTAAATCTGTCTGTGGGCACTCCCCTTGAGAAGAGCTGCTCTTCCGCAGCTCTTAGTATTTAGCTATAAATACTGAAAGGGAAGGGGTTGTATTTTTATCTCTCAAGTACTTTTTTGAGGTAGAAAGTTTGTAAAGCAACATCATTAAGATGCAGGGGAGACATTTAGAGCATTCCATGCCCACCAGATTAAAACTAAAGCTTTGAAAATCACCACTTTCTGTAGGATGCAACTAATCTCTCTCCCACAGATGCATTTGGTGAAGCCTGCACAGGAGAAATTACTCTGTGTTGATACTAAATAGCACTGAATGTTAGGATTTGGCAGGATATGGAGAGTGCATTAATAATTCCCTTTGAATAAGGAATTTTCTCTCTCCTTATAAGCTGGCAATCTTTCCTCCTCTTTCCCCATTTTGGCTCAACAGCATGAATTTTTTTTGTAAATTTTATTTGTTTATTTTAAACTGGATTGTAGCAGGTCAGAACAGAGAGGAAATGCAGAGCCAGAGGAGGCTACAGGGAATTTCCAGGGCGTTCTGGCTATTCCACCATCTTGCACGAATGGGACGGACATGTTACCTCCCGCTGACTCTGGGTAAGCCACTCTTCCCTCTCACGTTTGTTGACAGTTGGGGTAGTTCCACGTACCATGCTCTTGCTTCTTGGTTCCTCAGTGCTCTGTCTCAGCCCTTCACTCTTTGACTGGCATCTGGTGTTTTCCCACATGCATTCCATGCCCCATTCTCTGACACAGTTGCTTGGTCACCCCAAGGCCAGCTTCATGGGCAAGCAACCAGTGCAGTCACACAGGGCACTGCTCAGAAGGGCTTCACTCTTGGGTTTAATGCCCTGTAGCCTTTTGGGGTGGAGAAAGATGGTGGCCATCCCTGCCATGGGCTGGCAGTTTGATGGCATATTTGGCACCTTGTTAGAGAGGGGAGGTCTGTCACTTACCCTGATCCCAGAGCAAGGTAATAGTCCCTTGAGGGCTATCCTTCTGCCATGGGAAGGGGAGACTACAGTTTGAAATTGCACTGACTCTGCAAATTACGTGGCTGGCCTTGACAACTTGGCACCCATTCCCCTATTCTGCCTCAAAAGAACTGTGCTTTCCAGAACCTATGCTACAAGATGCTGAAGGAGACACTGGCTCTGATCATGGCTGCAAGAGTGGGCCTGATTTGTCCAAGGGACAAATGGATTTGCCCATTCCTCTTGCTGTGGTTAAGAGTCCAGGAATGGACATGTGACACAACTCTGACCACAAGGATTTGAAAGAATGTTTGTTGAGAAATTCTAGAGGATTTTTTTTTTCTTAAGACATGGCCACAGGAAAAGAGACTACTCTTTCCTCTTTGCTTGGATGTTGCTGGGCTATTATCTTATGATAAATCTTATGTCTGGGCCTGATGCAACTGTAGTGACATAGCCAGAGGACAAAGACATGCCTGAGGAAGGCAGACCTGAGAGAGGCATAGAACCTGGCTTTTCTGAGCATGATGTAGAATCACAGAACTTACCCCACATCTGGACTACTGTCATTTAAGACATTGATTTGGGGTTCTTACACTTGCAGCAAAACTTACCCTAATTCATAACACCCTTTTTTCCTCTTTACCTTTCACTTCTGTTTCCAGTCATCAGTACCTGTTTCGTGTGGTAAGGTGAGTCCTCAAGTAAGTTTAGACAAAGCTGTAACAGACATACAACGCATGTTTTTGGTTTTTACTTTTAAATAGTTGGCAGTCTTACTAAAGAAGCCTCAGAAAACGCACCTGGAAAAGATGAAAATACATGTTCCTAAAGTAAATATGTCAGTCAATATTCTTAATACTTCCTCCTCTCCTGTTTACACAAACCAATGTACATGTAAACCAAAATCTTTGATTCTTCTGATATGACACCTCTACTACCTATAAAAAAAAAACTCTGGAAGAGAGAATACAATCACCTGTAGGTCTATACTTGTAAGTTGTCTCTTGTCAGATGCTCTGTGTATGGGTGAGGGCTTCACTGAGAGGGAGCAGGTCATGCTCACACACGTGATTTGCCATATATGCATCTCCCCTTTTTAAGGGAGACTCTCCCATGTCTTTCTCTTTCAACTGAGTGTGTTGTCATTGAAGGCAGAAACAATGCTTTATTTATCTTTGAAACTCCAGTGCCCAGGAGAGCTTAGTACAATAGGAAGTGTCCTGTAAGAATTTATTGGCTGCATGGACACATTCATGGATAAATAAATGAAAAATAGCAAATGGATGAGCACATATCACATCTACTGCTCATAACTTACAATCTAACATTTTATTTCATAATGACATATTCTTATATTATTTTCTATAGCTAATTTGTTGTTCTTCAATAAATTTCAAGTTCTTTGGGGGTTGGGAAAACTTTATACTTTTTCTTTGTCACTCACTCAGAATAACGTATCATATTCTTAGTATATATTAAGTGTTTGATGCATACTGTGTTTCTTGTTGATTAGAAGCTTTAAGGGGGCTGAAAATTCTATATTTATTAGTTTCACTAATACTAGGATCCAGCATTGTTAACATTTATTTAACAGATAACAGTGGAAGCTATTGAGCTCCTACTTTATGCCAGGTTCTGTTCTAGATTCCAGATGTAAAATGACAAGCCAAGTAGACAAGGTCCCTGTTCTCAAGAAAGTTATAATCTAGTGTGGGCCAATAAAGAAACAAATAAATGAAGAGGATAATTCCAGATCATTCTGTTTCTAGTTTTTGATTGAAATAATGGTAAAATCAAGAATATGACCAAGACAAATGGGTGGCTGAGGGGGAGGTAGAGGAATAAAATATTGGAAGTGAATAAGGAAAGAAACAGAAGGACAGGGAGTAGGAAGTATAATCCACATAGATGTTTAAGTTACCAACAATAGTGCCAAGAGGAAAGGTGGGGACAAATATAGTGAGCCAGGACACAAGAACTTCAGTGAATAAACGGAGTGATGGGCAGCCGGTGGGTGACAGACACAATGTGGGGTAGGAAGTTGTGTAGCCTGATGGCGCAGATTCCAGAGGAGATAGAAGGAAGGAAAAGTGTGAATTGTTTAGAAATAGAAATGAGGAATAAGACAAACACCTGCTCTAATCATCTGGTCCAGAAGTTTGTGTCATTTGAGAGCAAGTAGCATTCTTAGGTAAAAATCTAAATTTAGGACAAGAGGCAAAGAAAACATTTAAGGAGATATTGTGAATATTGGAGAGTTTGACAATGAAAAACTATGAATCCCACAAGGCACATGGGAAGGATCTGGGAGTACTGGAAGGTGGATGACTGGGTCTGTTTCATAGATGTTTGTTATGGAGAAGAATGTTCTGGTGATAGTGATGACATGGAGGGTGATTTTTTGATGATGACCTAACACAGCAGGGATGTGAAGCAAGATAGATTAATTCAAAGATCTGGGGAAGTGGTGGCACCAGCTTAAGTAGGAGAATTTGGGGAGACTGAGCAACTAATTCAACTGAGCAACTATAATCTACATCTAATTCAAGTTCATCTCTGTTTTGTTGAGAAGTAGAGTGGTATAGAAGAGACTCTGCTAATGCATGACAATTCAGAAATTTGGGTTTCAGTTCCAGTTCTTCTAACTAGCTGTATATACTTAGTCACATCAGTTCACGTCCTCACCTATAAAATAAACCAGTTGGACTACCTGAGCCCAGATTCTATCTCTGAAAGGAAACCAAGCTAAAAGATTGGTTGCCATGGTTCCCAAAGCAGATGGTTCTCCTTGAACACATCTATTTTTTTTCTGAAGAGCATGTGAGCTCTTGTTCAATGGTCAAACAAAACTGGATTCTCATCCCACATCTACAAATACTAGCAATGTGACCTAACTCTCTAAATTTTCTCTAAACCCTATCTTTCTCTTTGGAACGTAAGATGATAGTAAAAATATAAAATATTTATTGTGGACTAGTCAACACATTAACAATGATAAATAGTGAGCATTCAACACAGTTTAGCATTTTATTATTAAATGTAAAAAATAACTTTTCTGATTCCATTCATTTAAGTGAAAAGGAAGTGACACTTCCCTTTGCTTTAGTGTTTTAGAATACTTGGTATAATGCCAATCAGGTATGTGGCCTCTGGTGTTTATCGTCTTTCCAGGTGAAGGGCAAAATCACATATAAATCAGGATGAAAAAAACTCTTCAGTAATATATGAACCTACTGACTGAAACGATCTTTTTTTGTTTCTTACTTTGTCAAATTAATCATAGTAATTAGAAATGTGAAGATAATCAGTTGTCCCCCACACTGATTGTTTTTCTGTATTTCAGAAATAAACTTCAACAAACCACTTTCTTGAATCATCCATGGCTCAAAACACAGTGTGTCTTCATAATTTGTGTCAGGGATGGTGGGACAAAATGGATTCATCCCATATTTCCTTTTGTTTAGACCTTGACTTTCCACAGGAAAACAATACCTATTATAGACATAAACTAGGTAGGCTGACTAGGAAGACAGAACATGTTTGGATCAAAATGTGAGGCTACACTATTCATTTTTCCCATATCAGGGAAATGGGGGATTATGGCATCTTTTCTCCCTCCTACTATTTCTCATTAATTCATACATACCACCAAGACATTGCAAATGGTGTTGGTGACTGTTGAGGTGGAGAAGTTCTGAGAGAAAAAAAACAAAATCAAAAACAAAAAGATGACTGTCCCTGGGAAAAAAAATGAATCAGTATCTCTCTCTGTCTCTGTCTCTCTCTGTATACACATAGTTTTTTTTCTCACAACTATTTTGGTGTTTTGACTAAGAAACAAGTGGAAAGGTATACTTAGAGATTAATAATGTGATTCAGTGTTAGCTATGAAGTTAGAAGAATCATCCCCATTACCTACCTCCTTGATTTTCTGCTCGGGCCCAACCCACCCAATATTCACCTAGAAAACTGTCTTCTCTACCACAGCCTGTTCCTTTAGTGCTAATGTCTATCTCACAATATGTGCTTGCTTTGGGACCAGGAGGAGCATAAACCTATGACTACTCCTGGAAACCTAGCTCACCACTCATGTTCTGAAGAGAAATACTGGAGGGGTTCATATGTGTATAGAAATATAATACGTTATTAGATCAGGACAGAGGCAGACTGCATATTAATGTATTGGACTATGCTGAGCTATGGACAGAAAATTTAAGAAAAAGCTGCTCATTTGTTCAATAAATATGCCTCTGGTGCTTTCTGTGGCCATGAACAGGGAACATGGTATGAACAATATAGATACGATCCCTGACCTTTCTTAGTATATGTGAACTTGTGAGTATGTGATTTAGTTTTAGAAGATGAATTTTTGGGTGTATGTGTGTATGTGTGTGTGTGTTTATGAAAAGGTGATTGGACTAGAAATTAGGAGAACTAGGTTATTAGTCACAGCTCTGTTACTAAATAGCTAAAAAGCAGGGGTTACACACA
Source organism: Cynocephalus volans (assembly GCF_027409185.1). NCBI lineage: Eukaryota > Metazoa > Chordata > Mammalia > Dermoptera > Cynocephalidae > Cynocephalus > Cynocephalus volans. Next base: position 24,696,933 of record NC_084463.1, read on the forward strand.
CTCTCTCTCTGATTAGTGTCCTAATCAGTAGAATTAAGGAACTGGACAAGATTATCTATAATTCCCTTTACCGTTTCCAAAAGGCTATGACTCTCTGATTATTGCCATTTCCTGAGCAGCCCCATGAATATATTGCTAGAGTAGGTATCATGCTTGTACCTTTCCTCTCCTGCACTTCCGGAGCAGTGAGCTCTTCCAAACCCACACCAAGAGTGCAGGAAGATGGAGTTTGGGAAACAAAGGGTAGCCAGAAGCAGTCCCAGGAGCACCAGCCTCTCGGGCCTGCTAAACCAGTCACATTTAAGCCAAACAAAGAGGAAACATGGCAGTTCCCCTGTGATGAATACAGTTGACATGCAGTCTAGGAACAAACAGCAGAGTCATCGTTAATATGCTGGAAAATATTAATGAATATCATTTTGGAAATAAAGTTTTTAAGTGGTGTTATACCCATCAAGATTTTTCAATATGTAATCAACAGCTAAGTTATTTAAAATAAAAGTTAAAAGGAGGAAGGGAGACCGGAGAAGTGAACAAACAATATTGGGATAATATTACTTCATTACAGAAATCAATACTGCGGTTTTATTTTTTCTTTTCAAAACTCTTTTATTCGTGTGTGTTTATACACATAGATATGCTTGTTTGTGTATGTACAGGCCTTGTTTTTTTAAAAGCTTCTTCAAAAATTAAAATAGTGACATGGGATGCCAAGGCATTCAGGGAGGAGTTAGATCACAGTCATAATCCCAGGCTGGCTGTGTAACTCAAGGTCATCGGTGCTCCTGAAGATGCATACAAGCAACTGTAAGCACTGCTTACAGAGGGAACTAGAAGGCAACAGGAAACAGGAGAAAATCTCTATTTTGCAGGCTGAGCAGTTGATTTTCTTTTTAAAAAATTGTATGCCATCCGCCATCAACACTGTCTAAGTCAGAGATACACTCTGCTGCATATTTAGACTTGATGCTGATGTGTAAGTGGACTTTTGTTTTTAAGTGGAGATTCTAATTCACTGCATGATGACCTCAGTTAATAATAATATATTATATATTTCAAAATTGCTAAAAGAATAGATTTTAACATTCTCACCACACAAACAAATAAGTTGGTGAGGTGGTGAATATGTTCATGAGCCTGATTGAATCTTTCTATAATGTATACACAGATCAAAACATCACATTGTATCTGATAAATACACCCAATTATTATTTGTCAATTAAAAATAAATTAATTTTTTATTTTTATTTTTTAATTTTTTTTTGACCTAAATTAATTTTTTAAAATGCAGATTCTGATTTGATAGGCATGGGGTAGGACCCAAGATTTTGCATTTTAACCAGCTATCATGTGATGCCCAAACTGCTCATCTATGGGAGAGACTTGGGTAACGAGAATCCTATAGATCCTGCTTGTATTCAGATTTCTTTGAGACACTTTCTTCACACTCTCTAGGAGAATTTTTTAAAAATTATATTCTGCTCATTTGTTCCGGGAACTCCTAAACTTCACAGAAAAGATTTGTTTTTATACCTGAGATTTTCATACTATGGTTAGTCACATTTCTTTCCACATCTTTTTCATTGGAGAATGGCTGGCTCTGTTGATCTTCTTGGTTTAGATTTCAGTATTATAACACAATCCTATCCAGCCCCCTTCTCTGCCCAGTTTATATGTCCTAACCCTTCTTTTCTTCCTTTGTTCTTCTTCTCCTTGTTTTTCTTTTCTTTTGTTTTCTTTTTTGTTTGTTTGTTTGTTTCTTTTTCTGAGTTTAGTACATTTCCAAAATGATTTGGAGATATTTCCTGAATGTCTTTACTTAAAATTTTCCAAACTGGTTGTTTTTCACTGTTTATCTCTCGCCTATCTTGAATGTACATTCCACTATTGCAGAGAGTCCTTGGTGGACAATAACAGAAATATGCATCCCCAAGCAGCTACCAGTTAGTGACATAAACTTGAGAAGGTATGGAGTTTTATTTATTTATTCAGGGCACTGAGAAAATGCCAGCTTGGGAATGCACTGTGGTAGCATTCTCCAGATGTTGAGAAGTCTGGCTTGGTTTGGGGGATGCTAGCGACTATTTTCTCTTCAAATGTATTCATAGCACCTGAAGGGAATCTTGGGTCCCCAAGCATAAAAGATGCAAAGAAATGCTGATTTGAAATGCCCCTCTGGGTTCAAGTCTAAGTTGACTGACTGTGACTGTGACGGTGACATTCATTTCCTGCCTGCTGCCACTGCTAAAATCATAGTTAGAGAGAAGAGCAGAAGTTAATTGCCTCAGGGAAAAGGACCCTGCGTTAATTGTCACGTTAAAGTTCACATTACATTAAAGCTTCTATCTCAGGTTCCTCCCAGCAGCTGGGCTCAGAGGAGCCATGGAAGCTCTTGTCTGTACAGAATGACTCTTCTCCAGAGAAGTGTTCCACTTCCATTGAGACTGAAATGGAAAAACATTTAGCTTGAACAATAGCTTGAAAAGCTCAGCAGGTCCAAGACGTCTGGAAAGGAAAGAAACTTGATTTTGTCAAAGAAGGGGAGGTTTGGGCCAGATCAGGCCAAGATGGACTAACCCCCAGGATGCAGAAATACAGGTGGACTGAAGGGTCAATTGTTAGACCTGTTAAAGATGGCCCTGAATCCTGTGATCAACTCACCAAATTGTGCTGATGGCAAGGATACCCAGCTTAGCAACTAAACCGTGGGAAATGTCAATATTTGATTGGGTGGCTGGCTGGGTAAAGGGCTTGAGAACAGAAAGCTACTGATAGCATTAATAACCTGGGGGTGTGGAGAAAAGTCATCTTTTTTTTTTATGAGTACATAGCATAGCAATGCCATTTCTACCTTCACTACAGTCTATACTCTTCCTTCTCTCATTTATGTTATACGTACAAGACAAATGTATAGAGTGAAAAGTCACTGAAGTGCTGCCAAGATAACCTGGACTCTAATTATGAGCCCAAGTTAATCATCTAATAGTTTCATGTGATCTCGGACAAATCACATAGTCTCTTTGAGACGGTTTCCTCATCCTTATTATTGTGAAAACAATAATATTAATCTTGCAACTTAAACTTTTATTTAAAATCGTTATTTAATATTAAACAAGATGTTTTATGTAAAATAACGTTAACACCCTACAGATGGTAGTCACTTAATTTTGGAAATCTGCTTCAAATCTCACCAGTCCTGATTCATTTTCTCTGAGTGCTCCTAATCTGAAGCTGTTTAATCGTGTCCTGCTGGAGGTTTTTCTATTTTGTTTCAAGTATGTATGGGGTTTGTCTAGCAAATGTGAAAGTCAAGTCCCCAAGGAATGATATTATGTCATCTGTTGCTTTAAATTTCTCTTAGAGATCCAAATAGTTCTGTTAATTTAAATTCAGTTTATGTTTATTGAGCTTCTACTGGTACCAGGCATCCTATTGGGCACCATCAAGTGCACAGTGAACAGAACGTGGCAACTGTCATGAGGAAACATGGTATTTTTAGAGAACTCACTAATTATATTATAAAGAGGACTCTGTTGAACACCATAGAAAATGTGGGATTAATGAGGGAGAAATTAATTATACAGTGGGAGTAATGAGGAGGGAGAAATTAATTCCTTCTCAGGAGGTAGGGAAAGACTTTCAGAAGAAGTGCTATTTAAGCTAGACCTAAAGGAAAGATGCTTTTTAGACCTATATTTCAACTTGTCTTTCTGTACCATAACAGGCAATAATAGCTCTTTGAATCATACTAAATTACTAGTAGTGAAAGGGACACCAAGTGACAGTACTGGCTTCTGAGTTTCTGTAACATCCCATTATAGAAAGAGCATTGGACAGTTGCTTAGACCATACTTCTGTGTCCAGGCAAGGCATTCAACCTCTCATACAAGTAGTTGTCTTTCGGCTTTACGTTGTGCTATGGTTTGAATGTTCATCCCCTCCAAAACTCATGTTGAAATACAATTGCCACTATAACAGTATTATGAAGTGGGACCTTGAAGAGGTGATTAGGCCATGAGGGCCTCACTCTTACGGGTGAGATTGGTGCTGCTATAAAAGGGTCAGTTTAGCCCCCTCTTGACCTTTCTCTCTTGCCTTCCATTCTGTGATGATGCATCTTACAAGATGCCAGAACCTTGATATTGGACTTCCCAGCCTCCATAACCATGGGCCAATAAGTTTCTGTTCACTATAAATTACCCAGTCTCAAGTATTCTATTACAGCAGCACAAAACTGACTAAGGCACACTTCTTTGCAACTTTGTACACCCTCATGTAGTTTAAGACCAGTTTCCTCCCATTCAATGGAAGGTTATGCCCTGCTATATGGCTTCATATTGCAGAAGAAAATCAGCTTTTATCTTTATTATTTTCCATGTAGTTAATCACAATTCTCTCTTACCCATTTTTTTAATACATTCTATTTTCTACTCATTATTCATCTTGGAGTGTCTTTCATAAACCCTATCAAGTTTTCCAAGTTTCCTGTAAGTTGAGTATACAGAACTGGGCATAAGGCACTGGGAGGCTGCAATCAAGATTTAGAACAAAGAAACTGATTATCCTCAGCTCCACTTTGCTTATGGCCCACCTATTGGTCCATTTAAACAGAGCAAAATACAAGCTGCCTTAACAAGAGTATGATCCTATAGGCCCTGGGTCAGTTGGCCTAAATTCCAAGTTATCTCACTGAGAGAATTAAGGAATTTGGGTTGGCATTTGAGATTAAAAACAAACACACACCTGGCCTCTTAAGTGTTTCCCTAGGTCCCAAGAGTGTGTCCAAATGGGATATCCAGCCTTCAGTGCCTGGCTAGCCCCCTCAATGGGTGGTGTGGTATCAGAGCCAGCAGAGAAGCAAACCATGCACTGCTTGCTTTCTACAGAATTTTTCCCTCCTGGGTTAAATGTGTTTAACCTTTGGAATAAAGCAATATGATATTCAAACCTCTTCTAATTAGGCTCTTTGACTTAGGTCTTTGAGGTTTTATTCAATTGAGTGTTTCCCTTAAGCCTGTAAAAAAAAGACAATTGCTTAATTCCATTTCTGTTCTTGTTAGGAAACCAGAAACCCAAACCGTCAGTCAGCCAAGACGCTGTGATTGTGTTAGTGCTCTAGCCGTATAAAAGCACAGACACATTGCTGGTCAGGCCCAGCTGGGTGTAGTCTGGGTTAATGCCACTGAGAGCATCGAAAGCCTTTCACAGCCTCTATAAAGAACTTTTTCCTGAATGTCTAGAGGGAAGTGGGAGGTTATTATCTCTCTTCACAGATAATATACACTGTATTTATTGTGATTATTATAAGAGTGGGAAAATCAAAAGGCAGAAATAAATCTATTCCTAAATAAGTACTTAAGAACATGGCTATATTCTAGAACAGAGGGTAAGGGAAAACACAATCTGGATCTCTGTACAATGTCCTGGTCAGCAATTCAAGAGATCTTCCACTGATTAGTCCTATACGGTTTTGTTGGGTTATTGGGTCATGTCATCCATTTAGGTCTTAGGTGTGTTTTTTTCCTTTCATATAAGAAAGGATGCTCGTCTCTTTCCTCCCTAACAATCAAGGATCTTGTGCACACTCTATGATGCAAAGCATGTAAAAAGTTTTTAAATGTACAAGTACGAGGAGAAAATTACTTGCTTTCTTTTCACTTTAGCTTCCCAGTTGCTCTGATGGAGTGATTTAGACTCATCTTCCAACACCTTCTCCACTCCCACGTAAAGGTGTTTTAGGGTTGAGAATACCAGCTCTACCTGGAGGATTCACAGTTTGAAAGCAAAATAACGCTCAGAATATCACCAGGCTGATGATTCCAGATGGGAGAGAAGATCTTGGGCCTGGGGCAAGGACAGTAGAGGTTACTCCTGCTAACAACCCCCTTCTCGGGGGGTGTCATTAGGACTAAAGGGATGGGAAGAAACAATCATATCATGTCCTTAAGCTAAAAGAGATTTAGAGGTGAAAGTCTCTAGAATAAATCAAATGGATCCTAGAATAACCAAGAGGGTTTGGAGGGAACTGAGACAAATACGAGCAAATTTATTTTTTTTAATTGTGGAAAAAAATAGAATTAAAAGATAATGTGAATCTTTCCATGAACTTTTTGAAGGACTGTCTTGTATCAGTGAGGATGATGACTGAATTGCAGTTCAGTGTTGTTAGAAGACACACAGCGCTCTTTACCCCAACTCGATAAAGAATTGAGCACTAGTCCTGGTCTTCAGTTTGGCCCATATTTGGAGCAGAGAAAGGGGCATAATCAGTGTTTATTCAGGGGCTGAAAATTCATGAGCCTGGCTTCAGGAATCCCTGGAGATGACTTGGCATGATGATCAGGCTTGTGGGCTTGTTCAGTCCTCCTACCAAGGAACAGGCCATGTACAGCCAACCAGGAGTTCAGCGGTATTGTAGCGGCAAGACACTGTGTCTTTCATTCTGGCCTCTATCTGACTGGAGTCCCAATCTGCTGAGGCCCTTATTGGACTTGGGTCTTTTCACACTACAGAATTCAGAGAAATAGAGTGTGGGCTTTAAAGAGAACAGAGAATAGGATAGAGAATAGAGACTGGGCTTTGGAGTCAGACAATGCAGGGTCAAACCACAGTTCTAGTTCAAGCAAACTACTTATTCTCTGTGTCTCCATGTCTTCAGCTGTCAATTGGTCATAATCAGACCTTGCCTCTGTGGTTGTCATGAGTATTAAAATGCACCCCAGCATATGTTCTGGCACTACTAGAAAGTTCTGAGTGATATTTCACTTCTTTCTCATATAATCTTTAAGACTGGTACACAACAGGCACCTGGCTACTGGGAACAATGGTTATAGCTGTATTTGCAAATGTTTAAATTTGTTTAATAAAATGATAATTTAGAATATTTTTAAAGGAGCAGGAAACTCAGTTCTCTAAACACAGCTAGTATATTGTTAAGCAACTTTTTTTGTTTTTGTTCTTTTTTGTTTGCTTGCTTGTTTATTTTCTTAGCTGCTGAAATAAAGATAGTATCAGCATGACTATTTGCAAAACTTTATTCACAGTGGTGGCAAATATCTCCCAAGCATCTTGTAGCCTGAAGTTTTTCACAAAGTGATGTGTGTTTAATCAGTCCCAAATTCTTCTAGGATGAACTTGAGTATAAGAAGTTACGGTAGTTGTTTAGCCTGGGGAATAAATTCTATCTTTTTGGCATGAATCCCCCCATCTGTAAAATGAGAAAATGAAGGTAATGAACAGAATCTGTGGTCCCTGTGCTTCCTGGCAGAAGATGAATTGCCAAGGGTGACTCCACCCCAAAGCATGTTTTTCTAGAGACTCCTTCTCATTCCCAGATCAGGAATGTCACTATCACTTCTCACTTATTGACAGTCCCCCTCAACCCTACTACCAACAAGTCCGCACTTCCTTTCTTCCTTTTGATGAACCAGCTCCAAGGGCTTACACTTAGCACCTGCCCGCAGAAATGTTGGGGTCCCTTGATTAGGTAAAGCTCGAGGTCTCTGTCAATTCTCAAATGACAAACTGTAGAGTAAATATCATGAGCCAGCTCTGGGGCACAGAGGACTCTCACACCCAAGTTGATGAGCAGTTAAGGGAAAGGGTTCTAGCCTGGGTCAGACGAGGATTTGAATTCTCTTTTTGCCATTTCATGGTTGTATGGCTTTGGGAATGTCACTTAAATCTCTGGAACTCAGTTTCTTATTTCATTTCTAGTGTGGAGATCCAAACAGCAATGTTATTATGAGAAAAAAAAAAATATATATATATATATATATAGGTATTATAGTGCTCCTCAAAGCAGGCCCTTGATATGTCTTAGTTTTTTTTCTTAATTAATTAATCCAATTATTTTTCTATTACACGTGAGTGTCTATTGCTAGCAGTTTAAATGAAAAGTGTGGCACAGTAGAAGTTATATCGAAGCAGGAGGAATTTGCAAAGGTAGCAGAGTCTAAGAAATCCTCGAAGATTCCTGGACAGAGGAGAGGAGAGCAATTACGGTGCTGACCACTGCAGGCTCAAGAAGGAATATTGTACGCAAGAGTCACTCAATATACAGGTTTCAGGAACTGGGCAGTTGTGTGGATGGCACTGAGACTCTTCCGCCTTCCAATCTTGGATTTCTGAGATCCAGTTTGAGGCATGTTTTTTTACGACCCTGGTGTGATACCCACTCTGGATTTCAGAAAGCCTGCTGGGTTGGTCTCTAGAGGCTTTCTGGGATGACACGTTAGTTTCAAATTCTCTTAGATTTTGATCTGTCTGTTCCTTTGATGGGGTGGTAGGCAGAGAGAGGAAGGAGGAAAGACAAGTGGAGATTATAATTGATGGAGCCTCAGTGAAAGCTCACCTTACTATGAGTTCCACTATCAGAGCAAGTCTTCTGATTTTGAATAGCACAGACTCACACGTTGTCTGAGGATTCTGGAAGGTCCCCAGAGTACTGGTAGAAAGAGAATTTGCATAGCTCCTAATAAGTCTTTTTAGATTTTAGAGTTAGTCCTACCAGGGTTCAAATCCCAGATCCGCTTCCTGTCAGCTGTATGACCTTATACAAGTTTATTTAATTTTTTTGTGGACTCATTTTTCCAACCATAAAAAGGAGATAATGATAAATAACACATTGGAGTTTTGAGATGCATAAAGCAGATGATACTTTTAACATATTCCAGTGCCTAATTCTCAATAGATAGAAACTATTGTAATTACTATATATTTGTTATTTAAATTGTCTTTAGTTTGGATCTACTAGGGTCTCAGCCTGCTTTAGAAAGAAGATCTTTTAAGGAAAAATAGAAACTGCATATTGTAATGACGGAGAAGAAGGGAGGGCCTGAGAACGTTGAGTATGGTGAGCTAGTCTGGTAGAGATGGTGATGGGTCTTAATGCTGAGAGGAGGGGGTTAAACTCTGGTGTATTTACCGGGAAGTGGCATAACAAGGTTTGAGGTGTTTAAAGTAATAGGCAAAGCGGATGCCTTTAACATTTCCTACCTTCCTTGTCTCTGTGGAATTGGCAGAATTAATGAATTAATATCTATAAAGTACTTAGAGACTATCAAATTAAAGAACTATAGAAATCCCAAATAGTAGTATAATGTTATTAAACATTTATTGAACATTGTAGAGAATATATAGGAGCTATACTTTCTGCCAAGAGGGCTTAGAAGATCATTGGAATATTTTTATTAATCATCTTGAGTGCAGAGGGAATTCTAGAAAAACAATCAGTTTAGCACATCTCTGAAATATTTAAATGAATATTGCATCTGATCACAATGATTTTGCCCCCTGAATTTCTGGAACATAATTGTATTGTTGTCATTATACAATACTGATACTTTTACTGATACCAATAATAATAATAAAAGCCTAAGAAATAAGATGCCAGACACTGTGCTAGGTACTCCATATATGTCATCCCTAATTTTGACAACAAATTCTGAGAGATGGAATTAATATACCCATTATAAAGATAAAGGAATTGAGGCTTAGGAAAGTTATACCAGATTTCACAGATAGGAAGTAATGTATTTAAACCTATAAAGCAGTATAGACTAGCTCCTAGACCATCCTTTTTCCATAATCATTCTAGAGAGTTGCATAGTCTCTAAGAATGACATGACTCTAGTCTCTGTCTTAAACTAAGAATTCTTAATATAGACTCCATAAACCCTCTCTAAAGTTTTCATGGAACTCCGTGAAATTCTTTGCAAACTTGAATATCTAATGTGTTTATATATTTTTCTGGTGAGTAAGTGTAGAAACTTCATTAGATTCTTTAAGGAGTTCATAATCCAAGCAAGGTCAAGAACCACTGTGCCCATTTTGGGCCAACCCTTTGTATTGGACATGGTCCAGAAATATACTTAACATGAGACTGATCCTTAACTACTTAGCTAAGATATCGGGGATATGTGTGTGGGTGGCAGAGTCAACGGTCTTTTTTGCACCATTCACCAACTGACTCCTGAACTCCCTATTTTTCAGTCATCTCTTGTGATCCAGAGAGACTACCAACTACTATCCCAATCTATCCCCAGGCACATGTCAAATACCTTCTCTTCTGCTACATGTTCGCTGACTTTCTCAGAAAGGTCAGCTTCAGCCTCATTTGTGTACCTCTCAGTACAGAGTCCTATTCAAGACGTTATGTTGCATTGTAATTATAAATGTGTTCATGCACCTCACCAGACTTTGCATTTCCCTAGGGAAAGAGCCATATTATATTTATCTATCCCGAATGTATAGCATGGTGCCTAGAACATAGTACTCAGCAAAAGCTTAACAAATAGGTGGGCTGCACTTCTAAGCCAGCAATGAAGCCACCCTGATGCCCAGGGGTCCTGAGAGACAGGGGCCATGAGCCCTGGCCCCACCCCTGCCACCACACATCCAGGCTAGCAACAGAGCCAGCTCGATGCCCAGGATCCTGAGACAGGGGCCACGACAGCCCTGCCCCCACCCATAACCAGATCTTAGAATGTACTTATTAACCACGTGTGTTTCTTTGGGGTGTGTGACTTATCTGCTGATGTTCTTTACCAAATTTCTGCCTAGATTCTTCTAATTCATTTTGAATTCTTTTTGCCATAAGGATGTTAATCTTTGTGTGTTTAAAAAAGTAAAAAATGTAGAGAGTAGAATAATGGTTACCAGAGGCTGGGAAGGGTGGTGTTGCAGTGAAAGGTAAGGGGTGAACTAATGGGGTCAAAACTATGCAAAATACCCTAAAGTGAACCACTGTGCAGAATATGCATGTATTGAAACAATACACTGTATCCCACAAAAATAAATATAAATAAAATTTAATTTTAAAAATATAGGTGGTTGGATAGGTGGATGGGTGGACAAATGAATATACTTGCCACAGACTTAAAAGCTAAGACATGGAAGGCATGTATTAGGACATAAGAACCCACTAATTTTAGGCTAGGTTATACACAGACTTATGTTAATTGGTGATGATCATGGGAAGGGAATGCCTATCACCCATGGATTGGTGCTTCCTTTATACTAATAGCTATAGAAGAATGATTCAAAGTAATAGAATTTTGCACAGGCTATAGCTTTTGCATTTAGGAGAATAAAGTTATGTGATTGGTAAGCCATAGTGTGCTGCAAAACTTATTTCAGTTCTCCAGCTCTCAGCAAAAGGCACACTGTAGTTGACTTTCCAGCTCCTGCTTTATGTAATTTGGCTTAATAGAGTGAAAGCTTTTCATGCTCACAAAAGCCTAATATTAGCATCCCAGTAATATATTCAAGTTGTCACCTACCCATATGGGCTACAGATCTCTGGAGGAGCCTAATAGGACAGAAGAATTCCTGCTATTTTAGAGAACCTTTGACAGTGAAGAGGATAATAATTTAAAGCAATCTATCAGGCTTACGTGTAGTGAAAATTCTTGGCCTGTTAGCCTGGCTAATCTTTGAGTTATCTGTGTTTGAACAGAAAATGCTGTTATCTCTTATCCCATCTATTCCTGTGGTGAGCAATGAGACTAAACTTGTTCCTGGAGCCAGTCCTGATGGTGTCATCCTCATCACCATGGGAACACTGTCCTTTGGCAAAGATGAGAGTTAAGTTCATCCTAAAAAATGTCCAAAGATGCTCTTGAAATACGATCAGAATTTTCCAGTGGGATTTAGGTATAATCCATGAGGAGTGACATAAAATAATAAGCATTTCTGAATTTTACTGAAAGCCCATGAATTCCAAGACTTAAAAAATAAAACCTTATCTTCAAATAAAGAGATAAAGAGCTAAAAAGAGTCCACTTTTACAAGGGCAGTTGTGTGGTTACCCAGTAGGATAATGTGTATTTTATATTTTTCATAGGGTATACTAGACTATCTTTCCAAACCTCCAATCTGCCTTGTTGCCTGCCACATCAGGAGACAACAATCCCAGAACAGAGAAATGTTTTCTGGACTATTTTGATATAATTCTTCTATCCCTTCAGGCTGTAAAATAGAATTTACCTTTACTACTTTTTGGTAAAGCATGCTGACTTCATGAATTTGTGGCTTATTTTTTTCCCCATTTGTTCAATGGGAATTATAGTAGGAAAGTTCTGAGATTTTCACCCAGGCAAAAAAGATTCTTGTGGCATGAAAGATAAGACTTTGATTCCTAAATGGACATCTTACGTATTCCTTGAATCCCATGGCCTCTAGCAAAAACTATGTCTGTGTGAATATGAAGGCTGCAGAAAAAGATTTTTTTTTAAAAGACATTGGTCTATCACTAAAGTTTCATGCCTGTGGGGAGACTATTTGTCCTGTATTTCCTGTAATATCAGGAGTCGTGGATAAGCCCATGAAAATCTGAGAGTATTGACATCTTCTTTGTTTCGCATCACAAGAATTCCTGGCTGGTGGTTTTGGCATCCAATGGAGCCCTGACAGAGCAGGTGGAGCACTTAGAAGTGTGGAGCCAATAGCTCTGCTGCAGAAACGAGGAAGGGAGGACACAGAGACTAGATCCATGCCTGCACAGTTATGAACCCTTGACTCTGAGATGCAAGTAAAGAAAAAAGCTGAAGGTAAATGTCTGGGACCAACGTCCCCCCAGAGTTAGGCTCAGAGAAGTACAGTAACTTACTTAAAATCCCAGCATTGATGGGTGACAGAACTGGATTTAAATCTGTACTCTGAGATCCATGCTACAAAAGTTCTAGCCTTTTCAGTAAAAAGACTAGTAGCTAAGAGCTGCTGTTGGATTTTATCCAGATACGTTCTAGTTTGTGAGTTGCTTATCCACTGCCCCGACTATGTACTGTACTTCCATCCTCACAAAAGACATTACAACATCAACGAAGCAAAAGTTTATCTTTTCTTTGTCAACACTAACGAGACCGTAACAACAGCAAAATTATATCCAGCGAAAAAAAACCTTAACTTCTACTTAACTTCAACAATGAATCCAGTGCAATTTTTGAAACCAACTAATTTGGGGAAGCTTTTGAAATTTTGCACTTATGTGAAGATTATGGAAAATTGAATCTAGGGGTTCTTTGACTCATGCTAGCTGGGATATAGATCAGGGCTCGTACTGGCTGCAGCCTTCTGTTGGCAAAGTAATTTGGGCAATTCATCTGTAATCTGTTTTTTGATCTGTGAACATGGAAGTAAGAACTCATGATTGGTTTAGTCTCATTGATTAGGTGCTCAAGTGCTTGTGGAAATGAGAGTGCCATGGTAGCACAGACACAGTTCAATACCCCATCCTTAGGGTTGCTAAAAAGGAATCCTAAAATGCAAGCCTGATCATTATTCCCACCCCCCACCCCAACACCCTTCAGTGACTTCCTTTTCCATTGGGCCAATGCCAAACTCCCTGTTCTCACACTCATGCTGGCCACAATCAGGCCCCTCTTCAGACCAATCTCTTACCCTTCCTTCTACACAGACCAGCACTTTCTCCTTGAAACGATTTGTTTGCAAATGTCAGACTCTCTATGTGGAACACCCTTCTCCTAACTCCTCTACTCCCAAGGTCAGCACACCCGGGAAGCTTTCTCTCTGTTTACCCGAGAAGAGTAGAAGCTTTTCCTGTACTATCACAGCATCTTATACATGGTATTTATCACACTGCATTGTGATCAGTGGTTTCCTTATGCATAGTGCTATGATTCCAAAGCTCTTTGAGAGCTGGCACTGTCTCCTACTCAATTATATATTCCAAGTACCTACCTTGTTATGTTTAGTGGAATAGTAAATGATTACTCAGTGTTTTTGCTTCAGGAAAAGATTGGGGATACAAAATATATGATGACTTACCTGTCACAATCATACAATTTTTTTAATCTCAACTTTTGAAACCTATGTAACCTATGTGCCATGTAAAAACAGGGACATTTACTCTGGACATATTGTGTACTCCAGAAATGTGTAAGCTACAATTTGTGGTTCAGTTGAGGTACAAACTGAATTCCCAGGTGCTGAGCTATTGCAAGGATAAAGGTGAATAAAAAATAAGGGCAATAGAGCATAGACACTAGAAAAAAAAATGTAAAATTCAGAAGGTTTCTTCAACTGGCAAGCTGACTGCTGGGGACTTATATCCAACCCAGAGAAACCAATTCAATGTCAGTGCAAGCATATCAGTGAGAGGGAGCTGCACTGTTTGAGAAAATTCCCACATAGAAAACCTCAAGATGGAAAATGAGTAGATCGTAGAAATGTTCACAAAAGTCATAGACATTTAAAGCATACTTTAAATGAAATGATATATGTATTATACCTGGCACATAGCAAATTATCTATAAATTGTAGGGGTTTTTTTTGTTTTCTGTTTTTGTTTAGTTTAGTTTTGTTTTGTTTTTGCTAAAACAAACTGTAGTAAGAAACGAGCAACCTGTCACCTATCCCCTTTTAGATTCTTCTCTGCCTAAAAAATAAATTCCACTCTCTTTAACCTAGTACTCTGCATTCTCTAAGATCTAAACTCAACCAACATTTCCAGTTTTATTGTGCAGTGAGTTTTAGGTTGCCTATTCCACAAGGCTATCAAATTATTTCTGAGATAGTCCCTAAATTTACTCTATTCCATAGCATTACTTACAGAGTTTTCCTCTATGCAGGATGCTCTTTAAATCCTGTTAAAATTCTGACTGTTCCTTAAAATCTGTGTCCTTCTTTAATTATTGTTCTTGAGCAATAGGCTGATCTCCTGAATTTGAGTATTACCATACATCCTCCCTAAAAACCATAGGATTAACAAGGGGTAAAAATGAAACCACACATGATCCATGTATTCAGCATTTTTTTAGGGGACAGGGAATTCAAGTTACTAATTCAATAGAGAAATTAGTACTAAGTTATGAAAGAGCTCCCAGCTCAGCTACAGAAGACTGTGGACATGAAGAACAAGGGATGCAGAGGACAGGGGAGTGGACAACACAGATCAATCACCTCAGAAAGAAGAAGTCCAACACTAAGTGCAAAAACTCAGGTCTGGGATGTTGTAGTTCACATAATTGGCTACAGAGAAGTTACTTATTTGTTTGGAACCAGAGATGGTGCCTCACAGAAGCCTTGTTGCTTTGGGTGAAAAAGATAGAGAAGTGGTGCCCCTTGGAGATGCAGAGGCAGTGTGAAGGAAGCAGTAAGAGGAGCAAATTAAGGACCCCAAAGAACAAAAGAGAAACAAGATAAGTAAAGTCTTATCTTTATCTCCGCACCACAGCTTGTGCATCATCTGTTAAAGTAACTGCACTTGAGTGTACTGTTGCAAGAGAGCAGTCTCTCCACAAAATGCCCTGGAATAGAAAAACAGAACAAATAAAAACATCAAATTAACTTCATACAAAGTCACTGTAAAAAATAAAGGCAGAAAATGTGAATAAAAGCATTTAACTTTTGATTTCTGGTCTGGCACATAAGAAGCTTAGAAGTTGCCATTCTACCCAAAAAACAAGTAAAAAATTGAACAAACAAAAGAAATTAGCAATTCTGCTTAGATGCATTACAAGGCAAATGACTGCTCTCAAATTGGAAAGCTCAGCAGGCAAATACAGAGAAGCACAACTTAATGGAGTAAAAACATACCCATGAAAACTGCTGTGGGAACCAGTGCCAGGGTAGAGAAATCTGAACTATAGTTGACAAATTGCTTAAGGCTTGGTGTGGACAAGTCTGAGAGATTAAAATTCCAGAGCAAGAGGGACCTAGTCATCAGGGACCTCCACACTTTTGTGAGTTTTACCTCTAGGAGCCTGACCACAGTAAAAACTGGAGAAAAATTTCCTCATAGTTCCAAAAGTGGAAGGACAGAAAAACAATTTTGAAATATACCAGAGATTTCTGTTCTTCTTAAGAAGGCCTGCCCTCAAAAGCACTATCAATCAACTGGATATAATTGACGTCTATAGACTATGCACCTAACAACAGCCAATTACACATTCTTCTCAAGGTCACATGGAACATTTATCAAAATAGATCACATTCTGGACCATAAAACACACCCTAACGAACTTAAAAGAATTGAAATCATACAGTGTCTGCTCTTAGACTACAATGGAATTAATCTAGAAATTAATAACAGAAAGATAGCTAGAAAATCCCAAAATACATGGAGATTAAACAACAAACTTCTAAATAACACATGGGTCAAAAAAGAAATTTCAAGAGAAATTTAGAAAATATTTTGAACTAAATAAAAATGAAAGTACAAATAGTCAAAATTTGTGAGATACAGTAAAAGCAGTGCTTGGAGGGAAATTTATAGCATCGAATGCATATGTCAGAAAAGAAAAGAGATCTAAATTCAATCTTCTAAGTTTATACCTTAGCAAACTAGAAAAGAAGAGCAAGTTAAATCTGGAGTAGAAGAAAAGAAATAACAGAAATTAGAGCAGAAATCAATGAAATTAAAAACAGAAATGAAAGCAAAAGCTGGTTCTTTAAAAAGGTTGGTAAAATGGATGCATCTCTAGCTAGGCTAGCTAAGAACAAATGAGAAAAACAAAAATTACAAATAACAGAAATAAAAGATGAGACATCACTGCAGATTCCATGGATATTGAAAGGATAATAATATTTTTTAAAAAATGAACAACTCTATGCCTAAACATGTGATAACCTAGATGAAATGGTAGAATTCCTTGAAAGACACAATCTGCCTATACTTATGCAGGAAGAAATAATCTATCTAAATAGGTCTACATCTATGAAAGAAATCGGATAATTAATTGTCTTCCAAAACAGAAAGCACCAGGTACAGATGAGTACACTGGTGAATTCTACCCAATAGTTAGGATAGAAATTATACCACTTATCCACAATCACTTCCAGAAGGTAGAGCCAGAAGAATACTTCCTACCTCATTCTATGATGCCAGCATTATCTGAATATGAAAACCAGATGAGAGTATTGTTAAAAAATTATAAAACTACAGACCAATCTCTCTCATGAACATAAGAATGCATAAGTCCATACCAAACTACTAGCAAATCCAATCCATGATGTATAAAAAGAAGAATTACACACCACAATCAAGTGGAGTTTATTCCATGTATGTAAGGCTCAAAATTTGAAAATCAGCCAATTTAAATCATTATATCAACAGACTAAAAAAGAAGAAAATCACATGATCTTACCAATAGATGCAGAAAAATCATTGGACAAAATCCAACACCTATTCATGAAAAACTCTCAAACGAGGAATAGAGGAGAACCTGCTCAATGTGATTTAAGGAAAATCTACAAAAAACCTACGGCTAATATCATACTTATTGGTGAAAAACTAATAGTTTTTCTGGTAAGATCAGGAACAAGGAAAGGATGTCCCATCTCCCCACTGCTTTTTAGTGTTGTACTGGAAGTCCTAGATAATTCAATAAAGTAAGAAAAGGAAATAAAAGGTATAGTTTGAGAATGAAGAAATAAAACTATGTTTCTTTACAGATGACATGGTTGAATATGTAGAACACCCAAAAGAATTGCCAAAGAAACTCCTAGAACTAATAAGCAATTATAGCAGGATACAAGGCTAATGGGAAAAAATCAATAATTCCCCTATATATTAGTGATGAACAAGCGGAACTTTAACAAGTGGAACTTGAAATTAAAACACATAACCATTTATGTTACCACTGCCAAAACAAAATATTTAGGTGCAAATCTTACAAAATACATACAAAATTAATGTCAAAATATGACAAAACTCTGATGAAAGAGATCAAAGAATAACTAAAAATATAGAGAGATAGTATATGTTCATGGATAGGAAGAATCAGTATTGTGAAAATGTCAGTTCTTCCTAACTTGATCTATAAATTCAATGTAATCTCAATAAAATCCAGGCAAATTATTTGGTGGATATTGACAAACTGATTCTAAAATCAATATGGAAAGGCAAAAGACCCAGAATAACCTACTCAATTTTGACAGAATACAAAGTCAGAAGACTGACATTACTCAACTTTAAGACTTACTCTCAAACTACGGTTGTCAAGACAGTGTGATACTGGCAAAAAATTAGATAGATAGATCAGTGGAACAGACGAGATAGCCCATAAATAGACCGGATAAAGATAGTCAACACATTTTTGACAAAGAAGCAAAGGCAATACAATGAAGAAGAGACAGTCTCTTCTCTTTGGAGAAGAGAATAAATAAACATCCACCAGGGAAGGAAGGAAGGAAGGAAGGAAGGAAGGAAGGAAGGAAGGAAGGAAGGAAGGAAGGAAGGAAGGAAGGAAGGAAGGAAGGAAGGAAGGAAGGAAGGAAGGAAGGAAGGAAGGAAGGAAGGAACTAGATATAGACCTTACACTTTTGACAAAAATTAGCACAAGTTGGATCACAGACCTAAATATAAAGTGGAAAACTATAAAACTCCAAGGACAAAATCTAGATGATCTTGGATATGGTGGTGACTTTTTAGATACAACACCAAAGGCATAATCCATAAAACAAATAGTTGGCAAATTAGACTTCATTAAAATTAAAACTAGTGCTATGTAAAAGACAATTCAAGAGAATGAGAAAAAAAGCCACAGATTGTGCAAAAATATTTACAAAAGACTCATTTGATAAAGAACTGTTTCAAAAATATACAAAGAATGCTAACAACCTAACAATTATAAAATGAATAACCCAATTAATAAATAAGCAAGGTTTTAGTATACACTTTACCAAAGGAGATATACAAATGTCAAGTAAGTATATGGTTAAAGGTTCAACATCACATGTAATTTGGAAATTGTAAGTTAAAACAACAATGAGATTCAACTATATACCTGTTAGAATGTACAAATTTCAAGTTTCTGACAACATCAAATGCTGATAAGAATGTAGAGCAACAGAGCACTCATTCATTGCTCGTAAAAATGCAAAATTGCATGACTACTTTGAAGATAGTTGGCAGTTTCATATAAAACAAAAAAATATTCTTATCACATTATTTAGAAATTGTGTTCCTTGTGTTTATCCTAATTTATTGAAAATATATCTTTACACAAAAACCTGCACATGGATATTTATAATACCTTTATTCATAATTGCCAAAACTTAAAAGCAACTGAGATGTCTTTCAGTAGGTGAATAGGTAAATAAATTGTAATACATTCAGACAATGGAATATTACTCAGTGCTAAAGAGAAATATGGTATTAAGCCATGAAAAGGCATAAAGTAAACTTAAATGCAAATTACCAAGTGAAAGAAGCCAATTTGAAAAGGCTACATACTGTATGATTCCAACTATATAACACTCTAGAAAAGACAAAACTATGGGGACAATATAAGAATCAGTAGTTGCCAGGGGTTAGGGAGATGGGACGATAAATAGCAGAGCACAAAAAATTTTTCGGGCAGTGAAACTATTCACATGTGGTATACACATGTAATTATACATTCGTCCAAAACAATAGAGTGTACAACACCAAGAATAAACCCTAACATAAACTATAGACTTCGGTTAATAGTTATGTCTCAATGTAAGCTCATCAATTGTGGCAAATGTACCAATGTGGTCTGGGATACTAATAGTGGGAGAGGTTGTGCATGTTTGGGGACAGGGGTAAATAGAAACTCTCTATACCTTTTGTTCAGTTTTGCTTTAAACTTAAAATTGTTCTAAAAAATTAAGTGTATTAATTTTTTAAATTTCACCTAATTTAAATACTTTTTCCCAAACCTAAGAGCCTAACAAAACAGACAATATCTGTTACACAATTATTCAAATTAAAACATGTTCTCTGAAACATTATGTGGATATTTTATTTTTTTAATTTCATTTTATTTTGGCAATATACAATGTGGTTGATTAATGTGGCCAATTCCTGAAAACTCCCTCCTTCCTCCCTCCCAACCTCACATCTGTTCACTTGTGGTATCAGCTTCAAGGAATTGTAATTGTTGGGTCTTCTTCCCCCCCCCCCCCAGTTTATTCATGTATTTATTTATTTATTTTTAGCTCCCACAAATAAGTGAGAACATGTGATATTTCTCTTTCTGTGCTTGACTTGTTTCACTTAATATAACTCTCTCTAGGTCCATCCATGTTGTTGCAAACGGCAGTATTTCATTCTTTTTTATAGCTGAGTAGTATTGCATTGTGTAGATGTACCAAATTTTCCATATCCACTCATCTGATGATGGACATTTGGGCTGGTTCCAACTCTTAGCTATTGTAAAGAGTGCTGCGATGAACATTGGGGAAGAGGTATACCTTCAACTTGACGATTTCCATTCCTCTGGGTATATTCCCAGCAGTGGGATAGCTGGGTCATATGGCAGATCTATCTGCAATTGTTTGAGAAACCTCCACACCATTTTCCATAGAGGCTACACCATTTTGCAGTCCCACCAACAATGTATGAGAGTTCCTTTTTCTCCACAACCTCGCCAGCATTTATAATTCACAGTCTTTTGGATATTAGCCATCCTAACTGGGGTTAGATGGTATCTCAGTGTGGTTTTGATTTGCATTTCCCAAATGCTGAGTGATGTTGAGAGTTTTTTCATGTGCCTGTTGGCCATTTGTATATCTTCTTTTGAGAAATGCCTATTTAGCTCTTTTGCCCATTTTTTAATTGGGTTACCTGATTTTTGGTGTAAAGTTGTTTGAGTTCCTTGTATATTCTGGATATTAATCCTTTGTCAGATGTATATTCGGCAAATATTTTCTCCCACTCTGTTGGTTGTCTTTTAATTCTGTTAATTGTTTCTTTTGTTGTGCAGAAGCCTCTTAGTTTGACATAATCCCATTTATTTATTTTTCCTTTGGTTGCCTGAGCTTTTGGGGTCATATTCACGAATTCTATGCCCAGTCCTACTTCCTGTAGTGTTTCTCCTATGTTTTCTTTAAGAAGTTTTATTGTTTCAGGTGTATATTTAATTCTTTAATCCATTTTGAGTTGACTTTAGTATATGGTGAGAGGTATGGTTCTAGTTTCATTCTCCTACATATGGATATCCAGTTATCCCAGCACCATTTGCTGAAGAGGCAATCTATTCCCCAGTGTATAGGCTTGGTGCCTTTGTCAAAGATCAGATGGCAGTAAGTGTGTGGGTTGATTTCTGGATTCTCTATTCTATTCTTTTGATCAGTGTGTCTGTTTTTATGGTGGTACCATGCTGCTTTGGTTATTATATCTTTGTAGTATAGTTTAAAGTCAGGTACTGTTATGCCTCCAGCTTTATTTTATTTTTTGCTCAAAATTGCTTTGGCTATGTGTGGCCATTTGTTATTCCATATAAATGTCTGGCTAGATTTTCCGTTTCTAAGAAAAATGTCTTTGGAATTTTGATGGGGATTGCATTGAATTTGTATATCACTTTGGGTAGTATGGACATTTTTCACAATGCTGGTTCTTCCAATCCAAGAGCATGGTATAACTTTCATCTTCTTGTGTCCTCTTTAATTTCTCTCAGCAGTGGTTTGTAGTTCTCATTATAGAGATTTTTCACATCCTTGGTTAAATCAATTCCTAAGTATTTTATTTTTGGGTGGCTATTGTAAATTGGCAAGCTTTCTTGATTTCTCTTTCTGCATGTTCACTATTGGAGAATAGAAATGCTACTGATTTTTTTGTGTTGATTTTATATCCTGCAACTTTGCTGAAATCATTTATCAACTCCAACACTTTTTTTTATGGAGGCTTTAGGCTGTTCAATATATAGGATCATGTCATCTGCAAACAGGGATAGTTTGACTTCATCTTTTCCAATCTGAATGCCTTTTATTTCCTTCCCTTACTGATTGCTATGACTAATACTTCCAATGGAATGTTTAAAGGAGTGGTGAGAGTGGGCATCCTTGTCTAGTTTCTGTTCTTAAAGGAAAAGCTTTCAGCTTTTCCCCATTCAGGATGATATTGGCAGTGGGTTTATCATATATGGTTTTAATTATGTTGAGATACTTTCCGTCTATACCTAACTTATAGAGGGTCTTTGTCATGAATGAGTGTTGAATTTTATCAAATGCTTTTTCAACATATATAGAGATGATCATATGGTCCTTGTGTTTGATTTTATTAATATTGTGTATCACATTTATTGATTTGCGTATGTTGAACCAACCTTGCATCCCTGGGATGAATCCCACTTGATCGTGGTGAATAATTTTACGTATGTGTTCCTGTATTCTGTTTGCTAGTATTTTATTGAGGATTTTTGCATCTATATTCATCAAGGATATCGGCCTGTAGGTTTCTTTTTTGGTTATATCTTTACCTGGTTTTGGTATCAGGATAATGTTTGCTTCATAGAAAGAGTTCGGGAGATTTGCATCCGTTTCAATCTTTTGGAATAGTTTGTAAAGAATCGGTGTCAATTCCTCTTTGAATGTTTGGTAAAATTCTGCTGTGAATCCATCTGGGCCTGGGCTTTTCTTTGTTGGGAGCTTTCTAATAACAGCTTCAATCTCCTTTATTGTTATTGGTCTCTTCAGATTTTCTACATCTTCATGGCTTAGTTTTGGGAGCTTGTGTGTGTCCAGAAATTTATCCATTTCCTCCAGATTTTCAAACTTGTTGGCATATAGTTGTTTAAAGTAGTCTCGAACGATTCCTTGTATTTCAGATGAATCAGTTGTAATATCACCTTTTTCATTTCTAATTTTTGTTATTTGAGTCTTCTCTCTTCTTTTTTTTGTTAGCCATGCTAATGGTTTGTCAATTTTATTTATCTTTTCAAAAAACCAACTTTTTGACTCATTGATCTTTTGTATTGTTTTTTGGGTTTCAATTGCATTCAGATCTGCTCTGATCTTAATGATTTCTTTCCGTCTGCTAACTTTAGGTTTGGATTGTTCTTGTTTTTCTAGTTCTTTAAAGTGAAGTGTTAGGTTGTTCACTTGCCATCTTTCCATTCTTCTGAAGTAAGCATTTAATGTGATAAATTTTCCCCTTTAATACTGCTTTTGCAGTATCCCATAGGTTTTGGTATGATGTATCATTGTTTTCATTAGTTTCAATAAATTTTTTGATTTCCTGTTTGATTTCTTCTTGGACCCATATGTCATTAAGTAGAATGCTGTTTAATTTCCATGTGTTTGTATAGTTTCCAGAATTTCATTTGTTATTGATTTCTAATTTTATTCCATTGTGGTCTGAAAAAATACATGGGATAATTCCAGTTTTGGGGAATTTGTTGAGACTTGATTTGTGACCTAACATGTGATCTATCCTGGAGAATGATCCATGTGCTGATGAGAAGAATGAATATTCTGAGGTTGCTGGATGGAATGTTCCGTAGATATCTGCCAAGCCCAATTAGTCTAGAGTATTGTTTAGATCTTGTGTTTCTCTGCTTATTCTTTGCCTAGATGATCTGTCCAATATTGATAGTGGGGTGTTCAGGTCCCCTGCTATTATGTTATTCATATCTATTTCCTTCTTTAGGTCTAATAGAGTTTGCTTTATAAATCTGGCTGCTCCAACATTGGGTGCATATATATTTATGATTGTTATGTCTTCTTAAGGGATCAATCCTTTTATCATTATGTAGTGGCCCTCTTATCTCTTTTCATGGTTTTTAGTTTAAAGTCTATTTTATCAGATATAAGAATAGCTACTCCAGCTTGTTTTAAATTTCTGTTTGCATGGTAAATTTTTTTCCATCCTTTCACTCTCAGTCTATGTGAGTCTTTATAGATGAGGTGGGTCTCTTTAAGGGAGCATATAGTTGGGTCCTCCTTTTTAGTCCAGTCAGCCAATCTGTGTCTTTTGATTAGGGAATTTAATCCTTTTACATTAAGAGTTGTTATTGAAAAGTGTTGATTTACTCCTAGCATTTTCTTGATTTTTGTGTGGATGTCCTAAGTGTCTTTTGTTCCTTTCTTTCTGATTTACTGTTTGTCTTCTGTATTTGTTGGGTTGTAGATAAACTTTTTTTTTTCTTTTCATTGTTGCCATTTTAATTTTACTAGTGGGTTTTGATTTTTCTTGAGTTTTTATGGCAGTGGTAGTTATTTTTCATGTACCAAACCCAGTACTCCCTTAAGAATTTCTCTTAAGGGTTTTTGTGTGGCAGTAAACTCCTGCAGTTTTTATTTGTCTGAGAAATATACTATTTGTCCTTCATTTTGGAAGGATAGCATGGCGGGGTAGAGTATTCTTTGCTGGCAATCTCTGTCTTTTAGTATTTTGAATATATCATCCCATCCCTTTCTGGCTTTTATGGTTTGTGATGAAAAGTCTGATGTTAGTATGATTGGGGCTCCCTTATAAGTGATTTGATGCTTCTCTCTTGCAGCTTTTAAGATTCTCTCTTTGTCTTTGAGTTTTGCCAATTTGACTATAACATACCTTGGAGAAGACCTTTTCAGGTTGAATATAGTTGGGGATCTTTGACCTTTCTGAATCTGAAGATCTGTGTCATTTCCTACACCTGGGAAGTTTTCTGCCACTATTTTGTTGAATATATTTTCAATGCAATCTCCTTTTTCCTCCCCTTCTGGAATACCCATGACTCGGATATTTGAGCACTTAAGGTTGTCTGATATCTCTCTTAGATTTTCTTCAATGTTTTTAATTCTTTTTTCTTTTTTTCTTTTTATGTCTGACTGTGTTATTTCAAACAGCCCATCTTCAAGGTCAGAAGTTCTCTTTTCTGCTTCTGCAAGCCTGCTGGTTAAACTGTCTGGTGTGTTTTTTATTTCATAGAATAAATTCTTCAGCTCAGCAAGCTCTGCTGCAATCTTTTTCAGGGCATTGATTTCCTTGTACTTTTCTTCTTTCAGGTCCTGTATACTTTTCCTTGTTTCATTGTGTTGTCTAGCTGAGTTTTCTTGTATCTCATTTAGTATTTTTAGAATTATCACTTGAAATTCCTTGTCAGACATTTCAAGGGCTTCTTGTTCTATAGGATCTGGAGCTTGAGAGTTATTACTCTTTGGTGGTGTATTTTCTTGATTTTTCATATTTCTGGTATCTTTCCTTTGATGTTTAGTCATTGTGGCAGGAGATTTCATGGTCCACTAGTTCAACACTATTGTCTGGCTAGGATTCTGCTGGGGCTGGCAATTTGGCACAGCTGCCTCAGTGTCTGCTCAGTCGCCCACTGGTGCCTCAGATGCATGGTCACCTCGGGTCTCGGGCCTCTCTGGGGAGGCGCCTCTCTGGTTGGCACACACTTGGCAGGGCTGCGGATGGAGTCAGGCAGCAGCAAGGCCTACCTGCTTGGTCCTATGTGGATAGTTTAGAAAACACACACAGAGCTAGAATTTTAAACTCAACGCTTAAAATAGTAAAGGACCAAAAGAAAAAAAAGCAATAGATAAAATAAGAGTTTATATGTCCATTAAACCAAGGTAAAAAAAAAT
This sequence comes from Cynocephalus volans, assembly GCF_027409185.1. Taxonomy (NCBI): domain Eukaryota; kingdom Metazoa; phylum Chordata; class Mammalia; order Dermoptera; family Cynocephalidae; genus Cynocephalus; species Cynocephalus volans. The sequence goes on from NC_084463.1 coordinate 24,722,211, forward strand.
TAAAAACAAGGACAGAACCATTTCATAAATAAAGAATGAATTACAGTATGTTCAAGGATGAATATTTAAGTAAATTTTTAGTAAGGGACATTGGATAAGGAAATAAAAATAACCACAAGTTTAAAAATAAAATAAAGAAATATATCTGAGAAAAAAATAGTCAAAATGGAATATATACAAAGTTCAACATAGATACAATTGGTGTTGCTAGAAATGACAAAACAGAAGAGTAGGAAAAAATATTTAAAACTATAATCCATGATATGAGATTAATTGAACTTGATAGTTTTACAAAGCTTGCTGTATACCTGATAAAATTGACCTGGATGATTAACTCTGAGACACAATCTCCAAAATTACTGGGCTTTAGAGACAAAAAAGAAATCCACATTTTCCACACAAAATTATCAAATTACTATGAAGATTAAAAATAAAATAGGCAGACATTAGACTTCTCAAGAGTATCAGTAGCACTAAAGCAGCATTTTAAAGAAACTAAATGAATAGTATGTGTCAAGATTTTATACGCAGCCAAGCTGTCCTTTAAGCATAAAGGCTTTGAAAAACACATTTGAAAATCCAATAACTTCATCAAAGAACTTTAAGAATTCATGAGCACTTTCTAAAAATTCTACTAAAACATGAACTGAATCCAAACAAAAGATAACTGGCAAACTCAACAAAAGGATTCATGGTAACGTGTATATACACATATACACACATACTGTAATACTATAGATCTAAGTCTAAAACAAGTTGGAGATATGACTGCATGGTGTATGTAAAGGTTATATTTTCTGAAAAAAAAAAAAATGAATGCACATAACCAAAAAGTACTAGAAGGAAAGAGAAAGAAGAAAATATGATAATGTCATTGACTGTAGTATGGTTTATAAGTGAAAGTCCAAAGCTACCAACTGAAACCAAACAGTAAAAGGGTAAAACCAAAATTAAAATACTAAATAAAGAAAAATAAGATTAGAGATATGATAAAATAATTCAATTTTGTACCCCACCAATATGTACAATCAACTATGTTTCAATAAAATAAATAAATAAATAAATAAATAAATAAATAAATACTAAAAAAAAAAGAATAATACAAAGGTAATCACCAGAAAAAATACAAACATTCCTAAAGTCCAAAATATATTTTTAAAATAGCATGAAGACACACTAAATAGAGAAAGACATATTGTAAATATAACATAAACACTAATTATAATATAAATTATAATGTAGCATTGAGGCCTAACATAACAGTCAGATGATAAAGGTGATAGTTTTAACTCAAATAAAATAAATTTCAAACTGGATAATAAAATAAAACCCAATTATTCTGTATATAGCAGATACACCTAAAATGTAAATATCAAGGAAAAAAAAAAAACTGAAAGGAAAGATATACAAATATGTGAATATGTGCTAGCCAAATAAAAATAATAAAAAATAGAGAAATCAACTATATAAAGCACAAAATACAGAAATTGTGAGAAATATATGAAAACATTAGTAATAAGATACTTTAATCCATTAATCTTGAAACATGACAGATGAGTAAAATATAATTATTAAAAAATATAAAGAACATAATAATGTAGCAGTGAGATAGATTTTATTGATATATATCAATCACTCTAATGATAGAAAATATACCTTCTTTTCAAATGCATATGGGTCATTCATAAGAAACCTGGTCACAAATTGGATCACTAACAAAAGAACTGTAAGGTCCATGAAATAGACTCATTGGAAACACAACACTATGATTACAGTGCAAAACAAACCAATACAAAATCTAAAAATAAATTAGAAAATTGAAAAACAAAAATGCTTATTCACATAAAATCTTAAAACAAAAAACAAATCTTTTGTGTTAAACAGCTCTTGGGTGAAAGACAAACTCTAAAACAAAATGAAAGAATTTAAGATAAATTTAAAAAACATAATGATAATGAAAACAGTAAATGAGAGAATCTATGGGATACCCATGGTAACCCCTCAGAAAATAACTTCAATAGATATAATAAAAGAAACAACAAGAAAATTAAAATGTCATACTAAACAATCTCCACCCCCCAAAAAGGGCAGTAGTAGAAAAAGAAAGACAATACACATTCTTTCTGTAGTTGTTTGAGCAACCTCCATACTGTTTTCCTTAATGGCTACACTAATTTACAGTCCCTACACTAATTTACAAAGAGTGTAGGAGGGTTCCCATTTCTCCACATCTGCACTAGCATTTGTTATTCTCTGTCATCTTGATACTGACCACTCGAACTGGCATGAGATGATATCTTAAGGTGGTTTTGATTTGCATTTCCTTGATGCTGAGTGATGTTGAGCTTTTTTTCACGCATCTGTTGGCCATTGGTATGTTTTCCTTTGAAAAATGCCTATTCAGCTCCTTTGCCCATTTTTTAAATAGGTTACTTGTTATTTACTCTTAAGTTGATCGAGTTCCTTGTATATTCTGTATATTAATCCCTTCTTGGATGCATAGTTTGCAAATATTACCTCCCATTCTGTAGGTTGTCTTTTCTCCTTGTTACCTGTTTCTTTTGCAGTGCAGAAGCTTTTTTGTTTTATATGATCCCTTTTGTTTATTTTTTCCTTTGTTGTCTGTGCTTTTGGGGTCTTGTACATAGTCGTTACCCAGTCCTACTTCCTGATGTGTTTCTCCTACGTTTTACTTTACTAGTTTTATACCGTTGGGTCTTATTTATATCTGTAACCCACTTTTAGTTGATTTTTGTATATGGTGAGAGGTACAGATCTAGTTTCATTCTTTTACATATGGATGTCCAGTTTTCCCAGCACCACTTATTGAAGAGTCAGTCCTTTCCCCAATGTATGTTCCTGTTGCCCTCATCAAATATCAGTTGGCTGTAAGTATGTGGGTTGATTTCTGGGTTCTCTATTCTGTTCCATTGGTCCAAGCATGTGTTTTTATGTCAGCATCATGCTGTTTGGGTTACTATAGCTTTGTAGTATGATTTAAAGTCACATAATGTAATTTTATTTATTATATACTTACTTACTTACTTACTTACTTACTTACTTACTTACTTACTTACTTACTTACTTACTTACTTATTTATTCATCTTGCTCAGGATTATTTTGGCTATTAAAGGTCATTTGTTGTTCCATATATATGTTAGGAATGTTTTTTCTATTTCTGTGAAGAATGTCATTGGTAGTTTGATGGGGATTGCATTGAATCTGTAGATCACTTTGGGTAGTATGGACATTTTCACAACATTGATTCTTCCATTTCATGAACATGGAATGTCTTTCCATCATTTTGTGTCCTCTTGAATTTCTTTCAGCAGTGATTTGTAGTTCTTACTGTAGTAATCTTTCACCTCCTTGGGTAAATTGATTCCTAGGTATTTTATTTTTTTGGTGACTATCATAAATGGGCTTGCTTTCTTGGTTTCTTTTTCTGCTAGTTTGTTATTGGAGCATGAAAAGGCTACTGATTTTTGCATGTTGATTTTGTATCCTGCAAATTTATTAAAATCATTCAGTGGTTCTAAGAGTTTTTGGTAGAGTCTTTAGGTTTTTTGATATGTCATCTGCAAACAGGGACAGTTTGACATCGTCTTTTCTGATCTTGCTGCCCTTAATTTCTTTCCCTTGCCTGATTGTTCTGGCTAGTATTTCCAATACTATGTTAAGTAGGAGTGGTGAGGATGGGCATCCTTTCTTGTTCTTGTTCTTATATTGGCAGTGAGTTCGTCTCACTATTGGTTGTATACCCAAAGGAATGAAAATCATCAGGTCAAATGGATACCTGCACTCCCATGTTTATTGCAGCTCTATTTAAAATAGCTAAGAGTTGGAACCAACATAAATGTCCATCTATGTATGACTGGATAAGGAAAATGTGGTATATCTACACAGTGGAATACTACTCTGCCCTAAAAACAATGAAATTCTGCCATTTGCAGCAACATAGATGAACTTAGAGAAAATTATGTTCAGTGAAATAATCAAAGTACAGAAAGAAAAGTACTGCATGTCCTCACTCATAAGTGGGAGCTGAATAAAATAAAAAATAATAAAATAAGGAAAGAAAGATATAACAATCATAATAATTCCTTGAATTTTCAAAAGGAGAGAATGGATGTGAGGCTACCAGAGGTGGGAAGCAACAACAGGAAGGGGGAGTTATGGAGAAATTGATAAAGGGACCAAAAATGTTTACATTGTATAATAATAAAATTTTAAAAAATAAAAATAAATAAATAAACAAAGGGTTTGAATATTTTTAAGGCCTGCAGTTGCTTATTTGAAATGTTATATAATTTTTTCTTTCTTAAAATATATTCACGGTGTTTGCCATAGAGTAAACATAGAGCCCTGGGATGAGAGCAAGCAGATGGCGGGATTAGGAGAAAAAGAAAAAGAATTCACATTCTTTTCAAGCATTCATACATCATTCTTCAGAACAGACCACCATATGCTAGGTCATAAAAAAGTATTATTTAGTTTTAAATATTTCTTTCATACAAAGTATATTCTTTGACAGCAATAGAATTATAGTGGAAATCAAAGCAATAGAAAATATGAGAAATTTACAAATATTTGCAAGCTGAACAATACATTTTAAGCAACCCATGAGCCAAATAAAAAATTATAAGTGAAATTAGAAAATATTTTGATTTGAATGGAAATAATAATATAACATTAAATTTCATAGAATGCAGCTAAAGTGGTGCTTAGAGGTACATTTATAGCTTTAAATGCCTATATTAGAAAACAAGATTTGAAATCAATAATCTAAGCATTTACTTAAAAGTCTGGAAAAAGAAGAGCCTACCAGACCAAAGGCAAACAGAAGTAAGAAAATAAAAAAGCAGCAGTCAAAGAATGAGAATATATTTGTAACATGTATTACAAATATGGAGCTAGTATCCCAAGTATGTGAAGACCCTTTAAAATTTAAGGAAAAATGATCGAAATTGTAGAAGTATGAGCAAAATACATAAATAGACAATTTACCAAAAAAAAGTGTGTATACACAAACATGCCTTTGCCATGTAAAAACTGTTCAACTTCACTCAATTAAAAATTGTAAATTAAAACTAGACTGAGATACTATTTCTCATTCATCAGATTGGCAAGTTCAAAAACTTAGCAATATAATTTGATGGTGAGTTGTGGAAAAACAGGCACTTTCATACAATGCTAGAGAGAATGCAAAATAGTATAACTACAGAGGGAATTTGTATCTAACAAACCTATAAATGCATTTAACTTTGGAACCAATAGCCATACTTCTAGGAATGCATCATAAAATATACATCTAACAATACGAAAATATATGCAGCCAGGAATATTCATTGAAGTATTATTTGTAATTGTAGAATAATTGGAAACTACCTATATGCTCTAAAAGAGGAAATTTAATAAACTTTGGCTTATATACACAGTAGTATATTATGAAGCTGTGAAAAACGGCGGAAGCTCTCTATAAAATGATAGATATATGGCTAAGTGAAAAAAGCAAAATGCATATTTTTGCAAAAAGTAGCAGTAAAGGTAAGCCAAAGTGAAAGGTAAACCATAGTGAAATTAGTTACCCATAAACAGGACAGGGTGATGTACGGGGACATTTAGAAGGAAGGAGCACATGGTGTTGGGCAGCGGTGGGGGGGAGAAGAGAGCAGTGACACTCTTCTGAGTATAGTTTTTTGTATGGCCTTGACTTTTGGAGGCATATGAATGTTATCTACAAAATCAGGCACATTAAATTAAGATGGGAGTTAAAGCAGAAAATCCTACAACCAAATGCAAACAAACAAAACCACTATATCTCAAATAAATAACAGAACAACATGGAAAGGTGGGGAAAAAAGAACTAAACCAAGCGTTTTTATCATGGAACTTTGGACTATATACCTTCTGAATGGGGGGAAATTGACAGGCAAACAGATCTTGAACTGTTCTTGATAGGTTAGATTTCTTAGTAGTGCTGAAATAGGAGGTGCTCAGTTTCCCTGAGCTGGGTCTCAAACCACTCCCCTGAGTCTCAGGCCCCTTCTCTGGGCCCCAAGTTACTGTCCCATGTTGCACCTATTTTCAGCACCACTCCTGGGTCATTGAGACCTCAGAAGGCAAACTTGATCAGTGTCAGTGGTGAGCATGGCAGACTTGTAGTCACATAAGACTTATATAACCGAGAACCACTCCTTAGTTTTAAATATTCACAGATAGCATGAAATATTATATAAAACTTGTACACCAGCACAAAGGGAGGCATCAGCTCACTCTTGAGCCTACCTGTACTTTGCCTGTGAAGTGTATATTTTCTACTCTTGCTATTAAGCTTTCTTTCACTTTATACTCTGCCTCTGCTCTTGAATTCTTTCCTGGGGCAGAGTGAAGAACCTAGGTTGAAAGGTCAGTGACCCAGGGCTGAGCCCGTGGCGCACTTGGTAGAGTGCTGCGCTGGGAGCGCGGCGACGCTCCCGCCACGGGTTCGGATCCCATATAGGACTGACCGGTGCACTCGCTGGCTGAATGCCGGTCACGAAAAAACGACGAAAGGTCAGTGACCCAACCTACCCCAGACCCTTTCCTCTGGTAACAATATGGATATAGCAATTACTTCGTGTATTTTTTAGAACTGGGCAAATGAGTAACTGTATATTAATATTTCTGGGATCCAGTGTTCTTATTGTGGAAGAAAACACCAATATGGAATGGGAGAAGACAAGAAATTGTGGGGCCGAATTAGCAAATTGGAGGTTGTGATGTGCTAAGGGACTTGGGTTCCCTATTTCGAGAAATTTTGCTGTTGAAGATATATATCAGTATATTCCATAATAAAATATTTAGTATTTGTTCACTCAGTCTCCAAATATTCCAGTTCTTCCTTATTTTTCTGACATACTGAAGATGAACATGTTTTCTAAATCTGGACTCATAATGAGTGAAAGTAGGTCGTAATAATAGTTACTCTGGGTCTGTCCCAGGCAAACTGGGATCTATGGCCATTCTACAAGTACTTCTCACATTGCATGTGCTCTATTTGTTAAAATCTTGATCCCCGCTTCAGCAGCTTGCACCTTGATAAGTAACACTGAGAGTAAAGAATGCAGGGTCCATCATATGCCTCTGGGTCAGCGCTCGTGGGAGGCTTAAGTTAACTTGGAACTTCCATGTTTGGATGGGTTTAAATCTAATGCCCATCGTCAACTTAGACACTCATTTTCTCATGTGTAAAATGTGGGGAATAATAATTAGCTTTCGGGTTGCTCTAGAATTAAAGAGGATAATATAAAGTACCTAGAATAGTTAATTGCACTCAGTAAATGGTATTAATTTTACTGCTGTTAGGTTTGCTGTTATCTTTTTCCTTCAGCATCAACTTCCAAGGTTAGCTTGAAAACACAACCTAATTTTCATTAATAAACTATTACAGATCAGTCATCTATGAATTTATTTAAATCTCTTTAGGAACTGTAATTCCTGTTTTACTTCTTAAACTAATGAGTCCCATAAACTTTATTACCTGCTGTGTAACATGGCAATTGTTTTAAGTTGTTTTAACTTAGCTCTTCCAAGCATCGATGGATTCCTCATAGTTCTTAAAACCCAGTATTTTGTGTGTAAGTCTCTTTTGATCTAATTCACCCCCCTTGACATTTTTATAGCTGTCAATCATAGCCTCTCATGCTCATCATCATTTCAGAACAAATGATTTTATTAGTATTATTTTAAATTATAGTTGAACCTAGAAATCTGAAACCTAATTCTAGCTTTATGAGTCAGATGGAGGAGGCAGGTGATTTAACGACAGAGCTTACTGTGTGGTCTTCTCCCTTATGGTATCTAAGACCCTAACCTTCAGAATAGGATTCTGAGAGTCTGAATATATTTGCTCACCAACTCAGTGGACGACTTTAGAGAAAATCATCATTCACACGAAATCATACATGAATATTGTTGCACTACCAGTCTATATGAATTCTCTCCCTCAAATTGAGGGAAGTTTTTCAGAACCTTTCTTTTTGGTGTGTACCTTTCTGATTTTAGCATGGTTGGGCTTCATATAGATTATTTTTCCAAGGATTAGAATAACAAAATCAATAATATGCTCTTTATGAGTGCATTTTAGGGTTTAGCACAGTGCTGACTCTTTGTAAAATACAAGAGAAACATGAGGTATGTTTCATATCTTGGTGGGTCAGAAACCTAACTAAGTAGGTAAACTAGACAAAGACATGCAAAAGCTAGAAAACAAGACAGTTCAAGATACTTGTGCTGTACAAGTATTAGATAGAAAATTAGTATAAGGAAGAAACTGGTATATCTCACTAGTATACCCAAAATTCTGGGCCAGATGAAAAATCAAATAGGAGAAATATATATAATTGTTCTATCAAATATACATATATATTATCTTATAAAGTTTTTTATGCACATCATTGAAAAATCAAATAGTTATCAAAGGTTTATAATTGTAAAAGTAATTCCCTGTCCCACCCCTTCTCAGCACCCATTCCCAGATGCAAATCATTTTTAACATTTAGAAATTTTTTTCTAATATTAGCCTCAATATTTCAGAACAGCATTTAAACACTCCTGATATCTATTTTTTCTTAAGTTTTAGATAGGTTCTACTGACTTTCTACTTTATAGAAGGGTGATCCCACTTTCTTACAACTCTCTAAACACACAACCTCTCACACAGACACATCCGCTCTTACCCTCATGCTGCCAAAAACTTTCTCTTCATTCATCTTCCCAATATAGTTATGCTATCATTTTTAGTTAACAATATAGTTCTTTAAGTATTATTTATTAGTAAGCCATGTAGTTTCTTGTGGGTTTCTTCATTTTTTTATTGGTTATGAATATTCATGAGATACAAAGCTGATTGTTACCCCTCGTGCCCATGATGTAAGGGCCAGATTCATACTGGCAGCATACCCATTACCACAAATTGCATTTGTACCCCATGTCCCCACCCAATTATCCCCCAACCTCCTTATCCCTCCAGTTTGTAGCCCTAGGAATGTTCTCTCCCTCTGCAAGTCCAACACCCTACTGTGGTCTTTCTTTCTTTCCTTCTTTCTCCTTAGCTCCCACATATGAGTGAGGACATGTGGTATTTATCCCTCTGTGTTTTGCTTATTTCATTCAACATAAGTTTCTCCAGGTTCATCCCTTTTGTTGCAAATGGGAGTATTTCATTCTACTATATGGCAGAGTAGAATTCCATGGTGCATATATACCATCATCCATAAATGGACATTTAAGTTGGCTCCATGTCTTAGCTATTGTAAACAGAGCTCATGTAGTTTTAAATTTAGCTTTCCTTTAGAAAATTCAAGTTTATGTTTCCTTTCCCGTACCATCGTTTTATTTTCATTAGTTTGACAATTGAATCAAATTGTCCTCTAGCCCCCGTATAGGTTTTAGTTTTCTCTCCCTCTTAGTTTTTGGGGGACCTAAGATTGATTTATATTCAAACATTCTTTTGGTAGTATAAACATCCTTTGAAAATTATCAATTTTTATGTCTGGGATACATCCCTCTGGGACACTCTGTCTTCCCCAGTTTGGGCTGGTGTTTGTCAGGCTCCCTATACACCTGCTGTCCCTCAGTCACCTTTGCCATCACACTGGAATTCCCTTCACCTATCCCCTGTACTGGATTCCTTATTTCTTAGATATCACATCTTGCTTATTTTTTATTTGCTCACTCCTGTTGCTAAAGCATTTCCTTCAATAGATTCCTTGGAAAAAAGTACTTGGCAGGTCAGTTTTCAAGTACTCACATCTAAACGTGTCTTTAGACTTATTTCATAGCTTAGCTGTAGAGAATTCTAGGTTGGGAATTATAATTCCTTGGAATTTTTGAAGGCACTGCTATGCTCCCTTCTGTCTTATAGTGTTGATGTTGAGAAATGTGATTTCTGAGCTTCTGTGACCTTTTCTTCTATCTAGAAATTTTTTAGAGTCTTTTCTTCAAGGGTTTTAAAACTTGAGGATAATATGCTTTGATGTTGTTCTTTTATTTTTTTAGGTCATTATCTTAGATATACATTGAGCCATTTAATCAAGAAACTCATGTTCATTAGTTCTGGGAATTTTCCTTTTAATTTTTTTATTTATTCATTTATTTTATAATTCTTCCTCTGTTTTCTCTCCTCTCTTTCTGCTACTTCTATTAGTTAAACACAGAAGAGGTTATTTTTAAAAATTATTTCTCTTATTTTCATGGCTTTATTTTAATTTTTGCTTTCTGGGATATTTCTTTGGACTTAGTCTCTAATTTCGTATGAATTTTTTTATATCTGATCTTATATTTTTAATTTTCAAGTCTTTTGTACTTTGAGTCTTCTTTTTGTACTTCATTTCCTTCTTATTTCAAAGATCAAAAAATTGAATCTTGTCCCTCTGAACACTGCACTTTTTTTTTTTAGTCTTTTTCGTGACCGGCACTCAGCCAGTGAGTGCACCGGCCATTCCTATAGAGGATCCAAACCTGCGGTGGGAGCGTCGCCGCGCTCCCAGCGCCGCACTCTCCCGAGTGCGCCACCGGCTCGGCCCAACACTGCACTTTCTAAAAAAAGTTTTCTTCTGCATTGTTTGTCTCTCCTTCTGTTTTTAATATTTTTTGTTTTTAATTTTGCCTTTTATATGAAGGGTTTTGTTTAAATGTCTAGTGTTTTTTAGCTGATGGTCAATGTTTAAAGAATGAGTTACTGAAAGTCTCTTGGAGTTCTGTGCACCTGAGAGGAGCTTCTTGACTGGTCAAGTTTATCTCACTGGCTCATTGCAGGGCTCCTTCCAATTAATAAGTGTAGGTCTCAGTTCAAGAAATCTCTACTCTAGGTCTCTAAATATCTAATCAAGAAACTTGGGGTCAACATGTAACCAGGAAAATCTCCTATCACAGCATTCTAAGTCTGGCTTCCAGCCTTTTGAGAGCCAAGTAGGGAGAGGAGCTTACATGGGGCAGAGCAGGCTTTGCATTCCATAAAGACACTTCAGTCAATCCCTCGATCCCTCATTTGCAGTAGGCAGCCAGCTGAGTCCGATGCTCCTGTGTCCAGAATCCTTCTGGTTTACTTTTTCTAGGATTGTTTCTAGTCTTAAGTCTGGAAGAGGAGGGGCACCTTCCACTAGGTGCTGGGTGAGGAAGGAGATCTGCAATTGCCAGAAAAGATACAGAACACTTAGTTTGTATAAGTATGACCCAGAATAAGATAGTATTGATTATTAATCTGAAATTCAAATTTAACTGGGCATCTGTATTTTTGCTTGCTAAACCTGGCAACCCTTAATCTAAAATGACTACAGACTTTTAACTACTGTAGCGGTTTTTAGGCCAATCTGCACTTCTACTTTCCAGAGTACCTGGCTGGAGTCATTTATTTTTGAAGCTTTCTGGGGTTTTGTAAAAGAAAGATTGATTCTGGTCCATTCTTGTCCTCTCGCCCCCGTGTAGGTTTTAGTTTTCTCTTAATACTAAGGCAGCTAACTTTTCCAGTTTGTTTCCTGGTTCTAAAATGGTGTTATTGTTTTCTCTCATTTTCTCTGTACTTAAAGGTTTATACTTTAAAAATAAACAAACACACAATCTTTTTACTTCCACTTGGGTCTGATTTTCTGTGTTCTTGAATTCACTATGTTTAGTCAGGATTATTTAGTAACGTTATTTCTAATATGCGAATAACACGTTTTAATGAAGATCACGTCACGGCTGTCTGGTTAAACACAGCAGGTTAAACATTTGCATTTATCTTCCTTTTCTCTTCGAGCCCCACTAATCAGTGCTAAAAGATTTTTGTAAAGGGTAAAAATGATGGGAGAGCAAGTTACAACTAGTTTTTTAGAAGACAGAACATATTAACTGTCTAGAATGGAGAGGGTTACAAGTCAGTACCTGCACATGGCAAAGACTGTTGAGAAGCAACTGATTCTCCTCATCCTACCCTGAAATCTGCTCATCCTTTGGAATCACAAGGTGTCACAGCAGTGGCGGATGATAAGCTGGGCTGACAACAGGCTCACTAGTTTAGTCTCTGTACTGGGGAACCTCTCAGACACCTGTCCAGGTGCTGGGCATCCAGGTCACTCTCCCTCCACCCCACCCTGATGCAGGAATCATTATTCTCTAGAGAAATAGAAATGGAAGTACAAAGGGCCTATTATGTGCACTGACACAGAAGACATCAGGAGTGATGTACTCATGTGAGTCTGAAAGTAGGGAGATTGAGAAACACCTACAGAGAGGACTGTAGGGCCCTTCCTTCATCTTGCTTCCAGAATTCTGCCAGGTACGTATCTTCCCATCTAATCCACATCCCACGTGTAAGGGATCAGGAGATTCTCTGGAGGCAGAATAGCCCAAAGCAAAGATCTCCCTCCATATATTAATGCTAACTAATAGGGTCCCTAATGAAAAGGACAACTCTACTTCATCATCTTACAGTTCTACCCAGAACTCAAGTGGCCTACACACATACACAGAAATGTCAGTCAGCTCTTCATGGCCTTGCTTTTTAATATGAATATACTTCAATACGAACAAACATGAATTACCAGACTTCAGACTTTTGATGAAAGCCTCTGATTTGAAAGAGAAAACAAACAGAAAAAAAGGAACTCAGAGAAAGAAGTAGCAATGCAGAGCACACACACACAAAAATAAAACCTTAAAAACATTATGATTAATATTTTCTGAGAACAAACAGAAGATATTGAATCCATCAAAAAAAAAAAGTGTGCTTTAAAATGAAATAATCAAACAAAACAGAGAAGTTTCAAATTAAATATAACTGGAATAAAGTAATAATTAAAAGGTTGGAAGATAAAATTAAGGTAGTCTTCTAGAAAGTAAAACAAACAAAAGAAGAATAGGAGAAAGAAAGATAATAAAATTAAGGGTAAATTAAGAATAAATACAGATAGTCCAACATCCAATTAGAGTTCAAGAAAAATAGAAAAGAGAGCTGAAAATTACCAAAGAAATAATATGGGAAAATTCTCAAACCAAAGGATGCCTGTGAATGTTTGGAGCATTTGAGTGGCCAGCATAATAAATCTCACACACACACACACACACACACACACACACACACACACACACACACACACACACACACACACACACACACACACACACACACACACACACGAATATTATCCTGAAGCTTCAGAACAATGGGATAAAATGAAAGTTTAGGAGAGAGGGGGGGGAAAAGAAAGAGCATACCAAAGATCTTGGATTGAAAACAGTGACAGATTTTTTCATCAGCAATCTGGGGTTCTAGATGGCAGTAATGTCTTCAAAATTCTGAGGGAAAATGATTTCCAATCTAGAAACCTATATCCAGCTCAAATAGTTCTTGATGTTTAGAGTACTGACTCTCAGATAGTCAGGCATAACAATCACCTGGGGATCTTGTTAAACTATAGATTGTCCAGTAGGTTGCAGATGGGGCCTGATTCCCAGGTGGCACAGGTGCTGCGGCTCAGTGACCAGCACTTTGAGTAGCAAGGTTTTAGAAGATGGCTGAAAAAGCTAAGGGACTAAACCAGATAAGTCTCAAGATCCCAGAAACTGGTAACTAAACACAGAACCTGGGCAAGGGAAAACTCAAGATCATGGATAAACAGAAAGACTAGAAAACAACCAGTTCATGCTACAGCAGACAGATGGAAATGTCTGGAGTTTTTCACATGAAAACATGAAGAAATCGATATTTTCAGGGATTTGGGAAGAAAACTATTTTCGAGTATTGGAGAGATCTGGGGAAATTCGAAAAATAAGACAGCCTTAAGTGCATAGAAAATAAGCACATTTAAAAAGACAAGGTGATTGTTAATTCTAGGGGAAAAACAGTTGTACATGAAATAAAACATGCTCATAAAACAACTCCTGTCTTGATGTTGAACTATATGTGCAAGTCATTATTTTAACCAAAATTTGTGCTAGTTAATGAAAGGTTGGTAGAAATTGCAAAGGAGATATTGGTGGTAGCTAAGATAAAACAAAGCAAATAGATTCTTTATAAAATTAGTAAAACATGAAACAGCAATGTAAGCATATTCATCGAAATATAAAGGATAACAATTAAAAGAAATGGCTAAATACTTTGAAAGGGGCTGCTTCTGGGGAAAGGCAGCAGAGACTGTGAAGGAATAAGGCAAGGGATTGCTGACTTTTGCATAAGCCTTTTAGTATGATCTGACTTTAAACTTCCTGTATGTATTATTTTGATAGAAACTGAGTGTGTAGAGCATGTTCTATTGTGACTGTAGGAAAATTGGTACAACCTTATTGGTGTGTTCCTCCCACGGGATCATGGCACTGTGGCTAATTTCATCATTTGTTACTCTTTGAAGGTGCCTGCAGATTTGGGGAACTAGATGCTGGGAATTCAGTGCCCATTCATTGCTGTTTCTGATGAGCTGGCTCCTTGCACTCCATTCATCTCCACCCGCAGACAGAGCTCTGGCCCCACAGGCCCAGGCAGGGAAATCAAATCAGAAACAGCAACCCAATCTCGCCTGCATCTTTTATTCATTCTGACATGTCACAAGAAAGGGTCACTTAGTTCCTGTTAACAGGCCACTGGCTAAACCCAGCAGGGAGGATTTTCATCAATGAGGAAAAAAAATGCTGCTGTTTTCCAAAACCACAAAAGTAATCAAAGATATTTTTCTCTGTGAATTGTTTAGATAACAATATGGAAAGTTTGAAGCAAGAGAAACTATTTGCTTTTTGCCAAGGAACTGGCTCTCTTTGGGGGATGCTCTCAGATTTCCCAGCTGTCACCACTTCGTGCCAAGTACAGCAAAGCTACTCTCAATTATACAAACTATATGACAAAGAAACACAGGGCAGTGGATAATCCCAAACACCCTACAACTTCCAAATAATCAACATTCCTTTAGAATTTGCTTATTTTTTTCCAGAGGATTTTCTTTTCTAATTATATTTTGATTGAGGGATTGTTTGGATACCCGGAATTTATGCCTTTCCTAGTGCTCATATAGCTAATAGCTTGGGAATGGGTGTCGTTCAGAAATTGAACTTGCAGTTGCAAGTGGGAAAGAAGGAAAACTATCCAGGTTTAATAATTGGTTATAGATAATCCATACGTCTGCACATGAATAACCATTTATGAATTCTCCGTGTTCCTGCATTGGAGAGAAGTCTCATTGAGATCAGACTTCAACTGAAATGACAGTTCCAACATTTTAATTCATCCGTTCTTTTGTTCAGTCATCTACCTTTCATTTCTTCATGCATTCTATGTTTATTCATCTATACAGCAAAACACATAGTGAGCACTACCATATCCCAGGATCTGTGCTGGGTACAGGGAAAATAAGGAGTAACTAATACATGAGTAATTATCATCTTTATCGATTAGTCTAGGGTAGTGAGCATGAGTCATCTTGTGAGCTTGTTAAAAATACAGATTCTTGGATTCTGTCTCTAGGTTCTAGGCAGCAGATCTGGGTTTAGATATAGGAATGCATTCTAACAAGCATCTTAGGAGAGTATGAGGAAAACAATCCCCAGACCTCACTTTGAGAATCACCAGGAGATGAGGAGAGGGGATTGTTCCAAATATTGGCATAGGATAGGGTTATGGACCATCTGGCGATAGACTCAAGGATGGTCCTAGAGACACGTGACACCATCTGCACACATCTGTCCCCCTGCTTCCACTATCTCTGCTGCTTGTCCAGCCAGGCCAGGTGCTGTTCTGGGACAGTTGCTCAAGCTCTTGCAGGTTCTCCGAGAGCCCTACAAAGGCGTTAATGATGGTGTTACATGGGCCTAAATAAGCTACAGCTGCTGCTATATTATCAGCAGCTAGATCCTGCTAAAGGGGGCTGCTGGTGCTGAGACTGCTGCTACATCAAAGCAAACCGATCAGCTGGCAGATGACAATACCATTTGAAGATGGTAGATGACACTATTATTTGAAGCATACTTTCCACTGAGTCCCCTATGGGTTACTGCAGAACAAACACCAGAAATGTGTCAACTGGAGTAGAGATTCTCAAACTTTAGCAGAGTTCAGAATCAGCTGGAGGGCTTGTTAAAATCAGATTTTTGGCCTACATCCCCCAAGTTTTTGATTCAGTAGGTCTGGAGTGGCATCTGAGAAGCTGTAGTCCCAACAAGGTCCTAGATAGTCCTTTTTGCTGGTCTGGGAACCATACATTGAGAGTCACGGAGCTAGTGTGACCAGGAAGCTATGCACGTAAGCAAAGCAGACCTCAGTTTGCGCTCATCCCACACAGCTCTGTGAAAAAAGACCCATCCAAATGGGTCGCAAATGACCGCAGAGTCTGGAAAATGCTATTTGCGGGAAAATATATATATATATATGTGTGTATATATATATATATATATATATATGGTCTTTTATCTGCTTAAACGGTATTACTTTTTTCAGCAAGAGGAGAGAGTGGCAAAATTATGAAGTCTACATTAATTGCGTTTACTTTCCCTTTTTCCAACAGAGAACCCACAGGTTGGGAACTATTTTATCGCCATTTTGAATAAAACCAGTAGGTGCAGATCTCTTTCTAACACCTCAACCGAATATGAAATTATTCTTGGAATTAAACTCATGGGAGTTTACTATGTCTTCTTACCTTCCTGTTTCCTCTGGTTTTTAGTTTAGAAAAGAGTATTAAACCCTAACCTCGACTCATTTATAGAGCTAAATACTTTCATTTCCTAATTATAAAAATAATGTTCATTTAAAAAGTAACAAAGTTACACATAAGCTATGTATTCACTTAAATATGATATATTTGAGGGAATTTTTCCCACATGTGGCATTGTATTATAAACATTTTCTTATACCTTAAAATATTCCTTGGGGAGAAAAAAAACCTATTCAAAAAAAAGTGTAATAGAAAAAAACATAGCTGCCAAAAAAAAAAAAAAGGTTGTGTGTGTGGATAGAAGAGAAGGTAAAGCTGTTGATGGAAATTAACTTTTATTGTTTAATCAAGCTCTACCACAAGAAATGCAGACTTGGGACCACAAATTGCAATTTTCAAAAGGAAAGTTGCCCTAAGCTCTCATAGAAATGCAAACAACTACATTTTATCTATGTACAATTCCCAGGTGAATTAATAAATGAATCTCTCTACTCCCAGTCTAATTTTTGCTGCTCTGTTAGTGTGTAAATATTACATAGCTGCCTCTATCTATCCTAAAGTTGTCTTTTCGACCCTGTTTCTCTTCCCAGTAAATACGTAGCATCTTAATGCCAAACACTACCGTTCTAACACTCTGTGAAACTGGGAATCAAGCCATTATTTGGGCTAGCTAAATAAAAGATTTCTCTTTCATTAGCCACGATGGTTTTTTTAGTGGTTCTCAACATTGGCTGCACTGCAAAAACACAAGGGAGCTTAAAAACAAACAAAAACAACAACAACAAAAAAAAAACTTAAGCCAGGGTCAGAGATTCTGTTAAGTATTATAGGGTGGGGTGGGGGGGATAGTCAAGCTCCATCCTGGATCTAACGAATCAGAAACTCAGGGGGTGGGACCCAGCCATTTATGCATTAGCAATCCCTAAGGGTGATTCCGATGCTCACTAAAGTTTAAGAATCATGACCCTAGTCCACGGAATCATTTAGATACATAAAAAGAGGGAAATGTATTGGTCCAGCTTCACAAGTTATTATTAACTACTTATGAGGAAAATGGAGACAGACTGGTCAGGCTCCCTCACCTCATATCAGGATGAGCATGACTCGGCCTGTCTGATGTAAATGTGTTTACTGCGCATGTGCGCCCAGATGTTCTTTGGTTATCTGACTTGCACCCAGGTGTTCCTTGGTTATCTGACTCTAGTATAAAAGATAACAGCTCTCATCCACTGGGGGGTTGAGCTTGCATCCAAATAAAGCATGTCAACTTGCCAATGGCTCCCAGGATCTTTCCAATTACCTAGTTTGTGGCCTGCATATGAAGAGTCTGTGACCCAGTCTGCATATGCAGGGTCTGTGACCCAGCCCGACACCACTGAACAGTTAAGAACACTTACTGTGCACCAGGCCCTGTACTAATTGCTTTACATGATTTTATATTGATAACTTCAACAATCCACCACTGATGAGATACTATTCCCTTTATTTCAATAAGAAAACAGACAGGTAGCTTTTTCCCGCCAAGTGTACACAGCTGCTAAGTGATGGATTTAAGATTTAAATTCGAGCAGTCTAATTCTAAAAACTTAAGGCTCTGAGCCTGATGATAACATCCTAAGGATTCTGAGTATATGCACCTATTCCACCCACCTTTTGGTAATAGTTACTTGACCTCCAAACTATCAAAATTTTAATTGTGATTTAAATATATTACCTTTCTAAGTAACAGCCTTTACCAGCAAATTTCAGAGGTCTCCCTACCCAGGGTCTCCTTGACAGTTTGAGTGTCTCCGTCTGTGTAATGGGGAGTTAGAGGTATCTTTGTGAAAAGGAAACACAATTTGAAGCTCTGATATAATGTTTTACCATTCAGATCACACCCACTTCATTGCTAGGGTGACTACAACAATTGTATGGGTAGGCAACTCATAACTGAAACCAAAATGCTTCATTATTTTAATGACACTAAGTTTTCCATTTGTATTGTCAGGCCCAGGGCTCACAGACCCTTCAAACTCATTGTACAGACTGGGTCACCAGACCCCTCACACACAGGTCCACAAGCTCAGTAATTGGGAAAGATCCCAGGAGCCTCTGGCAGATGACACGACCTCAGTCTACAGCAGCAGCAGTTTACAGCAGCAGTAGCAGCAGTGGCAGTGGTGGCCTCCTGAAGGGTCCCGGGCACACTGGCAGCAACAGCCTGCAGCAACAGCCTCCAGCAACAGTAGCGCCCTCCCCCTGGGCATCCTGGGAGATGGGGGTTGCTGTGGATCGGAGCCACTCATCCTTTATACTTAAGTCCATAACCCAGGACAATTGGGTGCATGTGTGCAGTTACATTAGACAATAACCAAGGAACACCTGGGCTCACCTGCATATTTACATCAAATGCTCAGCAAGATTCTGAACATCTGAGGGGCCTTGACCATTTTCCTTCACTTTCCCTACACCAACCTTTGGCAGGATTAAACACACTCTTCCTGAAACTCAAGCACTTTGCATTTTAGTCCTATGTCTTTTAATGTTCTCACAGAGATTTGAGCTTAATTTCTGAACTTGAACTTGGATGGTTGGGTCATGAGCTGAAGCAGTGTTGTCCTAAATAGCTCCTCAGAAATCAGGATAGTACTCCTTTAGATGCAATAAGTGATATAATGTACAGGAAAGTGTCCTGTAGGTGGTAAAGCTATAGACAGCTGTAAGATGATACTGTTAAGAATATATACCACAAGGGAGAGGCTTAAGCAATTGGGGGGGGGGGGAAGCTCGGCTTATTTAAAAAAAGATTCTCCCTAAAATAATTTCAGATGATGAGACGGACTCTTTCCATCTTCCTGACAAGGCACAGGACAATGGGAAAATCACCTTGTATCTTCAGTTCTCAGTTTAATTTCTATTCTGATGTTAACATTTTTATAACTGGATTTGACAAGACTCCTTTTTCCCTGATTTTCTGAGCCACACCCTGCAGTAAAACATTTTAGTCTTTGTTTCTACAATTTTTTTCTCCCAAGGAAAATCCCTGAGTGAGCTTTCCTTTCACGTCATTTCCTTTTTTTTTTTTTTTTCTGTGACCTAAGAGCCCATTCTCTCCACCAATTTAACAGTCCAATCTCTCCCTCCCCAGTGTGCCTCATTAGTGGCTGCTGGCCCCTACTAGCCCATGTCCTGCTGTGCTCTTGATTATTTTGACCTGGTTCACCTGGAGCTTTCAACCAGCCAGTGATTTTCTTACTCATGGGATACTTTGTGCTCAGCCCAGAGAATTGCTTTCTAACAATTCATTTACAAACATATCCTTAAAAAGAAAGTAAAAAAGAAAAAAAAAAAATAGTGTGGATATGCTAATTCTGGGATGTAAAAAGAAGTGGCCAATATGATTTAATGCCAAGTTAAGAAAAGGATCCAGAGGTATGTCCATCCAAAGGTAATTGCCAGTTATCTCAGTTATCTCCTCTTCTGCTTTGCTGTCATCAGAATCTTCACCTTGAGCTTTGATTACCTTAATTTTTCATCTAAGCTTGTTTTTATTGAATCATAGAGTTTCAATCAATATTCCCCTTTTTATTGTATGTCAGAGCCATGCTAGATAACTGAAAAGAATCAAAAGGAATTATTATTAGCCCAATACCCACACTAAATCTTTACACTGAGTAATGTGGTCAAGGGAAATGCCATGATAATTTTTACCAAGATAAACAAAAGAAAGAAGCAAAACAATGTCTAGCAAATTTTGCAAAACCCATCCTATTTTTTGTAAGTCAAGACTTGGCAGAATGCACCCCTTATCTGTCCACACTAAACCCTGATCCTTGAATACATATATAGTTATATATGTAAAGTTGGCCAAATGGTAGACCACTTCCTTGTGCATGTAACAGAAAGAAATAGAAAGGTTTTTTTTTTTTTCTCTGAAACTGTAAAGCATCTGTGTAGTTTTGCTAGATAGAGCACTTCCAGATTTCTGTTACCCACATGAAATGATTTGTCATTGTTTGAGGCATCTCCCAGAATATCTAAGAGATAGAACGGTCATAACCCCTTTATCTAAAGGAAATGCGGACTTGGCATTTGAAAAGAAAAATCAGATGGATTAAGCAGGGAAGATGAGGCCTCTTTCTCCTTCTAACATCTTAGTTTTCAGTCCAATTAGATCTGCCCAATATTTTCTCTCTGCTTGCACATAGCAGCCAAAATGGAAGCTATGGCTATGGGCACCAAACACATCAGGTGCTGGCGAAAGAACACTCTGTCTTCTAAGATGAGTGAGTGGATTAAAGACAGGATGTATTTTGTTTTGTTTTTGATCCTGTCAGCTTTTTATCTGGATTACTTTTTTTTTTCTCTGTCATATTTTGCCTTTTTGACCTTGGCATTCCTCCATTACTACTTCAGTAACCAGCCCTTGGCCATCCCTCTCATTTGT
Organism: Cynocephalus volans; assembly: GCF_027409185.1. Classification (NCBI taxonomy): domain Eukaryota; kingdom Metazoa; phylum Chordata; class Mammalia; order Dermoptera; family Cynocephalidae; genus Cynocephalus; species Cynocephalus volans. The sequence goes on from NC_084463.1 coordinate 24,743,302, forward strand.
CCAATAAAAAGCTAGTCTTCTGCATTCCCGCCTGTGTTCTCCTGGTGTTCTAGCCTTCTAGTCTACCCATTAATTTTGGCTCACTCTTTCCTCATCCAGACCTTACAGCTCAAGTGTAAGAATGAATGATTGCTGTTGACAGACCAAATCCGATTGGTGACACCTTTTTTTCATCCTGTGGCTGGAATCCATTAAGCAGGATAAAAGGAACAATAGATCAGCGTCATTTGCCCTGCTTTCTAATGCAATCAGATAAGATTTTATTTTTAAACAAACAGTAAATTTATATGAGTTAAAAAACTCAGATATTAGAAGGATAAAGTGTTTGCGGAAAGAAGGGCAGAGACAGGTTTTGCTAAAGGAATGCTAGGGGGCTGAGCCTTCATTAGAACGAGGAATGATGTAAACCCTCCTGTGACCTTCATGCTTTATATTCATGCTATCTTTTTGGAATGCACTTTTGAATCTCTCATCCTTATTCTTTGCCAAGCTGCAGATGCAGCATGAGAGACTGCTGTTGGGAGAAGTGCGATCCTCCTCGCTGCTCCTTCGGAATAAGGGCACAGTCTGACAGCAGGAGAAATGCTCAGGCTGCTTAAACAACTTTTAAATCTAGGCTTTGGGCATTAAAAAAAAAAATGTTTTCTGGTTTCACATGAGGTTCATTCTAGATCAGGTCTAAAAATTGCATGGGATAGGGACCAAAGGCTTACATAAAAATTAGGAAGTAGAAATTAAGAAACTTTCATTTGCTTGGAGTATTCCTCTGTGTGGTCATTTGCCACGGGGACAAGAGACAACGGCAGAGAACTGGTGAACTTTGGAGGATCATTATCCTGGCCTGGATTTCACCTGTTCTGGCTAATTAGGAATAAGGCAAAGCATGGTTTCAGAGAAAAACAAAACCAAAAAGTAAAAAGCACTTCCAACAGAGGTTCTCTTTCCAGATTAGACTCCATCATTTGCTAGACAAGTCACTTTTAGGAAATCATTTGCTGTTTCCAGTCTAAATTTTATGGTTGCTAAATGAGGATAATAACATCCTGTTGGAATTGTTGCTCAAATGAGACCATGTATGTAAAAATATTTAGAAAATTTTAAATACTCTAAAACACTAGGAGTTGTGGTTTTTATTTGACTATAGCATGTTTTTTTCCATTAGATGATAAATCTATTGAGGGAAAGTATTTGCTTTAAACTTTTTGGCAACATACATGGGAGTGGAGGGGTGGGGGTAGGCTAGTTCAGCACCATATACTATAAGCATTCAATAATAATTTCCAGGTGGATTGCCCAATAAATTCCCTTATTTTAACCCCAAGTTTATTATACTTTTGCTGAAAGGGAACATCCCCAAATCTAGCATTTTTACTTAAGGAGGAAAATTTCAAGCCATTATTTAACAAGATGATCAGGTGGATGCCAGAATTTCAGCCGTCAGCTTCATCTTCCTTCTTTTTTTTTTTTTTTTTAAATTTTATTTTATTTATTTTTTTTTATTTTGTTTGTCGATTTTTCGTGACCGGCACTCAGCCAGTGAGTGAGTGCCTGGTCCTTCTTATATAGGATCCGAACCCGCGGCGGGAGCGTCGCCGCGCTCCCAGCGCAGCACTCTACCGAGTGCGCCACGGGCTCGGCCCTTCATCTTCCTTCTAAACTAAAAATGACACCCTCCCTTATTTTCTTGAGTAAAGTTTTATGCAGACTGCAAAGCAACTCTGGGTTGTGTGGTTATAATGAGACAGCCACCTCCCTGGGAGCTCTCTGCACTGGTTATGTGCTTAGACTTCCCCATGGGTATGCTTACATCTCCATAACCACCCCCTCTTCTCAGCCCCATCCCAACAGTTCAGACATCCTCACTGCTTACCTCATTTAAATAGAATAATAAATCTAAAAGGACTTGCAAAATTGCAAGTTAATTGAGTCTTATACTTCGTGAATGCAAATATTGCAGGCACTTTGATCCCAGTCTCCCTTTGGCAGATCAGATAAGATGGTGCTGTCCTCAGTTCTGCCCCAGAAGCAACAGACTCAGTGATCAGAAAACCTACTCCAGAGCCCAACGCCAATAGAGGATGCAACACAATTAGCTCAGATCTTTACGGTTTTATAGCCTATATGGAGAGAAATAAATCCCAGGAGTCCCTCTCAGGAAATCAAGATAAGCACAATAATGCAAGAGGCCTGAGATTTCCAGGGTCGCTTTTTGATCGCTGTTTAGTATGGGGTACAAATAGCTTTCAGGAAATGGAACCCCAGAGAACACTGCTGTGAGACTGTGAGAGGAAAGAGCAAGCCCACAGTCCATGGTGATGGTGGTTGGTGCATGATCCATGCAAGTCACTGCAAGGATATTGCTCACTCCATGGGGAAATTTGTCAAGAACGAGTTGAAGGATTTCTTGATTGCCAACATTGCCAAAACTGAACTCATTAAAACTGAACTCATTGCACAAGTACTTGAAGAACTTCCTAATTTTCTTTAGAAATGATATCATTGGGGATATGTTTAGGGCACTTTACAACCAGAGAGCAAACTTTTCTTTTTTTTTTTTTTTTTTAGTTTTTGCAAAGTTCTCAGTAGTAAGCTAGGCCTTGTGTGGATGTGTCTAAATTAGGTAGGCAGTGACTTCCACCATTTGGAGAAAAAAAGGAAGACAATGAATGAAGGCCAAAAAAATTATGACAAACCCCTTTTGCCCAATAAATTACAAATTCAATAAGAATAGGGATTGTTACTATTTCAACTTTTTTACTTATTGCACCCACCTCTCTTAATCCAGTGTGTATTACAGCACTGAACATGTAATAGATATCCAATAACTGTTGAAAGAACGTATGATAGATGGTAAAAAGTGTGGGGAAGAGTGAAAGTACTCAAGGAAACAAGTGTTTGTAGAAAAAAAAATTACTGGTAGCCAACGTAGAACAGTACACCCAAGAGTTGTTAGAGATCTTGCAGAACATCATGATACCGCTGCTGTTTTTTTAAAGCAGTTTTATTGAGACATAATTTACATATCTCACAGTTCACCCATTTCAATTGGACAACTGAATGCTTTTTAGTATGTTCATAGGGTTGTGCAGCCACAATCAAAAATTTTAGCACATTTTCATCCTTCCAAAAAGAAGTCCTGTATCCATTAGCAGTCATTCTCTGTTCTCCCCCACCCAGCCCCAGTTCTAGATAACCACTGATCTACTTTCTGTCACTAAAGATTTGTCTGTTCTGGATATTGCATATAAATTGAATCATAGAATACGTGTTTTTTTTCCATTTATTATGTTTTCATGATCCATTCATATGGTAGCCTTCTATTTTTATAGCCAGATAATATTCCATTATACAGATTCAAATTTTATTTATTTATTCATCAATTGTTTGGCATTTGGATTATTTCTACTTTTTAACTGTTATGACTAATGCTGCTATGAAAATTTTTATACAAGTTTTTGTGTTGATATCTGTTTTCATTTATCTTGGGCATATACCTATGAATGGAATTGCTGGGTAATATGGTAACTGTATATTTCACATTTTGAGGAACCAAAACATTCTTTTCTAAAGTGACTGCACCACTTTATATTTCCTTCAACAAGGGGCATCCCAATTTCTCTATATTCTTGCTAACACTTGTTGTGAACAGTTTTTTTTATTACAGGTATCTTAATGGGTATGAAGTAGTATCTCATTAGGATTTTGGTTTGCATTTCCTTAATGCCTAATGATATGAGCATCTTTCATGTGTTTGTTGGCCATTTTTATATCTTCTTTGGAGAAATATCTACTCAAACTTTTTTCACATTTTTTACATAGGTCACTTGTCTTTTCACTGTTGAGTTGTACAAATTCTCTGTATATTCTGGATGCAATCCCTTATCAGATATATAATTTTCAAATATTTTCTCCTAATCTGAGTTGTCTAGTCACTTTCTTGATGGTAGTTTTTAGTCCAATAGTACTTAATTTTGATGTAGTGTAATTTATCTTTTTTTTGTCACTATGCTTTTGGTGTTATATGTAAGAAACCATTGCCTAACAAGATTATTAAGATGTGCTGGTATGTTTTCTTCTGATAATTTTATGATTTTAGCTTCTACATTTAGGTTGTTGATTTGTTTTGAGTTAATTTTCATGTATGATGTGAGCTAGTTCATTCTTTTGCATGTAGAAATTCAGTTGATCCAGCAACATTTGTTGAAAAGACTATTTTTCCCCCCATCGACTTTTCATGGCACCCTTGTTTCAATTCAACTGACCACACATGTACGGCTTTATTTCTTGACTCTCAATTCTCTTCCAGTACTGTATATGTTGGTCCTATGCCAGTTCCACGTTGTCTTGACTATGGTAGCTTTGTAGTAAGTTTTAAGATCATGACATGTGGGTCCTCCAACTTTTTTCTTCTTATTCAAGGTCATTTTGGTTATTCTGGGTTCTTTGCATTTACATGAGAATTTTAAGATCAGCTAGTCAATTTCTAGAATAAAGCCAGCTGGGATATTTATAGTGATTGTGTTAAATCTGTAGATCAATTTGGGTAGTACTGGCATTTTAACAGTGTTAAACTTCTAATCAATGACCATGGAGTATCTTTCCATTTATCTAAATTTTCAATTTTCTTCAGTAATGTTTTGTAGCTTTCAGTGTATGTCTTATACTTTTGTTAAACTTATAGTTAAGTATTTCATCTTTTATGATGACATTTTAAATGCAATTGTTTTCTAAATTTCATTTTCAGAATATTCATTTAATTGTTAACGTAAAGAAACACAATTGATCTTTGTATATTCATCTTGTAGTTTACAACCTTGCTGAACTACTTAATTGATTCTAATAACCTTTTTAGTTTATCCTTAGTATTTTCTACTAATCAGGATGCTTCTTAAATCTTCTACTTGGGTGTGACTCATGTCATGCCTTCTCTCACATTCCATTTGCCAAAGCATGTTACCAAGGCAAAGCCTCAAGTGTTTTATGAATTAATCACATTTTGTTACATGGAATTTTAAAAACGATTCAGAGGTCAAAACTTAATAACAATAATAAATTTACTATTTCATCAAGGTCAGCCTTCTTCGAAATTTGCTATTTTCCTTTTCTTATTCTTATAAGTGCACAGCTCATGAATACAATGACTGTTAGTACAGTTTATTTCCACTGCTTTGATTCATGCCTTGATTCTTAGTTTTACTCATCACAGCTCTGAATGATTAGTACAAATGTCAACACAGTGAAAAAGGAAAATTATATTTTAGTATTAGTATTAAAATAGTTATGACTTAGAGGACCCATTGAAAGGATCTCAGGGATTCCCGGGAGTCTGTGGACCACACTTTGACAACTGATAGATGACTGCAGCAGTATAGCATTGAGAGATGTTAAAAAAGAGAAAGAAGATTCTCCAATATGACCAAAGGCATGTAAGTATGTATAGAAGCATGCAACAGAAATGTGTTTGTTGAACTTTAAGAAAAACAACTTTGCTGGAAAGAAGTTTGTATATTTAAAATGGAGAAAATGAGAGCAGACAAAGTATTCAAAGAATATTAGCTTAGTATAACAGGAAATGTGGAACCTTGAAACTTTGGCAATAGTAGTCAAAAATCTGTATAGTGATTTTGTTGTTGTTGTTTTGTTTTGCTTATTTTGATTTGGTTTCTGGTTTCTGGGTCAAGTATAATTAAATAGCCTCAGAGCTATATTGTTATCCATTAACCCAGGTTTCAGGCTCTTACACATGCACACATATGTAGGTGCTTAGCCCATGTTGTGTCTTCACTGGCTTTAGAACTGAACTTGGCTGAGTGATGGAGACCTCGGGGTAACCCATGTGCTAGAAGGATGTCTCTTTGGGTCTCTGACAAACAGTTGTGATTCACATTATGCTAATGCATTAGGTAGTTAATTCAATTTCAAAACCAAGTAAACACTTTAAAAGGAAGTTCAAAGAAGCATAAAGCTAGATAATAAGAGGCATCCAAACCTGGGGTTTCTCCCATAGTGACCAAACAAGTTCAGAACTGTCAGTAAAATGAAAAGAAAACACATTATAATGAGAGAAAAATAGACTAGCATCTTTAAAGAAATAAAATCTTATTTTATTCCCTGGGGGTTATATGGATCTAATCACCTGGTGTTGACCAACCCTGTGTATTTGATCTGGGACTTCAAAGCTTTGAAAATACTCATTCCTCCTTCTGCGACATAGTCATAACTCACCCTATTAATATATGTGAAATCTCCAGGGAGGCACTGACATGGATAGTGGGAGAATGAAGAGGAATGTGTTTTTCAGGTTCTTGCACACTGAAAGATACAGGAAAGCCTAGATTTGCAGCAGGCTTTTCATCAGCCATGAGAATCCAACCCTTTTTGTAGATGGAGGTGATAGCTGATAATCCACGTTACAGACATCCATGGCTTCTGATTCCATTTTTTTAATCCATTCTGTATCTGAATATTTAACCAGCTAAGAGGTTCATACTCTAGGGCTCTGACTATTGATCTAGTATTTTCTTTTGTGTATGTGTATTCAGGCAGCCTAAGGCTGGGCAATATTCTTTAATATGTTGCTTTACAACTTTACCTAACCAGAGTGAATAGGCCATGTCCACAAACTGAGGCAGTGGCCAGATGAAGTCATTTACACTTTTTTGAGTACTTTCCCATTTTTACATGGTGACACCAAGTAAGATCAACAATGTAATCTTGTGTTCCTATGCATCCCATAGCTACAGAAGGCAATGTACCTACTTAAATGCACTTGGGAAAATCTCCTTCTAAAACTAGTAAACTCTTAGATTTTCATCCCTTGTCTCCATGGTTCCCATGTTTCTTTCATTGGTCTTTGGTATCGATTTAGCCCAATCATAACATAGAGAAATTGAGATGGGGATTTCATTTTTATTCCCTCTATGGACTATTTAACTTTGTTTATCAAAACTAATAGGGGTTAGTACTAAGACATAGGGATCGTCATCCTCTCTCTTTCAAGTATTCACATTCTGATACAAGAATATTCTCAAGAGGTTAGCTAATGAATCTCTTAAAGAAAAATGGTTTCAAGTTGCACTAAGTAAACAACTCATATATCAGCTTTACTCATGTGGTTTCTTTCTATACTGGATGTAGTGAATAAAAAAAGAAAAGAAGATCATTTCTTAAAGCTTTTTCCCCTCAAAAGTAAGGATTGCTCTGTTAACCCAGGGACCTAGGAGACTCACAAAGTCAAATAACATCTCTCAGCTTCTTTGGGTCCCTTTAACTTAGGTGGAAGCAGGAGTTATAATCCCCAGTATGTATACTACAGGCTAAATGTGTAACAAGCACAGGATTTTGAATCAAAATCTCTGAGTTCTCTGCTGCTTTCATTTAAACAATCTAAACTTTAGGACCTCGGTGGTAAAAATGAGGCAACTGATACATATTCCAAAGACCTGTTCTGGTAAGGAAAAAAGATGATAAGATGGATTAAAGGGCTAGTAAACAAAGAATAACTACAAAATCTATGTTCTGAGTATTTTCTAGGGAAGAACTGCAACTTTTTGTAAAAGTACTTTATTTTCCTCCTGTGAAATGTGTAGTGGGGTTCCCAGGTAGGCAGAAGTTACCATGTCAAATTAAATGTCACCTTTTATGCCATTCCTGTCCATCATTCTTATGTATCCATCATCATGTGGGAGCTGGAATGTCCCTGGCTGGGACATTCCTGAAGTATGCACACACTTGGAAATCAAGTGTATGCTTGGTAAAATCTCTGCAGGGATTTCAGGGCCTTTATGAGAAAACCCAGCATAATCTTGTGTGGGGAAATGAGTCAAGCAAACTAGATGAACTTAGAAGCCAGACAAAATTTGGAAAAGGTAAAATGTTTCAAGTCACAATATGGTGGCTGTTGCTAAATTCTACTCAGACTCATGGCTATGTTTCATTCCACGTGTACCTTCAGGAATGAACAGACATGTATGAGAAAAGTGCAGGTCTCAGGGCCCAAGCAAATCTACTGAAGAGTCTGTCTATGAAGGCAAAGCAGAGAGAAAAGGAAGCTGTTTCCAAACTTGAAAAAGTAAATGAGCAGTGGTGGCCTGGAACAGCAGCCCCAGTGAGCTCCGGGGGCAGCCCCAGGGCACTCTGAGAAGTGGCTACCAAACAGCCACAGTGAGAGCAGAGGCTCACTGGGTGATCACGGTCTGGGTCAGGCCTCTCTCACGGTGTGCTTGGTAGCCTCATGGGAACTGCCAATACAGCCCAGGTGACGTTGTTACCAATATGGGCAGCAGCCCTGGACAAAGCTATAGCGCAGGAGTCAGTGGCAGCATGACTAGCACAGGGCATGCCAAACAGAAACAGTAGACTGGTGTAGGCAGTGGCCAAGAGAGTGTCCAGAGGACAGTGCTGAGCAGAGTGGCAAAAGAAACAGACACTCAGGACAAGATTCCCGATTAATAATGAAAGCAGAGTGAGAAACCAGGTCTCAGCCTGACAGAAATGACTTGAGAGCACAGGTGAGACATATACAGAAGACTATCAGCTATATCACCAGGACAGAGCCTTAAGAGTAAGGACTTTTATTTATTATCTATGTTCCTTCTTTTTGAATGAAAGCCCTCTGAGTTCTGAGACCTTATCTGTCTTGTATGCTGTTATATCTCAGTGACTAGAACAGTACCCAGTACACAGGAAGTGCTCAATATGTACTTATGGAATGAACGACTAAATGACTGGATAGAATCATAAAGCAATGTAGCACGTGGAGCAATGTCCGAAGGAGATAGATAGAAGAAAGTAATGTCTATTGAGATAATGGAGGGTGTCAGGAAAGCTTTCCAGCGGAGATAATGAGTAAATCAATTTTTTAGAAACCAAAAAAATTTGCTGGATGGATAAATCAGTACCAGGGCAGAGGATAAAAAAAATGGAGCATTTTATGCAGATGAAGTAATACTAAGACATATATTTAAAGGGTTATTGGAGCAATCACCTAAGATCTTACTGACTAAGAAACTATTGGTTGTTACAACCCCTAAAACAATGGCAGTTACCCAACAGAAGTCCTTGGGTAATTACATATTTGGTGGCTATTCACTAGGATGAGGAAAGCCCTCTGAATCCATTAGTGGGATTGATTTTGGGGTCCAGAGCACTGGTTTTAATTCTTTCTGTTTCCTGGAACAAAAGTTCAGAGAAAGAAAACACCTCTTATGGGCCTACTGAAAATTTGTTTGAGGCTTGAAAGGAATGCCAGGTCATCTAGCCTTCCAGTCCTGGGTCCTCAGATTTCAGTCAAATTCTTTTGTGCATCAAGTTATGTGTGTGATTTTCCAAAGTCTAGCTGTAAGTATGCTGAAATGCCATTCCCAAAAGTCTTTTCTTCTTAAAAGGATTTGGGGGCATCCATCATCCTCTCTTAAAAGGTACCATGATTGACATGGTTAGTCTTGTGGCATGCAAGATCATTAGCATGTAATCCCTGTTCACCTTTCTTGATGTCACACAAACTTATTTTTTGAAAAACACAAGTTAATAAAAATCAGATCCCACACCAGAGTATAACCACCACTACCAACAAAAGAAGAAATTCAAGTTCAACAAATGTCATTGCCAGATTTATTCTGTTCAGAGGAAATTTGATTTAATTCCTCAAAAAAGGCAGTTGGGCTGAAGAAAGAGTCTAAGTTAAACTTTAGGAATTAGCTTATCATTATGAATTCTCTAGACAATAATTCCCTTCTGTCATCTTTATGTAAGTATAGACCTTACACTTACCAACATTGTCTTTCAATTCCCAACTTGTAAATTAGGAATAGACAAAATTTAACTCTAATCAATCGTGGGAAGTTAAAATTTAAGCCAAGGCATGTTGGCAAAGAGTAGACCATGAAGATAATGACTAATTATGTCTGATGTTCATTTTGATATAGATGGAAGTTGCTCATGGTAGAGGCAGAAGTAATGGAAGAAAGAGACTCTGTATTTACTGCTTTAAAATTATGAGTGGAACCATGTATCCATGGCACATGACACAACCCAATTTGGGGACATTGAGATGAATGATATGTGTGTTACTGAGGCGATGGTCAAGTTCTTCTTTTTGTTGTCTTTGAGATATGGAAGATTATTTCCTTCTGTATAACTATTATTTATAGTCATACCATAGAATGTGTTAATAATGACTTGAATTACCTCAGGATTCGCTGGCTCATGGGTACAAAGGAGGTCTACCAACAATCATTCAAGTTTTCCATCACCATCTACAGAAGACCACAATCACTTGCACCTTTCTCCTCCAGCCCAAGGTTGTCTCCTGTTGTTACTTGGAGGCCTTGTGGGTATTTCCCATCTCTTCACCAACAGCCCTGTGGTATTTTTCCACTCCAGCCTTCTTCAAGGTCATCGTGATTTAGGTAACCCTTCTGTAAGCAGGGTAAGTTTATTTATTCAATTATTTATTTATCATTTTCTAAAATGATAATAAAGAGCTTATAATAGTGTCCATAAACCTCTAGGAGAACTTATGCTTTTACTCAACTTTTTTTTTTTTAGACACATAGGAACACACAGGGCTGGATAAGTAACAAGACGGTTTTCCATAATCCAAGTAAGAAAGCCAGTCTCATTCCCTCATAGGCTGCCCTTGTAACATGCAATCTTTTTGCTCCACCACACTAACTTTTCCTTTTTACTTCCTCCAATTTCTAGATCTCTCACTTTTTTCTTTCTTCTTCTGGTTAAGCAACTTTCTGAAAAATCCCTAAGTTCAAATAAAAGTCCTCAGGGGCAAAATTGAGAACCTGTGTCCATAAACATTTATGACTCCTCTGCTTCCCAGGCAGCAGTCCCAGGCTCACAAACAAGCTGTAAAACCAGGAGATGTACCTGAGACAGGCCCATACCCACCCCCACCTCCCCATGCCTCACTGCAGACTTCTAATCAGTCTCCAGCTGCCGAGAGAATGCTCCTTGGGTCTCTAGGTACAAAATGAAAATGTCATCTAGAGGTTAAAGACAGCAGGGATTAACCGTTGTGAGATATTTAGTGGCAAAGTCCGTTTTTGTTTACAGGAGAGATGGGAGAGAAGGAAGGAGTACGGAGTGGAGGTAGCAGTGGATCTGCTCAGTTAATTTTCCCCTCTTCTGATTATCATATTCTGATGGAAACCTGGGTCACTGGCACCGCTTTCTCTGAATTCACAATCCAATAAAAGGGAAAAAAGTGAATCACTGATATTCCTATCTTGCTGGTTTGAATTATTTTAATACAGTCCACATTATTTTACTGTTAACCTTTATTATTGCTAATCAATTTTAAATTGGATTGCTAAAGTGTTATTGTTGATTTAAGGGGAGAAAAAACACGGAATCTAGCCTTGATTTTGAGATGGGCAGGGAGCCTCTGGCCAGTGCTGCTCAAACCTAATTTATACATTTGCAGGAGGCGGAAGCCAAGGCTCTCCTCAGGCCATTAACCTAAACTGGATTTCAGAGGAGAGAATCTCACTTGCACAATTCAAAAGGCAATCTTTGTCCTGTTACAGCTTTAATTTTTTAAAGCCTTGGCTCTTTACAAGATACTCTTTACCTTCTACTTTGTCTTATGTCTCTCGCTTCATTCTTGCTTTTCCCAGAGCATGTTTCTGTTTATCCCTCCATTCTCCAGCATGAAGGTACACTAGCAAAGGCTGTGGCCAGATAATAACTGTCAGTTGCAGATTATTCAATTATGACTTCTCTTATTTCTCTAAGGATTACTTAGGACTCTTCTTGGCTGCTGTTTGGTTCTTTATGCAATCATTGCAGGCAAGAGGGTAAAATGGCAATGCATTAAAATTTTTTAATAAAAATAGAAATGAAAGACAATCCCTATAGCTTCATTTCTAGAAGAGGGTAGAGGGGTGAACTTCTAATAGCCAAAGAAATCTCAGTAGTCAGGAAACTAATGGCTTGACAGTAGGTGATGCTACCATTTAGCTCCCCGGAAACTAATAGAGCAGCTTCTGCATTGATGAGGACTCTAAGGAATAGAAAAAAAAAAAAAAGATATGATTTCACTACATGCTCCATTAAAAAACTTTCTGCCCTCAATTAGTGAGGCCCTTTTAATATTTCTGATGAGCAACATGAAAGTGAAATGACACAAGTAAAATGGAATTAAAACAAGTTAGAGAAAATGTCTGCAAAACTAGAAATTTGCACTTTTCATCTCATAGAAGTCGTGTTCCAATTGTGTGATCCGGGACACATGAAATTCTTCCTATTTTGCAGTGTTGACATGTCTAGAAAGGTATGGTAAGAAATTAGGAAATTGGAAATTGTCTTTCTCTCCCCTATCATTCTCCTCTCTACACTTTATCCACTTATTAATTATCTCTCTTCTCGCTTCTGTTTTGCTTTTATTTTTCCTGAGTTGTCTTCCTTTGCAGACTAGACAATTTGCAAAGGCAATAAAGAAAATAAAGGGACCATCACTCCCACTTGCTGATAGAAAAAGTGAGCTTACAGACTGCGTGGAAGAGTCAGGTTCAATGATGATTTAATCAAGCTGAGAAAACCAAGTGAAGAACAGAACACTGAATAGATACCCACAATGTGAAGTCCTGCATGTAGGTAACATATCAATTTCAGTGGTAAACTATAGAGAAAAAAAAAAACCCTCATTAGCAGTAGGTGAAAATGATGTGGCACTGTTGATTGATGTTAAATGCATTAGGAGTCATCCGTATAATGTGACTTCTATGTAAGATCAAATTGTGTCTGAAACAGGGAAGTAAAAATCTCATCTTGCTCTATGCTGGTCAGACTGGATCTAGAGTACTTGGTGAACGTGGTGAACATCACATTTTAAGGAGGCTGACAGAGAAGAGGTGAGATTTTATAAAAGGGTGAATAGAATGGGCACCCCAAATAAGGATCTTTTACTTGATACATATAAGTTGGGAGAGGTAAGAAACAGCCAGAAGCTGGACAGCCACCTTTTATATTTCCGTGACTTCCAGGGCTATGACATCACCAACCTGGTGCTACTCTAAAGAGAACAAAGGCAAGGTACGGGCAATTCTAAATCTTAAAATGCTATTCTGGAAACTCTTTGAATCTTTCAACCAGAAAACTCTGAGTTTAAGAACATGATTTTGCCTCTGTTTTGCCTCTGTTTTTCCTCTGTCTCCTTAGGAAAATGGGATCATATTTTTATACTTCAGTTTTTCTATCTTGAAGAAAGAATTAATGGGACAATCTTTTTTTTTTTTTAATATATACCACTTTGTAAAATATTTTGCAGTGGACAAAATGGTATGTATATGCCAAGAATTCATTGACAATGGCCTTGCAGTGTGTCCCTCAGAAAACGGTGCAAGGCTCTGAGTGCTGGCTCCACCGAGCTGGCAGGGATGGCAGGAGGTAATGGAAGAGCTCTGCGCTCTTCAGACACGCTGGCACTTTTCAATTATTGATGCACTTTAATCCCATGGAAAAAGTGCATTTTCCAGAGAACACCCTCAGGTTCTCGGCCTGCTGGAGCTGGCGGAAAGTAATAAGGAGAAAGGCGAGTGAGGGCTGTGCTTAGGGGAGCTCACCTGACCTCCCTGGAGACCCTTGCTATTAAAATAGGCAGTTTGCTTAGCTAATAATAACTCTGCTCAGGACTAGTCATCTTCAAAGAACTTTAATTAATCCTCATAACACCCTGGTGGGCTGCAGAAGGTGAGCATTATTATCTCCATTTCATATGAGGCAAAACGCAGGCACCAACGGGGAAGGGAAATGGCTTGCTGGAGATAGCAAGCGGAAAGTTAAATTTAGCAGCAAGGAACACCTCAGGCCGCAGGTCTTCCCACCGCAAAGTCCCTCCGGTGATGTATCTAGGGCAGAACGTGAGGGGCCTCTGTTACGAGCTGTGAGGGACGGGAGGAGCACAGCCAGACCAAGATGTCTCACTTGAGACATGAAAAGTGGGAAAGGGATGAAAAGGGGGAGCAGAGGACAAATTTTCTGGGACAGGGAACTTCATAGAAAAAGAAGGAAATAGTGATCCCGTCCCACATTCCTCCGAGCATACAAAATTATTCATCTCTGAAGCAGCAAGCTCCTAGGCCCAAATACAACAAAACTGATAAAATAATCACGATTATTACTTCAAAGTCTTTCTTTCTATGTAAACAGTGGCTGAGGAGGAGGAAATGGAAGCATTGAGCTGTGTAGGTATATGATCCTTAGGATGTCTCTGGATGGGTGGGTGGGTGATTGGGACCGCATGGACTCATCTCTTGCTTCTACTTCTAAGTCACAGATTTCTTCTATTAGCTCCCTAACACTGTTGGCCTCTGTGATTTCAGCCTAAAGATGTGACAATCACTATATGCAGTTTTCAAACTCTTCTTACTTTGCTTTTTCTTAGAAGAAGAAAATACTTGTTCAACTTGCTGTTGGTAGTGAATATCACCCCACCAGATTCTGTCATCATAAGATTAGAGGTTGGAGGACACTAAAGAGCATCTAAGGTCTTCTTTTCCAGCTGAAGATTCAGAAGATCCAGAAAAGAAATATGACTTGCACAACGTCACCTGGATGGTAATGCAAAAGAACTAGAAACCAAGTATTTTGCTTTCTGTGATCACTCTTATCAGAGGACATTCTTATGGCTGCCTTGTGACAGCTGCATTAAGAGTCTGTAAAATGGAAAGTTTTGAAGGAGATGCTAAAGAGACAGAGAGATGGCTGAACCTTGCTCCTTATCTGTCATTTAGTAGCATAGCTTTCAAGGGCAGTAGCTACCAAAGCTAAGGTCTGCTTTCTGGATTGGTGAAGCTACCGAGAAAAGGAAGAAAGGGGAGCATGCAGCCATGGTGTTCTTGTTAGGCTTTCAGAATTACACGGTCCTGAAAATTCAACAAGTGTCCCCTCGCAAGTCGAGAGAGAAAGTAAGTTGTGGGTCTATTTTCTCAGTTAGCCATTTCTCTGAAATAGAATAAATCATCAAAGTAGAATCTCTCAAGGATTACCTTTTACCTTCTGAGTTTCTAAAAACGATAGCTTAAAAAGGTGTTTGTAGATTACCAGAGAAGACCAATCTTATACTGAAAAAGAAATATGAAATAGGACCTGAAATGGGAGATGAGCTGAATCCAGTGTCTCAGCACACTAAGATAAAATGTCCCCAGCTCCTCTGAGGTGACTCGATGTGTGTTTTGGAAGGAAAAGCAGAGAGAAAGCAAAAGGAGAAAATCATGATAATTTCATATTTGGACACACCTAAGTACTGGGGGAAAATACCTTACTTCACCTAAGTTTCAGGAAGAGCAGCAGCAGACACAGAAGAGAGTGAAGATGGCAGTCACCATGAGAAACTGAGTCAGGAAGAGCAGAATCTGACAAGATATTGTGTATGTGTTTTGTGTTTGAGTCACCTGTTTTAGGTTTCGGAAGGATGCTTGGAAAATTGGTTTTGTCCGAGGCGGCTGGTCATTTTTCACTTGCACATGTTTGCTTTAGAATGAGGTGTCAGGCACTGCCTCCACAGATGAGCACTCTAAGTGAAACACATTTCTCCACTTCCCAGGCCTCACATAGAATGGACAACTGCCTCAGGGGCAGTGAGCATAAGAGGACCTCAGAAGTGCCCCGTGGGGAGTGTAAGAGGGCCACTCATGTGATGCCAGGGACTCACAGAGGACAGCAGAGGGTCCTGACCATGTCATTCTCATCAGGGACCCTCTCCCTTCAGACAGCTCCCACCCCACATATTTAGTATGTGTCACCTACCAGAAGAGTCTAGTGAGAGGAAGATTCAGGGGACAGCTTTGATAATTCCCAAGACGTATGCCCTCCCCTAGAATCTAGACTCACTATCTTATGAAGAAATGCCTCTTTAGGACACTGTAGATTTCTAAGATAAAATATGCAGTGCAGCCCTTCGCAGACCAACATTCCTTTTGGCAATGGAAATTAAAGTGAACCATACCATTTTTTTTTAAAGTCAGTAAAGTTGGACTGAATCAGAAGAACATCTCTCACAGGGCTTAGTTTCTTTTTCATATTTGCTATGGCAGAATGCTTCATTTTGGACTGAGTATTTACTCATGTTTTCTCCTGTTCGCTGTGCGGCAGGAGCTATCTTCCAAAAGCCAATTCCACACCCTGCACATACCCACACTCCCACTGCTTGACACAATTCTTCAAATACTAGCCGTCCTTAATTCCTCTAACTGATCTAATCGCTCCCTTATTTTTGTCTTCCCCATAATACTGTGTTGATAAAAGTACCATTAATGTCAATTAAGTAAATGAATACGTTGATGAATGAGCACAAGGACATTTGGTATTGTGAGGGTAATGACTTTAAAATTTTAAATCCCAAACAAAAACAAAAAAGACCCTGGGCTTAACTCCTGGCTTCACCAGTTGGTAGCTCATTGGCCCTGAGCAAATCCCTTACCTGTTAGAGTCTCAGATTTCTCATCTGTACAATGGTAATAACTTCTTGCAGAGTAGTTGTGAGATCTAGGTATCATGCACATAATGCACTCAGCTCAGCACACGTAAAAAGGCCCAATAAATGCTAGCTATTATTAGCTTACTGTATTACAGTCAATTGTGTATGCACTTTTATCTTATAGGCAATGAGGAGCCATTGAAGCTTATTAAGCAGAGAAGTGGCATTAGGAAGGTATTTTAGAATCCAAACGAAGGAAAGAGCAAGGAAATAAAGAGCAGACAAGTGATCTAGATAAGAAATAAGCAAGATCAAAATTATACCCTTGGTTACATCACCCTGGCGAGCTGAGCAGAGGCTGAGTGAAAATGCCCAGAAACTGGCAGGAGCAGCTACTGGGGCTGTGGCCACTTCCTCTGTGACCAGCCTTGCCCTCACTGCTGGGCACCTGCTTCCTCTTCTGCTTTCTGCGTCTCAGCACAGTGCACAATAGCATCATGTCACTCGAGCTAAAGACACTCCACTGTTTCTGTCTCAAAGAGCAGCAAAGCCAGTATCATGCAGTCCACACCTCAGGTCTCTAATTCTCCTTAATTCTACTTCAATATTTGTAATACAAGGGGAAAACATTATAAGGATGGGGTTTTCTAGGTGTGAAATGTATGGTGCTGCCCTTCCGTGGTCAAATCGCAGCATTCTTTTCTCAGGGAGGTGGAAGATAGATCTGAGCACAGCACGGGTGTTGAGGGATTGCCTTACCACTGCTCAGTCGTGGAGAGGAGGAAAGGAGGGCGGGACAAGCAGAGATTTAAAAAGAGGGGTTACAGTTGGACATAATGGGGAATGCCTTACATTTGAGGATGGACATGTAGTCAAGCTATGCGGAGAAGTTCTCAGCATCTTCTTCCCTAACCTGCTGAAGAATAGGAGAAAAGAACGTCGCACCACAGCAGCTTTTGGGCACTAGGCTTGATGTCACATCAGCATTCCAAAGGGCCCTTGGCAACCCTGCTCTTCTGTGTCTTTGGATGTTGTAGGGAAAATACAGTAAAATGGTAGGGCCCCGCAGATGTTCAGAATCTTGCCAAGCATTTACCGTAAATATCCACATACGCCCAGGTATTCCTTGATTACTATGTAATGTAATTGCATATGGGTGCCCTGGTTTCCTGGGTCATGGACCTAAGTATAAAGGACTAACAGCTCTGACATACGGCGCTTCTCAGGACACCCCAGGAGGCCCCTAGGGGGGCTGCCCCTAGTTTTGAATAAAGCCTATTAATTTTTTAACCACATCTCCCAGGATGTTTTCCTATTACCTAACTTGTGGAACTGTGCGTGAAGGGTTTGTGACCCAGTGTGTACAATGGGTTTGAAGGGTCTGAGCCCTAGCCCTGACAATACAAATGGAAATTTAGTAGAACTAAAATAATGAAATGTTTTGGCTTTAGTTTTGAATTGCCTAGCAATACGGATGTGAACCTAAGAATGGGAGGTCCACGTACAGTGGGGGAGAAAGCCTATCTCGAGCTCCTCTAATCTCAGCTTTGGCTCTGAGAATCCAGAGAGATATCAGGACCTGCAGGTTTTTCATCACCGATGATGTGCTGATGCTACTTAAATAAAACCAGCTCCCCCAAGACTCTATTATTCTGCTTCCAAAATCTCAGTGACCTTCACTGGCAACAGGGTGTGGATCACAGGGAACTGAAGTAACCCAATAACACAGGCATCTTAACCGTTTTAGGAGAGTGAGAACCATTTAACCCCCAATGTAATGGCTGCAGCGTCTGTCTGAGAAAGAAATAAATTGGTTTTAACTTACGCTGCTTGGGCTTCAGAGAGAAATAAAAAGGCAAAATGGAGAGGCAAAATTGTCAAGCATCTCTCAGATCCACCTTTTAGCAGTCTGTGACTCCAGACACAGAAGCACTGGCATGGAGTAAATCTAATCACATTCAGACATAGCCCTGAAGTAAAGAGAGGGGAAGAAGAAAGATATTACAGGACTGTAATCTTGGAGATGTAAGCTGGGAAGAAAAATCTAGTGAAGGATTTATGAAGTTAGCTGCCCTGCTGTTAAACACAGAAGAGTCACAGAGATGAGCATGGCCTGTACAAGCCCAGCGTGTACCTGGTATTGACAGGGTCTTTAGTGAAAAAGTCAGCAGGGCTGGAGGTAGCCTGCAGTGCTCGTAGCTCAGCAGGGGCTAGCAGTAGCTCATCAGAGAGCCTTGGGCTGAATGCGCCTTTAGTTGCCGCCTGCAAATGATTACAAAGAACTAACTTGAGAGGTGACTGTCAAGACCTGCCATATTCCCTGCCACATATGCCTCCCTACAATGTTATAGCCACTCGACTCCATCTGCAGGCTGCAACGTGATCCTGATGTCTGGTACCAATCCTTTCCTTAGCCAGTGCAGATGTAAAAGCCCTGGTCAGATGCTCAGTACTCAGAATCAAGGTGGTCATATTGCTGGTCCACTCCAACCTTGTACCACCATTCTAGAAGTTTGATCCTAGTCTAGTTCTCAGATTAGCTGCCCATATAATTTTATATATATATATAAAATAAGTAATGATATATATCATAATCATATATATCATGTATTCTATGTGAGTATACGCATGAGTATATATATGTGTGTGTGTGTATATACATATATGTAATCATAAGAGCAGATAATTTGAGAGCTAGACTAAAATATGCATATGTTCTTTGGTTTGAATGTGTCCTGCAAAGTTCACGTATTGGAAACTTAATCCTCAATGCAACAGTATTGTGAGGTAGGATTATGAGGAGGTGATTAGGTCATAGATTAATGCCATTATTGTGTGAAGAGGTTATTTATTGCAGGAGTGAACTTCTGATAAAAAGGGTAAGTTTGGCTCCCTTTTTCTCTTCTGCCCTTCTGCCTTCTACCATGGAATGATGCACCAAGAGGGCCCTCACCAGATGTGGGCCACTTGGTCTTGGACTTCCCAGCCTCCAGAAGGGTAAGAAATAAATCTCTGACCTGTGTAAACTATCCAGTCGCAGGTACTCTGTTACAGCAGCACAAAATGGACTAAGACAGAAAATTAGTACCTCAAAGTGGGGCTGTGGATATAATAAATATCTGAAAATGTGGAAGTAGATTTGAAACTGGATAATGGACAGAGGCTGGAAAAGTTTAGAGAAGCAGTCTAGAAAAAGCCTAGATTGCCATGAATAGAGTATTAAAGGCAATTTTGATGAGAGCTCAGAAAAAGACAAGAGCTTTAAGGAAAGTTTAGAACTTCTTAGAGATTACATAAGTAGTTGTGAACAGAATGCTCATAGAATTATAGATGATAAAGATCATTCTGATGAGGTCTTACATGGAACTTAGAAATAAGGTTTTAGAAACTGGAGTAAGGGCCCATCCTTGTTATTAAGTCACAAAGAACTTGGCTAATTTGTGTCTATGCCCAAGGGCTTTATTGAAGGCAGAATTTAAGAGCAATGAACTAGGGTATCTGCAGAAGAAATTTCTAAGCAAAAATAGAAGGAGTTGCATGGCTACTTTTAACCACATACAATAAGATGTGAGAGGAGAATAATAATTTAAAGACAGAATTAATAATTAAAAGGGAAGCAGAGCAAAAAGATTTGGACAATCTATAGCCTGGGCATTAAAAGAGTAAAAAATATCTTTAGGAAAACAAACCAAAAGTGTGGCCAAGGGACTGTTTGCTAGACATATTACCATGGACAGATGGGAGTCAAGTGTTATTCATCAAGAAAGTGGAAGAAAGACTCTGAAGGAATTTCAGAGATCTTTGAGGTTGCCTCTCCCATGACAGCCCCAGAGCTCCAGGAGGGCAGAATGGTTTTGGGTGATGGGGCTTGGGCACCCTCCATGGACTTGCTATTCAGGGGCACCTTAGGACTCTGCTCCCTGCATTCCAGTATGTCACCTCTTGGCTGCTACAGCCATGGGTCAAGCAATCCCAGGTGCAGCTCAGGCCACTGCTCTGGAGGATACAAGTTATAAACTTTGGTGGTATCCATATGGTGCTAATTTTTCCTGCACACACAGTTTGCAAACTGTGGGGATGTGGTGGCATTCACCTAGATTTCAAAGGCTGTCATGGACTGCCTAAGGGCCCAGGCAGAAACTTGCCACAGAGAGCAAGCTGCCACAGAGAGGCCCTAGTAGGCAGTGCCTAGTGGAGACAAGGAAGTGGTGTCACTGCCAAGATCCCAGAACTGTAGAGCTACAAGTGTGCAACACCAGCCTTGGTAAGATGCAGGCATGAGACTCCAACCCGTGAGAGTTGCTGAGTGGATTGAGCCCAGCAGAGCCATAGGGCAAGACTGTCCAAGGCTTTGGGGGTCCAGCCCTGCTCCAGTGTTCTAGAATGTGTGACATAGAGTCAAAGGAAATTATTCACCAGCTTTGAGACTTAATGTAGTTTCCCCTGTTGGATTTTGGACTTACTTAAAACCAGTTACCCTTTTCTTCTTGCCTATTTCTCCATTTTGGAATGGAAATATCTATCCTATACCTGTCCAACCATTGTATTTTGGAAGCAAGTAACTTTTTGATTTTACAGGCTCACAGCTAGAGAGGAATTTGCCTCAGAGTGAATCATGCCTTGAGTCTCACCCATATCTGATTCAGATGAAACTCTGGAATTTGGACTCTTAAATTGGCACTAAAATGTGTTAAGACTTTGGGGCTATTGGATGAAATCAATGTCTTTTGCATGTGAAAAGAATATGAATTTGGGGATCCAGGGGTGGATGCTATGGTTTGAATGTGTTCCTCAACATTCATGTGTTGGAAACTTAATCCTTAATGCAACAGTGTTGAGAGGTAGGACCTTTAAGAAGTGATTAGATGGAGATGCAGAGCCCTCATAAGTGGATTAGTGCCATCTATCATGGAACTGGGTTCCTGATAAAAAGAATGAGCCTGACCTCACTTTCTCTCTCTCATATGTGCTCTCCTGCCCTTCCACTTTCTGCATGGAAGGATGCAGCAAGAAGGTCCTCAGCAGGTGCTGCAGGCCTCTTGAACTTGGACTCCCCATCCTTCAGAAGGGTAAGAAGTAAATCTCTGTTTTTTTTATCAATTACTCAGTCTGAGGTATTCCATTATAGCAGCACAAAAGGATTAAGACAAAAAAAAATAAACATATGCACACACACATATGCGCACACACATACTCAAGGAGAAGTTTAGGGCTTGCTCACATAAATTTCAAAGCAAGCAACTCTCATTCAAACAGTGGTTGAAAGATCCAGGCTCCACCCCTATTGGTGCTTCATCAGCTTCAACTACGGCTTCCAAAGTCTTCATCCTCAACTGTCGAGTCAGTAGAAGGTGAAAGAACAGGGTGAGTTGCGTGGGGAGGTTTTAACGGACCAGGCTCTGGTTAGCATTCTTGGCCTAAAAACCAAGCCTACTTTCCTTTAATGTCTGTATCTAGTTTTAGGCAGAAGCCGCCACTTTTCCATACAATTTTTACCCTTTTGTAAATCACATTTTAAAGATATTCTTGGATTAGAACCTGGCCCAAATACGGAGGGCGTCATTAGATTGCCATAGTTCTTAGTACTGTGAAATATTCTGTCATGGTAAATAGCAAGCATTATTAACGTTAATATTTTCATGTTAGGTAGCACCTGGAAGGCCTCTCTCTCTGCATGGAATTGAAAAGAAGTTATCCTACCCCCTAATTTTGTGATGTACACTTCTGACTATGCAAAGACAAGAAGCAGTGCTTCAAAATAAGTTTAAATTTTCTGTTTATAATTACACTTATTAAAATTATTATTAATACTAATGCTACTTATATAGAACAATTTATTTACAAAGCATTCTGTAAGCACTGGTTTCTAAATAAAGGAACAAATTAATAAACATTAATTACAAAGTCATTAAATGTAAGAGTAGTTGAATTGGAACTTCAGTTTCAGGTTGGAAGCCACTTTCTCATTCCCCAGTGTTCATTCTCTAACACTGGCACCATCTCTTTGAGTTTTGTAATTCCCTTACCTGAAATGAGAGGGCTGTAAAAACTCAGTGAATAGTATAAGGAGCAGATCCTGCTTGAGCATTAAGAGTAGTCTATGTTAAGGGCCTGCTACATATTCATAGCTTTGCAGAGTGCAGATAAAAATATGACTTAAAATTTTGATTTGTGATCATTTCTGAATCCATATGTACTCATTAAATGCCATTGAATACATTTTTAATAATGAGATGGAATTTGACAAATGACCTGTCTGAGCTGAACAAAGAGATTTAACATAGCAGATCTCACACAGCAGAGAAAATACCTAGAGAGTGTTAAAATCCCATTTGTTAAAGTATATTGCATTATATTCAAACTGTCCATTTTAAGACTGGTCACTTATAATAATCATTGTCATGGTGCTATATAGGCCTATCTTAGTAACCAAAGGGGCAATTTACTCCATATCTGCAAATCAAATAGTTTTGATGCTAGTTTTGAGTGCACACTTTTCCTAACAGTACTTTTTCAGGAAGGGAAACCATTCTTATTGTCTTATTAAGCTCTGCCGTAGAACAAGTCTTCAACATTCTTTCTTTTGTATTTGTGATCTCTTTATTCTACAAGAATTGAAATCAATAGAGAAGAAGATAAGAAATGACCTTCATAAAAATTAAAAAACAAAGGAACCTCCGTTAAGGAACAAGAAAAGAAAGAAGGAAATCAATATTTATTGTTTTGTTCCAGGCACTGTGCTAGGACATTTACACTCCAGATCTTTTAAATTTGGGGATGCCCTAACAGAGCCAAGTTTATTCAGTTAAGTAACTTATTGATTGATTACCATTGTTGCTATTATTATCATTATTGATTATCATTCATTTGTTAGTTATTTGGAAGTCTTAGCCTGGTCTTTCTCCTATTAGCAAGTCTAGAACTCTTTATCCTCATGGCTCCCAGCTGATAGTTACCTAGAGAATGCAAATTTGTTTAGGTTTTAATGTTTAGTTTATAATGTAATTAAGAAGGTGCACTTGCAAAATAAAGTCACAGTGTGGTATATACCCAGAGATTTTTAAAAAATTATCCAGTGTTTCAATTATCATCAATGATGCTAAGCTCTATTAGTGTGGATAACCAAGATTTATCTGTATAGATTACTGCATTTCCATGAATTTTTGTCTTTTGGGAAGCAGAAGAAAGCTACACGAATCTCAGTATTTAAAGTTCATTTTTAGCAAATAGCAGATATAATTCCAAAATAATTGAAAACTGGTAAAGTACAGAATCCAATGTGGTAAATATGATAAATACAAAGTAATAGGATCATAGACCTATGCAGATAGTTGGAGATCATGTAGTCCAGCTTACATTATAGGTTAAAAATTCAGAATATAACACAGTAAGTGACTTGCCCAAAGACACACAGCAAAGTATGCCAAAGACTCAGGCATTCTGAATTCCTTTTCTTTTCTTTCTTTTTTTTTTTTAACAGCTGATTAGTTCTTTATTCCACTAAACACAACAATGAGGAAATATCTAGCTTCCTTATTAACTCGTTTTTGCAAGTTATGTATCAAATACCATTGGAAAAATGCATTATCATAGCTGGTAAAAACACAGAAGAGCTTTTGCTTTTGCTTTTTCTTTTGTCTTTTTAATCCTCATAATGTGAAGTAAAACTAGAGAGAAAATACTGAGCAAATAAAAAACTTTGTGCCAAGGTATGGAAACATTGATAAAACTATTACCGGTATAGCTGAACTTCACTGGGTATAATCTGGACAAACAGGACAAATTCTTTTATTTATTTTTTAAAATATTTAATTGACAAAGACTGTACATATTCAAAGTGTGCAGGTGATGATTTGGTATTGGTATACACGGTGTCATGATTACCTGAGGATGTCATTCCTCTGCCACCTCTCAAAAAGAGATTGTATCTGCTATATTCCATTCTTTCATGGCAGGAAGTAGGGTGATTATACTCTTTGTCTTTAATGAGATTTTTTGATTCTCCCCTCCCCATTTCCTCCTGAAGAAAGCAAACAAACAAATAAGTAAACCTTTAGGTTAATGGCCTCAATTCCCTCCTGGCTACTTTTACCTACTGTCCTCCATATTTCCAAGACTTTGATTTCTTCCTCCTCAAAACCCAATATCTGTAATTGTTTTTTAAAAAATGGTTTAACATTCTGATTTCTTCTTTTTCAATAACCTTTTGCTACACTTTTCTTCAACCATCCAATCCCCTGGCTGCTGGTTTTCCACCTTTGAAACCTCCGTATCAAGTATTCCTTTTTCTAATGCTCATTCTGCTACGGTTCACCTCACATCTAAATCTCCGACCCATTAACATTACCAATTTCTTACAATCCCTTACCTCCTTCCGATCTTCTCGTACCCCTTTGCACAGCATGGATTTTACGATCCATCTCTAGATAAAATCATTATGTACTAATCCTGCCCTCTCTCTTCCCTCTTTCTCCCTCCACCGTGCTCCAGTGGCAAAACTCTTGCTCCTAACGAACAACTGCCCCCCTTTTCTGTGTCTGCACTCAAGCTGTTAAATATCCCAAGAGAAAATGATATCACTGGGATGACTAGATTAACTTAAATTCATAACTGCAAACTATAATGGGCACTAAAGGTGTGTTGGAAATCCTACTTTCGTAGAAATTTTAATTTCTTATTCTCAAAAGCATGGTTCCTCTTCTCTCCTCACATGTATTCCACACTCCACACATTCTGTCAATTGCTGACCTTGCCTCCTGCTTCACTGAGGTGATAAAGACCATGAAACACAAAATCCATTGCTTCCCTCCACCAAAGCCTCAGTCACCTGCATCCTTTCTCTTGTACCAATAGAGACATTTCTTACCTCTTATTAAAGGCTGCTTTCTCCACTTGTGCCCTTACCTTGCATCAATCCAAGTTTTTTATCCCTTCAGTGGTCCTTTTCCGCATTCATTTATTCATCCAACAAAAATATATTTGAGATTACATGGACTATAAAAATGTCTTGGGTTTCACAGAGGCCATAAAAAGGAATCTACATTTTGTTTCAAGTGTGAGTTTGAACAGAATAGTGGCATAATGTGATTCACATTTTAAGAGATAACAAGGCTCTTGTTGAACTGTAAACAGAGAAAGTAAGAAAAGAAATACCCATTAGTAGCCTACCAGGCACGCAGGGCAGGGAGGAGATGGCGGTGGCTTGGACTACGATGCTAACAGTTGACGTGGTGGGAAGTGTTCGGATTTGGGATATATATTTTAAGCCAAAACCAAAATAACTTGCTGACAGCATGGGAACCAGACTGTGAGAAGAGAGGAATTATGAATGACGTGGACTAGGCAGTTATGTGTACCTATCAGCCTATCACTCGGGAGAAGTTAAAGTCGGAAATAAAAATGTTGGAGTCATCAGTACATAGATGGCACTTAAACTTAGAGGACTGGACAAGATCAGCCAGGGGGAAGATTCTCTAATTAAATGCTCCAGATTCACTTTCCCTATTTTCTCAATAATTTTTCATTAAAAAAAAAAATGAAATATTTAAAATATATAGAAAACTGAAGAAAATAATACAGTAAACACTTTCGTAACCACAACCAAGATTTAAAGAAAGATGTGAACCTATTTCCATATTTCCTCAGACAGATATCTCTCATTTTATGTTAAAAATTAAAATATTACAGAAGTAGACAAAGGTCTGTGCTGCCATTTCTGCCCACCCCACCCTCTCCACTGGAGGTAATCATTTTCCTGAAGTTTCTTGAATCATCCTTCCCATAAGCATTTTTTAAATTTCATACACACACACACACACACACACACACACACACACACACACACACATTTTTATTTATTGTACCGTGTTTTTGAATTTACATAACTGGTATCATCCATTGTGATTATTTAGCACCTCTCTTTTTATTCAACATTTTGTTTTGAAGCTTACCAATGCTGATGTAGATTAATTTCTGCATTGTTTGAATAAACTCATTTATCCATTCCCCATGATGGACAGTTAGACTGTCTCCCCAGAATCTGTTATCATGGGGCTTCAGTGAGTAGCCTTGCATGTAGACGAGTTTCTGCAGGAAAAGTACTAAGAAATAAAGTAGCCAAGTCATAATGATAGGCATCTTCTGCTCCCCTCATCCTCTTATTGCCAAATTGATTTCCATAAAAGGTTTTCCTAATTTACAAAGTCCACAGAAGTGTATGAACATTCCTGCTTTTTCACATTCTCAACCTAGCCTGGCGTCTATTTCATTTTTGCCAGTGAATCATCATTTCTGTTGCATGTGAAATGATATTTCAGTGTTGTCTTCTTCTCTTTTCTCACTCTGGCTTTCAGTCTTCTCACCCCACTAAATTCACTCCTTTCGGTCATCCACAGTCTCCATGCTGTCAAATCAAATGGATGGCTCTTGTGTTTATCCGACTCTACAGGGCAACAGCATTCACCTCAGCTGATCGCTCCCTGTTGGAAACGCTCTGCCCTCGATCCTGTTGAGAGCACACATTCCCGCTTCCTCCTCGACAGCCCCTTCTTAGTCTCTTTTCTAACTATCTTCTCCTGCTCCACAAGGCCTGACATGGGCCTTTATTTCTCCTCTGTTTTCTTCCTAGCTTATATAATTCTTTCTCATGACTTTAAATACTGGCTTTGTGATGATGCCTACCAGTAATACTGCTTTGCAACTCTGTGCTCCTAACTTCTTTTTGATATCTCTACCTTGATGTATCATGAGTACCTCAAGCGTAACATGTCCAAAAACGGAACCCTTTATTTCCAGTTACTCCACCACCTGGACTTCCCCCAAAGTTTGTCTCTTTCAGTAAATAACCCATGATCATCCACAGATTTGCTCATTCAAAAGCCTAAGTGTCCGATTCTACACTTGTATTTTCGTCAGCCCCCATATTTATTTACAACCTGGATAACTTGGTTTTTACTCCAGAATGTATTTTATAACATCTATTTCTCTTCTTAGTCTCTGCCACCTCTCCAGTTCAATTTTATCACAATCTTTAAGTCTACACTACCAATCAATTTTCTCAGTTCATCTTTTGTCTCACTATAGGTCATTTCTACATAGCAGCCAGATTGCGGTTGTAAAACACAAATAAATTATGACCATTTCCTGCTTAAACTTGCCCATGGCCTTCCTATGTCGCCTCCTGCACTGAGGCTAAACCTAAAATCTCTGCTGTGTCCACAGAACCCCTGCCAGCTTCTCTAACATCATTTTGCTTCCCTCCCCTCTCTGTCACCATGCTTGGTTCACACAGGTCTTTTGGCAGTTCCTCGAGCATGCTCTCTCCTGCCTTAAACCTATGGTATTGCTCTTCTCTTTGATCAAACCATTGTTCATTTGATTAATTTCCTACCATTTAGGTCTCAGCTTAACTGTCACTCCCTCAGAGAGATTTACCTGAACCATGGCATCTAGGGAGGGCTCTCTGCTATTACTTAACATAGCACCATGTCTTACCTGCTGTGTTACAAAAAAACAAGTCCAAATAAAGTGATGCAGCTTTATTTGAGAAGTGCCATCCCAGGGCAATGAAGTGAAACAAAAGGAAAGGATGGGGAGCAGATTGAAGTAGATGTGGTCCCAGGCCAGCCACGGTTTCAGGGCTTGTGTGAGTAGGGAGACAGCTGGCAGGCACACCTGCACCTGCTCAGCCACAGAGACCAGCTCAGCACTGGCTGGACGTCAAAGTGGTAGAAGAAGAGAGGGTTCCTGCCCTGTTTTCTCCCATCTCCTCTCTCCCATTGGTCAGTGTTTACTTCACAGGAGAACTAATCCTCTGCATCTCTGGCTTATGCCATGGAAGTTCTTGGCTCTGTTCAGGAAGCCAAGATCCACACCCTGCCTTGTGGAATTTCACCTGAGTTCTGGAAGTGGCAACAAGAGCCAGAGACCCAGGGCATGTGCCTGGGGACTTCAGAAGACATACCCATGTGGACCCACATGGAATCAGTGTGCTGTGGCATTTTCTGTGTCATAAGAAGTGCTGAGAGTGTCAGAGACAGGTGACACCAGGAAAGTTAGAAGAGGTACTTGGGATGTGTCACATACTTGTCTTGTTGATTTTATTTCTGGTTCTTATTATGGGTTGTAAGTAACTATAGTAGATGGCACACATGCAGAGGTTCAGCTGAAGAGATGGAATGCATGAGGTTACCAATAAGGGACAGCGAAGCACCCGGGACTAGGAGAAGTGGGAAGCTGTTGACCCTCCTTGTGAAGAAAGGGCAAAGGGAGGGAATGGTGATGTCAAAACCTGGTCAGAGGTGGAGCAAGGACGAGCCATCTAATTAGTGTTGTAGGCAAATAGGAAGACAGTGGTTACCAAAGCCTTGATGAGGGAGGGAGGGCATGGGAGGGGCGATAAATACTCCCTCCTGCAACTACCCAGTCTTCTACCAGTGCCTCCCACTGACCAAACCCAACCAGAAGTGGGAGGATACAGATGCCTCGATCAGGCAGTTTTCATAGGTTGACATCCCAGGACACAAAGTGAGACAAGGAAGAGTGGGAAAATGGATCTGGGGATGGAGTGCTAACAGGAGCTAACCAGCATAGGAGGCCGGACTTTAAACTACAATTGGACAGGGCTCATTTATTATTTATCATCATGTCACTTGATGCAAGCTCACCAGGTTGTTTCATTTTGAATGAATAAATGAATGTATGAACCCAGAAATCCTTCCATTTATTCAGACATAAATTCAGAAATTTATGCAGGATTTGTTCAGAATGAGTGAATGAATGAATGGACTTGGAAACACTTCCATTCATTCAGAAATGAATTCAGAAATTCATTCAGAATTCATTCAGAAATACATTAATGACTACACACACATATTTCTTAAAAAGAAACATGAAAATACACATTTAGAATCTACTTCTCCCCCAATACATGTCTTTTATTTTCACTTAAATCTTTAATCCGTCTGGAGGTAATTTTTCTACATGAAATGCAGAAGGAATTTATATTTTTCTCCTTGAGAATATGGTTGTCACAAGTACTAAATACACCATTTTTTCTCGTTCATTGGCAATGCCAACTTTCCCATATATCAGATTTTCCTTCCTGCATGGCTCTTCTAGAGTCTCCATTGTGTTCTGTTGGTCAATTAGTCTAAGCTTCTGTTAATCCTATGCCATCTTAATTTTAATAGTTTTAAAATAATCCTTGATATTTGGGGGGAAAAGTCTCCTGCCTGATTCCTGTAGTTCAGGGATGCCTTAGCAAAGCTTGGCTCTTTGTTCATATAGATTAATTTTATAATCAGCTTATTCAATTCCATGAAAATATTTTTGGGGGATTTTGTTCACTGGAATCGTGTTTTGAGAAAAGTTGATATTACTAAGTCTTCTATCATGAGCAATATATCTCTTCATTTATTTAAGTCTCCTTTAATGTCTTTCTATTTTATACTTTATAATAATTTCCACAAAAGGCTTGTATATTTTTTGAAAATCATTTTTCCTAGGAAATTTATATTGTATGTTTTCATTGGTAATGGGCTCCGTTTTCACCTCTGAAGATCACGTATTCTAACTGTTGACTTTTGACTGTTGATTTTGTATTAGCCAACACTGATAATTTTTTATTAATTTTAATAAATTTACCTGGAGATTATTTTTGGTTTTCTATTCAGACTGTCATGTCATTTGAGAATAATGGTAGTTTTGTTTCTTCCATCTGAATCATTTTTATTCTTTTTACTTTGCACTAACGAGATCCTCTGATATAATGTTGTTTAGATGTAGTGATTATTATTCCTTATTTTAAAGGAAATACTGCTATCTTACTGTTTTTCAATGTTTAGCTTCATTTCCTAAATTTCCTAAAATGGTTGAGGTACTTCATCAAGAATTAAAATTATGTCCAAAGAGTTGCTAGTATGATAGAAGCCCCTGCCCTGTTCTAAAAGCACAGATCTGCCACATGGATTTAGCCCCCCAACATCCCTCCCCCGCTCACTCTCACTTGCTGAAGCTACCTCAGAATTTAAAGCCTATGCAGGCCAGATTATGAGCATCGTTACCTCATCCTCCGCCCTGTCCCTGCTAATTTTCAAACAAACTCATTAGGAAAGTGAGGCATGGGGGTTAATGTTGGGAGGAGGGGAGAGACAGAGGGACAAGGACAGGGACAGAGAGACAGAGGCAGAGAGACACACAGAAAGAGTTGGAAAGAAAGCAGTTCCCTATTCTCCCACAGATTGATAAACAGAAGGGTGAAATTCTGTTTAAGCAGCTCCATTGCTTCTGGAACTGGCAGTGACTCTTGAAAGGAAAGTGGGTACGCAGAAACGAGGACGGGAGGCAGAGGGACAGGGAAAGGAGGAGAAACTGAGGAAGCTATGAGCTACTGGATCAGTTGTTTTATCGACTACTCTCTTTCCATAATTTTTATTCTAAAACTCCCACTTTTTAAAATATATGCTGCTTTTTCTGTTCTTTCCTCCTTCATTAATCCAACTGTTCCTATTTATCTTCACGCACATGACTGGAAAGACCCAGGCAAACTCCATCTCAGAACAAGAGGGACTAACATCTGTCATGCCAGTAAGTACCTCCCAGCACCCACCTTTGGTCCCAAAGACAACAGAACTTACATATATCAAGAACTTTTATATTTAGTATTTTCGACTATGAAATGTCCCTACTCTGAGAATTTCCCAGGTAGCTAAAACTTGATCATTCAAATATACCAAATATATATGTAACCATTTTGATGAAAATCCTTTAAAATGCATTGCAAACTTATTTTCCTTACTAAACAGAATATTCTTGACATAAGTTAATCTCTTCTTGAGGATTCAGGGCCATTCATGGCTCAACTCTAGGGATGCCCTCAGGGGTTATTGTGGATCTAAGATCTCTGTGGCCAACACTTACTGCCGAGGGCTGCTAGGCATTTCCAGTTAGTGTACCTTCTGTCTCTTCCATTTCTGACACTTGTCACTTTTCAGTGTGCCTGCTTCTAACAGCCCCCTATTCTGCTGCTTCTAATTTGTTATCCACCATAACCTTGGAAGGACTGACAGTTGCCAGGGGAAACCAGTAAACAAGGTTATGAAATCGGTACCCTGAATACCTCAGCTCTGTCCTGAGGAGGGCTTTATTCTTTGCCTTCAGAACATGGAAGAGCACTGGGCCCCAGACGGACGTCTTCCCCAAGGTTCAGAGGTCTGTTAGGGTACTTAGGAATTGTACGTTTGAGACTGTGGCATAAGGAAGAGAACCCTATTATAAAGACATGTAAATCTTTGAATGATTTGTTATGGGAAACGAATAAGGTCCTTTCTTTCATAAAGGGTTGGTGAAGCTCAGTGTATTTTTTATATAGATGCCGTCCTTGGCTGGGGTTCATATTGCATATAATTAATAAAATGGAACCGTGCACACCCTGTCAGAGTTCTTTCTAAAAACAGATTCAGTCAGCATCAGGACCTGTTCAGAATTGTTCCTTGAGGTAGACAAGTCTCTTAAAGGTCTTTGTTGAGTTACCCGATTTGAAGAAAATAATTCATCACTTCACCAGCTATTTGTTCTTGTTGAGACATCTGGAAATCTCAAGGAAAAGTTAAAGATGGGATTCCTTGAAAAGCTGTAGAGGGCAGTCAACAGAACTTGGTGATAGCAGAGAATCTCAAAGTATCATTATATGATTAATTAAACTAACTTTATAGATATGCATATGCTGCTAATAACCCTTGATATTAATGTGGGGGGGGTTTCTTCAATTCTGAAACTCACAAAATATGAACATCAGGCAGACTTGCAAAATAAGCCCAAAATATATAAGAAGCAGAATTTGATCCTGGGATTATTCTTTCTCTTTCGTGTTCTTATTCTTTCTACCTCTTTCTTCCTCTGCTTTTTTCTCTCTTTCACACTTGGGCACAACACAATGACAGGAACCAGGTTATCGAGATCTGGATGTTGGAGCATAAAATTAATTAGGCAGTTCCTGACCTTGACTACAAAATCTGGAGAAAATGGAAGCAAATGGACTCAATGCTGCATTGAAGCTAGGATAACAAAAACTCCCCACCGAAGTTTTGACAACCTCAAGAACCAGAAGCGGCCTGAGGCTCAGGTGTATTTCAAGTGACACTACGGCAGCAAAGAAAGATGCACCCAGTGGGTGATGGGAACTGTGTGAGCATAACATAACCCTCATTGCTGGCTGCTACTGCTGCCGCTAGCTGAAATGGGAGTTCTGAGATGCCCTCCAAGTGAGACTGAGGCAGTTTAACTAAGATACCACGGGGAATTATCATCCCTGGAAATGCTGAGCAGCACAGTTCCCAGATTTTTCCAAATGACTTTCTTTTCTGCTTAACTTAGGGGTGGCAGTTTAAGGACCACCAATTTTACGTTGTTAATAGTTTGACAACCTGTAATACCCAGTGTGCTGGTACGTTCGCTGTTCCTTTAGATCCAGGTTATGTTCTCCATCACCACCCTGCTCTGGGACCTGGGAGGCTGACTTGCATGGACTGCATCAAGAGGGTCCTTGCCCTGTGGCCTTTTGTTGATTGGGGTGAATTTCAGGGACTAGAAAGTGATCATAAAGTGAAATCAGGGTATTTGTCTCCTCAGCTCCCCTTATTTTGTTTCCCCACAGCTTGGCTGTTTCCCTTGCTGAGAAGCCCTCTGCATATGGATTCCACTTCCAGGGGCCAGCAGCTGTTCATCCCTTGCCTTTCCAGACCTGTGGTAAGAGCTGCTGCTCTTGTTAGCCCCAGGAAATGGACCATCTTCTTTTGGTTGCCCATATTCCTCTCCCATTTTTATGAAATCTCTTTTTAAAAACTCTTCTATCACCCCCTTTGAATATGTCATTTATTTCTGCTGGGACATTTGGCAAAGGTGGAACAAAAAAATGGGGAGATGCATGAGAGGAGACGATGGAGGCTGGGGACATGTTACTCACAGAGCTGGCTCTGGTACAGAAAGTCCTAGTTACGCCACCGCTGAGAAATATGATTTAGGTGTAGCCCATGGCAAAAGCTGAAACAAAAGATGTGATGTCCTCACGGAAGCAGGATATAGTGAAAAGATATTTGAACTACAGTCAGAAGTCCTAAAGCCAAGTCGAAGCTCTTCCTTTTTATCACTGTATATATTTCAGAAAGCCACTTTAAGGTCTTTGAGCCGTTCTTCCCCTATAAAATTTCTTGGCTTAAGGATAAAAAGAGCTAATAAATGAGAAAGCACTTTATAAACTATGAGGCACTGTAAAAATACTGCTTGTTATTATTGTTCATCTCTGAAATTCTCCACTTTTCCCCATTCTTTTTATAGCACTTCCTAAATTATATTCTGCAGAACATTGGTTTTGATAGAGACTTTTAAAAAAGGGAGGGGAGTTTAAATTCAAGGAAGTTTGAGAAATACTGCATATTATAGTCTGTTTGGAGTTTCATAATACACCATAGTATGCTAAAGACTCTGTAAATTATGGTATTAAAGAAACTCATTTGACTTCATTTAATTCAGCAATTCCCACACCAATGTACCCAGAAGCCTGTAAGACCCACAATTTGTGTAATCATCTGGTGGAACTAGTGGCTTATGGGACACTCCTGGTAAATGCTGTCAGCCAAGACTTCTCTATTTACCCCAGATGCTCAGGGCCATTCCACTGCAGACTAGCCTCCACAGATGCCTGTGCAATTCACACTTTACATCAAAGCCCAAGGAATCAACTGGTCCTGTGGACCTGAACCCCTTCCCCCACCCTTAAATATTAACTGACTAGCTTTTCTGCTTCTGTAATTAGCTTGTGCAAGGTTTTACAAGCCCCTGCGGGTGGGACTTTCTGGTAAGGGCAGATTAAGGACTTCCCAAACTGCCCAAAGTTCACCCAGTTCCAGGAAGGGCCTAACCACACAAGGGGTGGGCTGTTGGGCAATTCCTCACTTCCTCGTCTGTATACCACCCCACTGAAAGCCACCAATGAATTTAAAAGTCAACTCAGGTGACCAATAAGCTGTTTACAACTCATCCTGTTGCCAAAGTCCGCCTACCAAACTGTATAAAAAGTGCTTGTGTTAAGAGCTCAGGGCCGCTTCTGTCCTGAAGACAGAGTGACCCCAGCATGCTGGAATAAAAAAACCTCTTGCTTGATTGTAGCGATCTCTGTCTCCCGGTCTTTGCGAGATGAGCCTTCCGAATAAGTAAGATTCGCGCTTTCGGGCCAGTCTTACACTCCGATGAATCAAAATCTTTTTCCCCCACAAAATCCATTTAAAACAAATCTTACATAGATGTTGTATTCTCACGAATTTATTGATTCATTCAGATTTTGGTGACCTCCCTCTCTAAAACTTCAAAAGGAAGTAAACTACCTCTACAACTGTTTATACTCAGCACAACTAAATACAAATGCAACTGGAAGAGTGGCTAACGGATGTCACACATGTGAAACAGCTGGAGGATATTCCAGGGCACTAGCCAGAGTGTAAACTTCAACTGTCTTTTTTTTTTTCAGTAAAAAATGCAAATGAATGGGGGTGATGTCAATACAGATTCACCAATTTTATTCATTTTTAAAATGAGTTTTCTATAAACTCCTGTATTTTATAGTAACAAACTGTTTTCTATACATCACTCAACTCACCTTCTGAAGAATAGTTGGCCTTTAAACAGATTTGTTCCTTACAGTAATGATGAGGCTCTGGTGGGGACTCTAGCCACTAATGAGTAAAAATGTTAAGGCAACTTTCTCCAAAGGATTTTGGATGTAAAGAGGGAGAGTAGGGTTTTTCAAGATGGCGGTGGCTGCGGCGGCTGGCGCGGAGTAGCTGAGGTGGAAAAGGCGGCCACTGGGCCTCAGGCAGCCGGGAAACTTGTGGACCTTCCTCTCGCCATCTCTTAAGGGAGGACTGCTGCTGCTGACCGGTCGTGGGGGGTGACCGCCACTTTGCCCCCCGGCAGGAGAGGCTGCCTCATTTACAGGCAACAGCTTTGAAGTGTGGAGCAGGAAAAGAACTGTTTCTTAGCTGCAAAAGCAAGTCTCGAAACAGGGAACACGGCGGCAGGGCTGCTGTGGATGCAGCCAGGATCCTGGAGGCCAGGGCCGTGCTGAAGGCGGCCAGCTGCCCTATTTAGGATTTGAGGTTTCAGGCCGGCATTAAAGAAGATTCCTGCGAGCGCCCGAGCCGCACCACAGCTGAACAGCCCGAGGCGGCAGCGGCCGAGAACAGGGAAGGCGACAAACCAGAGACAGAGAGTGAGCACCCAACCTGGCACAACCCTGTGAGTGACCCCTGGTCCAGCCCTCTTAGGGGGGCTGATACCCACCTGGCTCCTGCCTGCATCAACAGGCCACTCACCGCCCCGAGGCTGCCTCCATTTTCCCAGGTGCTAGCAGCTCCACCCGGCTCGGCCATCACTGAGCCTTCCCACTTGCCTGGTCCGGCGCGGGGCTTTCTGGAGCCTGCGGGCCGGCCGCCCCTCCCACTCCCTCCGCGGTTCTCTGGCAGGTTGGTGGCATGGGGCGTCCCCTGCCAGTGTCAGGAGGGCAAGGAAGTACGGGCGGGCCGACTGTCACTCCACCACACCCTGGACTCCGGCCCCAGGTAAACTTCCTGTTACTGGGAGGCAGATACCATCTGTGCAGCCACCAGTTTGGAAAAAAGCCTAACGAATTTCTGGTTGGGAATAGCGTGGTAGGAGAGTTCCCAGGTCCGCTTGAACCTGCCAGAGAGCTGGCTGCAGGCGGGCGCTAGACTCGGTTTATACCGGGGGGATACAAAGGTTAACAAGTCCCGAGAAAGATCTACACAGTGCTACAAAGGCACCCAGAGAGACCGGTCGTCTGTGCCTAGCAGAAACCTGGTAGACTTCCTGGGCAAGGCGGTGCCGAGCAGGGTCTTGAAGGCCCAGCTGATAGACGAGGGTTGCAGAAGACACGCCCCAGCCCAGCACAGTGCGCACAGAGTGGGGAGACGTGTGGCCAGAGAGGCGGAGACTTGACAGAAACCACACACCCAGTGGGGTCGCCACTGCACAATCCAACAGCCTGGGCCAGAGCACACGGAACAGGGAGAAGTCCTGCACAGGAAGTGAAAGCTCAACAGAGATCACACACCCGGTGGTACGTGATCCACCAGCCCAGCAGAGTCCAAGCTGACCAGAAAGGTGGCTCCCCGGAGAAGCCCAAAACCCGAGGCAACCACACACACAAGGCACTAGAGGCCAACTGAGCAGCCACGGAGGTAGCCATATGAAATTGGCAACCACAGCAACATCCTACTTAGTCGTTAGTCTCAAGCCGGTGGACTGTGAAACCCCCTGCCACAATGAATAAACACCAAAAAAAAGATAACAGAAATACAAAAAATCAAAAAAGGACACCACCAAAAGTTAATAAATCTCAAACTCTAGATCCTATTGAACAAGAAGCCCTTGAAATGACTGACAAGGAATTTCGAGTGATAATTCTAAGGAAACTGAATGAGATACAAGAAAACACAGCTAGACATCATGATGAAATGAGGAAAAGTATACAGGATCTGAAAGAGGAAATGTACAAAGAAATCAATGTCCTGAAAAAAAATGTAGCAGAACTTGCTGAACTGAAGAAGTTATTCAGCGAAATAAAAAACACAATGGAGAGTTTAACCAGCAGGCTTGTCGAAGTTGAAGAGAGAACCTCTGAACTTGAAGATGGGCTGTTTGAAATAACACAAGCAGACAAAAAGAAAGAAAAAAGAATCAAGGACACTGAAGAAAATCTGAGAGAGATATCAGACAACCTTAAGAGCTCAAATATCCGAGTCATGGGTATTCCAGAAGGGGAGGAAAATGGAGATTCCATTGAAAACATATTCAAAAAAATAGAGGCAGAAAATTTCCAAGGTATAGGAAAAGTCACAGATCTTCAGATCCAGGAAGCTCGATGATCTCCAAACATATTCAACCCAAAAAGGCCTTCTCCAAGACATGTCATAGTCAAATTGGCAAAACTCAGAGACAAAGAGAGAATCTTAAAAGCTGCAAGAGAGAAGCGTCGAATCACCTATAAGGGTGCCCCAATCAGGCTAACATCAGACTTTTCATCACAAACCGTAAAAGCTAGAAAGGAATGGGATGATATTTTCAAAATACTAAAAGACAAAGATTGCCAGCCAAGAATACTCTACCCTGCAAGGCTATCCTTCCGAAATGAAGGGCAAATAGTATATTTCTCAGACAAACAAAAACTGCGGGAGTTCACTACCACACGACCACCCTTACAAGAAATCCTCAAGGGAGTACTGGGTTTGGTTCCTGAAAAATAACTACCACTGCCATAAAAACCCAAGAAAAATCAGTACCAACTAGTATAATAAAAATGGCATTCATGAAGAGAAAACAAGCAAACAAAAACTCTATCTACAACCTAAGGAACCAACAAACACAGAAACCAAACAGTAAATCAGAAAGCAAGGAACAAAAGACACCTAAGACAACCAAACAACCAATAAAATGCTAGGAATAAATCAACACCTTTCAATAACAACTCTTAATGTAAAAGGCTTAAATTCCCCAATCAAAAGACACAGACTGGCTGACTGGATCAAAAAGGAGGACCCAACTATATGCTGCCTACAAGAGACCCACCTCACCCATAAAGATTCACACAGACTAAGAGTGAAAGGATGGGAAAAGATTTACCATGCAAACAGAAAAGAAAAACGAGCTGGAGTAGCTACTCTTATATCTGACAAAATAGACTTTAAACTAAAAACCATAAAAAGAGACAATGAGGGACACTACTTAATGATAAAAGGACTGATCCATCAAGAAGACATAACAATAATAAATATGTATGCACCCAATGTTGGAGCAGCCAGATTTATAAAACAAACTCTATTAGACCTAAAGAAGGAAATAGACACTAATACCATAATAGCAGGGGACCTGAACACCCCACTGTCAATATTAGACAGATCATCTAGGCAAAGAATCAGTAGAGAAACACAAGATCTAAACAAGACTCTAGACCAATTGGAATTGGCAGATATCTACAGAACATTCCACCCAACAACCTCAGAATATTCATTCTTCTCATCAGCACATGGATCATTCTCCAGGATAGATCACATATTAGGTCACAAATCAAGTCTCAATAAATTCAAAAAAATTGGAATTATCCCATGTATCTTCTCAGACCACAATGGATTAAAACTAGAAATTAATAACAAACGAACCTCTGGAAACTATACAAACACATGGAAATTAAACAGCATTCTACTTAATGACATATGGGTCCAAGAAGAAATCAAGCAGGAAATCAAAAAATTTATTGAAACTAATGAAAACAATGATACATCATACCAAAACCTGTGGGATACTGCAAAAGCAGTATTGAGGGGGAAATTTATTGCATTAAACGCTCACTTCAGAAGAAGGGAAAGATGGCAAGTGAACAACCTAACACTTCACCTTAAAGAACTAGAAAAACAAGAACAATCCAAACCTAAAGTTAGCAGACGGAAAGAAATCATTAAGATCAGAGCAGAACTGAATGAAATTGAAAACCAAAAAACAATTCAAAAGATCAACGAATCAAAAAGTTGGTTCTTTGAAAAGATAAATAAAATTGACAAACCATTAGCATGGCTAACAAAAAAAAGAAGAGAGAAGACTCAAATAACAAAAATTAGAAATGAAAAAGGTGATATTACAACTGATTCATCTGAAATACAAGGAATCATTCGAGACTACTATAAACAACTAGACGCCAACAAATTTGAAAATCTGGAGGAAATGGATAAATTTCTGGACACACACAAGCTCCCAAAACTGAACCATGAAGACGTAGAAAATTTGAACAGACCAATAACAATAAAGGAGATTGAAGCTGTTATCAGAAGGCTCCCAACAAAGAAAAGCCCAGGACCAGATGGATTCACAGCAGAATTTTACCAAACATTCAAAGAGGAATTGACACCGATTCTTTACAAACTATTCCAAAAGATTGAAACGGACGCAAATCTCCCAAACTCATTCTATGAAGCAAACATCATCCTGATACCAAAACCAGGTAAAGATATAACCAAAAAAGAAAACTACAGGCCGATATCCTTGATGAATATCAATGCAAAAATCCTCACTAAAATACTAGCAAACAGAATACAGCAACACATACGTAAAATTATTCATCATGATCAAGTGGGATTCATCCCAGGGATGCAAGGTTGGTTCAACATATGCAAATCAATAAATGTGATACACCATATTAATAAACTCAAACACAAGGACCATATGATCATCTCTATAGATGCTGAAAAAGCATTTGATAAAGTTCAGCACTCATTCATGACAAAGACCCTCTATAAGTTAGGTATAGAGGGAAAGTATCTCAACATAATTAAAGCCATATATGCCAAACCCACTGCCAATATCATCCTGAATGGGGAAAAGCTGAAAGCTTTTCCTTTACGAACAGGAACTAGACAAGGATGCCCACTCTCACCACTCCTATTCAACATAGTGTTGGAAGTACTAGCCAGAGCAATCAGAGAAGAGAAGGAAATAAAGGGCATCCAGACTGGAAAAGAGGAAGTCAAACTGTCCCTGTTTGCAGATGACATGATCCTATATATCGAACAGCCTAAAACCTCTACAAAATAACTCTTGGAATTGATAAATGATTTCACCACAGTAGCAGGATACAAAATCAACACACAAAAATCAGTAGCATTTCTTTTCTCCAATAGTGAACATGCAGAACGAGAAATCAAGAAAGCCTGCCCATTTACAATAGCCACCAAAAAAATAAAATACTTAGGAATTGAGTTAACCAAGGAGGTGAAAAATCTATATAATGAGAACTGCAAACCACTGCTGAGAGAAATTAGAGAGGATACAAGAAGATGGCAAGATATCCCATGCTCTTGAATTGGAAGAATCAACATAGTGAAAATGTCCATACTACCCAAAGTGATATACAAATTCAATGCAATCCCCATCAAAATTCCAAAGACATTTTTCTCAGAAATGGAAAAAACTATCCAGTCATTTATATGGAACAATAAAAGACCACGCATAGCCAAAGCAATGCTGAGCAAAAAAAATAAAGCTGGAGTCATAACACTACCTGACTTTAAGCTATACTACAAAGCTATAATAACCAAAACTGTATGGTACTGGCAGAAAAACAGACACACTGATCAATGGAATAGAATAGAGAATCCAGAAATCAACCCACACACCTACTGCCATCTGATCTTTGACAAAGGCACCAAGCCTATTCACTGGGGAAGGGACTGCCTCTTCAGCAAATGGTGCTGGGATAACTGGATATCCATATGCAGGAGAATGAAACTAGATCCATACCTCTCACTGTATACTAAAATCAACTCAAAATGGATTAAGGATTTAAATATACACCCTGAAACAATAAAACTTCTTAAAGAAAACATAGGAGAAACACTTCAGGAAATAGGACTGGGCACAGACTTCATGAATACGACCCCAAAAGCACGGGCAACCAAAGGAAAAATAAACAAATGGGATTATATCAAACTAAAAAGCTTCTGCACAGCAAAAGAAACAGCTAACAGAGTTAAAAGACAACCAACAGAGTGGGAGAAAATATTTGCAAAATATACATCTGACAAAGGATTAATATCCAGAATATATAAGGAACTCAAACAACTTTACAAGAAGAAAACAAGCAACCCAATTAAAAAATGGGCAGAAGAGCTAAGTAGGCATTTTTCTAAGGAAGATATACAAATGGCCAACAGACATATGAAAAAATGCTCAACATCACTCAGCATCCGGGAAATGCAAATCAAAACCACACTGCAATACCATCTAACCCCAGTTAGGATGGCTAAAATCCAAAAGACTCTGAACGATAAATGCTGGCGAGGTTGCGGAGAAAAAGGAACTCTCATACATTGTTGGTGGGACTGCAAAATGGTGCAGCCTCTATGGAAAATGGTATGGAGATTCCTCAAACAATTGCAGATAGATCTACCATATGACCCAGCTATCCCACTGTTGGGAATATACCCAGAGGAATGTAAATCATCAAGTCGAAGGTATACCTGTTCCCCAATGTTCATCGCAGCACTCTTTACAATAGCCAAGAGTTGGAACCAGCCCAAATGTCCATCATCAGATGAGTGGATATGGAAAATGTGGTACATCTACACAATGGAATACTACTCAGCTATAAAAACGAATGAAATACTGCCATTTGCAACAACATGGGTGGACCTTGAGAGAATTATATTAAGTGAAACAAGTCAGGCACAGAAAGAGAAATACCACATGTTCTCACTTATTGGAGGGAGCTAAAAATTAATATATAAATTCACACACACACACACAACCGGGGGGGGGGGGGGTGAGAAGATATAACAACCACAATTACTTGAAGTTGATATGACAAGCAAACAGAAAGGGCATTATTGGGGGGGAGTGGGGGAGGGAGAAGGGAGGGAGGTTTTGGTGATGGGGAGCAATAATCCGCCACAATGTATATCGACAAAATAAAATTTAAAAAAAAAAAAAAAAAGAGGGAGAGTAGGAACTGCTGGTGAAGGTCTGGCTTGTGTCACCAAGACACTCATATGTTCAGTGAATGTTTTACTTTTGCTCCACGTATTTCTATTTCAATTGTTTCCACTGCTCTGCTTTTCTTAGAAGTTTCTTGACATTGTGACTAAAAACAAGAGCTAAGATTAGAGGCATAAATGGGAGTAAAAACAAGGAAATATTTAAGTGTAAAAGGCAAATAGCCTCTTCCCATCCTTTT
Organism: Cynocephalus volans; assembly: GCF_027409185.1. Classification (NCBI taxonomy): domain Eukaryota; kingdom Metazoa; phylum Chordata; class Mammalia; order Dermoptera; family Cynocephalidae; genus Cynocephalus; species Cynocephalus volans. Next base: position 24,785,526 of record NC_084463.1, read on the forward strand.
ATCTTAATGTTATTGTGGTAAGAACACTTAACATGAGATCTAGTCTCTTAACAGATTTCTAAGTGCCCAATTCAATATTTTTAACTCTAGGCACAATGTTCTACAGCATATCTCTAGAATGTGTTCATCTTGCACAACTAAAACTTCACACCTGTTAACTAGCATCTGTGCAATCCCCCCATTTTGTAAATCTCTCCTATCTACTTGGCTGGAAAAGTACTATGAAAACTTTTACTGATAAATGATGGAATTGGCTCTGCAAAGGTCAGACAATGACCTGAGTTTTTGAGCTTCCCAAAAGATTTTCCAAGGAACAACATAACAGTGAACTAAATTTGTATTCAGGTTCATGTACTGTAAGACATGCATGTACTTCCCACAGGCCAATATGAACAGTGAAAGCTGTTTCTGGGAATTTTCTAAGTGAAGATTTTGTAGGGAATACCTTGAAGTTTGTGTCATCACAATTCTTGATTTGTTTCTTCTCTGATTCTCACCTGCACAACCTTGAGAAGTGGCCTAAGAGTGTGAATTTTCCAAAGGAGAACACTGAGATGCCTGACAAGTCGTTTCCATCACTATTGTCTACTGACAGTGACTTTTCATGCCCTAGGCATAGTCCAGTACGACTCCAGGTTTTCCTGAGTTCACTGTGAGTGATTGTCTGTGAAAATACCTTTTAGATAAAGTCTTGTCACATCCTTCAGCTTAGAGTTGGGTGCTGTGTTTAGAAAATAATAATAAACCACCTACATCAAGAGCAAGAGCCCTTAAGGATTCCTGTAGGTCTTCTGCATTGCAGTGCTTGTGATTGGGTGAAGTGAGACATAGGAAGTCACTGATCTGCCATTCATTAGGGCAAGTGACAAGGTGTGTCTACCACTAAGTAGACAGAAAGGACCTTATGAGTTCAAAAGAAAATAAAATCCCTGCTTGTCTTAGAAACATCAGTGTATCTTTAAGTGAGAGCTTGGTCCCTAGCTGGTCTGGTGCAGAAGATTCGATTAGTTCTCTATTTATTCCAATTAACAAAATAAAATCCTGAATATGAACGTGACAATTTGAGACCTGTGCATAGTTTTACACCAGGGATTAAAGGTCCCTGTCTCAAATAGTGACTCACCTTTTCAGGACAATATGATTTACCTTTAGAATATTATCAGCCAGCTGTTCTCATTAACTTCCTGATTGGGGGGGGGGTGTGGTGTGTATAGTTAAAGCCCTTACAGGAAGTAATTTCATCTTTCCTCATTTCCAGAGAGTACCGGATCAGAATACCCAGGCATTTTGCTTACATAGTCATCAACAGAAAAAAGCTGGTGATAAAGACTTTCACTTAAAAGTAGTCACTGTTTAAATCATAAGTATCACAATTAAGTTATTCTCATTAAGTGATTATTTACACATATTCATGTAATAGTGGTACTATAAGACTTCACTGCATTCAACTAACAAAATTAAAACACTGCTAAGGCAAAAACCAAACAAACGAAAAACGGGTTTAATAGTCCCAGTTGCTGCCCATTCTCTCTTTCTCTCTCTCCCCCTCTTTATATACATATACATAGACACAAACACACATCCATATCTACACACACACATTCAGAACTTTCTCATGGCGTTTCTTTTCCTATTCGATGCCTATTATTTCATACATGAATCAACCCAGAAACAAGCCCTCTAGTTTCCCCTCAAACTGAAAAATTTCTATCCATATGGACAGTCTCTCCAACTGCACGTGTGTAGTTTTTCCTGGGGCCATTAAACATCACAAGGGAATGTTTTTCACCACTTTTGAGGTTCTGTCCCTGTATGAGGAGTCCAGCTGGTCTTACGCCTGGCCTTTTTATACCCTTTCCTCACTCTGCCTAGGAGGGAGGAAAAGTGGCTTCACCTGAGAGATGAATTTGGGAAAAATAATTTAGGCATGCTTGCCTCAGCTCCTCCATTGGAGGTTTTTTATCCATTTGGGGACCGCTGCCTAAAGTAGTAGAAATTCAACTCTCCTCTGAGGGAATCATTCCCAGCATCAGAGCATAAGATGCCTTCCCTGGGCTAGTGGTCTCTGGGAGTGGGTCATTACTGTGTTCATTTCCAAGATTTAGTTAGTTGGCCCTTTTGGCTCAGACACTAAGCCACATCCTCTCAGTTATACTTTGTGATGGAGTTTCCCAAATGAAGTTCTGTGAATGGCCTCAGCTATGCCAAAATATTAACCTTCTCAACACATAGATTGGCTGGTTGGGATTTGGCTATAACCACAGCTCCACAGCATTAATCACTGATGTATTAGTCTGTTTCTGTTGCTTATAACAAAATACTTTAAACTGGGTGACTTATAAAGAAAATGAAATTCATTGCTTACAGTTTCAGAGGCTAAGAAGTCCAAAGTCCAGGGAACACATCTGGTGAAGGTTTTCTTAGGTGCTGACTTCAATAAAAAGACATTGTGAAAATGGCAGAGCAGAGAGAGCAGAGTAACCTCCTCATTCACACTCTTTTCAAAGCCCTCAGAACCACACCCCATCCACCATTATTACTCCATTCACTGCTGCATAGTCCTACAATCCAATCACCTCTTCAAGGCTCTACCTTTCAATTACCATAATAGGATTTCCCATCTTCTAAACAGTCACAATAGAGACTAAGTTTCTAATACACAAACTTGGGGACACAATTCAAGCTTCAGTGAGTTTTGCAGGGGACATAATTTAATCCACTACACTCTGCCCCTGGCCTCCTAAAACTCATGTCCTTTTCACATTCAAATACATTCATTTCATCCCCAAAGTCTTAACTTGTTTCAACTCAAAAGCCCAAAGTTCTGAGTCCCATCAGTGAAATTCAAAACAAGTTATCTACTTCCAAGATACAATGGTGGGACAAGAATAGGGTACATATTCCAGTTCAAAAAGGGAGAAATAGGCCCCAAAAAGGGGGTAACAGGTCCTAAACAAGTCCAAAACCCAGCCGGGAAGGTATTAAATCTTACAGCTGGTGAATCGTGTACCTTGACTCCATGTTCACATCATCTGCATGCTGGTGTGTGGGTTGAGTCCCCAAGTCCTCAGACAGCTCTGCTTCTATGGCTTTCCTGGTCTTGGTTAATGCTGTAGCTCTCACAAGCTGGTTTTGCATTCTGGTAGCTCTACAAGTCTGGGGTCTCCATGGCAGTCCCACTCTCATGGCTCCACTAGGCATGGCACTGTTGGGATTTCTCTGCTGCAACTCCGACCCCACATTTCCACTTGGCATTGCTCTAGTAAAGGTTATCTGCAGTGACTCTGCCCCTGCAAAAGATCTTCTCCTGGGACCCCAGACTTTTCCATACATCCTTTGAAACTGGGATGGAAGCTCCCAACCCTCCATAGCTCTGGTATTCTGTGAGCCTGCAGACCTAAGACCATGTGGATTCTGCCAAGGCTTCCAGCTTGTATTTTCCAAAACTGTGCATCGAGCCACGACTGGGGCCAATGTAGCCACAGCTGGAGCAGCCAAAGCATCTGGGGTACTGCTGTGGAGAGCAACTTCCTGAAGTGGCCCTGGACAGCAAGCCTATGGAGGGCTCCTCAGGCCTGTTCCCCAAGACCATTTTGTCTCCCTAGGTCTTTGGACCAGAAATGAAAGGGCTGACCCCTGAAAATACTCTCTGCTTCCCTACCACATGGCCAACCTGCAAATTTTCCAAATCTTTACACTCTGCTTCCCTTATAAATTCTGACTTTATGTCATGCCTTTGCTTACATAACTAAGTGTAGGCTGTTACAAGTAGTCGTGCAGCTTCTCGAACATTTTGCTGCTTAGAAATTTCTTACGCCAAATACTCTGGTTCACAATTCTTAAGTTCCAACTACCACAAAGTCCTATGGCATGGACACAATGCAGCCAAGTTCTTTGCCAGTTCATATTTAGGTTTATCTTTGCCCCAGTTTCCAATAAGCTCTTTATTTCTATCTGAGACCTCCTTAGAATGGTCTTTACAGTCCATATTTCTAACAGCATTCTGGCCACTACCACGTAACCAGTCTCTAAGACATTCCTAACTTTCCATCGTATTTTTCTCTTTTGAGTCCACCAAACTCCTCCAACCTTTGTCTAACACCCAGTTTCAAAGCTGCTTCTACATTTTCAAGTATCTTATAAGTAACACCCCACTTCTCTGGTACCAATTTTCTGTATTAGTCCATTTCTGTTGCTTATAACAAAATACTTGAAACTGAGTGACTTATAAAGAAAACGAACTTTATTGCTTACAGTTTCAGAGGCCAAGAAGTCCAAAGTCCAGGAAATACATCTGGTGAATGCTTTCTTTGGTAGTACCTTCAGTAATGGCAGAGTATCACGTTGTGAAAGTGGCAGAGCAGAGAGAAACTTCCCACTCACTCTCCTTTAAAAGCCCTCAGAACCACACCCTGGCCACTGTTTTTAATCCATTCACTATGGCATGGTACTACAATTCAATCACCTCTTCAAGTCTCCACTTTTCAATTACTGTAATAGGATTTCCCACCCCTTAACAGTCACAGTGGGGGCTAAGTTTCTAACTCATGAAACTTGGGGGACACAATTCAAGCTTCAGTGAATTTGGGGGGGGACAGAATTCAATCCACTACAACTGGGAACAAGAAGCAGCATCTGCTTATCCTAGTTTCCATAAAAATATTATCATTTTTGATAAGTGCGCTGAGAGTGAAATTAAAAAGTTTGGGACATAGACTTTTTATTGGCAATAAAGGTGATATTTTGATTCTTCCTTTACCAGCTTTTGTCTTAATTTGTTCAGACAGGAGCAGGGAAGATGGCTGCTCCACACTGAGCTGTCTCAGAGAAGTCCACTTTGTCCTTACAGGGCAGTCTTTATTCAGTTCCCCCTCTTTCCTGAGTCTGATTCTTTATTTTTCTTCTGAGAAGTCTGGTCTGCATTCTGTGAATATTCATCTTGGGTGTTCTCTTGGTATTCAATGCAGTCTTGCCTTCTTCTCCCCTTTATACCTTCTCTCGCCTTCTTCGTGACAATTGACATTTTCTGGCTTCACCACTTGCCTGTACTTATTTATAATAATTAATGTTTCTTAATAAAATACACAGTGAATAGCATGGGCTGTAAAGTCAGATAAACTTGCTTTGAATTCTCAAACACTTTATTTGACCCTGGACAAAACCTGTAACCTTCAAAAACTTCAGTTTTGTCATCTGTCATTTGGGAATGTTAATGGTGCCTCATTGTATTGTGAGGAGTAAACAAGATTACATATACATGTATAATAATGCAGTGTGTATTTGATAAGCACTAGCTGTTATTATTAAAAACAAAGACACGCAAGAAGTTAGGAACTTAGAGATCCTAGGAATGTCTTATGGTGTCTACTACTTTTTTTTTTTAAGCTTTGTTATCTTGTTATACCATAGATGATTAGAAGTCATAAGTAGAATTAAAAATGAAAATGGCATTTTTATGTACCTTGTTATAAAAAATGATTGAGAAATTGACAGCAAAATTTCAAGAACAGGCAGAAAGATGACAATTCAGCAGTCTGAAGTCATTAAGTGTAAGGAAGACAGCATTCCACACTTCACTCGTCTCTGACAGTATCAGTCTCTTACAGAAGGCTAGAAAGATTCATGTTGATAATCTTGGTCATGAATCATAAAGAAAATGTCACTGTATACCATGTAAAGAAAAAGGAAGTTGCTAAAGCATTTTCAGACCATTTCTATCAAAATCGTCACAAAAAATCACACGAAGGGAGAGGTTTTCTTTCTATGAAAATTAACACATATGAAACCCTCACTCCCTAGCCATGCCAGTAGAGGAGTTGTTATCTGAAAAATAACTTTCATATGCACATTGCATTTAACTGTTCAAAAAACTCCATATTTATAGGTCTTATTATGCTCTCACAACAAATGTATGTGGTATTTGGTCAGGTATTGTGATCTCCATATGAAAAATAAAGAAATTTAAATGGAGAGATCTGGAAAGGATAGTTAAAGTAGAAAGATCTTTGCAAAGACGTGGCACAGCGTAGAAGCAGATGCTTCATGCTCCTCTTAGAGATGTCATAATTATATTCATTGAATAGTACTTTTCTTATGAACCATACTTTATTATCATTATTATATTATTTGAGCTTTCTTCTTCTTTACTTTAAGATAGATTTTGTTTTATAGAGAATGACAGAAGATTCATCTTGTTTAATGCAGTAGCCATGCCAAATATTTTGAAAACAATGGTGACAAGAAAAATAACAAAGGTACCACTTCTCAAATGACATATAATGTCTACATATTAGCTCCTCTAACCCTCACGATAATTTTGCAAGCTAGGTATTATCCCCATTTTACAAACCAGGAAAACACAAAAATATGAATCCAGAGTTTTGTAACCTCAAAACCCATGTTATTTCTATCCTCACACATTATCTTCCACAATGAGCCTCTGGAGTAGGTCATCAAGAATGGTCCAGAGCCTGAGCAGCAGAGAGCATTGAATTTATCTGTAAATATCCTTGGCCCAATCTCAAGGAAGTGTGAATCAGAAGGAAGCATAATAAATGACAAAGCCTGATAAATGCTGTCAAATTTGGAAAACATTTCAGCTTTTCCAAGAGGTGTACTCAGCACACAGAAGATTCCCCAGGAGTCAGTAGACTCTGATCTTTAATTGTTCCCAAGAATCCAAACAGAAGTCATCTCAGCTAAGTCAGACAATATTTGCAGAAAGTTTTCAGATGCTCAGAAACCAATGCACCTTCAATCCCATCACCCCCAACCATAACCTTTAAAGAGAGCACGCTGAGGTTAAGATTAGCACAGGAAAAATATAAATGCAAGAAGAGCAGGTTAGGGTGAGAGCTAAGGGTAAATCCCAACCAGCTGCCTTATTTCTCCTCCTTTTAAGGACATGAATATCATGTAAACAGAATACAATATTTATCTCAGAAGAGCTGCAGACCTAGATGCTCTGCAGTTAACAAAGAACCAGGGATCTCTTTCTCAAATTATGCCTTTGGAGCTGCCAAACATCTAACCATTCTAACATGACTCATGCTTTCAGAAAATTAACGTATGTCAAGTTTTCTTACAAGGAACATACTCTTGATAAATGCTCTGGTATAGTTTAGGAAAGAAGGGGGCACTGTAACTTTGAATTGGTCAGTCTTGATGTACTTGCTACTCACTGCAAAACATGTTTATCTGGTGTTACTGATTGCAGTGGACTGAATGGTCCCCTAAGTCATTGAAGCTTAATCCCCACCGTAACTGTTGAGGGTGGGAAATCCTATTATGGTAATTGAAAGGTGGGGCCTGAAGAGGTGATTAGATTGTGAGGAACACACCCTCATAAATGGAATAATAAGCTCGTAGTTTAAAGGTGGTCATGGGCACGGTTCTGAGGGCTTTAAAAGGAGAGCACATGAGGAGTTTCCTCTCTCTCTGCTCTGCCGTTTTGCCATGTGAGACCCCTGCATTGCTGTGACCATCAACAAGGCCTTCACCAGTTGTGTCCCCTGGACTTTGGACTCCTCAGCCTCGGAAACTGTAAGCAATACATTTTGTTTCCTTATAAATTACCGAGTTCCAGGTATTTTGTAATAAGCGACAGAAACGGACTAACACACTGATTTTGGAGTAAGGGGAATAAATGCTTAGAATATGATGCAGTATGCACTCTGTTATTTTAGTCAACTACTGGCCTATCACTGTGCTAAGCAGTAGGAGGGAGATGAAAGAAAAACTGAGATAGAGACTTAGCCCTAAGTAGATTTAACAAACTTGTCGGAGAGATAAGGCTTACCTCAATGAAGTTATCACACTGCAGCTGATGGAGAATGAAAATGCTCTTTCTCAGGAAATCACAACCTAAATTGGGCAAATAATATACTGCATGAAACAATTGGAAATGCTCCCAAGTGGACTTATAAGACTAGTATCCTGGAGTGACTGAAGAAATGAGAATTCTGAGTCATATTTAAACATGCGGAAGCATTTCAGTAGAACCTTTCTGAAGTAAGTTGTTCAACTTTCCTCTGTGTAACTGAGACGGAGAAAAGAGAAAGAAAGAATTTGCTCAAAATACAATCAATGAGGCCTGGAGGGACTGCCACCCATGAGGGGAGCAGCCCCGATCCAAAATCAGCCTTTCTTTTTATTGACAAGACAAGGAAGTTTCACAAGAAAAATCAGTTGATTCGATCATCAAAGAAGGACATAAGGACATAGGCAATGTTACTAAAGTTGTCCATGGCTAAGTACAGCTTAACAATGGAAACTAGTAATATCAGTAAATTAAAATGACATTCCAAAGTGACATTCCAAAGAGCTAAATTGGTCAAATTGGCTCATTACCTAAAGTATGACCTCTCCTTAAACAAAAGTTATACTCCTATGATAAAATCTAAATACAATTATCTCTAAGGTTTCCCCCAACAGAGAGCTTGCCCCTAGCAAACATTTTTTCCACAACTTTACCTTCAGCAATTCTTAAAATCTCTTAACAGGATCGGTATGACAACCATCTGTCATCTCTAAATTAATTAAAGTATACAATCCCATACCTAACCAGTGATTAAGAGCTGATTAGATGGGCTTTGGCCACGCTATCTATGGGCTGTGGCCCCGTGTCCAAGGGCTTTTGCCACATACATGCATTTACCTAAAAACCCTATTCTAAAATCAAATGAGAATCACGATTTCTAACCCACCACAGTAAGTAAATGTTCCAAAGAGGGATATGATTCTGTTAACCCCTGCTCCTTTGATCTGGCTTTATGTGATGGTCTGTGGGTTCTCTTGTCCTTTTCAGTCCTTTGATACAGGATCTTGAACAACCATAATAAGGAGTGCTGATACCCTAAACCTAAATCCCTCAGGTATGATGCCTTTCGCTGCTGAGCATTTTAGAAGAGTGATGGCTGTGCCTGTCTTCCTGCCAGCTTTCTCTCACTACAGATGATTCCTTTTTCTTCTTTGAGCCTCAATGCTTTACATCGCCTAAGGATAAACCTGGCACTTTTTACCATCCATGATCCAATTAGCAGAGAAGGGAGCAGCTAGGCTTGCAACAGCACACAGATTCTGGGATGAGCCCCACAGAGAGAAAGCAACACTGGAGACACTCTTTATGCATAGCTGCCTATCTATTCTCTCTGTGATCTCAGGGAACTTTGACAGCTGCTCAAGGTTAACATTCACATCTGGAAAGGATGGAAAATAAATTATGTAAGCAGTTTCTATTGGTGCACTAAATATCTTCCATAACCTGGACCTTTCTAACAACCATTTACTTTCTTTTCTTTTTTTCTTTTTCTTTTTCTTTTTCTTTTTTTTTTTTTTTTGGCCTGGGCAATAGAAAAAGAATTTTACTTGAGGATAAAATTCCCATGAGAGAGTATTTATACACTGAACTAAGAGGCACAAGTACGTATAACTTCACACATTTTCTATCCTGACACTTAGGAAATTCTGCTTCTTGGATATAAATTGCCTCTGGGTTGAAGATGGGGAAGATTGTGGTCCTCCTCTTGGAATAGATTGGATTTCAAAATGATCTTAGTTCATTCAGTTTTTTAGGTACTGCTCATGCAACAATATTTGTTAAGGACTGGAGGAGATGCAAAGAAATACAGAATTCTTTTCTTGCTCTCTTGGGCTATGTTTAAGTGAGAAACATAGCATTCACACATTCTTAATGTGCAGTTTGTAGTCATCCATTGGTCTAGTGATTCTCATAGTGTAGAGACACCACCTGCCAGAGGTTCTGGTTTTGTTCATTTAATGATTGGGGTGGTATGATAATCTGGTGAGGGGAGGTAATAAGTGATGCAGGTTTGTAGTGCTTAGGGATCAGGATGCTAACCATCTTGCAAAGCTCCTCAAAAGGAAAAACTGTCTGATTCAAAATGTCAAATCCACCCTCTCATCACAGTTAAGAGACACTGGGAAGACTATTTTACATCAGCCCCGGGTTTTTTGCCCTAGTCTGTCCTTTGGCCCATTCCTTAGGGCAACAAAGCAGAACTCCTGTATCAGCCAGCTTAGGTTAAGCTATGCTGCACTTACACACTTACAAACAATCCAACAATCTTAATGACTTAATATTAAGGTTTCTTTCTTATTTAGCCTCTTTTTTTTTTTTTTTTTTTTTTTTTGGTCTTTGAGGGCATTCTTCTTTGTATTCTTGTATCCAGGATCCAGGCTAAAGGGTCGTCCCTTTCTGGGGCATGGTCAGCTGTGAATCAGAAGAGGACAAAGTAAAATCATGAAGATGGCTCTTAAACTTCTCAAAACGGTGCACATCATTTCATTGACTAAAGCAAATCACATGACCAAGCCTGATATCAGTGGAGCACAAATGCGTAAATCCTCTTTCAGGGAAGCACAGCAAATATTTTGAACAATAATACAATCAACTATAGGGTATGTGGAATAGAGAAAAAGGATTCTAGAAGGACAATGCTTCTTAAAATGGGCTCTAGAAAGAAAATCTCCCACCCGTCATTAACGCACAACAAGTTAATTCTCAGAGAAGGTAGAAACCCAATGGGATGAATAAAAAATCAGATCAGTTTTGTCTGTGCCAATAATATATTTCCATCTCTAAGCATTTCCCAGGCCTAAAAGCATTGTAGTTTGTTCTTCCAGTTCTTGTTATATCCTCTTGCAGGTGCAAAGTGTTGTATACCTGTCATGATACTAGTTCCCCGCCTCCACATCTAGCTGCTCTCCTTTGACCAGTAAGTGTTAGTAATCACAAGGATTTTATTTTGAGCCCTCGACTCTTCCATCTTTGTGTTTCCTGTAGAGACTTCTAATTTAGACACTTTGCTGATCAATAAAATATATTCAAATCTGAGTGGCCTTTATTCTAAGCTTCAGTACCGCATTTTCTTTTAGTCCTTGAACATTTGCATCTTCAGATCAACTACATCTAAAACCAAAGTGGTTATCTTCAACACCCCTTATTCTCCCTTACTCTGTTTCTGCTGCCAGATACCATTATCCCAGTCACGTAGGCTTAAATTCTTGTATTAGCTTTTGGTCTTCACTCTTCTTTTGCTTTACTCGACTTCATCCAAATAGCCATCACTTCCTGTTAATTACTCATGCGTGTTTTCTCTTTCTATCAGTCCATACTCATGGAAGTCTATGACCACCTTTTCCAAATGGAAGAGGCTCCTATTTACAGGAAATAGAACAGTTAAATCACCGTCGTAGAAAAAAATGAGTTTTAAAAATAAATCTAAAATTTTATTTTAAAGTTATTAAATTAATTTTTATTACTAAATATTATGAGTCTCATTTTAAAAACACTAACAATATGGTGCATAAATAATAATATTATAGCTGCTAGATTAATTCTACAGTCACTATATTGCACATTGGTAATACTCAATAGGCAAATTTAATAATATTATTTTTAATTCTGTACACAATAAAATTTTAATAGGAAAAAAGGTTCAAAGTATATGTTTTCTAAAAGAACTTAGTAGCTGGGATTGCAAATTGGGTAAATTACAAAAAAAAATCATTCAGCAGTGTATAGAAATCATTTTGTCAAGCTTTGTGTTTAAAATGTTAGTTTCTGTAGACTCACACCTGTAAGGAAATGTCTTATTAAAAAATGTATATAATTTATGGTGGCTTAGAGTTTGATTAGTAAGAACAAATTCTCTTCATACTCTTTATACTCTTTAATTGTATACATTAAATATGATTTCTCATGGATGTTGTTGTGATATATGATTTTGGAATTATTTTTTCTTGTGAAATTTTGAGGTAGAAAACCTGAAATTTTGCAATATCATTACAAATATAAGGATAGAAATTTTTATCAAAGATTTATAGTTTAAATAGAATGCTAAATAAGAGTTAAATGCAATTTGTTAATATTTTTAATGTTATGGATACTAGAGTAATTAGCACATTAATCAAATTTAGATTTAAAATGTAATCAAGTATATATCATTCTGCTTTGGATTATAATTGAAATTTTTTTTACAAGTTTATTAATTTTTTTTTTACATTCTGAGATATTGTGGAGCAGTTGAGGGGAGAGGGGAAGGGGGAAGGAAATAGGGTGGGAGAAGGAGGAAGGAGGCGGGCATGGTTGAGGACCGTGGCACCCCCTGCATTCCTGAGGGGAGACCATAGGGCTTCCAGTAGTGGCTCAGTCGTTGCTGGGCTAGATGCAGATGTCAGGAGTGTGGCTGAAGCCCTTGGCCCTCTACCACCCCAGCTCAGGAGACCAGGGGGCTTCCAGCAGTGGCTTGGTGATCATCATTGGGCTGGTTGTGGGTGTCAGGGGCCGAGGCTGGAGGCTGAGGCCTGAGGCCTCCCACCACCCTGGCTCAGGAGTCCAGGGCACTCCCTGCAGCGGCTCATTGGTCATCGCTGGGCTGGTGGCAGGTGTCAGGGGGGCAAGGCGGAGGCCCTTGGTCTCCCACCACCCCAGCTCAGGATCCCAGGGTGCTTTCTGCGGCAGCTAGGTGGTCATCACTGGGCTGGTTGCATGTACCAGAGGGGCAAAGCTGAGGCCCTTGTTCTCTCTCTGCCCTGGCTCAGGAGCCTATGCTGCTTCCAGTGGCAGCTCAGTGGTCATCACGGAGCTGGTTATGGGTGTTGGGGGGCAAGGCTGAGTCCCCCAGCCCCCCCTTCTCCCTGGCTTGGGAGCCTGGGAGTTTCCAGTCCTTCTAGGTTTTATAGGCGTTCTTTGGTGAAGTGAGACCTTTACTAGTTATTATCAAACTTTGTCTCTGGTCTGTGGGTATTTTGTTTTTTCTTTTAGTTCTGTGTTGGATTATTTGTGGTTCCCACCACTTAAACTATGCACTAGAACTAATTTTGTCTTTTGCTTACTTTTAAAATGGGGCAACTTCCTGTGGGGATCAATACTTGAGCCCTGTGGTTGAGCTAAATTTCTGCTTTGCTGCTGATTCCCTGGGGAAGGCTTTTTCTGCTGTTCAGGTTTTAATTGTTGACCTTTATGTACTTCCAGGTCTTGTGAGTTCCGGTACACCTGCGATGTGTGGAAACTCTGGTCTGGGCCCAAGACTCCCCACCAAACCACCCCCTGCATATCTGCATTCCTGACCGGTCTTCACTGATCGACACCAATTGGGGGGCAGATCAGCTGTCCACGCTGCACCTTAATGTTCCCCCAGTGGGTCCATCTCCCCACTGCCCACACTCCAAACTCTTCCCATGGGATGGGCCATACGCTGGTCCCTTGTGATAACTCACCAGCCTCTGAAAGGCTCCCCCTCTCAGTTGTTGTGGCTCCTCTCTCCTGTGCAGGTCCACGGAAACCCTGCCAGTGATCCTGCTGGCCTGAGGGCCACCAGGGCCCTCCTATCCCCTGCCACCTCCAAGCAACACAAAGGGCACAGTTGTGGATTTTGCCAGCTCTTGCTCCATTCTCTCACCAGCTCCAAACTTGAAGCAGCCGGAATTCAAAATAGTGGGAGCAATCCTTTCTTTCTCTCATTGTGGCTTCTCCTGCCTTCATGCTTCCTCCTCCTGCCCTCAGCTCTTGTGGCCCCAGCTTGGCTGTTGTTGCTTTTTAATAGTTGTAAATTGCTTGATTTTTTGGAGAGAGTGACACAGGGGACCATCTATTTCGCCACCTTGACTGGAAGTGATATAATTGAAGTTTTATAAGCATTTATTGGCTCAAGAGAAGCATTACATTTTTCTTACAATTACTTAGCTAGTACAAAATCTCTTCATATTCATGCTCACTCTAAATCTATTTACCTATTTATTTATATTTTGAAAGTTCTTAATTTTATAATTAAAATTCATGGTTATTCTTCTTTGTAACCTGTCTTCACCCTTTACTGGCTGTATGCTCTCTGGCAAGTTATGAACCTCTCTGCCTCACATTCCACATCTATGAAATAAGCAAAATACAGTTATGCATCACTTAATGACAGGGATACATTCTGAGAATGTGTCATTATGTGATTTTGTTGCTGTGCTAACATCATAGAACGTACTTACACAAACTGAGATGGTCTAGCCTGCTACACACCTAGCTATCTGGTAACGCCTGTTGTTCTGACCAACATCATAAATGAAGTTTGTCATTCACCAAAATGTTATTATGTGGTGCATGATTGTATAAGAAATCTTTTAGAAAAATTATTTGCATATAGTAAGAAAAAAATCTACATATGTTAGGGGTGATAAGTTTTGTGACTCATGCCAGTCATATGTTCTGTTTACACAGGTTATCAAAAATTAGTTTTCCTAATTTATTCTTGACAAAACTGAGGCTCAGACTAATCCTGAAACCCACTTATGATATGATCCTATGTCTCTATGGCCTTGTCTTAGTCCATTTTGTGCTGCTCTAAAAGAATACTACAGATTGGATAATTTATATACCAAATAAACTCAAGTAAACAATATCCAAATCAAAAAAGTGAGCTTTAAGATGAACCTAGAAGCACCCCTTGTATCCCTTATCAGGCTGAGCTCTCTCAAGAATAACAGCTATCCTGGAACAGCAGGTTAGTCCTGCCTATATTTGAACTTCATGTAAATAAAATGACACAGTGTCTCCTCTTCAGTTCTTCGCTTCTTTTTTTGAATAAACTTTGTTTTTTGAAACAGTTTCAGGTTCACAGAAAATTGATTGGAAGATTCCATATACCCTCTGTCCCTAGACATGCACATCCTCCCCCATTAACAGCATCCCCACCAGAGTGGTACATTTGTTATAACAGATGAAAGTATATTGAAACATCATAACTACCCAAAGTCCATAGGTTACATCAGAGTTCACTTTTGACGTTGTGCAGTCTATGGATTTTCACAAATGTGGAATAACATGTATCCACCGTTATAGAATTATACAGAATAGTTTCACTGCCCAAAAAATCCTCTGTGCTTTACCTACTTATCCCTCAACCTCCCCCCGTCCCACACACCTCTGTCATTCCCTAATATATTTACTGTTTCCACAGTTTTGCCTTTTCCAGAATGTCATTTAGTTAGAATCATACAGTCTTTGTCTTTTGGGGGCCTTTTCAGATTGGCTTCTGTCACTTACTAATGTGCACTTAAGAGCAATAAATAATATTCCATTGCCTGTAGGTACCACAGTTTATTTATGCATTCATCTACTGAAGGACATCTCCATTGATTCCAAGTTTTGGCATTATGAATAAAGCTACTATAAATATACACGTGCATGAATTTTTGTGGACTTCAATTTTCAACTTCTTTGGGTGGAAGCTAAGGAATGTGATTGCTGGATTGTGTGAAAATAATATTTCATTTTGTAAGAAACTACCAATCTGTCTTCAAAGTGGCTATATCATTTTGCATTCCCGTCATTAGTGAATGAAAGTTTATGTTGTTCTACACCCTCACGAGCTTTTGGTGTTGTCAGTGTTCTGGACTTTGGCCATTCTAATATGTGAGTAGTTGTATCTCATTGTTGTTTTAATCATCATTTCCCTGATGACATATGATGTGGAGCATTTTTCCATATGCTTATTTTCCATCTGTGTATCTTCTTAAATGAGGTATCTGTTAAAGTCTTTGGCCCTTTTTTTATTGAAATTTAGTTGATTATACATGTTTTTGGGGTACAGAGTTGACTATCAATAGTTGTGTACAATATGTAATGGTTACATCAGGACAATTAGCTTATTCATCATTATAGTATGAAATCATTCTTTGAGTCCATTAACCAGTTTCTCGCTGACCCCTCTCTCCTTCCCCTCCCCCTTTCCTACTTCTAGTAACCTCAGTTCTGTTCTCTCCTTCGGAAAGTTCAGTATATTGCTGTGATTGCTGTGTTGTTTTTGTTTTTGTTTTCCTTTCATCTATTTATTTATTTATTTGCTTGTTTGTTTGTTTGTTTGTTTATTCATTTTTTTAGCTTCTACTTACAAGCGAGGACATGCAGTATTTCTCTTTCTGTGCCTGGCTAATTTCGTTTAATTTTCTCCAAGATCATACATGTTGCTACGAATGGCAGAATTTCAATTTTTTTATGGCTAAGTAGTATTCCATTGAGTATACATACCACATTTTCCTTATCCAGTCATCCATCAATATACATTTAGGTTGGTTCCATAGCTTGACTATTGCAAACAGAGCTGTGATGAACATGGGAGTGCAGGTGCGCCTTCAAAATGATGATTTCCATTCCTTTGGGTACATACCCAGCAGCGGGATTGCTGGATCATATGGTAGTTTTATCTGTAGTTGTTTGAGAAATCAACATATTGTTTTCCATAGTGACTATACTAATTGTACAGTTCCACCAACAGTATGGAACGGTTCCCCTTTCTCCACTTCTTTGTCAGCATTTATTATTCTCTGTCATTTTGATAATAGCCATTATAACTGTGATAAGATTATGTCTCATAGTGGTTTTGGTTTGCATTTCCCTGTTGATTAGTGATGTTGAGCATTTTTTCACATACCTGATGGCCATTTGTATGTCTTCCTTTGAGAAATATCTATTCAGCTCTTTTGCCCATTTTTTAACTGGATTTTTTTTAACTGTTGAGTTGTTTGAATTCCTTGTATATTTTGGATATTAACCTCTTGTCAGATTTATAGTTTGCAAATATGTTCTCCCGTTGTTTTGGTTATTGTAGCTTTGTAGTATAATTAGAAGTCAGGAAGTGTAATGCCTCTAGCTTTATTTATTTATTTATTTATTTATTTATTTATTTATTTATTTATTTATTGCTCACGATTGCTTTGTCTTTTTGGGGTCTTTTGTTGTTCTTATATGAATGTTAGGATTTTTTTTTCTATTTCTGTGAAGAAAGTTGTTGGTATTTTGATAGGGATTGCATTGAATCTGTAGATCACTTTGGGTAGTATGGATATCTTCAAAACACTAATTCCTCCTATCCATGAACATGGAATGTCTTTCCATCTTTTTGTGTCCTCTTTAATTTCTTTCAGCAGTGATCTGTAGATCTCATTGTACAGATCTTTCACCTCTTCAGTTAAATTTATTTCTGAGTATTTTATTCTTTTGGTAGCTATTGTAAATGGGTCTTTTTTCTTGATTTCTTTTTCTGCTTGCTCATTTTTGCAGTACAAGAACACTACTGATTTTTTTGTATTGATTTCATATCTTGCAACTTTGCTGCATTTGCTTTAACCTTTATGAGGGGTTTTTTTTGGTAGAAATTATGGGTTTCCCTATACATAGGATGATGTCATCTGCAAACAGTGACAATTTGACTTTTTCTTTTGCAATTTGGTTTCCCTTTATTTCTTTCTCTTACCTGATTGCTCTAATACCTCCAGTACTAAGTTGAATAGACATGGTGAGAGGAGACATCCTTATCTTGTTCCTGTTATTAAAGAAAAAGCTTTTAGCTTTTCCCCATTCAGCATGATATTCATGATAAGTTTGTCAGATATGGCTTTTATTGTGTTGAGATGCTTTCCTTCTATACCTTATTTGCTGAGAATCTTTATCATGAAGTGATGTTGAATTTTGTCAAATGCTTTTTCTGCATCTATTGAGATGATCTTATAGATTTTGTGTTTGATGTTGGTGTGGTGTATCACATTTATTGATTTGTGTATTAATTTTTTTTATTGCTGAGTTTTAAGAGTTCTTTGTATATTTTGGAAACAGTCCTTTAGCAAATTAATCTTTGCAAGTATTTTCTCCCCATCTGTGAATTGTCTTCTAATTCTCTTGACATTGTTTTCACAGAGAAGTTTTGTTAATTTTAATGAAGCCCAGCCTATCTATTTATTCTTTCATAGATCATGCCTTTGGTGTTGTATCTAAAAATTATTGCCATAGCCAAGGCAATCCAAGTTTTCTCCTGTTTTAATTTCTGTAAGTTTTATAGTTTTGACTATTATTCTAAGGTCTATGGTCCTATTTGAGTTAATTTTTGGTAGATGGTTAAAAGTTGTGTCTAGATTCACTTTTTTTTGCACGTGAATGTACAGTTGTTCCAACACCATTTGTCAAAAAGGCTTATTTTTGCTCCATTGTATTACCTTTGCTCCTTTGTCAAAAATCAGTTGAATATATATATATATATATATATATATATATATATATATATATATATTCATATGTACTTCTATTTCTGGTTTCATTTCTCTCTCTGTTATTTTGCAAAAAACCACACTGTTGATTACTGTAGCTTTATAGTAAGTCTTGAAGTTGGGTAGAATCAGTTTTACAACTTTGTTCCCCTTCAATATTATATTAGCTATTCTTGGTCTTTTGCCTTTAAATACAAACTTTAGAAACAGTTTGTTGCTATCCAAAAAATTCCTTGCTGGGATTCTGATTGGGATTTTATTGAATATAAATATATTAAGTTGGGAATAACTGACATCCTGACAATATTGAGTCTTCCTTTCCATGAACATGTAATATATCTCATTTATTTAGTTTTTCTTTGATTTATTTTATCAGAGTTTGGTAGTTTTTCTCATATAGATCTTATACATACTTTGCTCAATTTATACATAAGTATTTTGTTTTGGGACATGCTAATGTAAATTGTATTGCATTTTAAACTTCAAATTCCACTTGTTAATTGCTAGTATGTAGGAAAGCAATTGACTTTTGTATATTAATCATGTTAAAACTTAAACCTTGCTATAATTGCATATTCTAGGAGGTTTATTTTTTCTTTTTGTTTTGTCAGTTCATTTAGATATTCTACGTACATAGAAGATCATGTCATCTGTGAGTAAAGAAAGTTTTGTTTCTTCCTTCCCAACCTGTGTACCTTTTATTTCCCTTTCATGTCTTATTGCATTATCCAAGACTTCCAGTACTATAAGTGGTAAGGGAGACATCCTTGCCTTGTCCCTGATCTTAGTGAGAAAGCTTAGAATTTCTCATAACTAAGTACAATTTTATCTGTAGGTTTTGTTTGTTTGTTTGTTTGCTTGCTTGTTTTGTGTAGATATTCTTTATCAAGTAAGGAAGTTCCCCTCAATAGCTAGTTACTGAGAAATTTTATGATGAATGGGTGACGGTTTATGTCAAATGCACTTTTAAAATATATTTATATGATCATGTGATTTTTCTTCTTTAGCTTGTTGATATGATATGACTAATTGCACTGATTGATTTTTGAATGTTGAACCAACCTTGCATGCATGGAATACCTTTCACTTAGCAGTGGTCTATAATTCTTCTTATACATTGTTGGATTTGATTTTCTTATATTTCATTGAAGATGTGTATCTCTGTTCATACAGACTGATCTGTAGTTTTCTTTTCATGATCTGTTAGTTTGATATTAGTGTAATGCTGCCCTCATAGAATGAGTTGGAAAATATTGCCTCTGTTTTTCCCTTCTGAAATAGATTTTATAGAATTCATATAATTTCTTGCTTAAATGGTTGATAGAAGTCACCAATGAACCCATCTGGGCCTGGTGCTTTCTGTTGGAGCATTATTAATTATTGATTTAATTTTCTTAATAGATATAGCCCTATTCAGATTGTCTAGTTCTTCTTGCATGAGTTTTGGCGGATTGTGTCTTTTGAGAAAATGGTCCATTTTATCTGGGTTATCAAATTTTGGGGCCTAAAGTTGTCTATATTATTCCTTTATTATCTTTTTAATGTCTATGGGATCTGTAGTGATGCCTCCTCTTTCATATCTGATGTTAGTAATCTGTGGGCTCTCTCTTTTTCTTTTCCTTAGCCTAGCTAGACCCTTATCTATTTTATTGGTAATTTCAAAAAACCAGCTTTGAGTTTCATTAATTTTTCTCTACTGATTTCCTGTTTTCAATTTCATTGTTTTTAGTCTAATTTTTATTATTTCTTTTATTTTGCTCAGTTTGGATTTAATTTGCTCTTTTTTTTCCCCAGTTTTCTAAGGTAGATACTTGGATGCTTGAGTTTAGATCTTCTTTTCTGATATATGCCTTCAATGCTATAAATTTCCCCCTAGGCACTTCTGTCACTGAATTCCAAAAGCTTTGAGAAATATTTTATTTTCATTTAGTTCAAATTAGTTTTTAAATTTTCTCTTACGATTTATATTTTGGCCCATGTGTTATTTAGAAGTTTGTTGTTTAATCTTTATGTATTTTGGAATTTTCTGTTACTGACTTTTTAGTTTAATTACATCGTGTTCTGAGAAGAAATGTTGTATAACTTATATTCTTTTAAATTGAAAAGACGTGTTTTATGGTCCACAGTGTGATCTATCTTGGTGAATGTTTTCTGTGAGTTTGAGAAGAATGTGTACTCTGCTGCTGCTGGGTAAAATAATCAACAGACATTAATTATTTCCAGTTTATTGATGATGTTGTTGAGTTCTACTATGTTCTGAGTGATTTTCTGTCTGCTGTTTCTGAAAGGGGGGTGTTAAAGTGTAAATTGGTTTCACCTATTTCTTCTCAGAGTTCCATCAATTGATAAATCATATAATGTGATCCTCTGTTGTTAGGTGCATACACCTCAGCGATTGTTGTGTCTTCTTGAAGAACTGAATAACTTTAAAAGTTTGTAATTCCATTCTTTGTTTCTGATTATTTTTCTTGCTTTGAAATCTGCTCTGTCTGAAAGTAATATTCTTACTTTGGCATTCTTTTGATTAATGTTATCATAGTATATTTTTTCAAGCCATTTGCTTTTAATCTATGTTTAATGTGGGTTTCTTGTAGACAATATATGGTTACATCTTGTTACTTAACCTACTCTGGCAATCTCTGTCTTTTATTTGGAAAATTTAGTCCTAGGACATTCAAAGTAGTTATTGATATATTTGTATTAATATCTATTATATTTGTTACTGTTTTCTACTTGTTGCTCTTGTTCTTTTTTCCTATTTGTTTTCCACTTTTTCTGCCTTTTGTGGTATTGAGCATCTTATATAATTTTATTTTCTCTTCTTTTTGAGAATACGAGTTTCACTTTTTTTTACTTTTTAGTGGTTGCTTTATTATTTTTATTTGTATATTTATTTATTTATTTTTATTAGCTCCCACATATAAGTGAGAAAATATGATGTGTCTTTTTCTGTGCCTTGCTTATTTCACTTAACATAATTTTCTCTAAGTTCATCCATATTGCTGCAAATGGCAGTGTTTCATTCTTTTTTACAGCATAGTAGTATTCCATTCTGTAGATATACCACATTTTCCTTATCCACTCATCTGATGATGGGCATTTAGGCTGATTCCAACACTTGGCTATTGTAAATAGTGCTGCAATAAACATGGGAGTACAAGTATCCCTTCAACATAATGATTTCCATTCCTTTGGGTAGGTACTCAGAAGTGGGATAGCTGGGTCATATGGGAGATCTATCTGTAATTGTTTGAGGAACCTCCATACCATTTTCCATAATGGCTGCACCATTTTTCTGTCCCACCAACAGTGTAGGAGGGTTCCCTTTTCTCTGCATCCTCAGCAGCATTTATTTTCTCAGATTTTTAGATATTAGTAAGCCTAACTGGAGTGAGCTATCTCAAAGTGGTTTTAATTTGCATTTCCAGAATGCTGAGTGAGCATTTGTTGATATGTCCATTGGGCATTCATATATCTTCCTTTGAGAAATGCCTATTCAGCTCCTTTGCCCATTTTTTATTCAGGTTGGGGTTTTTTTTGGTTTTTTGTATGTTTTTGCTGTTAAGCTGTTTGAGCTCCTTGTATATTCTCTTTTTTTAAAATTTTATTTTGTCAATATGCAATGTGGTTGATTATTGTGGCCCATTACCAAAATCTCCCTCCCAACAACTTCCTTTCTCTTTGCTTGTTGTATCAATTTCAAGGAATTGTAATCGTTGGGTCTTCTTTCCCCCCTCCCCAGGTTATTTGTGTATTTATTTATTTATTTTTAGCTCCCCCAATAAGTGAGAACATGTTATATTTCTCTTTCTGTGCCTGACTCATTTCACTTAATATAATTCTCTCTAGGTCCATCCATGTTGTTGCAAATGGCAGTATTTCATTCTTTTTTATAGCAGAGTAGTATTCCATTGTGTAGATATACCACATTTTCCATATCCACTCATCTGATGATGGATGTTTGGGCTGGTTCCAGCTCTTAGCTATTGTAAAGAGTGCTGCAATGAACATTGGAGAACAGGTACAACTTTGACTTGATGATTTCCATTCCTCTGGGTATGTTCCCAGCAGTGGGATAGCTGGCTCATATGGTAGATCTACCTGCAATTGTTTGAGGAACCTCCATACCTTGTATATTCTTGATATTAATCCTTTGTCAGATGCATATTTTGCAAATATTTTCTCCCACTCTGTTATTCTGTCAAATAAACTGTTATTTGTTAGAGTAACTAAGAATAAAAAAAACAAGTTTTTTACTTTACCTTCACATAATTCTTTTTTGATGCTCTTCCTTTCTTTATGAAGATCCAAGTTTCTGACCTAAATTATTTTTATTCTTCTTAAAGAACTTCTTTTAACTTTCATTGCAAGGCAGGTCAATGGGAAACACATTCCTCCAATTTTTGTTTGTCTAAGAATGTCTTTAATTCTCTTTCAATTTTGAAGAATAACTTTTTAGGCTACAGAATTAAAGGTTGTGTTTTGTTTTATTTTGTTTTGTTTCTCTCACACTTTAAATATTTCACTCCATTCTCTTCTCTTGTTGGCATGGCTTCTGAGGGGAAGTGAGGTGCACTGTCAGTGGAATTCTTATCCTGGTTTCTCTACAAGTAAGTTATCTCCACTTTGGGTTTTTGTAGGAATTTTTTTATATTTGATTTTCTGTAGTTTAAAAATAATATTTCTAGGTATTAGAGATTACTCAGAAAGAATACATAGAAGATAATATTCCTAGGTGTAGTTTCATTGGCATTTATCTTGCTTGGCGTTCTCTGCACATCATGGATCTGTGGATTGGTGTCTAACATTAATTTTGAGGAATTTTCAGTCATTAACATTTCAAATATTTCTTCTGTTCCTTTCTCTCTTTCTTCTCTTTCTGATATCCCAATGACATATACATTATTCCTTTTGTAGTTGTCCCACCTGTTCTTGGAGATTCTGGGCAGGGGGGGGTTCAGTCTTTTTTATTTCCTTTTCAGTTTTGAGGTTTTCTACTGAGATATCCTCAAGTGCAAATATTCTTTCCACAGCCATGTCTAGCCTACTAATAAGCCCATCAAAGGCATTCTTTACATACATTCCACAGTTTTTATCTCTAGCCTTTCTTCTGGTTCTTAGGATTTTCATTTATCTGCTTACATTGCTAATGTTTTTTTCATGTTATCTACTTTATTCATAAAAGTTCTTAGTATATTAATTATTGTTGTTATAAATTCCCTTGTTGTTCTAATAATTCCAGTATCCTTGCCATGTCTGATTTTGATGCTCTTAAAACTGCGTTTTTTGCCTTTTGCAGGCTTTAAAATTTTTTCTTTTTTCCATAGCTGGGCATGATGTACTGGTTAAAAGAACTGCTGTAAATAAACCTTTAGTAATGTGATGGTAAGGCGTGGGAGCAGGGGGAGTGTTTTATAGTCCTACAGTTTGGGCTCAGTCTTCTAGTGAGCCTTTGTTTCTGCACTGTGAACTTCACAAGTGTTTCTCAATCCACATCCCTTTAGATGGGACGATATGGCTAGAGCTGGCTGGAGCTTGGTACTTCTCTTCTGCCAGGTCAGCTAGGCTCCACTATAACCTCAGCAGGCTAGGTTCTTCTTAAATAGTTTCTCCTGAGGGTAGATCTTTTTAGGAACTATAAAATGTTCTGGCATATCTCCTTTTCTTCTCCCCCTGCTGAAAGAATGAGGGAGGGTATTTTCTCTGATATTTATCGTAAGTATTTTGTAGATCTTCTGGGGGATCTACAAAATGTGTGCCCACCCCACCTCCCCGACAGGGTTCCCCTGTAGTTTTTAACTCTCGGGCTTGTCCACACTGAACCTCCAATCATTATTTATTTACAGTTCAAGTTTTTCTTCTCTGGCACTGATTCCCACAGTAATTGTGAGTTGTGAGTCTCTTGTGAATCTCCGCTCTGGTCAGCCACGACTCCCTGTATTCATTTGTCTGTTTCTCCAATTTTAGGGTCAGGGATAGTCCTATGTCCTCACCTACACTATTGATTTTTCAGTCCTTCATTTTTTCACTTGTTGTTAGGATGGAGAGGCGACTTCCAATTTTCTTACATGTGCAACTTGCAATCAGGAGTCCCTTAGGGAATTTTTTAGGCTAGTAAAACTATTCTGCATTATACTGTAATGGTGAATACATGACAATACGCATTCGTCAAAACCCATAGAACTTTATGGCACAAAGAGTGAATCTTAATGTTAATGTATGCAAATTTTAAAATATAACTTAAGAGTTTAAGGGATCCCAGGATGGAATGCTGAATGTGACACCTGATCTAAGTGCATTACAACCTCGTTGAAATGGGTTGGGAGGAAAGGTAAGGACCTAAGTAACTGGAAATGAGTAGAGTATTTTGGACTAAAAGCCAAAGGAACTGTACACCAAAACTGTACTCTGATTAATAAAGTTGTTTCCTTTAGCAGCATGGATTTAAAATTCTTAAACCCCCATACATGTATGCTGAAACTGAATAATTAACCATATAGATGGTGGAAGATGAGAACCAAGTTTCTCAATATTGGAGTGAGAAGCTACAGAAAAGCAAAGAAAGATGCTACAATTGTCTATGCAATAATGTGTATATGTATATAAATACTTTATATAGTTAATACTTAATATATACAGAATTATTTATAAGTATAAGTATATACATAACAAGAGTTAGTATGTATACAAGGGCTGATAATACCTTTCTGTGTCATCTGAGAAGATCTACAAACAAGCCCACCTAGTATCAAAACCATGTTGAAGAAGAGCCTACAGCACTTTGTAGTGCCACAAAATTTTAAAAATTATATGCTAAAACAAACAACAATTTTTAAAAAAAACCAGGAATGATCAGCTTATGCCAAAAGGACACAGGAGCCAATGGATAGAGTTTCCAAGATGGGACAATATGAGGATCAAGATAAAGGTGGTATTGGATTATAAATCAAAGTACAAAATAATAAATTGGGGGAGGCAACAATTCTCCTATGCAGAAGAATTCCAAATAATTTATGTAGATACACCCCCTCACGAAGGTGATCATGACTATCCGCTCCTTAAGTGTGGGCTGTGCATAGTCACAACGTTCATAACAGTACAGTCTGAAGAGGAATGGGGAAGTAACTTTACAGGAAATAACTTGAAAAATACCACATGGAACAGGCGATCAAGGTTAACATCAACAGTGTAAATTGTGTTGATAATATGTACCCTGGATATAATGTGATGAGAATGTCATGCTGCCTCTGTGGTCTTCCTTCCCTAAACCATAACCATAGTCTAATCATAGGAGAAATATTAGACAAATCCCAATTGAGGGGCATTCTACAAAATACTCAGCCAGAATGCTTCAAAACTTCCAGGGACATCAAAAATAAAATAAAATAAAAGGCTGTAAAACTGTCACACCCAAGAGGAGCCTAAAGATATGTGGTGGCTAATTGCAATGTGGCGTGCTAGTTGTGGTCCTGACACAGAAAAAAGGACATTAGGTAAAGAGTGAGGAAAGACTAAAGAAAGTTGCAAAAAGGTATAGACTGTAGTTAATAATAATGTAACCCTATTTGTTCATTAATTGTGACAAATGTACCATAATAATATAAGATGTTAATATTAGGTGAAACTGGTGTGGGGTATATGGGAACTCTATGTACTATTGTCTCAGCTTTTCTGTCTAAATTATTCTAAAATTAAAAGTTTACTTTAAAGTACATGAAAAACAGCCTACAAGACCCAGTAAACAAGAATCTTTATGCCTCAAAAAATAGAAATAATTAAGCAAAATTAATGAGACTTTGAAATGAGATGCTTGAAATTCTCAAAAAGATACAAGGAGATAGTATCCAAACAAAACAGTGGGAAGTTCTAAAACATGTTTAGGCAGATGGGAAAAAAGAGCAAGGATCTGCACTTTAGAAAGACATGGTCTTTATTAGTTAGTTTGACTCAACTAAAGAAATTTCTTGGTCACCTTTAGATTTTCCTTGACTTCTAAATACGCTGTGCTCAGCTACATGGTCTTGACTGAATTCAGTGGGAGTAGTGTTAAAGTGTCAAAGCACAGGAGTGTCATGTGTTGTAACTTATTCAGGTTGAGTTGAATTTGAGAAAGCTGGAGGCTGGAGAATTAAATAAAGATTTTTCTAATACTCCAAGTGTAAAATTATTATGACAAAGGATAAGGTAGTGAGAAGACAGGAGAGTACGGATTTTAGACAGTAGTCCTGATGACATTACATGTTCAGA
Source organism: Cynocephalus volans (assembly GCF_027409185.1). Taxonomy (NCBI): domain Eukaryota; kingdom Metazoa; phylum Chordata; class Mammalia; order Dermoptera; family Cynocephalidae; genus Cynocephalus; species Cynocephalus volans. The sequence continues at coordinate 24,811,824 of NC_084463.1, forward strand.
TATATTGAGGAAGAAGTGGCATGTATTTAGTATGACTATATTAGCATTACCAATAAAGCTATTAGCTGAAATAAACTATATATATTCATTCATTGCAGAGACATTTATTAAGCACCTATATTTGCTTGATAGAACACATCCTTGAGATAAAACACTGAACAAGACAGATGCAGTTCTTGTTCTCATGGAGCTCACAGTCTATTGTGAAAAACATATGCTAAACAAATAATTATACAAATGTTGTTTAATAATGATTGTGAAACATGCTATGAAACAGAAGTGCTTTTAGAGGATTAATAAGGTGACCAGATCATTGTGAGTGTTGGGGAAGCTTTGCTGAGGAATGCAAGAAGTGGGAGGAAGAAAACAATGTTAGGACAAAAAGGTGATGGTTCTTGTATTGGACAATTTAAGTGTGTTCAGCCTTTGATATAAATATCCTCTAAATAAGTAAAAGATACTCACATGTCCTTCAGAATTTTTGAGTCAGGTGAGGAACACCAAACATCATTTCATATCACATTTGCCAATATCAGCCCTAGTCCATACGGATCCTGCATTTAATACCTCTCACAATAAATAAATAAACATGGAAGAAATAAGAAGGCTTAGGGAGAGTAAACATTTGGATGGGAGGTCATATTGACCATACTGCTATAGTTGTTTTTGTTTTTGTATTTTGGTGGTTGGCCAGTATAGGAATTGAACTCTGAACCTTGGTGCTATCAGCACCATGTTCTAACCAACTGAGTAACCAGCCATCGTCATTTTTCTTGTCCTTTAGAGAAGCAATTTTCATATTTCAGAGATGATTGAGACAAAAATCTTCCCAGAGGCAGGTATCTTGAGAGCAAGAATCCTAAAGAGCCCCTTCCAGCATTTGGACACTCAGGCACCTGCTTCAACCCCGCATCTTCCAAATGTTGGCTTCTTTCTTTTGTCCACTGTCTACAATTCTAGAGAATATATTATTAGAAAATGATAAAACAAGAAATAGAAAAGATTTCTGAGTATAGAATATTTTTTCTGTAATTCTTCGTCTCTCCAGCCATTAGCACCAGTTCTAAAATGAGGATAATAAGCTATTGCAGAGTTGTTTGAGGATTACATTAAACAATGCATGTAAGGTGGTGAGCAGAATAAGAGCTCAAATGTTAGCTATTATTATAACTATTATCAGTATCATTATTATTATGCAACACTTATTTTCCATCATGAACTTATGAAGTTGTCTATAAAAAATTGATCCCTATTTCCCCTAATCACTTTCTTTTCTGCTTCTCCTCCTTTAGGTTTTCCCTGCTACTTTCTCACTTCTGAGTAAATTTGACTATTAGCACCATTTCAAATGCCTTTTTTGGAAATTATTTGCATAACCTTAAATATTTTATTTGGGCTTCTTTATTTTAGGAAACTGCAGAGGTGAGGGGGGAAGAAAACACTTCTAAATCTGCCCACAAACTGAAATTAAAATTCATGAAACACATCAATTTTAGGGGGGATCTTTTTCATAAGATGCATTATGAGCTCTTGCCCCCTATGGTGTGTGCATAGAAACCAGATGAGACCTGGTGAGCCTTGTCACATAGGCCAGTCCAAAGTCACAAGTTACCTGGGGATCTTGCACTTTGCATTGGATCCATAGGAAGCTGAGTAGTTGATTCTAACTTCCTCCACAGCTAGTGATCCTCAGGGGTAAGGAGAGTCGTACCTTTCTGCAGCTGGAAGATCCAGCAGGAACCTAGAGGGCTGAAGCTTGTTTTGTATGCCTGGGGAAGCTCATTATTCCTGGAGCAGCTGTCACACATGAGGCACATGGGCTAAGTCAGCATGGCAGGCTTGTGGAGCAGTATCTGTGCTCTCCACCACCCTGTTGCCCTACCTGGGCGGGTAGGAGTCCATATGGTTCTCAGGGGTATGTTAAGCTCAAGAGCATTGACTGTAGTAATTACCTGGGAGCCATATGACTAATCTGCATACCTAACATACAGTGTTGGAGACATTATTTCTAGGCAATGATAAATGGCAACGACTTAATTGTTTGGAGAAAACATGGTGTAGTTTCAACTTGGCCTGGTTCCCAGTCTAGATAACCATGAGTGCCTTCCAAAATAGCATCAATAATAATATGCCGCAGATAGCAGGACCCCATTCCATTGATATTGCTTATAGGCATTATTTTTTATGTATATCCTCGGGGAGAACTAGTGTAGTATTCTTAATCTATTTTTCCCATTAGAGAAAATTAGATATATGAAAGCAATGGGAAATGTACAAAGGCATACAGTGGATATCAATGCTAGAGGCAAAAATGAAACCCAGGTGATTAGTCCCTTAGTAGATCGCATGAGAATGAGTGGTGTAGAATATTGCTTTGGCAGAGTTTTTTCCCCCCTGAAATGAGAGTGAAGAAAGAAGGATGTTGATATTCTCACAAACCTAGCTCAGACCCTCTGCATAACACCGAGGGGACAAATGCTCATTTCCTTCCTCTTCCTTATCCTTCTCCTTTGACTTTTCATCTTGGCAAAAATTGTTTCAATCTCATCTCAATCCTGCAGTGATTTCATCTCTCCAATAGTTAAACAAAATCTTCCTCTCTCTCCTTCTTCCTTCATCCTCCCCTCCCTTCTGTCCCCTTCCCTTTGTTAATCCACACATATTGAAGATGCCAGAGATGGTGTCAAGGAAAGAGTTAATCAATCAGCAGATCCTAGAAAAAGAAGAGATGAGAGCTTCCTTTTTTCCTGTGGCCTTTGGGAACTTGAGAAAAGGGGAAAAATCACCCCTGTAGGTTAGTGTTTGATTTTTCACAACTTCATGCTCCTCTCACCCTTGGTCTTCCCCACCACCTGCTGCTGTCTGACCTGACAGAGTTGAGGTTAGACTTACAGGAAGTGCTGAAAGGATGTCGACAGAAAAGTTCGATGGTAGAACACGCTGTGCTCACAGCCAGATTTTTCTCACACACCTGCCCAATTAAGAATCTGAGCTCATCCTGAATAAATTGCATTGCAGATTTTACTCTGAAGTGAAAGGAGATGCTGTGTACTCCTGCTGGAGCCAGGCTCCTCCTGGGACCATGGCTAATGCACCTGGCCCAACATCCGAGCACAGAGTGGAACTCATCTGCTCCATCCAGGTGTGTAGCAAGCTTCACGCCACCTGGCAAGCTGCCTGTGAGTGGGCCAAATGTTTGCTTGCTGACAGGACTGCGTGCTAGGAACTTGTCTTCAATGATCAGTTATCTGTACTCATCTTCATGATGTCTGGAAGGTGTTTCTGCTGAGTGGTCGGGTACCCCACCCACAGAACAGCTGGTTCAGGTTTGAAGCTATCATCATTTTTAGTTGTCTTCTTCAAGGGAGGACATTTTCTCAGGTTCAACTTCAGTAAATTTAGGAATGCCGAAATACATAAATTATTTTAATGCTAATGAAGTCTTATACTTTCTGGTTTGTGGTCGCCTTTGTGGTCATACCACCCCACATTGGTGACTATGTCCTTCCTTCTTTCCATCTTTTTAAACACACACACACACCCCTAGCTGCTTGCAAGATGGAGAGTACTGCATTATCCACTATTGGGGATTTTTCATACCATAGTTAGGGAGTGAGAGAAGACCCAACTCGAATCCAAGTTGTGTTTATGACCAGAATCCTGGTTTGGGTTCCTGGGCTAACTATTCATCAAAAAGAATAAATGTCAAGTTCATAACCTTGAGCCAATGACAATGCCTCAGATATCAGAAGGGACCAACAGAGTCTTAGCAAAATATAATATCTGTTGTTCAGATTTGTTCGCCAGTTCAATTTTTACAAACTTAGGAAAAACAGCTATAGGTATGAAACTGTCAGAGCTAATAAACTCAACTCTGGGTGAGAATTGAGCAGGCAGAGGAGTATAGCTCTGATATCTATTTAACAGAATGAAGCACAGGAGGAAAGTGCCTATTTCCTTGTGTCCGGGGTCATCAGCGAGGGTCGTGTGGGGGTGGGCTCTGGGACGAGATGGCAGGAACCTCTTTGGTGTGAGCCTTCACACTGACACAGCAGTGAGGATGATGGGACACTCCCAGGAAGCCATTGCAGCAGTGGAGTCCCCACCAAGGGGGACAGTGGAGAGTGACAGATGTCACATGAAACTTGTGAGATAGACTGGGGATTCACAGACATGACTATGGACATTTTTTCAATAGCAGGTTGGCTCAAGTCATGAAAGCACAACATACTCCCTTCTTATTTAGTCCCAGGTAGTAATGTCCTAAAGAAACAGTGCTAGCCATGGAATAGTGAAACGTTCAGCTCAAAAACACCTGAGAGCTTTCAAGAGAAATACGGTGAACTGCTGAACGTCATATAGCCTGTGAGAGATAAAACTGGGGATGAAAACGCAGTTATTGTGTTTCTTAGTGAATGACTCCTCTTATTGCATTTGTGCAGGATTATTTTAACCCTTTAAAGTAAAACTATCTGTGAGTGGCAAGGTAATCTCTGGTCTCTTACAAGCATGGTTTCTGATGTCCAACTCTCTGGGTTTGAATCCTGGCTTTGCCCCTTACTAGCTGTGTGACTTTAATCTCTCAGTGCCTCAGTTTTCTTGGATGTGATAATACATTACAGAATTTTAATGATAATAAAATGAGTTCTTATGAGTAAATCTCTTAGACAAGAAGATTGAATCATTTTTTACACAGAATTATTCTAGAAGCAACTAGGGCACCATAACAACTCTAATTCATTGGATGAAAAAGACTAAAGGAAACAGGCTGGGTGACTTGGAACAATATGTCTGCAAACACAGACCATGCATACACATTTGAAGAAGACTGACATCTAAGAGTCAAGAATAACACCTAAGAAATAGTTTAAAATAAATCAGAATTGTGCGTGAACCACTGTTGACTTTAATTAGCAATATACCAAGAAAATGGAATAGACTTCTAGGAGGTCAGCAAGAGTTGCTATCATTGTCTAAATTATTTCCAAAAATATTGGAAATAATTATGGATGAGGTAGGAAGTAGTGGAAAGTTAACATAGTTGAATTTTTGGGTGCCCAAACAAAATTTTAGAAAGTGTTTTTTATTAACTGATAGTCTTTACTATTTCTGTCATTTAAATCAACTTAGAAGGAGTGGCAACTCCTGCTTTTTATCACAGAACATCTTTGGAAAGTTAGTCATGCAGCAGAGAGAGCACTGTCAAACAGATTCAGTTCTTCTTTAGGAGCTTTCATTTATTTATTCATTTACAATACTTTTATGGAACTCCTACTATTTACCTACATACTGAAAAAGGAGCTGGGGACATAAGGTCACTGCCAAGAGTGAGTACCCAGCCTTGAGGAAACATGAGATGCTAACAGACAACCACAGTATAGCCAGACAAACGCTCCGATAGAAAAACACATGGACTAACCACACAGGCTGGTGTATGTGTGTTGCAAGGAAAAAAGACAGTGTTGGGGTTGTATGAGTCCATTTCTGTTGATTATAACAAAATATACAGAGCTGGGTATTTTATAAGAAACAAAATTTATTGCTTACAGTTTCAGATGGTAGGAAGTCCAAAGTCCAAGGAACACATCTATCTTTGGTGGCGTCCTCAGGAACAGCAGAGTATCACATTGAGAAAACAGCAAAGCAAGCCACATGCTTTCAAGCAGGCAAGAGTGAGCACAGATCCTTTGGGAAATTCTATGCAGCTCAGTGCCATGGGACCCCCGATGACAGAAGGAGTAGTAAGAGGCAAGACTGCAAAAGTAGGCAGACTGAGGACCTAAGGTCATCAGGAACCTTGTGCACCAACCTAAATGGTTTGGAGCTCTCACTTGGGGAACCTAGTACAAGGAAGTAGAGGACACTGAAAATGGTCCTGGTCAAGCAGAGGATTTGGATGCTTAGCAGTGACAGACTTTTTGACTCCAGTGATGTAGATGTGTGCAGAAGAGCACGGTGGAGCCATACCTCCTGGGTTAAATCCAGACCCTGTTCTTAGTAGATATATGATTCTGAACAAATTATCTAAGCTATCTGTGACTCAGTTTCCTCATCTATAAAATAGCACATTGGCAGAGGGTTGTTTAAAGGATTGAATGAGTCTGTACATGTACAACTCCCAGAACAGAGTATGGTGTGTAACAGGTATCCAGTAACTGTGAGCTCTTGCTGTTAACACAGCACTACTTGGGGCTCCATATGTGTAAATTGGGAACTTCAGCAAATGCTGTGTGGAAAGATCAACTCTGTTCTTTACAAATGAGGAAGAAACAGTATCAGAAGAATCATCACCTACAACAAATAAATATCCATTGAATACTTGTTACTCTAAGAAAAGCACTAAGTTTAATGAGGAAGTTTGACTGTGTTGGCTTGCTATGTGGATATTTAGTGAAACGAAATAAAAGAAATTAGCTATTTCAGTCTTCCTTAGGTAGCATCATTTACAGCTTCTTAAAAGTACATAACACAGGTTTCTGATATAAAATTTTAAAGGTACAAAAGGTTATAAAGTTAAAAACAAAACAAAATGAAAAAACCCAAAACAACAGGTCTCCTGCAGGCACCCTTTCCTCCTTTGAGATAACTAGCTTTTATTTCGTTTTGTTTTGTTTTTTCTCTTGGTAGTCGCCTACTTGAAACTATGTGTCCCTTAACACACTCATGAACAGAAACATAGAGTGATATTGACAGATACATACATCTTAAAAACATAATATGTATTCACTTTTTTCAAAAGTGAAACAATATATGTTAATGATTCTTCAATAGCAATGTGTACAGAACCATCTCATCTTGAAAACTAATACTTTCCCATCATAAGGCCATGTAATTATTTATTAACTAGTGCTATACTGATGGGATTTAGGTTCTTTCCAATGATTTACTTTTATATAAAATTCAGCAGTTTATATACTAGTACATACATTATTTCACATAAGAAAAATAGTACCTACAGGTAGTATTTCTGAGTCAACACGATGTGTTTTTAAGAAATATTATAAGATTGTCCTTCTGATAAACATTTGGAATTATTCTATTTCGAAAATTCCAAGAAGTAAAACAAAATGAAGGGCAATTATGTAATTAATATTGATTTTATGTAACATTAAGATTAAATGAAAGAGCAAGCACTGTTCTATTTTACATGTGTTTTATACATTTTTTTCTCAGGTCCTCTTGTGCATAAAATATATATGACCATTTTTTAAGCTTAGAATATACTTTTACTATTTCAAATAAGTATAGACTTTATAGTTATATCTATTCTTTTGTTATAAAACCTGGTCACATCAATGATTCATTTGATGCTGAGTTCTTGTTCTGAAATGCAGCCTCAAATCTCAACACTACATTTCTGAAACACAAATTTGATCATGTCAATCCAGGGCTTAAATCCCTTTAGTGGTTTCTTAGTGCCTCCAAAAACCTACTAGGTCAAAAAACAAAATAGCAACAAAAAACAGGTAAGGATCTTTGCATGATGTTGAGGAACTCCATCCACACTTCTCTCGGTGTGCTCGAAGGGGCTGGTTACATACAACACAGTGAGAATGAGGCCTCTGCAACTGGGCAGCAGAGCAGCAGACAGACTCTGACAAAAGCAGCTCAGACCATCTCCACTTTAAAGGGATCATTGCTCCTTTCCAGGAAAAACCTACAAGCATGATTTTAAAGAGGAAAGCATGTAAACTTTGAAATCAGTTAGGACTGTACCTGACACTGCTCCATATTTACAATGTCACTGAGCTCTCCTTTCCATTTATACAAAATGGTGAAAATAACACAGTATATAACAAGAGCTTTTATAATGAGTAAATCAGGTAACACTACCAAGCATGCGTGCTCTAATTACCGTCTTTCCACTCCTCATCTTTCCCAGCCACAGGATACATGCTCTCGTGTCAGAAATTGACTGTCAAGCCCAGATGACAGTGGCAAGCCACACTCTGCAGACCAAATACTTCCCACTGCCAGTTCGGGGATAGCCCACGACTACAAGCTGAGAATAACTTTTTACACTTTTTCTTTATTAAATATTAATTTATTAGTATACGTATATAATTCCAAATTTTATGAATACATAATGGGTACAAGAAATCACCTTCGTGAAAGCAGGTTGAGAATTTCAGCCGAACTTAAAGGTTGAAAAAAGAAAGGTTATGAACTTACATCTCAAAGAGACTTTATCTTCATGATGTGAATTAAATTTCCTAGTGAATGAAGTTCTTCTTTAAATTTCATTTTTTTCTCATTCAAAAGGTATGAGTGTAGCATGTGTCTGTGTGTATGTTGGGGGAGGGAGCTGTCACATGGGTACAGGTGCCACTCCTCTGGGTATCAAATTCATCGAGCAGTAGAAAAGCGCCTTTCTCTGCCCGTCAATCTGTTCAATTCAGTCCCTTCTAGTTCTCATAAGGGAAGTCTCTAACAAATTAAAGTCCAAACGGGACTATGAGGAGGGGCAGCCATAGACCAACGTCTCAGGGTCTGTGAGCTGATATTGAATGAGGAACTGCAGAGGATACATGGCCACCACTCAGAAAATCATAGAGGAATGAGACATTCTCATGAATGATTTCTTTCCCCAGAAAAACATCATCAGCAGCTGGACACACTGAAATATATGCCGCTGAAGTTACATTTTAACACTACTGTTGAGAGCGATGCAGATGTTCTCAAAAATAATTATTTAATCTGTTCACACCCTACATTTTAAACATTTGAAAAAGACAAAAGAAAAAACGATATTTTATTACATGAGAAAATTATGTAAAATTCTGATTTCATTGTCCATAAATAAAGTACCGGAACACAGTCATGTTCATTCGCTTACATATTGACTATGGCTGGTTTTATGTTACAATGGTGTAATTGAGTTGTTTCAACGTAGATGTTGCTACACAGATATTGCAGCAGGGATTGTGTGTCCTGAAAAGCCTAAAATATTTACTACCTGGACCCTTACAAAAAATGTGTTGACCCTTGACCTAGGCCATGTTATTATAATGTGTATGCACTCATACACATGTGTACCTGTGTTTGCATGCATATGTATGCATGCCTGTGTTCAGTGGTGATATAAGATACATGAATTTGGCTAAAATCTTTTAAGGACACACTGCATCCTTGCATAAATGTAGTGATAGGATGCAGAGTGGTCTATCACCCTCACCATTAGGAGGCTCCTGTGACTTGTTCCTTAAACGGTCCCATGTCCAGCCACTAAGTTGGGGGATTTTTGTTTGGCTGATAATGACTGTAGGCATAACAGGATCTTGCCTTTGGAAAGTTATTGTGAGTTCCCTGAATAAATCTTTTATACCTGTGTAGTTGGATCACCCAAAAATATCAAAGTCTGAAACACTGAGCTTCTGTAACCAGTTTAATGAATTATTCTGTGACTCTTCATTAACGGGTGATTGATTAATAAATTTGTGAGGCACAGAATTTGGTCTGAAGTTTTACTTGATGAAAAATTGGTAGTGAGATTGTAGATGAGTAGCTAACATTCATTCACCTAAAACTACTAGCATTTTCAAAAAGAATCAGAGTTGCATATAACCCAATTGACATGGGGAAGTTCATAAAATATACTTGATAATTTGTTGACAGATATGTTTCACTTAACTAATAAACCTTAAAACGATTATTGAACATTTGCACATCCTTTTTTATAAAGAGTCTTCAATAGTGCTTTCCCATTTTTTTTAACAAAGAAAAATTTAAGTGTCATAAAACTACATTTTAAAAAAATCTTTAGAGGATCTAAATATAGACAGGACTGGAAAATACAGGGGTACGAATTCAGTGGAAGGTCTTCACTGGGAATCCTAAGTGATTGAAAGCAGAACATGAAAAACACCAGAAGACAGAACCTGTGACTATTATGTTTATGCAGGAGGACAGTCAGCTGGCTGGGCCAGTCATCCGGTTTTTCAACCTGTCTTGCTCTCCATTGCTTGTTCCTTTTCCCAGGTTTACAAGATGCACCTGAATCACTGTTTCATTGGTCTTCAAATATGAAAAAAAAAGAAAAAAGAAAATCTTTCTTTGAGTGGTTAGCTCACATGGACATTGTATGTAAATTAGTTTGATCAACTCTGAAATTAGCCCTTTTGGGTTTGGTTTATTCCTTCATTCTACTAACAGGCATTTGTTTACTCTCCACAGTCACTGGGAGATTTTCTGAAAAATACAAACACCCCAGAATTCTACATTTTTATAGGGCTTTATAGCTGACAAAGATGGCTATCAGTCCACAACCTCTAGTTTACCTTCATATAATCAAACTCCCCCAGTCCTCCTCCAGCCACAGGTGGGAACATTAACAGAAATAACTCAAACTCTACTGGCTCATTGCCCCAACTACACAGTCAAATACATCAAGTCCCCTTCATTCTCTATACAATCAGTTCCGTGAATACCCGAAGGTGTCTTCTATGCAATACTGAAACAAATTGGGTCATTAAACACTCTTTTTCGCTGGTGTCCAATGCAAAGAGGTGATTCGCACTCCCACCGATCTTGGCGTCCTCCCTTCCTGAGATGCAGGTTCTCTGCAGGGTGTGTCCTGATAGTCCTTCCCCAAAAACTTAAGTGGTGCTTCCAAATCCTCTTCTATTCTTTCATCCTATTTACTCTTAAGTTAGGCTGTTTGCCTTGCAGAAATAGAGACACGGTTCATATGTCCCACCACTCTGTCATACTTCTTTTTAAAAAAAAAAATATTGAAATATAACTGATTGTATGTATCTGTGCAGTACAGTGTTGAATATCCATACCTGTGTGCAATATGTGATGCTCAAATTAGGATAATTAATATGTTCAACATTACACAATGTAAACATTTTTTATGGCCCTTTACTACTTTCTCACTAAACGCCCCTCCTACTCCACCTCCCGTGGGCTCAGTTCTGTTCTCTCATTTTGAAAGTTCAACAAATTATTGTAAATGTTCTATCTTTCTCTTTTTAAAATTTATTTGTTTATTTTTTAGCTCCCACTTATGAGTGAGGATATGTGGTATTTCTCATTCTGTGCCTGGCTTATTTCACTTAATACAGTTTTCTCTAAGTTCATCCACGTGCTGTGAATGGCAGAATTTCATTCTTTTTATGACAGAGTAGGATTCCATTGAGGATATATGCCACATTTTCCTTATCTAGTCCCGCATCAATGGACTTTTAGGTTGGTTCCAACTCGACTATTGTAAATAGAGCTGTGATAAACATGGGAGTGCAGGCATCCCTTTGATGTGATGATTTCCATTCATTTGGGTATATACTCAGCAGTGGGATTTCTGGATCATATGGCAGTTCTACCTGTAGTTGTTTGAGGAATCTCCATCCTGTTTTCCACAATGGCTGCACTAATTTACAGTCCCACCAACAGTACAGAAGGGCTGCCCTTTCTCTGCATCCTCGCCAGCATGTGTTATTCTCTCTCTTTTTGATAATGGCCAGTCTGACTGGAGTGAGATGACATCTCAGTGTGGTTTTGATTTACATTTCCCTGATGCTGAGTGATGCTGAGCATTTTTTCATATGTCTGTTGGCCATTTGTGTGTCTTCCTTTGAAAAAGGTCTATTCAGCTCCTTTGCCCATTTTCTAATTGGCTTATTTGTTTCTTTACTGTGTAATTGCTTGAGTTCCTTCTATATTCTAGATATTAATCCCCTGTTGGATGTATACTTTGCCAGTGTTTTCTCCCACGCTGCAGGTTGTCCTTTCACTCTGTTGGCTGTTTCCTTTGCTGTGCAAAAGCTTTTTAGTATGATATAATCCCATTAATTTATTTTTTTCTTTTGTTGCCTGTGCTTTTAGGGTCTTATTCATAAAGTCTTTGCCCAGTCCTACATCCTGGAGTTTTTCCCAATGTTTTCTTCTAGGAGTTTTATAGTTTCAGGTCTTATATTTAAATCTTTAATCCATTTTGAGTTTATTTTGGTGTATGGCCAGATGTACGGATCTAGTTTAATTCTTCTATATATGGATGTCCAATTTTCCCAGCACCATTTACTGAAGAGGCAGTCTTTTCCCCAATGTATGTTCTTGTTACCTTTGTCAAAGATCTGATGGCTGTAAGTATGTGGGATTTCTGGATTCTCTGTTTTGTACCGTTGGCCCAAGTGTCTATTTTTATGCCAAAATCATGTCATTTTGGTTACTATAACTTTGCAGTATAATTTGAAGTCAGCTAGTTTTATGCCTCTGGCTTTATTTATTTATTTGTTTGTTTGTTTGTTTGTTTGCTCAGGATTGCTCTGGCTATTCAGGTCTTTTTTTGTTCCATATGAATGTTAGGATTGTTTTTATTATTTCTGTGAAGAATATCATCAATATTTTGATGGGGATTACATTTAATCTGTAGGTCGCTTTGGGTAGTATGGACATTTGCACAATGTTAGTTCTTCCAATCCAAGAGCATAGAACATCTTTCTATCTTTTTATGTCCTCTTTAATTTCTTTCAGCAGTGATTTGTAGCTCTTGTTGTACAGATCTTCCCTCCTTGGGTAAATTTATTTTTAGGGTTTTTTTTTTTTATGTGTGTGTGGATTACTGTAAATGGGCTTGCTTTCTGATTTCTTTTCCTGCTAGTTTGTTATCAGAGTATTAAAATAGTATAAATATGCTAATGATTTTTGCATGTTGATTTTGTGTCCTGCAACTTTAGTGAAATTGTTTATTAGCTATAGGAGGTTTTTGTGTTTTTTGGTTTTTGGTTTTTGGGGTTTTTTTGTAGTAGAGTCTTCAGGTTTTTCTATATATAGGATCATGTCATTCACAAACACACATGGTTTGATTTCATCTTTTACAGTTTCGATGTCCTTTATTTCTTATTGAATTTGTTTGAATGTTTTCTATATCTTTCTTCCACTTTTATTGTTTGTCTTCAATCTTTGCTGGGTTTTTGGGGTGGTAAGATTTAGTTTCTTTTCCTTTCTTGTTTGCACTTTTGTTCTACCAGTGGGTTTTGTTCTTTTCTGTGTATTCATGGTAGTGATGAAGGACTCTCTTGATGATTTCTTGTAGGGCTAATGTGGTGGTGAACTCCCAGTTTTGTTTTGGGGTTTTTTTTGTTTGTTTGTTTGTTTGTTTGTTTGTTTGTTTAGTCTGGGAAATAAACTATTTTTCCCTCATTTCTGAAAGATAGCCTTGCTGGGTATGGTATTCATGTCTGGCTTTTTTTTTTACTGGTTATGCATATTCATGGGGTACAAAGCTGACTGTTACCACTTGTGCCCAAGATATGATGGCTAGATCAATACTATCACCATGCCCATTACCACAAATTCCGATTATTCCCATGTCCCCCGCCTAATTAATTCCCAACCTCCCTCCCCATCACTCCCCACCCTACTCTGCAGCACTAGGTCTGCCCTCTCCCTCTGCAAGTCCAACACACCACTGTGGTCTTTCTTTCCTTCCTTCTTTCTCTCTTAGCTCCCACTTGTGAGTGAGGAAATGAAGTATTTTTCCCACTGTGCCTGGCTTATTTCACTCAACATAATTTTCTCCAAGCTCATCCATGTTGCTATGAATGGCAGAATTCCATTCTTTTTTATGGCTGAGTAGTACTCCATGGTGTACGTATACCACATTTTCCTTATCCAGTCATCTGCAGATGAACATTTAGGTTGGCTCCATACCTTGGCTAATGTAAATAGAGCTGCAGTGAGCATGGAAGTGCAGGTATCCCTTTGACATGAAGATTTCCATCTATGGGGTATTTACTTAGAAGTAGAATTGCTGCATCATATGGAAGATCTATCTGTAGTTGTTTGAGAAACCTCCATACTGTTTTCCATAGTGGTTGTACTAATTTACAGCCCTGCCAACAGTGTAGGAGCATTCCCTTCTCTCCACATCCTCACCAGCATTTGTATTTTCTGTCTTTTTTTATTATAACCAGTTAAACAGGGGTGAAGTGATATCTCAATGTGGTTTTAATTTGCATTTCCCCAATGATTAGTGATGTTGGGCAATTTTTAAGTGCCATTGACCATTTTTCTTCCTTTGAAAAATGTCTATTCAGCTCCTTTTCCCATTTTCTAATTGAGTTATTTGTTTCTTTACTGTGTAATTGCTTGAGTTCCTTCTATATTCTGGATATCAATTCCTTGTTGCATGTATATTTTGCCAATGTTTTATCCAACACTGTAGGTTGGCATTTCACTCTGTTGATTGTTTCCTTTGCTGCGCAGAAGCTTTTTAGTTTGATATAGTCCCATTTGTTTATTTTTTCTTTTGTTGCCTGTACTTCTGGGCTCTTGTTCATAAAGTCCTGCCCTGTCCTAGTTCCTGAAGTGTTTCCCCTATATTTTCCTTAAGTAGTTGTACAGTTTCAGGTCTTATACTTAAGTCATTAATCAATTTTGAGTTGATTTTGGTATATGGTGAGAGGTACAGGTCTAGTTTCATTCTTCTGCATATGGATATCCAATTTTCACAGCACCACTTATTGAAGAGGCAGTCTTTTCCCCAAGGTATGTTTTTGTTGCATTTGTCAAATATCAATTGGCTGTAAGTGTGTGGGTTGATTTCTGGGTTCTCTATTCTGTTCCACAGGTTCAAGTATCTGTTTTTATGCCAGTACCATGCTGCTTTGGTTACTATAGCTTTGTAGTATAATTTGAAGTCAGGTAGTGTTATGCCTCCTACTTTATTGTGTTTTGTTTTGTTTCATTTTGTTTGCTGAGGATTCCTTTTGCTATGCAGGGTCTTTTTTTGTTCTATATGAATGTTAGGATTGTTTTTCCTATTTCTGTGAAGAATGATTTTGGCATTTTGATGGGGGTCATATTGAATCTGTAGATCACTTTGGAAAGTATGGATATTTTGACAATGTTAATTCTTCCAATCCAAGAGCATAGGATGTCTTTCCAACTTTATGTGTCTTCTTTACCTTCACTAGTGGTTTGTAGATCTCACTGTAGAGATCTTTCACCTCCTTGGTTAAATTGATTCCTGGGTATTTTATTTTGTGTGTGTGACTATTGTATATGGGCTTACTTTCTTGATTTCTGTTTCTGTTAGCTCTTTATTGGAGGATATGAATGCAACTGATTTGGGGCATTGATTTTGTATCCTGTAACATTACTGAAAACATTAACCAGCTGTAAGAGTTTTTTGATAGTCTAGGTTTTTCTATATATAGAATCGTGTCATCTGCAGATATGGACAGTTTGACTTCATCTTTTCCAATCTAGATGCCTTCATTTCTTTCTCTTGCCTGATTGCTCTGACTAGTACCTCCACTACTATGTAAAATAGGAGTGTTGGGAGTGGGCATACTTGTCTTGTTCCTGTTCTTAAGGGAAAAGCCTTCAGTTTTTCCCCATTCAGGATGATATTGATGGTGGGCTTGTCATAGATAGCTTTTATTATGTTGAGATACTTTCCTTTTATACCTAATTTGTTAAGAGTCTTTATTGTGAAGGGATGTTGAATTTTGTCAGATGCTTTTCTGCATCTATTGAGATAATCATATGGATTTGTCCTTGATTTTGTTGATTTGATGTTTCACATTTATTGACTTGTATATATAGATCCATCCTTGCATTTCTGGGGTGAATCCTACTTGATCATGGTATATCATTTTTGATGTGTTGCTGTATTCTGATTGATAGTTTTTTATTGAGGATTTTTAAATTTATGCTCATCAGAGATACTGGTCTATAGTTTTTTGGTTGTTGTTGTAGCTTTTGTTTTGGTATCAAGAAGATGCTGGCCTCGCAGAATGAATTTAGGAGAGTAGCCTCTGTTTCAATTTCTTGGGATAGTTTGAAGAGAATTGGTATTAATTCCTCTGTAAAAATTTGGTAAAATTCAGCTATAAAGCCATCTGGTTCTGGGCTTTTCTTCACTGGGAGATTGCTGATTACTGCTGCAATCTCATTGTTTGTTATTGATCTATTCAGGTTTTCTATGTCTTTTTGGTTCAGTCTTGGCAGTTTGTATGTATCCAGAAATTTGTCAATTTCCTCCAGGTTTTAAAAATTGTTGGCATTTAGTTATTTACAATTGTCTGTAATGAATTTTTGTATTTTGATGGAATCAGTTGTAATGTCTATTTTCATTTCTGATTTTTGTTATTTAGGTCTTCTCTTTTAGTTGTTGTTGTTGTTGTTGTTAACCTAGCTAATGGTTTGTCTATTTTGTTTATCTTCTCAAGAAAAACAAACTTTTGTTTCATTGATATCTGTAGTTTTTTGTTTGCTTTTGGTCTCTATGTTACTTAGCTCTGCTCTAATCTTAGTTATTTATTTCCATCTACTAACTTTGGGATTGGATTGCTCTTATTTTTCTAGTCTTTTTAGACAGAGTTAGGATGTTTACTTGGAATCTTTCTATTTTTCTAATGTATGCATTTATTACTACAAACTTCCCTCTTAGTACTGCTTTTGCAGTATCCCATAGGTTTTGATATATCTTTATTTTCATTGTTTTATAGAAATTTTTTTGATTTCCTGTTTAATTTCTTCCTGCGCCCATTGGCCATTCAGGAGCTTGTTGCTTAATTTCCATGTATTTGTATAGTGTCCTGAGTTTTGCTTGTTATTAGTTTATAGTTTTAATCCATTCTGGTCTGAAATAATAGTTGAGGTGATTACAAATTTTTTAAGGTTATCGAGACTTGATTTGTGACAACCTGTGGTCTATCTTGGTAAAATTTCCATATGCTGATGAGTAGAATTTATGTTCTCTAGTTGTTGGATGAAATTTCTGTAGATATCAGCCAGGTCCAAGTAGTCTAAAGTTTGGTTTAAATACTGCGTTTTTCTGTTGATTTGTTGCCTGGACGATCTGTCCAATGATGATTGGGGGTTCTTCAGGTCCCCCAGTATTATTGTATTGGAGTCTACCTCTTTCTTTATACATAATAGTGTTTGCTTGATATATCTGGGTGCTCCAGTGTTGTGTGCATATATACTTATGATTGTTATGTCTTCTTGCTGGATTGATCCCTTTATCATTATATAGTGGCCTTCTTTGTCTCCTTTTAATGATTTTGGTTTAAAGTCTTTTTTATCTGATACAAGAATTGCTACTCCTGCTCATTTTTGGTTTCCATTTACAAGGTATATCTTTTTCCATTCCTTCACTATTAGTCTTTGTACATCCTTATTGGTAAGATGAGTCTCTTGAAGACTTGCTTTTTGATCTATTCCATCAGTCTGTGTCTTTTGAGTAGGGAGTTTAATCCATTTACATATAGGTTTGTTATTGAGATGTATTGTCTTATTCTTGGCATTTTATGGTTTTTTTGTTTAGATGCTTTGAGTATCATTTTTTCATTTCTTCTCCCTTGATTATAGGTCTTCCATGTTTGTGGGGGTTTTTTTGAGGTGGTAAGATTTAATTTCCTTTGTTTTTCTAATTTTCATTTGTATTTTACTGGTAGGTTTTGTTCTTACTTGTGTACTCATGGTAGTGATTATTGTTTTTCAGATTCCAGAGGCAGGACTCCCTTGAAAATTTATTGCAGGACTGGTCATGTGATGATGAATTCCTGCAGTTTTTGTTTTTCTGGGAAATATGCTATTTTTTCCTCATTTCTGCAGGATAGCTTTGCCATGTATAGTGTTCTTGGCTGGCAGTTTTTTTCTTTTAGTGTTTTGAATATGTCATCCCATATTCTTCTTGCCTGCATAGTTTCTGTTGAGAATTCTGCTGTTAGTACAATAGGGGATCCCTTATAAGTGACTTGACGTTTCTCGCTTATGGTGTTTAGGATTCCCCTTGTCTTTGAGCTTTGCCAGTTTGACTATATTGTGTCTCAGAGAGGATCTTTTTGGATTGAAACTGTTTAGGAATCTTTTAGCTTCCTTGATCCACATATGTGTGTCTGTCTCTATACCTCAGAAGTTTTCCATTGTTATTTCATTGAATATATTTTCAATGCCTTTTCCCCTTCGGGAACACCCATGATTTGGATGTTTATGTGCTTAAGTTTGTCTGCTGCTTTCTTAGAGATTCTCCTTTTTCTAAATTCACTTTTCCTTTTGCTTGTCTGCCTGAGTTATTTCATAAAGACCATTTTCAAGTTCAGATATTCTTTCTTTGTCTTGTTCTTTTTTTTTTTAATTTTATTTTGTCGATATACATTGTGGCTGATTATTGCTCCCCATCACCAAAACCTCCCTCCCTTCTCCCTCACACCCTCCCCCCAAAAAATGTCCTTTCTGTTTGTTTGTCATATCAACTTCAAATAATTATGGTTGTTATATCTTCTTCCCCCACCCCCCGGTTTGTGTGTGTGTGTGTGAATTTATATATTAATTTTTAGCTCCCACCAATAAGTGAGAACATGTGGTATTTCTCTTTCTGTGCCTGACTTGTTTCACTTAATATAATTCTCTCAAGGTCCATCCATGTTGTTGCAAATGGCAGTATTTCATTCGTTTTTATAGCTGAGTAGTATTCCATTGTGTAGATGTACCACATTTTCCGTATCCACTCATCCAATGATGGGCATTTGGGTTGGTTCCAACTCTTGGCTATTGTAAAGAGTGCTGCGATAAACATTGGGAAACAGGTATACCTTCGACTTGATGATTTCCATTCCTCTGGGTATATTCCCAACAGTGGGATAGCTGGGTCGTATGGTAGATCTATCTGCAATTGTTTGAGGAACCTCCATACCATTTTCCATAGAGGCTGCACCATTTTGCAGTCCCACCAACAATGTATGAGAGTTCCTTTTTCTCCGCAGCCTCACCAGCATTTATCGTTCATAGTCTTTTGGATTTTAGCCATCCTAACTGGGGTTACATGGTATCTCAATGTGGTTTTCATTTGCATTTCCCGGATGCTGAGTGATGTTCAGCATTTTTTCATATGTCTGTTGGCCATTTGTATATCTTCCTTAGAGAAATGCCTACTTAGCTCTTTTGCCCATTTTTTAATTGGGTTGCTTGTTTTCTTCTTCTACAGTTGTTTGAGTTCCTTATATATTCTGGATATTAATCCTTTGTCAGATATATATTTTGCAAATATTTTCTCCCACTCTGTTGGTTGTCTTTTAACTCTGTTAATTGTTTCTTTTGCTGTGCAGAAGCTTTTTAGTTTGATATAATCCCATTTGTTTATTTTTCCTTTGGTTGCCCGTGCTTTTGGGGTCGTATTCATGAAGTCTGTGCCCAGTCCTATTTCCTGAAGTGTTTCTCCTATGTTTTCTTTAAGAAGTTTTATTGTTTCAGGGTGTATATTTAAATCCTTAATCAATTTTGAGTTGATTTTAGTATACGGCGAGAGGTATGGATCTAGTTTCATTCTCCTGCATATGGATATCCAGTTGTCCCAGCACCATTTGCTGAAGAGGCAGTCCCTTCGCCACTGAATAGGCTTGGTGCCTTTGTCAAAGATCAGATGGCAGTAGGTGTGTGGGTTGATTTCTGGATTCTCTATTCTATTCCATTGATCAGTGTGTCTGTTTTTCTGCCAGTACCATACAGTTTTGGTTATTATAGCTTTGTAGTATAGCTTAAAGTCAGGTAGTGTTATGACTCCAGCTTTATTTTTTTTGCTCAGCATTGCTTTGGCTATGTGTGGTCTTTTATTGTTCCATATAAATGTCTGGATAGTTTTTTCCATTTCTGAGAAAAATGTCTTTGGAATTTTGATGGGGATTGCATTGAATTTGTATATCACTTTGGGTAGTATGGACATCTTCACTATGTTGATTCTTCCAATCCAAGAGCATGGGATATCTTTCCATCTTCTTGTATCCTCTCTAATTTCTCTCCGCAGTGGTTTGTAGTTCTCATTATAGAGATTTTTCACCTCCTTGGTTAACTTAATTCCTAAGTATTTTATTTTTTTGGTGGCTATTGTAAATGGGCAGGCTTTCTTGATTTCTCTTTTTGCATGTTCACTATTGGAGAAAAGAAATGCTACTGATTTTTGTGTGTTGATTTTGTATCCTGCTACTGTGCTGAAATCATTTATCAATTCCAAGAGTTTTTTTGGAGAGGTTTTAGGCTGTTCGATATATAGGATCATGTCATCTGCAAACAGGGACAGTTTGACTTCATCTTTTCCAATCTGAATTCCCTTTATTTCCTTCTCTTCTCTGATTGCTCTGGCTAGTACTTCCAACACTATGTTGAATAGGAGTGGTGAGAGTGGGCATCCTTGTCTAGTTCCTGTTCTTAAAGGAAAAGCTTTCAGCTTTTCCCCATTCAAGATAATATTGGCTGTGGGTTTGGCATATATGGCTTTAATTATGTTGAGATACTTTCCCTCTATACCTAACTTATAGAGGGTCTTTGTCATGAATGAGTGCTGAACTTTATCAAATGCTTTTTCAGCATCTATAGAGATGATCATATGGTCCTTGTGTTTGAGTTTATTAATATGGTGTATCACATTTATTGATTTGCGTATGTTGAACCAACCTTGCATCCCTGGGATGAATCCCACTTGATCGTGATGAATAATTTTACGTATGTGTTGCTGTATTCTGTTTGCTAGTAATTTAGTGAGGATTTTTGCATCTATATTCATCAAGGATATTGGCCTGTAGTTTTCTTTTTTGGTTATATCTTTACCTGGTTTTGGTATCAGGATGATGTTTGCTTCATAGAATGAGTTTGGGAGATTTGCGTCCGTTTCAATCTTTTGGAATAGTTTGTAAAGAATCGGTTTCAATTCCTCTTTGAATGTTTGGTAAAATTCTGCTGTGAATCCATCTGGTCCTGGGCTTTTCTTTGTTGGGAGCCTTCTGATAACAGCTTCAATCTCCTTTATTGTTATTGGTCTGTTCAAATTTTTTACATCTTCATGGTTCAGTTTTGGGAGCTTGTGTGTGTCCAGAAATTAATCCATTTCCTCCAGATTTTCAAATTTGTTGGCGTATAGTTGTTTATAGTAGTCTCGAATGATTCCTTGTATTTCAGATGAATCAGTTGTAATATCGCCTTTTTCATTTCTAATTTTTGTTATTTGAGTCTTCTCTCTTCTTTTTTTTGTTAGCCATGCTAATGGTTTGTCAATTTTATTTATCTTTTCAAAAAACCAACTTTTTGATTCGTTGATCTTTTGAATTGTTTTTGGTTTTCAATCATTCAGTTCTGCTCTGATCTTAATGATTTCTTTCCGTCTGCTAACTTTAGGTTTGGATTGTTCTTGTTTTTCTAGTTCTTTAAGGTGAAGTGTTAGGTTGTTCACTTGCCATCTTTCTATTGTTCTGAAGTGAGCATTTAATGCAATAAATTTTCCCCTCAATACTGCTTTTGCAGTATCCCGCAGGTTTTGGTATGATGTATCATTGTTTTCATTAGTTTCAATAAATTTTTTGATTTCCTGCTTGATTTCTTCTTGGACCCATATGTCATTAAGTAGAATGCTGTTTAATTTCCATGTGTTTGTATAGTTTCCAGAGTTTCGTTTGTTATTAATTTCTAGTTTTAATCCATTGTGGTCTGAGAAGATACATGGGATAATTCCAATTTTTTTGAATTTATTGAGACTTGATTTGTGACGTAATATGTGATCTTGGGCTTCTCCGGGGATCCACCTTTCTGGTCAGCTTGGACTCTGCTGGGCTGGTGGATCACGTACCACAGGGTGTGTGATCTCTGTTGAGCTTTCACTTCCTGTGCAGGACTTCTCCCTGTTCCGTGTGCTCTGGCCCAGGCTGTTAGATCGTGCAGTGGTGACCCCACCGGGTGTGTGGTTTTTGTCGAGTCTCCGCCTCCCTGGCCGCACGTCTCCCCACTCTGTGCACACTGTGCTGGGCTGGGGCGTGTCTTCTGCACCCCTCATCTATCAGCTGGGCCTTCAAGACCCTGCTCGGGCACCGCCTCACCCAGGAAGTCTACCAGGTTTCTGCTGGGCACAGACGACCGGTCTCTCTGGGTGCCTTTGTAGCACTATGTAGATCTTTCTCGGGTCTTGTTCACCTTTGTATCCCCCCAGTATAAACCGAGTCTAGCGCCCACCTGCAGCCTGGTCTCCGGCAGGTTCAAGCGGACCTGGGAACTCTCCTACCACACTATTTCCAACCAGAAATTCGTTAGGCTTTTTTCCAAACTGGTGGCCGCACAGATGGTATCTGCCTCCCAGTAACAGGGAGTTTACCTGGGGCCGGAGTCCAGGGTATGGTGGAGTGACAGTCGGCCCGCCCGTACTTCCTTGCCCTCCCGACACTGGCCCGGGACGCCCCCCGCCACCAGCCCCGCCAGAGAACCGTGGAGGGAGTGGGAGCGGAGGCCGGTCCGCAGGCTCCGGAAAGCCCAGTGCCAGGCCAACAAGTGGGAGGGCTCAGTGATGGCCGAGCAGGACGGAGCTGCCCGCACCTGGGAAAATGGAGGCAGCACCAGGTGGTGAGTGGCCTGGTGGTGCAGGCGGGAGCCCTGTGGGCATCCACCCCCCTAACAGAGCTGTGCCAGGGGTCACTCACAGTGCTGTGCCAGGTTGGGTGCTCGCTCTCTGTCTCTGGTTTGCCGCCTTTCCCAGTTCTCGGCTGCCGCCGCCTCGGGCTGTTCAGTCACGGCGCGGCTCGGGCTCTCCCAGGAATCTTCTTTAATGCCGGCCTGAAACCTCGAATCCTGAATAGGGCAGCTGGCCGCCTTCAGCGCGGCCCCGGCCTCCGGGATCCTGGCTGCATCCACAGCAGCCCTGGCGCCGTGTTCCCTGTTTCGAGACACGCTTTTGCAGCTAAGAAACAGTTCTTTTCCTGCTCCACACTTCAAAGCTGTTGCCTGTAAATGAGGCAGCCTCTCCTGCCGGGGGCAAAGTGGCGGTCACCCCCCACGACCGGCCAGCAGCAGCGGTCCTCCCTTAAGAGATGGCGAGAGGAAGGTCCACAAGTTTCCCGGCTGCCTGAGGCCCAGTGGCCACCTTTTCCACCTCAGCTACTCCGCGCCAGCCGCCGCAGCCGCCGCCATCTTGAAAAGCCTCTTTGTCTTGTTCTAATCTGCTACTTAAGCTCTCAGGTGCATTTTTTATTTCATTGAATGCATCTTCCAGTTCCAGGAGTTCTGCTACATTCTTTTTTAAGATATTAATCTCTTTGTAAATTTCATCCTTCATATCTTGCATATTTTTTCTCATTTCACTGTGTTGTCTTACAGAGTCCTCTTTTATCTCATTGAGTTTCCTTAAGATAGTTAATTGGATTCCTTCTCAGTCATTTCAAGGGTTTTCTGTTTGTATTAGTATGTTTTTTATTGATATAATACAATACCTGAGTCTGAGCAATTTATAAAGAACAGAGGTTTGCTGGGTTTACAATTCTGAGACAGCTGCATCTGGCATGGGCCTCAGGCTGCTTCTACTCATGGCAGAAAGTGGCAGGCAGCCAGTGGGTACAACAAGATCATGTGGCAGGAGGAAACAAGAAAGAAAGAGGAAGAGGGGGTGCCAGGGTCTGTTAAACAACCAACTCTCATGGGAACTAATAGAATGAGAACTCACTCACTACCCCCCTCCCACCAGGGAGAGCATTAATTTATTCATGAGGAATCCACCCCGATGACTCAAACTGCCACGTTGAGGATCAGAGTTCTGTAGGAGTTCTGGCAGGACAATACATGCAAACTCCATCACTGCTCTATAGGGTCTGGTACTTGAGAGTTACTGAATTCCTTTGGTGGTGTCATATTCTCTTTTTCTTTTTTTTCATATTTCTAGTATCTCTACACTGATTTTTGGTCATCTGTTAGATCAGTTGCTCCTTCTATTATTCTGGAGTGGACTTCTAGGAGAAAGACCTGTTACTCTTTTTCCAGGTTTGTCCAGTTACTCTCCTTGTGTTAATGAAGTCAAATATGTAGTGGGCCACCTGCACAGTGGTCCTGGATGTTACTAAGGCAGAGAGCCATCCTTGCAACAGTATAAGCTGTGGTGGTGGCTGTTGTGGACCACTTCCACAGAAGCTGTGTGAAACCTCATGGCAGTGGCACAGCTCATAGGGTCCTGACTTCTGCGTGGGCAGCGCAGGCTAGGCATGTGGCCATCCTATTCTTCTGCTTGCCTGGGTGCCTCCCCCATCAGCAGTGGTGCAGTTTGTTGTCCTATCTACTGCACAGGTGGGGTGGGGTTTGGTGTGTGGCTGGGCTGTTCTCCTGCCTGACTGGTTTCCTCCCCCATCGGCAGTCGTGCAGCATGGGGTCCTGCCTACTGCATGGGTGGGTCAGGCCTGGGTGTGTGGCTGTCCTATTCTTCTACCTGCTTGGTGCCTCCCCCATTGCTGGTAGCACAGTGCGGGGTCCTTACTTCTGCACAGGAAGGGTGGGGGTTTGGTGGGTGACAATTTTTTTATTTTAGTACTTTGAATATATTATCCCATTCTCTTATGACCTGTAGAGTTTCTGTGTAGAAGTCTGTCATTAGTCTGATGGGGACTGCCTCATCAATAACTTGATGCTTTTCTCTTGCTGTTTTTAAGATTCCCACTTTGTCTTTGAACTTTGTCAGTCTGACAATAATGTGTCTCAAAAAGGACCTTTTTAGACTGAATCTGTTTGAGGATCTTTGAGCCTCTCGGATCTGAATGCCTGTGTCTCTCCCTATACCTGGGAAGTTTTCTATTATTATTTCATCGAATAGATCTTCAACGCCTTTTCCTTTCTCCTCCTCTTCTGGAACACCCGTGATTCAGATGTGTGTGCACATAAGATTGCCTACTATCTCTTTTAGATTTTCTTCATTTTTTTAAAATTATATTTTCTGTTTCTGCTTGGATTATTTTGAAAATAGCATCTTCAAGTTCAAAAATTCTTATGCTTGCTTTAACCTGATGTTTAAGTTCTTGGCTGAGATTTTTATTGTGTTGAGTGAATCCTTCAATTCCAGGAGTTCTGCTATTTACTTTAATAAGGTAGTAATCTCTTTGTAAATTTCCTCCTTCATATCCTGTATACTTTTTCCTCACTTCATTGTGTTGTCTAACTGAGTCTTCTCATATCTCTTTGAGTTTTCTTAAGATTGTTGCTCATAATTCCTTTTCAGCCATTTCGAGGGTTTCCTACCCGGTGTGGTCTGGTAGTTGAGAATTACTGTATTCCTTTAGTGATGTCATATTTTCCTGTTTTTTTTTTTTTGTTTTTTTTTTCATTTTTCTAGTATCTCTTTGTTAATGTCTGGTCATCTGGTAGAGTATTTGCTTTTTCTGTTACTCTAGAGTGGGCTTTGAGGAGAGAGATTTCCTCCTGTAGCTGTGTTTTATATTGATCATTCAATTTTTAGTATTGGTTCTGGGTAGATGCAGTAGTGCAGTCTCTGTGCGGGTACTTTGGCTATATTCAGTCTTGGAGTTGCGTGTGAGTATCTCTGTGGTCTAGGCACTGAGGCACTTAATGATTCCTTCCTGTGGTTAGTGACACTGTGTTGGTTCATCAAGGATGTGGGTGAGCGCTTGAGTTCTTAGGAGAAATGTCTGGGTTTCCTGTTGCCCTTTAGCTGGGGTGGGAGTCTGGGCAGCCTTTTTGGCACCCTGGCTAGTGTCCTGTGACCCTGATGGGTGCACTGGAATATACTGGAGCTCCACAGTTTGAACAGGTGACCCTGGGCAGAGTTTCTCTTTCCTATTTCCTACAGGCAGAGGCTCCTTTTGGGTCTTCTCTTCCCCTGGTTGGGGGATGTGTTGGTGGTGATTGGGAACTTTCTTTCTTCCTTTATTTGGATATCCTGGCTTTCTGCACTCTTGGGGGTTCTGCATGTGTCTCCCTAGATCAAGGCAGTGGCATGGGCTACACAGGTACGTCTTACCCCCAGATGTGCTACCACATGCAGCAGCATAATTCTACCTATGGGTTGGGCTAGGGGTTGCAGATCTGATCTCACTCACCTCTTTCCCTGGGATCTGCTGCTGACTCTCCTTGAGTCAACACAGCTGAGTGGTAAGTAGGTCAGCTGTACGGTGGCAGTGGCTGCTGCTGTGGTGGCAAGCTGACCTTGTGGTGGCAGTGGCTTCGGCAGTGGCTAGGCTGGACTATGGGCATGCTCCTGCTGTCTGCCAGAAAAGGGGCTGCCCATGGTTGCCTCTGAGGTCCCTGGGCCTGTCATACTTCTTCTTCACCTACACACTAGGATGCCCATGCCCTCTGTCTCACAGAGCTCCCTAAAAAATATAGTCCTCTTGACAACGCCTGTATTATCTCTCTCCATGAGAGCCCACACATTTGTTTACAGGGTGGAGAACAGGATGGGAGACCTGACCCCAGTCTATCTTCTCCATGCCCTGCCCTCTCCAGTTATACTCACTCCTAGGTGCTTAGACATGAACTTCTAACTGATACTCTTTCTCATCTTGCAAACTAAAGTGGGCAAGTGGAACCCTCTGGACACGAGTTGCATTTGCAGTAACCTTTACAGGTAGAAAGAGTAAGCATGTTCATCCCTCTTAAGAATCTGAATGATTAAATAACACATGTTTAATCACACAATTAGTAAAGAGCAGAAAAGGCATTTGAGTCCAACTCTTTGACCTGTGAATGTGTTTTTTCTCAACTTCTGACCCCAAATCTTAAAGTGGTTACTTGTGTAAAAGCCTTTGTTGCCTTGCTTTTCATCTCTTAGCCAAATTTGAAAAGAAGAAGAGGATAAACATTTGTCCTTGCCCCCTTTTTCTTCAATAAGCTTTTCTATAGACTGTCTAACACTGAATATATATCAGAAGTGGAGGGAAAAATCCAGTTTGGTCATGAGCTAAAATCTCATCCCTTTCATTATCCCCTATTCTCCTTACAGGTAAAGACTGTGGAAGCACATAATTGGGAAGAAGGAAGATTTTGCCTCTGATCTGCCATCTGAATTTTTAAGAAGAATAAAAGCTTCTCACGGTAGAAAGGATTTAGTGAGGTTTAAAGGACCAGTTGCCTGGATACTGCATTAATGGATATTAGTTGCTTCAGTTGGTGTTGGGATGTCTCAGAATATTCAGAACAGGTCCTCTCTTGCATCCTGCCTGTAAATATTGCCTTATACCTTTAAACACCAAGAATTTTTTTCAAAAAGAAAGAAAGAAGGTGTATGTGTATGTGTACATGATATATATGTCAGCTGAGGAGGAAAAGAACATGATCATAATAACCAGTAGCATATTGTTTCCCCAGTTTAGTTGAAGCGAAAGAAAACATCACCACAAAAACTGGCAGACAAAATAAACACAACCTGTTTCTGTTTTCTTTTGTTTAAGGTTATAATACACAAGGACTATTAAACTTCCTTGTGCCATGAACCACTTTAGAAATCTTATATATCATATGAATCTGTTCTCAGAATAATGGTTTTATAAATGCACACCATAAAATAAACAAGATACAAGGGGAACTGTTTATATTAAAATATAGTTATCAAACTATTTTTAAATGAGTTGTATGGTTTACATGTGCTTCTTTATTAACACATTAAATAACAAAACCAAACAGAATGACAAAATAGTGATGTGAAAATATCCATGGCAAAGTCATAAATACTGTTAATACTACTATAATTTGTTGCCTTCATTAATAATTGAAAAAATGTTACATTCGAGTTAGACCTTAGTCAAAATTAAGATTCAACCTTTTTTTCCATCCAAGTTCATGGACCCTTGGAATCTATGATTCTATCCTTAGATCGTGTGAGAAGTTTGTGGATTCTAAATTAAGAATCCCTTCTGTGGAGCAGCAATGGGCAGGTGTACATTAAAGATGAAAGCCAGGACTGGGCATTTCTGTCTTTTCTGATAGAACAAATTAAATGTAGTTAAGTGCTTAGCAGGAGTCCTACTTCCCTCTTTGAGGTCCTGCTTTTATCCGGCTGCTGCTATCATCTGCTTTCCCATCAGGATCCTATTCACATCACTGTTCTCTTTCTCTTTAGTCCTGATGTTTATATATCATTGCTTACATATACATACACGTAAGGTATACATAGATAATGTATGATGTATATAATGCCTTAGACATTATCAGCATCTTAAAATAAATCCCATTTAGGAATCTTTACAAACAATGGAAGGTGTCCCTGAACTGCTCCTTTCTGAGTTTGAATGAGCACTTGGTGATAGTCTCTGCAGATGGCCTCTGGGAGAACAAAATGACTACTGTATACACAAAAGTGGTAAAGGAGGTTACAGAGGAAGCAGAGAGGTTGCACCAGAGCATGGATCATAGTACAGTGGAGGACCAGCTGCTGCTACATTCAGCACAGAATAGGAGTGTGGATAGATGCAAGCTCCCATGATCAGCAGGCAACCTACATGCAGAGTCCACAGATTAAGAAGGAGACAGGACCTCTCCCCGACCCAACCAACCACACCAAAGACTATGAAGAATGCCAGAGGGATGACTGCCTGCCCTTTCAATGTCATTCCTGGAGCATTATTTAACAAGCCTACCCAAGAAATATTTAATTTTCTAGTAGATTATAGTATTGTTTGACTTTGATGTTTACTATTAAGTTCCAAAACCCTACAAAGTTAAGAATTAATTTGAAGACTTGTATCTCATAGAGACCCAAATACTTTACGTTCCATAAAAGAAAATATCCCTCAGGTATGGTTTTATTGCCCCATAAGGCATAACACAGTTTTGTTTCTAATCTTTTTCTAATATTTCTCTTTTATTTAAATGACTATAAGTAACCCAGTTCCTCTGCTTTACCATCTTACTAGTTTCCTCATATATTAATGGGTTGTATAGAATCTTTGAAATGTACTAATTCTTCCTTTGTAGGAGACATGTTTCTAACTTATTGGAAATTATATTTTGACAGTAGTTTGAACTGACTAATTCTTTATGAAGTAACAGTCAGGACCATCCCCAGGATTTTGTCCACTAGAGTAACAAAAGTCTTTATTCCAAGAAATGAGGAAATGGTCCTGACACTGGTGTTGTATGGGTTCCTCTTGAGTTGAAGGACCGCAAGTAGATCAGGATAAGGGCAGTTTAAGGGAAACTGGGAAACCAATCCCTCAGTCACAGATTGGACCCGTGGTTCTCCGACTTCTTAGTGCATCATAATCACCTGGGGGATTTACTAAAATACAGATTTTTTGAGCCCCACCTGCAGTTTCTGACCCAGTAGTTCTGGGGTGGAGGCTTATAATTTGCATTTCTTACAAATTCTCAGGAATTGTTGATAGGAGACCCATTTGGCAGAGGGGAGGGGGCAGTCTCAGCTGTGACCCAGGCCCTCATTTTCAAAAGGATTTTTCCCTAACACACTAGTAAGAAAAGGGCTTTATGCTTGGTAAGTTAGTCTCTGATAATTCCTTTTCTCCCAGGATTTTCTCTATTTTAGTTAGACTTTGGGTATATTTCTTTGTTTTGTATTCCAGGGTTATTCACCTCCTCTCCCTCCCCTCCTCCCTGTGGACAATGACAGGCAAGTGCAGATTTAGCTTTGTGCACACTCTGGACTAAGTCCTCTGCCCTTGGCAGTGGTGCACAGAATTCCAGGACTGCCAGCATCACCGCCTGGGGGATGGCTAGCAATCCTGGCATCCTGGCAGCTATACCCATTTGCCTGATGGATTGGTGCTGTCAGTGTTGTAGGCTAGTTGCCCTTTGGCATCCTACAGATAGATGGAAAGTTTCTCTCTAGCACATGCATTCCTCCATCTAGCTCATGCCATTTGCATTTCATGCTGTGGGGAGAGAACTTGGGAGAGAAAGACTTTTCTATTTCTCTCCCTTAAAAGACACATTATTTCTATTTATCATGTTTATGTCTGCCCATGTTTTCTCTTTTATTTATTTTTCATTCTGCCCACCAATTAAAAATCGTTGATTAAGCATTACTCTGTGCAAGTCTTCATGTTAGGTTCTCAGGGATGCTGAAAAATAAATCACTAAGTGAGGTATGAATCCTTTCTTCCAGGAGTTCATAATCTTTGTTGGAGATGTTAAGCTACCCCATACCAGAGCCAATCTCAGCCCAGCCCCAAGCCATACCTGTCTGAAACCCATGCTTCTCTGCAGGCTGCCACAGTCTGAATGCTGGCCTGGCATCACCTCCTGCCTCCTGATGGGGGAATCTGAGGCTGCTGACATGACCCCTTGTCAGCTGTGCCTCTGGAGCACCCAGGACATTTTTGTTCTTCCCTCATGCATGTCTTTGACTTCTGTGCTGGGTTAAGACCAGAACTGCATCCCAACTAACTAGGAGAGGCCTGCTGCCTGGCTCCATCCTGAAAACTGTTCCTTTTGAGGCTAATGATCTTCTCTTCTCATCTTGTTTTCTGGTGTTAAAGTCCTGAAATGAGCCTGTTCAGTGTCAGACATACTTTTACATATGGTATAAGCTTCTGAGGTCATAAACCCAATGCATTATCTTCGGCCTGGACTGCATGTGCCCCACTGGTCATTTGCCCCCTGCCTGATGCTCCTACTCTGTACCCATTTGGCCTTAGTTCTCCTGGCTTTCTTCTAAGTCCTGTCATCCACCTTCTCACTGCACCTGTTACCTGCATGTTAAAGCATATGGGCGGGGCTGTAGAGTGAGCATTTTGTTAAAGGAGATAGTTTACCTTGGTGTTCTTTTTGGTTGGTTGTATGGGCAGAAATAACTTTGAATGCCTTTGTCTCCTATCAGAGAAATGGGTAAAATCAATATGAACCTCTTCATCTGCACTCATCTCTACCTTTTCTCCCACTGCAAAATGTTAAATTCTCTGCTGACCCATCAGGGGATTTATTGGTCCCACTTGCCAGTCCCACAACTTCATCCACTGAGCTATCCTCTACTGCCCTGCTCTAAATGCGTAATCCCTTCCCTGACATTGTCTAGGTCACTCATTCAGTATTTACAATCAATGTTTGCTTTGTCATGTTCTTTCTTCTAAGTGTGCCCAACTGCCTCACCTAGACTTCCAAGCATCCTTAGAAAGAGATATGGCATCTTCTTTGGAGGCCAACTGACCTGAGTTTGAATTCTAGGTCTACTCATGATTAGTGTCTATCTTGGAAGAAACTGCTTAATTTCAAATTCCTCATTACTGTGATGGAACTGATGATACTTGTTTTGGAAGAGGAATATTGTGAATATGAACTCAGCCATAAGTCGTATAGTACTTTGTATGCCTGGTAAACCAATATTCTGTAACTGGTAACTGTTATTGTAATTATTATTGTTATTTACTATAACCTATCAAGTTGACCCACAGAGAGTGGAAAGATAGCATGAATTGGTTCACACGGCAAACAATGCACTGTTGTGACTTACAAGATACAATGCCTCCATTTGTAAGCTTTGATAAGACTGAATAGTTATTTAGGTGAGCCAGAGATTGTCCTTGGAGTAGAAAGGAAACACTCTCTGGTTTAGAAGCTATTGCATTTAAATAGTCCATAGAGACCTGGATAAATGTTTTTCTGGTGACTTTATAGAGTATGGAACAGACACCCCATTGCTATGTTGGGTTTTGTTTCTGTTTTGTGTTTTTGTTTCCCAATATCCAGGTTGTGTTTAAATGCTTAGGGGGAAAAAAAAAGGTACTTGCTGCTTTGCAGGTTTTGATTTCCAAGAATGCTTGCCACTCCAGTTCAGCCAGAGACAAAAATCCTTTTCAATTTCCCCAGTCTCCAATTATTCATGAAAAATATCAAACTGAGAAACAAAGGCTTTTTTTCAGGAAAAAAAATAAAAATAAAAACTAGCGGGTGTTTTTCAACCTCAGCTACATCAAACAATCTTTCACATTGAATAGTGACAACTTCAAGAGAAAGGGCTATGATTCTAGCATTTTGCTGAGGAAAACCTTCCTTTCCTGGTGTGCCTTTATGTTAATAATTTAAAAGTCAGCAATTTCCAAACTAAATTATTCTTTGCTTACAAGAACTGCCGCCAGGTATTTCTGTGTCAAGATGCTGCCCAAAATCCTAGGGCTAAAACATGACATGAATGAATTGCTAAACATATTTTAATGGGAGTCAAAACTAAGGTAACAAATTTAGTGAAGAATGCAGTGGATTCTTTCTCTAACACTTGCGTTTTGGTTGTGTCATTCAAGGAAAAATAGAAAATTGTAATTTTTGCAAAGATATGCTACTCTTTCCCCACAAAATGATACTTTGGTCAACATTTGTGGTTACTATGGAGTGCCCCAACAGAGATATACCACATTTTAACAGATCATACAGTATGTTTATTATAAAAAATCAACAGTTTTAGAATTGAGAAAGCATTTGAAATATTTTTATTCCTAAAATTTTTATGTTGCCATTGGTTAATGCCTACCCACTAAACTTGTTGGATGAATATTAACAAATAGCAGTAGGTTTACTTGAGACTGTCTGGCTCCAGAGCACTAGTTCTGCACATGCTGAACATTATTACGGTCAGTGCTCTAAGGATTCAGGGAACTAGATATGGGTCACTTCCCTAACCTGGAGGCTCAGCGTGTGAGTGGGAAGACAAAAGGCAGACATGCATTCAACTGACTCAGAGTTAAACAACAGAATAAGAGGATTCTCTAAAAAAAGATGCCATGAGACAGGTTATATTCAAGTCCAAACCAACCATCTGGACTCTGGCACTGTGGGCTGGAAGAGGTGAGATCACTGCAGGCTGAAGTTGAAGGACCACTTCTAGGAAGAAGTGGGAACTGAAATAGCAGGGTCGTGCTGCATTTTTACTCATTTACTGAAGTTAAAGGAAGAACTAGTTCGGGCCTGGGGAAAACATATTTCTTTTATCATAAAGTAGCATTTATAAAAAGAAAATATGCTTTACATTTAATGTTAGTCAAAAAGCAACAGTCATTAACTAAATGCAATGAAATGAACGTCATAAAAATTAGCTCCAATTCAAAAATACCAAAAATGAATTTATGCAACCTCAGAGTATTAAACCCGGAAAGAACTTAGAGTGTAACTAATCCAACACTTTCCTTTTACAGAATCCCTCCCCCCACCGCCCAAGAAAAAAGGGCCTCAGAGATTGAGAGGCTGAAGGACTTACTGCTTATTAGTGAGGGAAGGGAGCTACATCTACCAGGTGTTCTGTCGCCAGACCAAGTTCTCTTTTTATTATAGCACACCATCTCTCTCTCTTTGGTTTTGCAAAGCAGAATTTAAAAATAAAAACTGTGTAGTATTCAAAGCCTAAAATGGAATTCTTGGCTTGTCCAGATTAAAGCCAATACGTTCAGAATAATTTTAATTTTTTTCAGTCAGTAAGAAGCAGTGAACAGTTCTCAGGAGTACATTTCCCCAGGGCTTCTTAGGGCTTTGTCTCTCTTGTTTCTCCCATTCCTAAATAGGTTAAAAAGTGAAGTTCAGATATAAAATAAATGATTTTTTTTTTAGTTGCATTGGGTTTGTAATTAGAGGCCCCAGGTTGGGACCCCGTTTCTATCACTTATTAGCAAACTCCCAAACCTTCATTTACTCATCTGTAAATTGGATGCATTAGTAGTACCTAACTCAAATGACAAATGAGTTGGTGCATATAAAAGTTCTTTCTACAGAGAAGAGGGCTCTGTAGAGGTAAGTTAACATCTTTACATTGGGCAAAGCAGAAAACAAAAGACCTATTTTATGGAAAACTGCTAAGGGAATTTTTTTTT
This sequence comes from Cynocephalus volans, assembly GCF_027409185.1. NCBI lineage: Eukaryota > Metazoa > Chordata > Mammalia > Dermoptera > Cynocephalidae > Cynocephalus > Cynocephalus volans. Next base: position 24,845,330 of record NC_084463.1, read on the forward strand.
TTTTTTCATCTGCAAGAGAGAAGTACTTGGTGGTAAATGTTACCCTTTATTTTAAAACTGAAAGAAGAATTCCTATGTTTTAATCAGAGAGATATTATATATAACTTGAAGAAAGATTTTTAAAAACTATTATGGAAGAAGTTGAGGCAGGACAGAATAGGGACACACCCCATGGAAGCTGCTCACAAATACTCCAACTGGACTGGCACAAGCCACCTCCTTGCCTGGTAGTTAATGAACCCATAATGAACTGACAATAGCTTCAATACCCTACCAATCACCAGATTGATAGGAACTTTGCAGAATGCAAAAACTTCCACACCTGCACACTAGAAGGAATAAAAGTGCAGACAACCACTATGTGACCTTCCACCCACGATGGTAGACTGGAAAGGACAGAGTTAAGGGAAAAATGACTCCACTGCACATGTCCAGAAACTCAGGGACACATGACAGGAAGCTGATGCAACCTTGCATTGGCCTACTAGGCCTTAATTACCCTAGACCCTCCCTCATGAGGGAATATTCTCCCCCTCAGTTAGGATAGAGAAAAACCCCCGTCCCAAAAAACAGTATGTAAACCCTCCCACTAAGAGTCCAGGGATGCGCCTCACTTGTGGGGTGCCCGCACATGCTTCTGTACATATTTTGGCTTTGTAATACAGTCCTATTGTTTAAATATTCTGTTGGCCCATCCCTGTCCGTTCTCTTTTGCTCGGTCCCGTGAAAGTTTCTCCTCCTCAACTTGATCAAGAACGTGGAACTGCTGTCTATTAACAAAAGTGTGTTTGAGGAAATTCAGGCAGTTGTGCCTTCAACAAGCCAGAGCCCTTGTTGCCTTAATTCCCACACATCTCGTGCCCTCTCACCTAAGAGAGTATCTTTCATAAGCAGCAGGTACTTAATAAATGTACTGGATGAGTAAATGGCTGAATGAATACATTAGGATGGTCTCCCAACTTAGTATCTTTTGGTTCCAAAAGACTTACATCGTTTTCCAGGAAATGCCTTCCTCTGTGTTTTAAATAAACCTAGGGGAGGCTTTTGTTGGACCTTAGACTTGTGGCTATCTCACTTTCAATTTAAATTCCTCCTAGGAGATTATGACTGGTGCCAGCAGGTTAGAAAACTTTTCCTGTGAAGGGCAAGAGAGTAAATATTTTAGGCTTTATGGACCATAGGGTCTCTGTCACCAGCCTGAGGCAGGTGCCCATAAATGGATGGGCATGACTGGATTTCAATACATGGACTCTGAAATTTGAATCCCACAGAATTCTAATATGTCATGAAATCTTATTCTTCTGAATTTTTTTCAAACTTTTTAAAACATAACAGCCACTGTTAGTACAAAAAATGTTAGGTTAGTATTGGGAAAATAGAATGGTTTAATCAGGTCACCTTGCCTTAGGTATGGTTGGGGATGGTGTGGTGCATTCTTTGTGAGTAAATTGTGTGTGGGTGGGTGGAGTTAGTGTGCATGCACAGCGCTGTGACTCAGCTGACATCTGCCTCAGGCACCCGTGCCATGCATGGCCATGCTCTCCAACCTACAGCTTCCAAGGACCTGTTTGCCAGTAACCTAGCTCATAGACCTATGTGTGAGGGTTCTGGGGACCCAGCCTGCCATGTGAATGGTTTGTGACCCAGTCTGTGAATGGGCTTGAGGGGGTCTGTGAGCTCCAGACCCAGCCCTAGCTCAATAGCTGGCATAGTCATGTAGCTTGACAGTCGGCATAGCCTGTGACAGGAATCTGAGCAGGTAAAGGAGCCAGGAAGCCCTTGGAAGAAGGAGGAAATGTGGCTACTTTTGAATATGCTCTGCCCTATGGCCACCTTCCTGTTGACCGGGATCTGGTTGCTGCTCACTATGTTGCAAGGCAGCATAGACCAGGCACTACAGTGGAAAACCCCTCTGGGGGGGAGTGTGGCTGTCCTTGAGTGTGTATGCCTAGTGGCCACTTTTCTGCTGACTGGAGCCTGGCTATTGCTCACTATGCTGAAAACTGATTGAGATTTGTGGCAGAAAGCAGAGTTGTTGGAAGCATGGATAAATGTCTGGAGGATGATGTGCAGCGACTGGCCACTCCTGCTTCTCACACCAGAGAAGATGACCAACCCAGGGCTGAGTTGGGGAAAACCACGCGCCTCCAGGCATGACCTATTGTGCACAAGAAATTGAGACATAAAAGCAGCAGAAACAGGGAGAGCCCCTGGCTGCTGTAACTATGGGACCTGGGGGTTGATGGTGTAACACGCTCTAGAGATGATAGAGTAAATGAAGACTGTATTTGTCTGAAGTCAAAAGGCTCAGAGGGTGCCACTTAAACCCGATGGCTGGACAGGTGCCATATAAACCTGAGAAAAGAGTGCCACATGCAGATGGGCTGATGACCTGAGGACAGGTGCCCCTGCAGAATTTCAAGTATGTTTTCACCTGGTGAAAATGTGGAAAAGTTAGTCTCCATTACTACGCACCTGTTTCAGTGGCAACGGTTACAAGAGAGCCGCAGATATGCACAGGGGCAGGGCAGGCACTCCTTGATAGACTGGGTGAATGTAGCTCTTTGAACTGTGTGGGTGAACACTGCTGAACTGCCTGAGATTGAGTGAATAGCCAGTATAAGCCAAGCTGATTGAAGTAATTCAGGAGCTGGGGATGGGGCAGCTAGATGCTAATAACCAGGACAATAGGAAAAATGCCCTAAAGGCATTTGAGAAGTCTGGAAGGATGCCCCACCCTTCACAGGCCCCAAGGCCTAGGAGAACTGAGTTGTGCTGGAGGACAGACCTGGGGCACTGCTGCCCTCGGCAAACTGCTCCCTGCATCCCAGCCATTCTGGCTGGAGCAATCCTGCCTCAGCATCTCTGAATAGCAAAAATCGAAAACCTTGGTGGCGTTCACGTTTTGTTAAGTTTGCAGGCCAGCAGTATGTGAGAGCAGTGGAGGCGTGGAAGCCTCCACCTAGATTTTGGAAGATGTATGTAAAAGCCGGAGGACTCAGGCGGAGACTTGCTGCAGGGGTGGAGCTGCTGCAGAGAGGTCATCTACGGAGCAATGTGGAGTGGAAAAGTGGGGTCAGAGCTTCCAGAGAAAAGCCCCACTGAGGTAATGTCTAGTGGAGCCAGTATGGCAGGACTGCCACCAGGAGCCCAGAACTGTGGGGCTGCTGGTAGTGTGCAGTGCCAGCCTGGGAAAGCTGCAGGCATCAGGGCAGCTCAATGGTCTGCACTTGGCAGGGCTGTAGGAGTGAGGTTGCCCAATGCTTTAGGGGTCCAGATGCCCCAGTGTGCTTAACATTTGCCCTGTTTGGGTTTTGGATTTGTTTGGGACCTGTTTTTCCTTTTTATTGTACCTAGTGTCTGTCCCACTGTATCTTGGAAGTAGATAAACTTGTTTTTGACTCTTTACAGGTTCACGGCTGAAAGGAGTTTTGCTTTTGGTCTCAGAGGAGACTTTGGACTTTGGACTTTTGAGTTGGTGCTGCAACAAGCTAAAGACTTTTGGGACTGGGGTGAAATGTGTAATATGTAAACGTAAAGGTCATTTATCCTTGCTAAGTGAACATTGCACAAGATTCTGAACACGTAGACTGTACGGCGAGGGACCCTGAAGGGGTGGATTGTTGGAAAAATAGAATAGTTTAGTCAGGTCCCCTCACCTTAGGTACGGTTGAGGGTGGTGCAGTGCATTCTTTGTGAGCAAATTGGGTGTGGGTGGGTGGACTTAGTGTGCACACGCAGCACCACAACTTGGCTGGCATCTGCCTCGGGCATCCGTGCTGTGCACGGCCATGCTTTCCAACCTACAGCTTCCGAGGACCTGTTTGCCAGTTACCTAACTCATAGACCTGTGTGTAAGGGGTCTGGTGTTAAAGAGGGGGCATTACTAAAGTCATAGGGGCAAGGGTCAGAGGGCAATTTTTTTTTTAATTCTGAAGGATGGACTTAAATTTCTAATTATATAAAAAAATAAAATTCTGTGGTTTTGAACAGCAAATACATTTGTTATACTTTGGATACATTTGGCATATGAATCTTGTGAATCTTGGACTTCTGAAACCTAGCGTTTGGGCAAGATATCTGCTTCCTTCTTTTACCGTTTCTTCACCATTGAGCTGCCTCTCCCTCCGCCCCCCTCCATCTGTTTCTGTGATTCTCAGACGTCAAACATCAGCGAGAGGTATAATCTTAAGACCACGTGCTTGGGTGAAAACATATACCTTTATCATTCTCATACCAAACACCCACAGACACTCACAGAAACACAGATTCTTTCAAATGAATTCACATCTGGTCCATGCTCTAGAAATAAAAGATTTGTTTTTGTTAAATATGCTGACCTGAAGTTTTGGGCTGTTAATTTTTCTGAAATGCAGTAACTAATGTAGCCATGCACCTCCCCCCACTCAGCAAAAACATTGCCCAGATGTTCACAGACACAGCTGATGGCTGTTTTTAGATATTGCACTTACTGATTCCACAGCATGTTCCCTTTTCTATAGCTCCTCCCAAGTAAGGGCAATGAACTCAAATCCAATAATCACTGGGCCTTGTTATTATGGCCACACTCCTTCAAGACTAATAGTGGCCCCTCTACGATGATCAGGGATTGAAAAGAGGAATCAATTTTCTAATTTGGCTAGCTGAAAAGAGATGTAAGTATTCCAGAAATAGTTATTATTCTTGGGACATAGAAATTCTGTTTTCTGTTTGAGGGGATTTTTTTTTTTTTTTTTTGCCTCTAACATTTAATGACAGATTGTGTGAATAGCAGAATGAGAAATAATATTATAACAAAACACACAGTGATTAAAACAGTGGAATTTGGAGTTGGACATTCTGGGGTTCAACTCCTGGTATAGCCACATAATCAGCTATATGATGTTAAACAATTCTGTTCAGCTCTCTGTTTCTTAATTTCTTCATTATTAATGTAGGGATAATTAAAATATGTATTTATTGATTGTTCATTCAATTTTAAGCAATAGAAAATTCTACTTAGCTGGCTTAAACAATAAAATGTTGCAGTGGTTTGTGTATCTTGAAGAACAGAGGTAGGGGGCTGGCCGGTTAGCCCGTTGATTAGAGCAGTGTTATAACACCAAGGGCAAGGGTTTGGATCCCCACATCAGCCAGCTGCCACAAACAAACAAACAAAAAAAGAACAGAGGTATGATAGTTGTGTAGTTATGATAGTTGCCAGGGTTTGTTTGATTCAGTGGCTCCGATGACAGGAATGTCATCGAGAATCCACTTCCATTTCTTGCCACTGTGTCACTTTATTCCAAGTTTGGCTTGCAAAACGGCTGCAGCAGTTTCAGGGCTCACATACCCACGATTTGTCAACTAGAAAGAGACAGAACCTCTATTCAGCATTCCAAAGAAGATCCCATGACAACCTTGAATAAATGACTAAGGCCATGGGGGTGGAATGTGATAACTGGCTGAGGTCAACACAAACCCACCTGTTGACCTGGAGCTGAATTTAGAATTTGTAATAGTCAAGATAGGCAGAGCTCTGCTGCAGCGATAACATGTGGTGAAATCTTTGGGGTTTAATGGTTACGGAAGCTGATGTCTGGTTCAAGTCACAGTCTCGTGTTGGTAAAACAACTCTCCTCTGTGCTGTGACTTGGAATCCGAGACCTCTTTGGTCTGTGTCTCCTCCACCTGTAACTTGTGATACTCCCCTGAATCATGTGTCTGGCATGTGAAGGGAAGAGAAACAAGGGTGGGGAAGGCATCAGACACATAAAATACTATCATTTCCTCTCTCAGGAACAAGTCAAATAACAAATCTAAACACCACAGAGTCTAGGAAATGTTGAAAAGTACGTGGACAGTGGTAAGCACTAATGGCTTCTGATCTGGTCTTTGAAAATTCCTTTTCTTTCTTCCACCCATGTATAGAACACATTGACCCATTCCTTAAGAGAAATAACCCACAATATTATCCATTTCCCACATCCCTCACAAAATTCATGTGGTACATGGGCTTCGCCATCAGATCTGGATATATCTTCTCCCCAGACTGTCAACCTGTGAACTAAAAGGTAAAATAGTTTATTTCCCCACCCATGCATTCAATATACAATAAACCCGGACAGGACAATCATTCCAGATATTTTCATTTAGAATAGAGAAGAATAAGAAATATGGTAGACACTACTTATTAGCTGGATTCTGAAATTCTGAGGTTCTAGAACAGATCTCCCATGGCCAGATCGTGGAAGAAGAGCTCTGATTAGATTCTGCATTACCCTTTGGGAGTCATTCCCCTGTCCACATTTACCAGAACTCCTGGCTCTGCTCTCTTGCAGACTTTGCCATTCTCTTTGGTCTCCATAGCTTATCTACACTGGAATTTGTAAAACATGCCTTCTTTGAGTATTCTACAACCTGCCAAAGCCTGACTCCTGGTCATAAGCAGTTTGGGGACCCCAGGATTAAGATTCAACCATCAAAGCCTCTGTTGTCCACACTCTGTTTTGTTTGTTTTGTTTTACCAAAATATATTTTTTAAAAATTTTCAGGCCTCTGATCTATCTTCTTCTGTTCAGTTCCACAGCCAGTAACCACAAGCAATGCTTTTTTGTCAGATATAATTCTGACTGATTTTCTTACCTTAACTCTGAATCCCTCTCCCTTTTCAATTTAAGAGCTACTCCCTTGAGGGTACCTGGAACAATGGGCCATACTTTTAATCTGATTTCTGCCCTGAGATTTTTGTTTTGTTTTGTTCTGGTTTTTTTTTTTTTTTTTCCTACCAAGAAGTTGAACCTTGAGTTACTTATAATTGACTGAGGAGTTTTACTAGGCTTTGGTTTCTCAATGTCTCTTTTGAACTCAAATCTTAATGCTCTGGGACCAGCAGCAGAAAGATTTTCAACCATGCAAAGGTCTGAATTTCTGAACATTTTTTATTCCTTTTATTTCCACCTGTAAATTATCCAATTATTTTCTGTAATAGCTTGACAAATGTAGCCGATAGTAGATAGCATGCACTAAGCACAGTCTGTTTCCCAAATTCTTTCCCTAGAGTTATAAACTCAGTGGGTTTGGTCCACCTAGTTACAGCAGAAGTTCCTTTTACAAAATCTTCCACTTTCCAGGCTCAGACATCACGCATCTTCCACTTTCCAGGCTCAGACATCAGTTTTCTTACCCCATGTTTCCTGACTCAGAACCCAATGCCACTTGATTGTAGGATTTTTGCTGTGGTGGTGGTGGTTGTCATGACAGTACACCACACCTAGTATTTATTTCTCTATTATTGGGGATAGAATAGGCTGTGCCACGGTAACCGATAAACCCTCAAATCTCAGGAGCCAGACACAGTAAACGTTCATTTCTTACTCAGTCCAACGTAGGTTTAGCAACTGTCCTCTTAGAAGTGATTTAGAGCCCAAGATGCTTCAGCATTGTGGCTCCACTACCTTATAAACGTCATGTCACCCTGGCATTATTCAGGCAGCAGTGAGAAGAAAGATAATAGATATGGAAAAGGCACTATGGATACTAAACCACACACCTCGCTGAGCCTGGAAGGAGTACCTTTTACACATACATTCCACTGGCCGGGTTCTTCAGATTGCCAACCCAGCAGTAACAGAGAAATCAGAGGAGCACACCGATGCTATTGGATGCTAACAGAATCTACTGCAGAGTCATCCAAAGTACATGGACAATTCTATTAAAAAGCAATAGCATAAAATGGATACTAAATAAGGAGCCAATAATATTCACCACAATGTACTTCAACAGGATGTTCTGACAACTAATAAACACAGTGTATGCAAAATATTTAGCATAGTACCTGTCCATCCAGGCCCAACATTGTACATTCATAACTTTCTCATTTTGCACTGTGAATGAGATCTAGAAGAGAACATTTTACATTAAGATTTTTAATTTCTGTAAGAATGTCCTATTTTACAGGTTTTATCAGTAGCTTCTCTGATAGTTATTGATAGTTATATTGTTTTCTTTACTCCTAAGTTGTTTTTTTTTTTTCATCAAGCTATCACTGAGACTGATAAAATAAATTTGACTATAGATATTCCCCTCTTCTCCAAGCCCAAGAGGGCGTGCTTGGCCTGGATTTTATTTCCTGATAGGTTAAAAGGTCTTGTGTTTCAGCCTAACATGAGAAAATAAAGCTGACGCTTGATTCTTATGGACCTAGGTAACACAGCAAAGCTATGGATAGCCTAGAAACCAGCTTAGTATGTGGGGAAGTGGTGACCCCTTGATGTTTGTGATATTTCCAGTACAGCTCATCTGTGATTTCCTGTGTGTAATGAAAAACAAAAACAAAAGAAATCAGTCTTTCTTTTCAAACAGAGTTCCCTTAGGACCAAAGGCCAGACTATGGGAAGATACAGAAAAAGTAGATCAATTTCCCCAAATCTCAGGAACATACAATTTAAGGAAAAACATAAACATATAGCACATGAATATAAGTTAAATAGAAGAATGTTTAAAGTACTTAACAATGCCACCTATATTGACATATGAGCATAAGTACTAATAATTCAAGAAAATGGAAAAAAAAGAAATAGAATAAATGAATGTACAATGGTTAGTTACAGGTGATGGTTCGTAGTAAGAGGGCACAATTGCTGAGTGGCTAAAGACAATGGCAGTTGCTTTAAAAGTGCACCTCCTTAAATATGCTCCAGAAATAATCCAGAACCACAAGAAAAGACAAAGGTACACAAATTATGACTCAATGTCTATACCTAAAATAAACAGTAAATGAAAAAGGAGAAAAAAAGAACCCCACCAGATTCCAGTGAACAATGACTTACACCACTACCACGCAACTTTGCTGCAAACAAAAGTAGTCCTGGGGTGGGGTGGGAGGGATAGAGAGGGAGAGAAGCATGGAAAAAGAAGACCGGAACTAGTGCCGTGTGTAATATTTTTCTAAAACTTGTGTCAGGGAGAAAGTTCACATTGAGTGTAAAAATACAAAAAGAAGGTTCTAGGAACTGAGAACACTGAATTCACAGCTGGGGGTTTTAGGTGTGTGTGATTTTAGGTAGCAGATTTCAAATGACATAGTTTCTAAAAATGAGAAAAAAAACAACAACAAAACAAAAAGAAAGAAAGAAATCCCTTTTGGAAATTTGATGGAAAAGGAAATTTTAGGGTCTTACAAAACAAAGAATATAGGGTAAGCCCCACAAACCCTTCTCTGACACATCAAAAGCAAAGACGTTGTACATAGACTAGACTTTGCCACACTGTTAACAGAGAGCGCCAATGAACTAGGAACCTTACTTACCAAAATAAAAAATTAAGAATAAAAATCAACATTCCTAAACTCTTGAAACACCCTTCATACCCACTCCTCCCAAAAAAATCCCAAGCATGAGGCAGAAAAAAAGCGTAACAGTACTGCAAACAAAGTTAAACATGCTCAAACAAGAATTTGGAAATATGAAACAACATTTTGAATCAGAAATCCAAAAACTAAAGACAGAAATAGGCAAAAAGAATACCCAGGAAGAGAAGAAAGTGAATTTATTGAATTTAAGGAAAATAGAAGAAAAAGATAAAGTCACTTCAGATAAAAATAAATTACAAGGTGACAATTTAATAAGAGGCCTTGAAAAGAGGTAGAAAAACAACCAAGAAAATGAGGTAAAGAAATAAGTAAAAAGGCTGAGAGGTGAAGTGGTGGAAATGGAAGATAGGCAAACAAGGAATAACATTAAGATAGTTGGAGTCTCTGAAGAGGCTAAGCAAAACAATGAAATGAAACTAATATTTAAAATTGCAATATGAGAAAACACTGTAGTAATGAAAGAAGACTTGAATGTAGATATCAAAAAGGGTAAATAGAATACCTGCAGAAAATTGTCTGGAAATATCTTCTCTGAGTCATTTCATAGTAAATCAAATAGGCTTCATAGCTTAAAGAAAATCCCAAGGCTTCCAGGGAAAAATATCAAATAATTTATGTCAAAATAATTAATTGCACTGGCATCAGACTTCGAAAACTTAAAAAAATAAAAAAAGAGAGAGAGAGAAAGAAAGAAGCAACCACCACAAAAATAATTCTTTCAGGCACAAAACATCAACAGATACTAAATTTGGGGCAAAAATATGATGAGAAACAGGATATTTATAGTTTCAAAGTAATTATCTTCAGAATGCTTATTAATTAAAAAGTAAGGATGAAAATTTTAGTTAAAAAAAACCAAACCTTGCAGATGTCATTTTTAACCAAGTGATTATAGTTAACATCACCAAGAATGTGACAAACCAAAATCATTTGATTTCAGATATTAGGCAATGAGAGGAACACAGCATCGATTTTGTTATATTCCTGCCCAAAATGCGTAACATGAATCAGAAAATCAAAAACTGAAGCACATTCTACATAAAAACTGGCCATTACTCTTCAAAAGTCTCAAGATCATGAAAGAAAATGAAAGTCAAAACTCTTACTGGAGAAGGTGAAAAGGCATGGTAGCTAAATGCAGTGTGTGGTCCCAGATTGAATCTTGGACAAGGAAAAATGCATTGTGTTGAGACAATTAGTGACATTGGAATAACATCAATTTCCTGATTTTGATATCTATACCATAGGTTTATAAGGAAATGTTCTTGATTTTAGGAAATACAAACTGAAGTATTTAGAGGAAAAAGGCCACTGTATCTGCAACTTACTCTGGAATATTTCAAAAAATATATATTTACACATGTATGAGAGAACTTCAAAAAGTTTATGCAAAGATTTGTATTATCTTTTAATTCTATTTTTCCATGAACTTTTTGAAGTATGCTGGTATGTGTAGATATTTACATATATATTTACATGTACATAAAAATATATATGTTTGCGTATGTATATATACATACAGTAGTCCCCGCCTTATCTGTGGGGCCCCATTCCAAGACCCCCAGTGGATGCCTGAAACTATGGATAGAATTCAAATCCTATATACACCATTTTTTTCTATATATACATACCTATGATAAAGTTTAATTTATAAATTAGGCACAGTAAGAAATTAACAACAATAACTAACAATAAAATTGAAAAATTATGGCAATATACTGTTCAAAATTTTATGGATAGAAGATTCTTAGTGTAGATTTTAGCAACCTCAGCATGTGACTTTTTTTTTTCCTTATTAAATCAGGAACTTTCACCTTCTTACTTAAAGGAAGCACTTCACTCTTCTCTTTGGCATACTGCAATTGCCAGCATCAGCATTAAGTAAAATAAGGGTTACTTGAACACAGGCACTGAGATACCACGACAGATGATCAGATAACTCAGGGCTACTGAGTGACTAACGGTTGGGTAGCACAGACAACACGGACGGGTTGGATGTGACGACATATCCTGGGCAAGATGGACAGAAAGACGAGAGATTTTATCAGGCTACTCAGAACAGCATGCAATTTGAAATTTCTGAAATTTTATTTTATAAAGTTTTATTTTGTTTATTTCTGAAATTTTTCATTTAATATTTTTGGACCATGGTTGACCACAGGTGTATTAGTCCATTTTTGTTGCTTATAACAAAATACCTGAAACTGGGTGATTTATAAAGAAAATGAAATTTATTGTTTATGGTTTCTGAGGCTGGGAAGTCCAAAGTCCATCTGGTGGTGGCGACAGTGACCCAGAGGTCTCACATTGCAAGATGCTGGAAGCAGAGAGCAGAGTGAGACAGTCTCCTCTCTCTTCTATTAAAGCCCTCAGAACTACGCCCCTGACCACCATTTTTAATCCATTCACTATTGCATAGTCTGACAATCTAATCACCTCTTCAAGGCTCCACCTTTCGATTACCATAATAGGATTTCCCACCCTCTTAGCAGTCACAGTGAGGGCCAAGTTTCTAATACATAAAACGTGTAGGACACAACTCAAGCTTCAATAAGTTTTGGGGGGACATAATTCAATCCACTACAACAGGTAACTGACACAGCAGGAAATGAAACCACAGATAAGGTGGGCATTTATATTGTACATATGTATATACCTAAATATATGTTATGTGTGTATATGTGTTTATATGTACATACACACATGAGTGTGTGTTGAGAGAGAATAAGTCATTAAGCAAGAGGGATAAAATGTTAACACCTGTAGAATCTGAGTAAGAGCTATACAGGAATTCTTTGAACTGTTTTCGTAAATTGAAAAGTCATTTCAAAATAAAAACAAAAACGAAAAGGAAAAACAAAGGTGAAGCAAAAGCAACCTTTCATGTAAGGAATAGTGCTGTAACTTACTGACTAAACCACTAAAATATATCTGATACAAGTTCCCAAGAAATAAGTTAGTTGTTTATAAGATCGTAAATAAATAAGCTAATTCTCAAATATGTATTTTAACTGCCCCATCTGGTCCAAAATCTGTAAATACACATACATATACTCTCACACACACATGAATTTACACACACACGCACACTCATGCCCACACACACTTCATTTTCAAAACAGACTGTACTGTCAATATATGCTGCAGAATGCCATTTGACAATATAAACCAAGAATCAATCTGCTCTTGTGAAAAGCATATTTAAAACAACAACAGTACTCATCACAGACAACTGCCCTTATGGTTTTAGAATTGAGATTTCATGGTCTGCAAAGAAAAAGATAGGCATCAGGACTCATAACAATTTTATTTAATTTAAAGTCAGATCAAATAATTCTAATGGTTTCAAAAGTATGTAAATTTATTTTTCCATTTTTGACAGGGTGAAGCGACCCAATTTTAAATTGTCTTATCGACCAACATTTTGGTTCATTTCCAATATAGTCCATAGCTCTGAAAGAAATATAGAGCTGAAAGATAGAGAGTTGAAATACTTGGGTAATGGAATCCTGGTTTTTCCATTTACTAACTTGGTGAGTTTTATCAAGTTCCTTCACTTCTCCAAGCCTCAATTTAAATGCATATAATACTTTAAAATACATATAATTCTACTTACCAAAATATGTAAATTAATAAAATGGTATTAGTAATGTAAAAGTACTTTTCAAACCTTAAGCCTTCATTATGAGTTGTTTGTTCCCTTCAAAGCCTGTGTGGAAGCTTGATTTCCAATGTGGCAGTGTGGAAAGGTGGTGCCTTTAATAGGTTATCGGATCAAGGCGACTATGCTTTCATGAATGGATTAATCCACTCATGGAGTAATAGGTTACTGGTTTAATGAGTTGTCATGGGTGTAGACTGGTGGCTTTATGAGGAGAGTCAATGAGCACGTCAGCAAGCACACCCTTGCCTTTCTCGCCATGTGATACTTTGTGTGGCCACGGGACTCTGTAGAGAGTTCCCACAAAGAAGAAAGCCCTCACCAGATGTGTTCACTGGACCTTGGACTTCCCAGCCTCCAAATCCCCAATATAAAATGGCATAATATTTGCATATAACCTATTATCATCTTCCCATATACTTTAAGTCATCTCTAGATTACTTATAATACCTAATACAATGCAAATGCTATGGAAATAGTTGTACTGTATTTTTTAATAATGACAAGAAAAAATCTGTACATGTTCAGCAAAGATGCAATTTTTTTCCCAACATTTTTGATCCATAGTTGAATCTATGGATGCAGAACCCATGCATATGGAGGGTTGACTGTATTTACATTTAAGCATCCATAAAAGTATAAAGCTGCATTTATCTATAAACATAATCCTAGAAATTAGTTACGTTAAAATATTCACTCTTTCTTTTCTTCGTTACATATAAGCCTTAGTATGCATTTTTGACATATTTGGTCAGGATTAGGAATATAGCTATGAGTGAAGAGTTTTGTGTGCATGTGTACTTTGTTAATTTTTTTTCCCATTAGTGAAACTTGCCCATAAAGAGAATAAAACCACACCTTGTACCTTGTTCTCATTAGCACAATGATCTAAACAATCCACCAGAGAGTGGCTACTCTATATTTATATTTACGTTCCAAATAATCTCTTTGTTTTACTACCTGTAACAAACTTAGTAGCTTAGTACAGATTTGTTATCTGACAGCTCTGGAGGTATGAAATCTCACTGAGCTAAAACCAAGATGTCCACAGGGCTGCATTTCTTCTGGAGTCTCTAGGGAATCATTCTTTTTTTTCAGTTTCTAGAAGCTTCCCACATTCCTTGACTCTTGGTCCCCATCCCAATCTTCAATGCCAGCAGGGGAGGGGTGAGTATTTCTCACACTGAGTGTCCTACCTCCCCCTTTTACTTACAGAGACCTTTATGATTACATCAGATCCACCCAGATAGTTAATCTTCCCATCTCAAGATCCTTTACTTAATCACGTCTGTGAAGTCCCTGTTGCCACATAAGATAATGTATTCACAGGTCCTAGGGTTAGTATATGGACATCTTTGGGGTGATATTGCTCTACCTGCCACACCACCAAAGTGTGCATTCTTACAGAATCCATATATAACATATCAATTATTTTCCAGACTTTATTTTACACTTTCTGTGAAAATGATCAGTGTCATGACTCATTCTAACTGGAAAGACTGAAGCTCAGAAAGGTTACGTGACATGCATATAGTCAGTCAATGAGTCAAGGGGGAGAAATACTACATCTTCAGTTCTTGATGATCATTATCTAACCATACAACCCCAACATCTTTGTTTCTGCCTACATTTTCTACTACAGATCTCATTTTGGAATCAGGTTCCCAAAAGGCCAGGTCAGTTGTATTTTCCAGAGAGCTTACCTCCTGGAAATCCCAATGCAAAATGTAACAATCTTGCTTTTGTGAGTTGAGCATGTTCCAGGTGAGCATAGATAATGCTGCAATCCTCTGTTCTTTAGTTGATTTTATTTCTCTGTATTAAACATTGCTACAAACTTTAAAAATATTTGAATTCATTGTGTCTCTATTTATTCTGTTCACACCTTGAGGCACTTTTGCAGAGAGTGTAATTTTAAAATTCTGAAAAAAAATGAATCAATAAAAACATATTTTGGGAAAGCAGCACTAGAAGTCATACAGTTTTGCCTCCCACCTGCAGGCAGAATTATCCCCAACCCCTTTTTAGATGAATTGTTTATTGTCTGTCTAGTACACAGTGTCCAACAGGAAATAATTCAGTAAATATGACAAGCAGATTACTTTAGCAGAAAACAAAACACAAAGAGAATAAATCTCATCTTAAATTTTTTTGTTTAAAGATGCTTTTATTTATTTATTTATTTATTTATTTAAAAAATTTTTTTTTGTCGATATACATTGTGGCTGTTTATTGCTCCCCATCACCAAAACCTCCCTATCTAGGTGTTTTTACCACCCATAAACCATCCAGCACTGAGATTACTATCTCACTCAACACAGGAGGCCAAAAGTTGGGCAATCGCTAAAGGTCACTAAAGTATCAGGGGTGTGCAATTTATTTTGATCAGCATGTCTTCATGCATTTACTTTATAACTCTATGTCCTAATGAGACTGAGTACTTTTTAGGAACAAGAAGTGGTTCTCCTCTTCTCTGGTGCTTGATGTTCCTTTTCTGCTGTAAAGTACCCTCACCTGTGTGGGACGACAACAATGAGCTTGCTCCCTCTCTGTTACTTTGATTTGATAAAATAAATACTCAAAACTCTAGAGTTACAAATCCTAAAGTATGGGTAACACCATTTATTTATTTATTTATTTATTGTTTATATCTTAGTTCTTTCAACAAATTTGCTTATCATCTACTATCTATTAGGTACTGCGGTGGATATTGGGAAAAAATAAGTAAGGCAAACCCTTTCCTCTACAGCAGGGGCTTTTAAATGTTTTGCCCATGATCCACAAGGAGAAATAAATTTTACTTTGAGACCTATATACAAACACTCACAAAACAGGGACAAAAGACCGTAAAATAATACCCTCCCTTATTATGTTAAAAGCACTTTGCCATTTTATTTATTTATTTATTTCTGGTTCGCTTTTTTGTTCTCCTTTCTGTTTCTATTCTTCTCTCCTATTTAAAATAAAATGCTGGTCAGGAGCCATTAAATAGATTTTACTACCCAATAATGGGAAGTGACCTGCACTTTGAAAAACATTGCTCTAAACCATGCTACTCAAAGTATAATCTAAGGACAACAAGCATGACCATCTCCTAAGAGCTCATTAGAATTGCAGAATTTCAGTCTCCTCCTCTCTCTAGATATATGGAATTAGAATCTGCCTTTAACAACATTTCCCAAATAATTCACAGACATTTAAGTTTGAGAAACAACATTCTAATAAGATTCATTCTAAGTTCAGGGGAGGTTCTATGCTCAAGAAGAATTTTGAGAAAAAATGTAGACCCTAACATATTTTAAAATTGATATATAATGTTTTCATCATAAATCATAAATAGTTGTAAAGAACATAATATTTATATTTTAAGTGTTGTTATTTTAAATTAAAACTCTTGTATATCTATCTGATGGAATTTGATACAGCAGTGATTTGATACCCATGATCATCCATTTATAAAAATACATAAACAAACCTTTTTTTAATAATCAACATTTACATCCTTTCTTTGCAATCCTGAAATCATATTTTCAATTATCTTCCTCAAGGAATTTTACCCTAATTTAATAGTATTATACTTAATTTTTTATTTATATAAAAATATTTATACACACCTCTAACTGTTAAACTTTATTCTAGACTATGTTGCAGTTAATCAAGTAAAATTAATTTATCACAAAATTTGATAAATAATTATTAAGTACACACAGCTTTGTTTGATTTTTGGCAGTTTACCTCATAGTGAAAGAGATGGAGACTTACAAGGCATTGAGGAAAGGAAAGTTTTGCCAACAATAATATTTCAAATTATACTTTACTTCCTCGGGCTGATGTTCAATAGCAAGATGGAGTGAAGGCTATGTCTTTCTTTTGCTAAGTGTGAGTGAGAAAAGCAATGGTGACTGTGATAAAAAAAAAAAAAAAAGAATCAGCATAACCATAATTGAGTTCAGAGGAAAATCAGTTTTAGAAAATAATATACATGGAAGTTGAGGATATAAAACTTGATTCCCTGCACATTATTCATCCCATGTACACTTTAGAAAGTCATTGTGTATCCTTGCAGTAAGGGAACCCCAGTTTGAGACCCACTGCACTATTGAGTGGGGCTAACGTAGACACAACTAATTCTAGGACACATGCGTAGTGCCTGGAAATAGGCGGGGGATGGGAAGGTGGGAGGGAGGGATGGAAGAAGGATTAGAGCCACCAAAGGAGATTTTTGATTTCTGAATGACTGGCAAAGAAATGAACATGCATGAGTATAAGGCCACAGACATAAATGCGGAATGAATGACAGAAGGTGACGATAGGGTCAGGTTGCCAAGGGACTTCTAGGTTGAACTCATGTTAGACATTATTTGCAGAGCAATAATTCAAATATTTAAAGCTGGAGTTATATGACCAGGTATTTTAAAATACAGGAGTAACATATTGTCTCCACTGATCGAAGCTTAGAAGCTTCCGACCTGGGGTTCGCAAATGCCTGAGAGTGAAAGAGTGATTCTAATACATAGGAGAATCAATATCATATATATATATATATATATATATATATATATATATATATATATATATATATATATATATATATATATATATATATATATATATATAGTTAAAAAATTGTTTTCACATAAATGTACTGCCATTTTCAAAATGTATGAAAATGCAGTTGTAGAACACTTATCTAAAAGGGTTCTAGCATTTGACCGGTTATGTGTTTGGCAAGGGCAACAGAACCTTACCATGAGGGGGTAGTCTAAACCTATTTTTGTTGTTAAAAGTGAGATCACTTTCTATGGCTTGGGCAAGAAGTGCCTGATTATTCATTTTAAAAATATGGAATAAGCTGTCTATAGGTCTGAGATAGGACATTCAGCAACTTTCAAAGTTATGAAGAACACAAATAAAAGAGTACTGTGTTCTCTTTTGCAGAGGATCTTACTTTAGGCAAACCCAATGTTTAAAAATCTGGGTTTACGTAAACGCTAAATTTAGAAACTAATTATTCACTTTTTAAAGCGTTCACAGTAGGACATAAGTCAGTAGAAAACTCTCTAGCATATTTAAAATAGAATTCAATTTACACGTGACTTGTTGGAAGCTCTCCTATTGCACCAAACAAGGTCAAGGTCAGTTTAGTCCACTCTTTAATTGCCATGCCATGAGGAGTATGGAGAAGAGAACTGGCCCAAAGTTGGATCTATGGCTCTGAGTACTTACAAGGACCACAGCTCACCTTTAAAGCAAAGGATACTTTTTAAATGAATGAACTGTCAATGTTAGTATCATGTAACCATGCTCAATTTCCACAGCTAATACAGACCAATACTCAATCCATACAGCAGGTGTTCCTTGAGGGACCTGATAGGAAAACTCTGACCAAGAGTAGCTGAATCCTAGAAGATGAATTGTCATTCCATCAGATTATAATTACTTTATAATTTTGAATGTCGGGTCTACAATGACATAGCAAGAATCAATCACTAGAAGTAAAAGAAATGAAAGTAATAGCCTAGTCTTCATAATTAGGTCACTGTCAATTACAAGTGAAAGAAAGCCAATTCAAATTAAGTAAGAAAGTAAATTTCTTTGCTCATGCAACTAAAAGGAGTAAGAGTCAATGGAATTCAGGAATCGTTGGATCCAGATGCTCAAAGAAAAAAAAAAAAAATGCCATTGAGACTCTTCCCCTTTTCATGTCTGCTTTGTTTTCCTGTGGACTGACTTCATTTTCAGGCACTTTCCTATAGAGGATAACAAAAATACCTACCAGCAAGGCTTCATGAAACATTTTACCATTACCTTTAACCAGGTTGACAAAACTGTGAGAATTCTACTGGTGTCACTGGGAAATAAAGCTACTCTTTGAGGCAGGACAGAATAAGGGCATGCCCCAGGGAAGCTATTCATAAATATTCAGACTGAATCGGCACTAACCACCTCCTTGCCTGGCAGTTAATGAACCCATCGTGAGCTGACAGCAGCTTAACCACCAGCATGCTACACCCGAACTTTGCAGATTACAATAACCACCAAACCTGCACACTAGGAGGAGCAAAAGAGCGGATGACCACTATACAACCTTCCACCCATGACTCTAAACTGGAAATGACAAAATTAAAGGAAAAATGACCCCACTGTGCATGACCAAAAACTTCAGAAATTCAGGGACGCATGACAGGAAGCTGATGCAACCTCGCATTGGCCTACTAGGCCTTAATTACTCTAGATCTTCCCCCACGGCCAAATATTCCTTCCCTTAGTTAGGACAGAGAAACACCCCCCTCCCAGAACAACATATAAATCCTCCCCTTAGGAATCCACCGTGTGTTCTTCCCCCTCAGAGATGCCCACTCACCTTTCTGCATGGACTTTCACTTTACAATAAAGTCCTACTGCTTGAATGTTCTGTCTGTCTGTCTGTCTGTCTGTCTGTCTGTCTTCCTTTTCTCTCACTGAGCACCACAATGTGGGCTCCACTCAGTCCCACAAAAGATTTTTCTGCATGGTTTGACCAAGAACCTGGAACTGCTGTCCAGTAACAGCATTGGCAAGCCAGCAAGGAGATAAGGGAACTCTGGATGCCAGGGATAGTCCTGGGATTTTCCCCACGCAGCCCATTTGCTGCTCTAATATCTGCACCAGTGAAAATTGGAAAGCTTCGGGCACCAGAGGAAACCCCAACTGCAAGAGGCAAGTGGCCACTGGGACTATTTTGCTCCCATGTCTCTGCTGCTGGTAAGCCTCTCCCATAAGCTCCAGCCTAAATTCAGACAAAACAACACGTTACTCTCTTTTATTCTCCCTTCCCTATCCCTTTTCTTCCTCTTGAAAGTGACTGCTGAAAGGCGTGTTTAGGATTCACACTCTCCCTGCCTCCGCCCATGAGAGAGAAGAGCCACATGCTCACGCACCACTTTTGTGATGGGCCACAGTCCCTTCAGGAGCTCCTTCATGCCACACATAGTCTAGTGTTCACTGCGGTGGTGGGGACAGTCCTGTCCCATCACGTATCAGTGTCACTGGGGTGAATTGCATCTGGGTCACCATGGGTCACCACATACCCCTAGGCATTGGCCCAGCAACTGGCTGACGTCTCCCTGGCCCCACCACCATGTGTCCAAGGGGACCCACCCTGCTCCATCCCCATTGGGCTGGCTCATGTCAAGGCCAAGTTGCAGTTGCACACAGGGTTGTTGCCTCGGGGATGCTCCCTGGTGGTGACCCAGTGTGTTAGGAATTTTTTGTTCTGCTTGTTTAACTTCTTTCTGAGTTCAGTGAATGGGCTAGCCTACGGACTGGCTCTATGTACTGAGATGGTTTCTTTGCAACTCTTTGGTTTTGTTTGAGGAAATTTCCTTTCAGGCCTCCATTTCTCTCTGGATTTTTGCTTCTCCCTAGAAAGAGACTATTTAGCCTACTGAAACTCTTTTTTCTTAAACCTCTATGTGCTTCTCTTGTTGATGTTTTGTCAAAGACTTTGAGGCTGCATGCGAAATACAGCCATGGCATGTCAACCAACCTCATTTTGCATCTACTGCCTTCCTCTCAAAGCCACAAGAGTCTAATGGCTTTGACTCTGTTTATTCATTGACTCAGCCCTTAACTCCGTAACCCAGTTAAGGAATAAAAACTAGATTTAAAGATACTTGTCTAAGTGGTTATTTTATTTTATTTTTTAAATTTTATTTATTTATTTTTTATTGTATCAAAATGAATTATACATATTTTGGGGGTTCAACATTGAGCTATGTTGATCAAATCAATATTACTAGCATATATATTGTTAGAGATCATAATTATTCTTTATGCCCCTTGTCCAATCTCTCCCCACTAAGTGGTTATTTTAAACAGACTTCTAAATTTTCTTCTAGGCTCATCTATGTATTTCCTCATAAAATCCTATGATGGAGTTCTATGATTTTATTTGATCTTGGCATCCTTTTAAAAAAAAAAAAAAACCTTTCTCTGTATCTCCTCTGATACAAGCAAATTCCTTTAAAAGACTTGCATTCTTTGTGCTTTGCATTGTAGTTTTGTCATCTTGCTTTCTCTAAAACATGGTGAGGCCTTACCAATAAGCTTTGACATTTAGAACATGATTTAAACCCAACTATCCTTTTAAACTAGTGAGTTTTATATTTTCTCTCTTACATTATTAACATTTTAAGCAAAACCTATAAGATCCTTATTTGTTCCTGTTTTTTGTGTGTGTCTGCATATATACACCTGTAAGCTATATGTTATGTCTACATGTTCAGGTCTATGCATGCTTTTGTGTGTTGTCTACATGGTACCAAACTGGCTTATAAATAATGTGCATTGATTGAGTGGATAAGCATAAATGCTTTTCAAGTTCACATGACTTTAGTTTTTAAAATTGTTGATTTAAAACTTTTTATCTAGATTTATCTTTCGGTCAGCACAAATTTACACTCTCTACGATATTTTAAGATCATGAAATTGTTGTTTTCATGGTATATTTGATAACTTGCTTCGTTTGCTTGTAAACTAAAAGCTGTAAGAGAACTGGATGCTGGGCTTTCCCCAAAGCCTTGCACATGTCTTGTTATTAGCTTGTCTTTGGGTTTAAGCCTCTGAGTTCTGGGGTCCAAACAGATAGCCATGGTGAGGCCAAAGGACACAATGTGTCCATGGCACAATGGCCACCAGCTGCAAGAATAAAAACAATGTGGTCTCTTCCTTGTTTCATCTCTGCCTCCTGGCCATGCTGGGAGGGACAGTATCCTTTGGACATTATCTTTGTAAACTCTGTCCTTTGTCTTGGGCTCCTTTGATACTAGGGATCCAGGAAGACTAGGGAAAGGGGACCTACATCCAGTATCTCAAAGGTCTTAGTTAATACTGGTTGATTAAGGTGTGTGTAGCTTGATAAAAGTAAATTAGAGAAATGTGAATGGGTTAAATGCTTATAAATGAAATTGTCATCATTTCAAAAATTCTTTTCAGTAATTTGAAATCTTAAAGTCATTTTATATTGATAAGTTAAAATACTGAAACATTAGTTCTTATACATAAGTCTAAGTTTTTATACTTTGACATTTTGTTTTTATGTGGTATTAAAAAGTAAGTATATTTGGATCTGTTGAAACATTTTAAAATATGTCTTTTCATAAATAAGAAATGTTTTTTTATCTATAAATATTAATATAAAACAGGTCAAAATTGCTTGCTTCCTAGATTTTTCACAGGCAATTAGGGTTACTAAGAGTTAATTATAGTTAATATATATAATTCAAACTGCTAGGATAAGAAGATTTTATATACAGATTGTTTAACGAAAGTAGGATGTGAGGAAAGTAGAATGTGTTTTTGGTGAAGGTTGTAGAAAGGATGAAAATGTAGTACAGTTTTTGTTAAAAGAAAAATTATCTGGTTTAAAGGTATTTGGAGGGTATTTCACATTAAAAGAGTATAAGAAAATGTTGTAGACATGACTAAATGGATATATTTAAAAGGGGTTTGTAAGAGCTTATAAAAATTTTATAATAATCTTGTGTGGTCAAAGCTGAGATTGGATAGATTTGTTTATAAGTTTTTTATTAAAATTACCTGTAATATTATCAGTACGCTGGTACAAAAGTAAAATTTGGTTTCCTTCTTTTAAATAAGATTTTCATATAATATTAATAACAGATAATAAAAGATTTGTGCTCACCCTTTTAAGTAAACTTCCAGAAAAAAAAAAAAAAGGAGACAATAAGTAAGAGATATTTTTTCCATAAAATTCACAGAGACCCTGACCTGGTGAGTACCTCCTCCCTGTCTGGAGGATTGCTGCCTCATGGCTTTAACCTTTGCTAGAGACATTTGGAACTACCTAACACATCAGGTTTTTGGCTGGGAGATCATACATATCTATGCAGGGGGAATGTCTGGGGCTCAGGCTGGGCCTTGTGTAATCTGCTCTGACCAATGGGCTCCCCACTTACTATATCTTGTGAGGGTCCTGAATGGCACCTTATTTCAATATTACTATACCACCTTAGAAGGTGTGAAATTCTAGTCCACTGGTCCAAATATTCCCCCCATGTATTTAATTCCCTCTGGGACTGCCACATAGAAGACTACTTCTAATGGTGGTCCTGGACCCAAAATCTCTACCACCCCAAGGACGCCCCACCACTTGTGACCCTGATGTTCAATGTTTTCCTGAAATATTTGTTAAAGAGCCAAATGACAGTTATCCCGTTTTGTCTTCTATACAGATGTTAGGTCAAGGGGCTCACATTCTAATCCCATGCTTACCTTATTGCTGGGCACCAGCTTTATCATGACAGAAAAGAGTCTAGAGGGAGGGATGTCCTATGAGATGCCCAGGGATAAGGAGATGGAGCATAGAGCTCCTTAGACTTGGAGACATCCAAGGACAAAATGACTGCATTGGAGAGGGACACCTTGTGATGGGCCCCAGCAGTAGATGCCAAGGGATGCCTGCCCATCTAGTCTAGTGGAGAGCATACCAGAGGAAGGACACTTGCTTCTTGGTGACCGACTCCTCTTTCTTGTCTTATTGCTCTCTTTTTCACACACCCATAGGAGACACGATGAGAAATACTCCAGCAATCCCTGAACGGTCACCCTTGGGGAGCATATTAAAGTACTGGAGCGACTTTAAACTAGACGGCTTGAAAAAGAAAAGGCTCATATTTTTCTACAGTTTGGCTTTGCCCCAATATAAATTAGATGATGGAGAACAATGGCCCCCAAATGGCTCTCTAAATTACAATAGTATCCTACAAACGGATCTCTTATGTCACAGGGCCCATAAGAGAACTGAGGTTCCATATGTCCAGGCCTTCATGGACTTACATGAGAACCCAAAACTGAAAACTGAAAGGAAATTGTCAGATTCGCTATATGGGAACGCAAGTAGAGCCTGCCCCCATATCCAGGCCCGGGATGCCCCGCTCCTATTGAACCATGAGGCCCCCATTCTCCATTTATAGTGGCTCCCTTGTACCTTTCTCCCCCTAAAGGTGCTTTCTGGGCTAGCCCTACAGGAACTACTCAGAGGGACTCCACACCACCTACCCTTCTCCATTTGCCCTGTTCATGAGGTAGCGAATGGCCAAGGCACCACACGAGATCATGTTCCTTTTCCCATGTCTGACCTAGCCCAATGCAAGAAGGACTTAGAGAGATTCTCAGAGGATTCTGGGAACTTTGTAGATAAATTCTAGGCACTAAGTATGTCTTTTAAACTCTCATGGAAGGACATTCAGATCCTTCCACCTACTTGTTGCACTCCCGAAGAAAAGTTTTGCATTTGGAATTCAGCAAGGGCACATGCCGATCAGATGGCAATAGATGAGCCCTGCACCCATCCATTGGGGGCCACTGCCCTCCCAGACCAGGATCCTAACTAAAATTATCAGTGACATAGTCACGATCTGCAGGCCAGGGACCATATGATTAATTGCCTTATGGAAGGTATAAAAAATACATAGAAAAAAGCCAGTTAACTATAAAAAGGTCAAAGAAATAACCCAAGGGAAGAATGAAAAATCCAGCAACCTTTCAGGGAAGACTGATAAAAACATTTAGAAAATATACCATCCTGGGCCCACCCACCCCAGAGGGGCAAGCCCTTTGGGGATAACATTTTGTAAGCCAATCTGCCCCAATATATGGAAGAAATTACAAAAATTACAGTTAGGACCGCAGACCCCAATGGCTTAATTATTAGACATAGCATATGGGGTGTTCGATAACCGAGACCAGAGTGAGACAAAATTAGAGGACAAGTGGGCCGGACGACAGGCCCGACTGATCATTCTAGCCATAATCAGCACCACGCAGCCTCAGGGACCACCGAGGGAATGAAGAGGTGGACAGCCTCTGGAGGAAAGAAGAAAGCAGACCTGCTCCAGCTGTGGTAAGCTGGGGCACTGGGCCAAGTCCTGCCAGGTTCACCCAAGAAAGGGACCCAACAACTCGAAGACCTCCAGGTCCCTGTCCCGCTTGTGGGGACCCCATTCACTGGCAATGGAATGTCCCATGTTCAAAGTGAACAAAGACCAGATGGTGGCCCTGGAGAAAGAAAACTGATGGGGCCAGAAGTGAGTGGCTCCAACCACAAACATCCCCATAACAATGGAAGAGCCTTAGCTGGTCCTCAACGGGGCAGGTAAACCATTCTAACTTTTCATTGATAGTTATTCTGGACCTCTGCATACTCTGGTCACAGGTATTGATGGAAGCCCCAAAAGCCAATCTCCACCTAAGACAGGCCAGAACGTGTTCTCTCATAACAACATTTACCACCATTGTTGCTGCCACATGGTCAGTCATCAGCCCCAGATTCTTTAAGATCACACTAAAACACCCTATTTAATAACAATGAAAATCAAATGATTGACCATCTCTCATTGCACTCCTCCCAGCTATGACACTCACAGCCACCGTATATTCGGGGGAGGCATGAAAAGAGGGAACCCTCCTGAAGGAACTCCCCTTTCTAATATAGTCATCGAGGCTGCTTTGCCACCCTCAAGTGGGATACGCTTCCTTTGTGGTCACTCCACCTGTCACTTTGCCAAATGATTGCACCGGGATCTGCTCTCTGGCCTGTCTCCTGATGTTTTTCTCCTAGGCAAAAACCAATCAATACCTTTTCCAAAAGTAAAGCCTATCTGACTAGATAAAAGGGAGATTATTTTCCTTCCCTTATTAGCTGCCCTTGGAATAACCCTTTGTGTAGGGACTGGGGTAAGGTAGAAGGGTAACAGAAATCATCTCATCAGAGTGAGTCTTTGCCAATTTATTCCTAGAACTAAGCAGATCCGTTGAGGAAACTTCCCAGGCCCTCAATACCTTAAGCTCACAACTCAACTCTCTGGCTGTGGTAGTGCTTCAGAACAGGCAGGTCTTAGGCATATTAACCTCTGCTGAAGGAGGAACCTGCGCCCTAGTACAAGAGGAGTGTTGCTTCTATGTAAATCAGTCAGGAGCCATAGAAGATGACATTCGAAAATTACAGGACAGGGCAACCCAGGTTAGAGAACTAGCTTCAGAGGACAAAAGTCTCTTTGGGATAACATGGAAATAATTTTCTTGGGTAATCCCCTTTTGGGGACCTCTAACCACTGTCTTTGTTCTCCTATTTATTGCCCCTGTTGTGATTAAACTCCTCCTCTCATTTGTTTCCTCTAGAATAATTGCCTTCCAAAACACTACCATGGTGCTTCAAGGATATGAACCCCTGAGCCTCTCCATACCTGAGCCTTCCCTGGGGCTACTCAACAGTCTAGGTAGAGAGTTTTGCTCCCAGTGAAAGGTAGGGACTATTACCGCAGCCCAGCAGGAAGCAATTAGAGGATTGGAACCTATGCCTTCTGCACCCCAGAAAGATTTATGGGAGCAAACTCTCTCAGGGAGGAATTGAGGTAGAACAGAATAGGGCCATACACCAGAGAGGTTGCTCATAAATATTCAGACTGGCTCAGCAATAACTGCCTCCTCGCCTGGCAGTTACTGAACTCATAATGAACTGATGACAGCTTAACCACCCTACAAGTCAGCATGCTACACCTGGAACTTTGCAGATTACAAAAACTGCTGCACCTGCGCACTAGAAAAACAAAAGTGCAGATGACCACTACATGACCTTCCACTCATGATGCTAAACTGGAAAGGACAAAGTTAAGGAAAAAAAACGACCACCTTGCATATGACCGAAAACTTCAGAAACTCAGGGATGCATGACAGGAAGCTGATGCAACCTCCTTTTGGCCTATTAGGTCTTAATTACCCTAAATCCTCCCCCACAGCTGGATATTCCTCCCCTTAGTTAGGATAGAGAAATACCCGTGTCCCAGAACAGCATATAAACCCTCCCCTTAGGAAGCCGTGGCAAGTTCCTTCCTAATGGAGATGCCTATGCACCTTTCTGTGTGGACTGTGGACTTTTGCCTTACAATAAAGTCCTATTGTTTGAATGTTTCATCTGTCTGTCCCTCTCTTCCTTTTCTTTCACTGAGCACTGTGATGTACACTCCACTTGGTCCCATGAAGGATTTTCTAAATGATTTGCCCAAGAACCTGTAACTGCCATCTGGTTACACTTTTGACAAGAAAACTTTATCCATTGATGACATTCCCAACCCACAGGAGTGTTGCATACATTTCTAAATGGGAAAAACTACCTATTAGAAGAGTTACTAACAAGTTTCTGAGAACTCACACTGCTATTGGGAGTTATCCAGGATTCTTAGGAGTCCTCCAGCTCTCTGTGTTCTTGCTGTTTGCTCAAGCCACACCCTTACTTCCAGAGGCCTACAAGCCCTGTCCATCCCATCACTGGCTTTGTGACCTTCAGCAAATTGCCTAAATAGCTATAAAGCTCAGATTTTTCATCAGTTTAAAGTTATCTTTAAATAAGAGTGTTGATCTCAAGGAATTATTATGAAAATTGAATAATTCAGTGAAACAATATTTGTAAATCTCTTAGATTAGAGTCTGGCACCCTGTGGATTCTTAATTCATATTGTATTACTTTAGATACTGGATGCCTAAGTGCTATGATGGGCATTCATGAGACAGAGGTCTCCTGTATGGTAAATGCCAGTTCAGATCTCCCACTGCAGCACACAGTACAGAAAATAACTTTGGATGCTGTACAGAGACTACATGCTAATGTCAATTCTCCAGCTTGTAAAATATGTGACCTGAGGTAATTCTCTTGACTCCTTTGGATTTTTAGTTTATTCATTTGGGGGGGGGAAATGAGTGCTGGGATCAAATGATTTCTAGCATTCTCTCTCTCTCTCTCTCTCTCTCTCTCTCTCTAGTACACACATGAACACACACATCAACTATGCATGTAATCCATTATATCAAGAATTCCAATCCCTACAACCAGTTAACGTATTTCTATCATCAGGTATAATAAATCCCAACTTAATTGATGCAAACAACAAGGGAATTTATTACTTCACATACTAAGAAAACTGAAAGGAGGATTATTTAAGAGTTGATTTACTCAGAGTCTCCATGATATTTTCAAGGGTCCAGATTCCTCTGTCTTTGCCCTCTGACATGCTCAGCAGGTTGGTCACATGATGGTAGCAACTCCAGGCAGCACATCTTGCACATTGCTGTCCAGAGAAAAAGAGAGACTCTTTCTCCTTAAGCACTTTTTTTAAGAAAAAGGGAAAGCACTTTTCTGAAGAATTGTAGCTAGGGTAACTAAATAATTTATCTTTCAGATGGAGACAATTTTGAGAGTGAAAAGGGGGTCATACTGCAAGAAAAGAAGTGTAAATCAGAGCTGTCTTGGGCAAGCCAGGATCTGTTCTTTCCACACCTCATTGGCCAGAGCTGTGCCACATGCTCACTATCAAACCAGTCACTGCTAAAGGGAACAGGGACTGGGACTGGCTTGGGCTAGCAGTGTTTTGCCACCTCATAGGAATGGGGCTGGGGTTTTTTTCCCTCATACACTTAGAGAGTGGATATCTGCACAAAGACTGGAATGGTTGCTGGAAAAACAAATAGCAGTGTCTTGTCACAGCTGTTAACAATTGCCTGTTCACGATCCTTCTGTCCATCTCTGGCTACAGCCTGTATTTCCAGATCACATCATGCTGCTGTTTGCTTTTGTTCTTACCTCTTTGCCTGGAATTATTGCTCCCCCTCCTCCCCACATTGCCCTCTAGCCCTTGCCTTCCTCATGCTACCTCATCAGCAAGGTAAAAGCACTCTAATCTCCTCCTCCAACCCTGGTCTTCCGCCTGCTTTGTGTAGTGCCCCTTCCCTGTGCTACCAGAGGACCTGAACTTCATAGTGCTGGCTGAGTGTTGATTTCCCATTCTAAATTTTGCACTGAATAAACAAGGGCAGAGACTATTTAATTCATCTTTTTATCCTTGGTGCCTAGCACAGGGTCAAGCAACTGGCATAAGCTCATGAAAAACAAATTAAGTGAAGAAATGAATGAATAAATCTTAACTCCAGAAGGAGAGTTTGTATTCTTTTCAGCGCAAAGGGCTTGATATTGGGAAGCTAGAAATTGGATTCCCAGAGTCCTAACTCCTAGTATCTAGCCTATCTAATCCAAATAAAGCAGTCCTCAGCTAAGTAGTAATGTGAGCTAATGGGATTTAGAAGGAGAAATGAGCAGCACTGGCTGCTAACAGCACCTGGGGTTGGGAGAGACATCCCTATTATTAGGGCATAATTAACAACTTTCCTCTCATAGACATTAATTTATTTTGTCATTAAATTAATTAGAATTAAACAGGACTTTAAATCACTGCTTTTTCCTGGAAGGAGAGATGTGTTTTTAAATGTAAAATCAGGCAAAGTTTCCCATTACTTTCATGCCCCTAAAGAGACAGAGGAGGGAGGGGCTGCCTCTTGGAGATGGCACTTCAGGCTTCCTGCAGACAGGGTTGGGCAATAGTGCATTTTATGGGGAAGGATGATTGGTGGTTCTCCTCTCCTGATGATATAGCAAGAAGAAATGCCAATGGAATGCATTTTAAATTCTCACA
Source organism: Cynocephalus volans (assembly GCF_027409185.1). Taxonomy (NCBI): domain Eukaryota; kingdom Metazoa; phylum Chordata; class Mammalia; order Dermoptera; family Cynocephalidae; genus Cynocephalus; species Cynocephalus volans. The sequence continues at coordinate 24,874,866 of NC_084463.1, forward strand.
GGTCTGGATCTCATGTACTTTAAAGCATACTATTTTTAAAACTTTAGCTTTCTCTTAGATAAAATGAGGTAACACGTTCTACCTCATAGGCTTGTTATAATATTTAGTTAGATCATCTAAGTGCCAAGGGCGTATTAGGCTTGCAATCAATGCAATTTAACTTCCTCCCTGTCCCTTGCACTGACATTCAAATTTTACTTCAGATAAAGATTGAGTCATAGATCCCCAAGAAAAGATTTAGGATCTTAATCTCTGCAAGCAAAACACAAACAAAAACAAAACTTCACAACTACGTGATTATATCATTGATTCTTTATACTTACTCCATCTAATTTGTTCAGATACATTCCTTTTTACATCTCCTTTCCTTGGCTTCTTTAAAGTCAATGCTCTTCTCAGTTCACTCTATGCTCCTCCCAAATCCATCTATCATTTCTGCTCTTTTTTCTCAAATACTACCTGAACCTCCACCACTACCCAAGACACTGTTCCTGATTAAAGCAAAAAGTGACAAAATTATCTCCTTATTTTCCTTTCTATGCAGTGATCAATGAAGCAAAAAGAATATTGCACATAACGTGTGCATGTGCTTATATTGAAAATATGCATTGTGCATTCAGTTTTTATCACATCTTGAGACCTGCCATTTTTCAAAACAATGCAAATCCTGTATAGAACCCACTGATTTGCAATCTGGACTCTTAGAAGGTGAAGATCTTTTTGAATTTATAGCCTAGAGGCTCTTTTTAGAATTTTACATGATTGGAGACTGTGTGGGTGATTCTCTTGAGCTCTCTTACAGTTCCAGAGCTCTGTGGATCTATGAATCGATAGTATTAGCTAGTTTGGAGAAACGCATGTGAGTTCTCTTAATGAGGACATGGTCGAAGGTGTACTCCTTATGGATCAATCTGCAATTCAGTGCTGCTAGAATGTCAACTGAGCTACCCTCATAGACTTTTATGACATCTCAATTTCAGAGTGAGACAGCAAATATTGGCCTAGACCCAAACTTTTCAAAAGACAATAATGGGGGTATAGATTGCTTTAAAAAGTGCCTCAGGTTTAAAGACAGTTGAACCAGGATAGCTTAAGCTTACTGTTGAATCTGATGGTCAGCTAGGTAGTTCAAGTGCTACGGGCTGAGAATTTGACTGCTTAAGGACTTAGATCAAGCATTGGCAGGTTCAACATTCATATTTTAACCCTGAAGCAAAAACATGAAATATAGCACATGCACTCTAATATGATTTTCTGGCCTGACTGATATTTAACTAAAGGAAATCAACCTGCAATTGAACAATTGTGAGTGATGTTAACAGAGGTGCTAAGTGTGTTTTCTTCTTGATCTAAAAGAAAAAAAACTAAAAGCTGTGTTAGTTTTTTTCTTTAATTAAAGTTACAGCATTATCAGGCTTTAGAAGACTGAAGAGAATGCACAGATGAATTACTATTTAAGTAAGCTTTCCAAGAAACTTTTGAAGGCAGTAAATTAAATATGGACTTAGTCATTTTGCAGTTTTTTAAAGAAGTTATACTTGTTTTTCCTATGGTTAATACATTTTTTTAAAATGTCAAGTCAACCAAATGTAAGCTGAGAAAAGAAAGCCAATAGTTATTTTTTCTTTATTTATTGCCAAGGTCAGGAGGCCAGCATTGAGGGGTTCCTGTAGATACATCTCCATCTGTGTTTGGTAGGTATGTATATGCTTCTATGCCTTGCTTAAGATGACAATTCTAACCATGAATATTCTAAATTCTTAGGGGGGAAAAATCTCCTTTACTAAAAGTGCTGAGTTTAAATGCTCTTAGCCACTGATATAACTGTAACCAGCTCATGAGTAAATTTAAGACTAAACAGCATTGAACATAAAATAAGATTGCATGTTCTTCATAATCAAATTAAAATGTTTTTGAGTCTCTACCCACTTAACTAGTAGTGACCTCAGTCTTTTGTATGGGTCACCTCTGCAAATATTTTAGAGACCCCCAAAATATTACATGTGTCACTGAACATGTGCTTGTCATCACTCAACCCTGACTGACTTCCAGGGAGCAAGAAGTTAGATGTGGGCATGAACAGCTGCAGATGAGGTGCTGCAGTGTGTGTCGGGGGAAAGCTGGCCTAGAAGCCCGCAGTTCTCCAGATAAGTGATCCTGATGGAGCAGCCACTCCCAGAGCTTTGCTCTTCATGCTCCCTGACTGCCACTAAGTCACCACTCTTCTAGCCTTATTTTACTTTCCATTCATTTCTCGGAGTAAAAAGAACCAGTCAGTGGAAGTTCTCTGAAAAGAAAACAAACAAACAAACAAAAAACTACCTATGCAGTTTTTCAGCTTTTTGATGACATGGACAGACATTTCACTCAAAGCACAATCACAATGCCAGGAAGGTTTCCAGTATCAGTTTCATTCTGTCTTCTATGTAGAATAACACTCTTACCTGTGTAGTGTCAGTCCAGATTGTCTTCTCTTCAGGTACATTTCTGTTTACTGACTCTCCTCCTTTCCTGTGATCACACTTAGTTGGATTATTCAGACTTGTTTTAATTTATCAGACATATTTTTATGGAAGGAGAGGAGGAGACTGGTATTCCAATCTTTTTCTTTCCAAAAATCATTTAGAATTCTATTTAAATCAATGTGTGGAAATATCTACAAGGGTTGGATTCTGCTTATTTGAAGACTCAAGTGCAAAGAGAGATGTTGGGGAAGAAAAGCTCAGAAATTTTTCACATCAGTTACGTATAATTTTCAGGCTCACTTATAAATCATTGCCATTTACTGTGTGCCTGTGTTGTATAAAAAACACTGCCGATTACGAAGGTGTCTAGAATATACGATAGTCCCTTCCTCTAGGAGATTAATAATTTATTTAGTTCAGTAATTTTTAAACTGTTTCATGTTTGGGTGTTTTTTTCAAGCATTTGATTCAACTTTTGTTTTAGTTATCTATTTGAACTATTTTTAAAACTATCATAAACCTAGCACATTCAAACATGACATATTCCAATTCTTTACACACTGGTGGGTATCAATTTATTAACTTGTCCTGCTAGATTAACTTGATTTGGTGCAGACCTTAGCATGAAACTTTGTCTTCTACCTTAGTTCAAATAATTGAACTTTTTATAGATGTGTCATTGATTAGGAAATATGTGGCTCCACATTGATCTTTTTTTTTTTTTTTTTTTTGTCTTTTTTGGGACCAGTAAGGGGATCGCAACCCTTGGCTTGGTGTCGCCTGCACTGTGCTCAGCCAGTGAGCACACCGGCCATCCCTATATAGTATCCGAACCCGTGGCAGGAGTTCTGCTGCACACCCAAGTGCTGCACTCTCCCAAGTGCTGCACTCTCCCGAGTGCGTCACAGGGCCGGCCCTCCACATTGATCTTTCTAATTAGGCCTTCAAATATCTACTATGATAAAATTGTATAAGTAAGTCCACTGCTACTCTTCTTTAAATGTCAGGCAAGTCTAGTATCTGATAGGTTCATGTATTTATGATTTAATGTGTGTTGTTTTATGATACTTTGTATTCTAAAATTTAGTATTTATTATAAATTCTGTTGTTTATATTCCCTTTTTTAACCTTGTATAAAGTTTTCTTGATATTTTTGTGCTTACATCTTTAAAAAATATTCAGAAAAAAATCCCAGAAATTTTACATTTTGATGTCACAAATAATTGAAATAACTGGAATTTTTTGGTATTTGGGGTAAATATTTCACATGGATGACCAAAATATCTAATGTGATTCTCAGTGCTGGGCACACATGACAAAATGTAGGAAAAAAATTGTATTCTTACTTTAATATAAGATAATGAGATTAAAATTTCATATATAACAGCCTCCCTGCTCTCTTTGGATGACTTTATAATAAAAATTTTAAACCTGAAATTATGCTGCTAAAATGTTTGTAAAACCACTATTCTAGTAGATAATTTATAAAGTTCTTAATAATGATTAAAATATTTCACATTATGTTTTATTTGAATTTTTTTTAAAATGTATGGCATGAAGGCCAAAAGATGAGAAGTGATAATGTTGATTTATTCTCTAGGAAAAACACAGAAGAAGAATAAATGGTCAAGTTGATCTTCTTTTATCTCCCATTGATTCTTAGAGATAAGAAGAACTAAAAGCTATAGGAGAAGGTAGGAAGAAATACAGTATTATCTGGAGAAACATTCCAATAAAGCAAATAGATAGTGGTGAGGTAAATACTGAAGATAGATGTGAATATGTATTCCATAGTAATAATACACTTGTCATTTCAAAACGTCTTGTGGACACTGTGGTTCCAGGAAAACAGAGTAGGGATATTTTTCTCTATTCCTCTCAATTAAGTACACTAAAAACCCTGAACTTCACATATAAAGCAAACATAAGAAGACTTGGAAAGATGGAGAGAAGAAGGCAATCTATCTAGGAAACTTGGGACCTGAGAAACGACAGTGGTGACTTGCTGGGGTTTCCCTTTGGCCTCATATATCTCAGACATGGAGCTAAAGTAGTTCGCAATTCAAATATTTTCTCCTACTCTGTTGGTTGTCTTTTTACTCTGTTGATTGTTTCTTTTGCTGTGCAGAAGCTTTTTAGTTTTATATAATCCCATTTGTTTATTTTTCCTTTAGTTGCCTATTCATGAAGTCTGCACCCACTCCAACTTCCTGGAGTGTTTCCCCTATGTTTTCTTTAAGGAGTTTTGTTTCAGGCTATATATTTAATTCTTTAATCCATTTTGAGTTGATTTTGATATATGGTGAAAGGTGTGGGTCTAGTTTCATTCTCCTACATATGAGTATCCAGTTTTCCCAGCACTACTTGTTGAAAAGGCAGTCTCTTCCCCAGTATCTAGATTTGCTGCCTTTGTTAAAGATCAGATGGCTGTAGGCATATGGATTGACTTCTGGGTTCTCTATTCTATTCCACTAATCCATGTGTCTATTTTTATGCCAGTACCATGCTGTTTTGGTTATTATAGCTTTGTAATATAGTTTAAAGAAAATATTTGCAAAATATGCATCTGACAAAGGATTAATATCCAGAATATTCAAGGAACTCAAACAACTTTACAGCAAAAAACAAACAAACAAACAAAAAAACAGATAACCCAATTAAAAGCGGGCAAAGGAGCTGAATAGGGATTTATCAAAGGAAGATATATGAATGGCAGCAGACACATGAAAAAATGCTCAACCTCATTCAGCATCTGGGAAATGCAAATTAAGACTACTTTGAGATACCATCTCACTCCAATTAGGATGGCTAATATCCAAAAGACTGAGAATGATAAGTGCTGGAGAGGTTGCAGAGAAAAAGGAACCCTCAAAAACTGTTGGTGGGACTGCAAGTTGGTGCCACTTTTATGGAAAATGGTATGGAGCTACCATATGACCCAGCTATTCCACTGTTGGGAATATACCCAGAGGTATGGAAATAATCATCCCAAAAGGATACCTATACTCCAACTTTTGTTGCAGCTCTATATACAATAGCCATGAGCTGGAACCAGCCCAAATGTCCATCATCAGATGAGTGGATAAGGAAATTGTGGTATATCTACACAATGGAATACTACTCTGCTATAAAAAAGAACAAAACACCACCATTCACAACAACATGGATGGACTTAGAGAAAATTATAGTAAGTGAAACAAGTCAGGCACAGAAAGAGAAATACCACATGTTCTCACTTATTCATGGAAGCTAAAAATAAGTACATAAATAAACACACAAACGAAGAGGAGGGGGAAGAAGACAGAATAACCACAAAAATTCCTTGAACTATTTAAGTCAAGTGAAAGGATATGATGGGGGGGACTGGGTGGAGAGGAATGGGTAAAGGGGCATGAAAATCAACTACAATGTATATTGAGAAGTAAAATATAAATAAATAAATAAATAAACATACAAATAAATAAATTAAATAAATAAATAAATAAAAACAAAGAAGCTCACAACCCAGAAATGCGAAGAGGCACAAACAAAATTAAATAAACAAGAAAGAAAAACCTACTCTGTCTAGTCACAGGACCAGAAAAGAGGCAGCCTAGTAAGATAGAAAACTTTTAGACAATAGTTATTCTGCTTTAGCCAAGCATCATTAAAAAAACAACAACAATGACAAAAGCCCAAAACAAAAACAAAAAGACAAACAAAAACAAAACTGGTCTCGCCAACACCCAGGCTACCAAAGTTTAAGTGGGGAGCCAGAATTTTATCCCCACAGGCCGGTACTGAAGCAGTTCCTCCTTCACAATGTCAATAGAGACACAATGGAAGTCTGAATTCCCACCTGTATCCAACAGAAGTGAGACATCACTCTCTGTCCCACTGGTGCAATGTCAGTAGAATCCTAGGTCAGGACCTTTACAGTAGCAGTAATAACAAGGCCACCTCCACTGCAGTGTCAGTGGGGACCATCTGGGGAAACAGAATCTTTATCCAGTAGTAATGAGGAGTTCCTTCTTCAGGTGTCAATATAAACTGAGTGGGGAACTTGAATTTCTCCCTTCATCTGGCAATGCAATTGTGTCACCTCCCTTTTCCTTGTTGGAGTGGTGTCCAAAAAATTCAGTTAAAATGGAAGCTTTAAATAAGATCTGGAGTCTTATAACATAATACAAAACTGCCTAGGTTTTAATAAGATATTACTCACTCTAAGAAGAACCAAAAAGACATCAAACTGAATGATTAAAGACAATCAATAGATGCTGTCAGGGTTCTTCAGAGAAACAGAACCAATTGCATATAGTTGCAGATATCTAAGAATTGATATGGGAATTGGCTGATGTTATTAGGGAGAATGATAAGTCCCGTGATATGCTGTCTGCAAGTTGGAGAAGCAGGAGACATGGTGATGTAATTCAGTCTGAGTTCCAAGGGCTGTCAATCAGGGAAGCCAATGGTGTAACTCCAGGACAAGGCCAAAGTCCTCAGAACCCAGAAGGGAATAAAAAACTGGCCCCAGAGTCCAAAAACCTGAGAACCAGGAACTCTGATGTCCAATGGCAGAAGGAGATCAATGTTCCAGCTTAAGAAGAGAGAAAATTTGCCCTTCCAACACCTCTTTGTTCTATCTGAGCCCTCAGTGGATTGGACGATGCCTGTCCACATTAGTGAAGGTGATCTTCTTTACTCAGTGTACAGATTCAAGTGCTAATCTCTTCCAGAAACACCCTCACAAATACACCCAGAGATTATGTTTCACGAGTTATCTGAGCATCCCTTAGTCAAATTGACATAAAATTAACCACCACAGATGTCAACATCAAGATGACAGAGATGTTAGAATTATTTGACAAAGACTTTAAAGCAGCCATCATAAATGCTTAAGTAATTAAGAGCACTCTTAAAGGAAAAAAAAAGCCTCAGCAAAATGATAATAATAATAATAAAGATATAAAGAAGAACTAAATGGAAATTATACAACTGAAAATTACAATTACTGAAGTTAAAAGCTCAATAAATAGGCTCAAACAGCAGAATGGGGGAGACAGAGGGAAGAATAGATGAACTGGAAGATAGAAAAATAGAAATTATTCAATCTAAACAGCAAGCAGACAGAGAATAGACTGAGTGTAAAATAAAAATTACAGAGCCTCAGAGTCCTGCAGAACTATAACAAAGGACTTAACATTTGTGTCATTAACTCCAGGAAAAAGGTAAAGAAGTCAGGGCTGAAAAAGTACTTGAGGGAAGAATGTCTGAAAACTTCCCAAATTTGGCAAGAGACATAAACCCAGAGATTTAGAGAGCTGAGCAAATCTTAAACATGATAAACCCAAAGAAACCAATGCTAAGAAACACAAATTATATTCTGAAAACTAAAGCCAAAGAAAAAATTCCCTAAAGCAGCCAGAGAAAAATGATGCTTTACCTATTGGGAGAAAATAATTTAAATGAAAGTGTATTTCTCATCAAAAAGCATGGAAGCCAGGAAGAATTGACACAATATTTTTCAAGTGCTGAAAAAAAAAAAAAAAAAACTGTCAACCTAGAATCCTATACTAAGAGAAAGAATGAAAAAGTAAAAAGTACTTAAGAAATGAGGAGTAAATCAAGACATTTTCAAAAGAAAGGAAATAAAGAGAAAGTGCTTACAGAAGACTCACCCTAAAATAATGGCTAAAAGAAGCTCTCTAAACAGAAACAAAATGAGAGAGAGAGGGAGAGAAAGAGAGAGAGAGAGAGAAGGAAACTTGAAACATCACAGAGAAAGAAAGAATACCATAAGCAAAAATATAGGTTTTTCTTTTCCTCCTGAGTTTTCTAAACTACATTTGATGGTTGAAGGAAAAATTATAGCACTATCTGATGTGGTTAGAAATGTATATAGAGGAAATGTTTAAAGCATAATACAAATTGGACAGTGTAAGGAGATGCAAAGGAAAGTAAGCATTCTACGTCACTTGAACTTATAAACTTATAATGAGAATGGACTGTGATATGTATAATATACTACCTAGAGCAAACACTGAAGTATTTGAGTGTTTTAGATACACTAAAAAATATTACAGATAAATAAAAATGGAATCCTAAAAAATGTTCAAGTAACCCCCAGGAAAGCAGGGGGAAAAAAAGCATAGAAATGAAGAACAGAGAGAACAAAAAAATATAAAATAAAAAAAATAATAAAATAGCAGAATTAAGCTCAAATATATAATTGTATTTAATATAAATGATTTAAATACACCAATTGAATACAGAGATTGGTAAAAATGGATTTAAAAACATGACCCAAGTATATGCTGTCTGCAAGAAACTTGCTTCACATATAACAATATAAGCAGATTGAAGTAAAAGAATAAAAAAATTCAAATATTAATCAAAGGAAAGCAGTATTGTCTATAATAAATCAGATAAGGTAGACTTCAGAGCATGGAACATTACCAAAGGGAGAGTAAGGGATACTCTGTAATGATAAAAGTGCCAATCCATCAAAAATATTTACATTTCCCGGATGCTGAGTGATGTTGAGCATTTTTTCATATGTCTGTTGGCCATTTGTATATCTTCCTTAGAGAAATGCCTACTTAGCTCTTTTGCCCATTTTTTAATTGGGTTGCTTGTTTTCTTCTTGTAAAGTTGTTTGAGTTCCTTCTATATGCAACAACATGGATGGACCTTGAGAGAATTATATTAAGTGAAACAAGTCAGGCAAAGAAAGAGAAATACCACATGTTCTCACTTATTGGTGGGAGCTAAAAATTAATATATAAATTCACACACACACACACACACAAAACCGGGGGGGGAGAAGACATAACAACCACAATTACTTGAAGTTGATACGACAAGCAAACAGAAAGGACATTGTTGGGGGGGAGGGGGGAGGGAGAAGGGAGGGAGGTTTTGGTGATGGGGAGCAATAATCAGCCACAATGTATATCGACAAAATAAAATTTAAAAAAAAATAATAATAAATAAATAAATAAATAAATAAATAAAAAATAAATAAAAATTTAATTATCCTAAATGTGCACAAATGAAAAAACAGAGATGTAAAATATATGAATGAAAAACTCATGAGCTAAAAGGAGAAAAGACAATAGTTAGATTATATTTGGAGAATTAAACATGACCCTCTTATCAACTTATAGAACAACTAAGCAGAAAACTAAAAGCATTGTGGGTTCAACACAATCAACCAACAAGATCTAATTGACAGTTATAGAGTACTTCACCCATCAACAGTAGAATACCTATTCATTTCAAGTAACCAAAGAACATATAACACAATAAACTATATCCCGGGCCATAGGAAAAACCCAACATATTTGAAAGAGCTGAAATCAAACAGAGCCTGCCATCTAATCATAATGAAAAGAACCTAGATATCAATAACAGAAAGATAACAGGAAAATCTCCAAGCTCTTGGAAACTAAACAACACATATCTAATTACTCCATGAGTGAAAAAGGAACTCTCAAAGGAGAAAATATTAAATTGAATGAAAATGAAATACAACATATCAAAATTTGTGTTGTACATCTAAAACAGTGCTGAGTAAGAAATTTATAACACTAAATGCTGCAATGGAAAAGAAAAAACATCTGACTGATAATCTAAGATTCCACCTGAAGAAAATAGAAAAAAGAAAGCAAATTAAAGGAAATAATGAAAACAAGAGTACATGAGACTGAAAACATAGAAACCATAGAGAAACCAATAAAAAAGCTAGTTCTTTGAAAATATTAATACAATTGACAAAACTCTAGCAAGATTGGCAAAGGAAAAAAGAGATGAGACACAAATTACCAATATCATGAATAAAAGAGGGGAAATCACTACAGAGCCTGCAGACATCATTTGTTTTTAAGTAGTTTAGATAAAATAAAATAATTCCTTAAAAAATACAAACTACCTAATTCACCCGATATGAAATAGATAATTTGAATAGCCCAATAATTGTTAAGGAAATTGAATGCATAGTTGAAAAACTTAAAAAAAAAAAAATTATCCTGGCCCAGATGCTTTCACCATAGAATTCTTTCAAATATTTAAAGAAGAATTAAAACTAATTCTATAGATGCTCTTTCAGAAAACACTTCTCAATTCATATGACCAGGATCGTTCAACAGAAAAACAAAACTAAACTAAACCGCAGATCAGTATCCCTCACACATATAAATACAAAAATTCTTTAAAATGTTAGCAAATAGAATTCATCTGTATATAAAAAGAGTTATACATCACGAACAAGTAGAGTCTATTACAGGAATTAAAGGCTGGTTCAATATTTGAAAATCAATTATTACAATCCACCATACTAAGAGACTAAAAACACAAAATTTTGATTGGATTCAGAAAAAGCATGTAACAGAATTTAACACCAATTCATGAAAAAACTCTCTGAAAAATAGGCATAGATGGGAACTTTGTCAACTTGGTAAAAGAGCTACAAAAATAAATAAATAAATAAAAATAACCCCCTATAGTTAACATTATACAGATCTGAAAAAAAAAAAAAAAGTTCCTATTTGCTCATAACATGACTATCTACATAGGCAATCCCCAAGAACTAACAAAAAAGGGAAAAAAATCCTTCTACACTGACATGTGAGGTCAGAAAGGTAAACACAAAAATTAATGGCATTTCTATATATTAGCAATGAGCAGATGAATACTTAAATTAAAAATATAATACCGTATACAATAATTTTTAAAAATGAAATTTTTAGGTATAAACCTAACAAAAATGCACACAGGACTTGCATGCTGAAAACTACACAATGCTAATGAAAGAAACTAATAGGATCTAAATAAATAGAGATGTATAACACGTCCATCAATTGGAAGACTGAACAAAATAAAAATGCCCATTCTCCCAAAATTGATGAATAGATTTAAAATGATTCCTATCAAAATCCCACAATGGATGTATGCAGGTACAGAAAAGATTCTAAAATTTATGTAGTAAGACAAATGAGCTACAATAACTAAGCCTATTTTTAAAAGAATAAAATGGTAGAAATCAGTCCATCTGATTTCAAGACTATAGAGCTACAATAACAAAGACTGTGATATTGGCAGAGGAATAGGCATATAGATCAATAAAACAGAATAGGCAATCCAGAAATCATCCAAATCTGTCTTCAACTGAGTTTTGATAAAGGTGCAGAAGCCATTCAGTGGAGAAAAGATAATCTTCCAACAAATGAAATTGGGGGAATTGGCTCCATTTATTAAAAGACTATCAACAAATTAGTTAGATGGCTTGTGTTTTCAAAGAATGACTTCATTTCATCTAAGTTATCAAAGCCATATATGGAGGTTATTATTGTATTCCCTTACTATCCTTTGGTTGTCTGCAGGCTATGTAGTGATAGCCCCTCTTTCATTATGACTATTAGTAATTTGTGTCTTATTTTTTTTTCTTTGCCAATTTTACAAAGTGTAGTGAATTTTATTGATCTTTCCAAAGAACTAACTTTTTTTTTCATTGATTTTTCTGTTGGTGTACTGTTTTGACAAGAAAACAAAACAAAAAAAGACTTTTTCATTATTAAAAAAAAATAACTTCACCCTACATCTTACATGTTATACAGAAATTAACTCAAAATGGATCTTTGACTTTAGGGTAAAACAGAACTAAATTTTGGTGAGGTGCACATTTTTCACTGGGTTGCTTTTTTTCTTCGTGTTGAAATGTTAAGGCACCTTTGTGTATTTTGAGGGTAACACTTTTATCAGGTATTTGTTTGCAAATATATTCTCACAGTCTATGTCTTATATCTTCAGTCTCCTAAAAGTGTCTTTCACAGAGCAGAGTTTTCAGTTTTATTGACATTCAAAACGTCAGTTTTTCTTTCATGGATTATGTTTTTGGGTATTGGTTCTGAAACCTCATCACTACCGCAAGATCATCTAGACTTTCTTCCGTTATCTTCTATAAGTTTCATAGGTTTTTATTTTACATTTTAGTCTCTAATCCATTTTGACTTAAACATTGCAGGAAGTGTCATAAGGTCTGTGTCTAGATTTTATTTTGCATGTGAACACCCAATTGTTATAGCACCATTTGTTGAAAAACTATCTTTTATCAAATGAGTTACATTTGGTCATGTAATTCAAACCAGTTGACTTTATTTGTGTGTGTCTATTTCTGGGTTCTCTATTCTGTTCCATTGATGTATTTCACCAACACCATGCCATTTACTTTACTAACTTTACAGTAAGTCCTGAATTTGTGTAGTGTCAGAACTCCAGCTTTGCTCTCCTTTTTCAGTATTGTATCAGCTATTCTGGGTCTTTGACCGTCCATGTAATTTAACATCTTCAATATAACTTGCTGATTTTTGATTGGGATTGCATTGCATCTGTAGATCAAGTAAGAAAGAATTAAAATCTAGTGATACTGAGGCTTCCCTTTCATGAACAAGAAATATTTCTCCATTTATTAGATAGTCTTTAATTTCTTTCATCAGAGTTGTGCATCTGACACATATTTTGTTAGATTTATACCAATGTATTTATTTTCAAGAGGTACTAATATTTTTAATTTCAAATTCCAATTTTTCATTGCTCGCATATAGAAAAGCAATTTTTTTTTAATATTAACTTTGTATCCTGGAGCCTTGCTATTATTGCTTATTAATTCCAGGAGTGTGTTTGTTTGTTTTGTTTTTGTTCAATTATTTGGTTTTTTTCTTAATAAATAATCATGTTGTCTGTGAACAAAGACAGTTACATTCCCTTTTTCCAATCTTCTGTATACCTTTTATTTTATTTTATTGTCATACGGTATTAGTGAGGACTTCCAATACATTGCTGAGCAGTAGTAGTGCAAGGAGGTATCTTTGCCTTGATTTTGATTTGGGGAGGAAAGCTTCTCATTTCTCACCGTTAAATATAATGTTAGCTATAGGGTTTTTTGTAGGCATTCTTTTTCAAATTGAGGAAGTCTCCTCTATTCCCATTTGGTTAGAATTTTTATCATGAATTGTTGTTGAATTTTACCAAATGCTTTTTCTTATCATGTTTTGCTTCTTTAACTAGTTAACTAGGTGGGTTACATTAATTGATTTTTTAAATTTGAGCAAGCCTTGCATAACTGGAATAAATCCTTCTTGGTCATAACGAATAACTTTCTTTATACAGTGTGCATTTGCTTTGCTAATATTTCACTGAGGATTTTTGCATCTATGTACGTAAGAAATTTTAGTCTATAGTATTACTTTCTTGTAATGCTCCTATCTGGTTTTGGTCTTAGGGTAATGCTGACCTCGTTATGAGTATGAAAGCATTCCCTGCGCTTCTATTTTTCTGAAAGAGATAGTAGAGACTTGGTATAATTTCTTCCTTGTTCGGTGGAATTCACCAATGAAGCCATCTACGCCTATTTCTTCCTTTTTGAAAGGTTATCAATTATTGATTCAATTTCTTTAATAGATATAGGCCTGTTAAAATTTCTATTTCTCCTTATGTTAGTTTTGGTAGTTTATGTCATTCAAGGAATTGATTGATTTCATCTGTTATCAAATTTGGGGGCTGTTATTATTTTCTGTTTGTTACACATGTGTTTTTTCTTTTTCTTTAATTCTCTTTCTGACTTCTCTGGTTTAATTTGACCATTTTATACAATTCCATTTTCTCTTCTCTCTTGGCATACAATTGATCTTCTTTAAAAAAAACATATCTATGCTGTCCTAGAGTTTGCAATCTACATCTACAACTAATTAAATGTATTTTCTAACTAAACTGTGCTGCTTCAGGTATAGTGCAGATACCTTATAACACAATATTTCTGATCTTCCATTTCATCTTTTATAGCACTGCTGTCATTCATTCATTTGTCCATATGCTATAAGCACCCAGTATATTACTGTTATAATTAATTGAAACAAATGTTTATTACATCCATAAGAACAGAAAAAAAATAGATTTTATTTTACCTTTATTTTCTTCCTCTAATGTTCTTCCTTTCTTTATGCAGATCCAAGTTTCTGACGTATACGTCATTTTCCTTCCCTCTGAAGAACTTTTTAAAATCTTTCTTACAAAACAGGTCTACCGGCAACAAATTCCCTAATATTTGGTCCAAGAAATCTTTATTTTCATTTACTTTTGGAGGAAAATTTTATGTTACAGAATTCTAGATTAGGGTTCTTTTTGTTTGTTTTTGTTTAGTTTTGTTATTTTCTTTCAACTCTTCAAATATTTCCCTTCACTCTCTTCTTGCCAGCATTTTTTTCTCTCAAGTAGTCTAATGCAATTCTGTCTTTGTAGGCAAGGAATCTCCCCTTCCCTCTTGACAGATTTTTTTCAAGCTACTTGTTTTTCCCTAATTTCCTGCAATGTAAATATAATATTACTAGGTGTAGTTTTTTGGTATTTATTACACATGTTTGTCTCTGAGTTTCCTGCAACTGTGGTTTATTGTCTGTCATTCATTTTGAAAAATTTTCTGCCATTTTAGAATCAAATATTTCTTCTGTCTCATTTTTCTCTTTCAGTCTTCGCCTTTTATGGTCTCATTATGCATATATTGTATCTTTTTAATTATCCCACAGTTCTTGGACATTGTCTTCTGTGTGTTTTCTTTCTTTTCGTGTTTCAGTTTAGGAAGTTTCTACTGACATACGTTCAAGCTCAATTGCTCTTTCCTCTGCCATTTCAATCATTTGTGTCATGTTCTGTGTGGTGTTTTTATTTCTAGCACTTCCTTTTGATATTCCTTTAGAATTTCAATATTACTTCTTACATTACCCATCTATTCTTGTACATTGACCACTTTTCACATTAGAGCCCTTAACATATTAATCATAGTTTTTTGTTTATTTGTTTAAATTCCCTATCTGATAATTACAACTTCTTTGTCATATCTGAATCTGTTTCTGATGTTTGCTTTGTTTGTTGTCTTTTAGCATGCCTTGTGGTTTTTTGCAAAACTGGACATGAGGTATCAAGTATTAGGAACTAAAAGTAGTTAGGATTTTTGCGTGAAGTTTTTGTTAGTCAGGGTGGGAATTAGACTGTGTTTACTGTTTGTTGTAACTTTATGCGTGAGAGGCTTGCATTTCCTTTAGTTACCTTTTTTTTCCCTTAAACTTTTTTTTTTTTTTTAAATTTTATTTTGTCGATATACATTGTAGCTGATTAATGCTCCCCATCACCAAAACCTCCCTCCCTTCTCCCTCCCCCCCTCCCCCCCAACCATGTCCTTTCTGTTTGTTTGTTGCATCAACTTCAAATAATTGTGGTTGTTATATCTTCTTCCCCCCCCCCCCCGGTTTGTGTGTGTATGTGTGTATGTGTGTGTGTGAATTTATATATTAATTTTTAGCTCCCACCAATAAGTGAGAACATGTGGTATTTCTCTTTCTGTGCCTGACTTGTTTCACTTAATATAATTCTCTCGAGGTCCATCCATGTTGTTGCAAATGGCAGTATTTCATTCGTTTTTATAGCTGAGTAGTATTCCATTGTGTAGATGTACCACATTTTCCGTATCCACTCATCTGATGATGGGCATTTGGGCTGGTTCCAACTCTTGGCTATTGTAAAGAGTGCTGCGATGAACATTGGGGAACAGGTATACCTTCGACTTGATGATTTCCATTCCTCTGGGTATATTCCCAACAGTGGGATGGCTGGGTCGTATGGTAGATCTATTTGCAATTGTTTAAGGAACCTCCATACCATTTTCCATAGAGGCTGCACCATTTTGCAGTCCCACCAACAATGTATGAGAGTTCCTTTTTCTCCGCAGCCTCGCCAGCATTTATCGTTCATAGTCTTTTGGATTTTAGCCATCCTAACTGGGGTTAGATGGTATCTCAATGTGGTTTTGATTTGCATTTCCCGGATGCTGAGTGATGTTGAGCATTTTTTCATATGTCTGTTGGCCATTTGTATATCTTCCTTAGAGAAATGCCTACTTAGCTCTTTTGCCCATTTTTTAATTGGGTTGCTTGTTTTCTTCTTGTAAAGTTGTTTGAGTTCCTTATATATTCTGGATATTAATCCTTTGTCAGATGTATATTTTGCAAATATTTTCTCCCACTCTGTTGGTTGTCTTTTAACTCTTTTAATTGTTTCTTTTGCTGTGCAGAAGCTTTTTAGTTTGATATAATCCCATTTGTTTATTTTTCCTTTGGTTGCCCGTGCTTTTGGGGTCGTATTCATGAAGTCTGTGCCCAGTCCTATTTCCTGAAGTGTTTCCCCTATGTTTTCTTTAAGAAGTTTTATTGTCTCAGGGTGTATTTTTAAATCCTTAATCCATTTTGAGTTGATTTTAGTATACGGTGAGAGGTATGGATCTAGTTTCCTTCTCCTGCATATCAATATCCAGTTATCCCAGCACCACTTGCTGAAGAGGCAGTCCCTTCCCCAGTGAATAGGCTTGGTGCCTTTGTCAAAGATCAGATGGCAGTAAGTGTGAGGGTTGATTTCTGGATTCTCTATTCTATTCCATTGGTCAGTGTGTCTGTTTTTATGCCAGTACCATACTGTTTTGGTTATTATAGCTTTGTAGTATAGCTTAAAGTCAGGTAGTGTTATGCCTCCAGCTTTATTTTTTTTTGCTGAGCATTGCTTTGGCTATTCGTGGTCTTTTATTGTTCCATATAAATGTCTGAATAGTTTTTTCCATTTCTGAGAAAAATGTCTTTGGAATTTTGATGGGGATTGCATTGAATTTGTATATCACTTTGGGTAGTATGGACATTTTCACTATGTTGATTCTTCCAATCCAAGAGCATGGAATATCTTTCCATCTTCTTGTATCCTCTCTAATTTCTCTCAGCAGTGGTTTGTAGTTCTCATTATAGAGATTTTTCACCTCCTTGGTTAACTCAATTCCTAAGTATTTTATTTTTTTGGTGGCTATTGTAAATGGGCAGGCTTTCTTGATTTCTCCTTCTGCATGTTCACTATTGGAGAAAAGAAATGCTACTGATTTTTGTGTGTTGATTTTGTATCCTGCTACTGTGCTGAAATCATTTATCAATTCCAAGAGTTTTTTTGTAGAGGTTTTAGGCTGTTCGATATATAGGATCATGTCATCTGCAAACAGGGACAGTTTGACTTCCTCTTTTCCAATCTGGATGCCCTTTATTTCCTTCTCTTCTCTGATTGCTCTGGCTAGTACTTCCAACACTATGTTGAATAGGAGTGGTGAGAGTGGGCATCCTTGTCTAGTGCCTGTTCTTAAAGGAAAAGCTTTCAGCTTTTCCCCATTCAGGATGATATTGGCAGTGGGTTTGGCATATATGGCTTTAATTATGTTGAGATACTTTCCCTCTATACCTAACTTATAGAGGGTCTTTGTCATGAATGAGTGCTGAACTTTATCAAATGCTTTTTCAGCATCTATAGAGATGATCATATGGTCCTTGTGTTTGAGTTTATTAATATGGTGTATCACATTTATTGATTTGCGTATGTTGAACCAACCTTGCATCCCTGGGATGAATCCCACTTGATCGTGATGAATAATTTTTCGTATGTGTTGCTGTATTCTGTTTGCTAGTATTTTAGTGAGGATTTTTGCATCTATATTCATCAAGGATATCGGCCTGTAGTTTTCTTTTTTGGTTATATCTTTACCTGGTTTTGGTATCAGGATGATGTTTGCTTCATAGAATGAGTTTGGGAGATTTGCGTCCGTTTCAATCTTTTGGAATAGTTTGTAAAGAATCGGTGTCAATTCCTCTTTGAATGTTTGGTAAAATTCTGCTGTGAATCCATCTGGTCCTGGGCTTTTCTTTGTTGGGAGCCTTCTGATAACAGCTTCAATCTCCTTTATTGTTATTGGTCTGTTCAAATTTTCTACATCTTCACGGTTCAGTTTTGGGAGCTTGTGTGTGTCCAGAAATTTATCCATTTCCTCCAGATTTTCAAATTTGTTGGCGTATAGTTGTTTATAGTAGTCTCGAATGATTCCTTGTATTTCAGATGAATCAGTTGTAATATCGCCTTTTTCATTTCTAATTTTTGTTATTTGAGTCTTCTCTCTTCTTTTTTTTGTTAGCCATGCTAATGGTTTGTCAATTTTATTTATCTTTTCAAAAAACCAACTTTTTGATTCGTTGATCTTTTGAATTGTTTTTTGGTTTTCAATTTCATTCAGTTCTGCTCTGATCTTAATGATTTCTTTCCGTCTGCTAACTTTAGGATTGGATTGTTCTTGTTTTTCTAGTTCTTTAAGGTGAAGTGTTAGGTTGTTCACTTGCCATCTTTCCATTCTTCTGAAGTGAGCATTTAATGCAATAAATTTTCCCCTCAATACTGCTTTTGCAGTATCCCACAGGTTTTGGTATGATGTATCATTGTTTTCATTAGTTTCAATAAACTTTTTGATTTCCTGCTTGATTTCTTCTTGGACCCATATGTCATTAAGTAGAATGCTGTTTAATTTCCATGTGTTTGTATAGTTTCCAGAGTTTTGTTTGTTATTAATTTCTAGTTTTAATCCATTGTGGTCTGAGAAGATACATGGGATAATTCCAATTTTTTTGAATTTATTGAGACTTGATTTGTGACCTAATATGTGATCTATCTTGGAGAATGATCCATGTGCTGATGAGAAGAATGAATATTCTGAGGTTGTTGGGTGGAATGTTCTGTAGATATCTGCCAATTCCAATTGGTCTAGAGTCTTGTTTAGATCTTGTGTTTCTCTACTGATTCTTTGCCTAGATGATCTGTCTAATATTGACAGTGGGGTGTTCAGGTCCCCTGCTATTATGGTTTTAGTGTCTATTTCCTTCTTTAGGTCTAATAGAGTTTGTTTTATAAATCTGGCTGCTCCAACATTGGGTGCGTACATATTTATGATTGTTATGTCTTCTTGATGGATCAGTCCTTTTATCATTAAGTAGTGTCCCTCATTGTCTCTTTTTATGGTTTTTAGTTTAAAGTCTATTTTGTCAGATATAAGAATAGCCACTCCAGCTCGTTTTTCTTTTCTGTTTGCATGGTAAATCTTTTTCCATCCTTTCACTCTTAGTCTGTGTGAGTCTTTATGGGTGAGGTGGGTCTCTTGTAGGCAGCATATAGTTGGGTCCTGCTTTTTGATCCAGTCAGCCAGTCTGTGTCTTTTAATTGGGGAATTTAAGCCTTTAACATTAAGAGTTGTTATTGAAAGGTGTTGATTTATTCTTAGCATTTTATTGGTTGTTTGGTTGTCTTAGGTGTCTTTTGTTCCTTGCTTTCTGATTTACTGTTTGGTTTCTTTGTTTGTTGGTTCCTTAGGTTGTAGATAGTGTTTTTGTTAGCTTGTTTTCTCTTCATGAATGCCATTTTTATTGTACTAGCGGGTTTAGGTTTTTCTTAGGTTTTTATGGCAGTGGTAGTTATTTTTCAGGAACCAAACCCAGTACTCCCTTGAGGATTTCTTGTAAGGGTGGTCTTGTGGTAGTGAACTCCCGCAGTTTTTGTTTGTCTGAGAAATATACTATTTGCCCCTCATTTCGGAAGGATAGCCTTGCAGGGTAGAGTATTCTTGGCTGGCAATCTTTGTCTTTTAGTATTTTGAAAATATCATCCCATTCCTTTCTAGCTTTTAGGGTTTGTGATGAAAAGTCTGATGTTAACCTGATTGGGGCTCCCTTATAGGTGATTTGACGCTTCTCTCTTGCAGCTTTTAAGATTCTCTCTTTGTCTCTGAGTTTTGCCAATTTGACTATGACATGTCTTGGAGAAGGCCTTTTTGGGTTGAATACGTTTGGAGATCGTTGAGCTTCCTGGATCTGAAGATCTGTGATTTTTCCTATACCTGGGAAGTTTTCTGCCACTATTTTGTTGAATATGTTTTCAATGGAATCTCCATTTTCCTCCCCTTCTGGAATACCCATGACTCGGATATTTGAGCGCTTGAGGTTGTCTGATATCTCTCTCAGATTTTCTTCCATGTCCTTGATTCTTTTTTCTTTCTTTTTGTCTGCTTGTGTTATTTCAAACAGCCCATCTTCAAGTTCAGAGGTTCTCTCTTCAACTTCGACAAGCCTGCTGGTTAAACTCTCCGTTGTGTTTTTTATTTCGCTGAATAACTTCTTCAGTTCAGCAAGTTCTGCTACATTTTTTTTCAGGACATTGATTTCCTTGTATATTTCCTCTTTCAGATCCTGTATACTTTTCCTCATTTCATCATGATGTCTAGCTGAGTTTTCTTGTATCTCATTCAGTTTCCTTAGAATTATCACTCGAAATTCCTTGTCAGTTATTTCAAGGGCTTCTTGTTCTATAGGATCTAGAGTATGAGATTTATTAACTTTTGGTGGTGTACTTTCTTGATTTTTTGTATTTCTGGTGTCTTTTTTTTGGTGTTTATTCATTGTGGCAGGGGGTTTCACAGTCCACCGGTTTAAGACTAATGACTAACTAGGATGTTGCTGTGGTTGCCAATTTGGTATGGCTCCCGCTGTGACTGCTCAGTTGGCCTCTAGTGTCTTGTGTGTGTGGTTGCCTCGGGTCTTGGGCTTCTCCGGGGATCCACCTTTCTGGTCAGCTTGTACTCTGCTGGGCTGGTGGATCACGTACCACAGGGTGTGTGATCTCTGTTGAGCTTTCACTTTCTGTACAGGACTTCTCCCCGTTCCGTGTGCTCTGGCCCAGGCTGTTAGATCGTGCAGTGGCGACCCCACCGGGTGTGTGGTTTCTGTCGAGTCTCCGCTTCCCTGGCCGCACGTCTCCCCCCTCTGTGCACACTGTGCTGGGTTGGGGCGTGTCTTCTGCACCCCTCGTCTATCAGCTGGGCCTTCAAGACCCTGCTCAGCACCGCCTCGCCCAGGAAGTCTACCAGGTTTCTGCTAGGCACAGACGACCGGTCTCTCTGGGTGCCTTTGTAGCACTGTGTAGATCTTTCTCGGGTCTTGTTCACCTTTGTATCCCCCCGGTATAAACCGAGTCTAGTGCCCGCCTGCAGCCTGCTCTCCGGCAGGTTCAAGCGGACCTGGGAACTCTCCTACCACACTATTCCCAACCAGAAATTCGTTAGGCTTTTTTCCAAACTGGTGGTCGCAGAGATGGTATCTGCCTCCCAGTAACAGGAAGTTTACCGGGGCCGGAGTCCAGGGTGTGGTGGAGTGACAGTCAGCCCGCCCGTACTTCCTAGCCCTCCCAAAACTGGTCGGGACGCCCCACACCCCCAGCCCTGCCAGAGAACCGTGGAGGGAGTAGGAGAGGAGGTCGGCCCGCAGGGTCCGGAAAGCCCCGCGCCAGGCCAAGCAAATGGGCTCAGTGATGGCCGAGCAGGGCGGAGCTGCCCGCACCTGGGAAAATGGAGGCAGCACCGGGGCAGTGAGTGGCCTGGTGGTGCAGGCGGGGAGCCGCGTGGGCATCCACCCCCCGAACAGAGCTGTGCCAGGGATCACTCACAGTGCTGTGCCAGGTCGGGCGCTCGCTCTGTCTCTGGTTTGTTGCCTTCCGTGTTCTCGGCGCTGCCGCCTCGGGCTGTTCAGTCGCGGCGCCGCTCGGGCGCTCCCAGGAGTCTTCTTTAATGCCGGCCTGAAACCTCGAATCCTGGATAGGGCAGCTGGCCGCCTTCAGTGCAGCCCCAGCCTCCGGGATCCTGGCTGCATCCACAGCAGCCCTGGCGCCGTGTTCCCTGTTTCAAGACTCACTTTTGCAGCTAAGAATCAGTTCTTTTCCTGCTCCACACTTCAAAGCTGTTGCCTGTAAATGAGGCAGCCTCTCCTGCTGGGGGCAAAGTGGCGTTGAGCCCCCACGACCGGCCAGCAGCAGCAGTCCTCCCTTAAGAGATGGCCAGAGGAAGGTCCACAAGTTTCCCGGCTGCCTGAGGCCCAGTGGCCACCTTTTCCACCTCAGCTACTCCGCGCCAGCCGCCGCAGCCGCCGCCATCTTGAAACTCCAAATCTTCCCTTAAACTTTCTGAGTTTCCTTAATCTCTTAAACAGTGTATGTGTCTTACAGCATCTCCATTATAATCAGTTGTTATTATTCTGTACACCTGTTTTATATGTGGGTTCACTGTTGGGAAGAGAAAATGTTCTATAAATTTATGATTACATCTTGGGTTTTTAGTGGATCTGAATCCCTAGCCTGTGACACTCAGAAGCACTTTTTGCATTTTTTTTTTTTTTTTTTTTTTTTTTAGCCCCTCACGTGAAAGTCAATATAGAGGAGACTGGAATTGTCCAATTGTTTTTCCCCTAGATCACGTAAGGCTCTAGTAAAGTAGTTTATCTTTAGAGAGATTTTTTTTTTTTTTATGGAAAAAGCTCTGGGTGTATTTTCAAATGGCTGCTTTTTCCCTTCCCTACCTGAAAAATAAGGGAATTTTCCTTTGATTTTTACCTTGGGTACCTGGTGGGGCTCTTGGTGTAGGGCCCTACCTAAACCTGTCCACCCAGGAATTTTTAATCTCTCAAGCTAGTCCACATTCAGCCTCTAGTAATTTATCAAAATGCCATTTATGTGTTCTTACCACTTACCTGCTCCAGAGGCATCTGCTTCAGGTAAGCTGATCTCAGATGAGCCTCTCTGCATTTGCCTCTCTCTATATATTTTGGGACAGCAGTTTGCCCTGTGACCGCAATTCACTTATGTATCTGAGAAAAGTCATTGATTTTTTCAGTTTGTTCAACATTTTTTTATCATGAAAACGGGAGTGATGACTGCTAAGCTCTTTACATGTTGGAACTGAAACTGGAAGTCCTTAAATTTTTTTTTTCCAAACCAGTGTTATTACAGGAATTGATTTTTTCCTTTGATGCAGGAGGTACTCAGTTTCCCTCAGCTCAGCTTTCAGGACATGCCTCTGGGTTTCCAGCCACTCCATGAGGTCTCAGGCCCCCTCCTCTGAGCTCTCCCCTGGAGAAAAGTTACTATTGCTAGTTAGACCTATTTTTAGCACCAACATGGGGAAAGTGAGACCACAAGGGGCTGGTTTATGCAAATCAAGTGGCTGGGCATGCTTAACAGAGAAACCAGAACATTCTTGAATATGCCTATAGCATGTGATGGGGTCTGACCAATGAACATACTCCAGGAAGAGACTGACTGAGCATGTGCAAAACTAAACGTTACATAACTGAGAACCACTGCCTTAATTGAATATTCATTAAATAGAGAAACTGTAAAAGTGAAATCCCAGCCGAAGGCAGGGTTGTTGCTCACTTTTCTGGAGGCCACCGGCACTTGGCTGGCTGAGGGGTGTATATTTTACTCTGTAACTAACTTACTTTCAGCAAGTGGCTGCTCATTCTCTGGAGCCAGCCTGCACTCTTTACTAAACTTTAAATGTGTTTTTCTTGCTTTTGTGTTAGATTTGATATCTGTACTGGATTTACTTCTGTGTTACACTTGGTGTGGGCCCTGCTCAGTGTCTGGAGCATGCTGCACTCTCTTTGTGGAGCCTGCATTTCTTATCTGTTACATTAAACATGTTCTGTCTGCTATGAATCTGCCCTTGAATTCTTCCCTGTGGCAGAGTCAAGAACCTTGTAAGAGGAGTGGGTGGGTTGAGGCTGACTATCATGTCCCCCTGACCCTACCTCCAACATCAAGACCACGCAGTGTTTGTCCTTCTGGGCCTGACTCCCTTCACTGCACATCAAGAACCTCCTCCATGCCAAATCAGTAAGGGGAGGAAGATGGATAAAAAGCATTGACAAGATGAGAAAATACTAATAGGACAAGAACATGTCACCCCTCTGACCTGTGTGACGGGAAACCATAAGGGAGTTCATTTGTTTATGTAACTGTGACATCTGCGAGGATGGCATCACCAAGTCCAGTATTCACCAGCTGGGGGCCCTGATCGGTCTCTGCAGATGTCAGCAAGGGTACAGGTGGGGATCATCTGGGGTCATGGACAGGCTCTTAGAGCAGAAAGCGGGTATGGCAGGTGTGCACACACACACATGTGCACAAACGTGCACTTGCACGTACACTTGCACTGTCTTAGTCTGCTCCTGGGTCAATGGCCCCCCCACTGGCCAGATGAGCTACTGCATTCACTCTGACGCCACCACGCAACCCTCCCAGTCCTGTTCCCTGGCTGGTGGTCAGCAGCATCCACTGTGACCTGCCCCTGCACAGGCTCAGGATGTGAGGGTGCTGGATGCCAGGAGTAGGAATAGAGAGGAGGAGGAGGAGGAAAAGAGGGAAGGAAGTTCCTCCAGAGCCTGATCAGCCCAGAAACAGAGATTACTGTAGGTCACCCCAGGGGTGTTTTGCACGAACTGTCATTGCCTGTTGCATACTGCACTGGCACCCTATAGAGCTCTAGGAGCTGCAGAAACAGGCACATTATAACTGCTAAAACTTTATTTTGTAGAAGCCCACAAGGAGAGGTGGGCTCACGTCCTCAGGTCAACCGGCGTAAGCTACGGGGTGCACTGCTAGCCAGTTGGGGCTGGGAGAACACCATGCTCTCCCTCCTCTCTAGAGGCCCACAAATTCACAGACTCCCTAGCGACATTGATTTTCTGTCAAGGAGCCATCTGGGACTGCAGAGCAGCTTGCTAGATCTTCTTCAGGGCTTCCTCGAGGCTGTGTGTGTCCCTGCCTTCAGAGGAAGGTCAACTGCAGAGACCACCGTGCTGGGAGGCTGACTTGGGCCTTCATTGAGAGCCTTCTGTGAGCCAGGCAGGGCCTGGTAATGGGGTTTCCATGGGGGTGAAGGACTGGGCCTGTTCTGTGGTCCTGGGTGCAGCCATGTCTGATGAGGAAGTGACCGGGACCCAGTGTTCCTGCTCAGAGTTGTACCGGGGGAGCCATAGGCCCCCAAAGTCCAGGTCTGTGGGAAGATTAGAAATTGAGCTCCACCGAAAGAGCATCCATACTATTGGTGGCCTGTCCTGGATTGGAGACAGGCTGGCCAGATCCTGTAGTCCCTGGGACCCCAGTGAGAGACCAGCAGCCCTGGGCTCTGCATAGGCCCCATCTTGCCACTGGGCCTCGGCCTCCCAAAACCGCTGGACCAGAGAGGGCCAGTCCGTTATTGTTGGGGCGAGTCTCCATGCTGCAGGAGGCCAGCCAAGGCCCAGGTGCCGAGGACACCAGCTCCAGGCCCAGGACCTCCCTTGGAAACTCATCTCCTGTCTCTCTGAAAGGAAAGCAGACATGGTCAGCTTCCACACGGAGCCTATCTGTCCCTTCTGGGACAGGCCCCAGGGACCCGGGTCCCTGCAGTGCTTCTGGTTGCTGCTTGGCCTCCCTGGCCTGACACTGAGGACACTCCTGCAGGCTGCTGTCCCCAAAGCAAAGGGTGTGCTCAGCCTGAGGCTTGAGAGCTGGCAGGCCACCTCCAGCTGTTCCTGTGACGTCCCCACAGTGTTCAGTTCAGGATGGCTCGGGCTTTCTGCATCAGGCCCTCACCCCATAGCAGCTGGGCCTGGGCTTTAGTCTTGACTCAGAACTCAAGCAGGAGACACCCTAACTGTCACCTGACCCCCTTGCATGGGGGCCTCTCCCCATACTGGCTGAGATGCCGCCAGGCACTTGGCCCCTCTGCTCTCTAGGGCGATCTGTTCCTTGCCAGGACTGGACCGTTCCCACACTCAGCAGAACTCTAGGTACTGCCTAGGGCCGGGGATCCCATGTGTGCCCTCGCCCTGAGTCCTTTTGAGCTTTGGGACTTGATTCTTTTCAGTGTCTGGCTCAGGGCTTGTTGTCCTGACGACCTTGTGTGGGAGTTCAGGATGGGAGGGGTGCCCTGCTGCTCTCTGGGGGGCAGTTGCTGCTCCCAGGTGGGGTCTTCTGCTTGAACACATAGGTCTGGAGGCTGCTGTGGCCACCAGGGGGTCTTGGAGAACAAGAACTGGAGGGCGTAGGGAAGGAGCTGGTGGCAGATGGAGACATCCCCCTCCTCGCCTCTGAGGCTTCCTTTCAGAAGCTTCTAAGAGCAGAGGAGGGGAAGAGGAGGCGGAAAGCCCTGAGAGCAGGGCAGGTGGTTCCCGGGCCTCCTGACTATTTACTGCCCCCAATGGCGAGTCACCAGGGCACCTACTGCTGCACCCACCTGAGGGGGCCAGGCCACACTTAGCTTGACTTTGTTCTGCTATGAAGGCCTGGAGGTGCCTCAGCACCTCGTCATTTTTGAGGGCCCAGTCCACAGAGAGCTGGTCGTATACAAACTCCAGGATGCCTTCCTGGGGCAGCTTCTGGAGGAGTTCTAAACACGGGGGTGGGAGTCAGGCCAGTAAAGATCCCCCCCCCCGGGTGATTCAGTCCCCGGACCTTGCTCACTTTCAGGGCACCTCCTCCTGGGTGGCTGTGGGGTCCTGCCTTGGCCATACCTGGGGTTCCAGGTGCACATGGGAGGCCAGGGCCAGAAGCAGACCAGGCCAGGAAAGTGCCCTCCCCGTTCCTGCCCTCTGTCAGTGTCATGTCAGGGGGTGGGCTCAGTGCCTGGAAACACCCACGGTGCCCAGCCCACCATGTTTAGCCTGGCCTGCCCCTCCTTCCTCCATGACTGGCTCACTTTCGGTTGGGGCAGCCTTGTGGTCTTGTGGTCAGTGTAAACAGTTGCCCTTGGCACAGCCAGGTCCTGTCCCGTCTGCTTGCCACCCTGAGTTCCCTGGGGAACAGGCGTACTTACTTCCATGAATCTTCATGGTGGTATAGGCCATGGCCATAAGCAATGGCTCACCCTCCAGTAGATACACGTCCCACAGCCTCAGAGTTAGGTGGAAAGGGATCTGTGGGAAGAGCAGGTGTGGGAGCTTCTGGGCCGAGCCCTGGCGGCCTGAGCTTGGCCTACTGGGGCCTCACTTTGCAGTGTGGAGCTCTGAGCAGGGATGAGATCCTCCTTGAGGCTGCTTGAGACAAACTCCTGCAGCTTCTCAAGGGGTGAACTCAGAGCAGAGAGGTGTGTCTCCCGGACAGAGGGGCTCCTGGGGGCTCAGGGCTTCCTAGGGCTGTTCCAGGATAGGTCGTGGCTGGGTGGGCCTGTGATTCTGGCCTAGAGGCCTTGCTTTTCACATGGGACAGGCCTCTGCAGGGCCCGGCCTGTCTGCCCAGCAAGGATGTGCCTGTGCCCACTGTGACATGGGATCATCTGTGCTCAACTGGGGGAGCCATATGCCCAGGCTGGGGGAGCCAGGTGCCGTGTGGAAGGAGGGTGTCCAGCCCAGGGTGTCCCTGTGCAGCCTTACCTCCTTGATAAAACACTGGCTGAACCAGTGTGCATACACTGCTACTGTCACTCCCTGCTTTTCTTGACAGAAAGAACACAGGTGCTCAGAGCCCCCTGGGCTGGCCTGAAAAGTGCCAACTCCAGTGCTCTCTGGCAGACAATTTCCCAAGGGGCAACACACCTGGAGGTAGTGCCAGGGGTCCCTCCAGCCTGGCCCCCACCCCCTGCACAGATCCTTGGGTGGCCAAATTTCTTTAGCCCTGGTCAGCCTGAGTCTGCCCCTAGTCCCTGTGCTTCTGTCCCTCCAGGTGAAGGAAAAGGAAACCAAACCTGAAATCCATTGACAATAGCACATTCCAGAAAAGGATCTGGTCAGGACTGGCAGGAGGGGCTCAGGCTTTCCCTGTCCCCCTGACCTGATGGGATTCAGGGCCTCCAGGGTGGAGGAGTGGGGAAGGTTCACTCGCCAACTGTTTCTGCAGTTCGGAAAGCGTTTTCCTGACCACGTGCTCCTGGTGGATCTGCAGTCTTTGCAACTTTGGGAATCCTGGTATGTAGAATCCTGAGAAACCCAAGATGCCCCCACATCAGCACCTGTTTCCCCAGCCAGGTGGAGCCAGCCATGCAAGGCTGTACACTGATGCAGCTGAGGTCACCTGGGAAGGCTAAGGTCCAAGGCTGGAGGAGTTGGACAGTGGCAAAGTGCCCCCCGAACCCAAGGCTTCTTCCTCTTCCCACCCACTGACACCACTATGTGTTCTTGGCCCTGAGGATGATGGGCGGGAATGTCCTCTCAAGCATGGGTATGCTCGCGGCCCAACTGCATCCTGGGATGAGGTTCCAGTAGAACTGGGCCAACTTCCAGGAAGTAAGGAAGGACGATGGCAGATTGAAGGGCTGTGTCAGCCACGTTGGAGACCTTTGCAGCCATTGGGGTGATGGATGTGAGTGATGGGGGTGTGTGGCTGTTTCAGACTCCGGGTCTGGCTGGGGGACACAAGTTGCGGAGATGCTGCCAACTGAGATCTGTCTGGTTATTGAAAGGGCGGCTGGCAGGATGGCCAGATGTGAGGCAGAAGGACCAGCAGAAAGGAGAAAAAGGCCTGGACAAGGACGAGGCCACAGGGCCGTGGCCACAGAAAACAGAGGGCAGGCCACAGTGAGGCTGCGGGTCCCTTCCCTGATGGAGACACAAGGTGTCCAACTCAGGGTTACGGGTCCCTGTCCAGAACTGGGCTGCTGAGACTCTCCCTAGGGGACTGTCCTGGAGACTCATAAACAGTTGGAGAGGGACGGTGCCGTGGCTGTAAGCCGCCATCACTTGTCCAGTGTGGCCATCCCCGGCTTGGCTGCACAAGGCACTGTGGGCAGCTGTTCACCTACCGTGCATGTTGTGACGCTGATTTGTCATGAGCTGGACCAGTGCCCAGAAGGCGTCCTCCTCGTTGAGGTGCATGAGCAGGATGGCAGCAATGTGGCTCATTCCCTCACAGTAACCCACCTCCTGCAAGAGCCAAAGTCACCATGCAAGGTTGTGCCCTGAGATAGCTGAGGTCACCTGGGATGGCTGAGGTCAAATGGGAGGACTGAGGTTGCCAGGGAGTACTTTGGTCAGCTGTGAGGGCTGAGGTCACCTGGGAGAACTGAGGTCACCTGGGAGGGCCCAGGTCAGCTAAGAAGGCAGAGAATACCTGAGAAGACTGAGGTAACCTGAAAGAGTTGATGTCACATGGGAGGCTAAGGTAACCTAGGAAAGCTGATGTGAACCAGAGGGACTGAAGTCAC
Organism: Cynocephalus volans; assembly: GCF_027409185.1. NCBI lineage: Eukaryota > Metazoa > Chordata > Mammalia > Dermoptera > Cynocephalidae > Cynocephalus > Cynocephalus volans. Next base: position 24,904,206 of record NC_084463.1, read on the forward strand.
CAGAGAAGGCTGATGTCACCTGAGAGAGCTAAGATCAACCAGGAGGGCTGATGAAATCTAGAGGGGCTGAGGTCACCTGGAAGGACTGAGATCACCTGGGGGCACTAAGGTCACCTGGGAGGCCAACCACAGACCTTCAAGTATGTGCAGTGCCAATTCTGTGCCCTCCTGGGACACTGGGCATCAAAACTGAGTATGTCTCACACATGTCAGGTCACACGGAGCTCCTGGAGGGACTCCTGCAGCGCAGTGGCCGAGCTCTTCTGGCCAGAAAGGTCAGATCAAGAACTGGCAAGAGCCCCCTTCCCACATGCCATGCCAGGGAAGCCTCTGTGCCAGGCTCAGGCCAGCACCCACTGTCTAGATTGACCATGAGGGATGGCTGTCACTGAGCACCGCACACACAGAGTCCAGAGACGGCCCACAGGCTGCCTGGAACAGAAGGACAGTTGAGTTCAGACCCCATGTGGGCAGGCTGGGGAGTCCTCTCAGTGGCTTTCTCTTGAAAGAAAAGTCTGGAAATTGGGGGCAGAGCAACGAGCAGCTGCTCAGGAGCCCCTCCCAGGCTGCCGTAGTTTGTGGGGTGCGGATGAACGGTAACTTTTATCTCTTCCAAGTACTGCAAGAATCTTATGGCACTTGCAAAATCCACACTCATCTGATGAAAGCCCACAAGGCACCTCGCTCCCCTGGAGAAGATCACTCTAGACATGAGCATCCTGTGACACTGCCAAGCTCTTGGGATTTTGGACACCCCAGCAGGAAGGTGTCTGTCCTTGTTCTAAGGAGCAGTGGTCAGGTCCGCTTGAGGGAGGAGCCTGGACCCACCCTCTCCATCTCAGCTCGAACTTAGAGACCTTCCTCTCCTCGCTGGGACCTCTGTGAGAGCAGTGACCTCGCACCCTAATTAGGATGTCCTGGGTGCTCATAAATCCTGAATTTTCAAGAAGCAACCACACCGCCTGGGACACCCAAGCCAGTGACTATGGGAACGGGGCCCGGGATGTCATTGGCCAGGGATACTCACCGTGTCATAGGCAGAAAAGGCTACCAGCACGTGGAAGAGTTCCTGCTGCCTAGGAAAGGGCGAATAGAGGGTTCTGTTGGCTCCGTGCCCATGCTGTTAGTTTCCTGTGGCCTAACAGACCCTGAGATGCACCTGCCCTTCCCAGTCTCCCCTTCCTGGGCCCTGGGCCTCCCCTGCGGTGCGGGAGTCTGGTAAGGACAGGGGCACAGCCAGCCACTCAGGTCCGGCCACAGCCTCACCTCGGCACCTGCCTTCTGCCTCCCTCTGGCTGCAGCTGGGTGGCTCATTTCATACCCCCGTCCCTGCCTCTCCACATCACACTTGTCCCCTCACTGTTCACTCAGCCAGCTCCCTGTCACCCTTTAGGTCTCAGGTCACCTGTGAAAGGCGAGGAGTCCCTGGTCCTGCTGCCTTCCCATAGGTCTCTACCCCAGGTCCTCCTGGCTCACGGAGAACAATTTTCACCACGTGGCATTACTATGTTTGCTGCCATCATTCTCGGGAGCCAGCTGGGTTCTGGACCCATGTGCCTCAGCCCCCGGTCCAGGACTAGGTGCCCATTAGGTGCTAGTATATGGTGCAGGCCTCTCCCTGTGCCAGGAGCGCCCTTGGCGGCTGTGTCACCTCCCCTGCCTCTCACCTGGGACATCTCCATGTTCCTGGGGCTCCCATATCCCTCTGGATTTCCTCATCTCCCCTGGGGCCTCCACCTCGGAAAGCCATACCCCTTCCCCCAAGGGGCTTACTTGATGCCATAGCGGTCCCATTACATGGTTGGTGAAGGTGCAGCTGACTTCAAGGTCAATTTTCTATATTTGTTGGCAGAGCATATCTCTCTGCTCCTTCATTCTCTGCAGGACAGGGCCAAGAGAAGAAAGGGTCTTAGAGCATATACAAGACTCACTGCCATAAGCAGCAATCCTAAACAGGTCAGTACATGTGGCCGGACAGGGAGGTTTTGTTGCAGAAATGTCCTCGTGCTTATTTCCACAGCCAGGGGGGTCACCAGAACATGGAATGGCCTCAGAGCCCACGTCACAGCCTGTGCTCAGCAGTCCTGGTGGGGGCACCACTGAGGATGGCCCATCACCGATGGTCAGACCCCAGGGGCTCCTGCAGGCCCCAGACCCCTGCCTCTCACACCCCGCTTAGATACATGGGGACCAGACCACTCCAGCTCAGGCCTCCTGCTACATCTCCCCAGGGACTCAGTCCTCATCTGGGGCTGCCTCCTTCCTAACCATATGTCACTTTCTGTTGCACTCTCTTTGTCACCTCTCTTCCCCTGGGTGACAGAGATGCAAAGATTACTCAAAGTCCATTTCTTCTGAGCAGTGAGAAACCCTGAAGGGGTTAATTTCCTGGAACTCTCAAGAGAGAGGCATTCCTCCTTGGGAAATTAACACACCAGACTGAGGTTCTTTCTCAGTATTTATTCTCCAGGCCAGAAAGTTACAGAAAAGGAACATAGGTGGAGCTATGGCTAAGTATGGTTTCACAACAGAGGCTGGTAACATCAGTGAAATAACAAAGTGACATTCCACAATGCAGTTTGCAAAAGGTTAAGTTGATCCACCAACAAAAGCTTGTTCTTAGCAAATACTGTCTTTTCCTACAGCAGTTTCCTCAGTATGTTTACATAACAATAAAGTAGCTTTAGGTTAACCTGCTCCAAGGGCATCTGTCCTTGAGCCAGCAATTTTGCTGTTACAATTCTTTGTCTGCATTGGAGACTTTAGCCTGGGGAAAGTTTCCTGTCTTTTGCAAGCTTAAGGTTTCTATATGTAATTTTAAAAAGTTAGGTTATACCTGAAACTACAGGGCTTTGGAAACTAAGCCCTGTGAAATACATTTGCTTTATAAATTTTAGTATACTGCACAACTTTCCTTCTCTGCACAAGGGGCCTCTTCCCATGGATGACAGTGAGTGCCCCTGGGCCCTGAGCTTGCTTCCCCTGAAATGTTTTTCTCATGACCTGTTCCCAGGGCAGCCCAGCCCCTAACCCTCAGGGCTTTCCAGGAGTCAAGGAGGGCAGCTCATACCTGGTCCTCTACTCCCTGATGCCTGCCTGTCAGGGTGACATTACAGAGCTGATGCCAACCCCTGTGAATGCTCCCATGCTGTGCTAACTCATTTCTCAGGAGCACTTGAGAGAAGAGTCTTACAGAGGGACAGGGGCTGCCCAGGATTCCAGGAGAGCTGCAACTGGGGAGTGTGTTTCTAGGCCTGTCTGCTGTGATGGCTGCCACCTCCCTGCTGCTAGAAATGTCCTGGAGAAGCTCAAGCCCCACAGCCCTGACACCCACAATTTTGAGCTTAGGGCTCCAGATCGGCCCCACTGATGTGCATGTTTCCTCATTTCCACTACTGTTTCCTCCTGGAGAGGAAAAGGCCAGATCTCTGCATCTTCTCTTGTAGCCAGCTGTGTAGCTTGCCTCATCCTCCGTCAGCCAGAGAGTGACTACAACACTATCGAGGGACATTTGGTCATCTGCCAGGAAGTGGAAGTCAGAGGGTCCAGGCAGTGATGTCCATTGGGGTCTACGGACTGGACTCCTGTCCAGGAGGGACATGGAGGAAGCAGAAAACTGGAAGTTGCAGCATCTGGCCAAGTCAGAATCAGGCTGGCAGGCTCAGTCCAGGCTCCTGGATTTCTGGCCTGGTCCAGTCTGGGTCTGGGTCTGGGTCCTAGTCTGGGTCCATGTGTGGAGCTCCAGCTGGACATGCACACAGTCCCCATGTCCTTGCTGCACAGCCAGGTCCAGCGGCAGGAGTGCGACCTGGTGGCTCAGCATGGGGTCCACTCATGGCTCAGCAGTAGCTCCAGGCTGCAGCGAGACCCCCAGGCAGTGGCTGCATACAGAGGCTTCAGTGCCCAGGCAGGAGCAGCGCTGGGGCTGCAGCCTCCTCCACCAAGTGCACAGGGCCACACGCTGTCACCAGCACCAGAGTGGGGTCGGTGCCTCTGCTCAGCAGCTCCTCCCCTCCTCTCGGTCCTGCGCACAGGGGGTCTGAGTGGACCCCAACCACCACCCCCTCCTCCCGTCCCCCTGCCCAAGCTTGTGTTTGTTCAGGGTAAGGACCAGAGGTGTCATCTCAGAGCCTGTGCCGACCCTTATGTAAGAAGCTGTTAACTGTTTTCCAGCACGGCTGTGCCATGTCGCTTTCCCACCAGTGATGTCTTAGAGTTTCTGTTGCTCCACATCCCTGCTGGCACCTGCGGTTTTCACTCATTTTTATTTAAACATTCTAATAGGTGTGCGGTGGGATTTGATTGTGGTTTCAATTTGCCATTCCTATGACTGACGGTGCTGAGCATCTTGTCACGGCTTTATTTAAAAATTCCATTTTATTTGTACTTGTTTTTGTGCGGTACAGTGTGTTGTTTCCATACATGTATAAGCTGCAGACTGAGTCACTTCGGGTAGATGGCAGTTTTGAACCCATTAGTCTACACCTCCGCCTCCCCACCTCCCTCCCCTCCCAGCCTCTGGTAACCATTACTCTACTTCTATGAGAACCACTTTCTAATTTTTTTTGATTACCCACGTAGGTGAGACTGATACAAGAGGTGCTCGCTTTCCTGTGCTCGGGTTTCAGGACACGCCTCTGGGTTTCCAGCCACTCCCTGAGGTCTCAGGCCCCCTCCTCCGAGCTCTCCCCTGGGGGAAAGTTACTGTTGCCAGTTAGACTTATTTGCAGCACCAACCTGAGGAAAATGAGACCACAGGGGCTGGCTATGCAAATCCAGTGGCTGGGCGTGCTCGATAGAGAGCACAGAACATTCTTGAATATGCCTGGTGCATGTAACTGGGAACCACCCCCTTAACTGAATGTTCATCACATAAACTATAAAAGCCGAATCCCAGCTGAAGGCAGAGTCGCAGCTCACTCTCCTGGAGGCCACCGGGCTGAGGTGTGTATATTTCACTTTGTATCCACCTTACTCCAGCAAGTGGCTGCTCAGGCTGCTCACACTGCGCTCTTGAGCCAGCCTGCACTCTGTACTGACCTTTAAGCATGTTTTTGTTGTTGTTTAGTTTAGTTGTTTAGGCTTGACGTCTGCACTGAACTTCTGTGTTAGACTTGGTGTGGGCCCTGCTCAGTGTCTGGAGCATGCCGCCCTCTCTGTGCAACCTACATTTATCTGTCACATTAAACTTGTTCTCACTTTCTACTGTGACTCTGCCCTTGAACTCTTTCCTGTGGTGGAGTCAAGAACCTGGTAAGAGGACTGGGTGGGCTGAGGCTGGGTATCGCCTCCTCCCCATCACCTTTTCTGCATCTATTAAGATGATCACTATTCTCTTAATGTAGTGAATTATTGATTGATTTTTTTTAAGTGGAAGAAACTCTCCTGGTCATAGTGTTTCGATTGTTTATGTTAAACCAAATTTGCTAATATTTTATTTAGTTTTAAAAAATTTATACTCTTTGAGAGGAATGGGCCTCTAATTTTCTTTATTTTAATATATGTATTATATAATGCTATATTATATAATGGTTTAATAAAATATTTTGTGGCTAATTTCTTTTTCTATTCCCTGAAAAAATGTGTGTAAAATTGCTTGTATTTCTTACCTAATTGTTGAGAAGAATTCATCTAGGCATGGGTATTTTTTGATGGGAATGTTTCTAATGAAAAATTTAATTTCTTTAAACATAAAAAAATTCAAATTTTTATTTATTTTATTCATTTTTTTAAATTGTGTTTCTCAAGAAAAAAATATATATATATATCATCAGTTCTGTTTCTATGGAGAACCCTGACTAAAACAATGTCCTCTTTTTTTCAGTTTTTTCTTTTTTTTTTTTTTTTAGTTTATTCTGAAGTTTTTTTCCCTCTCTACTTGTGATGTTAGAACATTGATTTTAGTTTTTCTTCTTTTTCTAATATGTGCATATAAATTTTCCTAAAATAACAGTTAGTTGAATTTACATGATTTATATGTGACATTTTAATTATCATTTAGGTTCAACATTTTTTTTTTCTTTTTTATTGTGATTTTTAAATTGTGAGTGATTTAACAATGTATGATTTAACCTCCATATACTTGGACATTTTCTAGTTAACTTTTTTTTTCTAGGTAAATTCTGCTATTTAGGTTATTTTATTGGATGTGTACAAATTTAGGATTGTTATATCTTTCTATTAAATTTACTTTTTTCATTTTGTAGTGACCCTCTGAACTCTCTGTATTATGTTATGAAGTGTACTTTATCATATTAATATAGCTATAACAAATTTGTTTAATGTTTGCTTGGTGTATATTTTTTTCTTCATTTGATTTTCAACATATCTGTAAAAATGAGATGTATCTCTTAAAATAAGCATATAGCTGTTTCTTTTTTTTAAATCAGTCAATTTTAACATATAATTATGACATTTACTTTGGTTAATACCTATGATTTTATCTTTTGTTTATTATTTGACCCATATGTTTTATATTTCTTTTTTTCTTCCTATATGCTTACTTTTGGATTAAGAAGGCATTTATTATTACTCTATTTCCTGAGTGAGCTTCCTAGATATACTTTATATTATTCCTTGAGTGGTTATCTAGGGATTATTACATGCATCATTTATTTATTAGTACATAATACATATAATGCTATGGCCAATTCTTGGAGAATTTCATGATCTCACAAAGCTTTAACTTTATCCCCCTTTACATTTTTTTCATTCATTTAATTATACTTTTATTTTAGATTACATGAAGTATCCTAATTGTCTTCTTTGGTCAAAATTCATTAGATTCATTTACCTATTTCCACTCTCTCACACTCGTTTTCCTTATTAAATTTACATGCTTCCCTCTAATGTAATTTTCCTTCTCCTTGATGACCTCACAATAGTATTAATTTTATTATAGATACACTAGCAACTCAATTTTTATTTACCTGGAATCCTCTTTATCTTACTTCAGTTTTAACGGATAATTTTTCTGGGTATAGAACTATAGGTTAGCACTTAATTTCTTTCACTACATTACTGATATCATTCTTTTATCTTCTCGAACCCTTTGTTTCTGTGGAGAAGTGGACAATTGTCAGTCACCCTGTTGCCCTTTGGATATAATGTGTTTACCATCATAGCCACCCTCAGCGTCTTTTAACATTTTGCTCTATGCTTTGAGATTTTTAGCACTTCTACCGAGACATGCCAATTGAGGTTTTCTTTGTATTGATTCTATTTGGAGGTTGCTATCGTGTGAATGTTGGTATGCCCCCAATGTGCACATGTTGACACCTAATTTCCAGGGTGATGGTATTAAAAGGTGAGGCCCTCCTGAATGGGATTAATGCCCTTGTAAAAGAGGTCTGAGGGAACTTGCTAGCCCTTTGCCTTGCAGACACCAGACCTGCTGGTGCCTCGATATTGGACTTCCCAGTCTCCAGAACTGTGAGAAATAAATTTGCGTTGTTTATAAATTACCCAGTCTAAGGTATTTTTTTTATAGCAGCCTGAACTAAGACAGAAGTCATAGGACTTCTTAATTTTGTGGCTTGATTCCTTTCATAAGCTTTTAAAAATATTTACCATTATTGATTTGCATATGTTGAACCATCCTTGCACCCCTGGGATGAATCCCACTTGATTGTGGTGAATGATCTTTTTAATATGTTGTTGGATTCTGTTTGCTAGTATTTTCTTGAGGATCTTCACATCTGTGTTCATTAGAGAAATTGGTGTGTAATTTTGTTGTTGTTGTTGTTGTGTCTTTTTCTGGGTTTGGTATGGGGTTAATGTTGGCCTGAATGAGTTTAGAGTATTCCTTCTTCCTCAATTTTTTGGAAAAGATGGAGAAGAATTGGTAATAGTTCTTTTTTAAATGTTTTGTAGAATTTGGCAGTGAAGCCATCGGGTCCTTGGGTTTGTTTCATTGGGAGACTTTTTATTACTGCTTCAATCTCATCACTCATTACTGGTCTGTTCAGGTTTTCTAATTCTTCATGATTCAACCTTGGTAAGTTGTATGTGTCCAGGAATTTATCCATTTCTTCTAGGTTTTACAGTTTGCATATAGTTTTTCATAGTAGTCTCTTATGGTCCTCTGTATTTGTAGGATATCAGTTGCAATGTCTCCTTTTTCATTTCTGATTTTGTTTATTTGAGTCTTCTCTCTTTTTTCTTCATTAGTCTAGCTTTAAAGTTATATCAATTTTGTTTATATTTTCAAAAAAACAACTCTTTGTCTCATCATCCATCTTTTGTATTGCTTTTTAAACTTCTAATTTATTTCTGCTTTTATCTTTGTTATTTCTCTCCTTCTACTGATTTGGGATTCAGGTTGTTCTTGTTTTTCCAGTTCCTTGAGGTGTAATGTTAGGTTGTTTATTTGAAATCCTTCTTTTTTGATGTCGGCATGTATTGCCATAAACTTCCCTCTTAGAACTGCTTGTGCTGTATCCCATAGGTTCTGGTACATTGTGTCTCCATTTTCATTTGTTTCCAGAAATTTTTTCATTTCCTTTTTTATTTCTTCTTTGACCCATCCATTGTTTAGGAGCATGTTGTTTAATTTTCATGTATTTCAATGGTTTCTATTGTCTTTTGCTGCTGATTTCTAGTTTTATTCCATCGTGTTTGGACAAAGAAGTTGATATGATTTGATTTTTTTTTTAATTTGTTGAAGCGTGTCTTGTTTTATTCTAGAGAATGTTCCATGTGCTGCTGAGAAGAATGTATTCTGCAGTTTTTGGATGAAATATTTTATATATGTCCATTAGTACAATCAGCCTAGAGTAGAGATTAATTCTGATATTTCCTGTTTAATTTCCCTCACTATTATTGTGTTGGAGTCTGTTGTTCCCACTACGTCTAATAGCAATTGCTTTATTTAACTGCATGCTCCAGAGTTGGGTGCTCATATATTTAGAATTGTTATATCCTCTTATTGAATTGATCCCTTTATCATTATATGATAACCTTCCTTATCTTTTTTTTTTTTTTTTTTTGCCTTCCTTGGCTTGAAGTTAATTTTTTTCTGATTTAAGTATAGCTAATCTTGCTGTTTTTTGGTTTCTACTTGCACGAAATATCTTTTTCCATCCCTTCACTTTCAGTCATTGTGTGCCTTTATAGGTGAAGTGAATTGCTTCTAGGCAGCATATTTTTGGTTCCTGTTTTATAATCCTGTGAACCACTCTGTGTCTTTTAATCAGGGCATTTAATCCATTTACATTTACTGTTATCATTGATATATAGGGACTTCTTACTGCCATTTTGCTCCTTTATTCTGGCTGTTTTGGTAATCAAAAACATGATACATCACATCAACAAGATAGAGGTAAAAAAATCATATATCATTTTAGTAGATGCAGAAAAAGCATTTAATAAAATCAAACACCATGATAAAAATCACTCTACAAATTAAGTATAGAAGGAATGTACCTCAACACAATAAAGGTCATATACAACAAACTCACAGCTAATATTATACTGAAAGGACAAAAATTGGGGGGTTTCCTCTAAGATCTGGAACAAGAAGAGGATGCCCACTGTTCTCAATATTGATCAACACAGTACTGAAAGTTCTAGCCAGTGCAGTAAGGCATGAGTTAGCAATTAAGTACATCCAAATTGGGAAGGAGGAAATCAAAGTATCACTGCTTGAAGGTGGCATGATCATATATATAGAAAACGCTAAAGAATCCACCAAAAAAAATTACTAGAATTAATAAATGAATTCAGTAAAGGAGCAGGAGAAAAAAACAACACACAAAAATTAATAGCCTTCCTATATGCCAATAATAAAATAGCTGAAGAAGAAATCAAGAAAGTAATTTGATTCATAATAGCTACCAAAAACCTATAGGAGTAAATTTAATCAAGGAGGTTTAAAGAGCTCTACAATGAAAACTATAAAACATAGGTGAAAAAAATTGGAGAGTACACAAACAAATGGTAAGTTATCCCATATTCTTGGGTTGGAAGAATTAACAACATGGAAATGTCCAAATTAACCAGTGAAATTCAAATATTCAATGCAGTCCCTATCAAAACACCAATGACATTCTCCACAGAAATAGAAAAGAATGGTTTTAAAATTTATAAAGTAACACAAAAGGCCCCGTATAGCTAACACAAACTTGAACAAAGTTGGAGGCATCACACTTCCTGACTTCAAACTGTTCTGTAAAGCTATAGTAACCAAAATAGCATGGCACTGGCATAAAAACAGACAGGTAGACCAATGGAACAGAAGAGAGAGTCCAGAAATAAACCCATGCACTTAAAGCCGATCAAAATGACTTTTGGCAAAGGTGCCAAAAATAAACAGTGGGAAAAGAACAGCCTCTTCAATAAATGATGCCGGGAAAACTGGATATCCACGTGCAAAAGTTGAAACTAGACCCTACCTCTCACCATACACAAAAATTAACTCAAAATTGATTAAAGACCTAAATTTAAGGACATAAACTATACTACTACTAGAAGAAAACATAGGGAAACACTACATGAAATGAAAGTGGGCAGTGCTTTTTCTGAGCGAGACTATAAAAGCCCAGGCAACTAAAGCAAAAATGCACAGATGGGACTAAATCAAACTGAAAAGCTTCTGCACAGCAAGGGACACTATCAACAAAGTGAAAAGACAACCTGCAGAATGGCAGGAAGTATTTGCCAACTACACATCAGTCGAGGGGCTCATTCCAGACTATATAAAAAATGCAAACAACTCAACAGCAAAACAAATAACCCAATTAAAAAAATGGGCAAAGGCCTGAGCAGATATTCACAAAAGAAGATATACAAATGGCTAATAAGAACATGAAAAAATGCTCAGAATCACTAATAATTAGGGAAACACAAATCAAAACCACAATGAGATATCATATCTCCCCAGTTAGAATGGCTATTATCAACAAGTTGGAAAATAACAAATGCTGACAAGGATGCAGAGAAAAAGGAACTCTCCTACGTTGTTTATGGGAATGTAACTTGCTACAGCTGTTGTGGAAAACAGTATGGAGGTTCCTCAGAGAACTAAAAATAGATCTACCTTATGACCCAACAGTCCCACTACTGGGTATATACCCAAAGGAAATGGAAGCAATATGTCAAAAAGACACCTGCACTCTCATGTTCATTGCAACGCTATTCACAATAGCCAAGAGATGGAATCAACCTAAATGCCCATCAACAGATGAATGGATAAAAAACTGTGGTATATATGCACAATGGAATACTATTCAGCTATAAAAACAAATGATATTCTACCATCTGCAGCAACATGGATGGAACTGGAAACCATCATGTTAAGTGAATTAAGTACAGGAAGACAAATACTGCCTGATCTCATTCATAAGTGGAATCTAAAAAAAAAAAAAAAAAGTGGTCCTCATAGAAGTAGAGAGCAGAATAATGGTTACCAGAGGCTGGGAGGGGATGAGGAGGGTAGGGGAGGAGAAGTGGTGGACTAAGGAGTATAAAACTATGCTATGTACCCTAACTGAATCATGGTGCAATATGTGCATGTATTGAAACAATGCACTGTACCCCACAAATATGTGAAAGTAAATGTTAAAAAATTATTATCTCTTCAAATAAGGCTATTCTCTTTCTCCTCACTTTCTGTAACTGTAATTATACACATTGAAAAGTTGAAAAAGCTGTATCACACAGCTTTTATTTTTATTAATTTTCATTTTTAATTTTTTTGTACAATTTTCTCTTTTCTCTATTTTCCATCCTTTTTGCACTGTGCTTTATTCTAAATATTTTCTACTGCTTCTGGTTCATTACTTCTCTTCTCAGCTGTGTCCAAATTGTTATTAAATTTACTTAAGAGTTTTTATTATAACCAATTGAATTTTCTGGTCGAGACTGTCGATTTAATGTGTTTTAATCAATGCTAGCTATATAGTGAAATTCTAGATCTTGTTATTTATTTTTAAAAATAAATTTGTGATAGTTTCTTTTTCTTTCTTTTTTTTTTTTTAATCTGTGTTTCCATAATTTCAACACCTGAATTATATGTGGGTCTGTTACCACTGGCTGTTTTATCTTGATACATTTTCTTGTTATAATGGTTAATTTTTGTTTGAAGGTTACATGTTATGTTTGGATAAATTTAAGAGGCTTTGGATGATGCTGTTCTCCAGAGGATGTCCTCCATCCTCTGGCAAACACATTGATTAAAAGCAAATCATCTCAATACAATCATGACCTGAACTCCCTAAACCGGACTACAGTCCTTATAACATTTTATCTACTTCTGTTTTACTCCCATGCCTCAGGTGTAGACCCTAGAGGTCCTAAATTAGAGCTTAGGATGTTTACCATTGCCTCTTCCTTGGTGTACAGAACATGAATTTTCGTCTTTCTACTTCTGAAAAACCATCAAAAACTTCTCAACTTTTCAATTACTTCTTAATCTTCCAGTTTAAGAATAGCAATAAATCAAGGTAAAACCTGCACATGGCTCTGGGATCATCCTTTGTACATACCTTTCCCCCTGGGAGTCTGTCCTCTCCCATTCTGGCTACCTTGGCAACCCTGAATTCTAATAATTGTCCTCCAAGCTCCATGAGATTGTCAAAATCTCTGCTGGTTCCTCTACCTCTCAGTAGTTGTCCTCTACCTATCTTCTAAGCTTTTTCCTCTGTGTTGTCACAGAACTGAGAAATTTTCCCAGGGGAGAAGCAGGATGCACATGTCAGACTCACCTCTGCGACCTTCCTTTCTCCCTTGAACTTGCCCCCTGATGTCCTGGGTGCCTCAGAAGTTCCTCAGTATATTTAAAAGAATTTTTTTTAGCTGTTTTTGTTAGAAGACAGATACTACTTCATAGCCGAAAAAAATTTTTGGTTTTTTATTTCTCATCATCCTCTTGATAACCCTATGAAGTAAATGGCATTACTCTCATTGTAATATCTGAGTACAATGAAGCTCAGCATAATTAAAGTTTCATATAGATAGAATATATCATATCTGGAATTCAAACCTAGTTGTATCTGGCAGCAAAAGTTTTACTCTTTGCCACATTGACTCAGAGAGATAGAGCTATATATGCACTTACCCAGTGGGCAAGGGAAGGGATGTATGACAACAAAAATTAAGTAAATACTTGGTGGTATTTAATGTGCATTGTAGCATTTAATCTAATTATCCATCCTTTAAAATATATCAGTGCTGTTAAACTCATTTTACAGATAGTAACATTGGTTCTCTGAGAAGTAAATTATAACCTAAATGCAATACTTGTCTGAGTAGCATCCTCAAAAAGAAACTTGCAATTTTCAATATTTATACAATTTCTATGATATAAACTCTTTCAAATACTACTTTCTTAAAAGGAATGTATCCTTTTACAGAAAAGATAACTCTTTAGTAAAAAAATTAAGTTTTTACATAGCAGCATACAGTGTTGTTTTTATGACAGCTTCTTTATTTGTGACTATGTTGTATGCTTGGGCATGCAAATTGAAGAGAATGTACTTGATTGAAATAACAGTTTTTTCCAGGTCTCAAAAAAACACCATTTAATTCTAAAAACTCCACAGATATACCTTCAATTCTAAGAAAATGACAACCATGATACCAAAAGTGAGCAGCCACTGAGTCAGACAACTTTGCTTATGTACTCACAAGTCAGGAAGACATTTGTCTTCCTTATTTTTCATTTTCTTATTTTTTAAAAAATGTTTTTCAAGGTGGCCTTAATTTTGAATTACTGAGGTACCAAATCCTTCATTTTATTTTAATATATTTCTCCATTAATTCAAAGATTATCTCAGTTCCTGCCTTATCCTAACTCTTTACTCTGCCAGGTAAAGAGGAAGTATTTCTCTGCCACTGAAAACCTTCATAAACATTTGTTGAGTTCCTACTAGATGTCAGGCATGCTGTTAAATGTACATAACAAAAAGGATTTCTGAATTCAAGAAGCATACACGGTAACTAAATAGTTTCTAAAAGTTATACATAATTTAATGCATATAACAAGATATATTGCTATACACAGACTAAATTAGTGTTATTTTAAGCCACCATATATAAAACAACAACTTTGTTTCCTGTCTTAGTTGAGAACCAATTGAAAGCTTGACCAAGGATTCCGATTAAGCTTACCTTTGTTTCTTTCCTCTGATAAGCTGCTCTTAATCCCTGGGGAGAAGTGAGAGAAGGAACAGAAGAAACAGAAAATAAAGATTTCTGTAGTGTAGACAGTTTGCCAAATATTATTCCCAAACCAGAAGCATCAGCTTCACCAGGAACTTGTAAGAAATGCAAAATCTCAGGCTCCCCCAGACCCAAGGGGGAGACATATGTCTCATGTCTTTTTGGTTCCAAGGAGTCAGAAACACTGGAGGTGAGGCCAAGGAATCTAGGTTTTAACAAGCCCTGCAAGTGATTCTGCTGCTCTCTATAGGTTTACTAACTCTTTGACTTAAAATATTTTCTTCCATTCTGTAGGTTACCTTTTAATTTTGTTGGTTGTTTCCTTTGCTGTGCAAAAATTACTGGAATCGTTTTGATAGCTTTATGTTGAGAAATTTTTCATCAATATTTATAAGAAATACTTACTGATCTACAGTTTTCTCTTTGTGATGTTTTGGTATCGGAGTAATGCAGGCCTCATAAAATGAGTGGAGAAGTATTCTCTCCTCTTCTGTGTTTTAGAGGAGTTTGTGAAAAATTGGTATAATTATTTTTTTTTCAATGTTTTGTAGAGTTTAGCATTGAAGCCGTCTGGACCTGGGATTTTGTTTATGGGTAGTTTTTAAATTACTAATTCAATCTCTTCATTTATTATAGCTCTATTCAGATTGTCTATTTCTTCTTGAGTCAGTTTTAGTGGTTTGTGTCTTTTTAGGAATTTGTCCATGTTATCTAAGTTATCTAAGTTGTTGGCATACAGTTGTTTGTAATATTTCTTTATAATCCCTTTTTATTTCTCTAAGGTGAGTAGTAATGCTCCGTCTTTCATTTCTAATTCTACTATTTGAGTCTTCTCTCTTTTTCTCTTGGTCAGTCTAGCTGAAAGTTTGTCGATTTTGTTGATTTTTACAAAGAATAAGTTTTTGGTTTCATTGATTGTCTCTCTTGCTTTCTCTACTCTATCATTTATTCCTACTCTAATCTTTATTTCCTTCCTTGTGCTTGCTTTAGGTTTAGTTTGTTTTCTTTTAACGGTTTCTTCAGGTAAAAGATCAGGTTAATTATTTGAGACTTTTCTTTTTTCTTAATATAAGCATTTACAGCTATAAATTTCCCTTTAAGCACTGCTATAGTAGCATCCCTTAAGTTTGTGATGTTGTGACTTCATTTTCACTCTTCCGAAAGCAATTTTTTTATTTCTTTTTATCTCTTCTTTGGCCCATTGGTTATTCATGAGTATATTTAATTTCCACTTATTTGTGGTTTCCCAAGTGTTTTCCTGCTATTGATTTGTAATTTTATTCCATTGATGTTGGAGAGCTTACTTTGTATTACTTCTATCATTTTTAATTTATTGAGGTTTGTTTGTGACCTGGCTTATGGTCTGTCCTGGACGATGTTTCCTGTGCACTTGAGAAGGATGTACACTCTTTTGTTGTCAAGTGAAGTGTTTATATTGCTGTTCAAGTCTTCTACTTCCTTGCTGACCTTCTATCTAGTTATTTAATCAATTATTGAAAATAGAATGTTATGAAGTGAATTTCTTCCCCCAAGACTTATATTTTGATGTCCTTACACCCAATGTGACTGTATTTGGAGATAGGACTCTCGAAAGTAACTAAGGGCAAACAATGTTGGATTAGTGGAGCCCTAATCCAGTATGACTGGCATCCTTATAAGGAGAGAGAGAGACACCGGGGATGAACACACAGAGAAAAAGGCAAATGAGGACACAGCAAGAAAGCACTGTCTGCAAGTCAACAAGAGAGACCTCAGGAGAAACCAAACCTGCCGACACCGTGATCTTGGACTTTCAGCCTCCAGAACCTTGGGAAAATAAGCTTCTGTTGTTTAAGCCACCCAGTGTGCTATTTTATTATGGTAGCCGTATCAAACTAATACATGTACTATTGCAGACTCGAGCTACTATTGTTGAATTGTCTGTTTCTCCCTTCATTCTGTCAGTTTTTGTTCATGTATTTTGGTGCTCTGTTATGAGGTCTATATATGTTTATAATTGTTATATCTTTCTGATTGGTTTGCCCTTTTTTTGTAATAAAATGTCCGTCTGTATCGCTAGTGACATTTTTTGTTTTAAGGTTTATTTATGTGGCACTATAGCCACAACAGCTTTCCTGTGGTTGCTATTTGCTTGAGATGTCTTTTTCCATCCTTTTTCTTCCAATCCATTTGTGTCTTTGAATCTAAAATGTGCCTCCTATATGCAACATTTAGTTGATTCATAATTTTATTATCCAGTCTAATAATTGCTACCAGTCAGAAGGTAGAAATTATCAGACTGGATAATAAATCCATTCACATTTAATGTTTTTATGTATGTAGTTGGATTTACAGCTGTTAGTTTACTTTTTATTTTCTATATGTCTCATGTCTTTTTGGTTCCTCTCTTTCTCCTATATAACTCTATTCCCATTTCTCTCTTTTTTGTATTATTGAAATATTGTATTTATTAATTATATTTATTATAATAATAAACCTATTAAAGTTAAAAATCTAATAACTAAAGAAGTAACAAATCAGATAAATTCAAAGATAAAATGTATTAGTGTACTATTGCTGCTGTAACAAATTGTTACAAACTTAATGGCTTAAAATATCACAAATTTGTTATCTTACAGTTCTGACGATCAAAGTCTGAATTGTATTTCACTGGATTAATACTGAGATGTCAAAAGTGTTGCATTTATTCTGGAGGCTTTAGGGGAGAATCCATTTTCTTGCCTCTTTTCAGTTTATGCTTCTTTCAGAGGCGTCCTGCATTGGTGGGCTGGTGGCCTCTTCCTGCATCTTCAGTCATCAGCACAGCACATTCAAATCTTTTCTGACTCTCCTGCCTGCTTCTGGCATCACAGTTCCTTCTCTGACATTCACACTCCTGCCTCCCACTTATAAGGACCCTTGTGATTACATTTCACACATTAGGCCCACCCAGATAATCCAATATAATCCCTTCATCCCAAAACTCTTAATTTAATCACTTCTGAAAACTACATTTTGCTATGTGAGATAATATATTCACAGGTCGTGGGGATTAGGATGAGAACATCTTGGGATGGGGACAGGTAAGGGCATTATCCTGCCTACTACATAGAGGTAAGAGAAAGACACAAACATCAGCTTCTGGAATGGTGAGGACATTGGCGAAACTGCACTTCCTCTGAAGCAATGAAGATACAGGTAAGACAACTAAAATCAATTATGTCAGAGCTGTAGCAAAACACAAAGGCCACAGGAAGAATGGAAAATTATCTGTCCAGGAGAAACTAAAATTTAATAAAACAGTGAGATCTGTAAAGTTTGGGCTTGGAGCTATACCCATGCCCCTTCCCTTCCCAGCTCTGTGGTGTGGTCACCAAAAGCCAGCAGCATTGTAAACAATGGAGAGATCGGATTGCTTTTGCAGCTCCTTTAAAAGCGCAATCCCCAGAGGACAGTCAGCTTTTGTTAAACTTGAAGTTCCCTGGAAAATCAGAGAGTGGTGGTTGCCTGATTTGACTGAAAACAGGGCTCAGGTGCTAGTGGAGAATTTTCCCTCAGGGTATGGCAAGGTGCTGGTAACATCTCAACTTCTGAAGGTTGTGATTTCAGTGGGGGAACCAAGAGCCTGCCTGGGAATTTCAAATAGAAATCCTGGAGACCTAAACAAACAGGGAACTTTTAAAAGCTCCAGCATATTTTTAGAGATCCAAAAGTCTGCTCAAGATTCCTTGCATGCTCAGGAAAGACCTCAGAGAAAAGAAAACAACAGTCACTCACCTCTAGCTTACCTTGAGGCCATGTGAAAAAAGAAAGTGAAAGCAAACTTTAATGAAGTTCCAAGTTGGATCTTTTCACACAGATCCACTTGGATAAAGAAATAAGACATACAGACAAGACTTTTAAGGAAAGTTTAAGAAACAATCACTATCTGGCCACTAAATTGTCCTGACCAAGATATGAGTACTAGCAAGCCAGTCTTAAAAATTAAAAACAAGAAATTTAAAGAAAAAAAAACGTCGATAACTCAGCCTTACAATTACTGTGTCCTTGAAATTATTGGTAAAGTTCTATATATATGAACCTCTGATTTTTGTGAATCTAACTTGGCAGTTCAATTCTTATAGGCAAAGGGCTTTCCAGACATTGAAATAGCAGATGGGAGGTCCTGATATGAGGAACAGCCTAAGAAGAATTGGGAAATACTTAGTGTGGTTAGAAACAAAGATTAAGGATAAGAGTGGCATAAGTTGAATCAGAAGAGTAAAGTCGGAGTCAGCCATAATGAATCTTAAATGCTATAATAAAATATCTGAACTTTATCCTAAAGTCACTAAAATGATTAAAAGTGGGGCTGGAGTAATGGGGAGATGATAGCAGGTTGGGTCAGGGGGAGAAATGGGTAATGATTCCTAATGGTTATGAAGGGTTTTTGGGGGGTGATGAAAATGTTCTAAAATTGATTGTGGTGATGGACAACTTTGATTATACTAAAAAGTGTGGATTAGACACTTTAAATGGATGAACTATATGATATATGAATTATGTATCAATAAATCTATTTTTAAAAGATGACTGAAAGAGGGGATGACATAATCGGCTTCTTTGTTGGTAAGAATCCCACTCCCTGAAGTAAGTAGAGTGGACTAGATGTGTCCATGAAACAGGAATACAAGTCAGGATGTTGTCACTGCCAGTTATTGTGGTCACACTAAATGAAGGAAAGAAATGATAAATACTTTACCAGGTCGGGAACAGTAAAACTTTTAAAAAGTAGACAGATTTGAGAGCCTGTCAGTGATATAACTGAGAGGAATTGATAAGCAAAGGAGGAGAAGGGAGAAGACTCTCCATGTCGTGTCTTGGGCAACTGAGTGAACAGTGATGTCATTTTCTGATATAGGAAATGAGAGAGGCAACGGGTCTGGTGAAAGAGCAGAAATAATAAGGTGCAGTTTGAAAATGTCGAGTTTGAATTGCATGTAAAACAATCACAGGGAGATGTACCTTGGTGGATAAGGTGGTGGTAAATTTGGAGTTTGGAGAGTCAGTCTGAAAATAATAGCCAAGGCCATGCCACTGAATGAGGTCACCCAGGACGAATGCATATCGTCAGGTGGCAGGAGATGAGGGGAAGTCTAGGGATAGAAATATGGGTAGTATAGAGGGAAAAATAATGGAAGTCGTGATGACAGAAAAGCCAAGATGTTAGGGAATTTCAAAGAAGTGGTGGTCAACTGGTCAACCGTTCCAAGACCGTGAGTATCTTAAAAGCTGAAAGTGTTTTACTTCTTCAACAATAAAAATGTAATTGCTGACTTTTGCAAAGTCGTTTCTAAGAAGTTGTGGAGGAGAGAAGCTAGAATAGTGAATGGAAACTTAAAAAGGAAGGGGAGCAATCTATATCATGAAAGGGACACTCAGAACAAAAGAATTTTCTTTGTTAGTTTAGAAGATAGAAGGCACTATAGCATGTTTAAAAGCTCATTTTATTTTAAAAGCAGATAATTAAATAATCAATTTTCCTGAAGAACCGTGGAGGAAGGGGCCCATGAGAACAGGAATAAATTGGCTTTAAATAGATAAAATCCCACGTGAGGAAAGAGAAGGAGGGAAAATTTCTTGTGGATCTGGCTGCTTTGGTGGATAGGTTCTGTGTTATTGACCTGTTGGCTTCAGCCTTGTCTGAGAAGTAGGAAGTTAGGGCATTTGTAAGAGTGAGGAAAGAGGCGTTGGCATCGGGTGCCTTTTGGATAATAATGAGGGTGTGAAATGTTTATTGTGAAAAATGAGGGAAAGCTGGATATGGAGGCCTTGTTGAAGCTCTGTGGAGTTTAGAGACCAAATATTCACAAATATTCTGTGTTTACATATTCCTTTCTAGAAATGTTCAGCAGCTCAAGTGTAGGGCAAAGAACAAAGAGTTGAACATATATCCAGGGTCAATTTCAACTTTTGACTGTACAGTGAAGGACTGATCCTTGTGCTTTTCTCTTCCCTGCCCCAGTCTAGAATGTAAAGAAAGCTTAAAACAGGCACAGGCCTATCTGTTCTATTTTCCATTTATGTATCTATCACCTAGCATAAAGTCTTATAGGTTTGAGGAATGTTTTTAGAAGGTGTAAAATTTGAGGGCATGCAATTATGCTCATTTCAGCCCTCACTTTTGCCACATAGTCCTTAATAAATTGTTTTAGTAAGTACTTATTTTTGTGTCTTTTACACTGGAAGAGGGAATAGACTGTTTCCTTGTTTGTTTGGGTTTTTATTTTGGGGTTTTTTTTTTACATACAGGGTCATCTACAGGTTTACATTATATTAATTCAAAACTACATAATTTTAACTTGTGATCAATGTTAGCACATTGAATACCGTACAGAATATTTTCAGCATCAAGTAACAATACTGGACTAACCATGATTATGAAAATAAGGATATTTATCTCACATGATAATGGGTCTGGAGGTAAATTATGCCGAAGTTGGTGTTTAGCAGCTCTACAGACCCAGCCTTCTTTTCATCTCTCTGCTCCTCTGTCCTCAGCACAGTAGCTTTCTGTTCTCTGACCTGTTGCTTTATGGTAGCGAGATGAATGCTGCAGCTCATGCACTATGTCCTAAGATAATTAACTATATACAAAAATGGGTCAAGGTTTCTATCTTCCACCATTTTTTCCTCAGGGAGGAAAACCTTCCCTAAAATCTAACAGACTTTCTCTGATGTCCCATTGGCCAGAGTTGGATGTCATCTTTGCTAAAACGGAGGCTGAGAAGTCAGATAATCTGGCATTGTTTGCCTCTACTGTGAGAGACCACCTTGTTAGCAAGAAAGAGGGATCAGGAAAAGATTGCTGTGTGGGCAGCCTGGAGTACTATACCAGACACTTAACACAGATCTATGGAAGTTAACACCCTCAGAACCCTTAGAAAAATTGCTCGCAATGGCAGCTTGGCCCTGCCTTCTACATCTGGAGCCAATGTTCCCTTCCCAGCCTTCCTTTTGGCCTCTGGCTCCCCCGAAGCTTTTATTGGTATACCTAAGACAGGTGAAGTGACTCAAGTTCTAAGACTGCCCTTCCCTCTTATGAGTCTTCTCAGAAAAAATCCACATTCCAGAAGGTGATATAACTAACCTATGATTAAAAATGCAGAAGATAAAGGCTTGACTTTCTTCCGAAACACTTTTTAATTTGAAAGAGTATTTAATTCCCAATTGCTATGTTATTAGGTCAAGTTTGGAGGAGGGAATTCAAGTGTGGACAGAGCTGGGGTGTGTTGGGGGTGTTTTTCCCCCTTTTGGGCCTGTCTGTTACTGCTGTTCTCTGAGCAGTTGAGTGGAAAGGGGACTGTCCTTACCTGCTTCCCTCCTCTCTGCTCTCTACCCCTCGGGAACTCAGCTGTACCCCCTCTCAGGGTACACAAACTGTAAGCCAGCAAACAATGCCTCCCATGATCGAGGGTAAAGCCATAGCATAGTTTTTACCCTCTGATACAATGGGCATATCCGAAATATACATAACATGTACGCAAATGTGTTAGACACCTAGAAACTATGAGACCACGTCATGCGATGGAGCTGGGAGTGCACTGGGTCCTTTGCAGAGAAGGCTGCTGCTGTGTCATGACTACACTGGCATCTCCATCAGTTCAGATCTGCTTCCAGAAATAACACATTTCTAATTCATCATTGTTTAAGGTCCAGAATGGCATTACCATCACTGCTATCTTCACTAAATTCTTAATCTATCTGTTTTATAGGCTGATCTTTCAAGATATTGCATGTGCTTCTTCCTTAGGACAAGGGCCCAATGGTCACAGAAATTAAAGGGCCAAAGTGTTGGCACAGGAATGTAGTGAAAAACTGCATGAGCTCTACTAGTGCCATCCTGCCACACACTCCTTGAGAGGAAAATGAAGAAACTATTTTTGTGTGATCTTTCCAACCATCAGCCTTTGGGTTCCTACTCAGCCAACCTGGGCAGTAGCACTTAAAGCTGAGTGCAAGATGTGATGATGTCACCTTCAAACGAACAGGCAATTGACTGCTTCATCCACAAATGCAGGATCTGTAGACAAATTTCAAAAAATTCCTTACATGTTTTTAATCAATGTCTTTATTTTACCTGGGATATGTCAATATCAACTTTGCATTGTAATTCAGTGAGGGACAAATTAAAAAGCTCAGCCAGAAATACATTAGTTCTCTCCTGGGTATAAATCCATGGGAAAAAAATAAATAAATAAACAACTAAGATAGTGGATGGATCTCCGAATTAGTTTCCTAGGGCTGCTGTATCAGGATACCACAAACTGGGTGGCTTAAAAAACAGAAATTTATTATCTCACAGTTCTGGAGGCTGGAAGTCCAAGATCCAGGTGTCAGCAGTGCTGGTTCCTTTGCAGAGCTTTGAGGGAGCATGTCCTCCATGCCTCTCCTAGCTTCTGCTGGTTTGCTGGCAATGTGTGGTACCCCTTAGTTGAAAGATGGACCACCCTGACCTCTGCCTTCACCTTCACATGGCAAGCTCTCTCGATGCCTGTCTGGCTCTGTGTCCAAATCCTCCTCCCCTTTTTTTTTCTTTTAAATAAATATACCAATCGTAGCGGATTAGGGCCCATCCTAACTACCACATTTGAGCTTAATTTCATTGTAAAAGCCCTATCTCCAAATAAGGGCACATTCTGAGGCGCGGGAGGTTAAGACTCCAACACATCTTTCTTAGAGGGAAACACAATTCAGCCCATGACAATATCAGCCTCGTGTGTAGCGTGCACACTACCATCCATCCTTGGACGGAAAATTTTAACTGATTAGTTTTTCTCTCCAGAAAAAATTTCCCCCAGTGACTTTAAGATTAATAGCATGCCTATATGGTTTTATTTCTTTATACCGCAAAAACAACTTCCTAATGACATTATTAGCCCAGGTAAGGGGAGTGCTGATGTTTGAGAAAGAGAGAAAACTCAAGAAGGGAAGGATTGTCAGAGGGGGAAGGACAGTTTGGCTGATGAAGGGAAGTTCCATGCACCTGCAGAGAGGACGACGAGTTGGAGTGGCTTATTCAGGTGAGAGATGCAGAGGAGGGTGAGAAAGTGGACAGAGCTTTGACTGCTATGAACATGCGTGGGAAGCCTCGGCTCCTGAATTCTTAACTGGGATGGTGAACTTGTTTTTACCCAAATTTTTCTTTAGGGCTCTTCCACCCAGATTCTCTATTCTCTCAGTTCCTCTATCTGAACACTTAGTATTTTCCTAACATTACAGATACTTTTCTCTCTGGGTATTATACCAACCCCAGACTTAAAAATGTTTGACATTTTTAGATAGCGTTGTTCTCTGTTAACATCTCAGGCAGCTGGCAAACGTGAACTTATGCTCTGCAATGTATCTAAGACATATAGGCTGTCATATTGCTGTATCTTTTGACTAAGAGCAATACTCTTTACTCTGCAATTTTCACACATAATCATCTGCAGATATAAACAATATTTTAAAAACATTTGCCATTCAGAAATGTTGGTGGAATCAATAAAAAGTGCTGTGGTTAGAAAAAGTTTAGTGCTTTTTGTCGGTTAAGAATTTCCTCCAAACTCCCTGTCTCCTGCACTAGGGACAGCACAGTGAGAGGCATCCTTTCTTGACACCACAAAAACATGAATGGATAAGTTCTTTTGTACCTCTAGAAAACTAGAGCAAAAAGTTGTCCTTGAATGAGTACTGGATTTGAAGTTGACACATGCAAGACTAATTCAGGGCTAATTTGGCCACAAACTGGATAGATAAACTTATCAAGTCATCTAGCATCTAAGAATCTCTATTTTATCCCTGCAAGATATATTTGTGGCCTTCCCTACCATCACGAGATGGAGAGAGACCTGAGAGTCCCTTGTCATGGTAAAGTGCTGTACAAAAATAAATCACCTCGGCTCTCCTCTCACCGCCTGGGGGCCAAGAAAGGGCATCTGTTGATTCATTATTTTGCCTCTAGAAATCTGTTGGTTTACTACACAAGGAGATGAAGTGTCTTGCAGAATTGTAAGCAGTTTTATAAATAAAAAGATCATTGCCAACCCATCATCTGTACTACAGGACTCCGCCCCATGTTGTCATGATGTTGTTCTGCTGATCATTGTGCTGGCTGGTGGCTGGGGCAAGCATGCTTCCTGTGGCAGTGGAAAAAAACACAGTTAACTGGCCCATGAGGGGATCAAATTCTGAACCACAAACTCACTACCACAATTTAAAAGCTAACTGAATTAGATAGACAACTGGAACACATGCTTCATTCCTATGGAATATGCAAAGATCTTTCTCCATCTGAATGTCTAATTAGATTTTGTTAACCACATTACCGGAATACCTATTGCAATTTTTTTTTTTTTTTTAGGGTGAAGGAAAAAAACACTGTTATCTACAAAAAAACACAAAACTCCATCTCTGTGAAACCCAAATCTATCCTCCTGAAATCTGTCACTTTCTAATCCTCCTTTGATGTGAGTTGCATGTAGGGAGATAGTTTAGCACATTAACAGCACAATTTTTGCAATCAGACACCTTGACTGCTGTTTTCTCACCTTGTGATCTTAGGACTGTTAAATCACGTCCTCTGTGTATCAGTTTCCTCCTCTGTAAAATGTGTGTAATAATACCTACCTTAGAGTGCTGCTGTGAGGATCAAATGAGATAATATATATCAGGAGCTTAGCACAATCTCTAGCACATAGGTGCTCATCAAACTGAAGCTTGCATTATTATTCACATTGTGTTCACTGATGGAGACATACAGGAGTCAATTGATTAATTTCCATTTTCTAGCACTAATATTTCTTCTGGCCTTCTGGCAACACTGCCTTCCTAGACATGCTCTTTATATTCTAAACTGTGGGGAAAAAAATTCCACATGATTCAAATTATTTCATGCCATTAAAGCACTTATGCTCTAAGTGATGGGCAATTAAATCTCACGCTTCAAAGACTAAGTTGATCATTAAAAAGTCTCCATTCTTTCTAAATGTGGGTGCTCCATAGCAGATGGTACTATCTGTGATAGTGTCCTTCTCACAATGAGCAAGGATGGCTTAATAGTGTCTTAACCTTTGCAAATTTTCACATCAGTTAAGAATGTGTGCTCAGAAGTCAAATTATGTAGGTTACAATTCCAGCTCCTTTAGTTATTTGTTTTTTAAACTCGTGTAAGTTATTAAATCTCTTATTCTCAGCTTCTCCCATGGTAAAATGGAAGTAGGAACAGTACTTACTTCAACACGTTGTTGTGAGTTTTCAATGAGATAATGAGATGATGCACACAAAGCTTTTAGCCATGCCTGGAACAATAGTTTTACTACTAATTTTAGTATCAGTTATAGTATTATTTATACCTATGTCTATTTATTCATGCCCTATTCACAGCATAAAAGATTGCTGGAAACTGATATTTTACATTAAGAAAAGTAATAATCCCATTGTCATTTCTAAGCAAACTCTAGCATAACCCTTATTACAAACTTAGAATATCGTTACAACGTTTAAAGAAAATAGTAAAGCTCTGTTTATCAAATTTGGCATTCCATCCTGATATCCTGACCTTTTAAATTAATTTTTAAAAATTTGCATACATTAAGAAGTGAATCTTGGGCTTTAAAGGTCCATGAATGTTGACAAATGCATAGTGTCATATGTCCACTATTTCAACACTTACAGAATAGTTTCACCTCTCCCAAAAATCCCCTGTGCTTCATCTATTCAATCTACCTCCACTCCCCTAGTACCCATTGTTTTTCTTTTTTTTTTTTTTTACTGTTTCTTTAGTTTCGCCTTTTCCAAAATGTCACGTAATTAAATCATACAGTCAGTAGCCTTTTCAGACTAGCTTTCTTCACATAGAAATACCCATTTAGGATTCATCCATTTCTTTTCTTGGCCTGTTAGCTCATTTCTTTTTATCACTGAATAATAATATCCCTTTGTGTAGATATTTCATAGTTTGTTTATTCATTCACTTATTGAAAGCCATCTTAGTTGCTTTGTTTCTTCCAGATTATGAATAAACCTGCTGAAAACATCCACATGCAGGATTCCCAGTATGGTGATGACTAAAGACAGAGAGAATGGACATCCTTGCTTTGATCCTGACCTTGATTCTGGTCACTCTGCTTATATTACCCATCTGTTCTTGTATGTTGCCTACTTTTTCCATTAGAATCCTTAATATATTAATCATAGTTTAAATTCCCAATCTCATAATTCCAACCTCTTTGTCATGTTTGAGTTTGGTTCTGATGTTTGCTTTGTCTCTCAGACTGTATTTTTTCTTGCCTTTTTAGCATGCCTTGTAATTTTTTTGTTGGAAGCTGGACATGTATGGGATACTGGGAACTGGAGTAAATAGGTCTTTAGTGTGAGGATTTATGTTAATATGGCTAGAAGTCTGGATGTGTTTTTGTTTGTTTTAGTCATATGTGCCAGAAGCATCAAATTCTTCTAATGTCCTGGGATTTTTTTGTCTTTTTAAAAATTTAATTCATGTACATGTCCTATTATGTTTTACTTTTAACAAGGACTGTTTGCTAAGGGACCATATATACACCTGACAATTCGCTCCAATATCTCTCTTTTTTTGAAAATTGACATAATATTTTGATTTGATCATTGTACATTGTATGCATGTATCCAGATATTACATTGTAGTGTTCTGGTTTTTATTTTCCCTCTCTCCTTGTGACTTTGGCTTCCCTAGAATTCTTTCTCAGAGAGAATCTGTGTAAGAGATTCACTGCAAGATTCATCTCAAGTTAAAGCTATGATTTAATTTTCAATCTATTCTCATGACTTTTTAGGAACCTGGATAAAGAAAGGTGATCTAGAGACCAAAGTCCATAAATTAGAAGGAATTCAATCAAAGAGACCACCTGGTTCTTAAAACTAAAATCCTTCTCTTCTTTTTCTCAATATTGAACTATAGAAAGATGAAGATTAATTCTAATTATTCATATTTTCATTCCTAAAACTTTTTAAAAACTGCTACTAGGATCAGGAGTAAAGAAAGAATGGTACAGAAATATACAATGGCAGAATTATTTCAAACTGCACCTGGCAATGAACGATAGAGAGATAAGATCTTCTGAAGCTTATAACTGTCTTTAAGTAGGGTGTTGCAAATCACTTCTCTGATTAGTCACATGACAGAAGGCAACAGGAGTTTATGAGGCATTGTTTAGCAAGACACAGTGACCTGGGGTCAGACCCCTTCATTCATGTGCCCATTCACTCATCAAATATTTACCTAATGCTTTCTATTGGCCAGGCCTTGTGGGAGGTGGTGTTACTAACTCATCCCGTAACAATGTGCACATTGTTTTATCTTTTTGAGTTTTAGTTTCTTTAACAGCAAAGCAAAAGGAATGCTATATGCTATCTGCCCACAGTCCTCATATGAGGCTCAAACGAGATAATGACTGTGGATGTACTTTGAAAGTACACAACAATATAGAATTTTATTTATAGAATGTGTATATGTATGGTGTTTATATATAAAAGGGGATATTTGAGCTATATTTCAGAAGCAGAACAGGGATTGTAATTTTTCATTAGTTTTTTCTTATTTGACCTCTTTCCATAGTACCACCTTCCAAGCCTTCTCACATTAGCTTTCCTCATAGGAAAAAAGCTCAGTCTTCCTGGTTCTGTTTTGTGATCCATCTTCCTAGAGCGCTTGCCTTGATTTTACAAAAGCAGAGAATTTCTTACTAGTGTCTAACATTTTAGGTAGGCAAAATTTACTGTCAGTTTGTAGTGCAGATGGAAAAGTTGAGAAAGTGGCTGAGTGTGTCAGGAGCAGGGCTTGGAAGACGTGACAATTCACTTCACGTCCTGTGGCCACCTTCCTGTAAAAAGCACAGACCTTTAGGTCTGCAATTAAGAACAGCAAAACCAGATCTTAGACCATACTCTCCCCACTTATCAGAGCTATTCATGGAGCTACTGAGTCTCCTCCCCGTGGCATTCTTCTTTGTTTACTGCAGAGGCATTACACAGAAAGGGTGATGTATCTATATCTACTTTTCTCACATGGAAAGAACTCTCCAGCCAGAATTCTGAGCCTAATTTCCATCCATTATGTTTACTGGAACAATATGCTGTGCTGTCCAGAGTAGATAAAAACCCGAGAATCCCTCTGCATTATACTCATGGAATGACTAAGAAATAAATTAAGCTCTAAGCACAGCAAATGAATAGCTGCAAGGGGCATTGTTTTATCATAATGTTCCAATTCTCTCTTTCCTCCAGAAACCTGGTCATTATGCACAGCAAGTTTCCTCAGCAGAAGCTGCATGGAGCATTGCACAGAGTATCTAAGCTTTGAAAAAGAAGCTTTGCCTGACCTCCTGAAGCCTATTAACACAGGGTACTGTCTTTTCATTACAACTTCCTCTATTGCACTAGAATCCCAGAATGGCACATTTTTAAATGTCATTAAAAAGTTAACAGCACCAGACTGAGAGGGACAAAAAGACAGAAAATTAAATAAGGAAAATTATATGAAAAAATAAGCCCTTCTTGGAAACACAGTAAATACTTTGCCATTTAATTTTTATCCCAGAGAGCTCTCTGATCAAGCCATCCACAATGTGACACCTGCGTCACCAAACAGAGCCACCATGACCAAGTCCCTCCCCAGATGTATTCCCTGGACTTTGGACTTCGCAGCATCTGAAACTATGTTGCAGAATCAATCATCATCCCCTGGTTGTTCTTCGTTACCTTCACAATGTCCTCCATAGTACTCTCCTCTATTGTCTTGGTCACAATGTCCACATCTTTGCCGTGCCATGCAGTCACTGCCTTTGCAGTAAGATTTGTTTTGATGTTTCTCAAGAAAGATCCAATCGTGCTGCTCCTCTTGCTTGTAGAACCTGAACTAGTCATGGATAAACTCCTCCCTGAATTGTGAGAGATCCTTAACTCCTTGGAGAGGCGTTTCTGGCTGACGCCTTTGGGGGAGCCGCACCTGCCACTCCCTGGGCTGCTGCAGCCTTTTTCCTTTTTATCATCTCTAGTGGCTCTGTGGCTGGATGAGGACTGGCTGGATGATTTGGGGGCCATCTTGTTCCCTTCTGCCTTGCGGCGACGTTCACCTGCCCTGCGATGATGGGAGCCCTTACCAACATCTCTGTTCTTTTCCTTTTTATCCCTTCTTTCCTTACGGGCGTCAGTGCTGGCCTGGGAGACTCGCTGCTTTCTAGCCTGTCCACTTATGTGGCTTTCCTTCGGCAAGGCTGACACAAGGGGATCCGCTGCTGGATCTTTGCCTCTTTCTCTGACAGTCTCGGGGAAAGATTCTGCTTCTGCAAACATCACATTCATGTCTTCTGGGGAGAGGCTGGAGGACAGTCTACAAATGCTCTCTGAGGACTTGCTTGCAGCACCTGCCAAGGCTACCTTAATACCCTTCGGGGATGTGTTGGCAGTGCCTGCAATGGCCATGTTTGTTTTCGTTTGTCCTGTGCCCCTGGCCACTCCTGCTAGGGCTGCGCTTACCTGTCCAGTGCCTGTAGACTTGGCTGCCGAGAGGCTGAAAGCGCCTGCTATGGTGCTTGTTGCCGCCCCTGGTATGACTGCCTCTGCTGTTGCCTCTGTTGCCGACTCTTTGGCAAGCTCTGTAGATTTTGCTTTGGCGGTGGATACACTGGGCATGGTAGTAGGTTTGTGGGAGTCATCTAGGATTCCCTTCCCCCCAGCATAAGCAGCAGAGGTGGCCCCAGTCACCTCAGAGAACGTGGGGAGGCTCCTGATGCTGACCTGGTCTTGGTCCCCTGGAACTTGGAATTCGGCAGCTGCCAAGCTCATCCTGTCTTCCTCAACGGCAGGCATGCATATCATGTCCTCAGCTGGAACAGCATAGGTACCGCTGTTACTGTCCACAGGTGGTCGCAGGAGATAAATTATTTTCTCCCAGTATATAAAGAGGTCTTCCTGTGCTTTGAGAGGACACAGCTGCAGGTAGCAAGAACGGCCAGTGACAAACTTCAGACGCAGCTGTTGGTTCTCACGATGATGAACAGAAATCTTTACAAACTTCAAGGGAAAGAGCCTGGTGAGCTCTAAGGTCTTTGCCACCTTGCGGTTTCTCCCCTTGGTGGCCTTGCCCCGTCCAGCATGCTCTTCATAACCGGTGACTGGACGGGCCAGCAACATGATGTCAGGAATGGGGAAGATGGGGCTGGTGCACACGATGGCCACGGTCACCATTTGGATATGGTTATGCACATCGATCACTTCCCCCTTTTTGGTGATCTGCATAAAGTCGCTCTCAAACATGGGTGCGTACTTGAACATATCGTAATCTCCCTTGAGCAGCTGTCGCTGCAGTTTGCCCATTCTGGTATTGAACATGTTCGTTCTGGAGCTACTCTGGGCTGTGTAATATGGCAACAGCGAGTCACTGTTCATGGCTGTCTTCGATCACGGTGGCAGCGCTGGAGAGGAGGGTCCCTGAGTCTTCCTCGGCCTTGGTGGCAGATGAAGAACAGCAGTGTTGCTGATCACCAGGTGACTTGTACAGCAGATCTCTTGACCCCACCCCATTCCATAGGACCCCCTCTTCCTCAAAGCCTCCCAGAGGCCATGTTGGGGGTGGGAGCACAGATGGTGGCTCTAGAGATGCTGTAGGGTGCTTGGACCCCAGACTGAATCTCTTCCCAGATGTAGAAATGCAGGGTGAGTTCCAGAGAGGTTTTCTTCTGGGTCTAATCTGCACCTCTGATTTTTTAATCTCCCTAAAAGTCCAAGCTGTATTCCAGCAACTGAACTGAGCACCCTCTGGGCCTAAGACCCTGCACAGCCATATTTATAATCTGCTGTCCTTTGTGACCTGTCTCTGTCACATACCCCTTTGTTGTCTCATCCCTCCCTCTGTCCCCACAGAGCAGGGCCACCCCACTGCCCCCACAGAGCACAGGCCCACCCTGTCCATTCAGGTGGGTGCCAACATAAAATTTTTATAAAGTGGGAAAACTTGGTGTGGATGCTTTCCTCACACTGAATTTAAAAGATTCAGCAACTAGAGAGTCCATAGGAATCCAAGATGATGGGGTAAATTTGAGCCATTTGAGTTCATGGTTTAATTTTATAGAATAACCTAGAATAGGCAGTCCTGATACTTAGCTCTTCCTTCCATTAAATCTCAGTAAATGTTGACGATGATGATCTTTCCTAGTAACCTTAGCTTTTAATAATAACATTAAAGATTGCTTCTGCAAGGTGCTGCACGTACTCTTTACATACTGTCGTTTGGTACTATTGCTACTGTCCCCACTTTACAGGTAAAGAAATTGACGTGTGTCACTTGCCTACACTCAGAACTCACAGGTTGGAGGCATTATGTGAATCCAGGGCTAGCTGAGTCTAAAGGTTTTGTTCTGAACCATTCCAGTAAAGAAAGCTTGGGCCAGCCCACGTTTTCAAGCTGAACTGATTTAACTGCATTCAAGAAGACCAATTTGGTGCATTATGGGAAGTTGCATAATTAATCACCCGTGTGTGTGTGTGTGTGTGTGTGTATGTGTGTGTGTGTGTGTGTGTGTGTGTGTGTGTGTGTGTGTGTGTGTGTGTGTGTATGCTTTAGAGAACCGAGGACAACCACTTCAGACAATGACTGGGCTGAGATGGAGATTAAACTATCCAGAGTCTGCTTTGGTTCCTCTCCTGCATCACACTTTTACAAACACCCTGTGTGCGGGAGCCCAGCCATCCTCTTAAAGCCCCCAGTTTTTGCTCCCCACCCCCTGCCCAGTGGAATGCTAGTGGCAGGGTGGGGAGGGAGGAACAGGAGGGCAGGACTGGAGGTGTAGGCTTAAATTCCAGGAGCCTACCAAACGCCTCCCTGTACTGACCTTGGTACCACATATAGGTGGTTGAGAAGTCACTTGCACCTATGGGGAGCATGTGCTACTGTGCCTTGTGCCTTTTTGCCATTCCCAAGGAGCTAGTCACAAAACAAAGGATTTCCCAATGGTACTTGAAAGTTCTGAGAAGGACCCTCTACTCCCAATTCTCTTTTCTCCCAGTTGGATGTTATGCCTGAAATCCCACCTTAGAGATTCATCCCTTGAGGATAAAGGCTATCTCTCTCTAAAAATACACACCATCCATGGATGGATCGATGACCACAATGTAGAGTACCCATATTATTTAGCTATAAAAAGGAATAAAGTACTATCACACGCTATCACTTGAAGCTTGAAGACATTATGCTAAATGAAAGAAGCCAGACCCAAAAGACCATATATCACATGACTCCATTTATATGAAACATACGGAATAGGCAAATCCATAGAGACAGAAAGCAGATCAGTGGTTTCCTGGGGCTGGAGAGACGAGTGAATGAGAAGTGAGTGCTTAATGGGTACAGGATTCCCTTTTCTTATAGAAAATAAGATTATAGAAAAGGTCCTAGATAGTGGTGATTACACAGCCATGTGAATGTACTTAATGTCACTGAATGGTACACTTTAAAATGGTTGCAATGGTAAATTTTATGTTATATATATTTTAGCTCAGAGACACACACACACACACACCCAGAGAGAGAGAGAGAGAGAGAGAGAAAACATATATACATACGCTTGTTCAAAACCATTGCAGTTAAAAACACAGGCTTCAGCTTTAGAAAGAGCAACTGCGTGACCTGGACCAAGTTACTGAACTCTCCACTTACTCATCTGTAGAATGGGCAAACAGCTGTCGTGAGGATTAAATGGGATCATGCGTGTAAAAGTGTTTAGCATATTACCCTACTCAATAAATATTGGCTATTATTAGCATTGAAATAAAAAATAAAAATAAATAAATAATTTTTATCCCATAGAATAGAAAATAAGGACCCTCTATAATAAAGTCATTGGACCAACAGTTGCACATTTATATAATGAGCTGTGTAAAATAACGACATCTCAGGAAGAATAAAGAATAAAACTAAGTGACAGAGATAAATTTTATTTTTAGAAAACATGAAGAGAGGTCTGGAAATATCCTTCCCTTGATTTGTATTCATTCTTTATATTACCTGTTGAAGCTTATAGGAAAAAAGACCAAGAGATTCTAGTTCCAACTTTGTTTTTGTTAGTGTTGGGATTGGACATTCTTTGCTGTTGAGCTAAATCTCTTTATACTGTTATAAAATAAGTACTAATTTGGGGGAAGAACTAATGACATTGGATGATGTCAAAAATAGTAGACTATTGTGGCAAAAATAAACACCAACCCATAAGGTAATTAGGAAAATAACTATTGATAACATAAATTAACATCTGGTGATTTTTTCTAGAGAGAACGTTAAAGAGGAAGGGAAGTAGAGCATCCTTTGAAGATAAAATAATACCTCAAAGATGAGGAGTTTAAAATAATACCCTTAAAAATGACAACTTTGGGCTATTTTAAAAGTATATAAAAGCCTCTCAGTGTGCCCACACTATCTCTGTGAGATCAATTGAAATGGAAATTTTCTGTACATTTTGGAAAAATAAAAACTGAAACCAAACTAAGAATCAGGGCTTCTATAGAGATTAAAATCTAGCTCATCTGATTATCAGGCTAAAGCTTTTTCCAAAATGTTATTGTCCTCATTAAAAACAAACACACGCAGACAACACACACACATATCACAAAAAGAACCATTGTTTTGATATGATAATTCACATTCATTTACAGACGCACAATTGCCAGTTTGGACTGAAAAGATGTAAGTAAGATTTCTGATAAGACCAGGAGTTATAAAATAACAGCAACAACAAAACTAACCATGTTGGGGTGTTTAGAGGAATGAACATTTTATGTGAATTAGTTGATTTTCACAAGATCCCCATAAGGTACTACGATGATTTCCTTTGCACTGATGAGAAAAGTGATACACTAAGAAGTTGAATAGCACTTCAAAGCCATAAGTAGTAAATGGCTGAACTGGGATTTTGTGCTCTTTTAGTATTGCTCCAGAATCTGCTCTCCCAAACCCCACACTGCACAGCCTGGGTCAGGCCTGAGCTATCCCACTTGGGCATTTTGAATGCTCTGGCATACATTTTTGTGTTAAAATGAGCCTCCTGGCATGGGTTTTGTCCTTAGAAACGGTAATGTGTTTCTAGAGAACATTCACCTACATGAAAGTGTGATACAAAGGTTTTGCAATGCAGTTTTGCTTTGGCTAAGGGTCAGTTATCTTGCACGTCATTCATTTAGAAATTGTATATTTGCCTTTAGAAGCACTTTTAACTGGACAGAGCACACAGAATGAAAGCACACCGTTAGAGTTGAGGATTTAATTAAGGATGCTCAATTAACATGCTGGTACAGGCAAGAGCTACTCAGGATGGAGTTCACCCCCTCAAGCATGGCAGCTGGCCTCCAGCACTAGCTGCTATTAAAATCTCCGTTCCACAGAAAAGGCCAGTAGTGTGACTCCAGCCAGCTGTAAATTTTTTGGATAAATCTTCCTTGAAGCAAATAACACCAATACAATTTAAGAAATGGTAACACCTGAAGACACAGAGAGAAAAATGATGAATCTATGTTTCTTTCCCAAGTCGCTAAAGCAGCCATCCCAAAGGTCCCAAGATGAATATTTTCAAGACCAATGCTTTTGAATTTTGGTGGAAAGGGAGCTATCAGAAAGCAATGTTCTCACATCCCTCAAGATACTTACCAGCACCCTGGCATCATGAGTATTTACTGTGCCTCGAGGGAGGTTGTCCTTACAGAAAAGGTATAGCTCACATTCCTAAATATAAAGCTCCAAAGGGTTTTGACAAGTTTCACCTTATGCCCCAATAATAAGGGTCCTGATGGTAAAAAATGTGAAATATTTTTGGTTCAGTATAAAAAATAATCAAAGATTAAAAAGAGCTCTCTGTGGAAACTTATCAATTTTATCCTCAAATTTACTTATGCATCCGGTTGGCAAATGTTTACTGAGCACCTACCGTATACCTTTCACCTGTAATTCTCCTCATGCTTATTATAAGCATCAGAGCTACACATTCCCACCAGCATGCCCGGTCTCACTCAAGCTTTGGAACTAGCATGACCATAGGTGATAGAACGTCTCTAGAGGTCTGGTCTGGCCTTGAAATTCACCGTCTGTGAGGTTTCAGCCACACAGCTGAAGATGGATAGGTAAAATATAATAAGGTAAGGCAACCGTGGAGAGGATGGGGACAGAACTAGCTGTGTGCTTTAGAAGTGGTGTAGACACTGGACAGGAGATGGGTCCAGTTACCAGTAATAAATGGTTCAGTGAGATAAACACAACAAGGCATGACGCAAATCAATCTGCAAAGAAATGTCTGAAGGCAGGGAAACCTATTTTAGTGTCCAGGTCCAAGTTCTTGGACTTGACTCAAAAGAATGATTCTATTTTCAGCTTAGGGGCTATCTCAAGCTGGGCAATGCCCTAAGAGGTGAGAGGTCTGCACAATTATTGGTCGTCTGGCATTTGACATTTCCTGCTTGTGCTGACATTCCATCCTTCTAATGGCCCCCACATGCATGGCACTGAGCACCCTGAAACTGACCATAATGTTCTCTGAGCAACATATACAGATTAAGAAGAAGCAAGGAGAATAGAAGTGGGCACAGGCAGACTGGAATGAGAATGGCAGAGGTTACTGCAGCTGGAGCCTAACAAGGAGAAGCAAGATGATGCCCTGGGCCATGTGTTCCATTTAAACTCCATTTAAATAGCAGCCATTGTTTGATGTGGTCAGCCTGTACCTGGCAAAGCCCTCCCACTTGCCCATCTAACCCACGACCTGGCTTTGGCATTCCATCCATAGCTAGAATGTCTTAGGGGGTTGGTTGTTTAGACATTCCTCATTTCTAATCACTTCTGATTAATCCCAAGAGGCTTTTCCTAGCCCACCAGTCCCAAACACTCTGCTATGGAATCTTATGGCCCCGCAAACCTTGAAAGTGTCTCAGCCTTCTCCATGTGGTCTCACAAGTTATTGAGACAGGGTGACCTTGTTCTGATGATGTGTGGGAATGCACCCTTCTTATGATGCTTTCCTGAAGCTGATTTCTTGCACGTGATCTATGGCTATATCACTAGAGTTCAACCTGCTGCTCCACTTCAGCTGTTCTGCATGTTTCCATCTCATTAGCACCTGCCTTAGCCCGGTAGATGCGGCTGGATTCAGACCCAGGGCATTCATGGGCTGCCCCC
This sequence comes from Cynocephalus volans, assembly GCF_027409185.1. Lineage (NCBI taxonomy): Eukaryota > Metazoa > Chordata > Mammalia > Dermoptera > Cynocephalidae > Cynocephalus > Cynocephalus volans. The sequence goes on from NC_084463.1 coordinate 24,940,552, forward strand.
TCCAAGCTAGCTAATTCTCCACATCACACAGTATGGTAGCTGAGGCAAAGTTCACACCTGGCTGCCAATGTATTAACACTTCCCAGGGACTTTTATCCCCTTGCCTACACACATAAAATATTGCCTTCTACTATCCCTGTAGTAGGATCATGGTCAAGTTATCTTTTCATAGTCAACATGCCCAATATCTTCCCACTAGCAGATTTCCTTATAGGTGGACTATATAAGAAATATAAAAGAAAAAACATTTTTTTATTGGGCACATCGCTTAATTTTTCTGGCCCTAATCCCTGAGTTCTTGTAGCCCTGGGCCTAATTATTATCCTTATTTTTGTGATAACAAAGTCTCAACATTTATGGAGCTTACAGTCTAATAGGAAAGTAGACATCAATCAAATAATTAAGTAAAATAAAAGTAACATTGCTCTAAAGAAATGTGCTCTGCCGTAGAGGGGAATAGATGATGTAAGTGTATAACAAAGAGAACTGACTTAGTTTGGGAACATGGTAAAGTCTTCTCTAAGGAAGTATTTGAGCTGAGACCTAAAGGCTGAATAGGAGTTACCAAGAAGCAATTGAGTGTGTTGCAGACAGAAGAAAGGACATGTCACCATTTACCTATAGAAATAAGACCAGATTTCCAAAACACAATGAATAAGACAGTGGTATGAGATGAGGCACATAAAATATTAGTAGTTTCTTCTATTTTATTATCATTCTTTAATAATTAATGAGTACAAAGCCATTAAATGATTTTAAGCAAGAAGACAGCAGAATCAGATCTGATGTGAGCTATGGAGATAGCAGGGTGAGGTGGCACAGTTACTGAAGGTGATTCCTTCTAGGATTTTGGCATTAGCACCTGGACGAAAGGCAGTACTGTTGGCTGACAAAGAGAGCAACGGAAGACCACCCTCTGGCGGGAGATCTCCAGTTTTGTATCAAGCTTATTCTGGAAAGCTTTTAGGTCTTTCAAGTGTACACATCAAATAAGAAATTAGGTAGTCAGGTCTGGAGCTCGGAGGAGAAGCAAATGCTCAAGGTATAAATTTGGGAGACATCGGCACTCGGGTGTGAGTGAAGTTGTGTGTGTAGAGAAAAGTGTGCTGTGGAACCTGGTACTGAGCAACTCCAAGAATGGGTGCAGCAGAACCCAGTGATAAAGTGCTGAGGCTCTGAAGCCAGATTGCCTCTGTCTAAATTCCATTTCCTTCCTGTAGTAGCTGTGCAGCCTCAAGCCATTTACTTAACCTCTTAGTACCACCATCCCCTCATCAGTAAAAATGTAGCTAATAATACTTATCTCCTAAGGCTTTGGGAGTATTAAATAAAATAACACATGTAAGGTTCTAAGAGCAGTGTCTGGCACATAATAAGCACTTGTCAAATGTTAGTTGTTTCTTCTTCTCATTGTTAATTATCATCATTCTTTTTAATATTAACCATAGCAAGGTCATTCAGTAAAAGAGACTGAGAAGGAACAGCCAGACAGGTAATCAGGAGAGGATGATTCATGGAGGCCAAGGAAGGAGGAGCTTTGAGAAAGGGAGTGGCTACCGGTGCTGAATTCTGCTATGAGGTCAAGTAAGATGAAAACTGGAAGGTGCCTATTGTATTTAATGACGTGGAGGTTATTGGTAACTTTAGAAAGTTTTTGAGAGATCTGATCATAAGCATGGTTAACATGCTGCTGTGGATAAGCAAATCAATCCATAAAGCCGAGAAGAGAAGATCGAGAAGGAATGATGTCTTCTAAGAGAACAGGAAGCTGGCTGGTTAGCTCAGTTGGTAAAAGCTCAGCCTTATAACCAACCCCAAGGTCATGGGTTCAGATCACTGTACCAGCCAGAATAGGAATGACTGGGCTCCTAAGCTCAGGTCAAGTCAATAGCCTTAGGTAGGAGGCAAGACAGCTCCTCTGTTGTTACAGGATGGAAGGAGAGGAAGGCCACAGGTGATGGTGACAGGGAGTTGAGGAATTTGCCACCTGATGGCTCCTGAGTTTTTATGTTCTCTTCAAAAATGCAAGTGAGGTCCTCTCTTGAGAAAGAGAATTAGTGATTAGAGTTCAGGGTGCTGGGGATCGGAGTGAGCAGCCAGGCATCTTAAGAACATGGGTGAAGTTTGAGGAGCCCTACCGTTGGTACAAGAACGAGCTGACTTGATAAAATATACCATGAGCCTTGGTAGTGCTCAGGGAGAATTCATGGTTGGTGACAAACCGTAAATTTAAAGCAGAACCAATGTGTTTTATTTTGTAACTTCTCCCATCCCATCTGGTTTCATGGTACGATACAGAGACAGGGAATGTTTGCATTCATTGGGGTTGGTGTTTGATCAAGTGGGAATAATAGGTGACAACAGGAAAGGGGAATTGGCATTCTTGAGATGGTGGTTGATGGAGAGAACTGGAGAAGGACATGGGTAAGGGCAAGGACAGGGGTCCTGGCAAGTCCAGCAGTGCATCGTGGAGCTGTACAGAAAGCTGGAGAAGGAGCAGTCCATGCGGGGAGAGCAGGCTGCCCAGGTTTCAGCTTTTAGAGGGAGGGCCCCATGCTGGGTCACTTCCCTCCAGCAGACTTAATATTCTCTTCAGAGGCTCCTGCTGACCATCTCCACTCACACTGGATGTCCCAGTACCAATGACCGCACCGAACACAATGCCTCTGAGCCACTGAGCTCTCTAGACAGGATATGACTGCTCACCCTTCATCTTAGTGTCAAACCACTAAATACGTGAAACATATGTGCTACTGTCTTTCCTCTCCTTGTCTCAGGAATGTTATTTCTGTCTCCAACCCTACAGAAAGTCTTCTTTCCACTTTTTGGTGTTGCTAATGATCTCTCTTCTACAAAATCCAATGGTATTTTCCCATTCCTCATCGTTCTTGAAGAAAAGTGAGGACTTTGAGAAGCAAAGAGGTAAAGAGAAAATTTCCAGTGGAACCATGGCTTTAAAATGTAGTCAGAACTATAAAGGGGCTGTTCAAGGGGCAGAGCAAGGAATAAATGTGGGAGAGAGCAGGAGAAAACATCAAAAAAGTAGGGCAGGGTGAACTAAGTTGACTTTTGCATATTAGGCACCCCTATTTAGGCTTAGTCCTACAGGCAGTGGGGGAATATTGAGGATTTCTGGCTGGGAAATGACATGAAGACAGTGCTGTTTTAGGAACATTAATCTGGCCCAGTTCAGAATGAATTAGATACGGCCAAAGACTATGCATCTAGTTTGAAAGATTAAATCTCATTCACCAAGCATTTATTGCACTTTCCTGGGGACATATGCTGTCCATTGTCCTGCAGATCAGCAATGCGTTGGCTCCAGGTACAAAACAAAGTACATATGATGTGGCACAGTTTCCTTAGAATATTGTAATTCCAATAATGGGAGCAGTGGGGAAGAACTTTGGACAAATTGCTTTAATATAAAGTATCATAAGAAAATATTTCAGAACAGAAATATTCATTACATTTTATGTAAGTTTCAAGGAGCAATCAATTAATACCAACTGAGGTGGAGGGTTAGAAGGTTTCACAGAGGTGATGTGAGTGGGGTCTCAAAGGAGGACAGAATATCAGCTGGTGGAAGTTATTGCAGGTGCACAGTCTTGGGACCTTTGCCATTTCCTCTACAGACTGGCTTTCCAATTCGCAGCCCCTAAGCATAAATTGCTGGGAGTTTCAGGGCAATGATGTGGAGAACTGAGGTATGAACTGTGCTGTATCCTCCAAAGGTTCTGACTTGAGGAAAATCAGTACTAGACTGCTGGAGCAATCTGATTCCTGCAGCAATGAGACATTGTTGACTACTGATCTACCAGAAGACTGCACTGATGATCTGTCCTGCTGGTGACAAGGGAGTGCAAGGTGAAAGCAGACAGCAAGAAGAGAGAACAGTGGCCTTGAGAGAGCAGGCAGTGGACAACCCAGGCCTTGAGTCCACATCCAGAGACCTTAATTCTACTTTCTTTAAGTTCAGGGCTTGAAGGTGACAGGTTAGCACGTCGTTAAAGGAGGCGATGTGGGTTGCTGGCAAGAACAGAGAGACAGCTACACCATTGACTTGCTTTGTATTCTCAGGCAGATCATCTTTCCCTGACTTATTGTCCCAGCTGTAAGTTGAGGATAATAATGCGTGGTCCTTTGTCATCATTCTAAGTAGAAAATGAGATCCTGTAGGTGAAGGACTTTGAAGTCACGAAGAGAAAGGAGCTCTTACATAAAATTTCCAGAGTTGCATCAGCATTGAGTTGCATCAAGTAGCATCTATGAGTGCTTGCTTTGCACAGCACCATTGCATGTCATGGATACTGAATTAACTAAAACTGCAAATTGTCCCCGTCTATGAAGTGTGCCCTTCAAAAATCATTAGCTGTGGAGGTGATATAAACATGTTCACAAAGGAAAGAAAGGTGATAAAGGAGGGGGTAAAAAGGAAAGATTTTTTTAATGCAAAATCTCCATATTTGGCTGACTTGAGGATTTCGTTTATTGTTACCACTTATACTTCTTGTGCCTATGCCCCAGGAATGAGCAGGGCCCGTTAAGAAGTCTGATGATGCTGCAAACTGTTGCAGAGAGGACTAGTGTTTGTGGTCAACTGTGGACTGGCAGCCCACCCACAGCAGGGCAGCCGGAGGTGGAGAGGCCAGGAGGCCACTGACAGGCATCAACGGCAGGTACGAAGTGTGAAATCTGTCCTGGTTTGGGGAGGTGCCAGTCAACAGGCCTCGGGTGGGGTTGTACCAGGAGAAGCTTTGACCTGGGTGTTGGGGTGGGGGCTCTGTGTGTGTCAGGGGCAGGAGAAGTTTCTTTTTGTCAAGGGCTGGACAAAGCTGGGCTTCCTCCCACTGCAGGCCTCCGTGCCTCAGGAGCCTCTTATCTGAGGTGAAGCTACAACTATTTTCCCAGGAAAATTAAAGTGACTTAGTCAGTTAACCTGAAATTCCCAGCAGTGCTATGCTTGTGGATTAGAAGTTTTCTCAGCAGACTTTGGAGGCCGAGAGAGCAGCAAGTGCTGAGCCTGTCAGAGGCAGGACTCCACTACCACCTAGTGGGCAACGAAGGGCCCCTCATCACTCCAAAGACCATCCAGGTAACTGGGAAGGAAGCAGCCAAAAAGGATGCTAGCTTAAAGAAGACATAAAAATGGCCAACAAGTATAGCAAAAGGTGCTTAACATTACTAATCATAAGGGAAACGCAAATTAAAACCACTTTGAGATGTCACCTCACACCAGTAAGGATGGCTATTATCGAAAAAGACAGAAGGTAACAAATGTAGATGAGCGGTGGAGATAAAGGAGTCTTGGTGCACCATTGGTGGGAGTCCAGATCGGTGCAGCCATCCTGGAAAACAGTACAGAGGTTCCTAAAGAAATTAAAAATAGACCTACCATATGACCCAAGCAATCCCTCTTCTGGGTATGTACCCCAAAGAGTTGAAATCACCACCTTGTAAAGATGTCTGCACTTCCATGCTCATTGCTGCATTATTCACAGTAGCCAAGACGTGGAAACAAATGTCCATGGATGGATGAATGGAGGAAAAAATGTGGAATACGTATTCTATTTAGCCTCAGAAAAGGAGGCGGTCCTGCCATTTACCACTACATGGATGGACCCAGAGAACATGACGCTAAGCGAAATAAGCCAAACACAAAGAAAAATATTGTATGATCTCACTCGTATGTGGCATACATATTCTTATAAAGAGTTCAAATACACAGAGAATTAAACAGAGGTTACAGTGGGGGGGGCGGGAGGGGACAGAGAAAACGGAGAGACATTGGTCAAAGGATACAAAATAGCAGCTATGTATAATGAACAAGTCTGGAGATCTAATGTGTAACATGAGGACTAAAGTTAGCAAAATTATATTGTATTAGGGATTTTTGTTAAATAAGTAATTTCAGCTGCTCTTGTGACAAAATAAGTACCTGCGTGTGATGTTAGATGTGTTAATCTGCTTCACCGCAGCGACCACTTCACTACCTACAGTATATGCATCCCATGACGTCGTGTTGTAAACCTCAGATATACACAATCAAACGTATGTAAAAAAACAAAAGACCGTCTCATGGGGGATTAGTCTCCTACCAGCACCTGAGGGTACGTGGCTGGCCGCCCCATGGGTGGCTGATGGTGACCCGGGGTCTGCTGCCCTCTCTGGGAGTTTGGCACCCATGTCCCGGAATCATGGAATGTATCTAGTCTGCTTTGGGGTAGTCAACTGGCCAGAGAGAAGCATCAGGCCTGATCAGAGGAAACCCTATTTTCATATTTGAAACCAAGGAGCTTATTCATCTACTGCAAAACCAGTTCAAGGCAGTCAGACTGTAATTTATTCATCTCTGCTTCTCCTGCTGCTGTCCTCTGCCTTACCCACTGAGTATGGCGCTCTGCGAACAGGCTTTTTGATGGCAGATGCAGTGCTCCCAGATTTATGTGTTAAAAGAAGTGATGTTCATTTATGTGTGGTCACAATGAGACTAAAACTTGAGGCTCATGGCCTGCAAGTGGTTCATGCTCTACAGGAGCTGCAGGCACATGCACAGGCAGTTGCAGAAAAATACAAAAGCCTGTGATGACTCATTTTATGTGTCAACTTGGCTAGGCCATGGCACCCAGATTTTGGTCAAACACGAGTCCAGATGTTGCTGTGAAAGTATTGTTTAGATGTGGTTTACATTTAAGTCAGTGGACTTTGAGTAAAGCAGATTGTCCTCCATCACATGGATGGGCCTTATCCAATCAGTTGAAGGCCTTGAGAGAAAAGACTAAGGTCCCTTGAAAAGACAGAGTGCTGCCTCCAGACGGCCTTTGGACTCAAGCTGCAGCATCAGCTCGTCTGCGGGTCTTCAGCCCGCTGGCCTGTCCTGCAGATTTCAGCCTTGCCAGCCCCCACAATTAAACGAACAAATTTCTTAAAATAAATCTCCTGAGAGATGGATAGATAGAAAATAGATAAGTAGATAGATAGATAGACAGAAAGATGAGAGAGAAAGACAGAGATGATAGATAGATATAGGATTGGTTCAGTTTTCTGTTTCTCTGGAGAACCCTGACTAATACAGGTTCATAATAGAGAGCTGTTCAAAGCATTTCAGCATCACAGAAACGAGCTTTATTCTACCTGGGGGAATAGGGTGGATTTACATCAGAGGTAACACTTAGAACACGCTTTCAAGGATAAACTGAAGTTCTCCAGATGAGAGAATGAAAATAAATTTTCCAGGCAAAGGAGGGGAGCAGAAATGATCTGACCAGAGATGCTCTGTGCAAGTCGAGTGGTCCTCAGTGACCCTGGTCTCTGGTGCCCAGGAGTTGAGATAGGATGGGGCAGGTTAGCCAGGACCAGACTGTGAAAGGCTTTTTTCGTTAAGCATTTGGCTTTTAGCAGGGACACTAACATCCTGAAGTCACGGGTTTGAACGCGGGGCGTGAAATGAAGATAGGGAGTAGGAGTGGGAGCTGCTTCCAGGGTTGCTTGTGACAGACAGGTAAACCCTGGGAGGCCCGCTGCAATTTTTAGCTCAAATTCTAATAAGAATTATCTATATGGTGTGAAGATTCAGCAGTGGGCCACAGAGAACCCTGGAGAAAAAGAGAAATCAGTCTTCCGTGTATTATTCTCTGACATCTCAATGAAAGAGAGCAGAGCACAATGGTGAGAAGTCTGGCTCTGTCCTCAGACTGCACTGGGTCAGCACCTGCCCTCTGCCGGTTAAGTCATCTTAAACAAATCACTCTCGAACCCCCAATTTCCTCTCTTGTAAATAGGGGCTAATAACAATGGTGCCTCATAGGGCTGTTGAGAGGGTTAAATGAGATCACGAATGGGCAGACTGCTTTACCCGGCACTGGGCACCTTGCAAAGGCTCACTAAACATTACTTATTACTGGGATAAGGATGCAAGACCCTAGCTGCAAGACCCTAGCACTGTTAAAAAAAGGTTAGTTTCTAAAACCATCCTAACCCTTTTTTTCAATTAGTTGTGCTGCTGTATTTATCAGAGCATAGACTTCTGTCTTTGATAATGAACCATTAGAGCTACAATAATACTCTTGTTTTACCAAAAAGAAGGAAGAAAGGCGCCAACTTTAATGGTGTCAACCTATAATCCTGAATACAGAAAAGTCCAGAGAACATATTACTTATGTACACTGGTGTTTACATTGTAATTAGACCCTCAGAGTTCCCAATGGGCCATAGTGAAACTTGCTAACGGGCCATCAGGACATGTTGCTCTAATGTTACGTTTCAAAAGAAGGCACGTTCCATGTCACCTCACCATCTCAAGCTGCCTGTGCTTTTCCTAAGAGCCCCAGATCTCTGCTGTGGGCTGAGGCCGGGAGGTGGCGTGATCTGATGACTAAATGATTGAAAAGTAGCCTCATGGAGAGCCTGCGGCAGCCTGGCCCTCATTAATACATCCAGCCGAAGCCCCTGGGGCAAAAATGACAACTGGACAATTACTCTTGTCATCTGCCTAGAAGTTGGTATCAGAAAAGTATTTTCTCCTACAGAGTTAATGCTTGTTGGATATTTCTGGAGCACCTATAGATAGGTACTGCCCAGAGCACATGATCAGTCAAGACATTTTAAGCCACCGCACAGGTATAATATGAGATTCAAACATGCACACACACACACACACACACTTACACACCCACACACACACAAACACACAGACACCACATCCCCAAGTGTCAAAGGGAATTTAGGGCTTCCCTGTCTATAATCTGTAAGAGGAGCCCTAGATGAACCTATCCCAGGTGGGACTTGTACACTCACGACTTAGCTCTCTCTCTCTGAGACCTGGTGATCCTCCTTAAAGAAGTTTTGAGAAGGTCGCAAAGCTCTGAGACCTATCTGGCTCCCAGAAAGTTCAGAGCCAAGTGTTGTGCTTGACTGCATCGGCTATCCTAAGATTAGGGCTTAGACAAGACCACCACCCCCACTCCTTTTTATTTCTCAGCTCTTTTATTTCTGTGCTTATTTTCCAGTATTTCATATCTACACTTAAAATATGTATGTAAGTACACATGCGTGCATTTATATATGTGTGTGTGTGTATGCACACGCACTTGCCTCAAATCTTGCATAATAGCAATATTCCTAATAACTAAGAGTGTCCACGAGTCCCACTTTTATGCTTCCTTCCAGGGAAATACGTATTATCCTCTTGCACCTAATTTATAACCATGAAAATTCACTCCAAAGGCCTTCATGGTTATAAATCTCATGATTCCTATTTCTGTAAATCCCAGAGTCAAAGAGTGGTTCCTATTTCTTCTGACAGCATCCCAAGTTCCTTAATGTCAAGCTGGGTGGAAGATGGATTTTGAAAGTTACTGGTGCTCCAGTGCAACTAAATACAAGCCTGGGGCTGTTTCTTTTACTGACAGATGGTCAAGACTACAAAGCAGGCTTGTTCACCCAGAAGTTAAGGGAGAGCAGAACTGGGCACCAAAAACTGAATGTAGAACTAGGGTGTTAGAGACCTGGGCCACGGTCCTAGCCTTGACGTGACTAACTCTGGGCCTCCGGGTATCACCCAGTTCTCCAGGACTCAATTTCCCCTTCTCTAATAGGACTGCATTTGCTTCAACCATAATTTTTCAAAAATGATTAAACATGAAATTTTTTTCAAACAAAATCTCGTTATGAAACTGATAACAATTATAAAAACAGTAAATAGTGTAAGTGTTACTAAAACTGGTGGACACAACAATGACCCAGTGTTCCCCTTTCAGGAAGGAGGGATTTCTTCCCTGGCTGCCGGCAGCAGGCAGCCTCAGCTGTCAGGCCTCTTTCGGGACTGACCCATCTGAAGAACACTGCCTCGCCCCAGGCCACACCTCCTTCCAGGGGCAGTCTTTAGTGCAAGGGCATAAAGCTGCAGCTCCCTTGTTCCAGCTCACGAAAACTCCAAATGGCCAGCCCAACTCTAGAGCTTCCCATGGGCATGTCTGAGAACTTAGGGCTTCCTTGCAGCTCAGCTTGTCTTTCTTTCCCACCTTTCTTCCTTCCTCTTCCTTCCTCATAGGTTGATCCAAGAGCTCTCCCTAATAAACAGCCTGCTCTCTAATGTCTGTCTCGGAGTCTGCTTCTGGAAACGCAGTCGTAATATTAGCTAACAGTTGTTACAAACTTATTATGCCTCAGGATCTGTGATAGGCTCTCTACGTGCATCGTCTCATTCAACCCCTGAAACAGCCTTGCACAGGAGAGCCATATAGCGTAGGGGATAATACTATAGGTATTGGCATGAGCTAGCATGGGCCAGTTCCACCATCCTGTAGTGTGGCATAGAACCTTGGAAAATGCTTAGAACCCTTGCTAATCCTGTTTTCTTATAGGTAAAATGTGCCTCAGTAGAAGAACTAAGGCTTGATGTTTATTGAAAATATTAAATAAGGTAACATTTTTAAGGAGTGACATCCCAATGGCATTGGGTTTCATATGAATTCAACCCTAAAACTCTAGTGAAAAAGTTTACTCTTTGGCCTTCAGAAAGTTCTTGGTTTCATTTATTTATTTATTTATTTAAAGATTATTATCACATTTATATCTTTTTAACAATAATACCACTTATAGTAAATAGACACTGAGAACAATCCCACCTAAAATAATCAGCATAGTATAGTAGTAAGGGATGGATGCTAGAGCCTGCCAGCGTGGGCTCATGTTCATTGCCACATTATGCCTCAGTTTCCCCATCTGTAAAATGAAGATAATAACAGTAATCACCACGGCACATTTTTAAGTTTGAGTAATTCAATATATGTGAAATGCTCAGAACAGAACCTGGCACATAGCAAAGCTCAGAAAATGTTGGCTACTAAAATGTCATTGCATGTTAAATGGATTTTATCTTTATCTTTAAAGGCTTAAAAAATGGATTTTAAAGGTTTCTGACCATTGATATAAAGGTACCATCAGTATTCAGATGGCTAGAAAAGAATTAAAATTGTTTCACCAACACACAGGAGGAAGCAAATGAAACATCAGTTGAGACATATCAAGAATTTTTAACTTGCCAAGAGTTAAGAGAACTCATATAGGTCTAGATTCACAGAACCCTGTAAAAATATTATACTTTATAAGAACTTTAAGAAATTTTCAAAGGTGATTTTGAGTACATATACTCCCTTTACTGATGAGCTGACTGTAGAATTCAGTGCTCTTCTAAGTAGTATTTCTGCTGTAAAATAGTGCTTGTTAAAATGAATGTAAATAATTGATTTATTAACATTAAATAAATACAAAGCACTTAAAATGACTCTAAGTACACAATAATTGCTGCATAAAATTGAGTAATTATTATTATTATCCCCATTTTACAAGTTGAAGCGTGTGGACGTTGAATAACTCTTGAGATCAGCCCCGATCGTCAAGCTTAAAACTCTAGGCTCTTTCCCACTTTGCTCCACTGCAAAGTATGAAATAACTAAAAGCAGAGCAGTCTGTTGAAGTGGTGACTTGTGGGTGACTGCTCAGTTGCCCACTCCCCAATTGCTCTCCTGACCCTGCAACTCCTGAATGGACTCTGTGGCCCGGTAGTATTCTAAGGAGTGCAGTTTGAAAACCCATAGAGCTTGATGGTCCTTCTAGTTCCAAAACCTGTGATTGTCAATAAGATTAAGGAAAATCTAGCCATGTTTCCTAACCAAGTGGCTATTTGCATGATGGCTTGTTTGATTTAGGTATGCACCTGGCCACCTTACAGCAAAAGTCATTTCTATAAGCTCGGCAGGTTTGACCCACATCTGTGGATCAAATAAAGTAAACGGCTCACTCCAACCTCTCATTCTATCTAGGCCAGTACAGACTTGTCAAACACCGAAGCCAGAGAAACATGGCAAATGTTCCATCCTTCTTTTCTCTACTGGGTCTTCCCTGCCAAACTCTGGGAGGCCCAGCTGCATAGATATCAGGAGCAAAGAAGAAAATAGTTAAATTTATCAATTCTTGTTAGCCTTGGCCCTTGGAACAGTACAGAATCTCCCAGTAGATGGGAAGAAGTCTTTGCCATCTGTTTCCTTACCTAGTCCATGTGCATTTATTTCTTACCATCAGCCACAAGTTCCTAGACCTTGGCTTTCCAAGAGGGACTTAACTCTGTACCTAAGAGCTACTGTCAGAATTACTGCTAAGATTTGCCCATCTGGCAGCTGTTGAAACAAAACCTTTGCCACCTGGAACCACTGACCCACTATTTTGCAGCTTTTACCATTGGGTCAAATGCAGCCCTGCTGCCCAGTTGACAAGTGGCCCTGCCATGCTGAAAGAGCGAAAGGGAGAGTTCTCTAGGGGAGGTTCGCTATGGTGGCTGCAGGTGCCTGCACTGGGCTTTTCCCAGTGGCAAAATCCTAGTGTTTGAAACAGTACAGGAAGCTAACCTAGTAGGATTGACCTTTTAATGAGGCAAATTTGCCTCTAAAAACATCCCTGCACGTGTTAAGAATCCAAACGCCTGACCTGGATTTGGGTCTGGAGTTACCGAAGTCCACTGGACATGAAGGGTGCATCCAAAGCCACAAGGCATGAAGTTAGGGTGAGCAGAAAGGCCTCAGGGGAGAGATGGAAGCAGCTGAGCACTCCCACACGGAGTCTGCCCACAAGGCCCGGGAAGACAAAAAAAAAAAAGGGCATAGAATGGAAACTGAGACTCCGGCACCCCGACAGGGTTTGGAACAGAGCGTAGGAGGTAAGACCTGGAAGGAGCCCCTAAGGTGCTCGAAGGAACTTCAGAGGCTTTCTGCAAAGAGGCTGCAGGCTTGCCCAAGGATGCCCAGAGCCACTCAGGGTCACTGAGCCAGTGGGGACACTAAGGGCCCAACAGAAAGAGAGGCGAGTTGAGGTGAGGGTGATTTGCTCTGAACCTTGTTTACCGTGTGTTCTCCTGGCTTTATATTTCAGTGTGAAAGCTCCCAGGGAAGTGAGCAGGAAAACTTGTTATGGGTTTGTTGCACAGAGTATTTGTGTCCGTCCTCAGAGTCGGGGAGTCCACAAAGAAGAAAGAATCAGCACGAGCAGCAGCAAGGAGGAAACAGGGCCAGGGTCAAGCTGCTGTTTACTGGCCTGGGTGGGACGCCTGCAGCCTGGGGACATCCAGAATATGATTCACAAAACTAACCCTCTTTGAGTCTGCAGATTATTATCAACTCTTATCTAAGGCAAAATATGCTTTCTGTTCCCCTAACAGTTTCGATCGCTTGAATTTTTTAAATCTTTTCAATCTAGTTGATATTCTTGATAGAAAACTATATAAAATAAAGCAGAGACACATGAGGGAAACATGGGAGTAAGGATGGACAGAATTGGGACAGCCTCTTAAAAAGGTGAGCCAAGTCACATAGACTGTGAGCTTTACAAGGTTGGGACTTGGTCCTAGCCCAGTGCTATAACCTCGTGGTCACTGTCTCAGTTAGGAATGCTTCGGATGCGTGTTTCAAAAACCTGGTCTAAGTGGCTTAAACGCATGGGAAAATCACCTTACTTCATTGCACCCTCCTGGGGGAGAGGGGAAGGTTGCCCGTGTGTGTTCACTGGCTCATGCACGTCAGCACCTGAGCCTTGCAAGTCTCTCCATCTTTTCCTCATTTTACAGTTGAGCCACATGTCCTTATTCCAGGAGGAAGAAAGGAAAAGAAAGGGACAGCTTTTGCATTAGGAAAACACAGGCTGCCCCAGAACTGCACAGCAGGCATCTACTTAGTCACAGTGGCCAGACCATGCCTCGTGCTGAAAAGGGTAGAGGGTCTGCGTGTGGGCCCAGCCAGTCCATGTGGTGTTTGCCCCAGAGCACAATAAATACTTGTGGAAAGACAGGAAGAGAAAGAGGAAAAATGGAGAGAGAGGGAAGATAAAAAGAGAGGAAGAATGGAAGGAAAAAGGGAGGATGGGAGGGTGGGAGGAAGGAAAGTGCCTGGGCTTGACTTAAGAAGAAATGAATTTATTCTTTTTTATTAACTGACTGTGAAGATTTGAGAAAATCAAATGCTTTGAGCCTCAGTTTTTTCATTTATAAAGTGGACATACTTATGTTTACTTCACAGATATATTATGAAGATTAAATACTTGGGTTATGTAAAAGAAATATTATGAACTGTCCTATAATGCTAACCATTAAAAAAAAAAAAAAAAACGTTTAAAATGTTTCCAATATGAGTGAATGATTGATGACAGCCATTTGTCACTATAGGTTGCAGCAATTGCAGTGTGGCTCGGGCTTGAAAAGCCTCTGCCCCCAGATCTGACATGAAAGTGAAATGGATACTATACCTCTAGGTGACGTTTTCAGGTATTGATTTTACACAGGAAGAACTAAATTGCAAACGTCCTGATGAGTGTCATAGCTAAAATGGCCACGAGGTGGTAGCAGAGTTCTTCCAATGTTACTTTAGATTTCCCAGGCACGCCAATCAGACTATAGCAAACTAAGTACTTTTTAAAATATGCATGCTGCACCTACACTATTGCTCTTTGCAGACATCTCACAAACTTATTTGGTTGGTCTTCTCTGGAGCTGGAAGTAAGCCATGTTGGCAGAAACCTGTAGCAGAGGCTTAGTTGGAGGGATTTAGGAGCCTAGTGTTAAGGCCTTAGCCAAGTCACTGATACATGACAGTTTCATCAGCTAGAAAATGGGAATCATAATAATACCTGTGTCTTGGGGTGTTGTGAGTTTTAAATAAAATTATGTCTGTAAAGAACTTTTCACAGCTTTGGGGACACTCAAATTGTTGGTGATGTCTCCTCGTCTTTCTCTTCTCTGGGTCTTTTTATTAAGAGAACGTTTTAATGAGGCTTCTGTCCTCAGGAGCTGGCATGAGCTGTGTGTGAATGAGGATGAGACAGAGAGAAGCCGGATTGCCCCATGTGAGCAAGGTCTGGGGCAAGTGTGTAAGAAAGACCATAAATTGGAAAGAGTCAGGGAGACAGAGAAGGTCTAGGACTCCATGGTGGGAGTTCAGAGCCTAATAACAGACCTAGAGAGAGGTCTATTCACATGGACTCAGATGGCTAGGAAAGCTGGAACAGGGGTATCTTATAGCTAATTTTGAATTGTTTGTTGAACTACGATGTCACTGCCCTTCCTATCTCTAAGTCTTCAATAAATGACTTCTGGGCACCTACCACATTGTCAGTGCTCCGGGTGCCATTGTGCATGGGACAGAGGGAGGAGGCAGCCACGGGTCCCTAAGAGAGCCAGGCAGTAGTAGAGGCAGGCAGTGGAGCAGGTGGACTCCCAGAGGCCTACAGAAGTGCTGGGCAGCCGACTGCCCCTAATATGAGGTGGTGCATGTAAAATAAATAAAATGTTGCCTTTGGAAATGATTTCGAACTTACAGAAAATTGATGAATAAGAACAGTACAAAGTTACTCATGTACCTTTTGCCCAGATTCCCCTCTTTGATTGCATTAGACCCTATTTTCTTCATCATCTGCTCTATGTATCTATCTACATACTGTCACGTAGCTTTTTTTCCCATGAAACCTTTTGGAGTGAATGATACACATCATGACCCTTCACCCCTAAATATCCTGTAACTTTCCTACCAACAGCAATATTCACTCAACAGTCACAGCATGCTTTCCAACT
This sequence comes from Cynocephalus volans, assembly GCF_027409185.1. NCBI lineage: Eukaryota > Metazoa > Chordata > Mammalia > Dermoptera > Cynocephalidae > Cynocephalus > Cynocephalus volans. The sequence continues at coordinate 24,956,165 of NC_084463.1, forward strand.
TCAGTAAATTAACACTGAGGCAATACTTTCGTCTGCAGTCCACATCCCACGTCTGTCCAGTGGCTCAGTGGTGCCCTGAACAACGCATTTCCTTTTCCAGTACAGAATCCAGCCTAGGGTCTGTTACTATATTTGCTAATTATGTCTCTTTAGCCTTATTTAATGTAGAATATCTCCACAGCCTTCTTTGTTTTTTTATAATGACATGGATATATTTTAAGAATATAGCTTACCACCTTTAAAAAAAACAAACAAACAAAAAAACCAGGATGTATCTCTTTTGGGGTTTGTCTGACATGTCCCCATAAGCACATTCAGGTTATTTGTTTTCACCTAGACTAATAGACTAATAATTTAATAGGTGTCATTAAATCCTTCTTATGGTATCACACCTGCAGATGTGATATCAACTGTCCCTCACTGCTAATGTTGATTTTTAGCACCTGCTCAAGGTATTTTATTTCTCCACTATAATCGCTACTTAATCCTCTTTCAACAATAAACAATCTGCAGGCAGACACTTAAAACCATTAGGATGTTCTGCTCTTCATCAAAATTTCCCCCAAGATCTAGCACCCATTTAACTATTCTTGTCTGATCTAATCTTCCCTGTGAAATGATAATTTTCTGTCTCCAGCCTTCTCTCCACGCTTACTAGTCAGCACTCAGAATTCTACTGCAATTAAAAACCCATCCTCTTTTATTCATTTTTTATCTGTTCATTATCTGTATGGACTTATGAATTCCTATGTTTACAAATGTTTGTGGTTGATTACTGTACTTAATCATGATGATCAAAGTATCCCAGATTTGGCCAGTTGCCGCCCTTTAAGGCTGGCTGCTGTGTCTCGGTGACATGTTCTCACCATGTTTTTAAGCATTCCCTCACTCTTTTGCACAAGATATTCCTGGTTCATCTTGTACTTACTTTATCAGCCACTTCTATGAGGATCCCTATTTCCTTTTAGTATTAAAGACCAGGATTTAGACACTAAGCAAATTCTTCCTTGTGGGACATCTTTACCTCTTAGCTCTTCCAATGGACAGAGATAGGAAACATTTGGATGCACATATACATGCACAAACACATGTACAGAAGTATACACATGCACATACATGCACGGACATTCATTCAGACATGCACACATATGTGCATGTACATGAGCATGTATACATACATATAAATATTTTAGAGATATCTAACCCCCATCCATCCCTATAGGATTTTTTTCTTCTTCTTGGGATAGAAGTGCACTAAATTTTAATGTAAATATTGAAGCAAAGGTTGTCCCTCCAAAACTAGAGCATGTGTGGCCAATTTGGCAACAAACAATAGAGTTACAGTAACAGAAAGAGAAAGCCACAAGTACTGGTTAAAACTGGGAAGAAGTAAATGGGAACACCCCTATAAATGGCTTTTCATTTATTTATGCACTCATTTAAAAAACATTTTCAGCACCGACTAGCATCAGGCACTATTTTAGGTGCTGGGATATAGCCGTGAACAAGTTAAAAAGTTTCTGACTGCAAGAAACAGTTAAGTGATATGCAACACACAGCATAAAATAATATAAAATATGTAACAGGTGTCATTGGGTAAATGCTACTGTGAAGGACCAAAGCAGGGAAAGGGGCGTAGGGCCGCCTGGGTGGGGGGCAGGTGGTGCCACTGTATTGGAGGGCTCAGTGGGCAGACCTTGCTGAGAAGCTAATGTCTGGGCCACAACCTACAGAGGGTGAGGAGAAGCTATGAAGATGTCTGAGACAGGAGCTCTAGGCCACGGGAAAGTGAAAAGCCTCCGGCAGACAGTTACAGAGGAGGTGTGAAGGGCACTCTGGCAGGGGCCTGCTCAGTGGGGGGAGGAGTAAAGGCTACTAGATGGCCAGGGAACCACTGGGAAAGTTTTAAGAAGAGACATGGCATGATCTGACTTCAATTTCAAAATAATCATTCCAGCTGCTCTGCGGAGAATCTACTGTACATGCACACAAGAGAAACAGGGGAGTCCAGTTGGGGGGGGGAAGTGGTAATCTCAGTAATGCAGAGAGAATGTGGTTTATACCCACGTTACAACAAATGCGTGCACTTCGAAGGTGGAGACTCAGCAAGTGTTTGTTGATTGTCACTGTGTACACAGACTATGGTGAGTTCTGGGGAATACAGAGATGAACGCAACCACAGCCCTCAAGGAGCTCACGGTCTTTGGAGACCATGGGTGAGCCAGACACATGAACAGATAACGAGAGTACAATGCGATAAGCCCTGGGAAAGTGGTCAGGAGCAGTCGGTCTGACCAAGGGCAGCCACATGCGTGAAAAACCACCTCTCCGTACCTGTGGACTCTGGGACACTTTGGAGAGGATGAGGTTTTAGAAGGAGGAGGAGACAAAAGCAAAGACAAGAAAGACTGTGGGGCTCTGCGTGACCGAGAGAGCACCTTTGGTCCTCAATTCCCCGTTCCAGTTGCAGTCCTCACCAGGGCCTGCTAAGTCCTGGCATCCCCTCGGGTGCCCGTGAATTATCTGTCATGGTTTTAAAACAAACTCCCTTTGCATAAGCTACCTTGAGTGAGTTTTTGTTCCTTGCAGCCTATGGCTTTTGTCCAAGACACGGAGAAGATGAGAATGCAGAATCAACGGATTTTGGTCCACTGATGCTGCTCCCCGTGATGTGCAGGGTTAAGGACAGAGGGAAGGTGGGGATTTGTCCAGATTTCTGGTCCAGGTTTGCCTGCAACATCAGGTATCAGGAGACATATCCAGGAAGAGGGCCGCAACTCAGGAAGAAGTGACTGAGTTTGCTTTCAGACACAATGAGTTTAAGCAGCCTCCAGGTGCAGATGGTTCCCCTGGAGCTCAGGTGTAGCTGCATGGGGATGGAGTCTGGAGGGCTCTGGCAGGCTCCAGGGATGCAGTGGGGACCTGCAGGAAGGGCACGCTTCGAGTGTGAAAGTCTAGAGGATGCTAGGCTGCAGACAAAAGGAGGAAGCCAGCACAGAAGACTAACCCAGAGCATCCAGGAACAAAGTAAGACAAACAGGAGAGAAGAAAGCCTACAGACACCGTGAGAGGGAAAACATTGTTTCCTTATACTTCAAACAACCATTTCACCACTGCTCCTTTTATGTTACTGATTTGTGCAGACGTCGTAACTCCCATCCTCGGCTGTCCCTCAGGGGCTTGGACCATGTGCTCTTCTGTGAATCACCAGCCTCAGCAGAGTGCGGTTCACACGGTGGTTAATCAGCAAAAGTGCGTTGATTGACTGAATGACCGCCCAAAATGCTGTGGGTCATTCTGTGGATCCCCAAGATGTTATTTCACTGACTGGGATTTTTTTAAAAAACCAGAGCCAGGACAAAGTATGAATAAGAATTTATTTTCTTACAAATAAAAAGAATAAAAAGTAAATTAAATATGCATTCTCCTGCAGCACTTATCTGGAAGATTCCTCACTCCTCTGCCACCTTGTGGTTTCTCCTGGGGATGGACTTCCCTTTCTCTAGTATCCCAGGGGGGTCGGCAGATGCTGTTGTCGAAAAGCATTGGACTCTTCCCTCAGGGGTCGCAACGTGTCCCAGCCACCTCTGGTTTTTGCAGTTGGTCACAGCTGCCCAGCTGCTTACCCTCCAACCCTCCCCTCCTCGTGGCTCTTGTCTGACAATAGGGACACTGACTTGTGATCTGTGGGCCCCAAGGTAAGTCACTATCTGTTTCTGGACCTCGTGTTTTCTTCTGTGTGTAGATTGAAGAGATCCTTGTATTTGTCTTTAAATATCCACCTAACGTATTTTCTCTTCCTCTCAGCCTGCTCCATCTTCCCTGCACAGCCCAGCTCAGCTGTCTTTGGGTGCTGTCCTGTGCTCCAGCACAGCTGGGCATTGCTGCCGTTTCCACACTTACCCACATCATTGCGAGTGACTGTGGTCTTTTCTCCCATCTCTGCATTCAGTGAGCTTCAGGAATTCAGGGACCACATTTTACACATCTTCGAATCCCAATTACCTAGTTATTCGAATGCTTGGGGCCCAGACAGTGTTCCTCAAATGTTTGGTGAATTGGACCAAAGTTGGTACAAAAGACCGATAATGCACCTTTTAATCCTAAGCGTCTTGCTTTTTCTAATTCTAAAAGCAAAGTCAGATGTGTGTCTCATTCTTGGTTGTATGAACAGAGTAGAATGTAGTGAAAATTTTGTTCTGCATCTCATCTCTTTGTTTCTCCTGGTTTACTTCACTTATATTACACAAAACTATGAGAACGTGGTAAGATATTGCTTCTGTTTTAATAGAGGGAAAGGGATGAAGGAATAAGCAAAAGAAGCTTCAAAGATATTCTGGGAATTCAACTAGAAATGAATTTTTTCTTCTCTGTATTGGACCCCAGCGGGTGTGAGTGAGGACTTTGTAAATACAAAACAGTGAGCAGATAAATGTCGTGGCCACGTCTGCGGTTTACAGCGCAAGGTGTGGTGCACTGACTTGTGTGCAGAACTTTTAATGTATCAGATGACTCTGCTGGTGGAAGTCCTTTAGAAGCCAGTGGCAAGTGCTCACAGGGCTTCAAAATCTCTGCTCAGTAGAAATGGTGTTAAATATCTTCTGGCCACGGGAGAGTGTGTGCTCTGTGTGTCAGCTTGGATGGGCTGCCGAGATAATCTCCATGGGCAATAGTGCCATTTTCCATGAACTTTTCCTACGTCCTGAGGAAAAAACAGCCTTGTGGCTGCCATCCATCATTTCTAAAGCTAGAAGCCAAGCCATCCTTGGCAAGACTTCTCCTCTCTAAGCCAAACCACCGACAACTACGCTTTCCCACAGGCTTCCTGGCCTAACCTTCCCTCTGCTAACCACACAGGCAACGCCCTTCATTACTGTGTGGCAAGGAGGCCGTCGTGAGGGGCGTGGGCAGCTGGGGACAGACGGCATATGAAACCAATTTCCAAGTGCAGGCAATAATTTGTAGAGCTTTGAGTGTGAGTTGTAACACAGGGGTAGTGATGGGCTTAAAATGGGTCAGAAATGGATTATCTTTGTAAGAACAAGTGGGTAAGATAAATGAGAGAATTTTATGAGGGAGACTTTATAAAATGCTTTCTTTTCTCTTTCACATGTATGTTAGAAATTATTGAATCTATCTTTTCTCCTTCCATATTCCCACAGTACTTTACATATTATCACACTATCTATTACAGTCTGTCATGTATTAGTTAGTTCTGCCTGGTAGACCTGTTAGGGCAGGATCATTATTTATCTCCGCATCTCTTCAAAGTGTCTGTGATAGACTGATTTTTGAGTGTTTTTTCAACACACTTGAGCAACATTTTCATTGCTTAATTGATATGTGTTTAGTATACTTAATTATTCAAATAAAAGTAAAGCAAAAACCATTGACGACATATATGGTGAGAAGTCAATGAGCAAAAATAATAAAATTCAGGAGTTTTAAAGAATACATTCTTACAGTGATCATTTGTGTGTCATTTGATGAACGTGCTTTGAATGATAGTTGAGATTTTTATGTCAGTCAATATGATTACAACTTCCATGTGGATTTTCATTTCAATAAATGTCAACCTTTTCTCTAAATTATTAACAGTACAAGGAAAGAAAGAAGCAAAAGTAATGAAACCACAGATAGAAAGACTGAGCTGGATCTCACCCAACCAAGAGAGGCGACATTCAGATGCCAGCATCAAACCTACCTCCATCATGGCCAGACTGAAATCAGGGTCTTTCCCTTCCAAATGGACAGAGACATAAATCTTCAGACAACATGCCGAAAAAAGGCTCAGCTGTGATGTGGGTTGAGACTAAGGGAATGTTCAGACAACTGGGGGTTGAGCAGGGAGCGTTGAAATAACATGTTGTTTTAACAGCCTTCACTGTGAGACTAATACTTTCACACACTGGAGTGACTTTCTTGCTGTACATTGTTTAGGCTTAAAAAATGAAGCTGGATAAATAATACGAGCTTCTGAGAAAAATCACTCAATTTAGATACATTCCATGGTGGAGAAGTTGGGGTCTCCATAGTTGGAAACGTTCCTAGGAAGCCACCCCATGTTGGCTTTCTCCAGGGAGCATGGCTTTCAGTGGCACCCACCTCCCAAATCAAAGTCTTGGGTTAGTGGGAGACTAATTTCAGACCCCCAGTTTCTCATGAGGGAATTACTGAGAAAACTGATGTTTAAGTGACAAAATTTGATTTTTGGAAAATTAGGGAAATTAAAAGAAATCCTTTCATCCAAGCCCTACACAAATCAGTATATTTATTGCATAGTGATTTAGTGAATGCCTATATAAGTCCTATGCTAGTCTCTCATTCACTGAATTTAAGTGATGATTCAGCTGCATAAAGCAAGTACTCCTCTCTTCTGCATAGACAGAATACAGGCACTGTCCTCATTCTGAAAATAAAATTCATCTGGGCTGGGAAAAACAGCTACACTTATTAGATTAATGCCGATAACTGAAATACTGGTTATTTTCTCAATATTTATTAATTCCTTATCTACCATAAGCCTTACATATTTTTTTAGATTCCTTTTGCACACTTTTTATTTTTTATTAACAATTTTTTGTTATTAATGTTGGTTTTGATTGACAAATCATAATGGTATATGTTTATGGGGTATGATGTAATATTTTAATATATGTGTTCAAGGTGGGATGATTTTGTCTCTGATTCATCAATAGAAAAAATTATTATTATTATTTTTATAAAAGTACATAAAAATATGGAGATTTCAATAGACAATCTAGACTTCCAGAGTGGTTTGGAGAGGGCTTGATGAACATTCCTAGGTCTCCAACAAATAATCAAGGGTCTGTTGTATAAGGATTTGTGAGGAAACAAGACTATAAACAATGTGTTCTTGGGTTCTTACATTTGTGCATTAAAAATGTCTTGCCTTGAAGTTAGTGCGATTGTTTGTTCTCCATGATCCCTATTAGAAGTGAATGTTAGTAAGATCAGATTTTTTTTTTAATGATGATTAGAATCTGGGACCCAGGAATGCCTGAATCTCCGCAAGCCATCTACACCCCCAAGAGGATTCCCAAGTGATCCATATGAAGGGATCAGTAGACCTATAAGAAATAGAGTATCATTTTATCGTGAGCTGGGTGAAGACCCAAAACCTCGACACGGGGCTCTCTGAAAAGTCTGGCTTGGCATACCTGGCATAAGCTAATCTCAAATTGGGCTAAATGTTAAGTCTGGCATTCTACCCGCCCAAAGCCAACATCTGCATTTTGTAGCTTTTTCCTCTGATCAGCTTCATGACCAGGACAGAAATCAAAGATGCAGCACAAAAATCAGTGTAGGGTATATGTGTGTGTGCAGCCAAAGAGCACAAGGGCTGCCCTAAATAGTCAGGACCTGAAGAGATGGGGGGATAGGATGTCAGTCATATGCATGATTAATGGGTCCAGTGAGAGCCCTGGGTCCAACTCCATCATCAACCCCCCTCTTTTGGTGAGGGGAGCCAGGGTAGAGTAGACTTGGAGGCAGGCAGACCTGCAGCCTGCCCTGATGGGAGCAGGCAGAAAAAACAAGTTACGACCTTTGGTGACCTTCCCTTCATGGCCCACAATCTGAGGACGGACAATGTTTCAAATCCACATGCCACATTCCTGCCTCTGCAGTCTGTCCACACTGGCCTTAAAATTCTTATGCAAAGACATTCAATGAGCCACTTTTGTGCTCAGAGGAAACAACAGCTCCCTCTATTCCCCCAGCCCTGCCCCTGTTCCAATGTCTTTCTTGATAAATAGGGAAGCATTTAATAAAACATTTTATTATTAATTGTTAAATTTTTTTTATGTTATATCAGTAATAACTGTAAGCAGTTTCTAATGTCATATAATTCCAAAAGTCTTAAAATGAAAGAATATCCTGCCCCATCACATCCCATTTGTATTAGTCCATTTTGTGTTGCTATAACAGAAATACTTGAGACTGGGTAATGTATAAAAAACAAAGGTTATTTGGCTTACGATTCTGGGACTGCTGCATCTGGCATGGGCCTCAGGCTGCTTCTACTCATGGTGGAAAGTGGCAGGCAGCTGGCGGGTACAAGCAGATCACATGGCAAGAGGAAGCAAGAGAGAGAGAGAAGGTGCCAGGGTCTTTTTAAACAACCAGCTCTCGTGGGAACTAGTAAAGCAAGAACTCACTCATTAATCCCCCCTCCCCCAGGGAGAGCATTAATCCATTCATGAGGGATCCACCCCCATGACTCAATCAGTTTCCAACACTGCCACATTGGGGATCAAATTTCCACATGAGTTTTGGAGGGGACAACACATCCAAACTCCATCACCATTTCTCAGATCTTTTTATCCCAGTCAACTTCTCTCAACTTTTCTATTTATGTCACATGATCTTTGCTTCCACATTTCCAAATAGTATGTTGATTTTACTAGGCTTGAGTATATTTATTTAACTTTTCACATTATGTATGGACAACCTACCACTGGAGATAAAAATAAGCTTTTCTATACCTACTACCACCCCCGATTCACCTACTCCCAATTTCCTAACATGGTTATATCACAGTTACTAGTTAAACCAATAAATTTGCATTCTTAGGACTATGCAAATATTGCTCACTGTTACACCTTCACCTTTCTTACCAACTCTACATTGTTGTTGTTTTGGGAGTTAATCGTTCTATCAATTTTTCACTTGCCTAGTTTTCTATGAACAAATTAATTGATATTTTTCTAGGAAGTCCGATCTCTTTGCCGTAGTCCTATCAATATTATTTTTCATATACTCAAATATATCTTTATTTTTTTCTGGAGAGCTCCCAGAGACACCCAGCCCTGCACGCTTCTGTTCTAATCTGCACTGTTTTCTTTTGAGGCCTCCCACCCTGCTATAATCCTCAATATTCCTCCTGATGCTCACCTGTGGTGTGCATCCTTTTTGCCACATGTTCTATCCTCTTCTTGATCTCTTTTTCCTTGAATTTTGTTCAAAAACATATCCTAACATCATCCTGAGATGAGGTGTTAATAAATTAGTGTTTTAATCCCAACATATCTGAAATATTCTATTGCACCTATAATAGTTTGTCTGGGGAATGGAATTTGATGCTGATCGTCTTTTCTGTCAGAATTTTGCATCTAAAGTTCTTCTCACTTCCCACTGATTCCCAAGACTTCAGAGGTAATAGTCTGGAGTGGAGTGTCTGAGAATCAAACCACCTGGGTTCAAATCCCTGCTTATTCACCAGGTTATCTAAACGACATTTGCCAAGTTAGGTGAACTCCCTGTGTGTCTCTTTCCCTCTCTGTACAACAGGGTGTGATAAAATTCTATTCATAATAAGTCTATGTCTTGGATATTATTATCACTTGATGATTGTGATTTAGATGGGGGAGTAAGAGTTTTGGGTAAAATTCACCTTTGTGGAACTTAACTTTTTTATGGTCAGACACAACTTTCAGGTCTGGTTTGTAATAGAGATTTGCTGTAAAATACAACACGCTAGGCACTTCTTACACACACAAACGCAAATACAAAAAGTTATGATACACCAGTTTCCAGAACAATGACATGTATTATGATATATTTAGGTGGTAGCCTTTAAATTATAATTTTATTTTGAATATTAAAAAAAAAATAGTCCACCAAGTGTCTTCTTCTCTGCTGAGACCTTTTCCAAGCTGAATTTCAGTCACACAGCATCGGAAGCAGATCATGGGTGAAAAATACTGCCCCTGAGGATGGGTAAAGCCCTAAGTGGTGAAGGGGAATACAGAACGTTATCAGATAAGGCCAGGGGGAAGTATGACTTTCCTGAAAAAATCGTGAATAAATATGTTGTGAACAGATAAAATTAAATAGAGAAACAAAATTCAAGACTTTCTGTTAGCATTTGGACCAATGATAGGTCTTCTCAGAGTCTTTAAAATGGAAAAGTGGACTGCTAACCTGCAAAGGAGATTCACTGTGCCACTTTTTAGACCAATTTGACCACAGAGCTCCCTGACTTTTGATTTTACACTAATATCCTCTGAAATAAGCAAAAAAGCTTGGAAAAGTCTGCATTTCTAGTTCATTTCCAACCAGTTCACTACCAGATCTAGCTATATGGATCCATGTTTACATTTTGGAGATCCCACACATAAATGAACCAATCAATTAATTGAAAAGGGGGATAGGAGGAGGAAGGACAACGGTGCAAGTTTCATTAGTTCACCAAGAAGCAGATTCCAAATTGGGATTAGAAATGTGAGACACTGATTGGCAAAGGGAGCAGGAGAAGGCAGAGAGAGCCTTCAGACCCCGGTGGGGGTCTAACACCTGTGGAGAGCCCCACTTCCCACAGGAATGGTCTGCCTCTGCACCCAGGTGCGGGAGTCCAGACAGGTGGGCAGGCAATGATGCTCCCCAGCAGGAGATCAGAACTGCAGTCTCATGGCCAACTACACTGGCTAAAATCTAGTCAAATGATTTGAAGACACAAATGTTACAAATTTAATAATATGGCAATGGGCAAAGATCCATTGTTGGCTGTTTTCCAAGCATGATCATTTGTTGTTTTAAAGTGGACTTCCCCCAGTTTATTATGGTAATTAGTGCTAGGAATGGGCTTCACACCCACCGATGTGGGGCTGAGATTTGGGACTACCCTGATTTGCAGATGAAAAATGTGGGTTGTTCATTCCACCTCTTTGGGTAACTTACTTAACCTCTTCTTCACAGGTTCCCTAATTGCAAATTGCTGCAGCTCTTCTATTAGAGCATTCCAAAGGCTAAAATAATTTGTGTGAAAATTCTAGGTAAGTACTATGAAAATTACTGTTAGCAGGGACAGTAATAGGCTGAGGCAATATTTTCAAGTGATACACGTTCTTATAAAAGCAGAGGCTCTTCCTTCATTTAATGCATGGTTATCTCTTAGAACAGAAGTAAATAAGAGTCTGGTTAACAGAATTTCTATTACACGTTCCATGTTGCAGATATTAAACACGTCTTTTAGCCTAAGAAAAAATTTAACATATACTCGAAAGCTAGCTCTTGTTTTTCCTGTGTATTTTTTGTGCATGATAGCTAGGGCAGAAGCCTATTGAAGGCTGTCATTATGCATTTTTCATTCTATATATCTCATTCTTGTCTTGCTACAGCTGTATGTCATGTTTTATTTTACTAAAGCTAATCATAATATTATATGATATTTATTCATGACTATGTACTAGTTACTATGCTCACAGGGACTCTAACTCCATTGTTGCCTTCAATAGCCTAAGAGCATAATAACATTCTTGAAACTGTATTAATTTCTAATCACTATCATCCTTTATTTAAAAACAAAAATAGAAATTAACAGAATTCCTTTGGGAAGAGGTGCGTTGTTAAATAAATGAAGTTGTAGTTCCATGAATCCTGGAAACTGTTAAGCTAGAGGGGGAAAAACATTTTTTTTTTCCAAACTTCCCTTTATTACTTCTTGGTGCTATACACACTTGGTGCTGTACAAGATAAAAATAGCAGTGATGCAATAATGAAACAGACATTTGTCAAATGATTGAAAATCCAATTTAAGCTGGACTTGATGGCTAATATGCAGTGTTTGCTGTAGAAACACATAGAGGAGTGAATAAATCTTTCCTTTTCTCATTTAATTTTTTTCTACTTTGGTTATAACTTTAATACATTAAATACTGTAATTTGACAGGCTCTGCAGGGAGAAAGTCAACCTCCAGTATAGTGGTGAAGAGAACGTCTCCAGATTTAGGTAGATTTGTCTGTTCATTTAATAACTGGGTAACTTTATTTAAACTGCTTAAACTCTCTAAGCCCCAGTTTCCTTATTTAAAAAATGAGACTAAGAATATTTAATAGGGTAATTATGAGTATTACATGAGGAAATATATATAAAGCAGTTTCCACTGTGCCTGATCCAAGTAAACATATAATAATATTGGCTTTATTATTTTAAAAGATACTATTTGTTGACTATTATAATGATAATTTTGTGAACTATTAGGTATTTTGTTGAAATTCCCAGTATTCTTCATAATTTATGGAATCCCTAAGCGGTAGAGCTCTCTGTCAGTCTTCTTAAACATAAGAAGAACTCAGTCCGTGGCTTTTAGAAAAATGACTGTCTCTTACTTAGTTCCTGGTATATCTGGGGCTAGTCTCCATTAGGTTTTGCCATGGACATTCTAATAATACATGCTATGTAATCTATTTATCCCCAAACCCAGTTCAATAGTTGATAATACATATAGTATCAAATTCTCCATTAATGCCACTTTGTAGTTTATTCTTAAGTCAAAAAATAAATGCCAAATTTACAATGACATTTTGGTCATGAAAGTAGGTCCCATAAATAAGTAAGAGCTTCTCAGACTGAACACAGATGAGTTCCCCAGTTTATTCCATTATTCAATAATGATCAAAACACTAAAGTCAAATAAAGAATGACTTGAACAGAAATTGTAAAATGCAAACTACGCTTGTTTCTGGGAACTTGAGAACTGGCTTTCACATCTCCTTCTGTATTGAGTAGACAGGTGCTTTACCTCCACACGTGCTCCCTGACCTCGCCATCTATTAATATGCAGGGAGAAATTAAATTGCACACTATCTAAAGGAACATGATTTTTGGTAACATAAAGCAAAACAAACAAACAGAAACACAAATAAAATCAATCAATAGACACCAAATCCTTTTTTCAGCACAATCCTATACACAGTATTAGCTGAGAATGATAATTTACCAAATTCAGTATAATGGTATTGAATTGGAGTCCATAGAGGTCTTTAACTGCATCTGTAATAACATTTTATTTATGTAAAATACTACTATTACTACTAATAATAATTCTGAAACAAATATGGTAAAACATTAAAATTTGATAGTTATGTTGATTATCTTATTCGCTCTATTTGTCAGTGTGCTTAAAATATTTCATGATTTTTTTTTAATGACAAAAAAGTTAAGGTAAATAATGTTTTGTGTGGCACCCTAAAATTGGGAAACGTACATTTGAATTCTAGTTGTGCTGCTGAATGTGTCATTACCCTTGTCAACCTTTAGTTTCTCATATATCCACACAAAGACTTGTACGTGAATGTTCATAGAAGCACTGCTCATAATAGCCCAAACTGGATACAGTCCAACTGGCCACTAACTAGTGAACGGGTAAACAAAATGTGGTACCTTCATACAATGAAATGATACCCTGCAACAAAAATGAACAAATTATTGATACATACGTGGAAGAATCTCAAAACCATTAAAAGAAGGCAGACACATAAGACTACATATTTTACGATTCCATTCATACAAAGTATCCAGAGGTGACAAAGCTATAGTCTCTACAGAAAGAAGATCATTGGTTCTAAGGGCTGGAGTTGGGAATGGGGATTGATTGCAAGCAGGTACGAAAGAATTTTGGGGAGGGATGGAAGTATTCCAAAACTGGATGGTGCTGATGTTTGCATAACTCCAAATTTACTAAATCTTATTGAAATGTACACTTAAAATGGAAGAATTGATGATATGTAAACTAGGCATCAATAAAGCTGTTAGACATTTTAAAAAAAGCTTAGTTTCTATTTATAAAAGTCTGTATCTATAAAGAAAACTAGAATTGCTCTGTTCTTCTTTACCTGTCTCGTAAGGTATTTTATAGCTGTAAGAAGAGTTGATGTGAGAAAATACTGAGCATAGTGTGTAACACATAGTAAATTCTCATTAAATATTATTTTTACCTGAAAAATAGGTTTGATAGTGGTTATTACCACATATATAATAAATCCTGCACAGGAAAAGAAGAGCGTTGTTGACAGTGGATCTCTAACACACCTTGTGAGAATGAGCTATTAGTAAAAATGACCTAACAGGAAAATTCGCTGACCAGGAAAAGCAGAGAAATAGACTAGACTGGATTTATGGCCAGAGTGGTAGAATTTGAGAAGAGCGAAAGAATGATAGGACCTATTTGCATCACGCTTTGGTAAAGGCTACATTAAATTTCTCAGACACAAGTTTGACAGAGGGACATGGAGAGTTAAAGACATATTAAAACAAGAACAGATTTAAACTACGATAGGAGCAATGAGGACTTCCCAAATTTCACTTCCAAAAATCTCAGAGAATAATGAACACGTGAAAGAAACATATATATACAGTTTCTATATTTTATATATACAAAGAGAGATAGAGCTAGAGACAGATACAGACAGTCAGAGAGAGAGAGAGAGAGGCCTTTCAAGGGGAAGTATAAAGCCACTATGTACAGAGAAGAAAATAGATATTACCAGCTGTGCAATCACTTAACAGAATTCTTGAATAAGGGCAGGGGGAAAAGGTGAAGGGATTTGAGCAGAAATAGCAAAACTCAAAAACCAAAAGGTAGGAATTTGCAAAGAGAGGACGCAAGCGACGAGCGATATAGAGTTTAAGGGAGAATCAAGGCCGCAGCTCCAGCCTTCTGACAGTGAACAAGAAGGTGGCAGGAGACAGGGCTGAGCTCTGCCTACTCCACAGCCGAGATGAGACGGCACCGAAGAGAAATGACACAGTGCTCCTGCAGAACTCCTTTAAGAGAAGGGGGGGAATTGAAGGTAAGGAATAACTGAACAGAATGGGATTGTTAATCGAAGAAGGAAGAATGAAATAATGGAGCAGCAACCATTGTGGTTTAAAAAGTAAGCCACAAGGTGGAATTCCTGAAGAAGAAAAGCTGTCCAGGGTGGGCCAAACCTTCTGCAGGGTCTGTTCTGTTACGAGGTAACTGGGGTTTACCTCTGCCTGCTAATGGCAAAAGGGAAAAAGTTGAAACAATTTGCACCAAGGAGAAAAGGAGACATTAGTAATATATTTTGAGAAAAGCAGGAAGATGATATTGTAAACTGAGTCACTATGCCATATAAGTTGCAATTAGAAAGCTGGAGCATGAAACTTTTCATAAAGCATGAAACTTTTCATGAAGCTTGGCAATAAAAACGGGAATGATAAACAATGCAGCCAGGATCCACAGGCTCAAAGGGAAGGTGACTGTTGTTTTCTGAACTTCAGAGAAAATGGAGACTATCCCAAAAGCAAGAAATCAAAGGTTAGTCATTCACAAAGATCTTATTGGTCAAACAACTATTTTCAGCCTAAGACAATGCAAAAGTATGGTGTGCCACAGAGGCTGATAAAATATAGGAAGATGCTGTAAAACCAGAAGAATTCCATGAACAAAAGTAAAGAAATATCTGATGAACCAGTGAGTAAAACTGCACATAGAGCCATTTCTATGTTGTTGCTGAAGCCTCCCTATTAGAAGGTATCTGTCGGATTCTGAAGAAGAGGGCAGCGAAGAAGCCAGATAGATAAGTGACGTGCAGGCTGACCATGGTCAGGTCTTCCCAAGATCATTCTGCATTCTCAATAATAGAACAAAAGTGCTATTAACACAAATAAGGGGAAAATATCCCAGAAGCAAAGATATGAATCAACAAAATAAAATAGAAACCGTAAAGGTGCAAGTTGAATGAAATTCCCACTGTACTGAAGATGCAGATACTGGAAACAGACCAACAAAGATTCTTAGTTCATGCTGTGGAGAGAAGTTAAAAATAAAATTGTGAAAAAAATTAAATAAAAACAATAACAATAAAATAGCAGATGACTTTATAAAATACCGCTTTTCTAAGTACATTACATACGTTAACTAGTAATGGAATCACAACAACCTATAAGGTAGGTGCTATCATTATGAGGAAACTGAGGCACAAAGAAGTTAGGTAATAACTTGCACAAAGTCACACAATTATTAAGTAGCAACCTGGATACAAACCCAGGCATTTTGCCCTCACAGTTTGTATATATCTAACCACTATGATGTGTTGCCCTTATAAATTAAAATTTGGGGCTTTAAAATGGTTATGCACAATCTTATACATACATACATTAAAAGAACAACTTTAGACACATTAAATTTAGCAGTTAGTTTTTGAGAAAAGAATGATTTATGAGTCTGTCAATGCTCCAAACAAAAAGGGGTTCAGAGAGCTCCACTCGGCAGTGTGAACTGCAGGCTTTCTAGGTGGGACACAGCAGCAAAGTACACAGATCACCTGATTGGCTACAGCTTAGGTGTTTGCCATCTTTGGATACGATGTGACGTGCTGGCTGCCTGTGATTGGCGGACACCTGGCTGCTTGTGGTTAGCTGCAACTTGGCTGTTTATTATACTTCTAAGTTAGGTTTACCTACTATGTTAAGTTGTGATTTGTTATGTAGGAACTCAAAGTACAGAGATGCCCTCAGGCTAATGGCCTCCTGCTCATTGAATTTCACATATAGAATCTCAGAGTTTATGAAGCATTTACATCCACGATGGCATTATTACTTACATTACCTGAGACAGTACAGAAACTAGTGCATCCCTTCCACAAATGAGCTGACAGATGCCTTGGGAGGACCAGGTGTCTTACCCAAGGTCCCACAGTTAGTGACAGGTCTTTTTGACCTAAATTTTTCTGTCTTTTTTACTCCAAGTTTTATGACCTTTTCAAAACATAGGAGTTGACTCAACTAGAAAGCAAGGTAAGATTGAGCAACTGGTTCCTGATGTCAGATTACTTAATGCATTCAAATATTTTCCACCAACAAGTCGTACTAATGCCATATCTCTGTAGAACACGATGATGAACTTGGAAGATAGTTCCACAGGTTCATGAACATGGGCTGTGTGTGTGCATGTGTGTAAGAGTTGTGGGAGTAACTGCGGGAAAAACTAGTACTTTCCTAAAAAAAAATATGAGGAATAGCAGGCCCCATTATACGTATTCTAAATGTCTAAATGCACTGTAATAAAAACAAAAACTTAATCCAGTTATCCAAGAGGTAGATTTGCTTTTGATTTTGTGTTTTGTGAGGGAGCTGTGGGACACGTGATGGCAATGAAGGTGAAGCAGGAAAACAATAGTTACAAAGAAGCTGTGGGATCTCATAAATCAAAAGTGGAAAGAAAAAAAAAAGAATAATTATATTTCATCATAATTCTGTACCCACTCCTCTGTCTTTACATTTAGGTTGACTCCATGTCTTGGCTATTGTGAATAATGCTGCAATAAACATGGGAGTGTGGATATCTCTTCAGAATATTTCATTTCCTCAGTAAAAAAAAGAAAAGAAAATCACATTCTTGGGAATCATATGAATGTGAAAAAAAAGCACAGAAAATAACCAAAGTAAGGACAAAATACTTTGGAGAAGATAAGGAAAAAATCCATTTAAAAAAAGAGATATTTGAGAGTCCCAAGTTTATAAGAAATTTTTATTTTCTCTCTGGAAATTGTAAGGGGCTGGTGTGATGGTGAAGTAAAAGTTGTAAATAAGTTAAATGTATTTTAAAATAAAAATTAAGATGACTATTAAATAGGATGATTTATATAAAAATACTCTAAAATTATAAAATGCTATTGTAATGTTAGATATTATTATAACTGTCTTAGTCCATTTTTGTTGCTTATAACAGAAATACCTGAAACTGGGTAATTTGTAAAGAAACAATATTATTGCTTACAGTTTTGGAGGCTGGAAGTCCAAAGTCCAGGGAACACACCTGTGAGGGACTTCTTTGCTGGTGACTTCTGTGATGCAGGGTGTCACACTGCAAGAAAGGCTGAATCAAAAGAGAGAGAGCTCCTTACATGCACTCCTTTTAGCGCCATGAAAACCACACCCATTACCACCATTAAACCACCCATTAATTAATCCATTCACCAGGGCTAGTCCTCACAACCTAATAACCTCTTCAAGGCCCTTCCTTTCAACTAGAGTAATACGATGTCCCGCCCTTTTTTATTTTTTAATTTTTATTGAATCATAATTGATTATACATATTTTGTGGGTTCAACATTGACATATATTGATCAAATCAATATTACTAGCATATATATTGTTACAAATCATACTTATTCTTTATGCTCCTTGTCCAATCTCTCCCTATCCCCCTCTCCCTCCCCACTCCCACCTCTAATTACCCTAGATTTCTTCTCTCTTTCTGAAAGAGTAATGGTTACTTTGTTGATTTGTTGCCTTGATGATCTGTCCAGTGCTGAGAGATGTGTTCAGGTCCCCCAATATTATCATAGAGTAGATGCTTTTTCTGTGACTCTGGAATGGGCTTTGTGGAGAGAGACATCCTCCTCTTTTCTTTGGTCTCTGCTGGTGACTCTCCTTGTGTCAATGCTCTCCAGTGGCTGGTGGACCATCTGTGTGGTGGTTGTGGAGTTTAACTGCTTTTGTGACAGCCATGGTTATTGTGGTGGCTGTGATGGGCCACCCACATGGAGGTGATGTTTTTGGAATGCTCTTTGGTGCTGGCAGTGTGCCTGGTTGATGGGGGCAGTCCAGTCCCTGGCTCCATACCTCAGGTCCCCAGGCAGGCCCCAAGGCATTGGCAGTGTGCCTGGTTGTGGGAGGAGGTTCCAGTACCCAGATCCATGCCTCAGTGTCCCACCCTCTTAAGACTTTCACAGTGGGGATTAAGTTTCTAATACATTAAATTGTGGAGGAATTCATTCAACCCAAAGCAACAGCTATTATTATTGTTGTTGTCATCATCATTGATGATGTTTCCTGGGAAGCCATTCTTGGCAAGTCACCCTAGTGATTTACCCAGCTCCATCATGTTTGGGGCTGCAGTTCCAGTTCATACAGAACGGTCTTCTCATCCACCCCTCTGGAGACAGTGGAATGGATATTACCTATTGATGTTAACTAGGTATCTTATAAAACTGATAGTGGGCTGACTATTTTCAATTTTTATCCAATATAGAATATGAGAAAATGGTCATAAATTATAGCAAGAGAGATTTAGCTTTGGAATGGCAGACAGAATACTTTCTTGTTGTTTATGCATAGAAACAAGTTACTGAAGGAAATAGAACAAGCTATCTCTTTTCTAGAAATGGAAAAAAAATCCTCCCGCTTGTTTCTAGCTGTTTAGAATAGGGTTCTTAGAGGTGGGACTCAGACCATTGAAGGGGGTGATTTCTAGGGACCTGTTCAAATCCTCAGGCTGTGTTATCTAAGTTGTCATCTATTGATTAAGATTTACTATTAATCTCAACATCCACATCTGTGCTTCAATTCTATGTATCCTCAAGTAGCCTTAAACAGTTAATGCAATTTTTAAAATACCTTCAGTTCTGGAAATTGTTGAAAACATTGAGAGTAAAAACACTAAAAATTCTCAACTATTTCAAGTAATGCAAACGTCAATATTGGATTTTTCTGTTTTGAACTACTATTTCATTTTTTTTTCCTCACTCAATTCATTCTTTGCCCAGGCTGAGACATTAATTTGCTTTATTCATCCAAAATATAGAATTTGATGTTTCCTTCCTTATACAACTTCCTCCTTAAATCCCCTATCTTCCCAAAGGCTGTGAAGGTGTTCTCTGCTTCCTTATCCCTTCAACCAGTCCCAAAAAGTTGTTTCCCCTTTCATTAAGAGGTATAAAAATGTCATTGCCACTGAAAATACAATATCTTTATTCTCATCGTCTAGGAGACAGGATGTGGTGAGGGTGTCAAGTGACAGCCATGTCAGATTTCACTTGCTGCCTCATAATCAATCCAGTATGGCTCTACCAGGCCCCTATTACATCCTAGTTTCTTCAAGGAGATCTTGCTTCTAATCTGACCTGGGCTGCTCTCACTTCAATTACCCAGAGAAAAAGTTAACAATACCTGGCAATCCCCCTCTCCTTCATCCACCTCCTGCCCCTTCTTCCATCTCCAGAGTTATAAAAATGAAGTAAATTTGTTACGACTGATTCACGTGGCTTGGGAGTTGCTGGCTGGATGATTTCATAGTCTGGCTATTAGCTGTGAAGAAATATAATGCCACCCTTACATATCTGGTTTTAGTTGGAAGGGAAAGGTTGAAATGAAAGCCTCAAGAGAGGCAGAGGGGAACAGAGAGAAACAGTGTTAGCATTCTGAGGTCTCAGTCTCCAGATTCAGTAGAGTAATCAGATGGAGTACTAATCGTGCTAATGCTGGGGTTTCATACTCCAGCTTTTTAACATGTTGTGTGTGTGCCAAGGTAGAAAGTGACTCTGGGGAATACCACGTTAGCCCAGGTGGAGGGAAATAGTTGGGAGGGAGCACACAGCTTTTCAACTAGTTGATTTCCCTTGTTGGAGGATCTAATGGTGAGGCTGGCAGCCAAGAAGCCAGAGCTCTTGGGTTCAACTTCGGGTCCCATTACCACAATGATGTGTGGTCTTGAGGCAAAGTACTATAATGGTTAAGAGGTTGGGCTCTCAGTTCAGTCTGATGAAGGTTCAAGCTCTGTGACTTTGTGAAAATAAACACAATGCCTTTGTTCCTCAGTGTCCTTAAGTGGAAAAAGCAGATAATAATCATATCTAAATGAGAAAATGTATGAATCGTTCTAAGACTAGTGCCTGATGCATGAAAACAGCTCAAAATGGGAAGAGGGGAGATAATAGGAAATAAAATAGAGAAGTATCTGAAAGAATTGCTTGATTTTACAAATGTTTATTGAACACCTATTATAAATCAATACATTCACATGACATTTTGAAAGAGAGACAGACATCCTGGGCACATATCCTGCTCTGGGTACTTATATTCTCATCTGAAAGACAAAAAAATAATTTAAATATCAAGCTACTTAAATAAATGTTATAAGAGCTTAAGAATTCAGGAAAGGGAGTAATTATTATAAATTAGAATAAAGAATCTCATGAAAATATTAGAAATTCTTCGAGAATATTAGAAAATATTTAATGGGATTTCATGAAACAACTATAAATCATAGTACAGATAAAAGAGAACTAACCTTGAATCAGAAGGTATGGACTCAAATCCAGTGGCTCTGTAACATTCTGATGTGTGATATTGGGGGATTATTTCACCTCTCTTCATTTGAGTGAACACATCTATAAAAATAAGATACAGTGCACGAATTTTGTGGGCACGCAGCAGGATGACATACATTAAAGTGCCTGGGTGTGGTTTTCCACTATGGAATATTTCAAGAGGCACATTTGAAAAGAATGCAACAGATTAATCTAGTCAAAAAACATTCATAAGTGTGTCAGAATGATTTGTTCAACATGTCCTATTTCTCTTGCCTCATTGGGCGATCTCCTGGGTGCTCCAGGACCACAGCTGCAGTCACTGAAGGTCCAAGTGTGTGGAGCCAGGATCTGATGCTTGAAGGTCTGGCCTCTGCCCTCGACTCTGCAAGCGCTTCCCCCAGTTTCCCTGTTTCAATTACCTCCACAGTCTAGAAGAGATGACAATACAAGTTCCTGCCTCAAGGAACCCAGGAAGATGAATTAGCTAGTAGGGAAGGCAGAGATTCTTCAAGAGGAAGAGCTCTGTCTCAGTTTTACATAAGACCTTTCTACTGAGTTACCCCTCACTTTGCTGGTGACTCTCCAGGATCTAAAAGGCCTTTGAGTAATACAATAAAGAGACCCAATATTTTCCCTTCAGGCTACTCGAGGGCTGCTTTTCTTGGTCTTGACAATTTCACAAAGCACTTTCATCTTCTAATATAGAATTGTGCTAGAAATAAAAATATTTCAGCAAAACCTATGATCCCAGCATATTTGATGAGGCTCTATCCTGAACAAGCCAAGTGCACAGTGCTTCTTAAAAATGTAGCATAAAATTGCAGATTCTTTTTTACTCTAATTTCTTTCTTTTTTTTTTTTTTTTTCCTTGAAGAAATCTTCTATGTTTGTATTTGTAACACAGACATTCCCTTTCTTCCAGGGCCAAAGCACTGATGTCTCTTAGTTATTTTTAAAAGTCCATTATAGATTGGTGTGGGGTACCAGTAGGTGATAGTTACCTAGATTGTATCAGTCTATTTTTCTAATTTCACCTTGACTAAAATATGATTCACATACTGTACAATTTACCCATTTAAAGTGTGCAATTCAATGCTTTTTAGTATATTCACAAAGTTGTGCAACCATCACCACAACGAATTTTAGAACATGCATCACACCAGAAAGAAACCCTATACCCATTAGCAGTCTCTCCTTATTTCCCTCCAACCCCATCCCACCCAAGCCCCAGGTGACCACTAATCTACTTTCTGTCCCTATTGATTTGCCTATTCTGGATTTTTTTTTAAGTGGAATCATCCAATATGTGGCTCTTCTTTCACTTAACATACTGTTTTCAATGTTCACCCATGTTGTACAATGTATTAGTGATACCAGAGGAGAGAGTCTGGGGAAGTCCGATAGCCAACCTCAACCTACCCCGTCTTCTGCCAGGTTCTTGACTCTGCCACCGGAAAGAGTTCAAGAGCGGTCACAGTAGAAAGTGGAAGCAGGTTTCACACAGAGAATAAGAAATACAGATTTCCCAGGAAACGTGTGGCCTAGCTCCAGAGACTGAGCAGCAGCTGCACCTAGTTTTATACAAAAGCAAGAAATAAACCCAAAGTTTAGTACAAAGGGCAGGCTGGCTCAAGAGAGTGATAAGCTGCCCAATAAAAGTAAGTATGACACGAAAGTAAAGCCTATACACCTCACAGGCAAAGTTCAGGCTGGCCCCAGGGTAACTGAGCAACACCCCCACGTTCTGCCTGGGTTCTGCATTTATAATTTGGCTATCTAAACATATACATGTTGTCTAATGAATATCAAATAAAGAGGTGGTTCCAAGTTACGTAACTGTTATGTAACAGGTTTGTGCATGCTCAGTTGGTCTCTTTTTAGAGCATGCTCATTGTTCAAATTCAACCACATGCCCTAAATATATTCAAATATATTCAGTGCTCTCTAGTGCCTCCACTGGGAAGTCATTCAAAGGATAAATTCCAGTTTACTGAGCATGCTTGGCCACTGGGATTATGTAAATCTGGATAAACTCCTCTCTACTGAGCAGGCTCACCCACTGGAGTTGCATAAGTATTCCCGCTGCAGTCACAATGTCCTCATGTTGCTACTGAAGAAGATAGGTGCAATAAGCAACAATGACTCTCCCCCAGGGGAAGGTCTAGAGGAGGGCCTGAAACCTTGGGGAGTGGCTTGTAACTCAGAGATGTGTCCTGAATCCTGGACCCATGGAAGCTGAGCACCTGCTATCTCATTAGGACAGCATGTATTTTTGTTGCTGAATGGTACTCCATTACACGGATTTACCGCATTTTATTTACTAATTCATCAGCTGATGAAGATGTGAGCTGTTTGCATTTTTTATCTATTATGAATAATGCTGTCATGAATGTTATGTAGGATTTTTTTTTTTGTGGACACTTTCATTTCTCTTGGGTGTATGTCTAGGAGTGTGATTCCTGGGTCATGTGGTCACTCCATGTTTAACCTTTTGAGGAACGTTCTGACTGTTTTACAAAGGGGCAGCACCATTTTACATCCCACTGGCAGAATATGAGGGTTCTAATTTCACCATATCTTCACCAATACACGTCATCTGTTTCACTGATTGCAGCCATTCTGCTGGGTGTGAAGCCCTTTATTTTTTAACTGTTCCATTTTGATTACTTCTTTGACCATCTTTTTCATAATTGAAATTAATCATTAATCCGTGATTATCCCTTCTCTAAAACCAAAATGATGTCCAGTCCTGAATATGTCCTAAAGTTTAACTCTGGAGGATGTGATAAGAGGGGAAAATGTTCACCACTGAAAAAGACTGGCAATCTTAACAGAAGAAAACACAGGCCAGTCACTCTTTCTAGGCTTTTCTTTTCTCTATCTCCATCAGCCTATTTTCCCCAGTGGATCCAAGGAAAAATATGAGAAAAAAATAAAACCATGTACAGTAAACAGAACAGTGCTGTACATCCACTATTTCAATGAACAAAAGAGACTAGCAAAGGAGACTAGCAGAGCTTCACATATAAAAGCCAGGCAGAAAATAGAGGAGGAGGACTACAGCAAAGGGGAGGACAGTGCAGAAGGGGGGGGGGGAGGGGGGGGCGAGTGGAGGGGAGGGGCGAGTGGAGGGGGAGGGGTGGGAAGGGTAGGAGGGAGGGGAGAAGGGGGAGGAGCGTGGGTAGGGGAGAGGATAGGAGAGAGTGGAGGAGGGAGCAGAGGAGGGAGGGGATGAGGGGAGTGGGATGGGGGATGGGAGGGGGAAGGCTCAGAATCTGAGCCGCACTGGGTCAAAGTGAAGATCAAGTTCGGCCGGAGAAGGTGCAGGACAGGATGAAGGGGGCCGGTGACCGGCTGAGCTGCGGGCCCCAGGCCAAGGTGGCTGTGAGCAATGATGACAGGGAGGAGGACCTCTGAGGAGGACTCAGTGAGCAGGACTGAGTCCGACATTCCCGAGTCCCCAGCCAGCCCCTCGTTGCAGAGCTGAGGCGGTGCAGCCCTCAGCAGTCGGGGGCAGTCAGGGCGGCAGCTGACGTGGTGGCACACTCGGGGCACACGTGTGCAAGTGCACCCTCTTCCGTATCTGTGCGGCAGGGAGGAGGCGGACTGTTCGTGTCTGGCCCTGTGCTGGCCTCAGTGGCATTCGCAACAGCGTGGACTGTTTACAACGCAAGAGATGAGGATCGGATCCGGCACAGGCGGTTCCTGGTTCTCTCCTTTCCCGGTGCAGTGGCAGCCACCGCAGCTGAGGGTCCCTGCGGGTCAGCCGCGGATGCACGCGTGTGGCCGTCCACGTCCTGTGCCTTTCTGGGCAGGTGAGACTCGCCAGGCTGGGGCGCAGGGCCGGGGTCGGTATGTCAGTGACACCGGATGTCAACCAGTAATAAGTTAAACCCCAAAGAAACAAACAAACAAGGGAGGACTGGCACGCGGGCAGGAATCATAGAGAACCTGCCTTTCCAGAACGGCATGACAACTCTGGAAAAAAACAACAAAAACCTGAACTATCCCACTGAGGCAGAAAGAGCAGGAGAGCTCTTTGACATGACTAGGAGGCATTTTTTCCTGCTTTCCTCACAGGGCAAACAAAGCATGATGTCATATGCATAAAACATGATGATGTTGATGATGGTTATTTAAGGTAACATGAATGAGCACTCCCTAGGTTCAGATGTTGGAATAAATATTTTAGGTATTTTTTCAACATCTGAATATGGGGGAGGTTGGCTGTGTGTCTTAGTCCCATTCAGTCATGAGGAAACTGAAGCACATATAGATTAAGAAACTTGACAATGGTCACCCGGTTAGTAAGTAGCAAGGACAAGATTCAAGCCTGTTTGTGCCTGATCTGGAATCCCACAGCATACCCATTATATCTCATAGACTCTAAATACATATTTAGTGAAAAAAAATAATAAATGATTGCAAATGCTGATTTTAAAACATCTAGAAAAGGAAAAATAATATTTTTATCAAAAGAAAAGCGAACAAAATGACTTGTAGATGACGGAGAAAAGTAACCTAACACTTATTTGTTTATCTATTGATAGCTTAAAATCTGTATACATAAAATAACTTAAGGTATGTTTTCACAAGTTTTGCCACCTACCTGTTGATGACATGAGTACAAAATAATAATTTTACAAATGCCATCTGCCACCTGCTTCCATAAAACTTCCAAAACACTTCAAAGCCTGAACCAATTGTTCCTACGAGGCTTATCACCTGAGCTTCCAAACAGTCCCTTGGGCTTCAGTAGCCACGTGGCATCAGCAAGGCTCTCCTGCTGCTGCCCCAGGGCTCTCTTTATCAGCTGCTTCCTGATTAGCCAGCCCATAGTGCTGCATTCTTGCCCCTCCAGTAGTGCCCACCATGCTGTATCTACGTCCACAAAATCTGCCCCAAATTTGCACACTTTCCTGATGCCAGAGTGGAGGTCTCAATACATCAACGCTATGTTGAATTTAGCACAAATGTGGACAGAAGTCTCCTCTCCTGTACTTTGTCACAAGAACATCAATGCACAGCTGGTTGTGCTCCAGAGCCTCCCGGGAGATTATGACATTGTGCAAACAGCTCAATTATCTTATCGCCACACCTTGCATTTTACAGGCAGGACTCAAATAGGAGCTATATTCGTGCTGGCCCAAAAAACTCAAAAGATGACAGGCAGTCTTCTGCACATTTCTCACCCATCCTTCATGCAGGCTCCTTTCCCACATGCAATTGAATTCATTCGACTAGATGCCAGAGGGCTGCTTGCCCCAGTGGCTAACAATCAAGCCCCAACATGTCTGAGTCCCAGTGGTGGGAATAGCTTAGTCCCAAGCTGGTGCCACTTGTGTGCTATTTTTCAAACACTTACATTATTTTGGAAATCTAATCAGATTTCTTTTTTTCATGTAGTTTGGTACTGAGAGATGGGAAACATGTTATATTCTGCCAAATATAATTTGAGAATTGCATCTCAAATATTTTCCTTTATCCCTAAAAAGCACCCAATCAAATAAAATTAGGATGACAGTTATGAGGCAGCTTATTAAAACAAGAACATGACAACCTCACAGAGAGGAAATGTGTTCCACTGTTAAACAAAAATGTGTGTATGTGTGTGTTGGATGTGTGCGTGTGCATATGACCAACAAAATTTGAAATTAAGAGGTCAAACAAAAAAGTGACTTAAGAGATAAGCTCAATGAGAAAGATGTACAAATCAAAACATAGATTAAGTGGTCGTCATTATTTTTATTTTATAACCAACTAAAATTTATCGATTTACTATACCCACAGCACCAGGGATATTAAGAAAACTACAACTGAAAGAGAGCTCCCTATACCCTCACAACATATGCTATCTGCTTCTGTAGAATTGCTTGCTTAACCTAAGTAACTCCATTTTGTCCCCTGTCTGACCCTCAGACTACCCCCCTTCTGCATGAGAAACCGCTGACCTTCTCATAGAAACAAAAAACAATTGCATAGAAACAGGAGCCATACACAGTGAATTATTACATGGGAACAGGAACCATACACAATGAAAACTTGTATGATTGGTCACTCGAACGGCTCATTCTTGGCCTCTGTGACCTAGTTCCCTAGCTTGCTTTATACACCTGAACAAACCTGTGTGCCAACGGGATGTAATTTTTGTCTTTAAAAACCCCACAAGACCAAAGCTCGATGCCACTCTTCCTTGGTTGCACCTTGGGGGATGGATGCTGGCCAGCTGGAGTGAATCAACTGCCTTTTTCTGCATGAGTGGTGTGTAAGTGCATTTCTTGCAGGAGGGTGCCTCAGAATACAAGTGCCATGTAAATTCATAGTTGCAATTCAGGATGACATATTTTATAACAAAGTAATGGAAAAATTATATTTGTAGCACACCAAAAATGAGTGATTGAGTCCTCTCAGAGCTGTTAGAGATAGGTTCATTCAAGATGAATCCTGAGCTACATTTAGGAGTTTTACAGGGTAGAGCAAAAGGCACAAGGTGCCAATGTTGCTAAATTACCAAGTCTGAGAGTATGAGCGGTAATGGGATAGAGCGTTCTCTGAAAGGGCAATTAGGAAACAGTTTTTTGTTTTGTTCTCTGTGTGTGTACTTTTAAAGAAACGGGGTCTTGCTACGTTGCCCAGGCTGGAGTGCAGATACACAGGCTCAATCCCTCTACTGATCAGCACGGGAGTTTTGACTTGCTCCGTTTCGAACCTGGGCTGATTCACTCCTCCTTAGGCAACCCGGTGGACCTCCTCTCCAGGGAGGTCACCATATTGATGCTGAACTTAGCATGGACACCCCAGCCGCAAAGCGCACTGCAGCCGGGAACTCCTGGGCTCACGCGGTCCTCCAGCCTCAGCCTCTTTGAGCAGCTGGGCCTACAGGCATGCCTACCATGTCAAGTTTCTCAGATTCCATGTGGTTTGGCTGAGTGACCCGCACCAGCTCTGCCTTCCCAGGCCCACTGAGCTGCTGGCCCCAAAGCCCTCTACTTAAGAGAGGTAGCTCTACGCAGTATCTGAGCCAGTTATAAACAGAGCAAGGAATACCCTTTAACCTAGCACTTTCTGTCCAGGGTTAGTTTTATTGCTGGAGTCCACTGTCTGAGTATATGATCAAGCCCTATCTTTCCATCCCAGCCTGCATTCCTGTCTTGGTTTATTGCCCAGTGATTCCATTTCCTGCTGAGCCCAGAGTCCTAACTCAACTCAACATGCCTGTCCAGGCCTGAGTCATGAGACTCTTATTGTTTGACTCTTCATCCATCATCAGAACCTTAATTCTAGGTCCTAGCCTGACTTAAGTATCTTATACTTTCTGAAAACTCCTTCTGTGGAGCTTGTCTGGCACAATGAACAGCCATTGCTATTAAGGCCACCTAGGCCTGAGCTAGCGTTGCCTGAGTGCCTTCAAGGTTGTGTGGTGAAATATTGACTTTCCCCCAAAGCCGCTGCTCTGTTTCCCCCATGCTCCAGATTCATCCACCAGCTTCATGTATGTCTCCACTTCTATGACTCATAGTTTCCGCAAACAAAACACACTCATTTAAAAACCTCAGCAGGACCCTTCACCCCCCACCCCAATAAGCCCCAGCTCCCCTTTCTGTGTTGCATTTAGTGGTTTCTGCACAACTGCCTGAGCCAGAACCTAGGAGCTGTTTCCTGTTATTTTCTCTCACTACCTACGAGTCAGTCATCAGGAATTGTTGAGTCTATCAATCAAATTCCCCTCATTTTTACTCCCTTTCTGCAGCCCAAATCCCACTACCATGGTTCATGTTCCCAAGCTTGTTGTCTTGGATTCTAGACGCAGCCTTCTCTCTAGCGTTGCATTCTGTCTACATAGCAGGCTATAATCTTCCTACAAAGCACATCTGATTCTGCCATTTTTGCTATCTTCATCTGTTTAATGACTCTCCGCTATCTATAAAATGAACGGCAAAATCCTAATGCGGAACCTAAAGTATTTTCAGCCTGTTCTCCAGCAATGCACATGATTGAGGGTTTCCCAAAACAGACTGTACTTTTCTCCCTATTCTTCCTGTAGCCAGAACCTTCTGTCACCACTAAAAAATTCTATTAAACTTTTAGGACTCAGTATTCCAGTTACATCCCCTAGGAAGCCTTCCCTTGCAGTCTCCTTTAGACTTCCACACAGATTTCCCATGTTTCTCGCTTGTGCCATCCCTATAACCATGACACTTTAGACCAGTAATATTTTGGTTTTGGTGGGCTATCCTGTTCATTACGTGGTTTAACAGCCCGCCCTCACTAGATGCCAGAACACCGTCCCTGACCTCCCCAGTAGTGGTGACCAAATATGTCTTCAGATATGTTCTAGTGTTCCCTGCAGAGGGTTGGGGAAATGATAAAGTTACTCCAGGTGAGAACCACTGATCTAATTTGTGTTTGGCATGTGATCTAACTTGACAGTTTGATGAAGGAAAGAAGGAAGGAAGAAAGAAGTGAAAGAAAGAAAGAAAGGAGGAAAGAAGAAAACAGATGAAGGCACATGAAGGGTGGGACGGAAAAGCATCTAACAATACGGTTATTGAAAAAGAGAGTCAAACATTGCACTCAGGCAGGGGTCAGCCACCTATATAAATCCAAGATTAGGTTATGCTTTTTGATGTCACTGGTCATGATAAAATAGCAGCAGGGGAAAAAATTAAAGAGAAGATATGTCAGAGATAGTTTAGCAAGAAGAAAGGAGAGAGAAAGCAGAAAATAAGAGTTGCATTGGTTGCAGAAGATCGAGTAGCACCAGTAGCATCTAAGGTTTATCACATGTGTCATTGATGTACTGTGGAAGTACAGAGCACAGGCTCTGGAACCATGTGCCCCCAAATTGATAATAATATAGGAGAAAGATCGATCTGGGATATGCAGTTGTTGTCGTGCCACTGGAAGTCTAGACAGTCCTTGCCATTCTGTCAAATATTCTACTTCAGTATTTGGGAAATACATTCTTATTTTCAGGCCATGTATCCTTGCATTATTATTTCTATGTAATGTCCAACTTAGAGGAAACTTTCAAGTCAAGCCTGAATCTTTTGTCTCTCCCTGTCACTTGGTCGTTCTTGGCTTCTCACAGAAGTCATTAACCAAGAAACACTCAGGTACAAATCCCAGAAGAACTTGAATAGGGCTGGGCCTGAGCAAAGCTGACGTATTTACTGCTGTCGACCTCATCACAAGCTTCTTTATGTCAGAACTGGAGGTTAGGGGAAAAAGGATGGGATGGTGAGGGGGAGGGGACTTTTTGCCAGGTCCTCCTTAAAGGAGGGTAGATTGAAGGAAGGTCAGAAGTCAACACTGGCTTAACTATTGCAGTATGTGCTAGCAGAGGGTTCCACAGTCCTATCAGTGTGCAATATCAGCATCGGGTTTCAGCAGGGAGGTGAGCGAGCTTGTCCCCTAAATGAAAGTACGGCATTTACTCTCAGAGTGCTCATGAGCTGATGTAATACAAGTGTCAGGTTGATATATGAAGGTCCCTGTAGCATTTAAGAAAATAGCAGCTGCTTTTGTCCTTTCACAAGACCATTCCTCCTGGTTTAAAAAAGATACTAAAATCAGCAAACCCAACATGATTCAGTGGAAAGAGAACTTTCTAGGGTTCCAGTCCTAGTGTGTGAATATGTCTTTTTGATGTTGTCATTTCACTTCCCTAGGCTGTTTTTCATTTATAAAGGGTGGTTGGATTTTCTAGTTTCTAAAATCCCTGAATTTTTGTGACTTCTACTTTGGATAAGGCAACAAAGAATTTTTTCATAACGCCATAGTGGTTTTCTCTGCTCTCTTTGGAGTCCTTTTTAAATGGCCTTCAGTGACCATCTGAGGATGGGATGGAAGAGAGCAATGGTCATCCACAGCCCTGCCCCATCATTTTACATAAACTTCATATGCCGGAGGGCTTTACGCTGGAGGACTTGACTTCTTCTGTGAAGTTAAGCTCAAAATTAACCCTTATCTATTTAATATTTTAATGTTTTGTTTAATGTGCATCATTGATACATTTCTTTTCTTAACGCTGAATTCATGCCACCTGCATTCTCTCAATGTATAAATGCTAGATCTTAAAATCTCATTTTGTGTGTGTGTGTGTGTGTGTGTGTGTGTGTGTGTGTGTGTGTGTGTGTGTGTGTGTGTTGGAGACAGAACAGCAGGTACAGAGAAAGATAAGGACTGGTGTTATGGTTGCCTATAGGGTGACAGAACAAAGAAATTAGCCAGCCAAAGGAACTTGCATTCTGATCTTTATTATAATATCCGTGTATTTAACTTTCCCTCTACCCTCATATCCACACACATGGGTTTGTTTCTTTGGCTCTAGAACTATATTTCAGTCATTTTCATATTCCCTGCATGGACCCACACATAGGAGGTGAACTGAGTTGGATCTCTCGAACTACATCCTGGAATATTCTCAATTATTCCTTTGAATTAAGCATTTCCTTGGTCGTTCCACTCTTCTTTCCAATATAGTATATATAATATGTGAGGCACTGTTCTGAGTACTTTATATGTGTTTTCTCATTTAATCTCAGGACAATTCTATGAGATAAGTACTATTATCATCTCCATTTTAAGACAAAAAATATGTCACACGGAGAGGTTAAGTAACATCCCCTAATACATAAAGATGGTTAGTAGTGAAGCTGAAATTCAAAACCAGACAGATGGACTCAGGACTCACATTTCCAGCCAAGCTACATTTCTGCCTGTGGAGGTGGAGATGCTCCAGAAAAAGTAACATATTAGCTCTTAAACATTTTCTTATGAATTGGTGTACCCAACACTTGTAGATTCCTAGAATCATGGATAAGAGAGGGGTTAAAAGGTCAGGGTAAGGAAAATTGATAGAATTGATTGCAAAACTTCTGAGTTATATTGTAAAAAAAAAAAAAAAAAAAAAGGACAGCTAGCGCACTACGAATTTCAGTATCAGTGGTTACACATTCCCACCAAATTTTAGTTAAGAACTAAATACCCTCATCAGCTGGCTTCAGTCTGGGTACATACACAGCTGCTCATCAGATGCCTATGGTACTTCAAAATGAAAACAAAACAACACAAACAGAATAACTTCAAAAGCAAGATCTTTCCCACACTGCTGATGGAGACATAAAATGGCACAGATAATTTGGAAACAATTGGGCAGTTTTTTAAACAATTAGACATGCACTTCCCATAATAAACCAGCAATTGCACTCTAGGTATCTATGCAAGAGAAATGAAATCTTATGTCCACACAAAGACTTGCTCATGAATGTTCATGGAAACATTGCTCATAATAACCTAAACCTGGAAACAACCCCAATGTTAATCAACTGGTGGATGCATAAACAATTTGTGGTATATGCATACATGGGATTTTACTGTGCAACAAAAAGGAAAAATCCTGATACATGCAACAACATGGATAAATCTTAAAAACATCATTATTTTAAATGAAAGAAACCAGACATAAAGTACCATATATTATGTGATTCCATTTTCATGAAATTTTTACAAAAGGTAAAACTAGAGAGGCAGAAAGTATACAAGCGTTTGTCTGAGGCAGGGGTTAGAGCACTAATTAACTGCAAATGGACACTAGGTAACTGTTTTGGGGTGATGGAAATATTGTAAAATTGGATTATGATGATGGTTGTACAGATATACAAACTCACTAAAAGCGAATTGACCTTTTTAAATGGGTGGATTTTATAGTATGTAAATAATGCCTTAGGAAAGCTGATTTTAAAAATACTTCAGCCTTCCTCTATATTTACTGAACCAGAGTTCCCTGGTACTATTGTTTTAATTGTGGGAAAATATACATCACATAAAATTCACTATTTTAGTTATTATAAGTGTATAGTTCAGTGGCATTAAGTGCCTTCACACTCTCCAGAACATTTTCATCATCCCAAACTGAAATTCTGTGACCATCAAACAATAATCCCAAATCCCCTCCTCCCCAGCCTTAGACTACATTTTACTTCTGTCTCTATGGATTTGATTACTGTAGGTACTCCATATAAGTGGAATCATACAATATTTGTCATTTGGTACCTGGCTTATTTCACTTAGCATAGTGTCTTCAAGATTCATCCATGTTGTAGCATGTGTCAGAATTTCCTTCCTTTTTAAGGAATTTTCATTCCATTGTATTTATACCACATTTTGTTTACTCATTCGCCTATTGATGGACATTTGGGTTATTTCCACTTTTTTGCTATTGTGAGTAATGCTGCTATTGTTATGGAATGGACTCAACAAAGAGGCAGTCAGCACTCAGAGGGTTGGAGAGTCAGGTATTTTATTACACCAGTGGGGCCAGATGAGCTAGTGCTCCAAAATCTGAGTCCCAAGTTTAGGTCTTACAGGGTTTATATAGGTGGACTCTTTCACTTTCTGAGCATTCATGTAGCTATTACAGTAATATGTTTCATTTTCTCAGCATTCATGTAGCTATTGCGATAAGTAAGCACAGTTTACAGAAGTGGGAGTGCAGAGCAGTTGATTATCAGTAAAGCTGATACAATAAGCAGGTTCCGTTTTTTGTTTGTTTGTTTGTTTTGTTTTGTTTTGCTTTTAATTTTATTTTGTCCATATACAATGTGGTTGATTATTGTGGCCCATTAGCAAAACCTCTCTCCCTCCTCCCTCTCCCCCCTCCCTCCCAACAATGTCCTTTTTTTATGCTTGTCATGTCAACTTCAAGGAATTGTAATTGTTATGTCTTCTTCTCCTCTCCGTTTTTTTTTTTTTTTGTGTGTGTGTGTGTGTGTGTATGTGTGTGTGTGTGAATTTATTTATTTATTTTTATCTCCCACCAATAAGTGAGAACATGTGGTATTTCTCTTTCTGTGCCTGATTTGTTTCACTTAATATAATTCTCTCTAGGTCCATCTGTTTTAAAGGCAAAACAAGCTACTGAAAGAATTAATTTTGAATTTTTCCAACACTATGAACATTGGCGTATGTTGGTATATGTATTTTTTCTTTTGGGAAAAGGGAACCCATGGCTTTACTTATTTTTTCAATGGGTTTGTGATCTAAATTCTAGCTCTGTGGCTGACTATAGTACACATAAATAAATAAAGGCATTATGCCTTATTTCATAGCTGGAAGATAGCTAGCAATTCAAAATGGATCATATACTTACTGTGTTAAGTATTTTGCATATACCTACTAGATTATAGACTAACTGTAAGTAAGCAAAAGCACAGAGATAATGACTGTCATAGTATTAAGCCTTCACCATATAGCAGGCTCTATTCCAGGCACTTTTTATTTATTATACCAGTTAGTCCTTAGAACACACTTATGATCCTCCCTTGTGAAGCATTGGGGAGTTAAGTGATTTGCTCAAGGTCAATAGAGAATTTTTACTCAAACTCAGCTTTTTCCATTTTGAAGTTTACGTTCCTAAGCATTTTGCTGTACTGCCTCCGGAGAGAAACTCCACTGACTCACCAAATAGTTTGGAAACAGTGGTAAGTGGGCAGTGCATTTCAGGAAAGACCAGTGCTTTGATTCAAGAAGCAAAGCAAATATGCCTCACACTTCAGAGTGTAATTTGCAGACTCTGATGGCTAAAGTGAAGGCTTACAACTCAAGCAGTGATTCTGTTTTCGGTCTGATCTGGGACTCTCATATGCAAACATTAAGCCATTTGGAATCTCTCCAGTTCTACTTAAACTAAATCTTCTTAAACTTCCTTGTATTTTCTTCCCTGCACCTAGAACAGAGAGGAAAGATCAGTTCACCATAGCAACAAAGCCTACATGGTCTTTGGCCTTTGCTCTCTTTCAGCAATTCCTTAACTCTCGGGAAATCCTAGGCAGGTACCAGGAGAGGAGATATGATACAAGAAGCTGTACGTGTTTTCACCCTGATTCAAAGCAGGCTTTCCCACCAAAATGTTAGACATGGTCTGAAAGGCAGCCCTTTCACAGATGGACATTGTGTTTGGATGCAAATAAAAGTCTTCTGGGGATAGAATTGTGCTCCCAGCTTTGACAGCTGCATCCTCACCTGGGTTTTCAAATAACTCCTATGGCTGGAGCTGAGGGACTCTCCTGTTAAAATTTTGACACCTGTCTATTCCTTTCCAGGCATTGTTCTCCTTTGCCTTGCTTTCTATTAATAGAGGTTTTGGGGACGAATACTAACAGGGGAAGAAACCACTCAAGCTTGAGGCCAGCTTGTTGCCCACAGATCTAATCAAAAGTGTCGATTTGGAGAATACTGCAGAACAGGGGATGAATAGATGTATGATTTATAAAAGTAACCTGGCTTGTGGTAGGCCTTCCTGAATGGCTCTGTTTTCACATGCTATTGTCCTGCAGTGTTTGAAGCTTGGGACCGCCCAGCTGGATTCTACAGTCTGGAAGGACAGTGGTTGTGTTTCCATCATCTTTGTGTTCCATCCATTCTCAAACACCCAAACAATGCTTTTAGCAATAATACCTCAAAGGTACTTCTGTTTACTCTTCACCATATCATCAGGAATACGTAATATTAAGTTCTTCCCCTGAAGTGATATTGAGATTGATAAGCAGGGTCTTTTCTTCTGCTGTGGACTGGTGATATCCACACAAAAACCTATCAGGCAGATAACTTTGGGTCACTGAGGTCTGTGTTTTCCACAAATCATGGGGGAGTTAACAGAACATTATTGGTTTAATCCTAGGGAGAAGATCAGTATAGATGCTGACAAAGACGAAAGGGATGGAAAAACCTGTGCTGTGGGAGGGAGAGAGGACATCTCAAAGGTAGCATCCTGCTCACTGGTAAGGGACAGGCTTTGAACTGTCAGGTGATGAAGACCTGTGTTTCCCTCACGTACTGTACCACAAGATACCTGGACCTTGGATTATGGATGGTTCTCTGGAGCTTGTGAAAGCTGGAACTAAGGATCACGTCCTTGAGAGCTGTAGTTAGAATCCCCATAGTGAATTTGCATTATGGCCAGCATCTCTGTGTTTTCAATGACACTGAAGAGCCCTCAACTGTTTGACCATGACCTTGTGCAACAGAAGGACCAATGATGATGACTGACACTGGTATGGATGACAGTCATGGGCCTCCTCAATTCATCTCCACCTGGACTGCATAATCTCAGAGTTTTGTACCACCATCGGAGGAATAAGCAGCTAGCAAAATGATTTGTACTGAACATTTTAAGAATTTTGTTTAATGAAGGCCTTGGAGCCAGATTTTATATGATGTATTAGGGATATGATCATTATAAGTGAACATTTCATGATGTGCCAGGAACTGTTCTAAGCACTTTTATTTACTAACCAAATCTCCACATTTCACATACAAAGAAACTGAGGCACAGAGAGGTTAAGTAACCTATCTATGATTGCAGAACTAGCAAGCACAGACTCGGGATTTGGAACCTAAGCAGTGCAACTACAAAGTCTGTGCCTCTCATTTAAGTGGGGCATGATTTACATCCATTACAAGCTGAAGAAAAAGAAAGGACGTGTGAATGTTGGATGAGACACCCCTTTCTCCCACTCTCCCACCTTTTTTTCCAGGAGCTATCTGCTTCTCATAATTTGACCTCAGGTAATGTTAAGAATAATGCTAAATGTGAGAAATACATACTGCATTGGGCTGAGGTGTGATATGGTTTTGACCTGTCAAACCCCTCACAGATAGAAAGGAGAGATTTGAAGGTACAGAAAAATGAATTAGTCTTTCTAATTTATTTTTCCTTCCCCACACATCTATGTTCCTGAGTCCCTCATCTAGATACCCTTCTACTCTAGATTGCAGATAACAATAGCTAGGTGTCACTGAATATTTTACTATACACCTATTTAGCCTGGTAGGTTCTGATGGGAAAATTCAAAATTAATTCTTTCAGTAGCTTGTTTTGCCTTTGAAACAGAACATGATTATTGTATCAGCTTTACTAATAATCAACTGCTCATACTCCTAGTTTTGTGCTTGCTTATTGCAATGGCTACTGCACTGGCTACATGAATGCTGAGAAAACAAAACTTAAAAGAACCTGGAAGAGTCCACCTATATAAACCCTGTAAGACCTAAGCTCGGGGCTCAGATCTTGGAGCACTAGCTCATCTGGGCCCGCAGGCTTAATAAAAATACCTGACTCTCCAACCCTCTGAGTGCCAACTACTTCTCTATCAAGTCTGTTCCATAACATGATAACCAGATATGTTTTGTGAATACAGTTTGACATACAGGGAGCAAAGATTCACTCAGGCCCCTTTTCCTGCTACTTCTCTTGGGCAGTACATGTATATTCCTACTCTTACTTTTTCTCACCTTCTTTCTTCAGACATTTCCTGAGTAGAAGCCCACTGGGCCCCAAAAAACAACTCAAGCATTTCAAACATCCTCCTGCCCTCTCACAAACAGCTGATGCTCAAGCAAACAGCACAGCCTGGAAGGTTTGGGGGCTGGGGAACTGCTGCTTAACCTTCTCCAAACCCCATTAGCCTGTGCCCTAGACGGTCTAATGAGATACACTGTATAGTGCATATGATTTATTATACATGAGCCTTGTAAGAACAAGAGATGCATTCCTTTTTCCTCTCTCTCCTGCTCTGTGATTTTCACCCCATTACTGAGGTCAGTTAATGTGTCCTAACCAACAGAAGAGTTGGTGAAAATGGACAGTGGTTCACCAAAGAGCCCTCAGTTTCCCTTTTATCTTCCCACTCTCCTGCATCTGGCTACCTACACCTTCCTTCTCTTTCCACCTCATACCCCCCGCCCCATCCCCCTCCCTCCCCCATTTTGTTTCTCTATTCTTTCTGCTCCAGCATCTTCATTTTAGTTGGAGAATACTGGATGGATGAACAAATACTTTATAAATCCTTCAGATTCTCTTTGATTTTAATTATTATCTCTTAAAAAATAGAATTTCTTGAGAACTGGTTTGTTAGCTCCATTTTTGAAGCTGTTGTAATAAAAACAGATTTGAGGAGAGTGTCAGGAGAATCATAGGTCAGTTGGAAGGCTACTGTTACAATCTAAGCAAGAAGTTATGGTGGCTGGAGGAAGTGAGGACTGAGAAATCCAGAAACATTTAAACATGAGAATGAGGAAGGCCACTCCTAGGAAGAAACCCTTGCTGAGGAAACACAACCGGTAATGCAGGGTTGTTCATTTCTAAAATAGTACCATTCTAATCAGAGATACTGTCATTACCACTCAGCAACAAAGAGCAAAGATACTGACGCTTTGCCTACAGCTGCCTTCTGGAAGGGCAGAAAAAGAAAACTGCACCAAACAGGAATAAGGAGGCAAAGTCTCAGGCCCCCCTCTGAGCTCTCCCCTGCAGGAAAGTTACCAGTTAGACCTATTTGCAGCACCACCTGGGGAAAAATGAGACCACATGGGGCTGGTTTTATTGTGGTTTCAATTTGCAATTTGTATGACTGACAGTGTTGAGCATCTAGTCATGGCTTTATGTAAAAATTCCATTTTATTTACACTTATTTTTGTGGGGTACAATGTGTTGTTTCCATACATACATATACTGAAGAATGAGTCACTTTGGGCAGATAGCATAGTTCTGTACCCATTAGTCTACATCTCTTCCTCCACACCTCCCTCCCATCCCCACCTCTGGTAATCATTACTCTGGTCTCTCCTTTTAGGAGAACCAAATTTTAATTTTTTTTTGACTACCCCTATGGGTGAGACTGATACAGGAGGTGCTCTGGTTTCAGGACATGTTTCTGGGTTTCTAGCAACTCCCCTAGGTCTCAGGCCCCCTCCTCTGAGTTCTCCCCTGGAGAAAAGTTACTATTGCCGGTTAGACCTGTTTTAGCACCAACACAGGGAAAATGAGACCACAGGGGACTGGCTTACGCAATCCAGCGGCTGGGGGTGCTTAATAGAGAGCAAAGAACATTCTGGTGCATATAACTGGGAACCACCCCTTAACTGAATGTTCATTACATAAACTATAAAAGCCAAATCCCAGCCAAAGGCAGGATCACTGCTCACTCTCCCAGAGGCCACCGGTGTTTTGGCCAGCTGAGGTGTGTATATTTTACTTTGCATATAACTCACTTTCAGCAAGCAGCTGCTCGTTCTCTGGAGCCAGCCTGCACTTTGTACTGAACTTTAAGAGTGTTTTTCTTGCTTTCATGTCAGACTTGATGTCTGTACTGAATTTACTTCTGTGTTATACTTGGTGTGGGCCTTGATTAGTGTCTGGAGCATGCCACACTTTCTCTGTGGAGCCTGCATTTCTTATCTGTTCCATTAAACTTGTTCTCACTTTTTACTGTGACTCTGCCCTTGCATTCTTTCCTGTGGTGGAGTCAAGAATCTGGTAAGAGGACTGGGTGGGCTGAGGCTGACTATCATGTCCCCCAGACCCTATCTCCAACATCAAAACCGTGCAGTGTTTGTCTTTCTGGGCCTGATTCAGCTCATGTCATATCAAGAACCCCATTTGTGCCCAATCAGTTAAAGGAGGAAAGTGCATAAAAAGAATTGATGAAATGAAAAATGATAGGAAAAGAACTTATCATGCTTCTGACCTATGTGAGAGGAAACTCTAAAGAAGTTCATTTGTTTATGTAACGGTGACATCCATGAGGATGGTGTCACCAAGTCCCATATTCACCAGCTGGGAGCCCTGATAGGTCTCTGCAGATGTTATGGAACAGACTCGACAGAGATGCAGTTGGCACTCAGAGGGTTGGAGAGGAAAGTATTTTATTATGCCAGTGACCCAAACGAGCTAGCACTTCAAGATCTGAGTCCCGAACTTAGGTTTTACATAGTTTATATAGGCAGACTCTTCCAGGTTCTTTAAGTTTCACTTTTTCAGCATTCATGTAGCTAGTGTAGTAGCTATTGTGATAAGCAAGCACAGGTACAGAAGTGGGAGTGCAAGCAGTTGATTAACAGTAAGGCTGATGCAACAAGCGGGTACTATTTTAAAGGCAAAACAGGCTACTGAAAGAATTAATTTTGAATCTTGAATTTTCCCAACATTTCCCCCCTTTGATGCTCTCTCTAAACATTGGAGTGACCACCATCTTCAGAGTTTATGGTTTTTAGGGGCACATAAATACACTTTTGTGATGACAAGACTATCTGTAATTTGATTGACTCTAAATGAGTCAAAATGAACCTGACAAGGCAATTTAAAATACATGGGCCAAACAAAAGAGCTAGGAATAATATAAACAGGAGACCAGTTAAAGGCAAAAATCAGGAAAAGTCAAAATTTTGGATATTGGTGATAATGGCATGTTGTTTTTTTCTTATTAGGTTGTCCACCTGAATTGTTTTTCCCTGGCTTTGAAAGCACCATTGGGCCTTCAATGGCATGTCGACACCTGTCAGCCTAGGCTGCCATGTTGGGTCAAATTGACTCTGGATTCCCTTAGTGTTATTAAAGCCATTTACTGGGATAGTGATATACCAGGGTTCCTCAGGCAAACAGAGACAACAGTCTCTTGCTAGCGCAGGGTTGGTGATATTTAGGAGGTGGTGGATGGCATTTAGCACCTGGCTGAGGTCTGAGCTTTGGTCTGGGGACTTGGCCGAGGCTTAAATCCCCTAAGTCTAGGTAGCAGAGAAAAAGAGGTTGACAGTCCCCATGAGTGTCTACGTATATTTTTTTTAAACTTTTTCCACTTCTTTTTGGTGCAGGATGGTGGGGATGCAGGGCAATCTGGCTTCTTTTCCCCACCTGTAGCATCAGTCTTTCCTTGGTGCTGACAATAGAAGACATCCTTTTGTGTGCACTTAGGTGCTACTATGGGGTTATGCCAACCAGGTGTCTGGTAGGTATGGCAGGTGCACGGGGGCAAAAAGAGGGTTGTTTTCAGAAGGCACATTGCCACCATGAGAGGGCTAAGAAGCATCCTGTTGACAGGAGATAGAGGAATATTAGCAAAAACTTTTCTATGTTATTCCAATCCTCTGGGGGTACTGTTGTCAGTTCTATGGCAAAAAGCAAAACAAGCAATATAGCAAAGGCTAAAGGCAAGGGGTAACATATGCTTATTATTTCATGATAATAAATCAGTCTACTTGTGTACTTGTTAGGTCCCATGGCAGCAAGATCCTCAGGCTTTAGCCGTGCATAGATAAGCCAGCCCATGGACTGGCTGAAGCAGGGCTTGTCAATTCCTCAGGCTTCAGCCATGTGTAGACTGCTCAGCTTCCAGTGTGACCAGAGCAGGGTGGTGACAATCAGCAGGGCATCTCTGGAACCAGACCTTGAGCAGGTCAGAAGGGTCAACCTTCACAGACCACAAGGTGGCATCATCTGGGGGAGCCGCCTGTTTTACCTACATATGATGGATGCAGGGAATTAAACCTGCAACCTTAACTGCAGTAGGGGTAGTTAGTACAACTACATGTGGCTCCATCCAAATTGGCTTTAAGGGAGACTTTTTCCAGTCCTTTACCCATATTGTGTCACTGGATTGGGACTGGTGTACCCAATTTCCTAAAAGGAATGGGAACTCATTATAAAATAGTCCTGGTTATCTGCCAGAAATTCCTGGCCAGTGACTGTAAGTATTGTGATATTTCCATTTCCCCCAAATCGTGGGGTCCCCCTGTAGTCTAGCTATAAGTGGGGGTGGTCTCCCATACATGACTTAAAAAGGGGAATATCCTATTGGTTCTATCATACACTGGACCTGTAACAAAGCTAAGGGAAGCATATCTATCCAGGGTAACCTGTCTCCTGGCAAAGCTTGGCCAAACATGGTATTTAGGGTCTGATTCATGTGTTCCACTTTCCCTGAGCTTTGATGCCAGTGTCCTGTGTGGAGCTTGCATCATATCCCTAACATTTTGGCCAGTCCTTGAACAACCTCTGCTACAAATGCTTGTCCACTGTCCTATCCTATAGTCAGAGGGAGTCCATATCTTTGGACAATTTTTCTTAAAAGTGCCTTTGAGAACTCCTGGGCTTGTTGAGAACACATGGGCAGTGCCTCTGTCCATCTGGTGAATGTACATATCATTACTAATAAATATTTGAAGCCTCTGCAGGACTTTACTTTGGTGAAGTCCACTACCAGGTCTTTGAAGGGCGATGTCCCAATGGGCTGGACTCTGGGAACCATGCAGAGCCCTTGCTTGGCACTGTTTTAGATGCAGGTTGGGTATCAAGAGCTGACCTTGGCACAGAGGGAAGCCAATCTTGGAATGAAATAGTAGGGACTCAGCATGGCTTCCAGGGCCATTTTTCCTCAGTGAGTCAGTTCATGATACTCCAGAACTAGTCAGTGGGCCATTAGTTGGTGAGTCATTAGTCTGTGGTCTGGGAGCTTTCACCATCCTTTGGGGGTTTTAATTCCACCTTCTCTTTCTGTCCATTGAGTCTCTTCCTTTGTGTACTTTAGTTGCTGTGCCATATCTGGCACCAGCATGATTTTGGCAGTCTCATTCTGGTCTTTAGCAGGCTCTGTTTGGGCAGCCACTCTCTTGGCCATTTGGTCAGCCAGCCAGCTTCCTTCAGTGATTTTGTCAGTCCCTTTCTGATGTCCTCTGCAGTGTATAACAGCCACTTGGGTGGGCTCCCATACTGTTTCAAGGAGCTGGAGAATTTTCTCCTTAATTTTGATTGTCTTTTCTTGTGCTGTCAATAGGAGATTGAAGGGATAATTGGCAATCTTCCAAAAAAGAAATCCAAAAAAGAAAAGTCTGGGTCTGGATGGCTTTATGGGTAAATTCTATCAAACTTTTAAAGAGGTGTTAATACCAATTCTCCTCAAACTATTCCAAACAATTGAAACAGAAGCTAATCTCCCAAACTCATTGTATGAGGCCAACATAACTGATAACAAAACCAGATAAAGACGCAACAAAAAAAGAAAATTACAGGCCAATATCCTTGGTGAACCTAGATGCAAAAATTCTCAACAAAGCATTATCAATCAGAATACAGCAACATATTAAAAAAATTATACACTATGATCAAGTGGGATTCATCACAGGGATGCAAGGATGGTTCAACATATGAAAGTCAATAAATGTGATACATCATACCAATAAACATCAACAAACTCAAGGACAAAGACCATACGATTATCTCAACAGATGCTGAAAAAGCATTTGACAAATGCTTTTTGATATCCCTTCATTATAAAGACTCTCAACAAATTAGGTAGAGAAGGAAAATATCTCAACACAGTAAAAGCCATTTATGACAAGCCCAACACCAGCATCATTCTGAATGGGGAAAACTGAGGGCCTTTCTCTTAAAAACAGGAACAAGAAAAGGATGCCCACTCTCACCACTGCTATTTAACATAGTACTACAGGTACTAGCAAGAGCAATCAGGCAAGACAAAGAAATAAAGGACAACAAAGTCAAACTTTCCCTATTTGCAGATCTCATGATAGTAAATATAGAAAAACCTAAAGACTCTATCAAAAAACTCCTAGAGCTGGTTAATAATTTCAGTAACATTGCAGGATACAAAATAAATGCCCCCAAATCAGTTGGATTTATAAACTCAAATAATGAATTAACAGAAAGAGAAATAAAGAAAGTAAGCCCATTTACAATTGTCATAAAAAAAATACCTGGGGATCAATTTAATCAAGGAAGTGAAAGACTTCTACAATGAGAACTACAAACCACTTCTGAAAGAAATTAAAGAAGACACAAAAAGATGGACAGATATTCCATGCTCTTGGATTGGATTAACATTGTGAAAATGTCTATATTATCCAAAGTGATCTACAGATTTGATGCAATCCCCCTCAAAATACCAATGACATTCTTCACAGAAATGGAAAAAACAAATTTACCCTTCATATGGAACAACAAAAGACCACAAAAAGCCAAAGCAATCCTGAGCAAAAAAAAAATAAAGCTGGAGGCATAACACCACCTGACTTCAAATTATACTACAAAGCTATTGTAACCAAAACAGCAAGGCACTGGTATAGAAGTAGACATTCTGACCAGTGGAGTAGAATTGAGAACCCAGAAATCACTCCTCGGGCTTACAGCCACCTGATGTTGGACAAAGGCAACAAAAATCTACATTAGGGAAAAGGCTGCCTCTTCAACAAGTGGTGCTGGGAAAACTGGATATCCATATGCAGAAGAATGAAACTAGGTATGCATCTCTCACCATACAATAAAATCAACTCAAAATGGATTAAAGACTTAAGTATAAGATCTGACACTGTAAAAATGCTGAGGAAAAATATAGGTGGAACACTTCAGCAACTAGGTCTGGGCACAGACTTTATTAACATGAGCCCAAAAGCACAAGCAGCAAAAGAAAAAGTAAACAAATGTGACAAACTGAAAAGCTTCTGCACAGCAAAGGAAACAACAGAGTGAAATGACAACCTACAGAGTGGGAGAACATTTTTGCTAACTATGCATCTGGTAACGGATTAATATCCATAATATAGAAGGAACTCAAGCAATTATACAGTAAAAAAACAAATGGCCCAATTAAAAAATGGACAAAGGAGCTGAGTAGACATTTTTCAAAGGAAGACAAACAAATGGACAAGAGGTACATGAAAAAATGATCAACACCACCAGTCATCAGGGAAATGCAAATTAAAACTACATTGAGATACCACCTCACCCCAGTTAGACTGTCTATAATCAAAAAGATGGTGAATAACAAATGTTGGCGAGGGTGTGGAGAGAAGGGAATGCTCCTCCACTGTTGGTGGGACTGTAAATTAGTACAACCACTGTGGAAAATAGTATGGAGGTTTCTCTATGGATAGATCTTCCATACAATCCAGCAATCCCACTTCTGGGTATATACCCTGAGGA
Organism: Cynocephalus volans; assembly: GCF_027409185.1. NCBI lineage: Eukaryota > Metazoa > Chordata > Mammalia > Dermoptera > Cynocephalidae > Cynocephalus > Cynocephalus volans. The sequence continues at coordinate 25,000,806 of NC_084463.1, forward strand.
ATGGAAATCATCATGTCAAAGTGATACCTGCACTCCCATGTTCATTGCAGCTCTTTTTACAATAGCCAAGACATGGCACAAACCTAAATGTCCATTGATGGATGATTGGATAATGAAACTGGTATATATACACCATGGAATATTGCTCTGCCATAAAAAGGAATGAAATATTCCCATTTGCAACAACATGGATGAACCTGGAGAAACTTATGTTGAGTGAAATAAGCAAAGCACAGAGGGATAAAAACTGTATGTACTCACTCATACGTGGGAGCTAAGAGTGAAAGAAGGAAGGAAAGAAAGACCACAGTAGTGTGTTGGACTTGCAGAGGGTGAGAACATTCTTTGGGTTACAAACTGGACTGGTGGGGGAAGGCAGATAGGGAGGGAGGTTGGGGATAATTGGGTGGGAAACAGGGATACAAATGCAATTTGTGGTAATGTGTATGCTGCCAGTATGAATCTGGCCCTCACATCATGGGCACAAGGGGTGACAACCAGCTTTGTATCTCATGAATATTCATAACCAATTTTAAAAAAAGAACTCACTGCAGTAACCTGAGCCAGTTGATGCCTCTGTACATGTTGAACTCCTCATCCCAATTATTCACAAGTTTCCCAGCTCAGTGTCCCTACAACCCCAAGAGGGCCTGGAGTGAGGGGGCCATGGTGATGGGTTGGGGGCATGGGTGGCTTTGGATGGCTCCACCCTCCCCTTTGTCCCCAGGGAGCCCAGGCCCCTCTGACCTCAGGCACAGCAGAAGAGGCCAGGACTTGCCTGCCTCAAGGGAGCAGCCAACCCTGTACCTGCTGGTACTTCTCCATAATGTCCATCTGCTCCTGGGCCTGGAAGGTCTTGATACCCTTGTTCATGTTTAGTTTGCAAGACAAAAGTAATCCAAGGCTAGCACTGATCCTGATAGCTTCAGACAATACATCTAACTGCTACGGTCAGGGATCCCATTTTCCACCATCACCACCCCCACTCTCCAACCCACACCCCTGTCTGGAGATGGACCAGACTCTGTCTCCACCTCCCAGTGGTTTCTGGGGTCTCTTCCCCTGGCCAAGGATAAATTGGTGCCTGAGGACTTGAGAAACACAGGACCTGGAAGGTGAAGCCTGTTGTCCCCAAGGGCCCCGCAGAGATACACACCTGCCTCAGCAGGTCCAAAGGTGTCAGTTGTCAGCGTGAAGTGCCCGATGGGCTGTTCTGGGCACCAGGAAGCAGAGCGTTATTTAGAGACCACAGGTCTCTGTACAATTAGCCTCCCAGAAGCTCTCAGGAAACACACGGTCATCCAATTCTTCATAGGCAAAAAGAAATCTCATGACTGCTGAATTCTACTTAAATCTTAGCACCAGCCAACAGAAAGGTTCTGGGTTTGGGCAAAAGGTTGACCTATGTGACTTTGAAGCAGCCTCTGTGCTCGTTGTGCTATGCCTTAGGCAAGAGGGACACTAGAGTTTATAGTTCTGAGCATGGCAGTATCAGAAGGGGATCTGTCCTTTTCCTAGGAACAGATCAGAAACTAGCGAGCTATGGGGATGTGTCCTGGAGCACAGTCAGAGGAATGGTCCTACCTTGGAGATGGTCCCAAGAGAACACCCATGAGGGAAGGGGTGGTGAGACCTTTAGAAGATGAGACAGAGGACAGGACACACAGGGTGAGTTCCTTTCCTCACACCCTGGCCCATGGGACAGACACTTGTCACCTGCCTGGCCTCCCTCAATGGCTCCTTCACTGTCCACAACTGCCTCAAGACAGAGGGCTCCCCACCCTACTCCCAGCCTGGGGACCTCACATCTGTGGTGGGCTCCATAGCATAAGTGATGCTCTGTGAAGTCAGAGGTGACCAGATGCCTGCCTGAGGGGACCTGTTACCCATCACAAACTGGTGGGGAGGTGATCTTTCTACCCCCACTTTCCATGTTCTTGTTGGTAAGAACAATGGAAGCCTGTGGTAATTTCATCTGCATCCTGCTCCCTTATTTCTTCACCCAATTTCTCTGTTATAGAGAAATTTACACTGGGCTCTCTATTTTGGGCAGGCCAGGCCCTCAAAACAGTAGCTCCTGCTCCCTTCAGATTATAGCCTGCAAATGTGTACTCACCCAGAATGGACTGCAAGCATTTCCCATCTCTTTCAAACCCATGTTACAGAAGCCCTGTTCAAGGGCAATCATGTCTGAGAGGACACTACCTCCTTCTCCCCCAGGCTCAACTGTTAGAGGTGAAGCTCTGCTCCATAAATTGGAGGCTGAGAAACCTGAGGTCCCAATTGCTTCCACTCTAGCTTACTTGTAGGATGGGAACCCCATGCCAGTAAAAGAAAGATGAAAAAAACTGGGGCTGCTACTCATCCGCAGTGCCCACTCAAAAACAGGAGATTTTACTCCAGGAAATGCAGTTCCTGTCTCACACCTCCAGTGCAGAAGGGGTTTTGCATATGAATGAAAGACAGCCCATAAGAATTAAGAGCCCATCAGCTCTGTCTGAGGAGACAGAGTTCATTTGGAAAAGAGTATGGAGGACTCCATACTTAAGTGCGTTGTATAAAAAAGTGGAAATCTTGATAGAGAGCAATTAAGAGGAGTCTGGCAGCCCCATGATACAACCAAAACAGCCAAGAAGCCATAAGTTTAGTAATAACATCCAGGATGATCCCTCCTGAAATCACAGTCAACATTAGGGTCAACAAGGCTGAGTGCCTGCTTTAGGCTGCATCTACAGGGGAATTATCAGAGCAGAGCACATTTGACAGCATTTCCCAGGCCTCACACAGACTCATCAACACAAGGCAGAAGCCTCACTAGCACATGGATCTTAAAGACAACCTCTAAGCAAACAGAGAGAAAGCCAAGCTTAAAAATAAAATCACATTCATCCCTGGAGATCCATAAGACTGTATGCATGCTTAATTCTGTGTCTCTTAGAAACAATCTGAGAGAAATCCTCCAAGCCACTAGACCTTCTAAAAACGTGGGGCAAAAAAAATGTAAACTCTTATGAACTGTGATAGCCTTGAAGCCACACATACATCCAATACTAAAGGATAAAATCTTACTGGCTAAAAAGACTTAAGCAAAATTGTTGACATATAAGTGGCTTATGCCATCCCAGGGCCACCTCTAGGTAAAAAGATAACACTCAATATAAAAGATAAAGAAAAAAAAGTTGAGTAAGGACATCAGAGGCTGCACACTGTGGGGAAATAGACTGTAAAATTAGTTCAGTCAAGTCACTAAACAATAAACAAATTACCAAGCAAATTACAACAAAACAACACCCCCTCCTGTAGGACAGGGGAAATCAGTATGCAGTGTTACTAAAAAACATTATCTAAAATTGCCAGTTTTCAACAAAAAATTACAATACATGTAAAGAATGAGAAAAAAAAACAGATAATAAAACATGCCTTAGAAGTGGTCGAGAGGATGCACTTAGCTGGCAAAGCATCTACTACAGATATGTTCAAAGAACTAAAGAGAACCATGATTTAAAAAGTAAAAGTATGATAACAGTGTTTCATAAAACAGATGGTATCAATAAAGACAAAAATTATTCTCAAAAAATGAAAATTTTGACATTGAAAAAAGTATAATAATCAAAACAAAAAATTTACTGGAGAGGCTCATAGTAGATTTGAGCTGGCAGAAGAAAGAATCAGAATAGTTTAAGACAGATTGATTAGATATTACACAATCTGATGAATGGCAAAAAAATACATAAAGATAAGTAAACAAACTCATGGAAAATATCTGAAGAAGTAATGGCTGGATTCATCCTGTTTGATTTAAAATATTTATTTACACATTCCAGAAGTTCTACAAAGTCCAAGTAGAATATATGGAAAGAGATCCATACATAACATGTCACAGTAAAAACACTGAAAGAAAAAAACAAAGAGAAAATATTGAAAGCAACAAGGATAAAGAACTCCTCATGTACAGGAAACTCCCAATAAGTTTAACAGCTGACTTTCCATCAAAAACAATTAAAGTCAGTGAGCAATGGGAACATATTCAAAGTGCTGGAATAAGAAAGAAGAAAGAAATAGAAAAGAGAGAAAGAGAGAACAGAAAGGAAAGGAAATAAGGAAGAAAGAAAGGAAGAACTGTCAATCAAAAATCTTAAATACAGCAAAGCCACCTTTCAAAATGAAGATAAAATAAAAAGCATTCTCGAATTTTAAAAAAGTGACAGAATTCACTAGTAGCTGAAAGAAATGTGAAAAGATGTTCTTCAGGCTAAAATCAAGTAAACCAAACAGTAATTCAAATTCACATTTAAACAAAACAAAAAAGACTCTAGTAATGGTAATTATGTAGGCAATTACAAAAGACAGTACAATTGATTTCACATTTATTCTCATTTTCTTCTCTTTTTTAATGGGGGTAAAATATATATAACACAAAATTTATCATTTTAATATTTTTAAGTACACAGTTCAGGGTAATTAAGTATATTCCCATTGTTGTACAATTATCACTATCCATTTCCAGATCTTTTTAATAATTCCAAACTGAAACTCTGTATTCCTTAAACATTAACTCCACATGTCTTACCCCCCCCAGCCTCCAATAACCACTATTCTACTTTATTTCCCTGTGAATTTGATTATATTCTATTATTCCCTTGTATGTCTGTACCACAATTTGTTCTTTATTTATCCATGGATAGACATTCAGGTTGCTTCCACATTTGGCTACTGTGAATAATACTACTATGAACATTTATGAACAAATAATTGTTGGAGTCCCTGCTTTTAATTATTTTGGGTGGATACCTAGAAGTAAAATTGTTGTGTTATATGGCAATTATATGTTTAATTTTTTGAGGAACTGCTATACTGTCTTCTGCAGTGGATGCACCATTTACATTTCCACCAGTAATGCACTGCTCCACATCCTCACTAACACTTTGTTATTTTCTGTTTTGTTTTTATGCAGCCATCTTAACGAGTGTGAAGTGGTACCTCATTGTGCTTTTGATTTGCATTTCCTTAATGTTGAGTGATGTTAATTAAGCATCTTTCCATGTGCTTTTGGCCCCTTGTATATCTTGTTTGCAGAAACGTCTATTCAAGGCCTTTGCCCACTTTTTAATTGGGTTGTTTGTTTTTTGTTGTTGAGTTGAGGAAGTTTTTTTAAATATATTCTACATACTGACCCCTTATTAAATATATGACTTCAAAATATCTTCTCTCATTTAGTGAGTTGCCTGTTAACAATCCTTTGATGCACAAAAGCTTTTAAAATTTGATAAAGTCTAATTTATCTATTTTTGAGGTTATTTTCTGTGCTTTGGTGTCATTGTCAAAAAATCCTTGTCAAATTCAATGTCATTAAGCTTTGCCTTATGTTTGGATAGTATATTTGGGTAGTATTGACAGCTTAACAATTTTAAGTGCTCCAATCTTTTGGATGTCTTTCCCCTTATTTATGTCCCCTTTAATTTCTTTCAGCAGTGTTTTGTTCTTTTCAGTATATAAGTATTTTGCCTCAGTTACATTTATTTCTAAGTATTTTATTCTTTTTGATGCTATTGTAAATGAAATTGTTTTCTTAATTTTCTTTTCAGATTGTTCTCCTCTTGACTCATTTTAAAACCAACTACATAAAGCAATATGTATGTAATTATATTGTTGGGCTATCACATAGAAATGTAAGATTCAATACTCCACTTTCAGTAATGGATAGAACATGTAGTTTGGGAATAAGCAAGGAACTAGAAGCCTGAACAACACTATAACATTATAAACCAAATAATCCAAACAAGCATCTATAAAACACTCCGGCCAGCAACAACAGTATGCACATTCTTCTCAAACTCACATCAAACATTGTCCAGCACAGACTATGCTAGGCCATAAAACAAGCCTCTAGAAATTCGAAAATATTGAAAGTATATTCTCTGACCAAAATGTACTTAAATTAAAGATCAGTAACAGAATGAAATTTGGCATATTTACAAATATATTGAAATTAAACAACACACTTCTCAATAATCAATGGATTAAAAAAGAAATCATAAAGAAAATTATAAAATAACTTTTAGATGAATGAAGTGAAAGTACAATATACCAAAGCTTACAGGATGTAGCTAATGCACACCTCAGAGGAAAATTTATAGCTAAAAATGCCTATATCAAAACCACAAAATATCTCAAATTAATAATCCAACCTTCACCTCATGAAACTAGAAAAAGTAGAGTTAATGAAACCCAAAGGAAACAGAAGGAAGAAAATAATAAAGACTAGAGTGTTAATGAGTGAAAGACAAATAGAAATACATCAGAGGAAAATCAACAAAACCAAAAGTTAGTTCTTTGTAAAGATCAGGAAAATATATAGACCTCTAGGTAGACTAACCAAGATTAAAGAGAGAGAATGCAACTTATTAAAATCAAGAATGAAAGAGGGGCCATTACTACTGATTCCACAAAATTAAAGGGACTAGGACAGACACTTGTATGTGAACAGTTTAGAAAACTTAAAACATTATTAACAAATTCCTAGAGAGACACAAATAACAAAAACTGACTCAAGAATAAACAGGAAATCCCGCTTTTCCTTCATCACCAAGATAGAGGGAAAGGCAGTTAGAGCTGCAAGGGAAGAGGGACACCCAAGTGACCGAGAGGCCAGCCTGGGTGGGCACCAGGTGTGGAGGGGCACAGCGAGCTCAGTGGGCTCAGAGGCCATGACATTCAGCCCCTCCTCTTCCACCGCCCTGGTGAGGGGATCCAGTGCCTCTTTCCAAGCCTGACTCACTGCTCATGCAGGAGCCAGCTGGGGGTATTTCTCAAACTCTGAGGCCTGCAGAACTCACAAATTTAAATCCGGTATCATTTTCAGAGAGAGACTTTCATTAATGTGGCCCTGATCGTGGTGGTTATTGGGTACTAGACTGAAATCATCTAGTTTATCCATGTCAACAACTATGGTATTTAAGTGTCAGCCTAGGTAGCAAATGCTTAATTACTCTGACCTAATGGAGTGAGAGAAGAAATAAAAAAATCCAAATTGATCGAGCAGAGATTGAAAGGGAGAAAAACAAATCAGTCTCCATTACTTGCAAATGGGCAACACTAGCCTGGAACACGTTTATTATTAATTTCTCAGTTTGGATATTCCTGGGACTATGCAAATGGCTTAAGTTTAATCCCCAAATTTAAGAACATAACCTTCTGTAATGGAAGATGGTTGAAGATGAGGGGCCTTTGTTATTGCTGGCTTAACACTGAAATTCACTTCAGTCATGGCTGTCATCAAATAGCTAAACCAAAATAACCTATCACAGATGTTTCAATTATTATTAAATTTCTTGGGGGAGGATGTGGCACAGGATTATATGTGTGTTGATGTTACCCCAATGGGATTGTCAGCCGATCTCAATACTGGGAGTCTTGTGGGGCCAGAGATTTACATTTGCTATAGATGAGGAACAGATACAGCTCCACTTACAGATCTGGGTTTTTTTTAATGATTGGAAAGAAAGACTGAAACACGGTTGTGACATTATTCAGAGTACTCCCTATGGGCGCCTTACAAATATTAGCGGCAGTACCTCATCACAAAGAATTTCTATCACTTACTGAAGAGACTCTGAAAACACGACTCACAATTCCTTGGCTGTCACAGACATGTGTATTTTTATACCCAGTAAAGGAGAAAGTCCACCACACACGTTCTCCAAAGTCAACAGGAATTTCAGTAACAGTATGTGGGAATAATCCCTGTAATTATGTTATAAAAATCAGTGCCAAAGACTAACACTGTATCATAAAGCAGGTCTAATTTGTAAATATCCTTGAGAAGATTATGAGTTATTCTTACTACTACCAGAATCTGTTCCCCTATTTTGTTTACCAGTGGGTGCAACTATTGAATGCTGGCCACCAAAGAGCAAACACCCTCTCCTTGTATTTTCTACATTTGTGTTAACTGGAACCTCAGGTGAAAAGATCTGTGGTTCTGCTACTCAGTTTTAAGAACCATACTCTGAGGAGAATCTCACAGAAAAACAGAGATATCTTTTGGGTTTAGCATCATCAGAAGATGGGAAATCTGATAGTTCTGAAACAATTCACACCAGCAAATGCATCTGTCTTCTTTCTCGCAGGCCCTTTTTTTTTTTTTTTTTAATGCATTCAGGAAGTTTCTGACTTTTCTGTATCATTCCATCTCTGGACTTCATGTCCTTCCAATTGAGAAGCATATTTCTCATTTTATACCCAAGGTTCCTTTTCTATCTCCTCAGAGACCACAGATTTGAGCTCAGTTATCACCACATAATCTTGTTCTCAGTCAGCCTATTTCTTCACCTTCCACTAAGTGGTGGCAACTTTTCAAATCTACTTCAGAATTTAGGCCCTGAAAATACTGCAACACTACTAGTGTTTGCAGTAACAGAACATAAAATTCTCATTCATTCCTTATGACCTTCTGTGCTTACTAGTGAGAAAGAAGCATTAGTGTCTATGATTTTCCCTGTCCATTGGCCACGCCCATATGTTCCTCTCTGCCCACTGGCTTTAGTAGATGTCTTGAGTGCACGATGTCCATCCATAGTAGGGACTGATTCAAGATACTTTGATCTCTGTGATCCTCCACCAGATGTCAGTTGTGTTGACTTGGATACCAACACCATTTTTCAAACGGGTGACAAGAAAAATATAGACTGAAATTAATTGTGTGTGTGTGTGTGTGTGTGTGTGTGTTTATGGCTGGCTGGTACAGGGAACTGAACCATTGACCTTGGTGTTAAAGACTGTTCTCTAATCAACTGAGCTAAGTGGTATGTATACACTATGGAATACTACCCAGCCATAAAAAAGAATGAAATTCTGCCATTGGCAACAATATGGATGAGGTTGGAGAAAATTATGTTAATTGAAATAAGCCAGACACAGAGGAGGGAAAAATACTGCATGTCTTCACTCATAAGTAGGACCTAAGAGAAAGAAGGAAGGAAGGAAAGACCACAGAGGTATGTTGTACTTGCAGAGGGAGAGAACAGACCTTGGGTTGCTGGGTGGGGAGGGAGGTTGGGGAATGGTTAGGTGGGGAACGTGGGAAATAATTTCAATTTGTGGCAATGCACATGCTGAAAGTATTAATCTGATCATCACATCTTGGACACAGGTGGTGACGGTTAGCTTTATACCCCATGAATATGCATAATCAATAAAAATAAAATAAAATAAATTTAGCCTGGAAGATACTTCCAAAGAAGCCATGTAAAAACCTAATGAAAATGTGGAGTAATTTACACCAGCAATTGGCAAAATTGTAGCAGAGAGTGACAGATGATGAACTAATGGACTTAGCAATGAATGACTATGATTTTAATTCTGGAAAGAGATTGCGCACGATAAATTTGGAAATCTAAGAGGCATTTTTTCTGGCCTCTATTTTGAAAGGTTTTAGAGTGTACTTAAGACCAAGAACACAAGCCCCACCTGACACAGCCACAGATGCAGACTCTTGTTGCCCTACAAGCTTTCTTAAGAAGCTGGGACCAGTCACATCAAAAATTCTATAACATGACGACTAAAACACAAATCTTTATTTGCTTCATTGAGGAATGTTCTTTTGTCAGTGATACGGATGCAATCCTGGCATTTTTTGATGATTGTGTAGATAAAGTGGATATGGACGAGAGTGGTGAAGTATAACTTACAGAACTGGGTCAATCTTTCAAAAGCGAACATAATGTTTTTGTAACACCTCCTGAGATCCCCCACCTATCCAATGGTGAAGAACTCCCTTTATAGCACAACTATAGCGGATTTTCAGTTGTTAAGAACAACTTATTTGAGAGACCTGAAGGATTTCTACAAACATGAAAGAGCAAATTGCCTTCAAAATCAAATAATCCTAATAGCTCTTCTCCCATGTTCAGAAGAACAAAACAGGAAATTAAATCAGCCCATAAAATTGCAAAGAGATATTCTTCCATCCCTCAGATGTGGTCTAGGTGTCTATTCCATCGCTGTTATGGACTGTGGTTTATCTCCCTCCCAGCTTATGTGAAAGTACGTCACTCAAAAGTCAGGGCTCTGAAAACAACATAAGATGTGGTAAAAAAAAAAAAAAAATGCAATCAAAGAAGATGGATCCACCTGATGAAGTGTTCAACTGCAGCTCTGTGGACAGTATGACCAGCCAGTGCTTGCAGGTCAATTGTTTTTTGAAATGCAGAAAGCTGGTATTGACCCCAGTGCTATTACTTATGGTTATTATAATAAGGCTCTTTTGGGAAGTACTCAGCCTTCAAGAAATCATAGTGGCTATTTTCTTTGGACAAAAGTAAGAAATGTTTTAGCAGTAGCACAGTTCAAAAGAGCTTTAAAGAAACATGCACACTTATCATAAATAGCTCTCTCGGATGGAAGTGACCTGGATGCTGTTAGTCGTGGCAGCATGAATACTGGTCCTGGGACACGCACTGTGGAGCAGGCACCCTCTAATACAGGTTTAATCAAAGTACATGCTCCTGGTGTTAGATCTAGTCCTAGTGACCAGTGTGAGTTTGGATATAATTCATTATCTAAGGAGTTAGAAGAGGGGATACATCTACGGAGGACATTCAGGAAGACAGAGATTTTTTTTTAAAAGGGACTGATTCTAGTTCCTTGTCAGAGTTAGAGTGCAGAAAGAAGTGCTGACTGCCTTCCTACACTCAATTATCGAGGTTCTTCTGGTACAGTTCACCTCAGTGGCACAAGAAGCAACGGTGCTAATAAAATATCAGGAGAAAGCACAGAAAGCACACCTGAGCTACTCTTAATAGCGTCTCTTGAGGATATAAATAAAACAGGAAACATTGAATGTAGGTGCTTCACGAAAAGATATAAAAGTGACAATGAGTCTAATTTGTAGCAGTAAGTGGTCTGTGGAAATAGAAACCATAATCTTAGTGAAGAGGTATACTGGTGGGATTTAAGTTCATTAGAATTAACCAGGAAGCAAGCAGGAGATACAGTTGAAAAATTAGGAGTCAATGCAAAAATCTTTCAAATGTTGTCTCAAAAAGCACAAGATCAAATAGTCTTTTTTTTTTTTTAAGAAAGCGTTAGGATTTATTAAACTTTAAAAAAGATCATTTTGTAGCAACATAAATATTGCTACAGCCTTAATCATTGAAAAGAACTGTGAATTCTGAATGCAGGTATATTTCTATGCATAAAGATAAATCCCCATTTAATGAACAGATTGCTTACAGTCTAAAACTGGTGGAGTGGGGACCTAATTTTTGCATAGTCGTTTTGTTTGGGCATAATGTTTTTATTTTTTTATTTTTTTATTTTATTTTATTTTATTTTTTTAAGTTTTATTTTGTCGATATACTTTGTGGCTGATTATTGCTCCCCATCACCAAAACCTCCCTCCCTCCTCCCTCCCCCCCTCCCCCCCAACAATGTCCTTTCTGTTTGCTTGTTGTATCAACTTCAAGTAGTTGTGGTTGTTATATCTTCTTCCCCCCCCCCCCGGTTTGTGTGTGTGTGTGTGTGTGTGTGTGTGTGTGTGTGTGTGTGTGTGTGTGTGTGTGTGTGAATTTATATATTAATTTTTAGCTCCCACCAATAAGTGAGAACATGTGGTATTTCTCTTTCTGTGCCTGACTTGTTTCACTTAATATAATTCTCTCGAGGTCCATCCATGTTGTTGCAAATGGCAGTATTTCATTCGTTTTTATAGCTGAGTAGTATTCCATTATGTAGATGTACCACATTTTCCGTATCCACTCATCTGATGATGGACATTTCGGCTGGTTCCAACTCTTGGCTATTGTAAAGAGTGCTGCGATGAACACTGGGGAACAGGTATACCTTCGACTTGATGATTTCCATTCCTCTGGGTATATTCCCAACAGTGGGATAACTGGGTCGTATGGTAGATCTATCTGCAATTGTTTGAGGAACCTCCATACCATTTTCCATAGAGGCTGCACCATTTTGCAGTCCCACCAACAATGTATGAGAGTTCCTTTTTCTCCACAGCCTCGCCAGCATTTATCGTTCATAGTCTTTTGGATTTTAGCCATCCTAACTGGGGTTAGATGGTATCTCAGTGTGGTTTTGATTTGCATTTCCCAGATGCTGAGTGATGTTGAGCATTTTTTCATATGTTTGTTGGCCATTTGTATATCTTCCTTAGAGAAATGCCTACTTAGCTCTTTTGCCCATTTTTTAATTGGGTTGCTTGTTTTCTTCTTGTAAAGTTGTTTGAGTTCCTTATATATTCTGGATATTAATCCTTTGTCAGATGTATATTTTGCAAATATTTTCTCCCACTCTGTTGGTTGTCTTTTGTTGGAAAGCCACCTTTAAGATAAAAAAGAGAAAGTCTAGAAAAGAATCTAGTGAGGATAATACGCCTTTTGGTGGTTCTGTTTGACAGATAAAGTGGATTCTCCTGTTATTTTGGAGTTAGAAGACTCAGACAATGACACAGATGGATCAAAAGCAGGATATGTTGCTACACAAAATCCCAAGAGGATTCGATGTATGAACCGCAGCTTTTCAGTAAAACCTTTTGAAAAAACTGATGTTGCAACAGGATTTGATCCCCTCTCTCTTTGGGTTGCTGAGACTGAACAACAGCAAAAAGAGTGTGAAGATGATAGCAAAAGCATCTCAACTCCATCTATTAGGCATGATTTAGCTGAAGAAATTGTGATGTATATGAATGACACGAGCAGTCCTTTCACAGGTCGTACACCTGGTATTGATTTATAATGGGCGTGGGATAATAAGTTAACCAATAAGAAAAGTCCAACATTCGTCAAGGCATGCAGAAAATCTAGCCTGCCTCCTAATTCTATTAAGCCAGTGAGACTGACCAAACCTAAAAGTTACATAAAAAGTGAGAACAGACCAAAGGATAGACTCTGGTCTTCTCCAGCCTTCTCACCTGCTTGCCCATTTAGGGAAGACTCTCAAGTTACATTAACCCATTCATCATCTTCATTTAACTTAAATACACTATTAGTGCCTAAATTAGATGCCTTAAGGAACAGTGTGTTCACTGCTGGAAAAGGAGAAGCAGAGAAACAAGCCAATGACATTCAAGATTCCTCATGTATACCACATCACCCGAGGAGCAAAGTTCTGATCATACCCGTCTCTCTTCAGTGGGAGCCCAGGATTCTGAACCTACCTATTTAACAAATGAAGATATCTGTCATGAGTTGGAAGGAGCCACTTCCTCACAAGAGAGCTATGCCACTTCGGGGACTAGGGGAATTGCTCTTAGCCAAACAAGCCTGGAAAGCCCTGCCTCATTAGAAGGATCCCTGCCAAAGTTTGCCTTATCTGGAAAATCAGAAGTGACATCTTCCTTCAACACAAGTAATAAAAATACCTTCCAGAACTATGCAATGGAGGTTCTCATCTCAAACTGCTCTTGGTGTAGAACTTGTGACTGTTCTGTCCATGATGAGAAAATCATGGCTGGATGGATGGAAGATGATTCAGATCTCATACTACCTGCCCATTCTGTGGCAATCTTTTCTTACCATTTCTGAATATCAAAGTAGGAGATATAAAATGACCTGGAAGATACGTTTTGAAGTCAAGCTCTTCTATGGAAAATATCTACTTCCCATCCTCCTTTTCAAGCCAGACCATGCAATCTTGCATTTCAACATCAGCCTCTGGTCTTGACACATCTGCTATCTTCATTCAAGGGAATTTTGATCTAAACAGCAAATCTAAACTTCGGGAAAATTCCTGTGCCCGAAGTATTCAGATCCCTGCTAGTAGATCAAAAACAGCTATGTCAGAATGTCCAATATTTCCAATGGCCAGTAGTATTAGGACTTACGGCCCCTTGGATAAGGAAGATACTGGGGAACAGAAGCTCATTCCTACAGGCAGCCTGTCAGCCACTTTACAAGGACCTACAGATTCTTTAGGACTAGAATGGCACCTTCCAAGTCCAGATCTTGTCACTGTTCCATATCTTAGTCCTTCTTTAGTGGTATGGAAGGAACTTGAAAGCTTATGGAAAATGAAGGTGATCATGCTGTAACAGTGGCAGACTTTGTGGACTATCATGCAGTTGTTCTTTGCAAACTGGTGTATTTTAGATTTCTTGACTTGCCCAGTAACTTGCCTGGATCGATTCTCTCTTCTGAACATTGTAATAGTGTTTGAAGACTCCCCACCACTGTTATGTCTGAAGATAGTAAATATGTTTTATTACAAGTGTTATGGGACAATATGAAATTACATGAGGATCCAGGACTGCCCTTGTACATCCTCTGGAATGCCCACACCAAAAAAATCCAGTGGTCCATTTATTGCAAAAAAATGTATGGTAAAAAGCATTAAAATGAATGACGTCTGTGGACCAATGAGTCAGATTTTAGAGACGTGAAATAAGAGTCCACATTTTAAAAGACAGTGGAGTTTATACAGCGAAATACTACTTCTTTCACTTGTGGCACTGGGGAGAGAAAACATTGATAAAGATGTATTTGACACAGAGTACGAGATGGCGTATGATCGTCTCACACCTAGTCAACTCAAGAGTACACACAACAGTGACAGACTACCAAGTACAGGGGTGACAGGATGACAAAAAAACTTTAGAGAACCTTATCTTTAGGATGTATGCATACATTCAATATATGTTGTATAGTCCATGTATAAAATAATACTTATGGACTTAACCATTTTTTCTTCAGTATTTGAAAATGCATTTGTAAATGGTTTAGAAAGCTTATGTACAGAATGTTTTAAACTAATGACAAGTGGGGAGAGAGACAATGACAAGTGGGGAGAGAGACACTTAAGTAATTAAATATTTGGGGGATGAGGAAATCCCTAAATATTATTAGTTGCCATAAAAATAAGACAACTGTTTTATGGTTTCTCTTGGAAGAGACAGATTGAAAAATCATATATGGAACCTAACAGAAATGAAAGATCAAAGTACCTCTTGTTTTCATAGACTACTCAAATGTTTTGACCATGCAGTTGCATATATATATTTTAAATTGCAGTAAGTTGATTGTTTAATTTTTAAATTTAAAATAGCAAACTTAAAATGAATTTAAACTTATTTAAATGCGAGTGCTTATTTTCCTTGTCAGCTGCAGATTTCTCTATCTATTTATCTATATCTGTATATATATTTTATTGCTTGGGGAAATTAATTAAAACGTCAGTGTTGTCCTAGGATTGCATGTTAGTACCACAACACTGACTGAAGTGGGTGAGTCATGACAAGCCTAGCCGGTACTGTCCAGACTGACTCATTGAGCCTTGTGAAGGGAGAGCCAGAGCGATTCACTATACCATGATTCCAGAATTTTCTCTACTGCACACAGGAAAAACAGCTTATGAATCCAAATATAAATTTAAAGTTTAGTATTCGACATGAAAACTTACATTGGGAAATATGTCAGACAGCTGACGCTATTTTAATTTTTACCCTTATTTTAATATCTAAAATATTGGGTATGATGCAAATTGTCCTATAGAATATTTATCTGAAATATGACTTACTGGGCATTCTGTTAATACTATATATAAATATTCAAAAGTAGAAAAACAATAATCCCCTAAAAGTACAGACCAATAGAATTTCCCATATTGAAGACCTTAGCTTTTTCAGTAAGCTTCAGAATGTGAAGTTTGTTGAATCTAAAATGCAGAAATTAGAAGCAGACAATAAATTGAATGTTTAAGCACTATAGACTTTAAAATAGACTTTTAAAATTCATTTTAGTCACATTATTTCTAATATCACAAACCGAAAGTATCCTTTGGCTGTTAGAATTATTTAGATATTTTCAATATGAGTGTGTGTGCATTTGCACACATTGTCATTAATGAAGGAATTCTCTAGCCAATTTTAAAGAAAAAAAGGTGGATGGTCCCAAATTAGGCATATAAAGCCAGTAGAGTTCACGACACTTGGACTGGACACATCTTGGAGTCCTGAGACTTAGAATCAGTTCAGCTGCAGAAAAACCACCTTTTGAGTGCACATTATTCGTGAAGAGCAGCACAGAGCTGAACCATTTTACAGCTTTCTACTCTGGGAAATAATTGACAGAGAGTTTTAAAAAGTAAAACTTCAGTTCAGTCAGCTTGGAGCTGAACTAGCTTACTTGAAAAATCTGTTGCTATGCATGTATATCTGCCTCTCCTTTGTAAATACTGCTCCAGTTATTATTTGCTATTCAAATCCAAGCTTCACACTCTAATCGAATTTTATGTTCTCTAAATCATTTGAAAGTTGTCAACTGAGAGAAACATTTGATAAGTGAAGCTTTGGCTTTGATGATAAACATCCTTCCAAGCAGGTTTCTGGGGTTCTCTTCCATTTGTTGCTGTTTCTATTCCCTTATAAGAACATCTTTCACTGTTTACTTTTTCTGTAATACAAACAATGGAGAGAAGTCATAGTTTATTCATTTCAAATGTATGACAAAAACCAGTGAGGTAAAGCCAGTCTTTATGATTCAAAAGTGAATGTGATTTTTATCTCCTCCCCCATTGCAGCGTATTACAGCCGTGTAACAGCAAACTCTCAAGGACAGGCAGGACACCAAGGCTTGCAGCATGCAGCAGAGTTTATTGATGCTGGCAGCAGCTCAGCAGACTTGTGTCACAAAGGCTGAGCCCCGAATGCAGCACGGCTGCCTCTTCTATATTGTTGTACCTCTGGTTTTTTACACTGGAGTAAAGGGGTGACCTTACATGATTATAACTTCCATTAAGGCAAGATAAGTTCTGGCCCGTTTAGCCATTACAGCAGGGTGGGAACAGCTGGGCATATATGATAGCAGGGTGGGGCACAGTCAGGACAGCACCAGGAGGACATGGGTGCCTCACCCCTACCCCAAATTTTGTTTGGGCTTTTGGGTAGGGTTATATTTCCCCTACTTTTAATCCTTAGTTCTATTACTGCACAAATTCAGTCATTAAAAATAAAATCGAAAACATGAATAGAAAGTGGTAAACCCTGCTCAAAAGAACATTAAAATGTGAATCATCCTTTAATATAACTCTATACAAACCTTTCTTCAATTTTCTCTCTGTTGACCATACATTTTGGAGAATCATGGCTAATGATGTTGGAGAGAAATATCTTTTTCTACATAATCTATTTCTTATTTTCTGACTCTTAGTTTTGTTTATATGTTTACTTTTTAAAAAATAAACCATGCTCTGTGCTGGTATAACTTGTTTACTACTTCCTACCATTACATTGTGAATGTCACAAATTTGTACTTTATATCATATTTAAAACATTTAACTTTTTCCTGCTATTGACATAAATAGGGAATTATGCAGCTGTTCATCTTCTGATTTTTGTCTCTCTTTTCCTACGATCCGGGGTTTTTCTGCTTTAAAGTCTTAAAACCACCAGCTTATTTTATTATAAGTTTTTCTAGTATGTATCCCCATTTTTGTTTATAGAGAAATGGCCCCTGAAAATGTTGGTTCAACATTTTAGAAATTAAATACTTATTTTTACTTAGTGCTGATAATTAACTATGATACTTTAGTGCAGGTAGCAAGTGTTAGCCAGCTCTATATAGAAGTTTTTTGTTTTATTTCTGAATATTTTGCATATTTGTGGTAGGAAAAATACCTATTTGGAAATGTGCAACAGCCCAGCTTTAGTCTTATTTTTCACACTTGAACTTGAAAGCTGCTGTTAGGGACTTTATCTGAGAGCAGGAAGGGGAAGAGCAAGCTGCCTCTTTGAGAGGGCCCTTGGCCTTTGTACTACAGTTAGCACGCTCTGCCCCTTCCTGTTTGAATACAAGACTAAGCTTTATTTCTGAATTGAACTATTAGCAGATGCATGCCAATTAACCTTAATATCCTCAGTAATTGGTGTTATATTATCCCTTCATACTACCTTCTTCCTCTGGCCTCAAAGTAAGCATATTTGATGGCTTAATTATTTTTGTTTACAAAATTATTAGCAGCACACAAATTAACATAGGAATTTTATCTCTGATTGTGAAAATCTGTGTATATGTGCTTGAGATAGTCATAGAATCTTCTGATAGTTACTGCTGCCTTTCCACAGTTGCTGTTCATTTGGACAGCTCCCTTCTTTTGTATTTAAAGATTTTCTTTTCAAATATATTACTGTGATAAACCTAAAAAAAAGAAAGAAAGAAAATTTTAAGTTATTAAACTATTAATTCAAAAACTTCCTATAAAGAAAATCCCAGGCCAACATAACTTCAATGACCAATTTTATTAAAAATTTGAAGAATTAATACCAATCCTTTACAAACTCTTACAAAAATTATAATGGGAAGAAACACTTTTGAAATCATTCTATGAAACCAAAACTACTCTGACACCAAAATTAGACAAAGACATCACAAGAAAACTAAAAACCAACATCCCTTGTGAATACAGAAACAAAAATCCTTAATAAAATACTAGCAAGTCAAATTTAAGAACGTACAAAAAGAAATATATATCATGACCAATTGGAATTTCTCATAGAGCAAGATCAGTCTAACATTCACGAATCAATTACTGTTACTTGCCATATTTATGAAAGAAATGACAAACAGCACATATGATTTCAAAAAAAATCTGAAAACCATTTGACAAAATACAACCTTTCGTGATGAAAACTTTCAACAACTAGGAATAAAGAGAGCATTCTTGAGCTAATGAAGGGCATACACGAACAATCCACAACTAACACCATATTTTATGCTGAAAGACTGAATGTTTTTCCTCTAAGATCAGGAATAAGGCAAGAATGTCTCTAGCCACTTCTTTTTAAAATTTTTCTGGAGGTTCTAACCATGGAGATTAGGGCGAAAACAGCCAGCAGATTGAAAAATATACTAAATCACTCTTTTTGCAGACGACATGATTTTGTATATAGAAAATCCTAAGAAATCCACTAAAAAACTGTTAAAACTAATAAATGATTTCAGCCAGTTTGCAAGATACAAGATCAATTTATAAATATATTGTATTTTATAAACTAGCAATGATAATTCTGAACAAAAACTTTTTAAAAATTTCCTTGAAAATACCATTGAAAATAATAAAATGCCTATGTATAATTTTAACAAAATAAGTGCATTACTTTTATAATGAGGCTAACTACATAGCCTTTTTGAAATAAACTACAGATTTAGATAAATAAAACCATACTTGTGTTCATGGATGGAAAGACTTGAAACTGTTGATACAGCAATACTCTCCAAATTGATCTGCTGCTGGAGCACAATCCTTATCAAAATCCAAGCTGGTATTTTTAAGAAATCGATAACCTGATCCTAAAACTCATAAAGAAATGCAAGGATTAAGAATAACCTAAAGAATCTTGAAAAAACAAAGTTGTAGAACTCACACTTCCCAATTTTAGTATAAAGCTACACTAATCTAGACACTGTAGTACTGACATGAAGACAGATATATAGAACAAAGGAATAATAGTGAGAGTTCAGAAATAAACTTTTACATTTATGGTCAATTGATTTTTGACAGGGGTGATAAGACACTTCCAATGAGAGAAAGAATAATCTTTTCAACAAATGGTGCTAGGACAACTGAACACCTATAATGCCAAAAAAAAAAAAAAAGTCATGTCAAATCCCTAATTCATATCATATGCAAAAATTAACTCTTATTCCAAACGTAAATGTAAGAACAAAAAGAACAAAATTCCTAGAAGAAAATATGAATAAATCATTGCGGTCTTTTGTTAGGCAATGGTGTCTTACATATGACACAAAAAGCACAAATGACAGAAGAAAAAATATGTAAATTGCAATATATCCAAATTAAAATATTTTGTGCTACAAGTGATACCAAAGAGAATGAAAACATAAGCACAGATTGGGAGAAACTATTTGCAAATCACATTTTTGATAAAGACATTTTGTCAAGGATATACAACAATGTATTACAACTCAATAATAAAGACATGAATAACCAACATTTTAAAAATGGGAAAACTATCTGAATAGACATTTCTTCAAAGTAGATATACACATAAACAAATGACAACATCATTAGTCACTAAGGAGATGAAAGTCAAAACCTCAGGGAGATACCACTTTGCATCCAGTGAGACAACTATCAAACGAAAACAGATAATAACAATTGTTGACAAAGATTTGCAGAAATTGGAATGCTCATACACTGTTCATGGGAATATGATATGGTGCAGCCTTTTTGGAAAATATTTTGGCGTTTCCTCAAAATAGTAAACATAGAGTTACCATATGCCATAGCAATTCCACTCTTAGACATATACCCAAAAGATATGAAAAGATATGTCCATACAAAAACTTGCATATGAATTGTTCATAAAATTATTAAGGATAGCCAGAGTAGAAATAATGCAAATGTGCATGAAACAATAAATGGATGAGTAAAATGTGACATGTCAATGTAATAGATTATTATTCAGACATAAAAATGAATGTGGTACTAATACATTCTACAGCACCAATAAACCTTGAAAACTTTATGCCAGATAAGAGAAATCAGACACAAAAGACCACTTTTTGTATGATTCCATTTATATAAAATGTCTAGAATAGGCAAATCTGTGTATTAGTGGTTGCCTAGGGTGGAGGAGATTGTGGAGGGATGGGAAATGACTATAAACGCTTAAGTGGTTTCTTTTAGGTGGAGAAAAAATGTTCCAAAAATTAGATTGTGGCAATGGTTGCACAGTCCTGTGAACATACTACAAAAGACAGAATTGTGCCCTTGTTTTTATTTTTTTTTTATTATTAGCATATTATTACAAATCATAATTTTTCATTATGCTTTTTACATGAAATGTCATTCACCAAATCCCCTCCCTCCCCTCCACCCATCTCTAATATCCTTAGGTTAGTTCTCTACTTCTGAAAGTTCAACATATTATTGTGGTCTTTTCTTTCTTTCTTTTTCTCTTTCCTTCTTTCTCTCTTTTTCTTTCTTTCCTACTTTCTCAGCACCCAGTTATGAGTGAGAACATGTGATATTTCTCTTTCCTTGTTTGGTTTATTTCACCTAACATAATATTCTCCAGACTCATCCACGTTGCTGCAAATGGCAGAGTTTCATTCTTTTTTATGGCTGAGTAGTATTCCATTGTGCATATATGCAACATTTTCCTTATCCAGTCACCTGTCAATGGACACTTAGGTTGGTTCCATATTTTGGCTATTGTAAATAGAGCTGTGGTGAACATGGGAGTGCAGATACCCCTCCAACATGATGACTTCTGTTCCTTTGAACGTATACCCAGTCGTGGGATTGATGGGTCATATGGTAGTTCTATCTGTAGTTTTTGAGGAAACTCTACACTGTTTTCCATAATGGCTGCACTGATTTACAGTCCCAGCAACAGTGCAGAAGGGTTCCCCTTTTCCTGCATCCTTGACAGCATTTGTTATTCTTGGTCTCTTTAATAATGGTCAGTCTAACAGGGATGAGATGATATCTCAATGTAGTTTTGATTTGAACTTCTCTAATGACTAGTAACTCTGAGTTTGAAAAATGTCTATTCATTTACTTTGTCCATTTATTAATTGGATTATTTATTGTTTCTTTTACTGTATAGTTCCATCAAAATACAATGACATTCCTCACAGAAATAGAAAAATCAATCCTAATTGATTTTTGGAGGCATAAACTACTCAACTTCTAGTTATATCACAAAGCTATTGTAATCAAAACAGCATAGTACTGGCATAAAAACAGACACTTGGATCAATGGAACAGAACAGAAAACCAGGGAATCAACCCACATTCTTACAGCCAACTGATCTTTGACAAAGGCAACAAGAACATACACAGGGGAAAAGACTGCCTCTTCAATAAATGGTGCTGGGAAATTGGACATCCATATGCAGAAGAATGAAAGTGGACCTGTACATATCACCACATACCAAAATCAACTCAAAATAGATTAAAGACTTAAATATAAGACCAAGAACCATAAAATTACTAAAGAAAAACAAGGGAAAACACTCCAGGAAGCAGGACTGAACAAAGACTTTATAAATAAGCCCACAAAAGCACAAGCAACTAAAGAAAAAATGAACAAATGGGATTATATCAAACTAAAAACCTTCTGCACAGCAAAGGAAACAATCTACAAAACAGAAAGACAACCTACAGAATGGGAGAAAATATTTGCAAATTATACATCCAACAGGGATTAATATCCAGAACATATAATGAATTGTGACCTTTAAATGGTCAATTACATGGTACATAAATTCTATTTTAATAAAGTTGCAAAGAAAAAAGAAAAAGAAGAAACCAAAGTTCCTTCTGGATGAGGGTAAGGCTACTTTTCAAATCAGACTTTGATCAGTTGCATAGACATGTTTTAATTATGTTTTTCTTTATTTATTTTTAAAGAAAAATAAATAAAATGTATAATTTTGAAAGTAGTATAGGGGAGAATATAAATAAGGAAAAAGTGCCTATTTAATGAAAAGAGGACAAGAAATTAGAGGAAATAATGATAAAAAGTGGGACAAATACAGGACACAATAAATGGTTGTACATTAGGATGCTAATCTAAAAATAATTATAATTAATGTAAATGGATTAAGTGTTTCAGGTAAAAAGATAAAAGTTACTAGTGTAAATTTTTAAAAATCCAGCTATATCTCTGTAAGATATGCCTTTAAACATACAAACATAAGGTTAAAAATAAAAATACAGTACAAATATGCTAGGCATATTTAACCAACATTAAGATGGTATAATTATATTACTGGACTATATAGCTTTAAGGAAAAATAAACTTGCTAAAGAAAATGATCAGTTCAGAAGCAAAGAGAAATAAATAACAAAGAAGAAAGCAAAAATTAAGGAAATAGAAAACAAATACGCAGATAAAAAGATCAACAAACCTAAAAGTTGATTGTATAAAACCAACTATAATTTTTTAGCTAAATCTGTGATGAGACTGAGCAAGGCAAAAATACCAGGCACAAATAGTAATTCCTAGAAATGAAAAAGGGACACAATTACAGATAGTACAGACACTGAAAATATAATAAGATAGTATTGTGAACAACGTTGTGACAATAAATTTAGAAACCTAAATGCATATATCCCTAGAAAATGTAATTTAATAAAACACAAGAAAAAATAAATATGTAAATTGACTTATTCTTATTTAAGAAGTAAATTTGTACATAACTTTATACCTTTCCACCAGAAAAGTCACATGCCAAGCTGATTTTGCAAGCAAGTTTTATCAGATATTCAAAAACAAGGTATTTTCATCACACACGAACTTTACAGCTATGAAGAATAACTATTCCAAAATTCATTTTACGAGACTAGCAAAACCTTGAAAATAAAACCTAACAAAGAAAGTAAGAGAAAGAAAAACTTTAGGCCTAAAGGTCAATATCATGCAAGGTGGATTAAAAAAGTGGGGCAGGGTGCCCAAATCATAATACTAGGAATGAAAAAGAGGATAGAGGTCCTATAGTGCCAGTGTGTGACTGAGCAGGTAGGCCTCACTGCCACCAGGCCCCATCCTCAGCCCAGCTGAGTGCGTGCGGCACAAAGAGGTGCCCTGCCAAAGAGGCCCAAGTCCCACAGGGACCACAAACCCCCTGGCACCAAGTGAACAACCAAGCAGACCCCATCCCCAGCCCAGCCAAGTGCATGCCAACCAGAGCAGCGCCTCCATGGAGAAGCCTGAGATCCACAGTGACCACGCACCCTGTGGCGCCAGTGCATGACCAAGCAGGAAGGCCTTGCCACCACTGGACCCCATCACCAGCCCAGCCAGTGCAATCCGACTAGAGAGGCACCTCCTCAGAGAAGCCTGAGACCCAAGGCAACCACATGGCCAAGGTACCAGTGGGTAACTGAGCAGACACTGAGGCAACAGTGCCAAATTGGCAGCCCTGGCAGAATCCTAGCCAGACAATAGTGTTGAACGAGTGGACAGTGAAATCTCTTGCCGCAATGACCAAACATCAAAGGAAAGATATCAGAAATATGAAAAATCAAGAAAGTATACCAACAAAGGGTAATAACTATCAAGCTCTAGATCCTATAGAACAAGAAGCCCTTGAAATGTCTGACAAGGAATTTCGAGTGATAATTCCAAGGAAACTAAATGAGATACAAGAAAACTCAGCTAGACAACACGATGAAACAAGGAAAAGTATAAGGACCTGAAAGAAGAAATGTACAAGGAAATCAATGCCCTGAAAAAGAATGTAGCAAAGCTTGCTAAGCTAAAGAATTCATTCAACGAAATAAAAACACAACAGAGAGTTTAACCAGCAGGCTTGCAGAAGCAGAAGAGAGAACTTCTGACCTTGATGATCGGCTATTTGAAAAAACACAGGCAGACAAAAAAAAAAAAGAAAGAAAGAAAGAAATTAAAAACATTGAAGAAAATCTAAGAGAGATATGAGACAACCTTACACACTCAAATATCTGAGTCATGGCTATTCCAGAATGGGAGGAAAAGGGAGATTACATTGAATACATATTCAACAAAATAGTGGCAGAAAACTTCCGAGGTATAGGAAAAGACATAGATCTTCAGATTCAGGAAGCTCAAAGATCCCCAAATGTATTCAACCCAAAAAGGTCTTCTCCAAGACATGTTAGAGTCAAATTGACAAAACCCAAAGACAAAGAATCATCAAAGCTGCAAGAGAGAAGCAACAAATCATCTATAAGGGAGCCCCAATCAGACTAACATCAGAGTTTCCATCATAATCCCCAAAAGCCAGAAAGGAATGGGATGATATATTCAAAATACTAAAAGACAGAGATTGCCAGCCAAGAATACTCTACACAACAAGGCTATCATTCCAAAATGAAGGGCAAATAGTATATTTCTCAGACAAACAAAAACTGCGGGAGTTCACTACCCCATGACCACCCTTACAAGAAATTCTCAAGGGACTACTGGGTTTGGTACCTGAAAAATAACTACCACTGCCATAAAAACCCAAGAAAAATCAAAACCCACTAGTAAAATGAAAATGCCAACAATGAAGAGAAACCAAAAAATAAGTTTATCAACAACCCAAGAAACCAACAAATACAGAAGACAAACAGTAAATCAGAAAGAAAGGAACAAAAGACACTTAAGACATCCAAACAAAAATCAATAAAATGCTGGGAGTAAGTCAACACTTTTCAGTAATAACTCTTAATGTAAAAGGATTAAATTCTCCAATCAAAAGGCACAGACTGTCTGACTGGACTAAAAAGGAGGACCCAACTATATCCTGCCTTCAAGAGACTCACCTCACCTATAAAGACTCACATAGACTAATAGTGAAAGGATTGAAAAAGTTTTACCATGAAAACAGAAATGAAAAACAAGCTGGAGTAGCTATTCTTATATCTGATAAAAGAGACTTTAAACTAAAAACCATGAAAAGAGATAATGAGGCTCACTACATAATGAAAAAAAGATTGATCCATCAAGAAGACATAACAAATCATAAATATACATGCACCCAATGTCGGAGCAGCCACATTTATAAGCAAACTCTATTAGACCTAAAGAAGGATATAGACACAAATATCATAATAGCAGGGGACCTGAACACACCACTATCAACATTGGACAGATCATCTAGACAAATTATCAGCAGAGAAACACAAGATCTAAACAACACTCTAGACAAATTGGACTTGGCAGATATCTACAGAACATTCCATCCAACAACCTCAGAATATTCATTCTTCTCATCAGCACATGGATCATTCTCCCGGATAGACCACATGTTAGGTCACGAATCAAGTCTCAACGAATTCAAAAAATTTGGAATTATCCCATGTATTTTTTCAGACAACAATGGATTAAAATTAGAAATCAATAACAAACGAAATTCTGGAAACTATACAAACACATGGAAATTAAACAGCATTCTACTTGGTGACATATGGGCCCAAGAAGAAATCAAAAAGGAAATCAAAAAATTTATTGAAACTAATGTAAACAATGATACATATACCAAAACTTTGGGATACCACAAAAGCAGTACTAAGGGGGAAATTTATCACATTAAATGCTTATTTCAGAAGAATGGAAAGGTGGCAAGTGAACAACCTAACACT
Organism: Cynocephalus volans; assembly: GCF_027409185.1. Classification (NCBI taxonomy): domain Eukaryota; kingdom Metazoa; phylum Chordata; class Mammalia; order Dermoptera; family Cynocephalidae; genus Cynocephalus; species Cynocephalus volans. The sequence continues at coordinate 25,026,891 of NC_084463.1, forward strand.
TCACCTTAAAGAACTAGAAAAACAAGAGCAATCCAAACCCAAAGTTAGCAGATAGAAAGAAATCATTAAGATCAGAAAAGAACTTAATGAAATTGAAGCCCCCCAAAAGATACAAAAGATACTAAAGATCAATGAATCAAAAAGTTGGTTTTTTATAAAGATAAATAAAATTGACAAACCATTAGCATGCCTAACTATAAAAGGAAACGAGAAGACCCAATTAACAAAAGTTAGAAATGAAAAAGGTGATATTACAACTGATACCTCTGAAATACAAGGAATCATTAGAGACTACTATAAACAACTATATGCCAACAAATTTCAAAATCTGGAGGAAATGGATAAATTTCTGGACACACACAACCTACTAAAACTGAGCCAAGATAACGTAGAAAATCTGAACAGACCAATAACAATAAAAGAGATTGAAGCTGTATCAGAAGGCTCCCAACAAAGAAAAGCCCAGGACCAAGTGGATTCACACGCGAATTCTACCAAACTTTCAAAGAGGCATTGACAACAATTCTTTACAAACTATTCCAAAAGATTGAAACAGAGGCAATTCTCCCAAATTCATTCTATGAAGCAAACATCACCCTGATACCAAAACCAGGTAAAGGTACAAGTAAAAAAGAAAACTACAGGCCAATATCCTTGATGAATATAGACAAAAAAAATCCTCAATGAAATACTAGTTAACAGAATACAGCAACAAATTCATCCCAGGGATGCAAGTTGGATTCAACATATGCAAATCAATAAATGTGATATACCATAGCAATAAAATCAAACACAAAGACCATATGAGCATCTCTATTGATGCTGAAAAAGCATTTGATAAAATTCAACACTCATTCATGATAAAGACTCTCTATAAGTTAGGTATAGATGGATAGTATCTCAACATAATTAAAGCCATATGCCAATAAACCCACTGCCAATATCATCCTGAATGGGGAAAAGATGAAAGCTTTTCCTTGAAGAACAGGAACTAAACAAGGATGCCCAGTCTCCCCACTCCTATTGAACATAGTGTTGGAAGTACTAGCCAGAGCAATCAGAGAAGAGAAGGAAATAAAGGGCATCCAGATTAGAAAAGATGAAGTCAAACTGTCTGACATGATCCTATATATTGAACAGCCTAAAGCCTCTACAAAAAAACTCTTGGAGTTGATAAATGATTTCAGCAAAGTTGCAGGATACAAAATCAACACACAAAAATCAGTAGCATTTCTATTCTTCAGTAGTGAACACGCAGAAAGAGAAATCAAGAAAGCTTGCCCATTTACAATAGCCACCAAAAAAATAAAATACTTAGGAATTGAATTAACCAAGGATGTGAAAAATCTCTATAATGAGAACTACAAACCACTGCTGAGAGAAATTAAAGAGGACAGAAGAAGATGGAAAGATATCCCAAGTGCTTGGATTGGAAGAATCAACATTGTGAAAATGTCCATACTACCCAAAGTGATATACAAATTCAATGCAATCCCCATCAAAATTCCAATGATGTTTTTCTCAGAAATAGAAAAAAACTGTCCAGACATATATATGGAATAACAAAAGACCACGAATAGCCAAAGCAATGCTCAGCAAAAAAAATAAAGCTGGAGGCATAACACTACCTGACTTTAAACTATACTACAAAGCTATAATAGCCAAAACAGCATGGTACTGGCATAAAAACAGACACACTGATCAATGGAATAGAATAGAGAATCCAGAAATCAACCCACACACCTACAGCCATCTGATCTTTGACAAAGGCACCAAGCCTGTACACTGGGGAAGAGATTGTCTCTTCAGCAAATGGTGCTGGGATAACTGGATATCCATATGCAGGAGAATGAAACTATACTCATTCCTCTCACCATATACTAAAATCAACGGAAAATGGATTAAAAAATTATATATACACACTGAAACAATAAAACTTCTTAAGAAAAAATAGGAGAAACACTTCAGGAAGTAGGACTGGGCACAGACTTTATGAATATGACCCCCAAAGCACAGGCAACCAAAGGAAAAAGAAACAAATGGGATTATATCAAACTCAAAAACTTCTGCACAGCAAAAGAAACAATTAACAGAGTTAAAAGACAACCAACAGAGTGGGAGAAAATACTTGCAAAATATACATCTGACAAAGGATTATTATCCAGAATATACAAGGAACTCAAATAACTTTACACCAAAAATCAGGTAACCCAATTAAATAATGGGCAAAAGAGCTAAATAGGCAGTTCTCAAAGGAAGATATACAAATGGCCAACAGGCATATGAAAAAACTCTCAACATCACTCAGCATTCAAGAAATGCAAATCAAAACCACACTGAGATACCATCTCACCCCAGTTAGGATGGTTAATATCCAAAAGACTGTGAATGATAAATGCTGGTGAGGTTGTGGAGAAAAAGGAACTCTCATACATTGTTGGTGGCACTGCAAAATGGTGCAGCCTCTATGGAAAATGGTATGGAGGTTTCTCAAACAATTGCGGATAGATGTACCATATGACCCAGCTATCCCACTGCTGGGAATATACCCAGAGGAATGGAAATCATCAAGTAGAAGGTATACCCATTCTCCAATGTTCATTGCAGCACTATTTACAATAGCTAAGAGTTGGAAGCAGCCCGAATGTCCATCATCAGATGAGTGGATATGGAAAATGTGGTATATCTACACAATGGAATACTACTCTGCTATAAAAAGTATGAAATACTACCATTTTCAACAACATGGATGGTCTTAGAGAAAATCATATTGAGTGAAACAAGTCAGGCACAGAAAGAGAGATATCACATGTTCTTACTTATTTGTGGGAGCTAAAAATAAATAAATAAATAAATACACAAATAAACTGAGCAGGGGGATGGAAGAAAATACAACAATTACAATTCCTTGAAGTTGATACCATAAGCAAACATATATGAGGTTGTTGGGAGGGAGGCAGGAAAGGGATCAGGGAGGGAGGTTTCAGAAAAGGGCCACAGTAATCAACCACATTGTATATTGACAAAATAAAGTGAAATAAAATGTTGGGGAAAAAAAGAAAGAAAGTAAAAGAGAACAGAATTACAGATTTTTTAGATATTTAAAAAATAATTAGGGGATATAAATAACTTTATACCAATTAATTCAAAAATTTAGATGGAACAAACAAATGTTTTAAAAAAATACAACTTACAAAGCTAATGAAGAAGAGATAGAAATAGATAATTGCACTGGTGAATTTTTCCAAATATTTCAATCTTACCCAGTCTACCAGAAAGTAGAAAAAGTGTGCATATTCCAACTTTTTATATAAGGCCTTGAATTCAAAACTTGACAAGGACATTTCAGAATGGCAAATTACAGACTAAACTTTCTCAAACACACATGGAAAATATTTTTAAGAATTAGCAAATTAAATCTAATAATATATAATAAAAGGATAATTCAATCTAACCAATTGATGTTTATTTTAGAAATACAAGGTGGTTTAACATAATCAGTTAATGTAATTCTACACATTGACAGGAAAATCATATTATAATATCAGTAGATTGGATGTTAGCAAAATCATTTGACCAAATTCAAAATCCTTTTGTCATATAACTCTTCACAAACTAAGAACAGGGCTTAATTAAGCTGAAAATCTAAAAGTTTAGAACCCTACAATTTAATGGTGAAATATTGTAAGATTTCCCTCAGAAAGCAGTAACAAAACCTAATTTACACTAACACCAGTTTTATTCAAAATTGTATCAATGGTTCTAGCCAATGCAATGCAGAAAAAGAAATTGATGTGGGTTGAATGTTGCCCCCTCAAAAGCTCATGTGGAAGATTGATCACCGATGTGGCAGTGTTAAAAGGTTTGGCCTTTAAAAGGTGATTAGATCATGACAACTATGCTCTCATGAATGGATTAATCTATTCATGTAGTAATGGTTTAATGGGTTATCATGGGTATGGACTTTAGAAGGAGAGTGAGTGAGTATGTAAAAACCCTCTTTCCCCTCCTTGCCATGTGACACCCTGGGTCACCACAACACTCTGTAGAGACTCCCCTCCAAGAAGAAAGCCCTCACCAGGTGCAGTCCCTGGACCTTGGACTTCCCAGCCTCTAGAACTGTAGATGAATAAATCTCATGTCTTTATACATTACCTAGCTTAAGGTATTCTGTTACAAGCAATAGAAAACAGACTAATACAGAAATTTGGTACCAATAAGTGCAATGTTGCTTATAACGAATACCTGAAAATGTAGAAGTGGCTTTAGAACTGCGTAATGGGCAGAGGCTGAAAGAATTTGGAGGAGCAGACTAGATATAAAACCTAAATTGCTATAAATTGAGTATTAAAGAAGACTCTGGTAGAGTTCAGAAGAAGATTAAAATACCAGGGAAAGCTTGGAACTTCCTAGGGATTGATTAAATGGTGGTGACCAGAATGCTGATAGAAATATGGACAGTAAAAGCCATTCTGAGGAGGTCTCAGATGGAAGTGAGAAGAAGCTTATTGGAAATTGGAGCAAGGGTCACTCTTGCTACATAGTTACAAAGAACTTGGCTGGATTATGTCCATGTATGAGGGCTTTATGAAATATGTAACTTAAGAGTGATGAACCAGGGTATTTGGCAGAAGAAATATCTAAGAAGCAAATCATTCAACTTATTGCATGGTTACTTTTAATTGCATACAGTAAAATGAGACAACAAAGAGATGACTTAAAGATAGAAGTTATAATTAGAAGAGAAGCAGAAAATAAAACATTGGAAAACTCTCAGCCTGGCCACATGAAGAGTGTAAAAGTGTGTTCAGGAGAGAAAACCAAAAGTGTAGCCCAGAGATCATCTGTTAAGGACATTAGTTCAGAAGGAAGGGATCATCAAGAGACAGGAAGAAAGATGCTGAAGTCATTTCAGAAATCTTTGAGGCTGCCCTTCCCACCACATACCCAGAGGCCTAGGAAGACAAAATGGATTCAAGAACAAGGTTCAGCCAGGGTACACAACATGGGATCTCTGCCCAGGGCTACCTTGGGATGCTTCTCCCTACACCCCAGCTGCTCTAGATGCTCCAGCCATTGTTAAATTTGCTCCAGGTGCTGCTGGATCCCCTGCTTTGGAAGATACAAGCCAGAAGCCTTTGTGGTGTCCACATCGTATTAAATCTGCAGGTTGACAGAATGCAAAAGCCGTGGCGGCACGGCTCCTTCACCCAGATTTAAAAGGATGCATGGAAAAGCTTGGAATCCCAGTAAGAGATTTGTTGCAGGGGCAAAGCCACTGCAGAGATTCTCCACTAAAGCAATACTGAGTAGAAATGTGGGGTCAGAGTTCAGCAAAGAACCCCCATCAGGGCCATGCCTAGTGAAGCCGTGGGAGCAGAACCATCATGAGACCTCAGGACTGTAGAGCTACTAGTGTGCAAAGCCAGCCTGGGAGAGCTGAAGTATGGGTTGGGCCTAGGAAAGCCAGAAGGGTGGGGCTGCCTGAGGACTTGGGGGCCCAACCCCTCCACCAATGTGCAGAGGATGCTGGACATGGGATCAAAAGAGATAACCTGATCATTCTGATCAGAGAAAAGTAGGGGGTAGGGGTAGGGGCAGCTCAAGAATGAGATTTTGGGCAACACCAAGATTTCAAGGGGGCCAGAGAAAATGAAATAGCAAAAAAGATTGAAGAATAGCATTCAGATAAATAAAAAGGAGATTCAGAAAAGAAAAGAGCCAAGAATCCAAGAGAGAAAAAACATTTTATGAAATTTAAATAGAGGAGAGTCCCTGGAATTTTCTGGTGGACAAATAGAATATTTTATTAGGAAGTCACCTTGTAAATTATTATCTTTAGACTCTTTAATATAGATATGAGGAAACTAAGTCCTAGAAGACTTAAGTTCTTGCTGTGAGTGAAACATGACATGCCGCAAAAATCTTGAAGCAAGGATTTTAAGAATTATGGAATCTGCTGACAAGCTGAACGTAATTGAACCAACTATTTCACCTGTTTGTTCAACTATAGTTAAACAGCAGTTCAACCGCAGTTTGGTGGAAGGATTAAATGAGACAGTTCTATAACTCACCTATCACAAAGCTGTCACCTTATACCCCAAAGGGTTTGTTTCTTTAATTCCTTCTTTATAAGTTTCTGGAGGTCAGGGACCTCTTATGCTTCATTCCCTGTTGCATCCCCAGCATTTAGCATGCTGCTTGGCACATATATCCACCCAATAAATATTTCTTTAATGAATGAAGTGAATCTTGTTACTGTAGCTGATTAACCAAGTTACAACTGATGTTTCCCTTATCCTAGCTACTTTTGTGAGATTCTGTCTGTTAGTAGATACCATGGTAACAGGGCAGCATCTGCTCTACCAGGCTGGAGTGGTTGTAGCAAAGTGCAACTCCATCATCTCTCATGGCCATGTGAGTGGCCCAGAAAAGTGTAGCTTCGTATGTTAGCCGCCACTCTATTCAGACCACACTGTTATTCTTCCTGCATCTGTTTGCAATCACTCATGTCACCACTCCTTGCAAGCAAGCAGAGGATAACTGAACAAAAGGCTGCAGGGTGGTATGTGGTGTAAATTCCTCAACTCCTTGAGCTTTTCATTCAACTCGGCCTTTTAAAACAACGCAATTTCCTGATGCTCCAGCAGAACTTGCAGAGGCTGCTTTAAATCACCTCATCATTGCTGCCCTCCACTTGATTAAAAGAGGAAAACAAAACAAGTGCTTCCATTCCAGATGGCTGGTGTGTTTGAAGGTTTAATTTGCTTTCATTTTTCTTTTTGTTTTTATAGTGAGTGAAACCCAATGGAAGTTATTCACTGGACAAATGTGGTCTCAGGTCTCTAAAGGTTTATCTCATTGACTTGTTGAGAAGCCCACCCTCACCAAAAAAGTAAGGCTGAAAAAATGTCTGAACAGGATGAACGCTGGCTCAGAAATCCACAATGTCAGAGTTAGAAGGGGCACAAAAGAATTTCTAGAGCAGCCTCCATACTCTATAGACTAAAAACTCAAACCAAGCGAGGTGAACAATTTACCCATGGTCTCTTGAGGCTCAGCAAAATTTAGCATCTCTTTGATCTCATGCTTCTTCCTTTAATTTAAAATAGTGTGAATTTTAAATGAAATATAATCCACATGCTTCTGATTGAGTTACATTCACTGCATCCAAAAATCATTTTGTTCAAGTCAGTGCTCAAGCCACCCTCTGAGCCTCTTTACAGGCATTTAAACCTTTTGGAAACGTGAAGTGGTATTTTTGCCAAGGCAAAGTAAAATCCCTTTGAACTGGGGCTTTTGCAGTGAGAGAGAGGGAGCTGAAGAGGAAAAAAAGCAGAAGGGAGATAATAAGAATTATAACCTAAATATTATCCTTTTGTAAACTGAAGCTGGTTTTTTTTGCTTTTACTGTTCCCTGATAAAGTCTGGCGTGAGACATTGTCTCCCAGCTCAGTGTGAGGAAAGGAACTGAGGGCTAGAACTTCCTCTCGCAGAATGAACTAACTGGGTACCGATGATTGGCCATTTTCTTCTCTGAACTAGAGCTCTCTAAACCATTTCATCACTGGAACCTCATGATGTTGCCAAAAATCACTGTGAACTCCTTCCTGTTAGGACCTGGGCTCATACCATCACTTCCTGTCCTCTGAGTTCACTTCTGAATCATAACAAACTTTGAGTGAGCTCCAGAGATGCAGTGTTAAACATTTTTCTCTGTCATTCTAAAACTTAGAAACAATCAGCTCAACTGAACCGTTTTTGTTCTGTTTGAAATAAGCATGGCAGCAACCCCTCCCAAGAACACTCAGATCTGAAGCAGAGATTGACCCTGCAGATTGCATTAGACACAGTGAAAGCCATTTAGAGGGGCTGATCGCCTCACATGGGATTGTGAATGTCAGGAGATAAAGTGAACCAGGCACCAGAGCGCACTATGGTGATACTGTCCCCATGCTAGCTTCCTCTTTCCCACTGCTGTTCCACCTCATCCAATACTTCTCCAGATGAAAATCTGTTGACTATCATACTGGGCCTTCTTTTTCCCATTAAAGTCCCCCTGATTTCACCTGGACACACATTTAAGTGTAGGGAGGGGAGGAAGAAGCAGGTGATATGATGTGCGCCTAGAATTCTGCTAGGGCAGGTGCTTCTTAGAGATGGTTCTGATTGGAAAGGGAGCAATACGACTGCCAGTAGATGAAAGACTGGGGGCTGCAGTCTAGTGAGGAGCCTTAAGCGACTGCTTACACTGCGACTGCTCTATTTCCAAGGGGAAGAGATCAGCACTGGAGAGGTCAGTTCTAATGCAGCTCCAGCCTCCAGTTTCACACACAGGCACAGGGGATGCTAACCTCACAGTATATAAGAGGGTTAGGGTAGCTGGAAAGGGAACTCCTGAAAGACTCCCGCAGTGGGTAGTCAGTCAGTTCAGGGAGACCCTCCCAAGGAACAACGAGACCACGGCTTCGGATGCAAAAACAAGAGGTTTATTGAACACACAGGTACCCGGGCGACTCAGTCTTTCGAAAGACTGGCGCGCCGAGTAGAGCTCCTGGGTCCTTTTTATAGCAAAAAGCGCGGGTACAGAAGCGAGAAGCAAGGTAATTGGTTAGTTTAAATCAAGCCAGGGGTGAACTTCGGTCAAGTGGGAGTCCTTGAAACAGCTGAGGGGCACTCTTGAAACTTTAACTGACTTGTCTATTTCTGGGAACTATCCGCCCTTTGCCTCGGGCCGGGGCCCAGGTGCATAACCACAGATATCCTGTTTGACTCTGTTCCCCTTGTTTCTTAACTTGACTTTTTGGCTGTATTTTCCCTATACCCTTGTAAAAAGCACTTCCTTCATTCCCCCATTTCTCTTGTGGATCGCTCTAATCTTAGAGCGGAATTAAAAGTTATCTTCGCCATTTAAGGTTTGGTATTTTTGCCTAAGGACCAGAATCTTAACTGCACTTACCCTATCATTGATGAATTGGACTAGTCTATTGATGACGTAGGGCCCAAGGGTGAACAACAGAAGGAGGAGTAATAGGGGCCCGGCGATGGTTGACAGTAGGGTGGTCAACCAAGGGGAGTTATTTGATCTGGTTATAAGCATTTTCATAGTTTGAGTCAGGAGGCCTGACTCTTTTAGAGGCCGGTGCATCAATTTCTGGAATATCCCAAGCCTCGAGACCCGCCGCCAGGGCACATATATCAGGGGTAAGGGAGGGCCACCAAGTCCAAAGGGGGTGGACTTCTGTCTTGAACCAGACAACCTTTCCAGTTTGGGACAGTACCTGCCAGGTGAGGGTGTTGGGCTGGTTAGGGTTATTACTTGGTAGGCTTGCTCCGCCGCCGCCGAATGCGCAACTTAAGAGGATTATCAGTCCTCTCCAGCTCCCAGGATTCATCTGGTACGGAGGGTGGCGCAGGCTTGAGGTGAGAAGCATGTACCCAGGCTGCAATGCCATCAACTTTTACTGCGGTCGGGGTGGTCAGCAATACCAGATACGGGCCTTTCCACCGAGGCTCAAGGTTGCTGGGTCGATGGCGTCTGACCAGCACTTGGTCTCCGACCTGGAACGGATGAGGGATGGCCACGGCACCTGGCTCGTATACCTCCTTGATCTGGTCCCAGATCTGGGTTTTTACAACTTCTAAAGCCTTTAAGTGAGTAAATAAGACAGGAAGAAAGTTATCATCGGGACCCAGTGTTCCTCCCAACTCAAGTATGGGGGGGGGTCCCCCGTAGAGGATTTCATAGGGAGTTAGACCGTACTGGCCAGGGGTATTCCTGGCTCTGAACAGCGCTAAGGGAAGGAGGGCCACCCAGTCTTTTCCACCGGTCTCTAAGGCCAATTTAGTTAAGGTCTCTTTGATGGTTCTATTCATTCTCTCTACTTGACCTGAGCTCTGGGGCCTATACGCACAATGTAACTTCCAATTTATCCCCAGTTGTGTGGCCAGTCCCTGGCTTACCTGAGCAACAAAGGCTGGGCCATTATCTGACCCGATCACCTTGGGGATCCCGAAACGGGGCAGGATTTCTTCTAGTATCTTTTTACATACAGTCAGGGCCGTTTCCGTTTTGGTAGGAAAAGCTTCTACCCATCCAGAGAAAGTATCTACAAATACTAGCAGATACCTGTTCCCATACCGGCCAGGCTTTACCTCTGTAAAGTCTACTTCCCAGTATACGCCGGGTCGATCTCCCCGTTGTCTTTTTCCGGTCTCTCGGTAGGTGGTAGTCGCATTAGTCATGGCACAAGCCGGACACCGATTGGCGACTTCTTGAACGGTGGACCGGAGATTCGGGATGGAGAGGCTGGTGCGGCTCGTTAGTTGAAGGAGCTTTTCTGGTCCTAAGTGTGTTAGCTGATGTAACCGCTGAATGAATTCTTTTCCCTGGTCAGGAGTGAGCTCTCTTGGCTTGGTCCTAGCTTGAGCAGGCTCGATTGGCTCTTGAAGCTTTATAGTTTCTGCTAGCACCCTGACCGACAGGGCGGCTTGTTTTGCAGCCTCGTCGGCCCTCCGGTTCCCGGCCGCCACAGGGTTATTTCCTCTCTGGTGGCCCGGGCAGTGGATAATGGCGACCTGCTGTCCGTGTAGATGTTGATGTTTTTTCCTTCGGCTAGGCGTAATGCCTGCGTCAAGGCGATTAGCTCGGCCTTCTGGGCTGATGTCCCTTCTGGCAGGCTGCTTGCCCATACCGTCCGTTTGCCATCTACGATGGCGGCCCCTGCTCTCCGCTTACCTTCCACAATGAAGCTGCTACCGTCTGTATACCAGGCAGGCACTCCGGGCAATGGCTGGTCCTTCAGGTCCCGTCGAGTCCCGGCTTCTTCAGCAAGGATTTCTGAGCATTGGTGTACTGGGGTGGATTCTGACTCGACTGGTAGTAGGGTAGCTGGGTTCAGGACAGCAGGGGGCGCGAAAGATATCCTTTCGTTTAGCAGCAAACTCTGGTAATGAGTCATTCTGGCATTGGTCATCCACCGATTGGGGGGCTGCCGCACAATACTTTCGAGGCTGTGGGAAGCAATCACAGTCACATTTTGCCCCAAGGTTAACTTATCAGCGTCTTTGAGGAGGAGTGCCACTGCAGCAACCGCTTTTAGGCAGGTTGGCCACCCACTGGCCACTGGATCCAGTTTTTTTGATAGATAAGCTACTGGCCGTCGCCATGGTCCTAGGGTCTGAGTAAGCACTCCTCGGGCTACACCGGCTCTTTCATCTACGTATAGAGTAAATGGTTTGGTGAGGTCTGGGAGAGCCAAGGCGGGGGCAGACAGCAAGGCTTTTTTATGTGGTCAAAAGCCTTTTGATGCTCCTCAGTCCAGGTAAAAGGAATGTTTTCCCTTGTCAGGGGGTACAAGGGTGCAGCCAGGGAAGCAAACCCAGGAATCCAGAGCCTGCAGAATCCGGCAGTACCCAGAAATTCGCGGACCTGCCTGGGGGTTGTGGGAGTAGGGATCTTCATAACTGTAGCTTTCCGGGCCGGGGTCAGCCATCTTTTTCCCTCCTTGAGCAGGTACCCCAAATAGGTGACCTCTTTCTGGCATAACTGGGCCTTTTTAGCTGATACCCGGTACCCCAACTTACTCAGTTCCTGCAAGAGCTTCTGTGTCCCTTTTTTGCAGCCTTCATATGTGGGAGCCGCCACCAGGAGGTCGTCCACATATTGGAGTAATGTGACCTGGGGGTTGAGAGCCCTAAAAGGAGCTAAATCTCGGTGGAGGGCCTCGTCGAAGAGAGTGGGAGAGTTTTTGAACCCCTGTGGCAGCCGTGTCCAGGTCAGCTGACCTGTGTTACCTTTTTCTGGGTCTCTCCACTCGAACGCGAACAGTGGCTGGCTGTTGGGGTGTAGTCTGAGGCAAAAAAAAGGCATCCTTGAGATCCAAGACTGAGTACCAAGTGTGACTAGGCGGAAGGGAACTCAGGAGGCTGTATGGGTTTGGGACTGAGGGATGAATGTCTTGCACCCTTTTGTTAATTTCTCTCAAGTCTTGGACTAGCCGATAGTCATTGGTCCCTGGCTTTTTTACTGGTAGCAGAGGGGTGTTCCAGGGCGACTGGCAGGGCACTAAGACCCCTAGGTCTAAGAACCTTTGGATGTGGGGTCTGATGCCTTCCCGGGCTTCTTTAGTCATTGGATACTGTCGGACGGCCACCGGTGAGGCACCCGATTTCAGCTCTACTACTACTGGTGGGACGTTATTGGCCAGTCCCATACCTGTCTTTTCTGCCCATACGGTGGGAAAAAGTTGGAGCCAGGATGGGTCGATGGAGGGAGAGGCCGGCTTTTCATACAGCCGGTATTCTTCTTCTAGGTTTAGGACCAAGCACATGGTAGAGTGATCTCCCCATGTTACTTGTGGGCCCTCTGTAGAAAACTGGATTTGGGCCTTTAGTTTGGTCAGAATGTCCCGGCCCAACAGAGGAGCAGGGCACTCAGGTATGACCAAAAAGGAATGGGTCACTTGTTTATGTCCAACCTTTAAAAGTCTTTGTGTGGTCCAGGGGTAGACTTTGCTGCCGGTTGCTCCTACTACGACTGTCCGCCTGGACCCTACCTTCCCCATGGGTTGGGTCAACACCGAATGTTCAGCCCCGGTATCGACCAGAAACTCGATGGGGGTCCCCTCCACAGTCAGTGTTACCCTAGGTTCGGGGAGGGGGTCCGAACCCCGACTCCCCTAGTCATCTAGGGATAGAACCTTGGCTTCTCTGATGTTCTTTTTCCGGGGACATTCTCTTGCCCAGTGACCCTTCTCTTTACAGTACGCGCATTGGTCTTTGTCTAGAGGGGGTCTTCCATCCCTAGGTGTTTTCTTTGCCCGGTTGCTCAGGTTCCCTGTCTGCCTATCTCTAGACCCTCTTTCACCTACCACTGCGGCCAAAATCCTAGTCAAGTTTTTTTTTTTTTTTTTTTTTTTTTTTTTTTTCTTGGCGCCTATCGCGCCGTCTCTCTCTCTCTTCTGTCTCTCTTTTTTCTCTTTCTTGTTTTTCCTCTTCTGTCTCTCTCTTGTGGTACACCTTTTCTGCCTCTCTCACTAAATCTTGTAAGGAATAATCTTGGAGCCCCTCTAGCCTCTGCAACTTTTTCTTGATATCTGGGGCTGCCTGTCCGATGAAGGCCATTGCAACTGCCGCCTGCTGTCCCTCAGAAGAGGGGTCAAACGGAGTGTATCTCCTATATGCCTCCATCAGGCGTTCCAAGAAAACCGAGGGGGGTTCTACCGGTCCCTGCAAGACCTCTCTTACCTTAGCCAAATTGGTGGGGCGCCGGGCTGCCCCTTTGAGACCTGCCACTAGAGTCCGGCGGTAGACCAGAAGACGCTCCCTACCTTCGGCCGTGTTGTAATCCCATTGAGGTCGATTGAGGGGGAAGGCCTCATTAATGAGGTTCTCGAGTTGTGTAGGGGCCCCGTTGTCCCCGAGAACGTTCTTGCGGGCCTCCAGAAGAATCCTTTCTCGCTCTTCAGTGGTGAAGAGGATCTGGAGTAGCTGTTGGCAATCGTCCCAAGTGGGCTGGTGAGAGAACATAAGGGACTCAAGAAGTCCCGTGAGTCCTGCTGGTTTTTCAGAAAAAGACGGGTGGTTAGACTTCCAATTGTAAAGATCTGCTGAGGAAAAAGGCCAATACTGTAGAGGGACCAAGCCATTAGGCTCAGCTGGGGGCCCTATGGCTCGGAGGGGCAAAGCTACGGTGGAGTCAGGACCGGAGCCGTCTCTCGGACTGCGAGGTTGGCGGCTCCTAGTCCCCGCAGCCGGTCCCTCAGGGCTAGGATCACCGGGCGCTCGGCCTGGTGCCGATCTGTTTCCCTGAGGGGCCAGAGGGGGCAGCGGAGCCGCCGGGTAAGGTGGGGTTTCAGAGAGAGAAAATAGGTCATCTGGTGTCGGGAGGACGGGGGGTTGGGGAGGGGCGGAAGGCTTCCTTGTAGGTGGCCTTTGAGTATTTTCTGATCCCGAAACAACAGCGACTTTGCTGGAGGGTGGCACCCAGGGAGGGGGATTCTGGGCGAGGTCTTGCCATACCACGACATAGGCAACCTGGTCCGGGTGTCCTCCGGTCTCCTGAAAAACAATCTTTTTAACTGCAAAAATAACAGTAAGATCAAAGGTTCCCTCTGGCGGCCAACCTACGCCGAATGTGGGCCACTCAGACGAACAGAAAGTCTGCCATTTTCCTTTTTTGATCTCCATGGACAGATTGTGAGCCCTGGCTTTGACATCTTTCCAATGATCTAGAGTAAGGGAGAGGGGCGTAAGGGCACTTTGCCCCATCTCGAAAATTTCCAATAGGGGAACGACGACGCAAAGACCTATCACAACTAAGACAAAAAGAAACCAGAAACGGCGACGAGACCGAGTGCCGTAGAAATAGAAGAAAGAGTCCGATGGCAGAGCGCGCCTCCCGAGACGCGGTGAGACCAAAACACAATAATCCTCTGCCAAGGGGTCCACCAGGCGTCCCTGGTCCTCCCCTGATCCTGGGACGTCTCCCAGGATTGCCGGGTGGCGAGCCCCCGAACACGTCTGTTCGCTACCCGCACTTCGCTCCCAGAGCGACTAACCCGGAACAAACTGAAACCAAAATGCGCGCGCTCAGAAAAGACAGTCGAAATCACTGAGTCAGACACAGAGACGAGACACAGAAACGAGACACAGAACGACTGCTGGCCAGCTTACCTCCCGTTGGTGGGTCGGTGGTCCCTGGGTGGGGGTCTCCGATCCCGGACGAGCCCCCAAATGAAAGACTCCCGCAGTGGGTAGTCAGTCAGTTCAGGGAGACCCTCCCAAGGAACAACGAGACCACGGCTTCGGATGCAAAAACAAGAGGTTTATTGAACACACAGGTACCCGGGCGACTCAGTCTTTCGAAAGACTGGCGCGCCGAGTAGAGCTCCTGGGTCCTTTTTATAGCAAAAAGCGCGGGTACAGAAGCGAGAAGCAAGGTAATTGGTTAGTTTAAATCAAGCCAGGGGTGAACTTCGGTCAAGTGGGAGTCCTTGAAACAGCTGAGGGGCACTCTTGAAACTTTAACTGACTTGTCTATTTCTGGGAACTATCCGCCCTTTGCCTCGGGCCGGGGCCCAGGTGCATAACCACAGATATCCTGTTTGACTCTGTTCCCCTTGTTTCTTAACTTGACTTTTTGGCTGTATTTTCCCTATACCCTTGTAAAAAGCACTTCCTTCACTCCATCCCCCATTTCTTTACTTCCAGACTGTCATTTGATCCTCAGACAAGCAGATCTCTCAGTCTGAGCACTACTGACATTTTGAGCCAGATAATTTTGCATTGTAGAAAGCTGTTAAGTACAGTGTAGAATGATGTCTGGAGCATCCTTGGTCTCTACTCAATAGACGCCAGTAGCAAATCTCATCCCTTAATGATGTGACAACCAACAATGTCTTCAGATATTGCCAAACTCCCAGGGGATAAAATTGCCCAGTGGAGAACCAGAGGCCTAAAGGGTTGAAGTGTATTTTGCAGGGCCCAGAAATGATCTGCAGTTTGGACCAAAAGCTGCAGTCTGTAGATTTAGATCAAAGCCAGCTCTGGCCACCTCCCATCCTTCCTGCTGGAAGGTCACCCCCCAGGCCTGGGCATATTCATGCCAGAGTCCACACTCTGCTGTCTCTCCTTCCTTCCCCGTGCCCACACAGATATGTTCTCCTCAGTCTGACCTTGGAGCCCCCGACCTAGTTAGAGAAGAGCCAGAGAAGGAAACAAACAAAAATAAACAGAGGGGGAGAAATGAACAAGGGAGAAAGCAAAGTATTTGAAAGTAAGCAGAGGTTGGGGGCGGGGAGAAAACATGCATTCAATTTTTTTTTTTTTTTTTTTTCTTTTCTCTCTCTCTCTCTCAAATAAAGCTCCTGGGCTTTCTCAAGTCAACCTCTTTCTACATCTGGTTTTCATTTGCACACCCCCTAGGCCATGAGCCTCGCTTCTTCTCATAGATAATCTGACTTGATTACTTTCTGAAAGGGCAGACAGATCTGGAGTGGCCTGCGCTCATTTCTTGTCACTCCCAGCATTGGCTTAATTTGGGCTGAGCATCACCTCCCCCTCCCAAGAATGATTGTGAGACTGGGATCAAACTCCCCTGGGAAGAGCTGGCAGGACATGGGCGGGCTGGCCCTCTCTGTCCAAGTCAGGCAAACAGGTCCTTGCATGCAGAAGGGCTGACACCACTTGACAGAAGAGGAATGGTGGCTTAAAAGGCTGAAGCAGCCAGTTCCCCACCAGGATTAATTTTGGCTTTTGCCCTTGATAGACAACTCCAACCAGGATAGAAAATAAAACTCGGGGATAGCTAAAAACTAAATTGTCAGCACTGTGTGGACAAGAACTCTTGCGCTGTACTTTTTTTTTTTTCCTCTCTCTCTCATGGCACCTGGCACAGCACATAGAGGAGTTTGATAAATACTTGTTAATTCATTGCCATATTGGGTAGAACCCATTCTAATGAGACTGAGTCATGAGTGGTGTTACATTTTCCCAAAATATCATTACATAAACTCTGAGATTATTCATATTTTCTTGTACTGTGGTAAAATATGACAGGACCAGATTTTTTTTAAATAAATGGTCTGTGGTCATTTCACTGTAACTTTATTTCAATTTTACTCTTTCTGAAAAGCTCACTGTAGAGGCTACATTTCTGTGCAGCTTTCCAAAAACTTCAGTCTTCAATTAATTTTCCCTTTTCTAATTACTAGTGAGTCTGTTTTATAAACTAGGGCTTGAAAACTAACAACATGTTTTTTTTTTTTTTTTTTTTTTTTGGCCAACAAACTGATTTTTGTTTTTACTTTTATTTTTATTTTATATTTTTTGGCCAAAGCCTGGTTTTCACCAATTCTTCCTGTGTCCAGAGAGCTCCTATAGCTTTTTATCTAATGCTTCACATACTTACCTGTTTGTCTGGCTCCTGTTTAAAACACTCTGGCTTGTGCCAAACATATAGTACTTTGAATATGTAAATCCATATTAAATTGCCATTTCTGTTGTTAAAAATGATCAGCAATCAGGAATTTCATACATCGACCTGTAGTGGACTGCTCATTTACTGCTTCAAGATCAGGAATGGATTCTACTTACCCCCTTGCTTCACAACTAGAAAAGGCCCAATTCAAGATTCACTATAGGTGCTTAATGGTTATTGTTTGATTAGGGTTTCCAAATCTTTAAAAAGATTTTGGTTGTTTGAGATTTTAAATTTGAGCTTATTATGTGTAGGAAGTAGAGGTGAGCCACCTAGAGCTTGGGGTTTGGGATCAGAAATACACTGATTTGAGAACAAATTCAAGCCCTCTGTGTCCTTGGGCAAGTGATTTAACCTCTCCAGGCTTCAGTTTCATCATCTGTAAAGCACAGATGATAATAGCAATATTGATCTCATAGAATTTCAGGGAGGGGTGTTGTGTGTAAATACCTTAAGCACAGAGCCTCATCTATAACAAGCATTTGATAGATGCCAGCTATTATTATTATCATTATAAATATCATGATCAATAGTTAATTATGATATAAGAAGACAAATGCAAACACCTAATGGGACAAAATAAGTTCCCTAAGCAACTCCAAAGAAACTAACAAACAATGTGAGACTCAAGCATGTGTACATGTGTATGTGAATGCATATTTGTGTGTCTGTGCATCTATGAGAGTGTGTGTGCTGCGTTGGGAGTGTGTGTACGGGAGTAATTTCTTGCATGAAAATTTTAGTTTTCCATATTACCTCAATTTGACAACAGAAAAGAACCAGTGAGGTTAAGTATTATAAGGAAAAGAAATCCATGCTTGAGAAATAGCCAGACTTTGTCACATTCTGTTGGCTCGAGGTTGTGAAAATTAACTGTAAGAATGTTGCTTTCTTTTTTCTTCTGGCAAACGAAAAGGCCAAAGCTCAGAATTGTTGGGAGTGACAGCCCAATTAATCAGCCTTCATGCTTCAAGCGAGGTGCTGAGCCTGCCCGTGATTGTGAAATTTTTAAATGACCCCTTTGTCCTCAGTAGTGCCAAAGTGAAATTCCTGCGGGATCACTTGCTTCTTGGCACCTGGTATTCAACCAGCAAGAATGTGGGACAAAAAGTTCTTTTGAAAAAAACGGCCAAGCTGTGCTTTTGTCTCCTCTAGAAGAAAGAAGTAAAAAGTGTAATTTTACAGAAACACAGCAGGTTTATCAAACTACACTATATGCCTCCAGCAGTTATCTCTCTGGGAACAACTGAATCTAATTAGACTTACAAATGTTGACTTCGTCCCTTCCAATGCCCGCAGAAAAGAGAGGGTGTAATACCCACAGGCTCTTAGAATGGAGAGCAATGAGAAATCTTAAAATCCTGTTTATTATCATTTTTTAAATTTTTATTGAATCAAAATTGATTATACATATTTTGGGGGTTCAACATTGAAATATGTTGATCAAATTAATATTACTAGCATATATATTGTTACAAATCGTAATTATTCTTTATGCCCCTTGTCCAATCCCTCCCCATCCCCTTTTCCCTCCCCTTCTAATCACCCTCGATTTCTTCTCTCCCTCTGAAAGAATAATGGTTACTCTGGTGATTTGCTGCCCAAAAGATCTGTCCAATGCTGAGAGGTGTGATCAGGTCCCCCAATACTATCCTAGAGCAGATGCCTCCTCTGTCACTCTGAAATAGGTTCTGTGGAGAGAGACATCCTCCTCCTTTCTTTATCTCTGCTGGTGACTCTCCTCGTGGCAATGTTCTCCAGTGGCTGGCAAACCATCTGCGTGGTGGTTGTGGCATCTAGCCATGTTCGCAGCAGCCATGGTTATTGTGGTGACTATGGTGGGCCACCCACATGGAGGAGATGATTTTGGCATACTCCTTGGTGCTGGTGGTGTGCCTGGTTGTGGAGAGCATCTGATCCCCAGCTCCATACCCCGAGTCTATAGGCAGCCCCCAAGGCATTGGTGAGGTGTGCCTGGTTGCAGGAGGGGGATCCAGTCCCCTTCTCCAAGCCCTAGGTCCCCAGGCAGACCCCAAGGCACTGGCACAGTGAGCCTTGTGGGAAGGGGTGTTCAGTCCCCAGCTCCATACCCCAGGACCCTGAGTGGGCCTTGAGGCACTGGCATGGTATGCCTGGTTATGGGAGGGGGGGTCCAGTCCTCTTTTCCATGCCCCGGGACCTGGGGCAGGCCCCAAGGTGCTGGTGCAGTGGGCCTGGTTGCAGGAGGGGGGTCCTGTCCCCTTCTCCATGCCCCGGGTCCCCAGGCAGGTCCTGAGGCACTGGTGAGGTGTGCCTTGTTGTGGGAGGGGGGTCTGGTCTCCTTCTCCATGCCCCAGGACCCTGGGCAGTCCCTGAGGCACTGGCACAGTTGTCTGGATGCAGGAGGGGGGTCCAAACCCCTTCTCCGGGCCCCAGGTTGCCAGGCAGGCCCTGACGTGCTGGTTAGGTGTGCCTGGTTGCGGGAGGGGTTCTGGTTTCCTTCTCCATGACCCGGGTCCCTGGGCAGGCCCCAAGGCTCTGGCACAGTGTGCCTGGTTGTGGGAGGGGGATCCAGTCCCTGGCTGCTAGCTTCAGGTCCCTGGATGGGCCCTGAGGCATTGGTGGTGTGCCTGGATGTGGGAGTAGGGTCTGGTCCTGGCTCTAATACTTGGGTTCCTGGGCAGGGCCCCAAGGTGCTGGTCATGTGAGTGGTTGTGGGTGAGGGTCCTGCCCCTGGCTCCATGCCTCATGTCCTGTGGTGGGCCCCAACGCATTGCTGGTGTGCCTGGGCCAGAACCAACTTTTTGTCCTATGCTTCTAACATGGAGGAACTTCCTGTGGGACCCAGTACTTGAGCTGTGTGGTTGAGTAAATTGCTGCTTTGCTACTATTTCCCTAGGGAAGGCTTTTTGTGCAGCTCAGGGTTTAATGGTTGACCTTATAGGTACTTCTGGTTGTCCAGAGACCCTGTGCACCTGGGCTGTGCAAAACCTCTGATCTGGGCCTGAGTTTTTTTGTCAAACTGCACCCCATGCCATTCTGCATTCCCGACCAGTCTCCTCTGAGTGGTCCTGTGCTGATTGGGGAGTAGATCAGCTGTCCTTACTGTGTCCCAGTTTTCTCCCAGTGGACCTGTCTCCCCCACCACCTGTGCTCCAAACAATTCCCTGCGACAGGCCCTGTGCCAGTCCTTTGTGATGACTCACCGGCCTCTGAATGGCTCCCCTTTTTCAGCTGTTCTGGCTCCTCGCTCCTTCATGGGTCCAAGGGAACCCTATTAGTGGTCTTGCTGTCCTGGGGGCCACCAAAGTCCGCTTCTCCCCTTCCACCTCCAAGTAATTCCATCTAAAGGGCACAGCTGCGGCTTCTGCCGGCTCCTGCTCCATGTGCTCCAGCATTAAAGCAGCCGCAGCCCAAAACACTGAGAGCAGTTTTTTCTTTCTCTCATCGTGGTTTCTCCTGCCTTAGTGAGTTCCATAGGTCTCTCCTCCTCTTCACCTGAGCTCCAGCAGCCCAGCTTGGCTGATGTTACATTTTTATAGTTGTAAATTCACTGATTTGTGGGACAGAGTGACGCTGAGGACCATCTATTCCACCATCCTGACTGGAAGCCCCTCTTAAAATCCTGTTTAAATCTCCTTCCCTTCCACCTTCTGAATTTCTTTATCAAATGGAGAGCAAAGAGGTAAAATTGCATGTTAAGTTAACAGGGAGACAGAGAGTAAGAGCTGTGATCTCTGAACTCCCAGCCAAGGTCCCCCCTGCATCTTAATGGAGCCCTAGCAGCTCTCTTCCTCCATTGCTAATTATATCAGCTTAGAGTTATTTTTTGCTTTAACACTTTATCTCAATTGCTCCTGACTATATTGCTGTGAAATAAAATGCACAAATATCATGGGCATTTAATGTACAGGGAAAACCAAGACTTAGAAATGTTAAGGGACTTGCTGTAAGGCTGCAAGGAACTGAGGCTCCTACCCTGGTCTCCTAACTCCAAATCTATTTCATACTAGGATGGAAGGGAATCACTTCAAAAGGCACATTAGAGAAGACAGAGATGTTAAATAATTTATACGAAGTAATACAGCCACCTCAGATTAAATAAGTTTTCCCCAGAACATCAGTGACTAATAATCAAAGTCTTTTACTGCCGTTTAAAGAAAATGTCAGTACTGATGATCGGTAACTTAAACACCAAAGGAGGCAAAATATAACTGGCCTGCCATGAATGTGCTCAGTGAATGCTTTTTTGTCACATAATATGTACTTGAGAATCTTGCTGGACATTTTATGTGCATTTGAAATTTATCTCATTTGAACTCCATGAGTCAAGTATCACTAATCTAATTTTTCAGATGAGGAACTGAGGCTTTGAGAGACCAATAAAGTTCCCAAGTCATATTTCTAAAGGCCCAAGGCAGAGCATATAGTGATTTGAGGCCTTGTAGCTATTTCTGGCTTGACCCAAGTCCTAGTCTGGGTAGAAGGCAAAAGAGAGTCAACAGAGTCAGGATTAAAATCCAAGTCTGTCCTACCTTAAAGTTCATTCCTAACCTTTCTTCTAATGCCCAGTTTCTCTGCCATAAAGATTACTACTGACCTAAAGTTTCTTCTCTGAATAGGAATAGCAGGATCCACTTTCCAGCCATTTGAAGATATGTTCAGACAATACAAATTCATAAAATAATAGTTAAAACCCTCTCAAAGATACCATGTTTTATTACTGATACCATCTTGACTTCGGTCATTTAACCTCCATATAAACTTCACACGATTTGCCTTATTCCCCATGTGAGCATTACAGTGTTATGCTAATACCTGTGGAAGTTTAAAACAACACACTCTTCTGAAGTATAGTAAATTAGATCACAACCAAGTTTAGAAAGCAATTTTCCTAAGGCATGCTTTCTTAAAAACCAAGGAAGGAGGCTCCACTTTAAGTGCTTTCCACTGCAAAAAGCAGTTTATAATCTTAATGAAATAACCCAGGAGCAATGAGTTTCCCAGAAGCTCTGATTAGCGGATTTCCTCATATACTCCCAACAATGGGCAAAACAGAGCTGTAAGTGGGTCAGTGCCTGCTTGGCCTCTGGTCTCTGGCTCTCTCTGACTCGTGCCTGCTTCACTGCATTCTTTCCCTAACTCTCTTATTCTCCTTTCCCATCCAGCAGATCCCCTTAGTAAGCTGAGTGCCTGATGGAGAACCCAGAAGGTGCCCTGCTCCAGGCTGGACAAAGCCATCTTGGTGGCTCTGCCACAGCTATGTCTCGTGACTTGCCTTTGTAGGATGTCTGGATTCTCCATCCTACATCTCCAGAAACATAAGCAAAGCAGCATTCCAAGTAGATACAGGGAAGAATTTTCCCAAGTGTAATGCTAGCTTGGAATGCTATCTTTTTTGTGGTCATCTTTTATGGTCATTATTTGAGAAACACAGCTTCTCAAGAATACACAGAAAGCAATTTACTTCCCATCTCAGAGACTAGCATTGCATATTAATGTACTAAAGAAAGCTATTTTTTTTTCAATTTAGTCATTACTCAACTTATTTGATCATGAAACTAAGTTTTCCAATAAAATTCTTTGTGTTATCTAACAGCACTCCCTATTTCCAAATTTCATGTACACTCCCTAAATTGATGGCGGTCTCAGAGGCGATCAACCCCCAAATATATCCCTTCACTCTAAACTCTCAGCTAAAGTTCCCCAGTTCTCACATTGTCTTAACTGGTACTATCTTTATCTTTAGCACTAAAACATCATTCAGGTCTTGGCTTAAATGTTTAAATCCACAGAGAGGTCTTGCCTGATAGCCCTGGCTTACGTCTCATTATTAGAAAAAAAAAAAAAATGCTGGAAGGATGTAATAATATACACTGAAACAGGAACAGATATTACCTTGGATGTTACAATTAAGTGGGACTTAAATTGTCTTAATTTTTTTCTATGTTTTCAAAATTTTTTTATAATTACTTTTAAAATAGAAAAAAAGTTCCTAAAGAGGGAAAGAAGGTTTCAGAAAAAAACTTTGCTGATCTCTTTGAAGTACTTATTTTAACTTCTCCAGTGTCTGCACATATCTCACTTGTCCCTTTTCTAAGCCTATCCATAAACTTTATGAGTTTCATTGTTTTCTAAAAATTGCACTTGCTTTTCATGCCATATTAAAAAAATGTGCAGATGTTTTAACTTTTCACATTTAATCATGCCATCTGGTGTTCTAAAATTTCACCCAAATAGGGTCTCCTGACCCACGGGATTGTGTTCTATAACTAAGCCAGTCTTGCCTTAAACATGAGACTTGCCTCAACTAATGGCAAGATCTGGTTGTTGCCTACATACAACTTGTTGTGGTAATATGAATAATTGTCATTTCTTAAAAACATACCTATGTGATTTCACTTAGGTGATTTTTAAATTTCATCATATTTATTATTTAAGTTGAATATCCCTCAACCAGGTTCTGGATAAAAATATAATATTCCAGAAAATTCACTGAGTAATCAGATATCAAAATGACCCTAATAATAGAAACTCCAGAAATCCAGTATATCCAAGCATAAGTTCTGCAACCCCATCCTCCGCAGTACTGAATCTTCAGGGATGAGCTATCAGCTCCTCATTTAATAAAGGTGGAGCTAAAAAAGTTAGGCTCTCAACTTAAAATTCTGCCAATTTTCATACCTGCAGTAAATAAATCTCTCACAACTGGCCAGGAATCATCTGGATGAGTTTTGGGCAAACTGCTGCCCTCAAAATTGGAGAGACAGGTGACTAGAGATAATCACAGCTTACCAGAGCAGCAGCCCAGGAACAGAAGCCCACTTCCAGAACCAGTACCATGATAGGAGAATTTAAACTGCAATTGATGAATTTCTGGAGGCTCAGTGTGGACAAGCTTAAGAGTTAAAAACTCTAGGGGGGAGACCAAACTTATGGTCCCACACTTTCATGTCTGTTATCTCCGAGAGCATCACCAGGTTGTTAGGACGAAGATCACAGAGAAATTCCTTCACGCTTCCGTTAGGGAGAGGAGAAAAGTAACTATTTAAAAAACATGCCCAGAATATTATGTTCTCTTTAACACAGGCCTCCTCTGCAGGGAAATTATTTTACCACAGTTTAATCAACTTGGATTTTACCAGAACCTAATCAACCACAGGAAAGAAAAATATCCAACACTAGCCTGCTTCTAGTCTTCCATGTGGAAAAATGGAAACACCCAACTCTATCCTTATCTAGCCTTTCTGTGTCACTGAAGGAGGTGGGGGTAAGGTCACATCCCAGGGGCACGGGCTCACTACAAGACTGAGAACTAATCATAGGACTACAGAAAACTATCCCTTTTCACACTTACCACCACACCAATAGAATTTTCATGCAGTAACAGAATTATAACAAAAAGTATTGCTAGTCTCAGAACTTATTTAACAAGAACTCTCTAGGAAAACCCAAATACCACCAAGAAGATAAAAACAAAAACACAAGAGGAAATCTTAGCCTCTGACACCTATAGCTTCAGTAAATAGTAAAAACAGACTAACTTCAAGCCACAAAAACGTAAAACTTCACAATAAAGGCCTAGTTTCCTCAGTTCCTTTTACCCAATACATAATATCCAGCATTCAATAAAAAATTACAAGGCGTACTAAAAAGCATATAATAGAGAGATTGAGCAAGTGTCAGAACTAGACACAGATATGACAGAGACTTTGTAATTATCAGGCCAGGAATTTAATATAACTATAATTAGTACACTAGTATGCTAAGGGTCCTATTGAAAAAAGGGGACAACTGGCAAGTGGGGATTAAGTTTTGGGGGCACATTCAACCCAAGACAATTATAAACAAAAGTAAATTCTTGAAAGACTCTAAGGGAGGCAAATTAGTTAGAAAGGAACAGGAATAAAAACTACACAGGAGTTCTTATGAGAAAACATGCAAGTAAGGGGAAAATAAAGTAAAATATTTAAAACGTAGAAAAAAGAAAATCAGCAGCCTAGAATTCTGTGTCCAGTAAAATTATCCTTCAAAAGTGAAAGAGAAATTATATCTACTCAATGAAAAACTGAAGGTATTTTTCAGCCACAGACCCACTACCGTAGACTGGATACCCACCACATGTCCCCATCCCGCCCACTGCAACGTCACTGAAGCTTGAAACCCCACTGTAACCATTGAGAGTGGAAAATTCTATTATGGTAATTGAAAGATGGGGCCTTGCATAGGTGATTAGATTGTAGGACCATGCTGTAGTGAATGGATTAATAATAGTGGTCAGGGGTGTGGTTATTAGGGCTTTAAAAGAAGAACACATGAGAAGTTCTCTCTCTCTGCTCTGCCATTTTCTGCTATGTGAGACCCCTGGATCACTGTCACCACCACAAAGACCCCCACCAAATGTGTTCCCTGGACTTCAGACTTCTTAGCCTAAAAACTGTAAGCAACAAATTTCATTTTCTTACAAATTACCCAGTTCTATGTATTTTGTTACAAGCAACAGAAACAGACTAATACACCCACCTTGCAGAAAAACATTCAAAGAAGTTTTTCAGAGGGAAGGAAAATGATATAGGTCAGAAACTAGGATCTGCATAAAGAAACAAAGAGTAAGAGAGAAAAACAAGTGAAAGCTAAATAAAATTTTCTATTTTCTCTTTTCTTAAGATATATAATACATAGCAGTTTGAATTAATAATAGCAATTGAACAACTATATAATATGAATAACTGTGATGATTAACAGCAAAGAATAAGTGGAGGAAATTGCGAATACTCTGCTACAAGGTACCTGCACTACTGTAAAGCGGTATAGTGTCACTTGAAAGTGAATATAAATTAGTTGTAAATGTATATTGCAAACTCTAAGGTAACCACTAATTTTTCTAAAAAGAAGTATAATTAACATATAGTCAAAGACAGAAAATGGAACCATATACAAATGCTCAAATAAAACTAGATAAGCAAAGAAAGAGAAGATAAAAAAGAAATAAACAAATGGAGCGAATAGAAGACAGTTATAAACATGACAGATATTAATCCAACTTTATCAATTATCATTTTATACTCATATGTGAATGATTTAAATATTTCAATAAAAAGACATAGACTGTGAGTGAATATAAAAAGCAAATTAAAATGATATTCTGTCTACAAAAAATGCACCTTAAATATGAAGACACAGATAGCTTCAAAGTGAAAGGATGGTGAAAGATGTACCAAAACACTAACCAAAAGAAATGTGGAATAGCTATATTAATTTCAGACAAAGTAGACCTCAGAACAAGGAAAATTATCAGAAATAAAAAGAGATATTACATAATGAAGAAGTCAATTCTTTAAGAGGATGTAACAATCCTTAACTTGTATTTACCTAACAACAGAACATCAAAATACACAGGGCAAAAAACTGACAAAAATAAAGAAAAGGACAAATTCACCATTAGAGGTGGAGACTTCAACACCTCTTTGTTAGTAATTGAAAGATTCATTAGCAGAAATTCACTAATAGATTAGCTGAACAAGACCATCAATCAACTGAATCTAGTTGGCATTTATAGAATATTTCATCCAACAACAAAATACTCATTCTTCTCAAGCTTGCATAGAACATTCAGGAAGACTGACTACACCTTAATAGATTTAAAATAATAAATCATACAAAATATGCTCTCAGACCACCATGGAATTGAATTAGAAATCAATAATAAAAAATAGCTGAAAAATTCCAAATATTTGGATATTAAATAACACATTTCTAAATAACACATGGGTGTCAAGAAAAATTTTAAAATATTTTAACTTACTGAAAAATTAAAAACCATCAATATCTATGAGGTGCAGTAAAAGCAGTGTTTACAGGGAATTTATAGCATTGAATGTATGTATTGAAAAAAAGTTGATAATCTAATCTACCTTAGCAAGATAGAAAAGAGCAATTTATATCCAAAGTAAGAAGAGAAAAAAATTTTTCTTTAAAAAGCAGAAAGAGATTAAATTTAAAACAAGAAATCAATACAGAAAATCAACAAAACCAAAAGCTGGTTCTTTGATAAGATCAATAAAATTGATAAAGCTCTTGACAGGCTCACTTAAAAAAAAAGACACATTTTACTAATATCAGAAATGAAAGAGGGAACATCAAAATGATAGCCCTGTAAGGTGACTATGATTAATAACAATTTATTGTACGAGTATACTTTCAATTAGCTAGAAGAGAGGATTTTGAATGTTCCCAACACAAATAAATGATAAATGTTTAACGTAATGGGGAAAAAATCAGTGGTCTTCAGGGTTTCAGGGGAGGAGGGAGGAAAGGAGGGATAAATAGGTAAAGCACCGAGAATTGCTAGGGCAGTAAAACTACCTTGTAAATACTGTAATGGTGAATGCATGACGTTATGCACTTGGCAAAATCCACAGATTTTACATAGCTTTCACAAAGTGTGAAACCTAATGTAAACTTTAGTTAATAATAATGTATCAATATTGATTCATAATTGTAACAAACATAGTGCACTAATGTAAGATGTTAATAATAGAAGAAACTGTGTGTGTTGGCGGAGGGGCAAGGATGTGAACCAACTGTACTTTCTACTCAATTCTTCTGTAAATCTAAAATTACTAATAAAGTATATTACTTTAAAAAAAAAGAACCCATGGATATTTAAATGATTATAAAGAACTATTATTAACAACTCTATGTCCACAACACTGGTAGCTTAGATAAAATGCTCCAATTTCTTGAAGGAAGAACACAATCTATCAAATCACACACAGGTAAAATAGATATTCTTATTAGGCTTATATCTATTTTAAAAACCGAATCAATAATTAATAAAATTTCAAAGCAGAAAGCATCAGGTACAGATGAGTTCATTGGTGAATGATACCAAATATTTAGGGGAAAAAATACATTAATTCTGTATAATCTGTTCCAGAAAATAAAAACAAAGAGAATAATTCATATCTCATTCTATGAGGCATATATTACCCTAATACTAAAACTAAAGACATTACAAGAAAGGAACCTACAGACCAATGTCACTTGTGACCACGGATACAACAAAATATTAGCAAGTCAGCTGTAAAAATATAGAAAAAGAATTATAAACCAAGACAAAGTGGGACTTATTCTGGGTATGCAAAGTTGGTCCAAATTTAAAAATTAATCAATGTGATGCATCACATAAACAGGTTAAAAAATATATAATCATATTAATAGATTCAGAAAAAGCATTTGATGAAATCAAGCACCTATTCTTAAATAAGAATCTCAACACACTAGCAGTAGAGGGGAACTTCTACAACTTGAAAAAGAATATCTACATAATGGCATCATACATAAGAGTGAGAAAAATAGAGGAAAATTCTTCTCACTACTAATATTTACCATAGTACTCAAAGTCCTAGGTAATACAAGACAAAAAAAATAAATAAATGTTATATAAATTGGAAAGAAAGAAATAAAGTTGTTTTTCTTCATAGAAGTCATAGTTGCTAGATGCAGAAAATCCACAAGAATCAACAACTACAACAATAACAAATTTGGGGACTGAGAAGAAACTATAGGAAAGCTGTGTGATATAAAGTCAATTGCCTTTCTGTATACCAGTAATAAATAAGTTAAATTTCAAATGAAAAACACAATACCATTTATATTAGCACCAAAAAGAAAAATAAGTATAAATCTAACAAAATATGTTAAAGATCTATATGTGAAAAACTACAAAACACTGGTGAAAAAAGTTAGAAAAATATTTAAATAAATGGAGAAATATTTCATGTTCATTTGTAGGAAGTGTTAGTATGGTTAAGATGTCAGTTCTTCCCAACTTGATCTATAGAGTTATTACAATTCTGATCAAAATCCCAGCAAGAATTTTATGGATATTGACAAGCTAATTCTAAAATGTATATGACAAAAGGCCCAGAATAGTCAACACAATAGATGCAGAATAAAATTAGGTAACTGACATTATATGACTTCAAGGCTCATTATAAAGCTTCATTAATCAAGACAGGTATTGGTGAAAAAATAGACAAATATATTAATAAAACATAATAGAGAGCCCAGAAATAGATTAATATGAATACAGTCAATTAATCTCTGATAAATAAGCAATGCAAATTCAATGAGAATCAGATAGTCTTTTCAAATTGTGTTTGAACAATTAGATACCTACATGTAAAAAATAAAGAATAAAACGACGTGACTTTACATGTGGAACAAGATTTAACTTAAAATGGATCATAAAACAAAATATAAAAGGAAGGAAAGAAAGACCATGTGGTACCCTGGACTTGCAGAGGGAGAAAGCATACATAGGGTCGCAGGGGCAGGGGAGAGGGAGGGAGGTCAAGGATTAATTGGGTGGGGGACATGGGGAATAATCACAATTTGTGGTAATTGGCATCCTGATACTATTGATCTGACCATCACATCCTGGGTACAGGTGGTGAAAGTCAGATTTGTACACCATGAATGTGCATAATCAATAAAGAAAAAAGAAAAGAAAAACCATAGTACTCATAGGCAATAACACATGCAAAAATCAGATGCCCTTGGGTTTGGAGATGACTTTCTAGATATAAGACAAAAGGAATAATCCAAGAAAAAAAAATGGTAAGTTAGACCTTATTAAAATCAAAAACTTCTGCCCTGTTAGAGATACCATTCAGAGAATTAAAAAACAAGCCAACAACTGAGAGAAAATACCTGCAAAATACATATCTGACAAAGGACTGTTATTTAAAATGTTCAAGGAGCTCTTAAAATTTAACAATAAGGAAACATAAATGTATTCAAGAATTGCAAATTAAAACAACAGTGATATACAACTACAGGACTACCAGAATGACTAAATTCCAAATCACCGACAGCATCAAATGCTGGAGAGGATGTGGGGCAATAGAAACACTCAGTTATTACTGGTGGAAATGTGAAATGGCATGTACACTTTGGAAGAGTTTGACAGTTTCTTACAAAGTTAAGTATATTTTCACCATAAAATTTGGAAATCACAATCCGTGGTATTTACCAAACAAATTGAAATCTTAGGTCCACGCAAAAACCTGCACATAATTTTATAGCAGCTTTACTTATAATTGTCAAAACTTAAAGGCAATCAAGATGTGCTTCAGTAGATGAATGAATAACTAAAGCATGCTATATTCAGACCATGAAATATTTATTCACTAATAAAAAATAAGCTATCACACCATGAAGATATGGAAAACCTTAAATGTATATTGCTAAGTAAAAGATTTAATCTGAAAAGGCTACATAATATACAATACCAACTATATGATATTCTGGAAAGGGAAAAACTATTGAGCTAATAAAAAGATCAGTAATTGTTCAGGGCTTAGGGAGAAAGGATAGATGAATAGGTGGAGCATAGAGAATTTTATGACAGAGTGAAACTATTATTTCTGATACTTAATTGGTGGACGCGTGGCATAATACATTTGTCAAAATCCATAGAATGTAGAACACCAAGAGTAAACCCTAGTGTAAACCATGGCCTTTAGTTTATAAAAATATATCATTATTGATTCATCAGTTGTAATGAATGTACCACACTAATGCAAGGTGTTAATAAGGGAGAGTGTGTAGGAGAAAAGCAGGTATATAGGGATTCTTTCTACCTTCTGCTTAATTTTCTGTAAACTCAAAACTGCTCTAATAGATAAAGGCTATTAAAATCAACTTAAAATGAATTATAGATTTAAATGTAATTTAAATGTAATACTTGAAACTATAAAACTTGTAGAATGTAACATAACTGAAAAACTTCAGGACCTAGGTCTTGATGAAAAGTTTTAGATATCATACTAAAAGCATAATCAATAAAAGAAAAAAAAATGATAAACTAGATTTCATCAAAATTTAAAACTTGCTCTGTGAAAGAGGATAAATACAAGCTATAGCCTGAGAGGAAAACAACATATATATGACACAGAAATTATAACTAGGATATATAAAGAACTCTCAATACTTAACAGTAAAGAATGAAATAATCTGATTAGAAATAATGAGCAAAAGACATGAAGAGCCATTTTACTGAAGAATATATACAAAAGGTAAATAAGCACATGAAAAGATGTCAAATCACTAGCCATTAGGGAAGTACAAAGTAAGAACACAATGAGATATCACTACACACCTAACAGAACAGTTAAAATATTAATAATAAGAGAAATAGTGACAATACAAAATGCTAGTGATGATGTGGGCAAACTTGGTCTCTCATATATTGATGGTGAGAACGTAAACTGGCACAGCCAGTTAGAAGAACAGTTTGGCAGTTTCTTTAAAAAACTGAACCAACACTTACCATAAAATCTATCATTCATCCCAGATAAATAAAAATACATGTCTATAAAAACAAGTAGACAATTGTTTAGAGCAGTTTTATTTGCAATAACAAAAAATTGGAAACTATCAAAATACCCTTAAATAATGGAATAGTCAAACTATGGTATATCCATAGAATACTACTCAGTGATAGAGTCTAACTATTGACACATGCAATAACTTAATTCAAGAGCATTATGCTGAGTGGAAAAAGGACAGTCTTAAAATGTCACATGCTGTATAATTTCATTCATATAAAAATTTTAAATAACAAAATTATAGATATGGGAAATTATAGAAATAGTTTTTGCCAAGAGATATGAGTGGAAGATGAAGGAAAATGGGTGTGACTTTAAACAGTTAACCAGAAAAAGATTTTTGTGGTGATGCCTAGTTCTGTAACTTGATTGTGGTGGTAATCACAGAAATCTACATGTGATATAAAATGACAAAGAAAAATATACACACATTGTACTACCGTCAGATTCCTAGTTTTGAAATTAAATTATAATTATGTAAGATGTAGCCACTGGGGGCAACTGAGTGACAGATAGATAAAACCTCTCTGTACTGTCTTTGCAACTTCCTATTAACCTGTAAGTATTTCCAAATAAAAATATTTTTAAAATATCAACATACATTTTAAATTCTAATTAAAATAAAACAAAAAATCAAATGAAAATTCTGGAGTTGAAAAGTTCCATAACAGAAAAGAATAATTCACTGGAGGAGCTCAGTGGCAGATCTGAGCAGGAGCTCAGTGGCAGATCTGAGCTATCAAAAGAAAGGATAAGCAAACATGAAGCATAAAAATAATCCAATAGAACCCCAGAGTCCTATGAGATAATATCATACAGTAACATACACATAATGGGAGTCCCAGAAGGAGAGGAGGAAGAGAAAATGACAGAAAGAATATGTGAAAAAAGTAATGGTCCAAAACTTCTTAAATTTGATGAGAAAAATTGAAGTACACATTTAAGAAGCTCAGTGAACTCCAGGTATAATAAACACAAATAAATTTACACCTAGACACATCATAGTCAAAATGTGAAAAGACAAAATCTTGAAAACATCACAAGAAAAATGACTTATCACATACAAGGGAATCATAATAAAATTAGCAGCTGACTTTTTAATGAAAGTAATGGAGGCCAGAGGCAGTGGGATAACATATTTAACGTATAGAGAAAGAAAAATGTCAAGCAAGAATTATATATCCAGCAAACCTCTCCTCAAAGCCAGGCAAACACATCTCAAGAAAACCATAAATCACTATCCTTCATGAATATAGACACAATATTTTCATTAAAATATTAGCAAAGCAACCCCAACAGCATATACAAAAATTATACAACATGACCCTGGAATGCAAGCTTGGAATAACATTTAAAACACCAATTTGCGTAATACACCATTGATAGAATAAAGGACAAAAACACGTAATTATATCAATAAGATGTTGGAAATGCTTTTGAGAAACGTGTAACATGCATTCTTGATGAAAACCTCTCATCAAGCCGGGAATAGAAGAAAACTTTCTCAATCTATAGCTTACATCATAATTAATGACAGAAAATGGAATTCTTTCTCCCCAAGATAAGGATATTCACTCTCATCACTTAAATTTAACATTAACTAGATGTTCTAGATGAGTCAATCGGGCAAGAAAAAGAAAGAACAGCATGTATCTATATCAGAAAGGCAGAAGTAAATTTGTCTTTATTTTCAGTGACTCCATGCGTAGAAAACTCTAAAGATCACACACATAACACACACTACTTGAACTAATAAATTCAGCAAGGTCATAGGATACAACAATTACATATAAAAACTACTTGTATTCTCTAGTATCAGTAGTTCTTCATACTAGCAATGGACAACCCAGAAAAATAAGGGAAGAATTCTATTCACAATAGAATTTTAAAAGAATGAAATATTTAAGGATTATATAACAAAAGAAGAGAAAGACTTCTGCATTGACTACAAAGCATTGCTTCAAGAAACTTAAAATTGAAATTTTTAGATGACATTCTATACTTGCGGTTCCGAAAATTCAATATTATTAAGATGTCAATCTTCTTAAATTGATCTGTAAATTCAATACAATATCTGTCAAAATTCCAACAGCATTTATAGAGGAATTGACTAACAAAAGACTTAGAATAGTCAAAAGAACAAAGTGAAAAAATTATTGTTCCTGATTGCAACACTTACTATAAATTTATTGCAATCAAGACAGAGTGGTTCTGGCATTAAGATACACAGAGATTAATGTAAGAGAATTAAGGATCCATAAATAAACCCTTACATTTCTAGTCATTCAATTTTTGAAAATATTTCCAAAGCAATTCAACAAGAAAAGGGTCGTCATTTTAACCAATGATGGCTGTACAATTGAATATTCACAGGCAAAGCAATGAACTTAGACCTTTGCCCTACATCATATCTAAAAATTATCACTAAATAGATCATAAACTTATATGGAAGATCTAAAATTATAAAACTTTTAGAAAAAAACACATGAAAAAAAAACTTTGTGTCCTTGTGTTAGGCAACGATACCAAAAGCAAGATACACAAACGTTAAAAAAAAAAAAAAAAGAAAAGAAAAGAAATTGAAATTCATCAAAATTAATTGTATTCTAGTCATGAGAAGAAACAGAGAACCCATTGCCCTGAAGGTCACATTTACTAGGGTTACACTGATAAAACTCAAACACAGGAACACATCTAGCTGCAAGTGTGGTTGGAAAATGTACTCTTTGGCAGTGCAGCCTTGTGATCAACTAACACTCAGGATCTATTAACAACTGCAGAATAAAAAAGAGAGAATTGAACTTAGTTGTGATAGATCATGTATATTTTTTTCAGAATGACTCCCCCTTTCTACTGGACTTATTCCCACTTTCAGCTGACTTGGCAAATGTTGTGTTTGAGCAGTTGCTGTAAGAAAATTAGCCTGTTTTGTCTAACATTTGAGATCTCTATAGAGGCTGTTCCTTCAGCTAGGGTACTAAACAAAAAAGGTGTGGGGCACAGCCAATGCACACCATGGCTGATACATATGTGACTGAGAAATTAATTATTTTTATTATAAGCCATAATGATTAGAAGGTCATTTGTTACTGCAGCAAACTTAGTCTAAGATACATTGCACTTAGACTGTTTCATTTACAACAGTCTCTGCAACATCCCTAAAAGGTAAACTTTTTTGTTCATTTAGTTAGCAAACATTTTTCAAGCATTAACTATGTTGCTGGTATTTTTAGGCACAGGAGACATGAAAAACTACACATGTTATAGGTGTGTAGTTAATAAACCATAGCCACAGAAATGCTTACGTATCAATAACAGTAAGGGTAATACTCCAGTGGCAAAATGGGCAATATACAATACATGAAAAATTAATTTAAAATAAATAAATGAATGCATAAATAAGTAAATAAGTAAATAAAGTCAGTGGCCTATAACTTAATCATGGATGTTTAACCATAAAAACATCTAAATTATCTCAACAATGTAAATATTTTTAAAATTGGTGGTCTGCACGGCAATAAATTAGATAGGAATTTTTGTGATTCTTTAGCTGCAGAGGGTTTAACTAGAACACCTCTTGGGCCTAGTAATGAAATGCAGAGATTATAAAATTGTGTCACTAGCCACAGAACTGGGCTGTGGCAGCCTCTCCTGTGCTCCTTCTGCTTTATTCCATGGTGCCATTTTGTTAGGGTTGACTTCTTAAATTCTTTCACTAATTTTTTAAATGGCTTATTGGCTTCCAGTGGAAATGCTTAGGCAGTTTCAAGTGAAATTTCTTATTTACTCCCATTCCCTCTAGTGAGGAGCATCATAAATTCCCTTGCCAATCTATCAGGGATGGTACTATAGACGTGGTAACACAGATGTTGGCCTTGTACACACTAAGTTAATGGATCTGATAAATAATCTGATTCTAGAAGCTTGGTGAGTGGAGCTTTCATGGGGAAGTGGTATAGTTCCCAATGATGTTCTTTCAAACTTTATAAGAACCCTAGAACCATATGCACAGCCCTCACTGGAGAGGTGGGAAACCAGCATACTCATAGTAATTTGGAGCCAAGGAAACTTCAGAGGCAATATTCACAGATACCTGAAATTTTGGAAGGATTCTGGAGCAAAGGTCTATGGCTGGGATTATGCAATAATATTACAAGGGTACTTCAAAAACTTCATAGAAACATTTGTATTATCATTCAATTCTATTTTTCCATGAGCCTTTCGAAGTACCCTCTTACTTCGAATAAAATATCCATCAACTATACAGAACCATCATTTTCCTGGCTCGTTCTTTAACAGATGAATTGATAAAAAGTTAGTAAGCAGACAGTGGAATTTTAAGCTCTTCAGAAACATCATTTATTTTCAACAAAATATAAAAGTCCCTAACTTTTAGGGAAACAAGTCACCCTCTAAGGAATCTTTCAAATACTGATGGTGATTTTATGACTCTTGAAGGTGGAGTCCGAAAGAATGATTTGAGGAATCTGGGGAAATTAGAAGAAAGGGAATTGCACAATTATTTGGAGTTCAGAAGAGAAGAATTCAGGATTACTCTCAATCATGGCAAGCCCTGTGTTTGCAGATCGGTAACGTCCAGTTTGCAAGGAGTCAATGTGCATTTGGGAGGCTGCCTTGCAGAAAGTACTTCCAAGCTTCCCAACTTAGTCTTACAACACAATTAACTGGCCAGCTTCGCCTCTATGGTTTTTTAAGATAGACACCTTCCTCCCTGTGTATTTCCACTGGTCATTCTCCCTGCATACTTTATTTCCGGGGTCCTATGCCTCCAGTTTTGTCTTCAGTCATTTATTCATTAATTTGCTCATTCATGTGTCTAGCACACAGTAGATAGCGTAGGATAAAGGATAAGATCCTGGACCCTGGTACCAGATTTCATAGGTTTAAATTTTGGCTCCAGAGTTTCTCTAACAATTACAGATAGAACTAGCATATGATCTAGCAATCCCACTACTGGCTATATACCCAAAGGAAAGGAAATCAGCATGTCCAAGGGATGCCTGCACTCCCATGTTCATCATAGCTCTATTCATAAGGGCCAAGATTTGGAGCCAACTAAATGTTTATTGACAAATGATTGGATAAAGAAAATGTGATATATACATAAAGGAATACTCCTTAACGATTAAAAAAAAGAAATTCTGCCATTCTCAGCAGCATGGATGAGTTTGTAGAAAATTACGTTAAGTGAAATAAGCCACGTACAGAAAGAGAAATACTACATTCTCATTCATATGTAGGAACTATAACAATCATAATAATAATAATAATAAGCTGAACTTTTATAAGTAGAGAGTAGAGTTGTGGCTACTAGAGGTGAGAAAAGGGAGGGGGGAGAAGGAATACTGAGAAGTTGTTTTATGGACACAAAATTACAGCAAGATTGGAAAAGCAATTTCTATTTGTGTACAGTAGTGCTAGGCATCTATAATTAAAAATAATTTATTGTATATAGCCAAAAGGCTAAAAGAGAGGAGTTTAAATGTTCTCATAACAACGAAACGATAAATTTTTGCTAACATGAGTTTGCTAACTACCCTGATTTGATCACTACACATTGTGTACATGTATTCTGAAATATAACTCTGTATCCTATAAATATATGCAATCAATATGTTTCAATCGAAAAATAAAATTAAAATTTAAAAAATGTATATCAACTAGCTCCCTCTTGTGGAAATGATCATTTTACATGCCGGAAAAGAATATCTTCTACAGCAGCATTATTGATGTCGGATGTAGATCCAGGGGGCCTGATAGTTGGCCTCAACCCACCCAGTCCTCTTACCAGGTTCTTGACTCCACTACAGGCTTAAAGAATTCAAGGGCAGAGTCACAGTAGAAAATGAGAACAAGTTGAATGTAACAGATAGGAAATGCAGGCTCCACAGAGAGAGTGTGGCATGCTCCAGACACTGAGCAGGGCCCACACCGAGTCTAACACAGAAGTAAGTTCAGTACAGACATCAAGTCTAACACGAAAGCCAGAAAAACATACTTAAAGTTCAGGACAAAGTCCAGGCTGGCTCCAGAGAATGAGCAGCCCTTGCTGTAAGTAAGTTAGATACAAAGTGAAATATACACACCTCAGCCTGCAAAGGGTGGGTTGCCTCCAGGAAAGTGAGCAACAATCCTCACTTTGGCTGGGGTTTGGCTGCTATAGTTTCTCTATCTAATGAATATTCAATTAACGGGTTAGTTCCCAGTTATATGCACCAGGCATACTCAAGAATATTCTGTGCTCTCTACTGAGCACACCCTGCCACTGGATTGCATAAACCAGCCCCTTGTGGTCTCATTTTCCCAGTGCTGGTGCTACAAACAGGTCTAACTGGCAACGGTAACTTTCCTCCAGGGGATACCTCAGAGGAGGGGGCCTGAGACCTCAGGGAGTGGCTGGAAACCCAGAGGCGTGTCCTGAAACCCGAGCCCAGGGAAACTGAGCACCTCCTGTATCATTATGGCATGTCTATCAAAGATGTATTTTTTCCAGACACTTCCTATGATTTCAGGTTAATAGTGTACTTTTGTGTACACATAAGTTCCAGGAGATGTTAACATGCAGCATAATAATGATCTTTACAGATTTATACTAAGACATTTTTTCTTCAGTAGATATTCAGCTGTCATCTAATTCAATTGTTCTAAGAACTTTAATCAGAACTCATTTAGTTATACTTACATTCTACCTCAAAAAATTGAATCGGATAGGTACATTGAAATACAAATAAAAATACATTTTACAAGCTTTAAAAAAAAATTGGCTCCTGAATTTTCAAGCTCTGTGACCTTGGGCAAAGTACTTAATCTGTGCCTCATTTGAAAACTGTTGATAATATTGCTCGCCTTGTAAAATTTTTAGGAGGATTAAATAAATTAGTAATACAAAGCACTTAGGATGTTATCCAGAACATTAGCTATCACAGAAGAGTTAAGATTATTGTTGACCACCTACTCTGGGGGATGCCCTGTTGAAGGAGATGTGGAAGACACATGGGTTACAATCCACAGACCATGTTCTCAAATAGCAATGTGGAGAGAAGACAGGAATACAAATAAATGTAACATAAGGTAGAAAGTACATGACCCAAGAGAGATAAAATATGGTGAGATGGTGTTAAAGGCAGGTGAGGTTAATTTCAGCTGGGGACACAGGGGGCTCTGTGATCGTACAGAAAAGAGCAAGTTGGCCTCTGGGCTTTCAAAGCCAGGTTGTGTACGTGGATTTCAGAGACCTCCACTGCTCATTGCCCAGTGGACCGTGCAGTGAATGATTAGTTTCCTTTTGTGAGGGACAATAGGAGAGGCCGAGTTTTTCCACCTTCTCTACTCAGAGGTCCAGCACACATACACTAGAAAAGTTGATTGGAGAGCATGCTTAGCAAAGCCCTTGAGAATGCTTGCCAAGATGCTGTGCAGCGATCCCGGAGGAGAGGGCAGTCCTCCTTCAACTAAGCAACCAGCCTTCAGCCCCAGCTTCACACCACTCCCCACCTGACCCTGGGTGTCGGCTATACTGAACCATTTTTTTTTTTTTTTTTTTTTAAGTTTCTCCAACTAGCCTTGTGGCTTCTCCTCTTTAGGCATGCTAACAGGCATCAAATGTTCTCTCCCTTCCCCTTCCCCAGGCCAACTACTATTCACCTTTCAGAGCTCAGCTTGAACCTCACTTCCTCCTGAAATCCGTCTCTTTCCTAGGTTAGGAGCTCCTGTTGAACACTCCAGGTGCACCCTGAGCTTTTTCTCCCATAGCGCTTATCTCACATTGTTGTTAGTAGTCATTTAATTGCCATTTCTCGCCACTCAAACATTAGCCCCATGTCTCTCTTATTCCACCATTCCCTCTTCAGTTCTCAGCAAATATTTATTAAATAAATACATCATAAGTGCAACACACAAAAAAATCCAGTAATACTTAATTGTTGAACCTTTTATCCTAGCCTTCTAACGACTGTTGAGTGGACAGGCAACAAATTTGGCCTTTCTGACTGTAGGGGTGGGCATGTGACACAGACGCGGCCAGTAATAATTTTCCAAATCCCTATTTCTACGAGAATTCTCTTTGGTAGCTTTTTTAAGTAGAGCTGCTACAGAAAACTCCTCTTCCATTTGCTCGTGAAGATTTAAGAATGTAATCCCAGAGCTGAAAACAAGACAGAGTAAATCTTAATAAATTAAGACATGGTGGAGGGGAGAAAGGGAGAGGAAGATAGTTTGAATTCCGGTTTTTAAGACCCCTGAAAGCTGTTTTGTTTTGTTTTGTTTTTAATCCCTTCTTTGCTAAGTTTTATTTATTTTATTTTCCAGCTTTATTGAGTTACAATGGAGAAATAAACATTACATATATTTAAAGCATTACAATGTGATGTTTTGATGTACGTATACATTGTGAAATGATTACCACTATTAAGCTAATTAACATACCCATTACCTAATGTAGTCATGTGTGCAGGGTGAAAACATTCAACTCTCTTAGTAAACTGCTTTGGTTTTTCAATTCATCCTCAGCATCCTTTTTCTCAAGCTAGTTTGTTTTGACTTTTTACAAAAGTGTCTGAATAAACCCTGGCTATAAACATATTTGGTATGAATTTGTGCTGGGTAAAGATATAACTGTCAACCATTTGGCTACAAGTTCAATCTATGGGGGGAAGAGTAGAATCAATCAAAACAAATAAAATCAAATCTGGCTTAATTCATTTTTGAACTGCTTCATTTACCTAAATTATTATTATTTTTTAAAGCTGCTTTCAGTTGCTTGAAAAGAGAATTCCACTACTAAATCCTGGCTCACATTTAGACACCAGCAGGAGCAGCAGTGGGCACAGGACACACAGGTGGTTCTTAATTGCCCACCCAGGTATAAACTACAGACCACACCAGGGATATGAGGAGTAAAAGCAAGTCTCGCATATTTCTTTTGGGGTATCAAATGGGATTTTGTACTCTTTATTAAAACGTTATGAGATAGAATCCTCAAACTTTCTTTGAGCAGCAATACTGGCATGGCTTTAAACCAGGTGCACTGAGAAACTCAAGGAAATGTGAGAACCCTGCCCTACAAGGATTCCTACAATTTAGTTGGGGGAGAATAAGCCATAAACATGGGGGGAAATTAAACAGCTATAAAATACAAATACGAGAAGGCAGTGGGTGTTATTGCCAACAGACCAGGACAGATAATAGCATTAGAGATATTCAAGGAAATGTGAAGTCACTCACTGCAAGCGGAACTGATCAGAAAACAAGCTAAGTCAGCGCAGGTTGGGATGGGAAGCGCTAGAACCAGCTGAGTGTCAAGGATTGTGTGGCTATGGGGATCGGTGGTTTGCAAGAGGAAACATAAATAATAATAGTAACAACAACTATTAACAACTAACATCTTCTGAATGCCAAATAGGTACAACACACTGCTGTTTTACATTCTCATGTTATTCTCACAATAGCCATATAGGGCATACAGAAATACTATCCTCATTTTACAAATGTAAAAACTGAGCATCTCTGGGTTACTCAGCTTGTGAGGGGAAGAGTCAGCATCCGGTCCAGATCTGTATGACTCCAGAGCAGACACCATTTACCACTAAACAATGCTGTTGGAGAGCACAGGTTCTGAAACCCAGTAGGTCTGAATGGTAATCTAGATCCACCATCCATAAGATTGAATGATAATCTCGGGAAAGCAGCTTCGTTTGGTAAACCTTCTTTTCCTCGTCATGCATGGTCATAGCTGCCTCCCATGGGAGTTAGGCAAATTAGAGCTGTCATGCTCATAAAGACACCTGGCATGCAATAGGTACATGATACACATAGGATTTCTTCTTTCTATTTTCTTGTTGCTTGGTCTCCTGCTTATTTTTTTAGCTGAATGGACAATATTTTTCTTATTTTAATCTTCCTCATTCCTTGGGTGAGCAGTAGGCAAACCTCAGAAAGCTCATTTTTGCAATGGCTTCCCTCACACAGGATATCCTTCCAGTGGCATATTTCGGGAATGCTTGTAACTTCTCTCCCCACTCTTCTTCCCATCAACATGCCAACACACCCTTTAAAAGGCCTTCAGATCCCCTTCCACCAGACAGCCTAACAGTCAAGCTAATTAATGGTCTTCCTGCCTCTTCACAGTCTCAGTGTGTGCTCCCAGTGGTTTAAAGGAATGGGGGAGTAGGGAGCAGAGAGCGGGGACTTAGGGCTTCTGGGACTTGACCCCAAAGCTGTCTGAACTTCAATAGTCAAAGCAAATCCAGGGAAAAATGGCAGGTTCTGTTGTGAGACCAGCCCCCAATCAATATGGTACAATTTCATAGCTCATTATTCCTGTATGTGCCAAAGCAGAACTGGGGAGGGGGTCCGGCACGATGGAGCTGGGAGGAGGGGTGAGGGCAGCATCATGTGGAAGCAATTAGCGGAGGCTTCATTCAAAAAAGCATTAAGGTGCTTGTAGCACTGAGGCTCAAGTGACCCCTAGGCTGGGACCATAATTCAACAACACTTAATACCATTTACCCTGCAGATGTGCATTTTATACAGAAATATCAGCTTACCACTTTGAAAAATTAACCTATTGAAGGCTGTCAAATTCTGACGCCCTCATGGGGGTATTATATATTGTCCACGCAGCTCTGTTTCACCTTTTACCCCCAGAACCAGGGATGCCTAGGTTAATTGGGAAATGAGATGGCTAACAAGGGGGTGGGGAAAAGCAGAGAAATGAGGACCCAAATAGAAATGCTGGTTTCCCTAAGGAGAAAATATTATTTTCTTCAGTTCCAAAACACAAAGGGTTTGGGGAAATGACCCCAACCCCCGTCACATACATACTCTGTATCTAGGAGTTTTAAGTCAGAAAGTCCAGAGTTAATGACGAAGGAGGTAAAATAAAAGCTAGCATAAAGACAAAGTGTGGCTAGGTGTGTTACTATGCCTAAATTACGATTTAAGCAAAGACGTGTCATTACAATGGGGTTAACAAACCTGTGACTAATAGAGAAACTATTTGGTTAAATAAATGTTTTTTTTTATTTTGTTTTGTTTTTAGTAAAATGTGATGACAATAAAACAAATTCAATTTTTGCCTAAACAATTAGTATTTTAAAGCATTAGTATCCAGTGTTTTCA
Source organism: Cynocephalus volans (assembly GCF_027409185.1). NCBI lineage: Eukaryota > Metazoa > Chordata > Mammalia > Dermoptera > Cynocephalidae > Cynocephalus > Cynocephalus volans. The sequence continues at coordinate 25,069,386 of NC_084463.1, forward strand.
AGGTTGGCAGAAATGTGCACCCTCAGACAATGCAGATAGGAAACTACTTTAATAAAACAAAAAGTTTCCGTGTTTCTGTAGGTGCCAAAAACCTTAGAAATATGATGTAAGACCCAGCAATTCAACTTATAGAAATTTTACATTAAAAATAAGGAAGGGTGTGGAATTTGATATTTGTATAAATAATCTTTGTCATAACTTTGTTTTATAAAGAGCAAAAATGAATAAAAGAGAAAGTCCGACAGCATGGAATTGGTTAAGTGTGGAGGCTGCATATAATGTCATAAAATACGTTCATTAGAAATCATAGTTTAGAAAATATTTATTAACATAAAAAAATCAGGTTGAAATAAAAATAGATTAAAACAAAAACAATCTACAAATCAGTATTTGCAGCATGTTCCTATGTTTTGCAAATCCCTGTGTATGTATACACATAAATTAGTACTTCACCATGTTAACAATATCTTTGGCTAGTGAGAATATATGATTCAAACTTTTTTTATTGTGTTTGTTTCTTCATTGAGCTAGTACTGCCTTAATCCAGGAAAAATTGCCTTAAGCCAAAGTATGAAGTTGGAAGCATTGTCTTCTGAGCAGTTTCTCCTTTTTTATCCTGACCTTGCTTCAGGAGCCTAGCTCATTTTCTGTGTTGCAGCTCCCTGCTGCTGCCCAGTCTCCCCTTCTATATGGTCCTTTGAACAGAAATCATTAACCTTCAGAGATGTAGCAGCTCATATCTGAGTAGGAATTCAGCCATACGACCTTTGGCAAACTATTTTATCTCTCTGAAACTTAGTGCTCTTCTCTATAACATAGAAACCTAATGCCTATCTCCTAAGGTCACTGTGAAAATGAAGCAAGAAAATTTGTGAATATCAATGACATTTTCACAGAAATAAGAAAAAGAAATCCTAACATTCATATACAACAACAAAAGACCCTGAATAGCCCAAGTAATCCTGAGTAAAAAAAGGTAAAGCCAGAGGCATTAGACTTCCTGACTTTAAACTACACTACAAAGCTATAGTAACCCAAACAGTATGGTACTGGCATAAAAACAGACATGCAGACCAATGAAATAGAATAGAGAACCCAGAAATCAATGCACATATTTACAGCCAACTGATCTTCCACAAAGGTACCAGAACATACAATGCAGAAAAGAAAGTATCTTTAGCAATTGGTGCTGGAAAAACTGGATATCCATATGCAGAAGAATGAAACTTGACCCGTACCTCTCGCCATATACCCAAATCAACCAAAATGGATTAAAGACTTACATATAAGACCTGAAACTATAAAACTCCTAGAAGAAAATATAGGGGAAACACTCCAGGATATAGGACTGGGCAAAGACTATAGGAATAAGACCCCAGAAGCACAGACAACAGAATAAAATATAAACAAATGGGATTATATCAAAGTAAAAACCTTCTGCACAGCAAAGGAAATAATCAGCAGAATAAAAAGACAACCTACAGAATGGGAGAAAATATTTGCAAACTACGCATCTGACAAGGGATTAATATCCAGAATATACAAAGAGCTCAAACAACATTGCAGTAAAAAAAACAAATAATACAATTAAAAAATGGGTAAAGGAGCTGAATAGACATTTCTCAAAGGAGGAGATACAAATGGCCAACAGATCTATGAAAAAATGCTCAACATCACTAATCATCAGGGAAATGCAAATCAAAACCACGCTGAGATATCATCTCACCCCAATTAGACTGGCTATTATAAAAAAGACACAGAATAACAAACACTGGCAAGGATGTGGAGAAAGGGAAGCCCTTCTGCACTGTTGGTGGGACTGTCAATTAGTACAGTCATGAAAAACAGTATGGAGGTTCCTCAAACAACTACAGATAGATCTACCAGATGGTCTATCAATCCCACTACTGGGTATACATCCAGGGAAATGTAAATTATCATGTCAAAGGGATACCTGTACTCCCATGTTTATAACAGCTCTATTTACAATAGCCAGGCTATGGAACCAACCTAAATGTCCATCAATGGGTGACTGGATAAGGAAAGTGTGGTATATATATATACACAATGGAATACTACTCAGCCATAAAAAAGAATGAAATTCTGCCATTCACAGAAACACGGATGAGCTTGGAGAAAATTGTGCTAAGTGAAACAACCCAGGTGCGGAAAGAGAAATACTATATGTCCTCACTCATATGTGGGAGCTAAGAGGTGAATCCGTAAATAAAGAAACAATAAAGAGAGAGCAAGAAAGAAACAACAATCACAATGATACATTGAAATTTTAGAGGGAGAGAAAAGAATTGTGGTTACTAGAGGTGGAAAAGGGGAGGGGAGGGAAAGAGGGAAGGGGGTTAACGAGAAATTGGTTAATGGACACAAAAAATGATTACATATTGTAAATGATGAATAAGCTATCCTGATCTGACCATCACACATTGTACACAACTATTGAAAAACAACTTTGTACCCCACAAATATGCATAATAAATTATTTTTTTAAAAAAGAAAATTTGTATAATGAGCTTGGTCATATAACAAATCAGTTAATACTAACTCTCCTTAATTTGTGACTTAAATAGCAGGTTGATTCCATTTTAGCAGGTAGCATCCCACTAATTCCAGACGGTGAAAAGTTATAACATGCTTCATGCAAGGTTTTTCCATGACCGGAGATTCTGCCTCTCTGAGTGTGCAGATTGAGCATACTTCATCTGGTAATCATGTTGAGGATAACCTAGTGACCTCCAGCATTTTACAGTTACAGTATCATGCTATGCTCTTCTCTTGGCTAAAAATAACTTTATACCACTGGGATGGGGCAGGAACATGAGGCCAGTCTCCAGCCTCACTTCTGCAGCATGCATCATGGAATTCAGGCTCGCCTTTCTGATGTTTGAAGGCAAAGGGATTAAGGCATAGGTAATCCTTAAAGCTTAAGTAACTATTTACAGAAAGGGAAGGGGATGAAAGTGGTATAGGAGGGAAGGTTTTGGGGCAATAACTTCTTAGTGTTCTACCAGTTAAATTGCACTTCCACAGAAGCGGACACTTGGTCACTTAATGACCAGGATGATTCAGGATGCACTCTCGTGAAAGATCAGAAGGAGGAATGGGCTGCCACAGCTACTTGTTCTGGTATCTGAGTTGCCCTCTCTCAATAGTTCTCAAGCTGGGCGACACACTGAAATCACCCAGTGAATTTTTAAAAGTATTGATCTTGGACCCAGAAATGTTGATGTAATTGGTCTAGAGAAGCGTTTCTCAAAGTGAAACCCCTGGATTAGCACTATCAGCCTCACCCAAAAACTTGTCAAGACTGAAAATCGATGGACCAGAAACTCTTCTGGTGGGGCTCATCAATCAGTAGCAAGCCCTCCACGTGTTACTGATGAATGCCGAAGTGGGTGAACCACTGGTATACCAGTGGTGAGGTTTGAGCACCCAAAAGGTTGACTAGCTTCCCAGATGACTCTAAGGTGCATTCAGGTTTGAGAACTATTGCTTTAGACCCATTTTTCCTGAAAATTCTTGGGTCTTTTGAGTGTCCACCCTTACTTTCATCATACGAATTCAATGGCCATTCCCTGTTTTTATGCTGTCTGTGGAAATGGTTTTCTATTATTTCCAGGTGGTGTGGGAAGGTCTGCCGTTACCCTGAGGGATGTTAAGTTCTCTGAACCACTGATAAATGGACCATAGCCAACTGCCCTCCAGCTGCAACTTCTGGTATACCAGCAAGCCAAGTGGCTCAGTCAGGACCAAGAGTGGAATAAATCAGCAGAGCCAACAGAAGGGCTGTCAGGCCCTAAACAGGATAGATCAGAAGGCAGTCAGCTCAGCAGATCAGCAACAGCCTTGACATAAAAGGGTGGTAAGTTTAAATCTATGCCCTCTGCTTTCATGCAGGAGGAGCCCACAGTAAGTTCATGGCCTGCTGGCTTAGATCCAACATAGTTTTAAAGGACAATCACAATACATACTTCCCAGTGGGAGAAAATGCATGCTTGACTGGAAAGAACCCAGCCCAGGTATCTCAAATCTTAGCTGAATTCTGAGTGCTGACTTTACTTTTAAGTCTATAATCTAATGTACAGCATAAAAACTAGTTAATAATATTGCATTGTATACTGAAAAGTTGCTAAGAGTATAGATTTAAGTGCTCTTACCATACACAAAAAAAGTAACTATGGAGGTGATGAATACGTTAATTTGCTTGACTACAGTAATCATTTTGCAATGTATATATTCATCAAAACATCATATTGTACATCTTAAATATATACAATAAGAAGAAAGAGACAGACAGGAAAAAGAAAAGAAAGGAAATAAAGGAAGGAAGGAAGAAGGAAGAAAGGGGCACTGACTTGAATAATTCTTTTTCCCTTTCTGGGCTTCAATTTCCTCATCTATAAAATGATTGCTAAGGCCCATTTACCATTTGGCAGGGCTTGAACAGACTTTTGTAGTATTTTTAAATAAGGATTGAATGCTGAGATATGGCTGGGAGCTAATTATAAGGATGCAGATGATGACTGAGCTTTCTAAAACCCTTCATGGGGCCTATTTCCTAGAGTTCATACAACTCATCTTGAGTCACAATTTGTATGTTTAGGTGATCAAACAGCCCTTTATTTATATTTCCTACTTATAAAGCACGCTTGACAGGATATTTCATGGATCCTTACAAGAACCCTGAGGTAGGTAATAATGTGCCCATTTTACAAATGAGGATGCTGAGGCTAGATATGAGCTTACGTGCCCACAAACCATCGCTTAGCAAATAACCCCAGTAGCGGTTAACACTGGAACCCACATCTTCTGACTCCTCCTTCACAGCTAAACTATTAGCTCTAGCTTGTACAATGCAATTCCTTACTCTGTAGCCAAAACAAAACTGCATTTGGAAATCAGAATCAAAAGCTTGGTGATAGTCTGTCAAATGTTTCGTAAGTAAGTGATTAAAGGAGAATCAGGCCTCCCCACCTCCTGGGACCACCTATTCCTCTCTCAGATCCCTCCCTCAACACTTAGTACAAATTATCTGACATTAGGATAGAGATCCTTTCATTAGTATGTCTTTGAAAAACATTAACATACAGGAAAGAAAAATTCCTCTTCATAGGGACAAATGTAATCTTATCAGAATGAGCAGGACAATAACAGGAAGAGGGAGGGGATTCTGGAATGTAGAGAGAGGCAGGCGGGGTTGCAGAGAAAGACGACAGGCCCCAGGGAGGCTTTAATCAGAGGCCGGCAGCCATGAGGTTATTGTGAGCGGCAAACACGGGCAGGCAGCCATCACTCCCAGAGCTGGGCATGGAGAAGTGAGCAGGCCAAAATTGGTGTCATTGTTGACTTGGGTCTTAAGACAGCACAGGATGGAGACGTATTTAAACAGAGTTCATTTTCTGTAGTAATGACTTCCAGAAGCTCATAACTACTAAGATAAGGAAAGCAGAATCCTAAACCCAAAGCAAGAAAGAAGGGACATTTAAGGATATTCAGCCCATGTCAACGGGATGGGAGTCGATCTCTCCTCCTGTGCTTGAATCCCCTACAGCAGCATCAATCCCTCTGCCATTAATCCTGAAACAACCCCTCCCACAGCTGACTTGACTGTAAAGAAGATCTACCTCCTCCTCCTCTTCATCTTCACTCAACCCCAGGGCTTCCTGACCAGACCACACCTAAACCTTCCCAGACCAGCACCAGCTTGAACAAAGAGGAATTCCCATTTTCTGTGACTATCAGATCTCAAACCTTGCAAGTCCAAAACTGCCTTCTCATGTCTCACTTAAATTCTTCATACAGTTTAAACGTATTTATTTAATTTTGTCCTCAGTGTACATAGGGAACAGCTGGCTATCTTCCTGGGCATAATAACACTTTAGACACTTGACAGAAACAATGGGACCAACAGAAAGGACCACCCAGATATATGTGTATCTGTCTCACAAGAAAAGTCGAGGAAAGAGCAGATATTCCCAGAACTTGGCAGCATTCTGCCTCCCTAACTGTTACTGTTGTATTATCCCCTGTAGAAAGCTATGAAAACACTCAGTTCAGAAATATGATTTTTGTCTTGAATATTCTATGTGACATGGTGTACTTGTCCTTACATACAGCCACACACAACTGTTTCTAGAATTCTTGCAGAAGAACTTGCTTTCTTTGCCACTTTACTTTGGCTTTAATTGCTGTCATGAATACAGCCTTTTGTACATCTTCCCATAATGTTCTTCTCCATTTTTAAAAGTCTTTAATCTTCTTTCCCCCTTAAACTTTCTAAAGTTAAATTGATAAAATGGATTGGGACATCAGTCCAAAAAGCCCAGCGATCTGAAAATCTCAGACACACTGCCCAGGGGATGGGTTTTGGGGGGCAATTAAAAGATAATGTGAGTAGGAACTGGACAATGTGACAAGCTAATGGTCTCCTGCTGCCAAAGAAGAAAACTCAGAGAAACTGAGACCTTATTTTCAAAGCCGGAGACCATTACCCTGTCACGGTACCATCCTTCGATGACTTGGCGGCTGTTCTGCCTGATGATGAGAACAATAAATAAGAAAGAGGCAGCAGGGAGTAAGTACAGATTTCCGCAGCTAACCAGCCAGCACACCGATCTCCCTGGCTTAAGAGTGAGGCTTACCAGATACGGACAGTCGTGGACCTGTGTCTCTGAGCCACTGACTCCAGCTGGGCTGCCTTTTTGTCCCCATCCATGGGTTTTCTTGCAGCTGAGATTTTAGTTTTTCTATTAGCTACCACAACTGGACTATTTTTCTATATTTTCCATCCAACTTCTACCCATTCTTCAATAGCCAACTCAGAATTCTCCTTAACACCTCTAGCCCACAGGTACCCACCTCTGCACTATGTCTTTTCTACCTGTTATGCGCTTTTGTTATTATCACAACTTATTTTATGACACCTTTTGCAGGGTGGCCTCCTTCTCTACTATCGCTTAAATTCTTAGGAACTTCTGTTTACCCAACTGGACTGTAAATTACTGGTCAACAGAGATTATATCTGACACATATTTGTATACCCTTACATTCCAAAATATACTCTCAGTAAATATCTATTAAGTGGTTGACACTTATTTTTGTGAATGTTTCTCTTTACATTAGCCACAGTTGGGGAGGAATCATGTGAGTCAAGCCATGACATTTCTCTCCTCCAGCAAGTGAAGAGGCAGAAATGAACGTTTCATGTAATCACCAGAATGTGAGACTGAGGTTGAATAAAATAATCCTTTGTGGCCAACTGGCTCAGCTCTCATCCTTCTGTGCCCCTTGTTAAATATTCCATCCCTTTCTGAAATGGTAAAACCCTATGAGAGGTCCTGGGTCTGGTGTCCAGGTGACTTACTGACCGACCAATCCATGGCTGTGATTTGGTTTTCTGTGAATTGAAGAACAGAGTGGTTTGTTGATATGGCCTCCCCACAGAATTCTCTGTGCAAGTCTTTGCCTTTTAACCTTTGGGGGCCTTTCTTTTCTTGTTTATACATTTAGTTTGTTATTTAGCTGGCCAGTTAGTTAGAAGTAGCTTTGTGGGCCGAGCCTGTGGCGCACTCGGGAGAGTGCGGCGCTGGGAGCGCAGCGACGCTCCTGCTGTGGGTTCAGATCCTGTATAGGAATGGCCAGTGCACTCCCTGGCTGAGTGCCGGTCACGAAAAAGACAAAAAAAAAAAAAAAAGAAGTAGCTTTGTGACAGGACAGAAAGGTAAACATCAATGGAAAACTGAGATAGAATTTGTTAGTGCAATCGCTCAACTTTAAACCAATTCTACTTTTCTCCTACCATATCAAATGACTTCAAAATTGTTGAATTATTTATTGTCAAGGAAGACAAGGACAGTATTTTCTCCTAAGTCAGTGAGCTAGGAATCAGAACCCTTGAGGTACACCACTTTTTTTTTCAACCACTGATTTGTGATATAATTTGCCTCCCAAAGTATAGTAAAATTTTTTACCACTGATTTATGATATAGACGATTTTTAGAATACACTTGCTCGCATTCTTACTCTAAAGGATCCAGGAGGGATACACAATCTATACCATGTGCTCTCTTTCAAGCACTTGACAAGAAAGGCATGTTTTTGTTTGGTTTTTTGTTTGTCTTTTGGAAAATGGTTGATCAGTTTACGATTATCCTCCTTCAATAGTTGATACACCAAGGCAGGGAAGTGACACCTAGAAGTCAATGACAAAATCAGGCTTTATGCTTTCATCTTGTGAGTACCAGTGTTTTGCTCACTAATCCTCAGTGTCAGACATCAGAACAGTAATCAGCCAGCGACCCCCAACTCAACAGTAACTTGCCTTTGTTTCTCTGCCATCTTCCTCAAGCACTTTGAGAAAATGGTTTAGAGCGTAAGTCATACAAAGTGAAGAGTTAAGAAAAGATTGTTCCTAGGATAGCTTCAATTTTGCCCTCAAATGCCAACAGCAAGGACACCTTCGTGAGACTTAGTACTCAGTACCTGGTATTTAGATGAGCTCCCAAGTAGCTATAGTGAGCCATGCCACTTCTGAGATTCGTGGCCCAAGTAGAAATACAAAAACCTATGCATGGTAGGTTGAAACTTCATAGATGTCTCCCAACCCTGAAATGGGTTGCAGGTGTTTGTCTTAACGATGAGAACAGCTAATGAATAAAACATGCCTGGAACTCTGTGTCCAGAAAATGTGACAAGCTTGAATCTGATGACTTCAGGAATGAGATGAAATATGAGTTTGAGCTCATCTGCAAAGCTCTTAACGAATCCAAGATGCTGTGGCTGGTATTGCTGCTTACGGACTACGGTTTGCCCCAGGTTTATGAGAGGACAGGGAGAGCAAAGGGGGTGGAGGGGTCTAAAGAAAAATGAAGGAGGAAGGAGACAAAAGAAGCTCAAACCAAGTCCTGACTGTGGATCTTTAAAGCGAAAGCTCTCCCTGGAAACATCACTGAAGACTGAATTTGACTTTTACTTTTGAGCCAGGAGAAGTAAATAGAGATAAAAATACTCTGCAGATCACTGTATTGTATACACTTACTTGGATTTATAGACTCTGATGTTACTATATTTCTATATCATCAATAATTCCACTTTTGCTTTGGGTAGTAATATAGAGATATCCTTGTCATATCTTAGTCTAAAATTGAACATTTAATGTCAAGTCATATCTACCACTCATATGGAAAGTAAGATAACCTTTTGTGACCATTTTTTTTTCCATGGGAAGTTATCATATTTTCCACATGCGTGAGAGCAGATCTTTAAAAGAGAGAAATGAATTGACATTAAGATTTTAAATTCTGTCTTAGGTTGTCACATTTGATATATTTCTGTTGAAATTCAATTGTTGGTTTTGGGAAAGTCCAGTAGGTGTAGCTGTAACACTGTCAATTGCAGCACAGTTCTCTTATTGAGGCAAGATGGTCTGGAGCCAATGTGGATTTGAAACTTCTGTTTGTGAGCTCTGCCCTCCCAGTGGAGGACTCTGCCTCAATCCAAATTCTTGCTATCTTCAAGAAAACCTAGGAAGTTGCGACCCTAACTCAATTCTTGATATTTTGGGATCTCCAGAGAAATACACAATCAAGGTACTAGTTAGGACTCCCACTGGGAAAAGCAGTTTGGTGACGGCCTCCTGGTGATCTCAGCTGGTACATGCAGCTTCACAGATGCCAACCCACCCATTCATTAGTGTTCTTATTTCTCCAGCACCTCCGAGACATAGAGATGTATCCAAATCACTCACTCTGCCATTAGAACTACTCTCTGCCAAAAGCTTGAAGGAATATAAAAATGTATATATAAGAAAGCATATAAGTAATATAAGAAAGTATATAAGTAACATAAGAAAGTATATAAGTAATATAAGAAACTATATTAAATATAAGAAATACGCAAATACAAAATTTATGACAGTCAGTGAGATAAGTCCAAGTGCCACCATTTATTAATTTTATAATATTAGGAAATTTACTTTTTTTCTCCGAGCCTCAGTTTTTTAATTTCCCAAAATGAAATGACAACAAGACTGACTAAGACCTACCTCAAAGGGTTAGAGTGGGGGCAAACAATATGATATATATGAGAATGTTCAATAAAACATATGAAGGGTCTCCAAAAAGTTCATGGAAAGATTTGTATTATCTTTTAATTCTAGGTTTTAATGAATTTTTGAAGCACCTTCATATTGTGGTATACCAGATATGTTTTTATTAGTAAGGTTGATCCCATCAGGATGAAGAATGGCCTCACACCTCTTATGAAGAGCTCATCTCAGTGGATCAAACTGTAAAGTGCGGTTCCTCCCTCTGTGCTCTGCTGACAGACCCCATTCCATTCTGTACATGTATCTGTATGATCCCATCAGTCTGGAAGTTCATAACTGGTTTTTCTTGTTGGCCTTGACTGAATTCCTCATGGTCAGGAACTGTAATGTATTTTGTGTCTTTTACCAAAGCATATGACATAATGTTTGGCAAAATGTAGTTTCAAAAACGTCTGTGTAATAAATATTGCTGAATAAAGCACAATAGCATATTTATCAGATAACACTTCCATTCCATTTATCTATTTGTTTCTAGGAATCATCAAACAGGAGAAAGGAATAATGTTCGGCACTTTGGTGGAATTTGGCATCACAGTAATTCTAAGATACTCTCCTAGTTTCATACAAACCAATCAAGACACACTTAATGAGAACAAAATGTTATGGAAGATAAAAATTACTGTATAACAGCTATACTCTCCTTTGAGAATTTTAAGGACTGGAATGAGAAATACTGTATATAGAGAGAAAGTTAAGAACAAGTATAAGAAATGTGTGGCAGACAGCTAACCATCAGCCAAAATATGAGCTCCTGCCTCCACACTTTAGAGTTGCATTCAGAAGGGGCTCTTCAGCCAGGGGCTGCATTGCCCAACACCTTTGCAGGTGAAGCCATGTGACTAGTTCTATTTCAGTACAAACAAGAAAAAAATGCATGTTTGTCATTTTGAAGCCAAGGTGAGATGGCTTCTCTGGTCTGTTAGAGAGATAGAGAAGACTCCAAGGCCTTGGGGGATATTGTGGGAGAGCATGATGGAAAGAACCTGGGTTCCTGAGTCACCAGATAGAGGAAAGACATCTACTGGCTGGAAATCTGTGCTGGACTATGTGCTAAACAAGAAATAGCCTTCTATTGGGTTAAACCACTGAGATTTTGGAATTTGTTAGAGAAGTTGGCATCATCTTACCTAATACAAGACGTAAGAGGGTACCACATGATCTTCAAATGAATAGGGCAAACATCAAATACTTTGCACTTGGAAGAAGAAACAATCACGGTGGGATAAAGTGGGCTAAAACCTTTCTTCAAGAGATGGAGTTGGAAGTGCACCTTAGGGAGGAGAGAACATACTCCATATGGAAAAACCTACATGAGCAAAAATACAAGCATAGGAGATTGAAATCATAGTGAGAAGACAATGAGCACATAAGTTGTACTGGAATACCAAGACTGTCCTAGCGCCAACAGCTATCACTAAGCATTTGATTATCCATTCAAGTCTTTAGATTGACTGTTATATTTAACTTATTATGGGCCATAAGATCCACCTCAGTCAGGTTCCTTATTATGACCATCAGACATTCCATTCTCCCAGCAAAGCCAGCTTTGGATCTCAAAGGGTCAGATCTTGCCAGCTTCACAGGAATATAAAGTGCTTGTTTAAATTGGATTTCTCATTTGCCCTTTCTGATATCACTGATGGCACAATTGGACCTACAGATGAAAACTCAGAAGCACCTAAATATGAAAACTCAGAAGCACCTAGAGAAATTTTTGCATCAAAGGTTAAGGACATATTTTAAAATTCTTGATAAATATTATTAAAATCCCTTTCCAGAAAACTTAGCTTCTTTTAGAGCTGGCATCAAAAGTTGACGGGTTTTATAGTTATTTGTGTGGATGTCTTATCACTCACTATGTGGGCAGAGATAACATACTACTTGACTTTGTATCCCCTCTAACCACAACCAAAGCCTTGGCTTTAATAGAAACTTACAGGTTAGAACAGGATGGGATGACAGAGCTCATGTCATTCAGCCTACTGATCTTGTTAGGGTCATTTATTTTCATCGTTAAGAATGAAAGATTCTTAAGTAAAACATCCAATTAAAGACAGTTAGCAGCAAATCAGAAACCAAAATTATGTAAAATATTAAATTAGTTAGCTTTTCCTTTGTTGCAAGTGATGAACCAGCTTGGGGGTGGGAGGAGTAATGAATAAAGGAGGATACCGAATTTCTCCTAATATCTGGCAGACAAGTAAGGCTAGACTTCAACAATAGGTGAAGCCAAGTGAATTATCTGGGTTTTTCTCTTCCTCTGTTTAGCTGGTTCATTCTTCTAGTTTGTACAGAACAGTTTTCTCAGGGTCCTCATAGATGTGATGGGAAATGGCTGCTGCCAAGCCATCTCAAGTTTATATCTCAGTTGAAGAGAAAAGACAAAAGTTGGATTCTCTCAGTCCCTATTCCAAACACAAGGGTAAGAATCTGATTGGAGTGATACCAGAGGAGGAAGGGGTAGGCTCACTGTGTGGAGTGGAACTGGGAAATTCATGCAAGAGAAGTATAGATAATTCCCAGAAACGGAAAGGCCTGTTAGACAAACGAGTGCTAAATGACTTAGGCAAGAAAACACACATTTAGTTAATGCAGAAAGAGAGCAGATTATCAAAAGGTCAAGTAGCTTACCCTACGAAATTGAGTCAGTTAATGGAAGAGAGAGGACCAGAGCCAACTTCTTAATCCCATACCAGTAGTTGTTTATTAAATATTTCTTTCTCATCATTTCAATCCTCAAGGGAGAGTCTTCGTCCCTGAAACCATTCTAGACAGGAATCTGTCTCACATGTTCAACTCCTGACACATATTCTCCACGGAGATTCTAAATACCAACCTCCAGAGTCATTTTAGGCAATTATTTGTTCCGAGGCACTGCTCTTTCCCTCTCTGTTTCATGTAGACACGTGAGTATTGTTAAACACAGACAGTCTCCTGTCAAGATCATTGCTTACTGAAGTTGTCCTAGCAGATGCCAAATTGTACAATGTGGTACAGATGATGCTTTGGAAGGGGAAAGGTTTATTCATCACTGGATTGAATTCACACCACTTGAATCTGCTTTTTAAAAAAAAGAGTGAAAGAGCGACTCTCAGGTGTTGGTCACAGTTGACCACCTTTGGAGTTCAGATTTTCCAGGCCAGTTGGAAAGCAGATGAAATGACAACAGCTTCATTAGCAAAGCTGACATGTTTGTCTCAGCCTCAGTCATGATGTGTAATACCTTATAGAGTCTGAACCCCAAAATGCACATCATTACCTTACACATTATCTTCTCAAGAGGACTGATGAATTGAATGTAATCATTGAACTCCACACACCTTATGGGACCAAATGACAGTGAATTCAGCCCTGGAGAACTACAGGCCGTGGTTGTCCCTGGTGTTGCTGGAGACACTTTGGACCAGGATAATTGCTGCTCTCAGCAGCCACTCTTCTACAAACCCCAAAGAGAAACTCAGTATTAACTAGTAGCGCAAAAACGTGACTGCCTCTCCAAAATTCAACTGCCTCACATGGTTGGAATTTGAATTGTTGCCAAAGGGTTTACTTTGATCCCCAAAGTAACATTCCTCCTGACCAGATTTCGTGATAGTCATAGTTTGTTATTACTCAGTACTAATAATAAATGGAATGAATCAAGAGAAAATATCTCATACACATCTAATTTAGAAGCTATGAACACTGTATTTTTCAGCTTCTCTTTGGGATGGATATCTTAGCTAATGTTCTTTTTCATTTTAATAGCTAGTCACCAAGTCTTTTTGTATCTATAACAGGGCTAAGAAAGCTAGATATAAGAAGAATGAGGTAGATTAGGAACTAATGCTATCAATATTTTGCAGTTTTAACACACGTTCTCTTTCAAATGGGCTCTTTTAAAGGAAAAAATATCCCTTTATGGTTATGAAATATGTTCATTTTACAAAATCTTAAAAATAAAAAAGTAACACAAATAACATTAAAGTCACCCACCATCCCCAAACCCAGAAATAACCACTGATATAATTTTGAGTTTATTTCTTCAATTGTGTGTGTGCGCGTGCGTTAGAGAGAGAGAGAGAGAGAGGAGACATTTTCTTTACTCCTCTCTTGCTTGCACAGATGAGAGGGGGCTTTGAGGAAGCTAGGTAGAGGTGGTATATTTCGGGAAAAACAAGTGCTTGTTTGTCTGGGGATAATTTGTCCTAAAAAAAAAATCTATAAAGCCTAATAAACCCCTCACAAGCAATGCAGTGCCAGCCCTTCAAGATGAGACATGTGTGATACCCAGAATCACAAAAGCCAAATACTGCTCCTTCAGGGTGGAGCAGGACCTTCAGTGAGAGAAGAGAAAGATTAAAAGACCAAGGAATTCTTAGATGTGAAGGAAATTCTTGATGCCCTCCAAAGTAGACTCAGTATAATTTGAAAAGCAGACTTCACAGGAAAGAAAACAAATGGTTTGCATCATCTCCTGAGCCCTGGGGTCTTGTGTACTTATCTACAAGTAAGTCTGCTTGTTTGCTTGCTTGTTTGTTTTGGCCTGGTCATGGACTGGGCCTGCAGTGGGACTTTCAGCTGTTAGTGGCAAAACTATGATATGTCATACATTTTATAAGAATTAGAATTATAGTCCAAAGATGTTTTTACCTATCTCTTAAAAACTTGAGATTGTATTGTGAGCACTGTCACAATATTACATGTTTCTGAAATATGACTCTTTTTGATAACTGCATGATATTCCAATAAGCAATGCACCATTGTTTAACTGATCCCTTTATGTTTTCAATTTGAATATTTGTTTCCCAACTATAAATGAACTTACAATACTCACCAATGTTTTGATGAATTTATGATTGCCTTTTTACAATAACTTCACATATGAGAAATTTTGGGGATCGAAGGTTAAGGACATATTTTAAAATTCTTGATAAATATTACTAAAATCCCTTTCCAGAAAAGTATAAATGTTCCCATTTTCTTCACTCTCATATATTTGCTAGTTTTAAAGGCGATTTTTTTTTCATTTTTTTTATTGTGGTAAAATGTATATAACATAAAATTTACTGTCTTAATCATTTTGAAGACTACAGTTAAGTGGCATTAATTACATTCACATTGTTGACCAAACATCACCAACATTCTGCGCCAGAGCTTTCTCCATCTTGCAAAACTCAAACTCTGTACCCATTAAACACCAACTCCTCCCAGCCCCTGGCGACCAGTATCCTATTTCTGTCTCTATGATTTTGACACCAAAGCCACCGCACATAAGTGGCATGATACAGCATTCGTCTTTTGGCAACTGGCTTATCTCACTTAGCATTACGTCCTCAAGGTTTTCTATGTCATAACATGTGTCAGAAGTTCTGAAAGGTGACTTAGATTACATAATGGAAAATGTATCTGCATGCCTACTGGGTTATATTTTTTTAATAGAAGCATACCAAAATTATCAAGGTACCATAGCTTTAATAATTTGAAAAGTAGCCTGCTGAAAATTCAAATTATTTTCTGAAGGAAACAGAAACAGACATAAAGAAACACATCAGCCAAGCAATTTTGATTTCTATTTTTAGTCAGGAACTCACTATCTTTGAATATATTTTCTCAAGCACAGGATCCATTTGGCTGCCATCTAGGGTCTCACCTCTGGAGCCAACACAAAGGCCTTGCTGTGGATTCAGTCAGTGTGTGCACCTTACACGTAATGGCCTAATAACTCACGTGCTTTTCGTTTGCACTGTGTTTCCCATAATTGCGCTGGTCACCATTCATAATACTTTTGCGTTACTCCAGAGAACACAGGTTTGAATAGAAAAGTCTCTGGCTGTTCTTTTACTGTTAACCAGATAGATAAAATAACTTTTCAGAGTTTTGGAAGTATATTTGGGAATAGGTAATAAAACAAAGGAAAAGACTTTAGACTTGAGTGTCAGAAAATACTTCCTTGAATGCTGAAAGAGTTATTTACGACACTGGCTCCCCAAACAGAGCAAAGGAAATCCTACTATTTAGGACAATTGAAACTAGATTGTAAGAAAAATTCCTTAATGTCAGAGGCTGAGACTCAGGTGACAAATATGTATTTCTTTCTCCCTCTTTCACAAAAGGAAGTTCTCAAAAGAAACTAAGAAATCTGCTTCCCATTTTGAACCCCAAAGATGCTTTAAGGTCCACAACGTCAGCTGTTGTAAGACTCTGTGCATGTGTGTGTGCGCATGCACACATGTACACAGCCTCATCAGTCACTGACTCAAGCCAACGTGACAAACACCCCCACATTAACAGATCCAGTAACTTGCATGAGCTCTTCAAAAGCTACCCTTCTTTAGAAGCAGCTATGCGTGTATGCACACACTAAAGTGTGTGTGTGTGTGTGTGTGTGTGTGTATGTGTGTGTGTGTGCACGCGCACGCGCATGTGTGTAGTGTTCTTAGCAACAGTAGTGTTACTGCAGACAGAAGAGTAAAGGATTTGAGGGTGGGGATAAAGCAAAGGGAAATGCCCCTCCCTTCATCCTGATTGACTGTGGCCCAGCTTCCATGAATGCTGCTAGTTTCTATTTAGTATTTTCCTTATAGTGGCATTGTTTAAAATTGAGAATTACTGAGTTCATCGTTTCCTAACTTGGAACTGGGAACTGAAGGTTTTCCCTCCATAAATACAGATAATTTAGTTGTGCAATATTCACAGGGAATATTTTCAAATGCTTTTTATTTTCTTTTAATGATGCATTTGTCAAAATAAATTTGGGTTTCCTTTGATGAATTTAAATTTCCAAGGGGGCGGGGAGGACTTCAAATTTTCAGTACTGGAAACTGCAGCTGGCTTGCTGGTGCCTGGAAGAAGTAAAACCAGAGAAGTCATTCTGTTTTCTGAGCAGCCTGGTTGCCCATGAGGTTTCAATTTTCTTTACTACCATTTTCCTTTGCTCTTTTTCTATCTCTCCTCTTCCCTTTCTCCTCTCTCCCCATATCCTAGGCTTTCCCCTTCTTTCCTTTCTTTGTAACTTCTCTCTTCTTTCTCCTTTCTTTTCTGCTCCTTCTTCCTTGGAGAATCTCTTTTTTGTGCTCTACAGACAACACAGTGGTTGACAATTCCTAGTTCCAGTTCCGAGTCTGAGACATCGTGGGGAGGATTGTTTCATCACCCAGTTTTTAGTTCTTTCAGGCCATTTGATTTCCCTCCACACTTGTCTGTACAAGCCTGTTCTTCCTTCTAACTCTTTCTCTTCCATACTCAGGTTCATAAAAGTTATGAAAAATATTCTGGATATTTTTCCCAAATGTCTTTGGGTCAAAGAAATAGGACAAAAAAGATTCTGAGGGAAAAAAACAGAAATATTTTAAGTATTTTCATGATTTTCTGTCTTGCAGAGGGCCAACTTTTGGGGGTCAAAACCATTAAAAAAAGAAAAAAGAAAAAAATGGAAAGATCACTGTGTAACCTTTCCAGTGTGTTCTCTTATCATGCTGAAAAGGAACATATCAGTAATTTCTTCTGAGTGGTTTTGATGTCTCTTAAAAAATTACAAGGGAAAGTTCTTGAAAATTTGGTCCATGAAATTGCAGGAATAGTACTAATTGGAGGAAAATATGATATGAATTCTTACTTATAATGCTTGGAACATTACAGATTATAAAAATCTAACATTACAAGGTCCTTTGACTTTTGTATTTTCCTAGATTTAGCTTCAAAAATTATTAAAATTGATTCATTTCTTTAATGTAAAGGTCTGTTGAAACATAGGCTTCTGAGCACAGCCAAACTTGGCCATGTGTCCACGACAACACACAGCAGATGTGGCGCTGGGCCAACCCATTCCTGCTGGGTCTCCTCTGGCTCTTCTTATGAATTGAATCAGCGTCATCAGCCGAGGCTTATAAAATATAAATGCAAAAAAAAAAAGGGGGGGGGGGAAAGAAAGGAAGAGAGAAGGAGAAAGTCCTGTACCAGGTATGCTCCCTACTGTCTGCTTTTGTGAGTCAACATGAAGCATCTTCTTCCTCGCAGAAGAGAAGAAAATGGATCTGCACCTTGGCAGAAAGCTTTTAGGTTATCAACCTCTGCTTTAGCTCTGGATTGTGACCCTGACCCCACTCAGACTGCTGACTTTTTGATGGGACCTTATTTTGTACTTTTCTTTGTGTTTTCCTCTTGCACTGGTGTCTTCCATGGGCTTGCAGAGCCACTGCCCACCCGCCCCAGCCTCTGCATGCTCTGGGAGGCTGACGCAGATGTGCAGCACCAGGGGGCCCCAGGCTTCTGGCAGAGCTCAGCCCGTGGGAGAGCCAGCAGGCAGGAGGAGAGTGCAGTTGGGGTAATCATTTCCCAACATCCCTTCCTGGCATGTCATGCTGGGTTAGTGCCATCCTTCTATCAAAGGCTGCAGATACTATCAGGAGTTTTTCTTTATACACCTCTCTGCGGTCAGGTAACTGCTTCCTCCTCCTTTAGGCACAGGAGTGATACTGTTCCTTGCTGCTGCTAGCACTAGAGTCCCTGCTATTGCTTTTCCTAAACCCCATACACACCCTTGTAAATAATTTCTTTATTAAACTTTCTTCAAATGATTTAATTTTAATGTGCTATTTCCTTTTGGGACTTTGGTTGATACTCCTGAGTAATTATTAGGTTCTATCCACTTATCTATTTATTGATCTATCTCTGATGTGCTCACTCATAAATATCTCTATAAACCCTTGTTGAGGAGGAAAAAGAGACAATGTGAAAGAGCCTTGTGCACGTTTAGTTTTTAATCCATATATTACAAGTTTCCTTTCCAAGCCAAAGGTTTTATATTGTTTAGGGGAATATCCTGGCCCTTATTAATCAACTGTTGGTTTTTGGGGTTTTTTTCCTGTTTTCCTAATGCTCATATATATAATAGGAAAGCTTGGTTAGTCAGCTAATTAGCAAATATTTATAGAGGTTCTCTGATATGCTAAACATGTTCTAAGAGTACCGAACACAACTTTTAATAAAACAGGCAGACTCTCCAGCCTCAAGAAGAGTGCATTACAGTGGAAAGATCCAGGTAATATATAAATAAATAAGACAATATGTAAGATAATTAAAGTACTAATCAGTAATATGGTGAAGAAGATAAAATAGAGTAATTTTGACAGAGTGTGACTATAACAGGGCAGTCTGTTTTAGATGGGGAAATCATAGATTTCCATGAGGAAGAGACACAAATCGAGATCTAATGATAAGCCAGTCCTGTGAGAAGAGCATTCAACACAGTAGAAACTACAGCACAAATGTCATGACATGAGCATATTTTTTGGTATGTTTAAGAAACCAAAAAAGGCCACAGATGAAACAAAATAAACCAGAGGAGGAAAAGAGAGAGATTAGGTTGGGTACATTGGCAATGCCAGATAGTGTTGGAATGGCTAAGCCATGGAAGGACATTTGAATCTTATTTGAAGTGTATTTGGAAGCAACTAGAGGAGTATGGTGATCTGATTTATACATGAGAAAGATCACTCTGGCCACTATGTGAGGGAGAAAATGCAGAAGGAGAAAAACTACTTCAGGGGTTGATGCAAAAATCTGGAACAGACACAATGGTGGAATGGGAAGGGGTGGTTGCAGCAGAGATAATAGTAAGTGGCTGGTTTCAAAATATATTCTAATGGTATAGCTGACTGATGAATTGGATGATGAGATTGAAAAAAAGAGGAAAATCTAGAATGACTTCTGTTTTGGGCCTCAGCAATTGAATTCATAACAATGGCATTTACTTAAATAGGGAATACTTGGGGAAGTAAATGCTGAACATTTGGGGAAAGCAAGAGTTCCGTTTACGCCGTGTTAAGTTTGACATGCCAATTAGACGTGAAGACATATTAAGTAGAAAGTTAGGTATCAGGGGATCAGAGTGGCCCCTTTTAAATTGAAGCATTATAGGTGAAAACAAGCATAAAGTATGATACAGCTGGAAGCCTGTGGACCACTGGTTAGAGTATCTAAGAAAATACTCTGAATTCAATCCTTGGAAAGTACAAGAATATTTATTTTTTACAGAATTGAATCTGACACTGAATGTCGATGGTTTATAGAAGAATCAAGTCTCTTATTCACACTTCCGCATGGTGTATCTTTGAATTCTCTGATTTGCATTTACTAACCTCTAGCAAATATAAATAGGCAATGAGTATAATATTTTGGTCTCTTCAAACTGGTCAGAGGCTCAGTATAAGAAACTATTCCTTTTAAGAAATTGCAATTATTTTATTACTCACTTAGTATTTACCCTCAATACCTCCTGATCTACCAAATCTGGAGGAATATTCCATGACTAATCAGTTGAAACCTATTGGATTGGGAAGTTCCCAAAGGGCCTGTCTTGATAAACTTTACTCAGGATCCAAAACTTCAGAGGTCCTGTTATCAGAAGAGACCTTAGAGGTCACCTGATCTGAAACTCCCATTGTGCAAGCATTCTGGGACCAGTAAGGTTAAATTGCTTGAGACCTCACAGTGGAAATAATAGGTGGATCTAGAACCCAAATCTACCAGTTCCCAGTCCAGCATTACTGCCATTACCCTTCAAGATTATTCATTTATTCATTCATCACACATTTATGGAGGCCCTATCATGTACCATACACGAGGCTAGATACTTGAAAAGTAAATCACTGCGGTCCCTATCTTCAAGTCATTTAAGTCTAGTATGTGACTTAATGTCAGTGGGAAAATTTTAATAATAAAAAAAATCAATAAAATCATGTAAAATCCCAGAGGAAGCTGAGACTTACTTTGACTTGGAACTTTGGAAAATCCTGAACACAGGTCGAAAACTTTTATATTGAGACTTGAATAATAAATAAAAGTTTTCCAGGCATAAAATTAAGGGAGGGGTATTTCAGAAGTGGGTGACAACAGATAAATTCCGAGTAAAACCTAAGCATGAATGATGTGGAGTAATGCTTAGAAGTGAGATTGTAGAAGTGGATTGAGCACAGAGGTACAAGCCTGGTAGACTCCTCTGTTGCATTTTTGTAGATATTCTTGTGTTTTTGTGCTTCTGCCATGTGGACCTTCCTGGTTTTACTTAAAATCACTCATTCAGAGCTTACTAAGAACAAAGCACAATCATGAAGAATGTGTGGTTGGAATTTTACACCTTTATTACACAGCATACTGTTATAAGGTAAAAGAGCTAAATAGTTTCAGAGTGGTGAAAGGCCACTATTAGAGATATTAGAATGGCTTTTGGAATAAGGGAAATTTGACCTGGAGGGTGATGGATGAATAGGACTTTTTTTAAGTAGAGGAGCTCAAATATTCTGACCAAAATGTCCTCCCTCTCTTGATCACTAAAATGCAAACTAAAAGTAGAGATTAAAGCTTTTATTTCTAGTATCTCTCCACTGTTTCCTTCTTCCAAGTCAAAATAAAAGAAGTGCTCTGACAATGTTGCCAACGTAGATTCTGTATCAAGCCAAAATTTCTGGTTGAAAACTAATGGAGGAAAATGACAACTGTTTCTGTTGGATACATACGTGATTGCAAACAACATGTGCTGTGCATGCACTGAATTGACTAGCCGCAGGGCAGTGTAAACTCAGCCAAAATGGTTGAATTGAAATTCTAAGGCCTTGGCATGCACTAAACTTGATAATAGATAATTCAGCCAATTTTTCTTTCCAGGTTTCCAACCAAAAGCCCCAAACTTAAACACAATCTCATTGTCTCTGGCCATTTTGAAGTGTCCTCCAACAGGTTGGCCTGGATGGGTTTATTTTATTTTGTTTTATCAAATAGTTTCAGTTTATTCAAATCTAGTTTCAGCTAATGCCAGAAATATAACCCAAATCATTAACCAATCAATTAAATTCTGCCCCATCTATAAATAATTCATTGAAGCCCACTCTACACTGTGGGTAAATATTCCCGTGAAGCAATCTTAAAAAGAACAGAAAGTACTTCTACTGCTCTCTTGGTTTTATTTCTCTGAAAAGACATTGTTGTCACCTGTTATCTATGGCCAGAAGCAAGCTCCCAACAACATAACTGGAAGGCCAAAGAAAAAAATTAACTGAGTCATTCCATATAAGTGAGGAGGGTGCTGATGGATAACAGCAAAACCAAACCAGTTAGGAGGGGACCAGGACAAGAGGGCCTTCTCTTTTAGTTACAAATGCATCTGGCCTGTGTCCATAGCTAGATCATATATCTGACAATATCCTCCCTTTTAATGCTTTGCAGACCCAAGGTATATTATCATACCCTAAGCCTGAACTCTCCAGGGAAATTACGTTAAGCCATAACCAAGGAAGCAGGATTGCAAAAATCACCCAAGAAACCAGCTGTCTGGAATTCTCCTCTGGGAAACACGGGAGGACATGCTCCAAAAGGTGGCACTGTGAGACTGAGAATGACAGCGGCTGTGCTTTATTCTCAAGTATCTGGAAGAATTACACTCAGCACTTACCCCTGGGGGCGGGGGGGAAATAGGAGGGTAGAAGTCAGCTTTATTTTTAGAACTTATCTCTGTGCACTCAGGGTGGATGTAAAGTTCCCATAAACTAATCTTCCCGGTTTATTATGCATAGACAACACATTCCTAGTGTGGCAGGAAACAAAATAATTTTTATAAAGCCACTGTGTCAAATGCATCCATTATTTGGATCTGTTGACCTACATGGCAGTGTTATTTTAGAAAAATAGAGAAAATCAAGATGAGTTCTAAGAAAGAAAAAAAAAAAGGTTTCTGCAAAATACTGGGGAATTGACTTGGAAGGAAATTAGAAATATTAATCTGTGCTGATGTGGACATAAAACCGAAACAGTCATGCAACTTTCACCTAGAGTGTTTGAAACTGTACCTTTTAAAAAGTGAGATTCCATTGCTCAGAGCTGCTTAAAATGTAAATAGGCATTCTTTGAAACCACTAAGCTCCCAACCACCTTTTAGGTCTTCAGAGCAATTGAAAAATAGAAAAGCCTCTTTGTGTCCATGTGACTAAGTTTCTTTTTCTGTGTGTTTCTAACCAGGGGGTTCATGGAATAAACATCAAAGTCCCTACTCTCATTCATTGGAAAAAAGAGCATGTTCTCCAGCAAACATTATTCCTGTACACCAAATATGTATTTAATGTTGTGCCAGGTGCTGGAGAGAGACAAGAAAAATAGACCCCAATTCATTCTCCTTAAGCAACCTCCAAAAAAAATACACCAAATAACAAACCCTGTGATAGCTTCTCGATCATCACCATGGTGGGCTCTCATGCAACTGAAGTAAAGTCAGCCTCTTCTACAAGCCCAAATTCCTGGTCTCTTTAAATCTCTATAGTTGGGGTGTTTTTCTGGCTGAAATTCATGGAAATATATAATCTCAGAATTTGAAGGGAACTGAATAATTGCTAACATTTATTGCACTCTGATTTTTTTGTGTCTGTAACAGTGCTATATGTGCTTTATATGTGTTATCTTAAAAAGATAACACCAACATCTTTACAACAACTTTATAAGGCTTGCCCCTATATTACAAATAAAGAAATAGAGGGTTGGAAAAACTTTGATTTGCTCAAAATTAATAAAATGCAAAGCCATGAATTTAAATCTAAATCTACATGATTCTAGAGTCTGTGCTATGCTGAATGGTTTTCACAACCTGAAAAATCATCATGTCATCAAGTCCAAAAACCCAACAAATATTCCATCACCTCCCTAACATACCCACGAAATGTTCACCCAGCTTCCAAAATACAAGGGACTCACTCCCTTCCAAGGCAGGTTATTTCACTTTTGAGCAATTTTTGCCATTATAAAACTATGAGGGTCACGTCTTCAAAGAAAGGCAAAATCTTAAAATAGAACTGAAAGAGACAGATGAAAAAATCCAGACACATCAGGAGCTGCAGTTCACAGTCTTCTGCCACTTTAATTTGAACGTGTTACCTCCTGTGAGTGATTCACAAAGCTGCTGACGTTGCAATAGATGGCACTTAGGAAGATATTTCTTTCTGAACTATCTGAACTTCTAACAGAAATCCTCTGAGGGATGATCTTTGGTGTGTGAGCTGAGTGGGCAGAGCAGTGTGAAGTCGACCGTGCATAGGACTGGTGTCTCTCAGCTGCTTTTGCAAATACCTGTTTATTTTAGGTGGTGGTTGTGTCACAAAACCACGAGTGGATCAATACTCTGTAAGAATATAATTCTACCAGCTTCCCAGGGAGACCTCAAATCTTCCCATTGCCAAAATCCACTGATTATTACACCTAACGAGCCCAGCAAATCCTGTGTTAAAATTCAGTACATTGAATACTTATTTCATTCTCATCTCTAATTTCTTTCTTTTCCTCCATTTTTGTATGGCTTCAAAATCAGGAATCAGATTGTATCCCATATAGGGTTGTCAGGTAAACTATAGGACACACACACAGTCAAATTTAAATTACAAATCAATAACAAATATTTTTTAGTGTAAGTATGTCCCTTAAGTATACTAAAAATTATTTGTTGTTTATATACAATTCAAATTTAACTGGGAATTCTGTATTTTCATTTGCTAAATCTGATGACCTGAATCCCTTCAACAGCAAATCCTTACTCTGGATATGGATTTGCCTTCCCGGCATGAAATGCTTCTGCCAAAACTACCATCCATGGACTCAGGGAATGCCTTATTCACTGTCATGGTGTTCTACACAGCATTGCTTCTGACCAAGGAACTCACTGCACAGCCAAAGAAGTGCAGCAATGGGCTCGTGCTCATGGAATTCACTGGTCTTACCAAGTCCCCATCATCCGGAAGCAGCCAATCTGATAGAACAGTGGAATGGCATTTTGAAGTCACACTTACAGTACCAGCTAAGTGGCAATACCCTGCAGGGCTGGGGCAAGGTTCTGCAGAAGGTTGTATATGCTCTAAATCAGTGCCCAAGATATGGTACTGTTTCTCCCATAGCCGGTATTCACAGGTTCAGGAGTCAAGGGGTGGAAACAGAAGTGACACCACTCACCATTACCCCTAGGGACCCATTAGCAAAATCTTTGCTCCCTGTCCCCATGACTTTATGCTCTGCTGGTCCAGAGGTCTTGGTTTCAGAGGGAAGAATGCTTCCATCAGGAGACACAAAATGATCCCATTGAACTGGAAGTTAAGGCTGCCATGCGGCCACTTTGGGATCCTCATGCCTCTGAGTCAACAGGCTAAGAAGGAGTTACGGTGTTGGCTGGGGTGATTGACCCACACTACCAAGGGGAAGTTGGGGCTACTTCACAATGGAGGTAAGAAAGATTACATCTAGAATACAGGAGATCTCTTAGGGTGTCTCTTAGTACTGCCATGCCCTGTGATTAAAGTCAATGGAAAATTACAACAACCAAATCCAGGCAAGGCTATGAATGGCCCAGACTCTTCATGGATGAAGGTTTGGGTCACTCCACCAGGTAATGAACCACGACCAGCTCAAGTGCTCTCTGAAAGCAAAGGGAATAGAGAATGGGTAGTAGAAGAAGGTAATTATAAATGCCAGCTTCAACGACATGATCATTTACAGAAAAGAGGATTGTAATTATCCTCTCTATTGTGTTAAGAATATGTCTCTGTGTACATATACTGTACATTTATTAAGCAATTATCTCTGTTTTTGTTCCTTTTATTCTTTATCATGTACTATGAGACTTATTGACTATATATCAGCATTTAAATATGGTTAACTTTATATCACAGTACTTGTATTTAACTCATGGGATGCCTTCAAGAGTGAGATGTAAAACACTGAAGATAAATAAAACAAAACAAAACAAGCAAAAACAAGAGCAATAAAGAAACAGCAGCAGCAGCAACAACCTCACAAAAACTAGCCTGTACAGATTGCATCTAGGGACATCAGAAACAGCTTTCAAGTGCTCCTCTCGATTTAAGCTCTTACTTCAAATTGACACCTGCTGTGGTTTAAATGTGCCCCTTCCAAAATTCAGGTGTTGTCAACATGATGGAATTAAGAGGTGGAGCCTTTAAGAGGTGATTAGGTCATGAGGGCTCCTCCCCTCATGAATGGGATTAAGGCCCTTATAACAGAGACTTCATGCAGCATTTGGTTAGTTTGCTCTTTTGCCTTCCACCCTGTGAGAATGCAGCAAGAGGGCCCTCACCAGATACAGGCAACTTGATCTTGGACTTCCCATTCTCCAGAACTGTGAAAAAATAAATTTCTGTTCTTTAAATTACCCAAGCTCAGGTATTCTTTTATAGCAGCACAAATGGACTAAGACACTACCACACGCAAAACTGTTGCATCTCCCTGGAATGCATCTCCCACATTTTATAATTGTAAAGTTTTGCCCAAGCTCCCCTAGTCTATTTCTTCCCTTAAACTCAGGAGAAGATCCATTTTTTTGTGAGACCTGAAGTTTATACAGTTCATAGAGGATACTCTTTAAGAAAAATGATACAAAATTTTAAAAATACAATATAGAATTAGGTTCAAAAGTGAATGATTCCTTAGAATAAGAATACTTATTTAGAAAGTTTATGCAGCCGACAAATACCGGTACTAGTATTACAGGATCAAATGTATCAATAAACTGCCTGACATGACTCTACGATACCTTTTTCGACAGCATCCTGTTTGTTCACCAATTCAGAAGACAATTTTGTAATATCAGTTTTTATAGAAAGAACAGAAAGGCAACCTGGTCCTTCCTCTAGCATGAATAACTAATTTTTAATTGATAGTTGAGGATGGCTGTCCAATTTGGAAAAGAGTCTATCAAGTTTTCTTCATATATGATCTGTAAGGTTTCAAGGAATTTTAAGTTTTCTTATGTAGTGACTAATTCTAAATAATCTTTGATTAAGACATTCATTAACAACTACCTCCATATACACTTCTAGTGCCAGGCACCTCAGGACACGTTCAGGTGGGGACAGGACCTCTAACCCAGCACCTCTGTGCGTGACAATGGTGAACTGTCCCCGTAGCCAGTAGCGCTGATTTTTCACTTAGCCTAGCAGCCTGGTATCATTAGTTAGATGAGCATTATAGAAATATATGTTACATCTTGGAATTGAGATTGCAGGCAAAAATCACAAGTTTCTACTTTAGGTCCCTTTCTGTGCTTGATATAGAACCTATCATTTTAAAAAATGCATGCGTATATGTATATACTCTACCCAAGTCACCAGAATTACTGTTTTCTGTTAGGTCTGTGTCTCCATCTCAATAATCAGTATGGTGGTCATCTTCTCATCAAGACGTGAACGTGGAGGGAAACATCTGGATTGAAGTCCCCACTTTACCATGTAATTGCTGTGCAATTACAACTCAGTTTCTTCATCTGAAAAATGGAATTGATGGAGTGGGTAATAGCCTCCCGACATTCATGCCAGGATATTATGAGGAGCTTTGCAAATCAAGTGTTGTGTGTATGTAAATGATTATGCTA
Organism: Cynocephalus volans; assembly: GCF_027409185.1. Classification (NCBI taxonomy): domain Eukaryota; kingdom Metazoa; phylum Chordata; class Mammalia; order Dermoptera; family Cynocephalidae; genus Cynocephalus; species Cynocephalus volans. The sequence continues at coordinate 25,096,901 of NC_084463.1, forward strand.
CACTTATTTTCCAGGCCTGGTTTTTTCTAATGATAGAAAAAAAAATTAACTCTTTGATACTTCTTGGCACCGTTAGTGAATCAAAAATGTTCCCTTCATGTTCCATATGATACAAAACAATGAAGGAAAAATGGAAGAAGGTCACATTGCTCTTTGTTGGAATTTTAGGGAGCATTATGGTAGAAATGAAAACCAAGAGTTCCTGGACTTTGTAGAATGCTAATTCCCAGACCCAGCACACGCTTGTTGATTAGGATATTTGGGGGTATACCTTTGGGGTATGTCCTTCTTAGAAATTTCATAGGCCACTGTGATGATCAGTCAGGTTTGAGAATGGCTGAGCTAGGGGGAGAATAAACTTGGGCCTCCTGGTAGATGTTGAAATCTCAGCAGGTATGTGTGATAATTACTCCCTCTTCAGCATCTTCCCCATGCCTTCCTCTCCCAGCAAGAAAAGTCTACAAGTCACAACTCCATCCCTGTTTAGTTTATTCATTCCTACCATGTTGTGTTCTGACCAACCAGAGGATTTGGGAAAATAAAGAAAAAGTTCAGAGACGCATGCAAAGCCTACTTTCACCCACTCATGCAACCATCCAGTTGCACCCTTCAGTGCTCACAGAGAAAAAATTCTTTAGCATGCTGGTGCTCTTCACAGAACTTCTCAGGTGTCAGTCTGCTGATGACTTTGGGTCTTTGAAATATGCCACACAGCCACTAGAAGAGCATGCTCTTCTCTAAGTCATCAATGATCTCCATATTCCTAAACCCAAGAGACATATTTCACTTCTCATGGTATCTGACAACTCAACTGCCTTCAGCAAAACTAATCCCCCCTCCTCGATAGGGTTTTTCTTTTTAGGCTGCCTGGATACCACATTCTTCCAATTTATCTCTTACCACAACAGACATACTTCTTCCTGACCAGGTCCTCCTCTAAGTTGACCTCCAGAGTTGTAATGCTTCAAGCCTCAGTCTTGAGCCCTCTTCACCTCTTACTCTATGCTTTCTTTCGAAATAATTTACTCCGCCCTCGTGTTTTAAAGTTCATCTCTATGACAAATATCTAGAATTAATATTTCCCACCCTGCCTTTTCCAAGCTCAGTAGGTGACCTCTTCACATGCTCTGTTTCTTAAGGAAGAAAACAGGATATTTCTTACCACTTTTCTCTCTCCACTTTCAATTTATCACCAACTCTTACTGACTTTTGTCCCCCTGGTTAAAGTTTTAACTCATGTTATCACCTCTATTTAACAGGCTTAATTGAATGATTTCCTTGGATACTCAAACATATAAAATTCTGAACAGAAACCTCAAAAACTAAATTTACCTAGCTCCCACTTGACATTGCCAGATTTAATCTGTACCACTTCCTCTTTCTCCCTATGTTGTAGTCACACTGGCCTTCCTAAAATTTTTGGAATTCAGCAAGATCTTTTCTCCAATCTGCTGTTCACTCCAAAGTGCCTTTCGTCCTCTCTACTCATTCTTCTGGTCTCGATTTTACAGCATTTCCTCAAAGAGACTTCCTGTAACTCAGACTGTTATACCTCCCTCTTAGCACATATCACTTCCACATTCATATTTTTATTTGTGTGACTGTTCATTTAATATGTGCCTCCCCCACTTACTGCAGACCCCCCAAAAGCATAAAACATATCCATTTGATTACTACAATAAAATCAACAGAAAACTGGTACTTACTAAGTGTTCAATGAGTTTTTGCTTTATGAATGAACTAATGTATGAATGAATGGGAGGGGAAAAAGCCACTCCACGTTTTGCTCTTTCTCACAATACTGCATGTTTGGCTTGCATTTTGAGGTTTTGCCGTGTTTTCTTTCCATCTGGGGTAGTTCTCCCAGGTCCAATTATACCTGAGCTCCCCCAGCTTCTTCTAGCTCTGGCCAAGTCACTAGGTTTCCCTGAATGTTAATCAAGCCATCTGGAAAACAGGGCATGAAATTGTACGCCCCTGACTAGCAGCAGATGCAGCAACTGAGCTGAGCTGTGTTTCCTTTTCAGTAACTAATTGCACACATGGTACAATACGGAGGAAAACATTATAAATCAATTAGGCTATTACAGCAACGTTGCGCTCTGTAAATAGAGAGCTAGGCCTTGCGCTGGGAAGCAGGAGATAGGAGCACCTGATTCTCCTTGCAATGGCCTTGGATAATTACTCACATCTTTACATTTAATTGTCTCAGCTCCAATCCAGGTTTCCAGAAAGATTAGTTTACTGATATTTGGTAAGGACTGATTTCCTGGGTTGGAAGGTGGAATACTGCTGGAGGAAGATGATGGTTTAGAAGTATTATTGGCATAAAACACTCATGAAAGTGTTCAATGTTCATGCTGTATTTAATATCCAAGGCAAGAGCTGGTTGGTGCTTTGGGACAGGGTCACAGAAACAAGAGGAAGTGAAGTCACAAGGTAGCTGTGGAGTTGGCAGTATCCCCAAATGCCCCAAGCTTGGGGGACATTAATGGGGCATAACAGAGATCAGGTGAGCCTGGGTTTGGGCAGGGGAAGTGGGAGAACAGAGAGGGGGAGATTGTGAAAGACACTTACTGCTCTCTGTTTCTTCTCCCTGATCTCTTTGTTTTACCTTTCATGGGAATTATAGAGAAAATATCTGAATGTGCTTCTGGAGATAAAAGTCTCCGGAATTTTTTTAGCTCACAGAGAAGAGGTTGGGCAAGAGAAAGAGGCCAGGACTTTTACTGGAGAGAAGGGAAATTTTTAAAAAGTAGGTAAATACAGATTTTAAAAGGAGCCTGTAAATGCAGTTGTTTTTTTGTTTTTTTTCCCTTTTTGTGACCGGTAAGGGGATCGTAACCCTTGGCTTGGTGTTGCCCGCACTGCGCTCAGTCAGTGAGCGCACCAGCCAGTCCTATATAGGATCCGAACCCGCGGTGGGAGTGCCGCTGCACTCCCAGCGCCACACTCTCCTGAGTGAGCCACGGGATCGGCCTGAATTGTTAAATATTCAACAAATTCATAGGAAATTTTCAAAGCTCATCTGGATAACTTGGATGAGAATACTGCCATGAGGTCTAACGTTAATAGAAAGCCACTTCAGACATTTAGGGATAAGCTTTTCTCTAATTATGGCATGTGTCAATTTTGTCTTATCAAACAGTTGTCCTCAATCCTAGCTGCACATTAGCATGACATGGGAAGCTTCTAAAACTTAGCAATGTCCCCAGCATCTCTGGAGGTAGGACCTAGGTATTGGCACTCTTTAAACATTTTTCAGATAATTCCATTATGCAGCAGAGTAAAAAGCAGAGAACTATAAGTTTTAAAAAGCAGGAACTTGGACATATATGTGTACTATACTATTGATCCCTTGTGTGTTCATATATGCTCTCTTGGTTTAATATTCAGTTAGCCTCCATGAGGGTGAACGAGCTGTGTGAGGCTGCTCGGAGAATGGGAGGCATCGCTGGAGCTGAGCACAAGCTCATGTCACAGGAAGGCCCATGTGCTAACCTCCTCTCATCGGTCTCAGCCCAGCCCAGGTCCCAGCATATGGAAGTCCCTCAGTAAGTACCAGATTACTGATTAGTGAGCTGAGGGAATGACCCACAGTGTGACCATTTTCATGCTCAAATTCCACAAGAATCTGATCTCATGCACATTACTAGGTAGACATAACCCTAGATAGATCTGGAACCCCAGAAATTGCAGTCAACATCCCAGACCCAAACCATAGCATCTGGCTTCCTTCTGATATTGTCCTCTATGCAGTGTTTATCTGGGGGTTTCAGGACCACAGCTGCTGTCTCTTTATAGATCCAGGTCTGGGTCACAGGGCGGGGAGAAAACAATGACTATTTTGGTTGTCTGGTGATATCCGTGCCACTTTGTGCCGTGCGTTGCAAATTCAGTCCCATTTCCTGTAAGCTGTCCCTCCGGGCTTGAAACCCCAGCACCGTGCAGGGGTTCCAGGGGCACTTGCAAAACAATCTGTGTTCTGACCTTGGCATCACTGGGCCCATAAATCACGTAGGCAGAGAAACTGCTCACACTTCAAGCAGCACTCAGGGACACAATAGGATCAGGGAGCAGAGAACAGAAAAGGGTGGGGGTGTGGAGCAGGGCAGGGAGAGGGAGGTTTTGCTGAGGAACAATGAGAGACAGAGGGAGCTTTTCATTCTCGACAGAGGGCTGTTTCCTAGACGTCACAGGGTTATCATGAGGTAGAGATCGCAGGAGGCCAGTTTGAAGGTTGGGAGGGTGTCAAGTAAATATCTTATCATGGTGATCCGATTCAAGTGCACCACTCCCTGTAAACAACTTTTGCATAGGGGGTCTTCTCCGAACAAAAAAATTAACCAGTTAACAGTTGAGGAATAAAAAAAGCTTAAGTAAGGATTCCTTGTACTTCACAAAGAGCTGTCGAACACATTTATTCATTCACGTTTTCTTTCATCCAGCTACATCTCTGTGCCAAGCATTGGGCTCATTGTTGGAGATACAGGAGCCCAAAACACCAACATCATCTCTGTCCCCATGAGCTTACAGTCTTGTGGGTAATGTAGACACTGGACGAAAAGTACAGTGTGAGAAATAGCATGGGAGGAAAAGAACAGGAACATGTATTATGTCATTTATTTTTTAAAAGCTGCTTTTTGATTAACCTCATTATAATTTTCATTATTAACTCCATTTTATGTTGAGAGTCAGAGAGGTTAGGTGGTCATACATCAGTTAAATGGTGGAGCCAGGACTTCCACCTGCATATTCTGCCTTGAGTTCTTGTGCTCTTGTCTCTGTATCCAGTAGCTCAAAACACTGTCAGCTTAAGCTGCCTTCCACTCTTGCAGCCTGAAGCTTGAGACAGTTTCCATCATACTGAACACTATTCTGTGCTGCATCAGGCTTCCGGCCCATCACGAGCAATAGGCTTTGCAAAAAAGTGGCCCCTGGATTCTCATTCCAATGCATAAGGTGACCCAAACCCAATCATCCATCTCAATTGTGCAGTGAAAACAGAGGCCCACAGAGAAAAGCAGAACCATGGACATGGGTGAGGTCCAACCCATCTTTGCACCATGTGGTTTGCTGAAACCCCAAGCTCACTTGCTTATTTGCTGACACCTAACTCTTGAATATACATGTCTTTTAAAAAAGGAAAGTATTTACTCTTAGACATACTCTTTGTGGGTTTGAAACCATACCCATCATAATTTTGCACACTGACTTATCAAAGGGAACTGTATCTATAATTTAAAAGTTGTTATTTGGTAGTTATCATGTAAAGAATACTCCCTTCCTCTCCTCCCACTTTAGTTGAATATAAGTTGATTTTCTTGTTTCAGATGGGGTTTTGTGATGCATATTCTATGCCCAATATTCCTTATTTAGACCTCATGTTATAAAGAACTAAGCTTTTTTTCTTATGAAAATCATGATTTTTTTTTTCAAAGTCCTTGACTCAATCAGATTAAACAGGCATTCGTTGGATAAAAATGACCTAGTATTGGCCTGTGATAATGGCTTTCAGACTTCTTAAAGCAATGAAATATTTTTTTCCAAAATAAATCTTATACAAGAATCCCAGCACATTGAATCAAGCAAACCTAAGTGAAGGAGTCTGGTTGAGACAGGAGTAGTGATGCCACCACCCCATGCGATTCTGGAAACCCATAGGCTGTGCTTTGTAAACTGCTCCTCCACATGGGGATCAAGGCACACAGCCTGAAACTGGAAAACGGAAGAGTGACAGAGAAGGGTTTGGACTCTGGGATCAGAGATCTGTGTTTTAGTCCTAGTTTTAATAGCCACATGGTCATGGATAAGTAGTTTAAATTATCTGAGTCTCAAATTCTTCATCTGTGTTAAGGGACAGTTAATACATATGTCATTATATAACATGTTAAACACATCATATCAAGTGTTTGGTGCACAGTATGAATTGAATAAATGCTAGTCTCCTTAAATGCTAGTATATGACCCTCTCCAAATCTAACTCCATACTGCTTCAGTAGTGTATATATTTGGGAAAATTTGCTTGCATGTTTACAGATAGAATCCTACTATTTTACTAGCAAATTATCTTTTCAGATGTGCCTTACTTTCTTACCAACTCTTCATTTGAAAGTGTATAATAAGACTTCACCTCCAACCATTTCTGTCTCTTACCTTTTTGGTCTGGTATCTAATGCCCTCATAAATAGTTCTGAAAGAATCCTTTTGTAATATGCTCATTCAAATTTCCCTAAAGCAGAATGCAATTAAATAGCTTAAAAATAGATTTTTATTGTTTTCTTTCAGGACAGCAAATGATAGACTTTAAGAACTTCAGGACTTTAAGTACATAAATTTAACTTATGTTTATTATAGACATAATTGTCAAGTATAGAACTGATGCCAACCAAATTACTGACCTATCATATGGAATGCCCAGTGACAGACATTACGGAGGTGAAATCGAAAGAAGGATTGCATTACTTGAACCCCTGGTTCCACATCAATAGAAAGCCATTCAAATTAAACCAAAAGAGGAGAATGTTCCATAAAATCCCGGGGCAGCGAAACTGAGGTTTAGAAATGAACTTAAACTACTGACTTTCTATTTCTATCACTCGATTTTACTCCTTTTTAGGTACATTTGCACTCTCTCTCTCTCACCTCCCCTCTACCGTTTGCACCCCCCACCCCCACTGCAGGTTTCATCTAATTCTTCAGACCAAAGGGTTGAAAACATGACCTCTCCCAAATGTACATATATATTACAGATTCACAGTCTTGGAAAAACAACAACAGAATCTCTCTAGTTCTTAATTTAAATTGCCAGGTAAAATATATAACTTGGCCCAGTTAGACCGTGCACCTTCTGATGCACCTAATAATGGTAGCCAGAGAAGCATGGCCCATGGGAAGTGGGGGTCAGATGGGGAGTGGGAGTGGGCAAGGACACTTCTCAGAGTGGCAGGAAAGTCATACTACCAGATACATATTCCCAATGTCCCCAATTACCCCCTGCCCTCTGAATTGCTTTTTCTGTTCTTGGGCCTTCAGATGTGCTGACCAGAGTAATGGGTACAGTTTCAGAATTGTGGGAAAGGAGGTGTGAGTTTATATTTTGGAGGCAGAGAATGGCATTTCCAGAATGGACCCACAGTTGAGGAAATAACTCTTGACCATGTGAGGGATCAGCTGAGAGGTGAACAATGTTCTGACAAGTATTAACACATGCAGCAGGGGTAACCAGGAAGAAAGGAGCTGGAAGAAAATGATTCTGGGGCCAAACTGCCAAAACTGGTGACCAATTTAGTTTATGGAATCAAGAACAGAGAAAACACAAAGAGAACTTCAAAATTCTGGTCCTGCTGACTGAAGATGGTCATTGTTACTGATATTTTTACTCATGTATCTATATAGTGTCATCTGCCCATCTTTTCTCTCTTCTCTTTTCTTCCAGAAGCTGCACTGAAAACAGGGGTTTGGTTCATTTGAAGGGACAACAATTCTATGTGCCAATTTGACTAGATTAAGAAATACCTGGAAACCTGGCAAAGCATTATTTTGGGGTGTATTGTGAGAGTGTTTCCAGAGGAGGTTAGCATGTGAGCCTGAGTGGTCTAGGTGGGAAAAATCTACCCTCATTATGGATGGGCACCATCCAATCTGCTGGGGGCCAAGAGAGGACAAAAACAGAGGAACAGGTGAATCTCTGTCTCTATCCACTGGAGCTGTGTGGAGTATGCATAAAGCAAATGTACCTCACAGGGCCTGGTTTTCCAAAGCCTTGTAGTTTCAAATATTGACCTTCCAAAAAACAGGAAATATTCCCCAGGCTATTTAGTCTCTGTTGTAAGATAAAGAATTGTAACACAGCAAGCTTGCTGATTCAAGGACAGGTTACTGATTGATATGTAAAGATATGGGAAGCTGCTGGAGGAAGAAGGAATGTTTGCTAGATCAAGCTTTTGTTGGTGGACCACTTAATTGCCTAACAGAATGTCATCTGACTTGTTTTTACTGAATGTTACCAGCTTCTATTGTTAAACTTGTTAAAACTATGTCTCTTCCTGTAACTTGCTGGTCTGGAGAATAAATGCAGGAAGAGAACCCTGATTTGTGGTTAATTTCCCAAATGGAAGGAATGCCTCTCTCTTGAGAGCTCAGGGAGATTAACCCCTTTCTGGGGCTTCTCACTGCTCAGAAGAGATGGGCTTTGAGTAATCTTTGGTGGGCCAGGGGAAAAGGGGTGACAAATCTGTGGGAGGTGAAGCAACAAATGGTACCCCATGTGAGGAAATTCTGGGTCCACAGATTGGAGACCAACCTGCCAAGCCTTGGAAAGGAAAAGAAAGAGTACGTCCTGACAAAAGGGAGGCCCCAACTAAAGGGATGAAAGAAAGAGAATGTCTGCCACTCATCCTGACTAAAGGGAGGAAAAGAAAAAAGATGCACGGAAAAAGGAAGAGGACATCTACTCATCCCGTCAAAAGAGAAATCCCGGTAAGGGGGACTCACCCCGTTAAGGGGGTCACAGGGGTGACTTTCGATTAAGCAATTGCACGCCTGCTGCGGTGTCTAGCTAGGGCTTTGCCCAGACGTTTTGCTTTCTTACTCTCTCAGCTCTCTATCTATTCTTGTGATTACAGGTAGTTTACTGTCTAAGAGGGAAGTTCAACATAGTCCAGTCCTTCTATGTCTCCCTAAGGCAGTAGGTTATAAAGTAACTAACCGACACCTAACTCAATTATTATTGATTATAGTGGTTTGGAAATTTTGTCGAATTGCTTTAAAAATTATTCAGAATCTCAACAAAAGGAAAAAAAGAAACGTGTTTATGCCACTAAAGAGGATGAAAAACAATCCTCGCCACCTCCTCCCCTCCCCCACCCCACCTTTGGAGGCAAACAATTCATTTGTTCCCTCGATGGAGTCCTGTCTCAAAGAAGGACATAACATGGGAGTTGATGCTCGTCATGTCTTTCCTGTTGTAAGAACTGGGACTCCGTAGAGACATGAAAACCTCCCATTCTCCCTGTTTGAAAGATTTAAAAAGAGCATAACAGAAAATGGCTTACATAAGTACTTTTACTAAGGAATACTTAGAATCAATTGCTAATTGGTATAATATGACCCCTTGGGATTGGAAAACACTTGGAAAAACTGTTTTAACTCCTGCTCAGTATACTGTATGGCTACAAGAATATTGGGAAGCCTTACATGCTATTTCACTCGAAAACTTACTAGATGAGGTTCAAATTAGCATGGACATGTTATTTGACAAAACAACTAGAGCAGCCATAAAGGCATGGGACAAAATTTCTGAAACAAAATCTAAACTTCAACCTCTGGCTTCCCCTGATGCACCTTTGATACAAAGATTAGATAAGACTCAGCCACTGTTGACATTATCTGTTGAACAAAAATTAATTACAGATTTGGGGGCTGATGTTACCATAATTGCTAAAAGGATTGGACTCCATTATGGAAAGTAACTTCTTCACCAGTTACACTTACTGGATTAGGCAGGTTCAAAATCCCTTATCAAAGTAAAAAATCCTTTGTTGTGTACTAGCCCCGAGGGACAAACTGCCTTCATTATGCCTTGTGTTCCAGATCTACCTCAAACCCTATGGGGCTGAGACCTCCCTGCTCAATGGGATATTTATATTGGGACATCTCCTTCAAAATTTATCATGATGGCCACAGCCACACTCCCACCAGTCAAACTACAATGGACCCCTGGTCCTCTGGTTTGGTTGGAAGAGTGGCCTCTTAAAGGGGAGAAATTAAATCAAGCTACTTTATTTGTTAAACAACAGTTGCGAATGGGACATTTCGAGCTATCGCATAGTCCCTGGAATGCTCCCACTAAATCTTTTGCTACTGTTGGACAGGGACCTACTGAGCCTTGTATAGATTTTATTGTCTTCAAGATGCTGTAACTAGACAAATTGACAATGCTCATGACAATCCAGAATTGCTATCACAAGTTTATTTACATTTAATCAAACAAGTTAATAATGCTGGTTTACAAGTAGCTCCAGATAAAATTCAAAAAAAGGAGTCTTGGAAATGCCTTGGTTTTTTAATGGCCACAAAGTATATCTTTCCACATTCAGGAGCCTGTTACTCTAAATGACTTAGAAAAATTACTCGGCCACATTAACTGGCTCCGCCCTTCTATGGGTGTTCCAACTTATCAATTACATTTGTTTAATACTCTGAAGGGAGACCCTGATCTATCCTCCCCTCACTACTTATCTGAAGAAGCAAACTTAGAATTAAAACAGATTGAATCCTTTTTACATTCCACACAATTAACACATGTTGTTAAATCTCAAGTCATTCATTTCATTATTTTAAACACCCCATAGAGTCCCACAGGTTTGCTTTGCCAATTTCTTCCTCTAATAGGAGTCATTGAATGGATTTTCTTACTCCATCAAAAAAAGGAAAATTATATACTGAATTGGAACAATGTATTTGGCTGCTCACTGGGGAGGACACCATTGTCCAGTGCTTGCTGGGTGTGATCCTGATGTTATTAATCCTGGTCTTTCTAAAACTGATTTTCACACTGCCCTTGAACAATCATCCCCTATTCCCCTCCCTCAAGTGCTAACTGTGTGCGTTGGCGGTTCTGGCAGATCAGGAAAGGGATCTATAACATGGCGAGAGCAAGGAACCTGGAGGCATTTTGTTGCTGTCCATTGTGGGTCTGCTCGGGGGGCTGGGTTGGTGGCTGCCATTGCAGCTTTGCAACATTCTTACAATCAGCCACTTAGTTTTGTAGCTGACTCTGCCTACATAGATGGAGCCTTATAGGTAATTCAAGATGCATCTATTCATAAGGGAAATGATTTTCTTGTATTTGAAATGTTTGGACATTTATAAAAACTTATTCAAAAAAGATATTATCCTTTGTATGTAACTCACATGCATTCTCATTCTGGTCTTCCTGGCCCTTTATCAATTGGAAATGATATGGCTGATCTCTTTCTTATGTATAATAATGTTTTACAGAAAGCTATTGATTCTCATCAGTTTTTTCATCAGCATGCACAAGCTTTGGCTAACATGCATCAGATCTCTTGCAGGCAAGCTCAAGGTATTGTTTCTGCTTTTCTCAATTGTCAGAGTTTTTCTAAATCTAATTCCCCCGGAGGAGTTAATCCTCAAGGAATAACAGGTAATGAAATTTGGCAACTGGAACTCACTCTTAAATATTTACATGTTACTGTTGATACTTACTCTGGCCTTATTCATGCCACTGCCAAAACAGGAGAAACGGCTAAACATGTTTTAAAAAAAAACATTGCCTTTCTGCCTTTGCCAACATGGGGTTCCAAATCAAATTAAAACAGATAATGGACCGGCATACACTTCCAAAGTCTTTCAAGTATTCTGTGACCACTGGAACATTAAATACGTCACAGGAATACCATTTAACCCCACCAACCAGGCAATTGTTGAAAGAACTAATGGCCTTCTTAAACCTCGAATAAATAAATAAAGGAGGGGTAATATAGATATAGGAATGGCCCCTCACGGACAGGTCTTTAAAGCTCTGTTTACACTAAATTTTTTAAATTGTAACTCTCAAAAATTAATGGCCACAGAGCGACACTTTATACCTCTTAAAAAGAGACCTAGACCCTTGGTTTTATACCGGCATCTGCCAACGGGACTACAATGGTTGAGATCTGCTGAACTGTTAACATGGGGGAGAGGGTATGTGTCTGTTCTCTCACCCACAGGCCCACTATGGATTCCTGATAAGGCTGTTAAACCTTACATGGAACCCCAAACCAGACAAGGAATTGAATCTGATCCCAAAATCTCAACACCTTGCAATCACACCTCAATCCATCTCACCAGGGATGGTACACATCAGACCACCAGTGATAAAAATAAGGACAACAAGCTCCAAATTGACCCAGGGTAAATTTAAAAACTTCAACAGTCAAATAGCTTTCTATATCTCAGCTCTTAAGCTTAGTAACTCATTTGAGAAACAAAAACTAAACTAAAATCTACCTGTTTAACTAGATGGTCTCAAACTGGTTATCTTAGACTTCTAAATTCTCTCCTAGTCTTGTCTATGTATTTCTTCACAAAATTCTATGGTAGAATTCTATGCTATTCTCTCAAAAGAAAGAAAATCTTCTCTTCATCTTCTTGAAAAGGCTTGCATACTTTGCTTTACAATGTAAATTTGTTATCTTGCTTTCTCTAAGGCAGGGTGAGGCCTCACCAATAAGTCTTTAAAGGAAAAAAAAAACACAATCTAAACCTGAATGTCCTTTTTACTAGTGAGCTTTTTTTACATCTTGAACAAAACCTGTAAGATCCTTGTTTGTTCTTGTTGTTTATGTCTGCATATATGCGTGTGTAAGCTGTATGTTACGTATATATGTTCATGTCTGTATGTGTAATTGTGTTATGTGCAAGGTACCAAATTGGCTTATAGTTAATCCACACTCATTAAATAAATAAGTATACTTTGCAAGTTCACATGACTTAAATTTTTTAAAGTTTTGATAAATATATTTTCAAAATTTGATTTAAATCTTTTACCTAAATTTGTCTTTAGGTCTATGTGTCTCATTCTCTCAGCTCTTCCTCCAGGCCATGCTGGGAGAAAAAAATATCTTTCAGACATTATCTTTGTAAATACCACCCTCTGTCTTAAGCTCCAAATGCCTCCAAATGCCACGTGGAAACCTGGGACCCAAAATGGCTAGTGAAAGGAAACCTATGCCAAATATCGCATAGGCCCTCATTAACATTAACTGATAAGGGTATAGATCTAATACACCAAGTGTTTGGCTGGGAAACCATAAATATGTATTTGGTAAATATAGCTAAAACTCAAACTGGGCTTTGTATAATTTGCTCTGATAAATGGATGCCTATTTACTAACCTGAATGTATAAAAATGTTCTTATTAGCACACATCATTGCCTGGATTTACTAATCAAACAGGATTACTAGAGGTCTTTTCACTTGACTTCTCAATACAAAATTGTAAAAGGTTTTCTTTGTCTGTTAGATAACTGGTTTAAGAAACTTAGTTCATGATAATTTCTTGTGCTCTCTGCCTTTGAAACCCTCTGTCATTTTGGTTTTACTTTTTGTAATAATTTGTGATTTTATTCAACTAAGTGTTTTAAGCCTTTTGTTACTTGACAAAGCTTTCCAAAACTGAAAGCCCAACCTTTTTTGGTTTAAAATAACTTTGAGGAATTCTAAGGGCCCTCGAGTTTCTCAAAAGATACATAATAGATGTATCAAAACTAATTGGCTTATTTAATAAATTAGACTATATGGGAAAGCATTGTCAGTACTGAAGGTGTTATGGATTTGTGTTCCAAAATCTTGTAAGGTTCTTAAATATCTGTGTCTTGATATAAATGCTACCAGTCATAATCTTGGTTTAATTATAATTTTAAAATGTTACATTTTCAAATATTTCATGAAAAAACTCTGATAGGTACAGTTTCCCAACAAACTTTGAGTTCATAGCTTTAAACTAAAGTTCCGAAATTCTAATGAAGAAACTGATGGGTTTGTGAAATTGTTCACAAAGTTCAAAACAACAAAAGTTAATTAGTGAACGAATTAAAAAGAATAATGGGTTTTTACAATTTCCTTATTTTGAAACACTGCTGGTTCTCTTACTGTTTTGTTTTCCAAATGTAAGAAAACTCTCTCTCTCTCTTCAGCTATCTATAACTAACAACAGTTTGGTAAAATATCATTTAAAATGGAGATAAAAGTATTTGTTTTCTCCCTTTTTGATTTCCCCCCAAATTTAATAACTTAGGTATTCTTATGATTATTATGGCAATGTGGCTATTTTTATAAATTCAATGAAAATTAACTCTCTCTCTTTATAACAGGATATAATTTAAAACTTTGGATATAAGATAGCATGCCTCACTTCTAAGTTGCTGACCCCTATTTCATGTTCCCTTAATTTGGCCTACTGCTGCTTCATCCTGCTGTTTGTCTTTCCCCCTGATGTGGAACAGATCTCCAACTGGGAAACATCATTGCCAGTGCCATGGGACTTATTCAAAGAAAAGTAAAACTTTTTCAATCAAGATATTGATCATCAATGCTTTTAAAAATGAGGAATGCCTTGATCATAAAGGGGGAAATAACGTCTTCCCTACAAAAGCAGTTCTCTAAATTTTCCTGGCCTTAAAGAGGGTGTTTGTAACTTGGATGAGACATCCTGTTCTTAAACAAAGGACTTGTAATTGTTTAAAAATTTTACAAAAGACTAGATGCTCTGAAAGCAGTAATGTCCTGGACAGTTTAACATTAACATACTGTCTGGACTCAGAATCAACTATTATATGGAGCTGAATCCCATTCTGGAGTTTCAACAATTGGTAATTACACCCAATTCACAGCACCTGGAATGATGCTGCTGCAGCCACTCTGAGATGATGACATCATCAGTCCTCACCTGAAGTAAATTAAAGGACTTGCCATGCTAAATGATATCAACTTTGCTTTAAATGCTTTTGTCTTAACTGTGAAAACCTAATCTATAGCTTTTGCTTTTTCTTTTAAATAAATAAAGTGGGGGGAGATGTGAAGTATGCATAAAGCAAATGTACATCACAGGGCCTGGTTTTCCAAAGCCTTGCAGTTTCAGATATTGACCTTACAAAAAACAGGAAATTTTTCCCCAGGCTATCTAGTCTCTGTTGCAATGTAAAGAATTGTAACACAGCAAGGTTGCTAGCTCAAAGACAGACAGGTTACTCATTGATATGTAAAGTTACTGGGAAGCTACTGGAGGAAGAAGGAATGTTTGCTAGATAAAGCTTTTGTTGGTAGATCACTTAATTGCCTAATAGAATGTCATCTGTCTTGTTTTTACTGAATGTTACCAGCTTCTATTGTTAAACTTGTTAAAACTATATCTCTTCCTGTAACTTGCTGGTCTGGAGAATAAATGCAGGAAGAGTACCCCAATTCGTGGTTAATTTCCCAAATGGAAGGAATGCCTCTCTCTTGAGGGCTCTGGGAGATTAACCCCTTTTTGAGCCTTCTCACTGCTCAGAAGAGATGAGCTTTGAGTAATCTTTGGTGGCTCCGTCACCCAGGGGAAAAGGGGTAACGAATCCGTGGGAAGCAAAGCAATGGAGCTAGGATACATTCTTCTCTCCTGTTCTCAGACATTAGAACTCAAGACTTTGGGTTCCAGGACTACACAAGTGGCACCCCCAGCTCTCAGGCCTTTGGCCTCAGACTGAGAATCACACCATTGGCTTCCCTGGTTCTGAGGCTTTCTGACTTGGACTGAGCCATGTGACTGGCATCCAGTTTGCAGATGACCTATCATGGGACTTCTCAGCCTTCTTAATTGTGTTTATTGAGTCAATTTTCCTAATAAGTACCCCCTTATATCTATATACATATCCTGTGGGTTCTGTCTCTCTGGAGAACCCTGATTAATACTACTTGTTTGTTCTTGAGGCCAGTAGGGGAGTAGCAAGAAACACATTTTTGTGAATGAGGAGAACACTGGCCACAGAGCCTTTACCACATCTGCTGGAGGCTCCCACTTACTCAGGGCCAGATGCTAATGGAGTGTGTGTCTGCACATGGAAGGAAGTTTCACTGACACTAATGAGCCATTCATTGTTCTGCAGCCTGGAGCCCCTCCCACCAGGCCTGTTTTCAGATGTTCTACATTACATGAAATGCAGCACCCAGTTTCTATAGGAACCAGAGTGGAAGGGTCCCGGAGGCCTCATATTCTAGTATAGACTGGAGCTCAGGAAGACCTCCTGGGTATTGACTCATCTGAGAGTGAATAAGCATTATTTCGGGTCTGCTTTTGCCAGGCACCGTGATAGGCGTTATAGACACAACCCAAATATGCACCCCAAGAATAAATTTCAAGGCAGAGGCAGAAAAGCTAAAATGACAGTACAAAAAAATGCTATTACATAGTAAAAAGGCAGTGCCATTGAGTTCACAGGATGGGCATTTAATTAAGCTTTGAGTCATGAAAAAGCACATTCTATCTAGCAAGTGACCCCTGAGGCTCCAAGGGCAAGGAGCCAAGCCAAGCAAGATGGCAGAAAGAGTGCAAGGCAGTGGCTATGCCAGGCACAGGAAGTATCTGCCATGTCTCTGGGCCTGTGGATAAAGGAAATCTGACTTAGAATTTCTGGCTTCAAAACTCAGCTGCACTGTTAACTGTACTTTGTGATTTGAGTCTTTCATAAATTCCAGCACTCCACCAACACGGATCTCCCAAAATGTTTCAAAACCTCACCCTTCCCACAGAACAGGGGTCTACAGCTTCATTCACAGTGTGGGTTAATTGTCCAGCTCCGTAGAAAGTGATTGCCTATTGTGTAATGTGAGGCATGTCTTTCAGCAGCCACACTCTCATGTTCTGGACGTAAACGTCATGTCACACATTTCTGACTCCTCACACTATCCTAGAAAAATGTGCATTATCAAGGATTGATGCTCCACATCTCTGAACTCAGCCTAAACGTCTTTCTATATTGCTAGGGACAGATGTAAAGCCTGGGTTCTGCTGTGAAAGTCATTCCAGTTGTCTGCGTGGTCCATTTTCCCAGCAGGGTCATTCTGGCTTACATAGAAAGCCAGGGTCTGGGAACAGACTTGCAAGGTATTATTGAAAAGGTATTTGGCTGAGATACTTCACTCAACTTGTATAATATCCATCGTCCCTGCCCATGTTTCTAAATGGTAGATCCATCTCCAGCAGATACCCTGCAGAGTATCTGGTATATAGTAGGTATTAAACATGTATTAACACAAACACATATATGTATTTAATAAATATAAATATTTATATATATGATTATCTGGTACATAGTTATATATACACACACGTACATATACATATGTATATATACACACACATATATATATATAAAATAAGAGTTACATTGACTCCCTTCTTCAAAGTTTACTGTCCTACTAGAATGCTTTTGCACATAGTAGATTCTCAGTCAGCACCTGTTGATCGACTGGATAGCTAACTGTCTGACTGGTGGGCAAAAAGAAGCAACTGGTCTTCCTATCACAGGCCAAAAATGTATAAGAAAATATTGAAGCAAATTCACTCAAACTTCCCTTCCAAACAAACAAAAAAGTTGTAACATAAACAAGATTAAGATAAACAAGAGAAAGAACTCGGTAAGTATCTTTTAAGCTCCAAATCTTTTTTTTTTTTTTTTTTTAAGACTTATTTCCTTATTTATTTTTTGGTTCCAGGCCTGCAGATCAGTTTGTATGACTGGTTGGGAATAATAAAACATATTATGACATATTGAGGAATTATGCATGAAAACCAAAGCAGAATCTGATCCTCTGCTTTTCTGACATACTGGGCACTCCTCATGGTTCTTCCAACATGAAAAGTGGGCTACATAATGTGGAGAGGTGGGTTGGTGGCAATGGGGTCCAAGGTTCAGGGCAAGGTTTTAGTTCTATATTGGGGTACCTAGAGAAGACCCTCATAACCCTACATAAGATGTCTCTACATAAGATGACATAAGATCTTATGGATCTACATAGCATGTCTCTCAAAAAATGTTTTTGTTTTGAAGTTAGCTTCCTACAATTCTCTCTCTCACATACACACGCACACACATCCAGCTCTCACATTCTTCATTACAGGAAATGTCAGAAAATGACAGACCACAAAAGGCTTTCCCATCTTGCAATGTAAGGAGATCATGACCATACTGAAGTCCCTCACAGAGCTGGTCATCTCCTGATTCCATCTCTCCATTTTGTCTCTAATCTTGTCCCCAAAACAGTGACCATAAAAAGAATTCTAAGGAGATGCTCACCACTTGGCTTACAGTCAATGTTGGGGTGTCATTAGGACTTCCACATGTCCCACTTACCCCACATTTGGGTTCTTGGCCCTCACTCCCCACCTGACTCCAGCCCAGGCGGCTGATGCTGGTTCTCCCAGATGCCAATATCTTACCTATCTGTTAGTCCACGCTACCACCTAATTTTGCACAGAGTAAGTTTATTTCACCTGCACAAAATGTAAAAAAAAAAAAAAAAAATTGCAGATCCTGTTTTTTAGTTCAAATGTGATAATTCAAATCATGTTGCAAAATCAGTTACCTGTCAGGTATCTGTCATCTCTCAAAATGGACATATTTCCATTTAAAATTTCTGAAAATGTGACACTTATCCCAAATAGCTTTTCTTAAACATTGCCCTTTAGTTGCACACCCCTGAACTCCTGTAGCAGATAATCCTACTGTTTCTCATTTTGTTCCCCTTGCTGTGCGATGGCTCCACATGACAGACTTAGGGCCACTGGGATGATGGTGGAAGTTGTATATGCTATGTTCTGGCCTGGCCCTTTCACATGATCCTCTTTCTCTTTGTTTATGATTCAGGAGGTTGGAGAGGATCTGGCAGAGAATTCCGACTCTGTGGAGTCTGTAGAGCCACCAGATGGTCCCTGAATGAGTGTGGGACGATGGACAGAGTAGCCCCACCCCCACCACCACCACCATGGGCCTATGCAGTGCACAGACAAGAACAAAAAGTAGACCTTGCTCCTTTAAGCTTCTGAAATGTCAGCATTACCTGCTACAGCGGCCGGCCTTTGTTGAATAATCCCTGCCCATTTCTAGAATATTCCCTCCCTGAGACTGATCCCCTACACAAACCTCACAAGTTTTCCTGCCACTAAGGTGATTTCTTTCTGGCTTATGGTCCTGACCTTCCCCAGCCTCACTCAGCCATTGCCTGAGCCCTGGTTTGGACAAGTAATTCTCTGCAGCCTGGCCTAAAGGAAGGGCTGTTGAAAAATAGGAAATGCTCCTCTCACAACAATCTCTTCCCCACCTCTACACTCCCAGTTTTAAATGCCCACATTTTCTAGGACTGAAAGCTTTATAGCTCTCTCTACAAAAACCTGATAATTTAATTACTTTTCAATATTTACTATCCTTCATAAAAATTTGAGTTGGTTGGTCCATGTAGTTAGATAATGGTTCATTAGGAAATAATTATCTGCTAAGTGTCCAGGTACTATATTTTTAATTTACTTTTAAAAAATTATACATTTTACAAGAATTTATTTTTGAAGAAGGTCATAAAATATGGGCAAAAGAAGAAGGCAGAAGAAGGCTCATCCACAAAATACACCCAATATGACCTGAAGAACTTATGAGAGGTAGGCGGCAAATTTGACTATAGTATATTTATTTCTTGAAAATAATGTAATTCAAAATCAAAATATTTTTGATATTATGTCTTTTCAGGTAGTGACAGTCCCCTTTAATGTGTTCCCCCAACCTGAGTGGATATTGCAAAGCTTTTAAAAGTACAAATGCCTTAGCCCCCACCAGCTCCTTAAGTGGGAATCTCTAAGGACAGGCAGTACAATTTAAAAGGCCTTGTCGATTTTTATGTGTATCCACAGTTAAGAATCACTGTTTTTCTAGGCATCTCTGATTACTGTACCAATTGCCATAAAAATCTCTAATATATTCATATTATACTAAACCACTGTGGAAAACAGTATGGAGATTTCTCAACTACGGATAGAACTACCATATGATCCAGCAATCCCACTACTTGGTATATAATCAAAGGAATGGAAATCATCATTTCAAAGGGATACCTGCACTCCCATGTTCATCACAGCTCTATTTACGATAGCCGAGATATGGAACCAACCTAAATGTCCATCGACGGATGATTGGATAAAGAAAATGAATAGAATGGAATACTACTTGGCCATGAAAAAGAAGGAAATTCTGCCATTCACAGCAACATGGATGAGCTTGGAGAAAATTATGTTAAGTGAAATAAGCCAGACACAGAAAGAGAAACACCACATATTCTCACTCACATGTGGGAAATAAAAAAGAGAACCAAACAAAACAAACAAATAAGAAGAAGAAGTTGAACTGTTAAGAGGAGAGAGAAGAATTGTAGTTAGTAGAGGCAGGAAAGGGGAGGTAGGAGAAGGAATGTTGAGGGGCTGATTTATGAACACAAAATCACTGCTAGATGGGAGAAATAAGTTCTACTGGTTGCACAGTCAACCCAGGAATCTATAATTAACAATGATATACTACTGCGTGCTACCAAATGACTAGAACAGAGGAGATCAAATGTGCCCATCACAAAAAAATGATGAAGTTTTGCAATGATGAATATGTAATTACCCTGAATGGATCATCACACATTGTATACATGTACGGAAATATAACTCTGTATCCCACAATGTGACTTAATAAAAAAATTTTTTAATAAATTCAAAAAAATTACTTCAAAACTAAATATATTCAAGTCGAAAATGCCACCCCCCTGACATGCATATTGGATCAACTGCCGTAAAAATCCTATGAAACCTCAATTAGAAATTACACAAAGGAGATAATGATAATAGCCATCATATAAATTATAAAAATTAATTAGATAATGGTTATAAAGTAAATAATAAAGCATACTCATAAATGTCTATTGTTACCATTAGAAATCATTATTAGTAACTAAATATTAACTGGCCTTTTTTGACCCCTGACTTCTACAGCTGATTTTCAGAATAGCAGTAGGAGTGATCCTTTTAAAATCTAAGTCGGATAATGTCATTCTGCTCAAAACCATCCAGCAGCTCAGAACGAAAATCCGAGTTTTACAATGGCCTGCAAAGAGCAGCGGGATCTGCCTGGTCCTTCCTCTGACCGTCCCCTCCAGGACAGCCTCCCTCTCTCGCTCCGCTCAGGCAGACTGGCTCTCTGGCGTTTCCTTGAACACACTAGACGACCCCACCTCAGAACCTTTGCACTTAACTTTTCCTCAACCTGGAACTCTCATCCCACAGATATATCCACTTGGCTTATTCTTTACGTTCATTAAGTCTCGGCCTAATCCCACCTCCCTTTCTTGCTCTATTTTGTCTCTGCAGTACTTATAACTCTAATAAACCATGCATTGCATGTATTTGTTTTGTTTAGAATGTGAGTTCCATGAGAACAGAATGTTTGCCTACTCTGTTTAAAAGTGCACCCCATCCTAAAAGATTGCTGGGCACATACTGGGTCCTCAGCAAATATTGAATTAATGAATTAACTGTTCATCACAGAAGTAAATAAAATTATCTCCATGAAGAATCAGGCTGGTGCAGTGGATAATTAGGTATCTGTTCAGTGACTTGAGGTATTTATCTTACTTCGAGTTGTGATTCAGTGAAACATATTATGGATCCCATATCAATTCCATAATTACAAACTGTGATTCCAACAGTTGAAACCTCTGAGAACTTGGGTCAGTTAATTAACTCTCTAATCCTATTTCCTCATTTTGAAATGGGGATAAATCCACTTTATGAGGATATGAGAATTAAATGAGGTGAACATTTACTTTCCAGGATTCCTGTTGTGTGGACAGGCACTCAACAAACCGAGTTTTGTGGTTGCTGTCACTCCTCCAAGACAGGGAGGTGCAGAGAGCTGAGGCTCAAACTCGTGAAAGACGTAATCATGCCTTTGTATCTGGAAGTTTGCTTCGTCTGTTTTGTGGTGTTATCTTTCTCTGTTTCTATCTCTTGCTAGTGAGGTATGAATGATGACTTGACAGGAATATTTGAGAAGCTTCTATGGATATGGAGAGAATTGGGGCCGGATCATCTTCTTACCCTGAGAGAGTCTGTGGCTTTTTCATTCACACTCTAGGTTTTCATCCATCAGAACACTGGCAGACATCTCAGTTGGTAGAAGGGTTTGAAATCAAAAAAGAAATGTAAACATAAAAGGCGAACTTCTTTTTTATCATATTCCTGTTTCCCAAGACTTTAGCAGAGTTTACAAACCTCCAGCAATGCGCAACTTAATAATTCTTTTGTGTTTTCTTGGCCACGGGTTGGATAAAGAGGGCTAAATAACAACCATCTTACAGTACTTGAAGGATATAAAATGCAAGATATAAAAATAAAGCACAGTGAAATAGTGTAAATAATAGGATGACATTCATAAAAGAAGGAACTAGGGGAATAATAAATGAGGAAAAGAAAAAAAACTTCCTTATGTCTAAGATCAGCTGCATGATAAAATCGTCTCCGAGGGAAGTGGTGGGAGCATTCAAGCTTATAATATTTTGAAATCTGACTGGACTGAGCCCCAGAGGCCAATACTACAGGATCGCTATTTTTTTTTCTTTTTTACGAGAAGGCAGCAATGTGAGTTAATGGGTCTTTTCCACCCTAATACCAATTCATTGAATCAGAACTTGAGACTGTGTCTCTTACTCAGGTAACATATTCATTTTGGAACCCAATGGTAATAGTCCCAGTGGCGGTTTAGGCAGTCACATATGGCAGTTATTTCTAGAAGCTTTTTCCATTAGTAAATGCAATAAAAAAAACATAGTGATACTGACCCATTTTCCTTCCATCCTTCCTTCTTTTATTCTTTTTTTCCTTCTTCCCTTTCTCTTTTCCTTCTTGTTTCCTTTTTTTCCCTTCTGTCCCTTCTTTTCCTGTCCATATTATTTTTAGTTTGTTTCCAGAAGTGTATGACAGCTTGAAAAAACATCACGCCCCTCTTCCTCCCCAAATCCATCATTAATTCTCAAAGAATAGGTCAGGTCTTAGAGCCTCAACCACGGGTGACTATATTTAAGAGTGCTTGGGAATGGCCTATATAGGGGAAAAAACACTGAAAGAAGTGGGAAGATGTTATGAAATAACTAATAGAAATGAGCATAAATCCCATGATTATGTTAGTCTTTGCTCTCAGATATATAATTTTTTAAATATCAGAGATGTCTAAAAACAAGACCTGAAGTCAATGGGGGTTAAAATTCAGGGGGGGTAAGCAAAGAATCTTTCTCAGCCCAGAAGTATCCATAATCTCTCTCGACATATTCCAAATCTACTTTGTAATTTTTTTACTTTCCCCTTGGCTTTGCTATAGATTAATGCACAAAGCCATCTCTTCCTTCTCTCATTATACTACTTTTCCCTGAGATGCATTTGGAAACAACTGAACCACAACGGTTCCTCCAGCAAAGTAAGCAGAGGCCAGTGTGATCTTATGTAACAGTTACCGGAAACAGCTGGGGGAAATGAGAGCTTGGTATAGCCAAGGCCAGCAGCAGGAAAGAGATACCCAAGCATCAATCACCATGTTCAGAAAATGACAGTATGTGTTTAATTCTACTATGACAAAAAGAAACTGAGGGAGGGGAGAAAGACAGAGAGAGGAGAATGGGTGAGTTCTTAATGGTGCTGTTAGAGAAACATGTACACAGGACTTAACTTCAAATTTAGACAAATAATCCCTGCATCCTCAGCAGGAATGTTGTTCTGGGAAGTTTGCATTTCTGTTTACATGCCTGCGCTGGCTCTCACAGTTTGGAAGCAGGCAGATGGATAGTGGCTGGTTGAAAGTTTATAGTGAAAAGCACTTCATCAACAAAGTGTATACATTCAGCCACCCAAAAATGCAACTTATATGTTTCCCTGAACTTTTAATGTACAGTATCTGTCAGACACATACACACACACACACACACACACACACACACACACACACACACACACATAATATATATATTCCACCCCCCCCCACCTTCTCCAAGTTCCTAACCACTTTCATTAACTTAGCGGCTTGTCCACATATTCACATCCCACTGCATATGACCCTGCATGAAATTGACACAGAGACATTGTCCTTACTGTTTGAACCTGATACCTCAGTGGAAAAAATGGTAAAAAAAAAAAACTTTTTGTATAGGACAGGTAATTTGATTAACAACCACAGATTAATATATTTTTCTGTTGTAAATTTTATTGGAAGTATAGTAGCTTAATCAGAACAAACTATTTGTAACATATGTGTAGCTTTCTATCTTAAGATTTGGAGAATATTTCATTACATCAGAGATTTTTTCTTCATCTGAATCTCTTTATTATCTTCATTTTTATTAGTTAAAAAAAAAATCCAGCCTCTTCTGATTTGCTAAGCTGCATTTTTCAGGCTATTATAAAGGTGCCCCCATTATGAAATTCATTCTCTGACATCTGCAAGACTTGTCTTCTGCTGGAAGAAGAGTGGTTGTACTAACTGAGTAATAGGGAGTGAGATATATTTCAGCATTCTGCACATTTTATTAATCACCAAGTGGTAAGTAGTAAGCCTCTGCTTCTATTTATAGTATAACTTAAAGTATTTCATGACACTGGCTACACATCTGGTCAAACTGCAAAGCACATTTGCAGTCCCCTTCTCTTTTTGAACTCCTAATGTATCACAGACTCCAGAAGGATGCCTGCAGACAACAGAAACACAAGGTAGTGAAAAACTTTATGAAGGACACTTCCACAGATTTCCAAAGCCAGTGTCAGTCTACGGGAAAGTCTGATGGATGCAGAGACCTTGAATTAAATAGCATAATAAAAAACTTTAATGGTAATGTAAATAAAAAGTGCAATGTTAAGGCCTTAGGGATCGTGGTGACCAGAGTCAATTAGATGGAATTGGCAATGGATTCTAATTCTTTTCACACTCATACATTAACATACATCTCTGTGTAAACTTCTGAGTTCCCACATGTGGATTCACAATTTGTAGAAGACTCTGTTTTTCATTAGTATGGGAAGGAATTTGTTACACATTTTTTAATTTTTTTTTTTTTTTTTTTTTTTTTTAGTATTTGAATTCTTTATAGGGAGAGAGAGTAGAAAAGAGAATCTATGTGAATATTTGTCTTAAAATACGTAAGAACCAAACAGAGAGATTTGCAGTCCAGAGAACTAACTAATCACAAATTACATTGCCCAATGACTTAAAAAAAATGAAATAAAATGTAATAATGCCCTCTCTCTTCAGGGTATAAGTCTTCTGGACAGCATTTACCAAGTAATACTGGTAGAGGAGCTAGTACTCCTAACAGAAATGGTACAATTCTTAACCTTTCTATTAGATATTCAGTTAGACATTGGCAGCCTTGTGTTTACAAGTAAATGCTAATGGCAAATCCTATTTCCAGAAGTGTTTCCCTTATGTTTTCCTTTAAGAGTTTTATAGTTTCAGGTCTTATATTTAAGTCTTTAATCATTTTGAGTTGATTTTGGTGTATGATGAGAAGTGCAGGTCTAGTTTCATTCTTCTGCATATGGATATCCAGTTTTCCCAGCACCATTTATTGAAGAGGCAGTCTTTTCCCTCCCCAATGTATGTTCTTCTTGCTTTTGTCAAAGATCAGTTGACTGTAGGTCTGTGAGTTGATTTCTGGGTTCTCTATTCCATTCCATTGGTCTGAGTGTCTATTTTTATTCCAGTACCATTCTGTTTTGTTTACTATAGCTTTGTGGTATAATTCAAAGCCAAGTAGTGTTATGCCTCTGGCTTTATTTATTTATTTATTTATTTTTGCTCAGGATTGCTTTGGCTATTTGAGGTCTTTTGTTGTTCCATATGAACATTAGGATTGTTTTTTCTATTTCTGTGAAGAATGTCATTGTTATTTTGGTGAGGATTGTATTGAATCTGTAGATTGCTTTGGGTGGTATGGACATTTTCACAATGTTAATTCTTCCAATCCAAGAGCATGGAATGTCTTTCCACCTTTTATTGTCTTCTTTAATTTCTTTCAGTAGTGATTTGTAGCTCTCACTGTTGAGATTTTTAACTGCTTTGGTTAAATTGATTCCTTGGTTTTTTTTTTTTTTTTTTTTTTGGAGCCTATTGTAAATGGGCTTGCTTTCTTGATTTCTTTTTCTGCTAGTTTATTATTGGATAATAAAAATGTTACTGATTTTTAGTGTTGATTTTATATCCTGCAACATTACTGAAATTGTTAGTCAGTTCTAAGAGTTTTTTGGTAGAGTCTTTAGGTTGTTCTGTATATAGGATCATGTCATCTACAAATAGGGACAGTTTGACTTCATCTTTTCCAATCTGAATGCCCTTTGTTTCTTTCTCTTTCCTTATTGCTCTTGCTACCACGTCTAACACTATGTTAAATAGCAGTAGTGAGAGAGGGCATCCTTGTCTTGTTCCTATTCTTAAGGGAAAAGCTAGAAGCTTTTCCACATTCAAGATGATATAGGCAGTGGGTTTGTCATATATGGCTTTTATTGTGTTGAAATAGTTTCCTTCTATACCTAATTTGCTGAGAGCCTTTATTATGAAGCAATGTTGAATTTTGTTGAATGCTTTTTCTGCATCTATTGAGATAATCACACAGGTTTTGTCTTTGATTTTGTTGACATGGTGTATCACATTTATTGACTTGCATATTTTGAACCATCCTTCTCTCCCTTGAATGAATCCCACTTGATCATGGTATATAATTTTTTTGATGTGTTGCTATATTCTGATCACTAACATTCTGTTTAGGATTTTTGCATCTATGTTTATTAAAGACATTGGCCTGTAGTTTTCTTTTCTTGTTGTATCTGTGTCTCTTTTTGATATCAAGGTGATACTCATCGAATGACTTTGGGAGAATTGCCTCTATTTTGACTTTTTGGAATAGTTTGAAGAGACTTGGTATTAATTTCTCTTTAAAAGTCTGGTAGAATTCTGCAGTGAAGCCAGATGGTCCTGGGCTTTTCTTTGTTGTGAGACTGCTGATTACTGCTCCAATCTCATTGCTTGTTATTGGTTTGTTCAGGTTTTTCTGTTTCTTCTTGGTTCAGTCTTGGTAGTTTGTATGTGTCCAGAAATTTATCCATTTCTTCCAGGAAATAGGACTAGGCAAAGATTTTATGAATAAGACCCCAAAAGCACAAGCAACAAAAGAAAAAATAAATAAATGGGATTATATCAAAATAAAAAGCTTTTGCACAGCAAAGGAAACAGTTAACAGAGCAAAAAGACAACCCACAGAATGGATGAAGATGTTTGCAAACTATACATCTGAGAAGGGACTAATATCCAGAATAAATAAAGAACTCAAAGAACTACATAGTAAAAAACAAATAACCCAATTTAAAAATGGGCAAAGGAGCTGAACAGACATTTTTAAAAGGAAGATATACAAATGGCCAACAGGTACTTCAAAACATGCTCAACATTACTAATCATCAGGGAAATGCAAATCAAATCTACAATGAGGTATCATCTCACCCCAGTTAGATTGGCTATAATCAAAGAGATGGAGAATAACAAATGCTGTCAAGGATGAAGAGAAAAGAGAACCCTTCTACACTCTTGATGGGACTGTAAATCAATAAAGCCACCATGAAAAATAGTATGGAGTTTTCTCAAACAACTACAGATAGATATACCATACATCCAGCAATCTCATTTCTGGGTGTATACCCAAAGGAATAGAAAAGATCATGGCAGAGGGATACCTGCACTCCCATGTGCATAACAGCTCTATTTACAATAGCCAAGATATGGAACCAATCTAAATGTTCATTAATGGAAGACTGGATAAGGAAAACCTTGTATACAAAGATTACAGAATACTATTCAGCCATAAAAAAAATATGAAATTCTGCCATTCACAGAAACATGGATGAGCTTGGAGAAAACTATGTTAAGTGAAATAAGACAGGCACAGAGAGAAAAATACTGGATGTTCTCACTTATAAGTGGGACTAAGAGAGAAAGAAGGAAGGAAAGAAAGACCACAGTACTGCATTGGACTTGTAGAGGGAGAGAGCATACCTAGGGCTGCCAGGGGTAGAGGTGGGGAGGGAAAGGAAGGTTGGGGAGAGGTTGGGGGAAAAAATAGGATATAAATTGGGCATTTCTACTTTCTGACATTGAGACATTTGAATTTGAATAAACCTGAAAAAAAATGCTAATGGTCTCCAGGAAGCATTTCTCAGGGTTTATACATCAATTCATAAAGCCATCTCTTCCTACTTCCCTGAGTATTTCTCATGGTCTATAGGCTTAGTAAACCTTGTGTCCCCACATTCTCCCTGATTTTCCTGACTTTGTGACCATAGGTTAGGAATTCTCAAACATTGTACCAAAGAGATCCCTAAATAGCTTGTTAAATGTAAAACCCAAGCCATCCCCAAAGATTGACTCTAGATCTGGGTCCCAGATTCTGCACTTTTAACAAACACCCTACCAAAAATTCAGATGTTAGTGATGTATGAAGCTCACTTTTATAAACACTATGCTAGAGATAATTCTCTACTTTATCTTCTCATCTCGAATCATAAAGATATTTTTGAGGAGCTTAAGAAATTATTCTATTCTTGATTACCAGACAGTAAGTCATTGCTACAGTACATCCTATGGAACCCTCATATTTAGGGGCCTTAAAGAATGAGTTATCCTCCAGTGAAACTCAACAAACACCTGATAAATTACTCTATCCCAAGAAAAGCCTGGATTATTAGCATTCATATACCTTCTGTCACTAATCAATAATTTTACTATCAATAATTTGTGGTACTGGGAGATTTTATTAAAAAACTGTAGCAAAAACATTGGGTGGTATCTACATGTTAAAAACTGATTTGATTTTATTATACCTCTTTAGCTCTCATTACCTGAAAATTTTAGGTAAATTTAGTTTCTGTCCTAAATATTCAATAATTGTCTTATTTCTATATTTCATCCCATAACTTAATATTCCATTCCATCTGTGGTCATGACTGTCTGTCTTTTTCCCAAGCCCACTTTTCTCCAATGAATGAAATCACTAACAGAAAGTGTGGGGAGACTTAATTTAACAGGAAAAAAAATATGCAAGAAAGGATTTAGGGTCCTGCAGATGTTCCCAGCTGAAATACCAGCTGGCATTGTAGTTGTTTGTGTGGAGTGGAGTCCCATAAGCCAATGAAAGGAGACAATCAGTTTTAGCTGACTCAATTTTTTTTATTTCCATTTTTCTAACACAGATGAATATGATGAAAATTGTTTGAAAATAAGAGCCTTATGCCTAAGTACATTACCATATTCTGCTGCAAAAACCAAAATTTCCTGGTGACATGACAATTGTCTGGAAATACTGCCTTCTAAAGGTTGTTAAACTATGGTGGAATCCCTGTTAGTTAAATTGACTATTGGTCCTGCTATTGGTGCCACAAATAATTAGAATATCTCAGAGTTATACTGTAACTTCTCCAAAGAGTTCAAAGTTCCTTACAAATTAAAGAGTAATTAAAGAAAAACTATACCACATCTTTCCTCGTGTCCAGCAATGGCTACATGGGATGGCTGGTAACAGGATATGGTAGACTTTTATAATATCAATCTTAAAATGACAGAGATATGGTGTCATACACTTGGGTAATAGAATTATAATAACAGTAATAGCTAATATTTATTCAGTGTTTATTATATAGTAGGCACTTTTTGTATATTATCTAATTCTCACAAAACTCTGTGATTTAGAGATTATTATTAAACTCTTTTTACAGATAAGGAAATTGGGTATACAAATTTTAAGTAACCTTCCTATGGTTGAACAGTCAATACTGTACCTGGCATTAACACTCAAGTCTGATTCCAGAACCTCTGTGCTCTTAACCACTTTGCAGTATTAAGTCATTCATTCCTTACGTTTTATTAGGATATGTTTAAGAGATATTGGGAACAATAGGAAAGTTGGTATAGCAAAATGTCAGGTCCCTCTACTGCCCAGTGTCAATATCAACACTCTATAGACCAACAGATATTGCTAAGCCTTTATTAAGTGCCATTCTTTTAGGAGCTGAGGATATCAAGATGAGTAATTAAAGTGTTCAAAAACTAATGAGAGACAAAGCTTACACAATGCCCTGTTATGTAGCAATGAATACAGTAGAAGTAGATGTGTGGGCAAGTTGCTAGGGAAGCTCAGCAAAGTGGTGCTAATTCTTCTTAGGACTGGAAGACACAATAAAGTCAAGACTGGGTCTCTGTGAAACATACTGATCTGTGCCAAGAACCTGATCTCTATCATGTAGTTTCAGATGACTCCACTGGACATTGAGGAAATTTCTCAGTGAGAAACTCTCTACCCCTTAAACATGAGTTAGAGTAGGGATGGAGGCATTTTGCAGGGTGGTTTCTCTGCCCTATCACTTTATCAATACCCATTCCCACATCACTTTTGAATTAAGTAGCTAAAGTTTAGTCCATTTGCTGCAGCCTTGAGTGAATACAGTGAGCTGAGATGCCACCAAAATCAGCCAAAAACAGCACCAGCCTTTCATTAGCAATAGAAGGTTGGGGTGGTTCAATGGACTTAGGAAAGCCTTCAGACCCTGCCTGAGCTATGGTGCAGTTCCTGCAACAACACCTTAGCTGGGCACAGTCACTGGGTAGATGTGATACACCCAATGAGATGAAAAACTGCCTCTCAGCCTTTGGGCAACGCTGTGCTCCCAGCACCATAAAGCAGCCAGTGATCCTGCCAACAGCTGACGAGGGATTCTATCTTCCTCACAGATGCTGTTCATCTATTGCACATGGTTTTTGACAACATCTATGGTAGTGCAGGGCTATCCAGTACATCTCCCCTTGCCCGGAGCTGTCCCTGAAACCTAGCATTTGACGAGCTGGAACTAATCTCACCATACTGTCTTCTCATGAAATTATTAACGACAACCTTCTGTGGTCAGTGTTTGGCAGAGACATACCATTTCACATGTGGCTGGCATATACTTTGCCAGCAAACCCAGAGTTCACCCAATAGATAGATGAGAATCTATCTACTGGCTGAGAGTAAAATACATCTCAGGGCCTCCACCCTAGCCCACAATTGGTTGATTTCATGAATAAGGGGTTTTGTTAAAGGAAAAAACAATAGGTGTCAAGTCTGGGCAAAATTCCAAACTAAGGTCATAAATGGCAAAGTTTTCTGTGAAGGTACAGCTCCACCCAATGCAGGATAACTGAATAAGCTTGTGAAAAGGTTTTGTTAGCTGCAGAAGATTCATGGACTGAATAACCAGTTTTCACTGTGGCATTTGGCCTCTCAAACTCTCAGTATTTCTCTTTTAACATCTTGTTAAACTCTCTATTCAGGGCTCACCTTAAAAATCAAATGAAGAAACTAATGAAAAGCATTCATATTTGTTCCAAATATATCAGAAACTACTGGGTGTAGTACATAAAGGACTTGTTTTTCAGCTGTTTCCAAATCTGCAGTCTCATCGTGCCTTACTTCCTAACAGCACCATGAAGGGGCTGCTCCAGTTATGCATTTTATTGTGCAAGATAAATCACCTTAAACATCTCAGGAGCTCTGCACCACTACTGAGAGGTTTTTAAAAATAACACACTGATTTCCTAGACTCAATTTATGTGAAAAGTTGTTGAGATAAAGTTTACCTAATATGCATAATAAATAAATTCAAAGAAATTGATCCTGTGTACAAAGTAGCATCCCCAGGTTCCTGCTAATATACACAGTATCAAATCTCAGTAATTAAATTCCCTATAATGTAATAATGTAAATTCCATATAACGTAATATAATTTTTTTCTTTCTTCCTTAGTATAAGTAGCTAACCACCATTCTTTGCACAACCTAAGACAACTTGGACTAAAGCTTGGGGCTCCAGTGAATTAAGCAAATGTCAGGTGCGTTGTTTCTCAGCATCTGGAAGAATGATGTGCAAAGCGCTGTCATTTAGTTAGTTCATGTATCAGCGTGGGTACAGTTAGAAGACAGAAACCACACAGTAATTTGAACAGTGAATTAAAAAAATATTATTCACTATATATAGGGGATGAGCTACTAAGAAAGGATGAAGAAGAATTTGAAGGAATACCCTGGGGCTGAGTAGAGCACCAAGGAAGGAACAAGCTAGGACGCAGGGTCGCTTCTCCAAGGCTGGATTCAGAGCATGTTGTTGAGGGTGTGAGCTGACCTGCCATCACGAGGCCAAGGGTGGCGGGTGGAGAACAAGTGGGAAATCGTCTTCTGAGGGGCAGCGGGCTGGCACTGGTGGGCAGGGAACTACAGACCTGGCCCTGGCATGTTAGCATGTCCCACATGGCCAGCCACAGAGCAAGATGGGAACAGACATCCCTCGGCATGCTCCCAGCACTCTCAGGCTCTAGTATCACAAGCCATTAACCAATTCATGTTATCCTTTCACAAAAAAGTGCCAGAGTTAACCTGTTTCCTCACCCCTTATCAAACTTTTGCCAGTCTGATATGTGAAAAATTGAATTCCTTGGTTTGAATTTTTTATGATTTTCTTCCAAGTTAGATTTGACATATTTAATTAGGTTGAAAATTAGGTTGCATTTTTTTCTGTGACTTAGACAAGTATTTGAATTGCTTTTCATTTTCCTATTGTGTTGCTTATTGAGTAGTAGAAGTTATTTTTATTTATGTTAGGAGCTTCATATATATTTTTCCTATTTTTTTTTTTTTCAGTTGAGACGTCACCTTTTTTTTTTTTTTTTTTTTTGGTGATTTTTGTCATGCATTGATTTTTTTTTTTTTTAAGTATATTTAAGTGTACCATTCTTTCAGCTTTTCTCCCTAGAAAAGCCTTTTTAATGGAAAGATTATAACATCTTTCCATGGTTTATTTAGTACTTGAAAGTCAGGGTTAGTATCTTACTTTTAAATGTTTAATCTATTTATGTATTTGGAATTTATTTTGGTGAAATCCATGAGGTAGTGTTCCAACTTCATTTTTTCCCATATTAATCCACAAGTCTTTTAATCTGCTAGTGCACAAACTTTTTCATCCAAGTCAACTTTAATGATATATGTCTCATTTCCCCAGGATGACAGTCCAGGGGAAAAAATGTGTTTTTTAAAGTTTCTTTTATTTCTAAAAAAACTAAAATTTATTTTCAACTTCTCCTTTGAAGACTCCAAATTATAATATATTGAATCTTTGTTTCTATCTTTTACAAATGTCATTTACCACCATTCATGTTAACAATATATTATTTTCATTTCACTGTATTTCACATCTACCATTTTTGTCTTCTAGCCTGTTGGAAGAATTTTTCCCCCTTGTGTTGCTTCTTTTTTCACCCCAATTTCTGTGATGTTTTTATTTTTTAAATATTTTTCATTCTTTTCTGAATTTTGAGATTCACATTTCACTTTCTTCTAGTGTGTTGTCATCTTTTCCCTCAGGTCTTGTATCATTACTTTGTACTCTTATTTTATGGATTCAATTGCTTAATTAAGTGTTTTTAAATTCATGACAAATATTTAAACATGATTTTTACCTATAGCCAAATATTTGTGCTGAACACTATAAATTTGCCAGTTTTCCCACATTTTGCCTTATAGTGGTATTTTATACACATTGTATTGGTTCTTCTTAATTACTCATCTCTGAAGGAAATAAGATTTTACAGAGTCAGCTGATTTTCAGGAGAGTTTTAGAGGAGTAAGCCAGGACCATTTCCAAAGCAGCAAGATTTTTGTCATGACCATGGCAGTGTGTGTGTTTTTAATCCTTACTTCTTCCCAGCCAGTAAAGACATCCTGGCACAGGGCTGATCACAATAAGTTCTCATTTACTCTTGTCCCCAGATGATGCCAACTCTGCCACTTTCAAGTGGAAAGTCCCCTACTGATTTCTTGAAGAATTGATTGGAAATAAATAAATATAGTTGTAATATATTCTGAGTGAGTATATAAATCAGACTATAACTGATTTATAGAGTTTTGAAATGGGCAATTTTATATCAAAGGTGGCTAGAATATCTACTGGGTAACCACTACAGTCACATCATCACTGTAGACCACAAAATGAGGAAGTTATACTAGATATCTAAGTTTTCTTTCTGCTCTTATAGCATTCTAATTCTTACAGTATTCTAATTCTATTTTATGACAGAAACTGCCAAGTCCCAATAATCCAAAATATTCTTTCAGGGAAAAAAAAAAGTGCTTTCTTTGTCTCAATTCTCAGGAAATATCCTTTCATTAACTGTCAGTGAACCCTAGATTAATGGAAAGCCAGGAGAGACACTGGCATAGGTCATGAAAGTGGGCCCTTTATATGTTTAATTCACAACCAAATATTTTCCTTAATTGTCAAAGTCTATATCAAATAAATGTGACTATCTAGAATTATTCTGTTTCTGTCTGATACTAAATTAGACCTTTGTCTATCTATCACTGTAATCTGTCATTACTGTCTCTACCATCTTTAATCACTCTATTTTCACTAGTTATTAATTTAAAGAAGAGCACCTTCAAAACAGTGGTGATCTTTATGTCCCAAATACATAACATATTTATACATTTTTATTGGGCCTTCGTAAGAGAGTGTTGGCACTTGAATTAATGACCTCTGCAAACGAAGATATAGTAAATAATGAGATGGGTCTTCGCTGGGGCTAGGGGAGGAGAGAGGGCAGAAAGGGTGTTAAGGGTAGTTCTCATAAAGCAAAAGAGGAACATGCAAACAAAAAACGTCTTTAAATGTGGAACCAACTTAAATTCTCAAATTTCTCTCCTCCACATATTAAGCTAGCCATTGCCAGGATAAAAAGGCAAGAAAACATTGTGTGACTCATAATATGTAATGCATAAGGCTCTCAGAAAATGGAGCCTAGTTTCTTGAGGCATACACTCTTCAATATAATGATTCCAACACCATCTCATTGATGGAATCAAACTCAAAGGGAGGGAGGGTGCAAACATAAAGGGACATCATGAGGGGGTTCCTCTGCCTGTATCTTGATTGTGATAATGACTACATGAATCTATACATGGGATGAAATTGCATAGAACCACACACACACATGAATAGAGGTAAAAGTGGTTAAAAAAAAAAAAAAACTAAGGTGAGATCTGTAGTCAAGTTAACAGCAATGTATCAATGTCAATTTCCTCATTTTGGTCATTGTACTGTCGTTTAGATGTCACTCTTGGGGGAAGCTGGGTGCATGGTGCAGTGGACACTATGTACTCTTTTTTGCAACATCCTGTGAGACTATAATTACTATAAATTGAAACATGTTTTTTAATCCTAAGGAAAATTGTCTCTTATGCAATAATCATCATCAACATTAGCTTTTGACTGTTAACGTAGATGAGCCCAGAAGTGAGCAGTTTAAGAGAAGAAGGCTCCTCAGTGGTGGTGCCAAGGAATTGTTTGGGATGGCTTAGTACTCCCAGATTTAACCTTGATCAGCCCTCCAGATGCACCTTAAATGAGCACAGCAGTTAAGTAAAATGAAGTATCCTTTTCAAGGTCTTTCCCTAGCATTGTCCCACCCTAAACACCCTGAACACTTTGGGAGCTACCATTTTGGGGGGAAATGCATATAATGGTAGGTCAGGGATCTAGACTGAACAAGACATAGAGATTGATGGAGTCTTCTTAATCTTACTCTATCTTTTCCAAAATTGGCAAATCTGATTATGTCACTAACCTGATTTTATTTACTTAACAAATATTTATTCACAGACTTCCCAGAAAGGCCTGAAACTTGATGTAAAAATGATTCCTGTTTACCCAATGCCTAGAGGATAAATTCCAAATCACTGAGCATTTTACGTAAGCTCGTTCACAATTTTTGTCCAATCTTTTTTTCCAGATTCATTTCCTTCATTCTTTTCACCATATTCTAACCCTTTGTTTACCCCCTGCTCCAGCAGCTATGATGCATTCTATACTCACCCATGTACATCTGCTGGTAGTTTCACAAATATTGCAACATCCTTTGTTCACTCTAACCACTGAGTTTGGAAGCTCCCTCTGCCCCTCTTGGAAAACCTCTTGACACTACACACTCACACATACACACACACACACACACACACACACACACACACTTACATTTTGGTCTAGAAAACTCACACAAATCTAACTAACCCCTGTGGCCCTTTAAAATGGTCACGGCTTTTTTTCAGCTCCTCCCATCTTTAGGTAATTTCCCCTATTCCTGATTCTGTTTTTTTCTCAATCTCTTAGAAAGATGCTATCACCATATTAAAAATCTGGACTAATCTGCTGGAAAGACCACATGGAGAAGAACTGAAGAGGCCGACTGAGAACCCCATCTGACTGCCAAGCACGTAAATAAGGCTTTCTTGGACTGTCTGACCCCAGCCAAAGCACCAAAAATAATCCCAGGAGACACCAACAGAAGAAGTGTGTGGCTGAGCATCCACACCAGAGCAAAATCATCAGCAAATAAAGAACTTTTGGTTAAAGCCACCTAGTTTTGGGATGGGTTGTTATGCAGCAGTAGATAACCCCACCCTAACTCCAGTCTCTGATAACTGGTCTTTCTGAATTCTGAAAGACCACAGCACTCTGTGTCTACTTCCAATATAAAATTCACATTTTACCAAGATCATTTCTGTATGCCTTTCTCTCCACTATTAGACTCTGAGTTCCCTGGAAGCAGAAATATCCCCAAGACCTCACACTGAGCCTGAATGCATAGTAGGCACTAGAGAAGTAACTGTTAAAGCAATAAAAAGCTGAAGGACTGGACTACATCAGGTTGATCCCGTATGAATGTGTTCACCAAACCATGAGCAGAAGGAACTTTCACTTCTTGTGCTGAGAAGAATGGTGAACCTCATCCCCCAGTGGTGTGGCTCACATAAGGTTAAATTTAGCAGCAGTCATAGATTGAACCTTCTCAGAGTGCTAAGATTAAATAGCCTCAGATGAGCAGTATTTTACCAGCTCTGCCAATCTAACAGCCTAGGGAACTCTTTGCTTGCAAATAGCAAAATGTAATTCCAAACAAAATCCTATAAGACTTGGCTTTGAGTCAAAATACATTATAAAAAATAAAAACATTTGTTTTATCCAATTCTCCTCTAGAGTTTTGTCCAGCATAATCCAGAACAAGTCAAATTATTCATCATAGCCTGTAGTTACTTGCATATTCCTGGTAATATGGCTAGAAAAATGATGATCTTATTAATCATCTTCAGATGCTAATTTCTCCAGTTTAGAGTCTTGTTTTTGTACATATTTTAGCTGGATAGATCTAACTATTGAATCATTGAATAGCTCGTTTCTAAGCATGGATATTTAATTAAGGTTGCATTAGCACAGTTAGTACTAGTTTAATCACATGTGTTACAATTAATTTCAGATGTCATATTTAAAATCATCGTTAGTATGAAGTTGGAAAGAAGAAATGGTTGACTAGGGGTCTCAGGAGAAGGAATTTTCAATCCTTGTTTTGCTTTGTCAGTGACTCATTCTTTGTCCCTTTTCATCTTAAATATTGCCCATAGTTCCTTTACTGGCAAGTTCTTTCATTGAAAAGGGATTTTTTTTTTTATTAACCAGAATAGTATTTTTTAATGTCAATGAAAAAAAATCACAGCATTTGCAAATTTTTAACTACAACCAAAATCAACAGCTAGTCTGATTTTTTTAAAAATTTCAGAATATATTATTGAAATGTATTGTAACATTTTGTCTTTATAATCCATTTTACTTTCTACTGTGGAATAGCAGATCTATCTGGTTCGAGAAAGGCTACAAATTTTTACTAAGTTTCTGTAGTTTTGGCAAAATACAAATCCAACTTCTCATTAGTGAGCCTGTACTTATTTGCAAGAAAATTTAATCCTTATGATTTTGATTCATTGACACTTACAGTAATACAAGTAAATCATGTTTTGTAAGTCCTACTTAATTTCCAAAAAAACTTCTGAGCCTCACATTGAGATTTTTTTTCTTAAGACAAGAAGATTTATTTTTACTAGTTGGAAAAGAAGAAAGGGCTCAAATTTGGTAAAAATATGGACTCTCATCATGGTAGGGGATTAAAAAAACAGACTTGAGGGACCAGTCATAGCATTAAGTGTTGAAGGGTGCTAGACTGATAGACTGACTTCAACTGTGAGGTATATACTTTCTGGGTAAAGAGGAACCCTTCTGCCAGCATCAGCCAACACTAAAGGAAGCCAACTTGCCTACCCACTCTGTCCTTCAGAAGTTCTAGGTAGATAACTGGTGACTAAATTAGAGATACAAATCAAATTTTTATAAATTGAACGCTTGTTGATTTTGTAACATTCAAGTCGGTGGGTGAGCTAGGGAATGAATCAGTCTGCATTACCTGTTGAAATGGGTGCCTGACAGACTCCATCTAAACTGGCTGGCCCTTAAGCTTCATACCAGTGTGATGAATCACTCAGTGCTAACTCCCCGGAGCATTTGCCTCCAAAGCCCATTAACCCTGGAAACCCCCCAACTGGGAGCTGGGACTGATGAGATTGAGAACTGCTGATGTGGAGCTGTGTGAGTCATGCTGGAGTGCCAACCAACGAGCATAAATCATGTAAGCACTTGAATTTAACATTCAACATTTATAATGCTATGCTAATTGCCCAACATTTACGGCAGACATTTATTACACGTATATACAAATAAAGCTGTATTAAAAATCTTCATATTAAATTTAGACATTGAGAATTAAAATGCAGGAGACCTGTCTTTCCTAAACCATAAATAAATAAGAGAAAGTGTGATTCACTTCTGTGAAACCCATATTTTTTTTTCATATTCATATGGCCAAAAACCTGCAATAAAAAGACACAACATTTGGAGTCAGAAAACCTACATTTAAAACCCAGTTCTGCTGGTTGCTAGTTACTTGATGTTGGGAAATAACAAAACTCTTAACAGTTTAACCTTAATTTTCCCGGTTGCTGCTCAACATGCTGCAAAGGGTTAATATCAAGATCCAATGAGGTTCTGCATCTGGAAATCTTTTATAATCCTAGAACACTCTACCCATTTATCCCTGGAATTGTGTATGCAAAATTGAGAGAAAGACCTAAACATAAAACCTGAGTGTAATTAAAACTCAGGCATCTCCAAATATTTTTTTATCTCTGTAAGAAAATTTTTTAAGATCTGCAGCACTGCATTTTAATGTTTCTACACATTAAGAAAAACTATTTGCTTCATAACCTGAATTCACTCCCCCCAATACAAAATGCCCTCTGACATTAGGATATCCAATGCCAGCTGAAAGAATATATACAACCACGAAGGGCCACACTTCCTAGAAGAAAGTCAGTGTCCCAGGTCAGTATCTAATCTGAGACTCTGTGTTTCACCTTCCCTGTACATATCTCGTAACCCATTCCTTAATCTCTGCAGGCTTGATTTCAAAAATGAAACTACATTTAGAGGGGAAGCAAATCTTACCAGTCGTTATTGGAATCAGGTCTTTTACTTTTTCTTTTTCTTTTTTTTTTTTTTCCTTTGGACAGAGAAAGTTGCATATTTGAACCTTATGGAAGTTCAAGTGAAATACGTTAGTTTTGATTGTGCCTGAGTTCCTAGAAGGTTCCAAAAATCAGAGGATGTGGCTGGTCACCCTAATTTGGGGAGACCTGAATGCCTTTGCTTATGGTAGGGTAGAGTTTCAGAACAGAATGTAGCAACTTATTTTCTCTATGATCTCTTCCAACCCACTATAATAATCTGCCCTGCTCCCAGGAGCTGGTTTCGTTCACCCTATGGCAGCTGTATCAATCCATTTCCAAGGGCTGGTGGAAGGGAAGAGACCTTACTGGAGTAAGGAGAGGAAGGTAGGATAGAGACTGCTTAGCCCAGTTTTAACGCTAGCCATCATTTTGCTATGTACCTTCTACCTCCTTTGTCTATTCAGTGGGAATTTGGACTAGATGTTTTCTAAGATCTTTTCTTTGTCTGACATTCAATGATTCTATGAAATTCTTGAATTAGGTTACCGTGAGTAACTACACTCATCTGGCCTGTTGAAAGAAAACTTAATGCAAAATCCTTGCATATATGAAGTTTGGGCACAAAAGAAAAGAAGAAAAGGAAGAAAAGCGAGCTATACTATATTCATGCAATAGCTAATTTGACCTGAGCTGGGCTCCAGAAACTGCTAATCGAATTAGCAACATCTTCTCTCTAAGGCAGGCATTTCAGTAGTGGATATAAGAGAACTCCTTTATCAGTCAGGGTCCTCCAGAGAAACAGAACCAAGAGGATATGTAATTAACTAATTGATTAATTGGAGCAGTTGGCTCATCCCACAGTTGTGGAGTCTGGAAAGCCTGAAATCCATAGTCAGGCAGACAGGCTAAAAACTCAAATAGGATTTGATGCTGCAGTCTTGAGACAGAATTCCTTCTTCTCTGGGAAACTTCAGTTTTTGCTCTCAAGGTTTCCGATCTATTGGATGAGAATGATCCATATTATCAAGGATAATCTCCTTTACTTAAAGTTAACTGGTTGTAGATGTTAACCACATCTACAAAATACCTTCACAGCAAGACCTACAGTACTGTTTGATTAAGTAACAGATTTATTAGCCAAGTTAACATAGTGTAGGGATATGGGTGTTGAGTTAAAAAATATTCCCTTTTCAACAAAACTTCATTAGGGATTCAACAAAATGGAGAGAACTCTCTAAAACTTGGCAGAGTTAAAAACAGATTTTACATTTTGGGATGTCAGTGTAGAGTTTCTTTCATGGATCTCATTTATTGTCATTTCACATAGTGAGAGAAGCCAAAATCTCTTGGTGATGGAGCAGACAACTTTGTTTCCAATCATATTATGCACAGAAATATTTAAAGGGTACATAGTCCACAAGTCTATATTTATGCAAATTTTTAATATAAAAAGTTCATGAAGTTGTTTTTTAATTAAATGGGCATACACACATAGAATCTTAGAATTGCATGGGCCATTAAGATTATGTTCAACTTTCCACTCAATGCCATAACACTTTCTACCCTAATCTTGAAAATTTTAGTAGAATATTGCTAATGATGGGCAGATTATAATTTTATTTATTTATTTTTAAATTTTATTGGTTATGCATATTCATGGGGTACACAGCTGACTGTCACCACTTGTGCCTAGATGTGATGGTCAGATCAATACTATCAGCATGCCCATTACAAGTTATGATTATTCCCCATGACCTCCACCCAATTAATCCCTGACTTTCCTCCCCCTTCTCCCCTCACCTACCCCACTCTTCAACCCTAGGTATGTTCTCTCCCTCTGCAAGTCCAAAACACCACTGTGGTCTTTCTTTCCTTCCTTGTTTCTCTCTTAGCTCCCACTTATGAGTGAGCTCATGTGGTATTTATCCTTCTGTGCTCTACTTATTTAGCTTAACACAGTTTTCTCCAAGCTCATCCATGTTGCTACAAATGGCAGAAATTCATTCATTTTTATGGCAGAGTAGTATGCCATGGTGTATATGTACCACATTTTCCTTGTCCAGTTGTCTGTCAATGGACATTCAGGTTGGTTCCATATCTTGGCTATTGTAAATAGAGCTGTGATAAACATGGGAGAGCAGGTATCTCTTTGACATCATGATTTCCATTCTTTTGGGTATATATCCAGAAGTGGGATTGCTAGATTGTATGGTAGATTTATCTGTAGTTGTTTGAGAAAACTCTATACTGTTTTCCACTGTGGTTGTACTAATTTACAGTCCCATCAACAGTGGAGGAGCATTCCCCTCTCTCCACATCCTCATCAGCATCTGTTACTCTCTTTTTCATTATAGCCAGTCTAACTGTAGTGAGGCAATATCTCAAAGTGGTTTTAATTTGCATTTCCCTGATGATTAGTGATA
Organism: Cynocephalus volans; assembly: GCF_027409185.1. Lineage (NCBI taxonomy): Eukaryota > Metazoa > Chordata > Mammalia > Dermoptera > Cynocephalidae > Cynocephalus > Cynocephalus volans. The sequence goes on from NC_084463.1 coordinate 25,138,389, forward strand.
TTGAGCATTTTTTAAGTGTCTGTTGGCCATTTGTTTGTCTTCCTTAGAAAAATGTCTATTCAGCTCTTTTGCCCATTTTTAAATTGGGTTATTTGTTTTTTTACAATGTAATTGCTTGAGTTCCTTCTATATTCTGGATATTAATCCCTTGTCAGATGAATAGTGTGCAAATATTTTCTCCCACTCTGTAGGTTGTCATTTCACTTTGCTCATTGTTTCCTTTGCTGTGCAGAAGCTTGTTGGATGAAATGTTCTATAGATATCTGCCAGGTCCAATTGGTCTAACGTGTAGTTTAAATCCTGTGTTTCTCTGTTGATTTGTTGCCTGGATGATCTGTCCAATGATGAGATGGGGGTATTCAGGTACCCTACTATTATCATATTGTGGTCTATCACTTTCTTTAGGTCTAATAGCGTTTGCTTTATATATCTGCGTGCTCCAGTGTTGGGTGCATATATATTTATGATTGTTATGTCTTCTCGATGGATTGATTCCTTTATCATTCCTTCTTTGCCTCTTTTTATGGTTTTTAGTTTAAAGTCTATTTTATCTGATATAAGAATAGCTACTCCAGCTCGTTTTGGGTTTCTATTTGTGTGGGATTTCTTTTTCCATGCCTTCACTAATAATCTGTGTGCATCCTTACTGGTGAGATGAGCCTCTTGAAGACAGCATATAGTTGGGTCTTGCTTTTTGATCCAATCCATCAGTCTGTGTCTTTTGAATGTGGAGTTTAATCCAATTACATTTAGGGTTGTTATTAAGAGGTTTGTCTTATTCCTGGCATTTTATGGCTTTTTGTTTAGATGTTTTCAGTATCATTGTTCTTTCTCCTTCCTTGGTTATTGGTCTTCCATGTTTGTGGGGTTTTCTGAGGTGGTAAGATTTAATTTCTTTAGTTTTTCTCATTTGCATTTGTGTTTTACTGGTTGGTTTTGTTCTTGTGTATCTGTGGTAGTGATTATTGTTTTTCAGATTCCAGATGCAGGATTCCCTTGAGAATTTCTTACAGGACTGGTTGTGTTGTGATGAACTGCCACAGTGTTTGTCTGGGAAATACACTATTTCCCCCTCATTTCTGAAGGATAGCCTTGCTGGGTATAGTATTATTGGCTGGTAATTTTTTTCTTTTATTATTTTGAATATGTTATCCCACTTTCTTCTGGCCTGTAGAGTTTCAGTTGAGAAGTCTGCTGTTGGTCTGATGGGGGCTCCCTTATAAGTGACTTGACACATTTTTCTTGCTCCTTTTAGGATTTTCTCTTTGTCTTTGAGCTTTGCCAGTTTGGCCTAACATCTCGGAGAGGGTTTTTTTTTTTTTTTTTTTTTTTTTTTTTTGTCGTTTTTTCGTGACCTGCACTCAGCCAGTGAGTGCACCGGTCAGTCCTATATAGGATCCGAACCCGCGGTGGGAGTGTCGCCGCGCTGCCAGCGCAGCACTCTACCAAGTGCGCCACGGGCTCGGCCCTCGGAGAGGGTTTTTATGGATTGAAATTATTTGGGGATCCTTGAGCTTCCTGGATCTAAAGGTCTGTGTCTCTCCCTATACCTGGGATATTTTCCATTATTATTTCATTGAATAGATTTTCAATGCCTTTACTTCCCTCCTCCCCTTCAGGAACACCAGTGATTCAGATGTTTGTGCACTTAAGCTTGTCTGCTAGCTCTCTTAGAAATTCTTCATTTTTTTTAAATGCTGTTTTTTTTTTTTTTCCTTTTTCTTGTCATAAAGACCATCTTTGAGTTTGAATATTCTTCTTCGGCTTGTTCTTATCTGCTACTTGAGCTCTCAGTTGTGTTTTTAACAACACAAAGAAAACATATTATGTTTTGCACATAACAGATGCTCAATAAAATGCTTTTTAAACAACAAAGGAATGAATGAATGGTATGTTTTTTCTTCAAATCTACATAAATGTAAGACCTGCTATCTGTATCTGATCTCCATCTCTTAAGAAGGTGGCTATGAGAGAGATTTTCTCTCCTTATCTACCTCAGAAACCTATTGAAGAAGAATGTGGCCCAGAAAAGCCAACTGTACCGAATGGCTCTAGGGAGAGTTACCTTTGTCCGAAATGAAGAATGCAGAGGCTTATCCATCAGCCCTGGGTAACAAATCCTTAAAACCCTAAGTACTCTTTGATTATAAACAAGAAGTCACTCTCTCAGTAGCTGAAAATTCTTTAGATAGCAGCAGCAGGCCATGGAAGGCCATGCAAAAGCTTCTCCGAGCAGGAATCTGATTCTGGGTGTTTCCCTGGGATACCAATCTCCTGAGCTCAAGGAAATCTTCCTCTGACTTCTTTCAAATAGCCAGAAAGAAACCTTAAGTCTGAAGACTTAACCTCTTCTTTGCTCAAGGAAGAACTTAGCTGCAAGTGGAATTCAGGGTATTTCCACTTTGGAATATGACACAGGTTTAAGAGGAAACAGAATTGACTTAGCCTAGAAAGATAATGCAGCAGGGGATCTAAATGGGGAACTCACTCACTCTCCACACACTACATCAATAAGGAAATCAACAAAAAAAGTGACATCTGCACTGTGGCTTCAGAGGGAACCCTGATTTCTGCTCAGTTGCCCCTTCTGAATTCCCCTCAGCACAACTGAGAACTGGCTGTGACTATTATCAAGACTTTATTGCAAACCTAGAGGTTATTATGGGTCACAAGGTATCTTATGACTACTACTAATACAACTATTCTTAGACCCAGTTCTCACTTCAGATTTCTTATTGCTCCCGTCTGTTTTCTACCTGGGTTCCACATGTCAGGGATTGCCTAACCACAGGGACATATATTTCTAAGTAACAAAAAAAAAAAAAAAAGAATTTCCAGGCATGGGCCATTTTAATGCAGATTTAGAAAAGTAAAAGTTAAATGTAATCATTTTGATTAGGCTGTTACAGATAAAAATTTGAGTCAATAATCATAACTGGCTGGAAAAGTAAAAACTCCCACAATTGACATTTACAAAAAACAAGCATAGTGGAAGTAATAAACACAAAAAGAAATTAACAATAGCTAAAACTCTGCACAGCAAAATTTGTTAGAAGTCAAACACTGATCAAAGAATCACCTTAACCTTATGACTAAACAGGAAAAAAAATTGATAAAAATAATTTTATATAGACTGAAAATAAGCAAAATTACACCCAGTAAAGATTGCCGAAGAATAATATTTGTTGGAAAATCAAAATATCTTCACAAATTTAGATCTGAAATTTTTAAACAGAAAATTCAAACTTTTTGAATTTTCAGAAAAAAATTTTCACAGAAAATTTTTACACAGAAAATTCAAACTTTTTGTGGCCATAATTTCTTTGTAGAAATTATGGCCACAAAAATCAGTAGCTCACAATTGCATATAACTAAAATTTGATTTATACAAAAATTAAATCTTCTCTGTAACATTTACGCTGAAAAGAATTTATCCAAATTAAAACAATCTTAGTAGAGAAAGACAAAATTTTTAAAAATTTGAGGTGATTTAAAATTACCTTAATGCCATTTACTCCAGAAAACATATCTTTTAGTTAAAAAAAAAATTATCAGTGTTAGTATATGTTAATATATTGTAAAAATATACCCAATCGAGAAGTGGGCAGATGTTGACACCTGAGGTATTTGGGTCAAATGTATTTCTTATGTGGAGTGTGCACAGAGCTAACCCATTGTGTAAAACTGGGAGTCTAAACATCCTCTACACACTCTATTCTGCCTCACCTGAAACTTCATGTATACCACCCTGCAGGTTTGTCACCTCAGCCATTGATGGGGCCATTCTACTATTAAGGACCCCATCCCCAGAGAATATCCTTAAATGCCAAACTTACATTCAAATAGAGTTGTTCTAAGTTATAACATATACACACACACACGCACACACACAAGCATGTGGTGGATGGACAGGCTAAACAAAGTTGTCTTCTGAAATGTAGTGACGATAGTTTATTCCTGGAAATGGAGTCTCATTTGGTGGGTCTTATAATCTACGACTCCAGTCAGGACCAGTGCACAGTGTGAGGAGACAGCTATCCCCCATCTCCCTTTTTGCAAGAGGAGAAACTGAGGCTAGGAAAGACCAACTGACTTGTGGCAACTAGCCTGACAAGTTGAGAGGGGTGAGATGCAAACAATGTTCTCTGCTAGGACTTCTGTGAAAAAAAAAATTATCATAGTGAGTTACTCTTAGCCCTGGATGTAACTTAATGTCACTTATCAGGGATCTCTGTCACTTTTGTTCCTAAGTTACCAGGGGGTCTCATCTAGCATATTGCCCTTGCCTCAGCGTTCTGTCTAGACCTATACTTTCCAGCAATGTTCTGAATATTGGCTGACCCTCGCTACTCTCCCATTTCTCAGAACCATTTCTCAAGTAATTTCCATTGGGCTGTTAAAAGCACCTTGCTTTCTGATTTATAAATCACCAGTAGATTTGAATGTATTACACAATTTTAGTGCACTACCTCTCCAAATGTATTTGTATTTTAGCAAGACTCTTAGAAATATGTCTTACTGATTTGATTTTAAATTGATTTAATAAAAATTTATTATTTCAGTATTAACATTAATGGCATGCTGAGCATATTTGTAGGAGACATGAGGCAGGGAGTAATTGCTATATTTGGATGAAAGTATATGTCATAAAATATTCTGACAGAAAAGAACAAATATGCGTGTATATAGGTATGTGTGTATGTGTATATATATGTCTGTGTGTGTGTATAATATATATATATATATATATATATATATATATATATATATAGACAGAGAGAGAGAGAGTTATGCCATACACCTAACCAAACAACCAACCCCCCAAAAAATATATGTAATTCCAGATGAATTACAGATTGCAGGCCTAAATGTTAAGGGAAAAACCAATAAACATTTTAGAAAAAAATCTTTGTAACTTTAGAACAGGCAAGTTCTTAAACAGAACACAGAAGTTTTAAACATACAGGTAAAAATGACAAATTAGATCATGCAAAAATTAAGAAATTCTATTTATGGACTAAGCGTAACTGTGATCCACAGAGTGGGAGGAAGCATTTACAACGAATATATTTTTAAAGGATTCATATCTAGAATATGTAAAGAACTCCAACAAATCGATAAGAAAAAGACAAATTATCTAATAGAGAAATGCAAAAAAGACTCAAACAGGCACTTCACAAAAGAGGACATCAAGACCACCAATGATCATGTGAAAAAAGCATTCAACTTTGTTAATCATCGGTAAAAACTAATTAAAACCATAATGTAAGACCACAAGCCACAATAACTACAATGAAAAATACTGAATCAAATGTGGTGAGGAGGTGGAACAACTGAAACACTCATGCACTCCTGGTGGGAGATTATATTGAATCAACCACACTGGAAACTGTGTAGCAGTGTCTACTGAAATTAAACATATACATAACCTATTACTCAGTGATATCAATTTTAGCTATATACCTAAGAGAAATGCAAACATACATTCACCAAAAGACATGTACTAGAATTTTCATAGTAGCATTACTCATAATAGCCAAAGCTGGAAATCACCTAAGTGCCCACTGACAGTAGAATGAATAGACAAATTGGTGGTATATTTTATGCCAATGAAATACTATGTAGTGATGTGAATCAATGATCTGTAACTCCATGCAACAATCTGCATAAATGTTATAAACATAACACTGAGCAAAAGAAGCCTGACAGAACCAGTACATATCTATGATTCCACATGTAAGGTACAAAAAGGAGAAAAACTAATGTGTTATAAGTCATAATGGTGATTACCCATGGGGAGACAGATAATGTCTGGAAAAAAATACAAAAGTGGTAGGTGGGTTCTAAAATGCTGGAAATATTCTGTTCTTTGACCTGAGTGCTGGATGCACAGGTGTAGTTGGTAAAATATTACCAAGTTGTACACTTGAAACATGTTATTAATCTTTTTGAATATTGTAGTTCAATAAAAAATGTTTACAAATATTAAAATAAATTTAAGCAGGAAAAATACAAAGTCCTTATTTAGGTGTAAAAACTAATTGCAGGCTGGAGAGAAGTTGGCCTGAAGGTGACACACAGGAAAAGGGCAATGGTTTTCACAGACTACAGTCTCAATCCAAGTCAAGAGTGGGATGCAAATGCCAAAATTACTAAAATAATTTGGTTCTCTAATACAAGAATTAATGTATAACGAATGCAAGGGGTTCTCAGGGACTGTACAATCAATTCTTTCATCCTATATCTCAGAGAATCAAAGTCCAGAGAGGTCTTGGATCAACTGAATTTAGAGGTCTGGCTCAATTGAATTTAGATAAATTTTAAGAAAGAGAGTCAGGGCTGAACATCATGTTTTCTGGCTTTCTAGCCCAGAGCATATTCCTTTAGCTGTGCTTCCCAAATCTCACTGAACGTAAGAATCAACTTTAAAACACTTTATGCATTTTCAGAAGCTCCAGATTATTCTGAAACATAGGTCGGGGACACACTGCTCTGGTCTATTCCAGATTGCTGTACCACAAAAGGAAACGTGGTGGCTTTGCTCTGCTTATTCCTTCACTCACTGTGATGTATTAATCAGATTTAGTTTCTACTTCATTCAAAGCAGTTTGTTTTGGCAGTGGTTAGATAAAGTGAAGAACACACCCATATCAAATTTCTAGTCAGAGCATAGCCTCCCCTCTGAAAATTTAATCTTTTTTAATCATACCCCAAATGAAAAAACCCATAGTTTCAAAAAATGAGACAAACTTCACTGTGGACAGAAAGACACTAAAATGCATAGCAATACATCCAACTCTTGAGGGATCATGGTGTTCAAAACAACCCTTACACTGAATGAGACAAAAACCACACATCCACTGTCACAGGGCTCAGTGATAAGAGAAGAAGCTGAGCCCATAGTGTACATAAAGCCGTGCTGCTGAAGTAGAGGTCTACTGGCTCAGTGACTGGCTTCAGCTGCCCCAACAGACGGCAGGATGGGAGACAAATGGAAGACTGAGGGCTGAGGCTGGTGAAGGGACTGGATGGGCAAAAACATAAGGATAAGTATGGAGAGAGAGGCAGAGAAAAAACATTACCTTGTAAAAGATGAACTTGCAAATAAAAATTAAAAAGTACATGAAGAAAATGACTCAGATAACAGAGTCAGCAAAATAAATCATTTCAGACAGAAGCTCACTTTAGAAAATAATAAAAGGAATGGAAAATTGTAAAATCTTTAAGAATTTTTAAAATGTTAAGGGGAGGCAAAAATTGTAAAATAAAAATAGTAATATGGAGCAAAGCAGGTGGATACTAAAAACAGGTGAATATGAAAATCAACCAATTCAAAATCTTAAAAATGAAAAATATAGTCATTAAATATAATATATATAATGCACATGTAAACATATAATCATTAGAATAAGAACTAAAAGTCTAAGTTGGACATGAATGGTCATTGATTTTTTGGATATGACCCAAAAAGCACAGGCAATGAAAGCAAAAATAGACAAATGGGATTACATCAAACTGAAAAAGCTTCTGCACAGCATAAGAAGCAATCAACACAGTGAAGAGACAATGTACAGAATAGAAGAAAATATTTGCAAACCATACTTCTGATAAAGGGTTAATATCCAAAACATGTAAGGAACTCAACTCAATAGTAAGAAAACAAATAACCCAATATTTAAAAAGAGGAAAGGACCCGAATAGACATTTCTCAAAAGAAGATATAGAAATGACAACAGGTATATAAAAAATGCTCAACATCACTAATCATCAGAAAAATGCAAATCAAAGCCACAATGGGATACCATTTCACCCCTGTTAGAATGGCTGTTATCAAAAAGACAAAAGATAACGAGTGTTGGTGAGGATGTGGAGAGAAGGGAATCCTTGCACACTGTTGGTGGGAATGTAAATTAGTGCAGCCATTATGGAAAACAGTATGGAAGTTCCTCAAAAAATTACAATAGAACTACCATACAACCCAGCTATCCCACTACTGGAAATGCACAAAGTAAAGCAAATCAGAGTGTTGAAGAAATACCTGCACTCCCATGTTCACTGCAGCATTATTAACAACAGCTAAGATATGGAATCAGCCTAAGTACCCATCAACAGATGAATGGATAAAGAAAATGTGGTATATATACACAATGGAATACTAGTGAGCCTTTAAAGAAATGGAAAGCTTGTCATTTACAACACCATGAATGAACTTGGAGAACACTGTGCTAAGTAAAATAAGCCAGGCACAGAAAGACAAATGCCACATGATTTTACTTGTATGTGGAACCTAAAATAGTTGAACTCATAGAAGCAGAGAGTAGAATGGTAGTTACCAGGGGCTGGGAGGGAGGTAGGCAGGATTGGGGAAATGTTGGTTAAAGGATACAAAATTTCAGTTAAACAGAAAGAAATCCAAGAGACCTGTTGTACACATGCTGACCATAGTTAAGAACTATGTATTGCATTCTTGAAAATTGCTGAGAGAGTAGATTTTAACTTCTCACCACAAATGATGATAAGTATGTGAGGTATTGCATATGTTAATTAGGTCAATTTATCTATTCCACAATGTACACATATTTCAAAACATCATGTTGTATGTGAAAAATATTTTAAAGAAAAATAAATAAATAAAATGGACATAGACGAAGATAGAATTAATGAACTAAAAAGGAATGGACTATATAGCAAATGGCATAGAGAGAGCCATCTATATAATATATGTATATATAATTTATTGATTGATAGATATAGATCCTTGTTTCATATTATAAATAAAATAAATTAAAATTAAAATATTTTTTTAAAAAACTGTAAAGCTATTAAGAAAAAATAAAGGTACACATCTTTAAGATTTCAGATTAGGGAAAGATTTATTAAATGAGACACAAAAAGCCAAAACTATAAAGAAAAAGACTGTTAAACCTGACCACTTTACACTTAAAACTTATGCATGAAGAAAGGTATATAAACAAAACTAAAAAGATACATGTTCAGCATGTATAATTCTATATTCAGAATATATAGAGAACTATAAACCAGTTAGAAAAAAATCAAAGAACCTAATAGAAAAACAGGCAAAGTATTTTCACGTGTCATTTGTAGAAAAGGAAAACTGAATGTGCACCATACATATAAAAATATGCTCAACTATGTTGTATCAGGGAAATTCAAAAAGTGAGAGATACTTTCAAACCTACCAAACTGGCAAAAATGCCAGAGTTTGGCCAAGAATGTGAGGGGATAGGAGCTCTCATTCAATACTGATGACAGTATGAGTTAATGGAGCAATCATGAAGAGCAATGGCTGTATCCCATAACTTCCATAGCCAATGACCTAGCCATCCAAGTAGGAACATGTGTGTGCATGTGTGTGTTTGCCCTGGAGAAACTCTGAGCTCACTTACAAAGAGTAATGCATAATGATATACAGGGGTGTCTGATATAACATTGTTGTAGCAAAAAGTGGAAGTAATCCAAATGTCCCAAGAGGTAGTGGACATAGATAAATAGTTAGATACATAGATATGTAGATAAGACAGATAGTGATGTATTCATATAATAAAATACATTGCAGCTAAAAAGGAATAAATTATATCTGTTATCATGAATCTATCTTAAAAATATAATATTGAATGAAAAAGCAAGATAGAAAACTTTACACATACTGTATTTAATTTAAATAATGCACACAAAGGAATTATATAGCTTTGTTAATATGTATAAACTATACACATTTTATATATGTAAATATATTATATTTAAAGAATAAATATATGTAACTGGATATACAGCTAATTCTTCTTAATGGCTAGCTCTGGAAGAGAAAGGAATGCAATTAGGAAGGACATCGTAGGGGCCTCAACTTTATGTGTAAATTTCTTTCACCTTTAGACACATCTGGACAAAATACGAAAAAATATTAAAAGTTATTTTATTTTGGTGATGGATAAGTGGAGGTGAATTTGTTTTCTTCTTTGCTTTCTTTCAATTGAGAAAAAATGCCTAAATTCAAAGAGCTTACTGAGGATAACAGGGTTTCCAGATTGCTATGGTCTTGCTGTTTGTCCCCTCCAAAGCTCATGTGGGAGCTTGATTCTTAATGTGGCAGTGTTGAAAGGGGGGCCTTTAAGAGGTGATTGCACTGTGAGCACTATGTTTTCATGAATGGATTAATCCATTCATGGAATAATGGTTAATGGTTTAATGGGTTATCATGATTGTGGACTTGTAGTTTTGTAAGAGCAAGTGAACACATAAATATGCTCTCTTCCCGCTCCGCACCATGTGATACCCTACATCAAGGGGGCTCTGTAGGGAGTCCACACTAAGAAAGCTCTCACCATATGTGCCCCTTTGACCTTGGACTTCCCAGCCTCAAAAATTGTAAAAAATAAATTTTGTTTTCTTATAAATATCCAGTTTCAGGTATTCTGTTATATGCAAAAGAAAATGGACAGCCCTAGAATATTTAAGAGGGACATTAAGAGACAGCATATATACAAGTAGAGAGGCTGCCATGGTGAGGACACCCAAGGTACATCATATTCAGAATAATCAGAGAACAGGAACAAAGAAGGGAATTTATCAACATCACTTCCTTCAGATACCAGAAGAGCTGTCACTGGCTTGCATTCTTTTGCTCCAGGGCTCTAAGTAAAATCCACATATTGGAAGCTAGGAGGAGGAGATTAGCCTCCAATTAAGAAAGAACTTTTTGGAAAAAAAAAAAGAAAAGAAAGAAAACTTTTGAAAAATTATTTGGCAATCTCAGGAGACAGTAAGATCTTGTCACTGGAGTTGGTCAAGTCTAATGTGGATAAAACTTGATACAATCACAGCCTGGGGAGCAATTAACACATACCATAGGTTGAGGTTTGTTTTTGGTGAGGATAGTAATAGTAATGATACCATTGCCTCTAATAATGAGGCATTTTGGTAACCACTGCAGGCACTATCTCATTTAATCCTTAAAATAACACTGGAGGTTGGTATTATTTTATCGTCCCCATTTTACAAATGAAGGCTAATATCACATAATTGGTAAGCATTTAAATCCAGACTCTTCTGAATCTAAGCCTTGAGTACTTCATTAATTTTCTTATTACAATTAGAACGTCAAGACTTATGAAATCAAAGAAATGGATTTTTTCTAGTTGTGAAATGTGAGGCACCTATGGATAGATGTTTTGAACCTATTTGGGCCAATCCAGAGTCTCTGAAGGCAAACCATTTAGAACTATACTTCAAATGGTACTACTTTGTCTCCTTTGGTCTAGTTTTGATATTAATGTGTCTAACTCTACAATGTAACATGAAGTTGAAGGAAAACTGACAAAATGATGGAAGGATATGTGCAAAAGAGGAAAGAGTACAAAAGCCTGGTTTGTGAGACATCCAGCAGCTATGGGTGTGGGTGTTCTATCAATCAATGACTCAATGAACCTACACACTCTACATTTTCAAAGTATCCCCCACTCTAGTTCTGTCATATGCTCATTCCTTATCACTCTTAAAATCTGTTATATATCCCCTTGGTCTCAACCAACCCCTCCCACACAGCTAACTGCCTGGCATTCATTTTATCTAAATCTGAACAAGAGAGCGGTAGATGAGTCAAATATGCCACAATTTTAACCTATGCTGTGAAATAAGTGTGGGTGTTTGCAAAGCCAAGTTTTGCTCACTCTGCCAGGCTGGGGGACCTTTTGGGGATGACATACAATTTGTCCACTTTGTCTCAGTGTCTGCACTGGTTAAGAAGGACACTTCCCCAGGGGCACGGTGTCAAAGCAGAGGAGATGAATTACAAGGGAATTAAGTTCAGACCAGAAAGTATCTATCATTGGACCCTCCTGCCTATGAACATTTGCTCAAAGAGAATGTGGAGGATTAAATGATTTCTGGATCAGAGTTTGGGGTCAAGGGTCAAACCCACAACTAAATGCAAAGTGTTTTGTAGGGTAAGAGATAAAATGGTGGGAGCGGGTATATGTGCTAAAGTGTCTCAACCACATTCATGGGGAGCTCACCATTACTATTCTGGGAGACTCTGAAGGCTGATGAGGTGGACAGAGAAAAGACCTCTCAAGTTCTCCAGGCAGAGAGTTCCATTTAGCATGGTGTTTCCGATCTTTCCTCGTTCTCATCTCTCTCACATCCACTAGGACTAAGACCCTGAGAATGTCAGGGATCATTCAAATGACTTCACTAATGAAGCCTTAACCCCCCATCCACAAAAGCTACATATTTTGTCAGTGCTAAGTATGGATATTTACGTGCGTGGAAATACAATCAGAGTGGGTATTGGAACTCTAAGTTTTGGCTTCAAAGAAGAACAATTCTAGATAACTCACCCAAAGAGGCCACTTGGCCAGAACACAGAGAGGTAAGCTTGCAGAATACTCAGGGCAATCTGCACCTTTGGGCTTCTTCAGTCCAGGACCAACTGTGCTGCTCTAACGTTCTGAAAGTGCCATTACAGCAGAGATGTCTGCTGAGCAAAGAAAGTAACCAGGCTGAGGGGACTGGGGGGATTCTATGTGTCTGATCAGGAGAGACTGAGAGAGAGAAGGGTTCCTGTCAAGAGCTTAACTTCCTGAGCCTGGTTTAAGTGTCTATTTTTATGCCACTACCATGCTGTTTTGGTTAATATGGCTTTGTAGTATAATTTGAAGTCAGGTAGTATAATTCATCTGGCTTTATTTTTGCTGGGGATTGGTTTGGCCATTTGGGGTCTTTTGTTTTTCCATATGAATGTTAGGATTGTTTTTTCTTTTTCTGTGAAGAATGTCATTGGTATTTTGATGGGGATTGCATCAAATCTGTAGATTACTTTCGGTAGCATGGACATTTTCACAACTTTAATTATTCCAACCAATGAACATGGAAAGTCTTTCCATCATTTTGTGTCCTCTTTAATTTCTTTCAGTAGTGATTTGTTGTTCTTATGGTAGAGATCTTTCACCTCATTGGCTAAATTTATTCCTAGGTATTTTATTTTTTGGAAGCTATTGTAATGGGCTTGCTTTCTTGATTTTTTTCTGCTGATTCCAGATGTTTATTACATCTTATCTCTGAAGTCAGGGCCTCAGTAGTTTCTATTTTAAACCAGCATTATGATATTTGCATACACAAGGAAAGTTCTGAGACTGGGTGCATACCTGTGGCTACTTGGAAAGAATTAAGCTAAAACAGTGTAAAGTCCCATTAGAATAGCTCCTGTATAGAGTTCATCACACACAGGCAATAAACAGATTGTGAAGGGGGACTATTATGGCTAGTAGCAGCATTTAAGGACAGTGGCAGGCACTTGTCTCTCAAAGCAAGTAAATTTCTGAGCTTTAATTTTCTCATCTGTAATACTAGAATAGTAGTACCTATTCTATCGATCTTGGTAAGGTGATAAATTGTGAGAATCAAATAATGTAATTGTCTTAGTCTGTTCAGGCTGCTATAACAAATTACCATAAACACAGTGGCTTAAACAAACATTTATTTCTCACAGTTCAGGAGACTAGAAAGTCCAAGATTTGGTTCTGGTGATTTCGTTCCTAATGAGAGCTCTCTTGCTGGCTAGCAGATGGCCATCTTGCTGTAGCAAAGAGAGAGAGAACTCTTCTTAGTCTCTTACCCTCTTTCTATAAGGGCACTAATTCCATCATGGCCCTCCATTCTCACGACCTTATCTAAATCTAATTATCTCCCAAAGGCCCCACCTCCAAATAGCATCATATTGGGGATTAGGGCTTTAACATGAATTGGGACCCAAACATTCAGTCCACAGCAGGAATGAAATAAAAGTTTTAAAAATCACATAGAACTTTATAAACTCACTATGGTACCATTATTCTCATTATTAATGTAAGCTTCATATAACATGTTAGAGACTGCCACAATACCCTGTTTTGGGTTTTTTTTTCCCCTCAAGGATCATAGAGTTATAAGAAAACTTACAAATATGCTCTGCAGCCCCTGCCCCCACCCTGCTTTACACATGAGGAAACAGATAAACCTGAGTATAATTTAATAAGTAGTGCCTTGGACAAGTTATTTAATATCTCTAAGGCTCAATTTATTCATTTTTTAAAGAGAGAAAAAAATAAAGAGAGATGATAATGCTAATACTTCATCAGAGCTGTAATGAAGTTTAATTCAGGTAATGTAAGTTACATGCATACATAAGTCCATATTAACACAGTCACAGCTTGATAAATATTGTTAATATTAAATGCTGTTGCATGTTAAATCCTTCTGTTATGTTTTTTATTATTATTAATCACAGAGTTGGAATATGCAGCCGAGTCTCCTGACATCTGGTGTTCTTCACAAAAAGAAAGTGCTCTAATCTAGCAAAGCCAATTAAGGGTAAGAACGATTTCTTTCTTAATGATAAATCTTATTAGTTTTTTCCAGCTGTGTTTGTTACATCTAAACAGTAAAGTTGAGCACAAGGGAAAACCAATTCCTAGAAATATCCATTACAAGGCCAGGGGATTGAATAAGGACCTGGGTTATAAAGTTCAGTAGGTTGTTGCTAGGGTACCTGTATTCTGAAGCCACAGATAAAATTTTCCTGTGCAAAAACATAACTGGATCCACTCTTCTGCAGGTAGTTTGGCCATGAAGGGAGACTTTTCTCATATAGTATCTACTTTCTTTCTGTACTAAGTCTATTCCTTAGTGTTTGGAATTGCTACTTTACTTTCCTAAAATAAAAAAAAACAACAACAACAATAAAATCAAAGCATGAGTGCCTAGTCAGAACTGATAGGGTTACTCCTCAGTGTTCAGGGACCAAGTTCTCTGCCAGAGGGAGGCTGGATGTTTGCCTCATATCCAGGCTCTCAGCTTAAGTAGAAAAAGTTAATGGATTAGCCTTGATGGATGACTGATGCTCTCAGCAGGCATGGGCTCCAAGCCAGAAATGAGCCCTATGTACAGACAGCAGCCATGTCTGGGGGAGCCGGATGGGGCTGATAACAGGACCGGAAACCCATCAGAGACACCCACCCCCTTACCTCTGGGCCTCATCAAAATTACCTGCCAAAGAGACTCTGCTGCAGACCAGCACCTTGTCAGCCTGTTTTCTAATAGAAAACAGCTGCTCCTGTTGAGAGGCAGAGGTGGGAGGAGTGAAAAGAACAGGAAGAGCACCATTCATAACTTTTCTGGTTGTGCAGAATTGAATGTTGAAATCACAGGGCAAGTAAGAACGGGAAATTCTAGGGACCCTGTGGGAATGATATGATCCTCCTCTACTGGGAGTGATAGGAAATCAAAGCTACTGGATTTAAATCACAGATGACTGCTGATCCTTAATAATGAATTTGGAGTAGGATCTGAATGCTGCTTAGCAGCATCCTAGGGCAGAGGAGATGTGGTATGGAGTTTGGGTCAGGCAATTTGGGTGTGGGGGAGAGGTGAGGGAAGGAACTACGTTGTTATTTCTTCCTATTTGTGATTGTACTACAGTGCCTAGAACAGTGCCTATCATATGGTGTGTGCTCAATAAATACTTGTTAACTAAATAAATGATTAATGGAATTCATGACTTGCATTTTCTGAGACTGAACGGAGCGAATTTTTAAGTTGAACAGATCAGGGTTGGACTCAGTGTTCTATCACTAGCTCTACTGTCTTAGGAAATCCCTTAATTATATACAAATCTTAGTTCACTTATCTATGAAATGGGGTTTGAACAGCTATCTTATGTGATAGAAATTACTAAATTAAATATGATGTGCGTGAAATAGAAGCTCAATAAATGATAAAAGTGATCATGGGCTGTGTGGACATTAGATCACACAATAACCATTAATGTGTATAAGTGACATTCAGATTTAGCAAGAAAGGATAGAAATAATACTGCTAATACCAAGAACTGCTTATAACGGACTGTTCTCTTGCTAACAGCAACCTGTGGGGAGAGCCCTGGTATGTTTCAGCACCATCCCGGTTATTCTCGTATAGAAGAGGTGCTGCCATGACCATTACACAAAAGAGCTCACCAGGAAGCAGTGGGCTGAAGAGACCTCGCATAGCCAGCTAAAATCAGGGAGAAAGATCATCTGAAAAAGCAGAAGCCAGTTATGAGAGGCTTACCAACATCACCATTCTTTGTATTTATTTAAAGGCAATTTAGTTTTAAAATTAGATCCAATTTCCTTTCTTTGAGTAGGAAATGGGAAATAATCTCTGTACAAACACATACATACGAGTACATGCACAGGTGCAAGTACACGCACATGCAAAGAGTTAATTCAAGAATAAGAAATAAATTTAAGATCATTCAAATCAATGTCCTCAAAATTCAAATATAACAGAAATAGGTAGTTGTGTATAAGGAATGATCATAAACGAGAAAGAGGTCTTGGAAACTAAAAATATAATTGCTATATACATACAATTTCTCTCTGTCTCTTTCTGTCTCTGTCTCTCTGTCTCTGTCTCTGTCTCTCTCTCTCTCTCTCTCTCTCACACACACACACACACACACACACACAAACTATAACTTCTAAATGCTCAGTATAAAGAGAACATTTAATTGCAGATGATGTATGACAATCAAATTAGGATTCTAGCCCTTCTATATTGTCTCAAATAGGCTGTCATCTCCCCTCAAATACTTCCAGTCCCCAGCAGTTCCATGTGGCTTCCAAAGAAAACAGAAGGGCAATTCCAAGAAAGCTTTCTGTTGTTAGTTTCTCAGCCTCCAATTTCATTTCTGTCATAAATAGCATCAATTATCTGATGTGTAGCTGACAGGGTAGTTAGTTGGCCTCCAATGCATCATTTAGTTTAGCTGATTCAGCAAAACATTTGACCACGAACGTGGGTGTGTATGCACGCGTGTGTGCAGACTTCAATGCCTAAATTTTCATGTTAGCTAGAAAAAGGCTATCTGTCTCTAGATCAGTGATAAACAAGACTAAGAACACAGTTTGTAAGTTGTGTTTCATTTGGGCTTTCTCAAGCTGCATTTAGCAGATACTAAGTAATGATGACCTTTGGACAATTCACACATTCCCTAGGGGTTCAGAATAGTAATTAGCTCTATTTGTAAAAACGGGTGCTAAAGAACATAAGGTCATAAAAAAAATCAGGAATCAGGACTTCGCACAGTAAGTAACATATGCCAAAAGAACAAATAAGAGAATAAATGAATAAGACTTTCTGTTTGTAATATCATTAAAGGAAATCAAATGCCTTATGTTGAAATTTCCACTATGCTTATATTTCACCAACATCAAGAGATACTACCCTTGATCTTTTCATTTCAGTTTCCTTGGATCTTGTAAACTCAGTGTCTCTCCTATCAAACAAGTCATGAAATTATTTTTCTAGAGGAAGAATGGAAAATGATATGTGCTTAATTATAATAAAGAAATTTCAACTGATTGATGGGAATTTGAATGGTTTTACTGATATGAATATTAGTTAATATGGAAAAGAACTCAAAACTGTCTATACTTTTTTTCTTTTTCTAGTTTTCTAGATAAAATTTGTAACTGATAAACTAACAAAAAAAAAAAACCCAAAGAGTTAATCCATGGCATTATAGGTATTATACTATGACACATATATATGTTTTCTTAACTCATTACCATCAAATCAAAGGGCAAAATAGACATTAACATAAATATACAAACCCCCCTCAATGTGAATGTCAGTAATGATATTATAATGTCAATTGCAAAGATCCCTAAGCAGAGATTTGAAATGCTTTATATTCATGAATCACAGTATCACAGAACTACATCAGCTGCATATGTGTTTGTGTAAATTTTATTTTTAACATGTCGATTTCTAGTTTGCCAATAAAATGAAATCCTACACTGAAAAAATAAACAGTAATTCACGATTATGTGTCTCAGCTGGCCAAACATTTTTATCATTTTAAAATGAAATAGAGTGTTGCAAAAATAATTGTATTTGGGCAATTGTGTTTTGGTATTGTAGTGTTTTGGTATCAGCAGAGATCGGGTGGATTTCAGCACATTACATTACATTTAATTACAGTTTACAACATTTAAGAACAGAAGAACTAGCAATACCATTTTTTTTTTATTTTAGCATTGAAAGCCTACAATGTAATAAATTCCATAAATTGATTTATTGAGCATTTACCATGTGGTGGTCAATTTACATTTCTGTCATGTAATCTTTTAACATCTCTATGGAGTAGGGAGATTACTTTTCTTTTCATTTATACATGAAATAAATGAGGTTTGGGGAGGTTAAGTAAATGTACCCAAGTTAAAAAATAAAGGTAATAAGTATTATAAGCAGAGGTGCTGGGAATTAAGCCCACTTCCATACGCCTCTTTAGGCTATGATAACCTCTCCTATCCTCACCTGTAACAAGCTGGCTTAATAAAAAAGGAGCAAAACTAAAACAAGTTGAAGAGATAATATACACATAAGTGTGCACACAGAACCCTACCCTTAAAGAATAATTATACACCAAAGGTCTATACGTGCCTAGGTATTTCTCCTGAAAAGCTGATGGAAATACGTCCTTTGAAGGACGTAAGGTGCTGCCATCTGTACCATTTTCCACCCCACCATGAAAGGACAAGTCGACACCAGTTGACGATCCACCGGAGAGAGCTCGTTTATTAGGCAGCACACACACATATATATAGGGCTTTAAGGGAAAGATGATTGGTTTAAAATACAATCCCTATTTAGCATACTGCATGGGGCTTGTGGGGGAGCTGATTGGCATGCGATTCACGCCGGGGGGAAGGAGAATGTGGGAGAGAAGGGCAACCAGCGCCATGATGGGGTGCGGCCGAGAAGGGCTTATGTGACCAGGGTGTGATCCCTTGGGGCATTTGGGTTCTTACATACCACCCTTCCCCCCATTGCTCTAGTATCATCATGTGTTTTGAGGGGTGTGTACTGAACCACACCTCCGAGTAGCTGGGTCTGGGAGGTCAGACACACACTCATGTGACAGATCCTAAGGAGGCTGTGTGCCAACTTACCATTTTGCGTGCTATACCAATGGCTGTAAATATAATTCCTGAAGATGACTATGATCGTCTTAGCAATGTTGAAGTACAACATTTGAAGTACAGATGTAGATTAAGGTCAGATTTGCTTAGAATTGTCTTTCTTTGACCATTTTCCTTTTAAAACCTATGATTGAAGTTTAAAGGAGTTTAAAGCAAAGGTTCAACAATTTCATACAAGTTTGCATCCAGGATAAGACCAGTGTTATCGCCAACACATCAAAATGCCCCAAACATATGTCCTATTCAAGAATTATTTCACTTCAGACTTTTAACCCTCATGTATTTCAGAGGAACACATTTCTGGCTCCTTTATACTTATTTCAACAAAACATTGCTGAGTCAGGCTTGTGAGCTCTATAAGTTGCTTCAGTAAGTTGGATTTTAAAGACAAGGTGCTACAAATTAACAAGTCATATAAAATTTCAGCTTTTTAAAGATTTTAATTTTGCTGGATATATTAAAAATCACAGAAAGTGTCCCAAATAACATGTTGCCTTACAAAAATATGTCAACTACAAACCTGATGGAGAATGGCTAAGCATGGATACCTTTACAGAAGAGAAGAGATGAGACAGGCCTTTGCACAGCTAAATGAGCTGCGGAAATCATTCAGACTTGGGTTCCAATAATGATTCCACAACTTCCATCTATAAGACCTCTGATCATTGTTTACTCAGGTGATCAGCTTTTAAGGATGTGAGGAAGATTAATTTGGGATAATGTATGTAAAATGCCTAGCGCATTGGTCACAGGGATCAATAAACTGAAACGACTGTTATTACCAAATAGAGCCATAAATCAATGGAAAGTGTGATACTAAACATGTAAATTGGAAGGGAACATATAAGAGTTTAGCTGCTCCATTAAACAGGTTTGAGCATGCTGCTCAGGAGGCAGCCTTTGCAGGCAGACTCACCACCACGGAAACAAACAACTGCAATTCGTAGGAAATGATCCCACTGTCACCACTCCAACAGACAGGTGATGTTTGCACCCTGGAAGTCATCTGGTCACAGATGGAGAAATTTCTCTTAAAGTCTAGCTCATTTTTATCACATTGGAACCTAGAATGAAAATGGGTATTCTTGTAGATAAAAGCAAAGATTCTAGATCCTCTCTGCCAAAATTTAAATTATGACTCTGTCACTCAGAGCCAGCTATGTAATTTACAGGGCCCAGTTCAAAATGGAAATTCAGGGTCTCTTGTCCAAAAATCAGGGGGAAAGTACCATTTATGGTACTCAAATATGAAGCTTTTTTCTTTCTTCCATAGTCCCTCCCTCTTTTTATGGTGTTTTGATTTTTAATGTCATTCTAAGTAAAGAAAAATTAAAACTGTAAATTATTAGCAAAAAATTTACCATTCAACTTTATATTGTGCAATACTGGTTTAAATGCAAATCTAAGAGTGTTTAACTTGTATGCAGAATTACTGAAATTACACAATTCACATGCCATAGCTCATATACACAAAGTGTTTTGTTCTTGCCAGAACAGTGGAAACTGCAAAACAAACTCAACTGTTTTTATTTCGCTTCTTGATATGTGCACATTCCACCAACACTCTCTACCTCTGGCTTACTGACACTTCTTTCTGTGTTCAATGAAACACAGAAAGAAGGCATAGACTGCTGGCCTGTTGAGGCTGTCAGTGCCTACACCTAGTCATAGATATGACACTTACCTTGTACTTGCTCTGAGTCTCTCTGAACTCCCATGCACTGTGGGTCCACTGGGATTCTGGGTTCACGGGACATCATCAACACGACATGTGATCTGAGCAGCAAGGAATGGCAGATGTCTGCAGGGCACATACTTCCTCTGCTCACACAACACTTTTTCCCCATTGGGCTTCAACTACAAAACACAAGTTCAAAGATCCAATTATTGAGAATTTTAAGACAGCAACAGAAGAGCATTAAACCAAACATAAAGCCCTTCTGAAAATGGGGCCCTGTGAGACTGCACAGGCTAAACATCCATAAAGCTAGCCCTGTGCTTCCTAGCTGTGTGGCCTTAGGCATATTGCTAAACCTCTCTGTTTCTCAGTTTCTGTAAATTAGGAAAATAATCTTACCTACCTTCTAAATTTGTCGTGTAAAAGAAGTTTATTAACATGTAAAATACTTGGAATAGTGCCTGATACCAGCACACTATGATTAATAGCAATTTTTGTTATTTTATTATTTTTGTCATAAAGGTTTTGTTTGGGGGGAGAGGGGAAGGGTTTTAAAGGTATGGCCTTAAAATGATATTCAAGAATTATCCTTGAATTTTATATATCTATATCATCCTTGTCCTCAAATTGTCCCAAAGATTATGAATTTTGTTATAATCTGGTTTTCTCCACATTGGCATGATTGACATTTCCAGCCAGATAATTCATTGTTGTGGGGTGCTGACCTGTGGATTATAGGATATTTAGCAGCATCTCTGGCTTCTACCCATGAAAAGATAGTAGTACCCCCTCCCCAGTTATGACAACCAAAAATGTCTTTGGACATTGCCAAGGTCTCCTAGGGGTCAAAATCCCTGCCCCCCCTCTCCCCCCCGCCACTGAAAATCATTGCTTTAAAATTATATAGTATACATCTCTCAAAGAATATTTAAAACTGTCTTGCCAAACAGGTACATCAAGATCCAAATAACACCCCACACCCCCACCCCCATATGCTAGCTCAGCACTCTTCAACCCCAATGTAGGAGCACCCAAAAATGGCATGCGTCCCCCTTAGATTCACTGCAGTCCTATAGCCATCTACTTCTTCCTCTCTCTTCCCGAGGAAGGAGGATTAAGCTGTTCAAAAAAAAAAAAAAAAAGTGGAAAGGTTCATTCAAGTCTGGTAACTGTCAAATCCCTGATAAGCTGTCTAAGGAGCCAGAAGCGAATTTGCTCTGGTTCCCAGGATGGGAAGGCCTAGGAGGTGGTGTGTGCAGGCCTCCCCCGCCCAGGCGCTCCTGGGCATGCCTCTGCTCAGACACAGCCCCTATGGGGATGACTGTGCTGACTCCAGTGCATGTGATTTATCAGGACTACTGCTATCTGCAAAAGCAAGTGGTCTGTTTGGATGAGATGTTTCCCAGGCAAGAGGAAGAAAAAAAATCTGGCTTGATTCTCTCTGCTCTTGGAACTTCTGAATGTCATTGGTTCTTCTCAGCTGAGCAAAAACAATGGGAATTCCATTTGCCCAGGGCTCTAGATATTGCAGGCATGCCTCATCTCCAGCTCCCATCACCTCCTCGAGCACTTCTCCGTCACACCGGCTGGCTGGCTCCCTCACTGTCCTCACCGCGCTCCCATCTGGCCTCCCTCTTCTGCCCTCCCCCAGCTCTTGGTCGCCCCATGTGTTTTCTGTTAGGAGTTCATTTTCAGAGTGGAGGCCGGCGGAATTCGGAGTTCAGACCCCCTCGAGTGATGAGAGTCTTGGGGCTGCTGAAGGTCCCTTCACGCGGTCCCTGCCACCTCCCCCTCCTTTCCCCTCCTTGTGCCCCATTCGCTCTTGTGCAATAACAGGCAACATCTGTTTTTAATTCCACTTTCATTTGAACTGCTCTGGGAAAATGGAAGCTCTCACTAAAGCCTGGGGTCTTAAAGCAACAGCATGAATACAAACAACTTTGACCAACAAGGGACTATATATGCACGTGTATATATATATATATGTACATATGTATGTGTATTTATATGTAAAATCTCCTTCCCTGTCAAGCTGGAGTTATTTCACTGAAGATCTCTGTCTACACTGGTTCCTAGATGAGGCAATATGTAATCATGGACTTTTAATTCCTTAATTCTTGGTTCTAACGGTCATCTCCTGTCCAATTTCCAATCTGGGAATGTTGCCTGAATTCCACAGTCTGAATTAACAGAATGGATGTTCCCAGACTCCTATTTCAGTCTTCAATTTATTGTCTGATCACAACTGTAGATTTTCTCATTAAAACAATAATGTAGGGGAGATTTGGTCATTTTTTTTTTTTTTTTTTTTTTTTTTTGGTCTCTCAGTTTACTGCCAAAATTAAAAATAAGTGATACTTATGTCTTTTAGCAGGAAAGACTAGTAGCATGTAGCATGTTCATTTTTCAGGCAGCACACACAAGTGATCTTCTGTAGAAAGGCTTGAGAAAAGAGTATTGGACTATGTATTAGTCTGCTTTGTGTTGCTATAACAAAATACAAGGAACTGGGTAATTTATAAGAAAATGAAATTTATTTGTTTACAGTTTCTGAGGCTGGGAAGTCCAAAGTCCATCTGGTAGTGGTGACAGTGACCCAGGGGTCTCCCATTGCAAGATGATAGAAACAGAGAGAGCACAGAAAGAGAGAGACAGACTCTCCTCTTCTTTTAAAGCCCTCAGAACTATGCCCCTGACCACTATTTTTAATCCATTCACTATGGCATGGTCCTACAATCCAATCACCTCTTCAAGGCTCCACCTTTCAATGACCATAATAGGATTTCCCACCCTCTTAACAGTCACAGTGGGGGCTAAGTTTCTAATACATAAAACCTGGGGGACACAATTCAAGCTTCAATAAGTTTTGGGGGGACATAATTCAATCCACTACAGACTATAATTATGAAGCCATTACCTGGGATTACAGGTTACTGCTAAGGAGTAAGAAGAATAAATCGAAAAAGTTTCAGAGCTCAGAAGATCCTAGAAAAATAAGGTTTGTCAACATAAAAAAGAAACCCTAGAGATAGGAAGCTACCATAGTAAAGAGCATTTGTTCTTTCAGAAAATGGGGAACCAAAAGTTGTTTATTCGTAGTAAGTGAGACTGTAGATGCTTCCATTTCTTCACTTTAGAAACAGCCCAAATGTGTATGCCCTGAATCATTTGACACCAGAGTCACAGGTGCAGGGCAAGGAAAGAAAAGAGAAAAGTAAAGAACACATTAAGCTAAGCCGGCCATAAAAATTATGCATTCATTTATTCAAGAAATATTAACATTAACAATATTCATGTATTATAGCTTATAAATCAATATTTATTAAGTAGCTTATATATAATAATATTTAATATACCACCCTGACAAATATTTGCAGAATAATAAATTCAGATATCATGTTTTATATATGTTTACACATATACACATTTATTCAACAAATATTGATACAATATATAATATGTTAATAGCCTTAATACCAAATAAGCCATATATATAATATTTGGACGTTATATGAGTAGTATAAATATATACAAATATGTTAAATTAGTGCAAATAGAATTGATATAGAATTCTATTCTGTAGTGCATAGAATATATATATACATAAAGAATTAATATAGACTGTAGACATTCACTCACAACTATTTATTGAGACAGTATAGCTTGATTTAGGGATTAGAGTTTGGCCTCTGGCACCAGACTTTCCAAGTTGAAATCTTGTTCAAATTCACTTGGTAGTCATGTGATCTTGGCAAGTTACTTAACCTGTCTAGGTCATGATTTCCTCACGTGTGAAATAGATATAATGATATCAGCTACCCAAAAGGGGTCTTAAGAGACTTTAATAAACTAATCCACCAAAAGTGCTCCAAAAAATGCTAGCATGTAGTCAGAGTTTGATAAATGTTAGCTATTATGTGCGGCATCTGGGCAATGGTGCATTTATGATCTAGTGAGGGAGACAAGCAACAAAATGAGGTGTCAAGAAGGTAAAGCAAGTGGTCCAGGAGCAGATGTCTTCATTTCAGTCCCAGACTCTACTACAAGAGAGTTCAAGGAAGGATCTCTACTTGCTAAGTAGAACTAGAGCTATCACTTATTTAACAAGAAGAATCAGTGTATCAACTTTCTCTATTTTTTATTTGGTTTCATATCACTCAGGATATGATTGGCTTGTTTCTCACACAAAGTCAGTGGGTTTTGAGAGAAGAGAGATTTTGGCACTTTAAATATTACCCAATAAATTTACTACTTCCCCTACTTTTACATACAAGCCTACTGATGTTGAAGGTAGGGTCTGGGGGACATGACACCCAGCCTCAGCCCACCCAGTCCTCTTACCAGGTTCTTGACTCCACCACAGGAAAGAGTTCAAGGGCAGAGTCACAGTAGACAGTGAGAACAAGTTTAATATAACAGATAAGAAACGCAGGTTCCACAGAGAGAGTGTGGCATGCTCCAGAGACTGAGCAGGGCCCACACCAAGTTTAACACAGAAGTTACAGACATCAAGTCTAACACAAAAGCAGGAAAAACACACTTAAAGCTCAGTAGGAAGTGCAGGGTGGCTCCAGAGAATGAGCACATGTTTGCTGAAAGTAAGTTAGTAACAAATTAAAGTATACTCACCTCAGCCAGCCAAGGGCACGTTGCCTCCAGGTGAGTGAGCAATAATAACTCCTACATTGGCTGGGATTCAGCTTTTATAATTTACCTAATGAATATTCAATTAAGGGGGTGACTCCCTGTTATGTGCACCAGACATATTCAAGTGCTCTCTACTGAGCACGCCTAGCTACTGGATTGCATAAACCAGCCCCCTTGTGGTCTCATTGTCCCTGCATTGGTACTAAAAATAGGTCTACCTAGCAACAGTAACTTTCCTTCAAGAGAGATCAAAGTAGGGGGACTGAGACCTCAGGGAGTGTCTGGAAACCCAGAGGCATGTCCTGAAACTCAATCCCAGAAACTCATGTTCTGAAACAACAGCTCCTGTATCACTACTACAGAAAGAATTTTATGTGGCATCAACTCTTAAGGTGTTAACTTAATTTTAGGTTAGTATCATATTTGAATCCTAAGTATTATTAAGGAGACCTCTACAATCTTGATGCAGCCTTTGGTTGAAACTTGGGTTGGATTCAGGGAAGCTTCTTTCTCTCTAATAAGAAGCTTATAGGTAGAGTTTCTGTAAATAATGCTACTTCATCTGCATCTACTCATTTTCTCAGCTATCTCTGATATAATTTCTGATGTAATTTCACCCATTAATAATCTCAGCCCTCCTCCTAGACCCAGCTGACTTTAACCTACCATTAATCAGGAGGGTAAAGAGTGCAAAGATTTTCAGATGAGAAACAAAATATTTGTCCAGCTCCAGGGCCTGTTAGAGCTTTACATATCTTATCCCAGAACTCATACATATCCCAGACTTAATAAAAATGAATCTAGTCTTTCATAATTGTTGGGAAAATGGAACAATTTGGCCAGGCTCCCCTCGCCTCAGGGCCAGATAGGGGCAATTCTGTAAACATTGTTTGTGTGCACCCACACAGCACTACTTTGGCTGGTGTTTTACTGCCTCAGGTGCCCACCCTGCACAGCCATGTTTTTCCAGACCTGCAGCTTCCAAGGGCCGTGTGGCTGGTTGCCTAGCTTGTAGACCTGCGTGAAGGGGTCTGATGACCCAGCCTGGCATGGAGGTGTCTGGTGACCCAGCCTGGCATGTGAAGGGTTTGTGACACAATCTGTGAATGGGCTTGAGGGGTCTGGGAGCTCCAGACCCAGCCCTAGCTCAACCATTGGCCCAGTTGGTGAAGGATTACCAGCAGGTAAAAGAGCCACGACAACTAGCGTGGTCGCCTAGCTTTACAATTGGCATCACGAACAGGATTAAGAGCTAGACAATTGGTGCTGTGAGCAGGATTCGTGACATCAGCCTTAGCCTTGCAGTAGCCCTTGTTGTAGCTAGACAGTAATAAAGGATATAACATTTTGAAACCCCATAGGACTTTGGAAACGTATCTTAACTAAGGGCAAAAAGACCTTGAAGGAGTAGCAGTTTATGAGCTCTTCAAATGAAAATCTTCCATATAATCTCTTTTGTTTTGTTTTGTCTTGTAAGCAATGTCAAAAAAGACAACTCCCAGATTAATGAAAAGGAAAAATATTGGGAAACAAGGTCATATTAACTCTGCCTTATAAGATAGGAAAATTAGTTTTTTACAGGGAAATTAAATGTGCTTAGAGTTATAGCTACTGACCATGGGAAGACTGGAGAAGATGAGATCAGAGAGAATTTTTTTTAAAAAATTGTTGACTGGAGTAACAGAGCAGCAATTTAATGCATGCACTTTGGGCGGAAAAAAAATATAACCCGAGTTCTAATGTCAGACCTATCACTCCTAGCTATTTGACCTTGGGCAATCCGCTTAATAAAATGAACTTTATCTTCCCTATGTGATTTATGCCTACTTGCATGGCTCCCTATAATGACTGGCAATTCTACACATTAATCTCTTTGTACCATACCCAGAACATGAGTCATGACATGCATCCTACGTGTCTTCATAGGGAAGCAGCATGTCATAAGTAGAAAGAATATGGCAATGGAATAGGTAGGTGGAATTTCTGAAGTGCCATGACCTGTTGTGTAATCATTAAAATCATATTTTAAAGAGGGGTTAATAATACTCACCAGGCATGACATTAATATTGATTACATTGAATTGCACAGTCTCTGGCTCACAGTGTGTGTTAAGTAGAGGTGGACGTTTTTATTATTTCCGTGGAGCAGAAGGGAGGAGAGGTTTCAGTATTAGCCGTACTCCTGTTTCCTTAGGCCCCACTCTCAGCTCCCTTTCTGGATAACTTCCGAACACTCAAATACCCCAGCAATAGAAAACCTCAGTCAGGTGCACAGGCAGGGAGGGCTTCGTGTAGGGCAAACTTAGGTGACAGAACACTTTGCTGATGGGTGGCAGATATATAGATACCCTATCTCCCAACATAGCTGTGGTCCTTGAAGCCACCAGGAAAGCAAGGAGGTGTCCCACTTAACAGCATATGGCAGACAAATGGCCAAGGACATAGGAGCTAGAGAAATGTGCTTGTCTTCCAAGGAATACTTGGTGAGGGGGGCCTTCTAGGGCTACTTTGAATGTATAAACTGCTTACTTTTTCGGCACTGATTGGAAAGGCATGGAGAGGGGCTGATTCACTTGGGCTCAGTGTTCGTCTTTCTAGGAGGCTGAACCCAGAGTTCATGACTGCACAGTCATCCTCTTTCTGGAGCAGACATTATTCCCCAGCCCATCCCTATGACACAAGGCCAGACCATCTCAACCCATCTCTTTCCTTCCTAACCCAGTGGGTGCAAGTAGAAACCATCACTCTTGAAGCCCATGCCTGGAAAGAATTTAAGGGAGCGCTCACATGCAGGTATCCCAAAAGACTCTCATGTACTCCCTCCCACTAATTGCTTGGGGAACGGGGTGACTGTTTCCAATCACCTCTGCATGAAATTGAACTTGCCCTTGCATCAAGATTTAATGAGGGAGATGTTTTCTCAAAAAATCAGAACTAATTAATAGTTAGGAACATAAAAATCTGTTCATTTTTGTGAAGCATAAGAATAATGTGAAATTTGTCTAATAATGTTAATAATAATAGTTAACAATAAATGCTGATTAGGCAACAGACACTGTTCTGAGTGCTTTCGGGAATTTATTTATTCATTCTCACAACAATTACTTTATGTAACTAAGTACTGTCATCCCATTTACAGATAAGGTAACAGAAGTGTGGAGAGGTTAAGAATCCTGCTCGAGACACTCAGGAGTTGAGACTAGGAAGCAATGAAGCTGCAATTTAGAATGCGGGCAGTTCAGAGTCAGAGCCTGCCCTTTCAACGCTGCTGGGGGAGGCCACCTTTTTATTTTGATCGTAGAAGTTTATTAGACAGAGGAGCATCCTAGAAACACTGGAAATACTGATCCATGAGGTCTAGACCTCAGCCCTGGGAGGAAGTTCCCTCTCCAGATTTGTTCCTTCCTTGGGAGTGCTGTTCCAGCCCTACAGGCAGGGGCTGCGACCTGGATCTGCAACTTCTCTGTTCTTTAGAGTTCTCTGTGCCCCTGACTAGTCAGTCCACTGTTACTCCAACCCTCTGTTAACTTAATATCTCCTGGTGTTCAACTTTCCCTGTTCAGATCACTGGGGCCTCCGGTATGCGGGGAGCTCTGGCACCAACACCTGCCTGTGCTCATGTCTTGCCACTCTCCCCCCTGCTGCTTCTGCTTCAGACACTCTTGACCTCTTGCTGTTCCTCGGATCTTTCATCCATGTTCCCAGCTGCTACAGTTTGAATGTGTCCCCAAAATTGCTTCATGTGTTGGAAACTTAATCCCCAAATTCTTATGTTGATGGTATTTGAAAGGGCGGGGGGAGCTTTTGGAGGTGATTAGGATTAGATGAGGTTATCGGGGTGGGCTTCCCATGACAGGACCGGGGTCTTTATACGAAGAGGAAGAGTGACCTGAGCTGCTGCGCTCTTGCCCTCTCTCCATGTTATGACACAGCCAAAAGGCCCTCGCCAGATGCCAGCACCTTGATATTGGACTTGACAACCTGCAAAGCTGTAAGAAATAAGTTCCTTTTCTTTATAAATCACCCAGTCTGTGCCATTCTGTTCCAGCAAGAGACAGCTTTTTTGCACTCGCCTTTGCTCACAGGGAAGCTCTTCCTTCAGTTGTCCACGCAGCTTCCTCTCTCACATCCTGGGCGTCGTGACATAAGTGCCACCATCCTTAAGCTCATGCGTCAGTGTCACTATCTCAGTGATGACTCCTTTGGATTATCTCTTCCCTATCTTCTGTCCCCTTTTAATATTTTTTTCTCCAGAGCACTTTTTATCATCTAGCATATTATATGTGCTAATCATTTTTTGTTGTTTATTACTTACTTTATCTCCCCGACCAAACTATAAGCTTCATGAGGAATTTCTGGCTGTTTTCTTCACTGCTGTATCAGTTGACACATAGTACACACTAAGGAAGTTTTTTTGAATGAATGTCCATAAAGAAAAATAAACCAGCTGTACAGACAAAGCAGAGCTAGTTTTGGTATGGCTAACAGAAAAATTTCCCCTGAAGCTACAAGTTCTCATAGGGAATATACTTTATTAGCTATTGAGAAATATCTTTAACAATGTTTCAGTAAATACAGTAAAGGAACTTTATGATATATTTTAATAAAATTTCTTAAAATAAATCAAAGGGTTATTCAGTAAATACCACTACTAAATTTAAAAATATAACATTATTTTAACATACTCCAATTATTAATAATCTCCTTTGAAATTTTAAGACCTTCCTCTTATGAAAATTCAACAAGATAGTTATAAATTTATTTCACTCTGTTTCAGTTATATGCATTACAAAATATCACTCTCTATCTCTTCTTTCATCAGTATGTGTTATGGCTTTCTGATTTTATTGCCTCTTTCATCTTAGGTTCCCATGGTCCTAGACCACATAGTCACTTGTATTCAGATGTGTTTCTCAAACACCCTCCCCAGGGCATGGAATTCTGTAGCCTTCACTCATATCCTAATATCCTTATCCCATAGCATGTGTGATGCAGAAGAGCTTTCCAACCTGGCTGGTCAGCCTCCGCTCCACCTACCACAGCCCTCTTCAACCAACATTTAAAAATCATACTAAAGTATAGTTCTGATGCTCAGTTTTATTTTACCACAGCTTCCCTTAGCTATCCCAAGAACACCTTCTGGAAAAAATACCCTTCTCTCAAATGATTAACAACAAAAATGATTCAGATTTGCGTATACACAGACTGAAGTCATTCACAGAAAAATACAGAGAAGTAAATTCTATATCCTGAGATGCTGTATAAGGGTAATTTGCACTTTAGTAAGAATGAGCATACTTACTATAGCTACAAAAATATTTTCGATTGTGGAGAAATTATTTCTGTTATTTATGACCTAGAAATATGAAGAGCTTCTTGGAGGAGATAATAGAACGTTCAGCATTTTTTCTAAACACTGAGACATCTCAGTGCCTACACATCATTATTCTCTGACTCCCAAGAGAAAAATGTCTCCGAAAAGTCCAGGGCAACCTTTATAGGCTCATATAGATTCAATATAAAAAACTATGCTATATGCTTAGTTGAAGAATAGATGGACAATTTATAAATGGATGAATAAGCAATCTAAATAACATTATCTTTTGATTAAAGCAGATACTGATGGGTATGGGAATCACAGAAAGTCAAACAGTGACTGATGAAGTCTCCACAGAACTTTCTTGCTGAAATTATTATTTTTCTCTGTCTGGAGACACTGCCTGGCCCTAATAGAAATGTCAGACAATTTCAGATTTTCTTCTCTAAGAGATCCATTCCCTGTGAACTCAATGTCCCCTTCTACGACATTCATTAGTCAAGTAGTAGCTCTTTAAGTTTGTAATTTTCACAAGCATATGTGACTTCCATAGTAATAAGGAGCATGAGTCAGTCCTACTGGTTTGCCAGTAAAAAGCTAGATGGGAGACAGGGTGCCACTACAGACAGAGATGGCACATGCAGCAGAACCCGAAGCCTCCTGTAAAGACCAACTTCTGGCTAACATATCTTCATGACATTTCCAAAGTGTACAGATACCACATATGTCACCAAACAGATCCTGTGTCATTACTACTTTTTATACTTTCTATCCTGACAGGAAATTTATAAAGCAGGAGGAACATTGACTGCAGACAATAAACTTTTTAAAAAAATCATATCTGCTTCGGGCACTTTCTTTAAGGAATTGTCCAGGAAGCCTTCGATAGTGGCAAATGGGCATGTAGCTATTAGAACTCTGATACAGAAATATGGGGTTCACTTTCCCTGCAAAATGGCCAGGTTAGAAGGAAACTAAATTTGAAGTCAACTGGCATCATTGAAAAT
Organism: Cynocephalus volans; assembly: GCF_027409185.1. NCBI lineage: Eukaryota > Metazoa > Chordata > Mammalia > Dermoptera > Cynocephalidae > Cynocephalus > Cynocephalus volans. The sequence goes on from NC_084463.1 coordinate 25,170,060, forward strand.
AAGTTTCATGACAAAAAGGCTACACATAAACCAAGAGATTTTCACTCAAATCGTATGAGAAAAGTAACTTCAAAGCTGGGAGAAAAATTTAAGTGTAGAAAAATAGTCCCTCCAAACTTCATCATCGGTGAAAGTTCTGGCAAAAGGAAGAAAGGAAAGGCTATTGCTTTCACCATCACTCTCTTTGATTGATTGGATTATTGGCCCTCTGCAACACGATTTTGCATATCCTTTACAACGTAACTTAGCAGTACCCTTCCACTATTGGCAAAATATTTCTGTTTTTATTGGTATTGGGGGTGGCCATGTGCCTTACCATAACCAATGAAATACTAGTGCATGGGACACTAAATAGTGCCTTATATGCAATTCTGTAGTTTGGGCTCTGAAGCTCCTGAAATACCACAAGAAAACCATGCCCAAGGTAACCACCGCTTTTCAGCCAGGGACTCAGAATAAGATACGTGAATCAGACCACAATCTAACAAAAAGCCTGCAGTGTGAAACAGAGCTCTGCTTGTTTATTACAGAACCACAGGCAAGAAAACAAATGCCTTTTATTGAAAGCCACTGAAGTTCTCACCCAGTAAATGAAATCCCAAACCTGGACATGATTTCTTGACCTGTCATTTCTTGGCCCCTAGCAATTTACACATCCCTGAATTCACATCAACAAGAAGTGAAGCATTAAAGCAGTCAGGCTGTGTCCTTCCTAATGTCCCTTTCAGTGTGGCCAAGGTAGGTCTTCAACAAGACCCATCTTCCCAGAGATCAGAACTGGGACAACATGATTCGCTGACCAAGATACTCCCTACAATGAAAGAGCAAGAAATGCTTGCTATACCTACCTAACTAAAAAAAAAAAATCCTCCATATTATTTTAGCAAAGATTTGAGTCATATTTTTCTCTTACTTGCAATTGAAAGCATCTTAACATTATGAATTATCACAATATTAATATCTATTTGTGAACTATGGTAATTGTAATAAAGGAAAAATGAAAGGTAATGTGGAGACATACCTAAAGTATGATTAGAATTTCACCATGTGAACTAGATAAGGACTGAGGTAATGACATATATAAAGGCCGGGGTCATGTTGGGGCAATGGACCAAAGGACCCAAAGAAAAGACAGTGTGGCTTGAAGAAAGAGAATAAAGTTTGTGGAAGAGGAATGAAATGTGAACAGAGGCATAGGGAGGAGCGAAAAATTTACTTTGGAAACAGAAGTATGCCTGGAGTAAATTCTGTTAAAATTATCCAGAAGAAAAATAATTAATTGATAATGACTCAATCCACAGGATGTAATAAGCATATCTAATTTAATAAAAAAATTAACTTAAGCAAAACAACACAAGCAATTTTTAAAGTTAAAAGAGTAGCAGCCATTTCTGCTTTGATCACTGCCGTGTCCCCAGAGCCTGGCAGAATTATTGGAATATAGGGTCTTCACACTACTGGCTGAATGAGTAAATGAATGAACATACAGTATGATTATGATACTAGCATTCAATCACAGCAAATTTAGGATCTATGACTAATGGAAATTTCTTTTTCTTATAGCTTCTGAATCCTCTCTTTTCTTTTCCTTATTCTAAATTGACCATTGATCACTCTTTTCTTATGTGGCCTAGAATAATTTTTCCTGTGTACTAAAATTTTTAATATAAATTGCAGAATTTTTTATGGTTTCTATATGCAAGCACTCAAAATTTAAATACTTTGTTTAAGGAGACTTAAATTAATATTTTTATGACTCTAGACTAGAAACTTTAAGTTACAGATAATTTAATTCTCTTGAGACATGCTGTGCAAGTGATGGATACAGTTACTGGGTATCTTGGGAATGACAACTTGTTTTTACTATGTCATTGATGTTTACATTTTCAGTAGCAGGAGCAGAGGGATTCTATAACTTTAGCAGGAAGAGTATGAAGGACTTAATTTTTAAATAAAATTGAAAGCTCTTCAATCTTAGGGTGGATAGCACCTCTAAGTGAATCCTTTGAAGCATTCTTTATTCCAACTCTCCCCACCATGTTGACCCCAAACAGATGGTGCCCCATTACATTCCTCCATCCCCATTTCAGCCCATCAGAAGCAAATTTAAAACCACGACAGAAGGGTACCTCAAAAAATCTGGCCACAAAGGATTCTTATTTTTAAGAAAGCAAAACAAATCTTATTAATACTAATAACCAAAAAATTTATTAATTTAGTTAGGAGGGTTTGCATTAAAGAAATAAAGTCTAACAAGTAAAAGAAAATATTGAGAAACTTTAAAAAATCAACCTTTCAGCTTTGACAAAAAACCAACTAGAAGTTATAGACATTAAAAATAGTCATTAAAAAATATTTGATAAGTGGCTGAAAAAGCAGATTAGATGTATAGGGATATAGAACTAATAAACTATGTGAAATAGAAATAAATCACTCATAATAAAGCAATGGGAGACAAAGAGAAGAAAAACTTAAAAGAAGTTAAAAAAGAGGATAATAAATAGGAAAGCTGGTATGTGAAGTACTAAGATATATCCTCCGGGAATTCCAGGAAAAAGTAGAAAGAAGGAGAGGAAACATTCACAAATATAATGACAAGAAGTGTTTATAAATAAAGAAATACCTAAATATTAATGTTCAAAAAGTATAATAAAACTGAATCTTATCACAAGTAAAGGTAAAAATAAATTCACTCAAAAACATGTCAAGGTAAGAAAAGTAAAAGACTATAAAAGCAACCCAAAAGGCGTTTTATTCCTAAAGAAACGACAAATAAACTGATAGATTTTTTAATGATAAAAATATAATGCAATGCCAAAGTAAAATTTTATACCTATCTATACTATCATTCTAGAATTAGAGCAAAATAAACACAAGTTTAAAAATAAATAACTTTGCTGAAACTGTGTGTGCTGTAAATTTCAAGAATAAATTGGACTCAGAACAAAATAATGTGAAGAAAAAAGCAATATTAAGAGGGAAAAATGTAAAAATATGTAAAAATATAAATGAGCAAAAAGATTTTTAAAATTAATAATGATAAAAAATTACAAATTTGGGGCATGTAAAACAGAATGGGCAGGGAAATGGATATAGAACTGTGTTAAAGTATACCAAGATCTTTGTTTTCTTTAGGAGGAAGGTGTAGATATTAATTAACTTTAGAATTTTAAGTGCTTTATGCTTATTAAAAATTTAAAGATAGTGACTAAACAAATAGAAATGAAATATGTTACTTTCAAAGTCATAGACAAAAGTAAGGGGAAAAGAAGAAAACAAATAGAATAAAAGAAGAATGAAAGTATAAAGAAAGTGCTGAATTATGTGACAAATATGTGCCACATATATCATTTATGACAGTAAATTGATTATGCCTTCTACTTAAAAGACAAAGATGCTCAGGCAGGATTTTAAAAAATCGAGTTATAAAATCTGCTTCCACTATGGCCAAACAGAACCACTCTCTTGCTTATAAGAGTGTAAACCTGAGTAAAGCACAGGAAAAAATATACCTAAGGGCAGAATCTGAAAGGGAGCCAAAATTTGGAAGAATAGAGCAGAATGGGGGCTGATTTTCTATTTGTATCACTTACATTAAAAGGCAGTTGCAGTGTGTACAGCACATTGGGAAACACAGAAAAACCTGCTGTATTTCTGACCCGAGGAACAGCAGACAGTTAAGAGCAACTACGGCCACTGTAAAGTGGGGAAATTAGAGAAAAGAAAGACCCAGATAGGGAAAACTCCAAATTCTATGTAACTCTGCCAAGGCTCTGGCTTATTCTATAAATACGTACATGCAGGGAAGACAGCAGGCAATTCAGCTTATGAGAAAATAACTGAACTGCTATTTGAGCTGACTCCCAAGAGACAAATCTGACAGTCTGGGTCCACCAAGTTAATTGCTTGCTAAATAAAAATTTTAAAGCTTTTTAAGGAATATATCATAATCCACCAACATCACAATATAACATTCAGAATATCCTGGACAGAAACAAATTACTCAACATACGAAGAATTAGGAAAATGAGATCTATTCCAAGGAAATTATTGGAAGCCAATCCCAAGATGAAACAGATGTTTAAATAAGTAGACAAAGATTTAAAGCAGCTATACAATGAAGTGAGATAAAGAAAAATATGCTTGTAATGAATTAAAATACAGAAAATCTTATGGAAAAAAAGAGGTAAATGAAAATTTTATAATTAAAAAATACAGTATCCCCCCCCCCAAAAAAAATTACTCATGGTCTGAACCAAATAATGAACATGACACAGAATCATGCAGATAAATCAATAGAAATTATTCAATCTTAGTAACATAAAGAAAGAGAATAGGGGGAAATGCCTCAGTGACCTGTGGGGCAATAGCAAATTTTCTAAAATATAATTAACTGAAATCTCAGAGAATGAGAAGAGAGAATGGCACAAAAATCACTTGAACAAATAATAGCTGAAAAGTTCACAAATTTAAACAAATTCCGAAATCTAAAGAATCAAGTAATTCAGCCAACCGAAAAAGCTAAAAATGAAGATGATTACACCTTCACACGTCATACACAAAGTGCTATAAACCAAAGATAATGAGAATATTTTGAAAGCAGCCGAAGGAAAATGACACATTGCATACAGGGGAAAAAAATGATTCAAATAACTGCTGACTTCTTATCAAAAACAATGGAGGTGAGAAGACAGTGGAAAAACATTTATATTGGTAATTGATGGATTAAATGAACCAAAAAAATTGGTGGGATATAAGAGGACTGCCCAAAAATATGTTTACTCTTAAGCTTAGATTTTTTAGATCATAAGATAAAGTTATCAAATCCAATAAAGATAGACAACTCTATTTCTACCCCTACCTTCAGTATTTGTTATTTTAAAATATTTTAAAGTAATTCATGGGTCAGGACAGAAATCATATTAGAAATAATAAAATATTTAGGAAGAAATTATAATGAAAACAGTAAAAAGTTCATAAGGAAAAAATTAGTCTTAACTGTCTACATTAGGAAATAGAAAAATATTAAAAGTAATTTTATCTCAAGAATTTGGAAAGTCAGCAGATGAGTAATTTCCAAAAAATGCAATAAAATAACAAAGAAAAAATAATGCTTAATAAAAAGTTAAACAAAAAACCCATCAAAAGCAACAGAATAAAATTAACAAAATAAAATGTATAAAATTTGGTAAGGTTGTTCAATATAAAATGGGACTTTTAAGTAATTAACTTAAGAGTAAACTTTACTTGATGTAATAGCACACAAAATTTAAAAAGACTGCTAAGAACATTATTATGTAATAAATTTGAATACAAATGTAATGCAAAGTTACTAAAAAATTATGAAAAAGTACTCAAGAAGAATTTAACAGACAAAGCAAAATAGACTTACAAGCAATTAAAAAGATGAATCCATGCAGAATCCACTTTCAACTAAGAAGGATTGACAGAAACCATATTTGCCTAGCCACTGAAGTATACAAACAAAAAGAAAAAAAGACAAAATACATGGAACAATTATTTTCAAGACAATGGACATCAGACAACAAAGATCATGACCCCTCAGGAGGGATCTAAGAAATAAATGAGGTGTGGCCTAAGATTTCCCCACATTACTCTTTTGAGAGTGTCCAGGATGTAATTTATAAAAGAGCAACCCCAATGAAGCCTGAAAAACTCCCTGAGTTAACTGAAAATCTGGGGTGACCAAGATGGCTGGACCTCCCAGGACAGAGTACCAGAGAGGAGAGAGCCACACAGAGAGAAAAAAACAGAGACAAGCAGAGAATTATCTGTGTGTATTCAACAGAGCACTTATCAGCAAATGTGTGAGGAAACTACTTAAGGCAGGGGAAAGAACATCCAAAATGATTAAAGGGAGCAGTAGCTGCATACACACAGGACAGAAATATTGCCCGGATTGTCCCGACCAGGCAGAGAGGAAAACCTCATAATTTATACGGCATTGAGTAGAAGACTCAGAAAGGTCTTACCTCAATAGTGGAACATAATTAGGCCTAGGATAAATGATGCTCGGATCCCACCTAGCAAATCTTCGATGCAAGAAACAAAAGTATCAAACTGTTTATGTATCTTCATTGAGTCTCAGGACAAAGATCAGGGGTATTTAAAGAAAATAGCCAGCACCCAGCAATGTAAATTTCACAACATCTGGGACCCAATCAATGATTACCAGACAACAACAACAAAAAAGCAGGTAAATATGACCCAAATAGAAAAAAAAAAAAAATCAATGAATCAAATCTAACCCAAAAAACTGACATAGATGTTAAAATTACCAAATAAAAATAATAGTACTTCATATGTTCAAAAAATTAAGTAGATACTTGAGAGAACTAAAAACAGAATTATACCTCTAGAGATGAAAACTGCGATGTTGGAGATTTAAAAAAACACTGAATAAGATTAACAGATTAAATACTGAGATATATGAACTTGAAGACAGCAATTATTCCTCACAAAGAGGGAAAAATAATTTTAAAAATGAAAAAAAGCATCATTGAGCTCTGGAACAATTTCACATGTCCTCAAACATGTATCTTTTAAGTATTGAAAGAAAAATCTCTAAACCTGGAATATTGTACCCAGTGAAAATACAAAAATTGAAATAATGCATCACAACATGACCCAAACTACAAGGAGTGTTACAGGAAGTCTTTAAAGCAGATGAAAAATATTATCACTTAGGTACAGAGATATATCCAAAGGAATAAATGCCATTCATCTTAATTACAGAAGTGAACATATTAAATATTTTATTATTTATATCTCTTTAAAAGATAATTGGCTGTTTGAACCGAAGAATAAAAGTGGAACATAATGTTTATAAGTAAAATGCAACCTATGGTAACAGAAAGCAGGTCAATGGTTTTCTGGGGCTCAGGTTGGGGTAAAAGTTTAAGGAGCCAGAGAGAGAAATTACCTAAAGACAAGAGCAAATTTTGGGAGATTGTGGATACTTTCACTATCTTGAAAATGGTCCTGATTTCACAGGTGTACACATTATCGAAACATCAAATTGTACATTTAAAAATAAAAGTCTATAAGCGAAGTCACAGTACTAAGGCTTTATAGCAAGGTCAATCTAACTGTCAAATAATAATCTCTATTTTATGAATTGTTTCAGGAAATAGAAAAGCAGGAAACAATCCCCAAATTGTTTTAAAAGACTGACATTACCTTGAAACTAAACTAGAAAAGGATAGCATGAGAAGGAGAAAAGGTAGGTCATACTGTGCTTAGGGCACATTCAGTACCTTGGCAGGTTTTTTGCTGAGAAAAAGGGCCGAGGACATTCAACAGCACCTCCCATGCAATTAGATTTACAAAGGTCCCTGAGATCCCTGCAGGAGCAGGGGCCGACCTCAGCTTCCCCACCTACATATGCTCCAGCTGTTCCACTCTTGAAGTTTACCAAGCAAGCAACTGTTTAGAGACAATTTAATTGTAATGAGCCTTCATAGCAAAGTGGTCTTTTATTAGGCCAAATGGAGTCCCATGCTGCAGGAGAGGCCACCTTCCCCCACCTCCCTTCCAGTCCTTCCCCCATTAAAGTGAAATATGGCTTTAATACAGTCACATCTGGGGGAAGTGCTAGTCGGCAGCCATGGATGCCTGCCCTCCCCCGTTTAGGGTTGCCTCGTAGTTTTTTATTCCTCAGGGCTGGCTTTAGTGGCTTTTTGGATGATCAGATTCGTTTTAAAGTCAATAGAAACATGGTGTATGAAAAGCAAAATCACTGGTACTTATGTGCTTTGGAACTGACTTCAGTCGTAATTTAAATGAAAAAAGGTGTATATGGCAGGGGAGGGTGTGAAACAGAATGAATAGCCCATGAAAACTAGTCTTAGAAATTCTCTATTCAGTATATGTTTGGGGAAATTGCAGGTTGAAGAACTCCGCTGAATCCAGGTTTGAATGTCTCTTGGTTCCTGAGCATGGAAGGCTACAGTGGGCCAAAGCATGCTGGTCTCGATATCTGCAGGAACTGCGTGAGATGGGGGTTGGAGGGACAGTTAATGAAGAAAAAGGCCCAAAGCCCAACTTTGTCTCCTAAGGTTAAGGCTGGCTACCAGGAGAGGAAAACGGAACTCATCCAGGGCACACATCTCAGATAAATGTTTCGTCAGCTCCATAACTTCCCAGCATCCTTATACTTGGACGCCCAGAACTCTGCTACTTTGGGGCACCAAAAGATACCTTCGATAATCCAACCCATTATTATTTCCATTCTCATTCGTGTTATCAAGTCTCAGAGTGGTTAATAACTTTGGAAAGGTCACACAGCTCTCATTTCTTGGACTACAAACTCTGTGCTCTTTCGTGTCAATGCGATGGCAGTCAGTGAATGAGGGTACATTCCTCTTTTGTTAGAATTTCTTGATAAGTATTTAGTTGGGAGCTGTCATTGATATTTCCAGCCTCCTCCATTTTGAATTAAGTCAACAGTATGGCCTGACTGAGTCATTTAGTAGCTCTCTCCCCCAGTCATGGATGATCAAATATCCTTTTGCATATTTAACATATTTATATTCCTGAGGAAGTTGTATTCACTGGCCCATATCTTCAGTCAAATATAACTTTTATGGTTGCAAAGTTCTAAATCTCTCCCCCTCTCACAGTAAAAGATCCCAGATCTTTCTGGAGATCCAAGGTCTACAGGTACCAGAAAGTGTCTTTAAGCTGTGCCCCAGGGACTTTGATCTAGTTGGCTTCTCCTTTAAGTAGCTTGAGTGTTCCTGATACAGGAAAAGACCATGGAGCAAACAGGAAAAAAATAATGACTGGTGAAATCCAAGTATTTAATCTCAACAGAAAAAGAGTGAGAAAGAGAGATCATGTCAGGAGTCAATCTTTCAATTTACTATCTGAGACTTCAGGTCAAATCCACACTCTTATTTTCACACACTTATTGTACTGTTTTCTCTTTTTCCTCCCAGTCCTCCTGCTCTTCACCACTGGCATGCCCAAAACTGTGACATCTTTGAGTACTGTATTTCTCTTCTCCTTTGAAGGGGTCACTTACTTATTTTGCACCTGGACAAAATCTCCAGTGCCCTAAAATCAAGGCCTGGTCTTGCTTAATTAATAGTATAAGTGAGAAAGGGATATAGAGAGTTTACTGTTTTTTTCTAACAATATTCACATGAGCAGCTGCCTTCTCATTAAACAGGGAAGCTTAGATTTTACAAGAAAGGTGTAATGGCCAGGCGATGTGACTATGTTCTTCTTATCCCTAACACGCTACTTGGAAATGAGCCAGTGTGGCACAATGGATGGAAGATATTTCAGGTCTAGGATTTGGACATTCCCTTATAATGTTTCCTTGCATAAATAGGAAAGGGAAGATACTCTAAAGAAAAAGCAAAATTGAGATGATATGGGCTCACTCCAAATATGTAGAATTAAGGTTACATGTGGAAGAATGTTCTAATATGAAGCACTATCGGTAGGACATGGAATTGTCTTTCCAGAGGATTTCTGAAGATACATGATATCCACCAGGGTATAAGACTTCCCAAGAAGTAAATGATAGGAAACATTCCCTGGGTGTGGGGTAGAAAGAAACGTGTTTAGCACTGTCCACGAAAGGCCCTGAACCTGTGGGCCAGCAAGGTGTGCTCATATAGAGCAGATATCTGCATCAGCTCATGCCCTTTAGAATAGCAGGTCTTAGGGGAGAAGAATAAAGCCAAGGATCAAAGGAACTTATCAGAAAAGCTGGCAAGAAACCTTCCAGTTTTATACCATCATACATTTTCCCTTTGCTGCTCAGATTTCCTCTTCTGAAAGAAAATTCCATAGTCACTTGGACATGGTTTGCTTGACTTAGGAAAAGCTTAAGAAAACCCTACTTTAAATTATTCTTTCATCCACCCGCATTTACTTCGGATTGACTTGGCAGTTCCAGCCTCAAGGAGTCAACAAACACTGGAAAATAAGGTAGCTCGAGTGGTTCATCTAAGAGAAAATAAAGAGATGATGGACTGGGAGGAAAAACGGTAATGCCAAATGGCAGGAATCATTAAAGCACTTTCATCCCCACCTCCCATTATCCCTTCAGGCAATCACTACAAATTGGCTCCTTTGGCTCTCAGCCCAAAAGATCAAATCCTAATCGAAATGAATCATTCTGTTTCAGAAAATCTTTTCTTTCCCATTTGTGTGAAATGCCTGCATCCTGACCCAAAAATATCGCCTGTCTGCTGAGCCATCCATACCTCTTATTCTCCATCTCCCTCGTCCACAACATACAAATACGAGTCCTCATGCTAACTGCTCCCATGACTTCTTCCTTCCTCTCTCTCTCTCTCTCTGTGCATCATCTGATCTGCTGGACTCTGATCACTAACTCCTGCCTGTCCTGGACAACAGAAAGTCTAGACTGTGATGGCCACATTAGTACCATCATCCTATTATGTCTCTGTGTATGTCGGGGCTGGGGACAGAAGTGGTCAAGAGGAACAGAGATGGGAGGAGAGCTGAGCCACGTGAAGGAATCACAAAACCAGAAGGGAAGGTGTGGCAACTGAGCTCCCTTCAGACAGAATGAACACACTCTAGACCCCAAGATTGAAGTTTTCAGAAAGGGCTTATCAATCCACCTAATTCCACTTCAACACTTCTTAGAAATAGATTTGACATTCTCAGCTTGAGCTTAGAACTACAATGTTTTACATGTTAAAGGGCCACATCGGAGAAGAGGCGAGGAGAGAATAAGGGAGAGAGCACAGCAGAAGGAAATATTGTGAATTTTACAGAAAGTTATTTTGAAAAGAAGTAGCCATGGGAGTTTTAACTGATGAGAAGCCTAACGTTAGGTTCTTCCTCATCAGGACCGCTTAAGTCTGTGAGGATGGCAGAGGAACAATTCAGAACAAAGTGGACAACAGGGACACGCTTGGCCTCCCCAGAAACAGAATTCAAATGCTGCAGCAAAACTGCCATCCCTTGTCCTTTGTAAGTTTGTTGAAAATATCACTTCAATCCAAAAAGGGTTTCACATTCAGTCGCTTTTAATAATTGCACATAGAGACATGTTGTCTGTTCAGAATGAACTTTGTTGATCATTTTTGTTCATTTAAAAAATATTTAACTTTCTTTAATTACCTGAAAAATACTTCGTACACACACACCCAAAATAACCAATGAATAATCCAGTCTCAAATACGTGTCTAGATACTCTTCAGTGTACGATGGTGTTGAGTCTTGATAAACCCATCCTAAGTTGAAAGTGTCAATGCATTTGATACACCTAACCGACCAAACTTCATAGCTCAGCCTCTTCTACTTTAAACGTGCTCAGAGCACATACATTAGCCTACAGCCAGGCAAAATCATCTAACACGAGGCCTATTTTATAATAAAATGCTGAATATCTCATGTCATTTATTGAATACAGTACACTTCGGAGCACAGCATCAGTTGCTCACCTTTGTGACTGCGTGTCTGACTGGAGCTGCAGTTTGCTCACTGCCCAGGGTCACCAGAGAGTATCATACTGCATATGGCTAGCAAAGAAAAAAAATCAGAATTCAAAATTTGAAGTAAGGTTTCTACTAAATTACACGTTGCTTTCGCACCATTGTAAAGTCAAAAAACTAAGTTGAAACATAGCAAGTCAGAGACCATGTCTATACAGATATAGAACATACATATGCATATGTGTGCATGTGTAGATAGATACATACATACACTGATACAGAAATATGTCATATGAGGAAAAATGTGTTCTCCTTTGGCCTCCCACCCAAGATTATAAATAGTATCCTATATTTTTCGTGATATTTGTGAATTTTTTCATTTAAATTTTAAACCATCTGAAATTTATCTTTTGTGCATAGCATTAAATATAGGAACCTAAGAATATAGTCTTCAGAATTTATAACCAATATTTCCAACATTATATCACACAAAATATTTTCCGAGCAATTTTGAGACACATTTACTGCATATTAATTTCTTATGTCCTTTTAGGTCTATTTTTAGACTCTGTTCTTTTACAATAATTTATTTGCCTCTTCCAGTGCCAAAATGTTTGCATACTACTGGCCTGTCCATCACTAACTGTACAGTTGAGAAAGACTCCTCTCAGTAGATTTTTTTAAATGTTTTTGGCAGCTCTCACACATTTACTCTCCCATTTGACCTTTAGAATTAATTTGTATGATTATCCCCAATATCCATTCCCCAGGGAGAAAAATAACTGCCTTCTTGTTAAAATTGTATTACATTTTTGTATAAATTTGGAAAGGTCGGACAGAAGAATAACTTTTGAAGCATCAACAAGCTTAGGAGTACTTAATCTCAGAGGTAATATCAAGGCATGGGCCTCATAGACCACTGGAATCTCAGTGTATCTGTATCCGTAGTGTGATCCACCCTTTTTGCTTTGAAGCTGGATAAATTTGTATTGAAAGTCCAACTCTGCCATTCGGAATGTAAAGGTGGGTAAGTTACTTGACTTCTCTGAGGCTCAGTTTTTTCATCTGCAAAATGGGGAAGACAGAATCTACCCTTCAAGGTTGTTCTTTGTAAAATTTGATGTATATCTAGATGATCAGGTGTTTGACAAAAGCTAATCCCTTTCTCTCTCCTTTCTAATAGTCAATTCTCAATCATTTGTGAAACTTTCTCTGTTTCGTTTTTATGAGCACACATTTTATGAGCTTAGTGTGGTTGCTTTTATATGCTGGAATTGGCATAACAGGGATGGGATGGAGACAGAGGCCATGAGCAAAGCACAGCTTGTGTCTTCAGAAGCTCACTGTCCAGTGGGTCAACAAATACTTCTTACATTTTTTAATAAAATAATCAACATAATGCTTTTTGTGAAATTCTTAAATATCTTTTCAGAGTTATGAGTTAGTAATAATTCTTTTTCTCTGAGACAATTTTAGTGGGGAGGGAAGGGCAAGAAGGGTTTTCTCTAAAAAGGCCTTAATATGAGCCTCCATAGTTACAGTCAAGAGAAAGTCAACCAGCTATTATTTCTAATACTTGGAATGTAAATCCTTGGCCAAAAGATGAGGAAAATGGAAATAAAAGGGTATTGGCCAGTATTGCTATGGTATAGTTCTAGACTTAATCACCCTACAACTTCCTCCAACCATAGTAGTTTCTGTTTGGGTCTATATGCCAATAGCCAAAGCCACATGCACTGTACATCCGTAGTTTTGAGTTTCAAGACAAACCCACTACTTCTCAAACAGGAGGTGCTCATTCCCTGGGCTCTGGTTTCAGGACCTGACTCTGAGTTTCCAGCCACTCCCTGAGGTCTCAGGCCCCCTCCTCTGAGCTCTCGCCTGGAGGAAAGTTACTGTTGCCAGTTAGACCTATTTTTAGCACCAACAGTGGAAAATGAGACCGCAGGGGGCTGCCTTATGCAATCCAGTAACTGAGAGTGCTCAGTAGAAAGCACAGAATATTCTTGAATATGCCTGGTGCATGTAACTGAGAAGTACCTCCTTAATTGCATATTCATTACATAAACTATAAAAGCCAAATCCCAGGTGAAGGCAGAGTTGTGGCTCACTCTACTGGAGGTAACCCACACTTGGCTGGCTGCTGGTGTGTATATTTTACTTTGTATCTAACTTACTTTCAACAAGCAGCTACTCATTCTCTTGAGCCATCCTGCACTTTGTACTGAACTTTATGTTTTTCTTGCTTCTGTGCTAGATTTGATGTCTGTACTGAACTTACTTCTGTGTTAAACTTGGTGTGGGCCTTTCTCAGTCTCTGGAGCATGCAGCACTCTCTATGCTACCGGCATTTCTTATCTGTCACATTAAACTAGTTCTCTCCATCTACTGTGACTCTGCCCTTGAATTCTTTCCTGTGGTGGAGTCAATCTGGTAAGAGGACTGGGTGAGTTGAGGCTGACTATTGAGCCCCCCAGACCCTACCTCTGACATCACTTATATCTCTCAGCAAGGGCCTCAGAGCTCTGCCCAGCCCTTCACAATCTTGGGGCAGCACTGGCAACATTTGCCTTGCTTGCCCCAGACTGCATCCTCACTGCACCTTCCTGGTGAGGGGAGCTGTCTCCTCATCAGACAAGTGATACAAACAGGAGGCTCTTGGGAGAGGCCTGAAGACTCACACTTCTCAATATTACTTTTACCTTAGGTTCATTTTTCTGACTTTGGGGCACAGAATTTACATTTGTCTACCTGCAGGTCTCCATATTAGAAGGCTGTATTGTCTTTCCTCTGTGTTTTCAGGTGTCACAGAAATCCAAAACTCTGCAAGAAGAAGCCAGCATGCTCCAAGGTAGTACTGCTTTCCTACTAAATGCCCCAGGGCTACTGTCTCAGAAAGCAAAGTTTAAGGGCCAAGGAACAATAGCCCACAGTTTAACTAGTTGCTTTAATTCTATATAACAAGAATTAAATACTTCCCAGCCTAGGATATAAGGCTTATTATTGCTTCCAACCTTAACTCCTTGTTGGGAACCATTTCACACTTCTGTGTCTGCTAATTATTATGCCCAGCTTCCGCTACTAGATTCTGTAACAGTTACTCTTCTTCTGGTTGCAAGTATTGAAAAAGACAATTAAAGCTGGCTTATGTATAAAGCAAATTTATTATTCACGTAAGTATAATTCCAAAGATACTGCTGGCTTTAAGTGTCTCATGATTCAGCAGCTAATGAGGATCTGATTTGTTCTGCCTTCAACATTATTGGCTTTACCCTAAGCCTGGCTGTCCTTGACGTCTAAAGAACCTGTCAGCAAGTCCCAGGGTTACAATTTTTTTTTCATTCAGCTCTGCATAACACTGAGCATTCGTTTAATTTTTACTATTAAATGTCCAGAGATTTTCTCTTTTTAAAACAACTTAGATTACATCTCTGCCCTGTTACCAATCCCTGTGTTCAGGAAATGGATAGTAGTGTTGGCTTATCCTAGGTCATTTGGTATGTCTCTGGATCTAGAGGTAGAGTTGAATTACCCAGAATCAAATGGATTCCTAAACAGTAATTAGAGGCTCTGGGAAAGGGAAAGTAAGAGATGGTTGCTAAGGAGACATCCAATAAAAGTCCACTTACATTTATTTAAATAACATCTTTCCCCTTAGTGGGCAAAGTACATTTAATATGTACATTTGTCTCGTTGTTTCCTTAGCAACTAAAACAATGCAATTTATTCCTAGTCTGGGAATGAACATCACTCTGATAGTGTTTGTTGTTAACTGGATACACTTCACATTAAACAAATATAAAAAGTAAAACAAAAGTTGGTTTACAGACACAGATTAGGGTGACTCTTTTACTTCATATTTCAGGATTCTTGAACTTGGACTACTCTTATCAGAGATATCTAAATATCTCACCCCCTGACTTTTTCCTTTTTCCCAAGATCACCTCTTTAATGAGGCCTTAGCTAAACTTACAAGTCTCTCCCCGCTGCACCATTTCCTATTTTCTTTTATTTTCTCAGCTGTATTGAGCTATGATATATATTATAAAACCACCCATTTAAAATGTACAGTTTGATAGATTTTCAGCATATTCAAAAATATATGCGACCATCACCACAGTTGATTTCAGAACATTTCATCACCTCAGAAAGAAACTTCATACCATTTAAATATCGCCCCAACCCTAAGCAACCACAAATTTACTTTGTCTCTATACATTTCTTCCATTCCGAACTTTCCGTAAGAGTGGGATCATATAGTATATGTCCTTTTGATTGACTTTTTTACCTAGCAGAATGTATTCAAGTTCATCCATCACATGATATCTATCAATATTTTATTCCTTCCTATTGCTAAATAATGTTTCATTAAACGGAAATAACCACATTTGTTCATACATTTTTCTGTTGATGAATGTTTGGATTATTCCTCCTTTTAGCTATTGTGAGTAATGCTGCTATAAACATTCATGTATGAGTTTCTGTGTGGAAACATATGCTTTTGTTTCTCTTGGGTATACAGGTAGGAGTGGAATTGATAGGGCACGTGGTAGCTTTGTGTTTAATCATTTGAGAAACTGCCAAACTGTTTCCCTAAGTGGCTGTAACATTTTACATTCCCACTTGCAGTGAATAAAGGTTTTGATTTTTCCACAGCCCCACCAATACAAATGTCTGATATTTGTATGCTAGCCATCCTAATGGGTGTAAAATAACTGATTGATTTACCTTGATTGTGATTTGCATTTCCCTCGTGACTAATCATGTTGAGCATCTCGGCATGTGCTTATTAGCCATTAGTATGTCTTCCTTAGAGAAATGTCTATTCAAATCCTTTACCCATTTTTAATTGGGTTATTTGTCATTTCATTATTGAGTCATAAGAGTTTTTTTCTGTATTCGAGATAAAGTCCCTTATCAGATGTATGATTTGCAAATATCTTCTTCTATTCTGTGGGTTGTCTTTTCACTTTTTTGGTGATGTCCTTTGAAGTACACATTTTTAGCTTTAATCGAGTCTAATTTATCTATTTTTTCTTGTTATTGCTAATGCTTTTAGTCTCATACTTAAGAATCCTTTCCAAATCAAAAGTCATCAAGGTGTACCCCTATATTTTCTTCTAAAGGTTTTTTTAAATTTTTGCTTTTACATTTAGGTCTTTGATTTAATGTCCAGAGTTAATTTTTGTATATGATGTGAATAAGGGTCCAATTTGATGCTTTTGCATGTGGCTACTCAATTGTCCCAGAAACATTTATGAAAATACTATTCTTTTAGCTTTGAATGGTCTTGGCACCCTTGTTGAAAGTCAGTTGACCAAAGTTGTATGGGTTTATTTCCAGACTTTCAATTCTATTCTAATAATATATATGTCTATCTTGGTGACAGTACTGTCTTAATTACCGTTGTACTACACTAAGTCTTGAAATCAGGAAATGAGAGCCCTCCTAGTTTATTCTTCTTTTACAGGATTGTTTTGACTTTTCTGAAATTCCATATGCATTTCAGAATCAGCTTGTCAATTCCTATAAAAAAGTCAGATGGGATTCTGATAAGAATTATGTTAATTCTGTAGCTTACTTTAGGGATTAATACCATTTTAACAATTCAGTCTTCCAATCTATGAACATGGTATATTTTCCCATTTGTTTTTAATTTTTTAACAATGTTTTATAGTTTTTAGAATAAAGTTTTACACTCCTTTTGTTAAAAGTATTCCTAAAGACTTTTTCCTTTTTGATGCTATTGTGAAAGGAATTTTTTTCAATTAATTTTATTTTATTTACCGCTCATACAAGTATAGAGAAATACAACTGATTTTTGTATATCGGCTTTGTATCCTGCAAACTTGCTGAACAAATTTGTTAGTTCTAATAGTTATTAGCTGGTTCCTTATGATTTTCTTTATACAAGATTATGCATTCCATAAATACAGGTAGTTTTACTTTTTTCTTTCAAATTTGAATGCCTTTTTCTTGCTTAATTTCTTGCTTAATTTCCCTAGCTAGAACTCCAGTACAATAAAGTAAGTGTTGAAAGCAGACATCCTTGTCTTGTTCCTGATCTTAGAGGTAGGGGTGTGTGTGTGTGTGTGTACACACACATACAGAGTCATGTGCCACATAATGATGTATTTTGGTCAATCAGTAACTGCATATATGATAGTGGTCCCTTAAAATTATAATAGAGCTGAAAAATCCCTATTACCTAGTAACATTAGAGCCATCATAATATCATAGCACAACACATCACTCACATAGGAGCAATAGGCTATTTCATATAGCCCAGGTATGTAGTAGACTATACCATCTAAGTTTGTATGAGTATATTCTATTGTGTTCACATAACAACAAAATTGCCTAACGATGCAACCCCATCGTTAAGCAATGCATGATTGTATATATGAGGGCATCTCAAAAAGTTCATAAAAGAGCCATATTATCTTCAATTCTACTTTCCAAGAACTTTTTGAAGTTCATTTTTACAAATGTGTGTGTGTGTATGCGTGCATGTGTATGAAAGGAGATTTATTATGGGAATTGGCTCACTTGATTACACAAACTAAGAAGTCTCACGATATGCCGTCTGCAAGCTGAGTGGTGTAATTCAGGCTGAATGCAAAGGCCTTAGAACTAGGGGCAGGAGAGGGAGGTGCTGGTATAAGTTCCAAAACCCAAAGACCTGAGAACCAGAAGCTCCAATGTCTGAGGGCAGGAGATTATAGATGTCCCTTCTAAAGGAGAGAAAGAATTCACCCTTTTTTTTCTGTCTAAGCCCTCAATGAACTGGATGATGCTTTTTCACATTGGTGAGGGCAGATCTTTACTCAGCTCAGTCCACTAATTCAAATGCTAGTCTCTTCAGGAAACACCCTCACAGGTGCACTCCAAAATATCATTTTACCAGATATCTGGTAATTTCATGTGTTAACCTAGCCAAGTTGACACATGAAATTAACCATCACACAATGTAATCCCAATCAAATTCCCAGCAAGTTATTTTGTGAATATCAACAAACTGATTCTAAAGTTTATATGGAGATGCCAAAGACCCAGAATACCCAGAATATTGGAGAAAAACAACTTTAGACTTACTATAAAGCAACAGTAATCAAGATGTTGTGGTATTATCAAAAGAATAGACAAACAATTCAATGAAACAGAATAGAGATCCTAGAATTAGATAGTATTTTCTTAACAAGTGGTACTAAAATAACTGAACATCCAAATGCGAAAAGATAAAATAAACTAAATCTAGACACAGACCTTACACCCTTTACAAAAACTAATACAAAATGAATCACAGATATAAAATGCAAAACTATGAAATTTCTAGAAGATAACATAGGAGAAAATCTAGATGACCTTGGGTTTGGTGATGACTCTAGATATGACACCAAAGGCACAATCCATGAAACAAAGAATTGATAAGCTGGCCTTCATTAAACTCAAAAATTTTGCTCTTCAAAAGACTCTATTGAGAAATGAAAAAACAAGCCACAGAGTGAAAGTAAATATTTGCAAACAACACACCTAATAAAGCATTGTTATAAAAAGAGAGAGAGGGGGAGAATTCTAAAAACTCAACAAGAAAACAACCTGATTAAAACATGGGCCAAATACCTTAATAGACACCTCATCAAAGAAGATACCTAGATAGAAAATAAGCTTATGAAAAGATGCCCCACATCCTATGTCATCAGAGAAACACAAATAATTAAAACTTCAATGGGATACCATTGCATACCTATTAACATGGCCAAAATCCAGAACACAGACAACACCAAATGCTGACAGGCACGTAGAGCAGCAGAAACTCTCATTCCTTGCTGGTGGGAGTACAAAATGATACAGCCAACTTGGAAGACAGTTTAAAAAAACTAAATAAACTCTTACCATACTATCCAGCAACTGCACTCCTTGGTATTTACCCAAAGGAGCTGAAAACTCATATCTACACAAAAACATGAACACAGATGTTTATAGCAGCTTTATTCATAATTACTAACACTTGAAAGCAATCAAGATGCCCTTCCCTAGGTGAATGGACAAATAAATTGCTGTAATCCTAACATTCAGATAGAACAACAAAAGACCCTGAATAGCCAAAGCAACCCTGAGCAAATAAATAAAGTCATAGGCATTTCAAATTATACTACAAAGCTGTAGTAACCAAAACAGCATGGTACTGATGTAAAAACAGACACTCAGACCAAAGGAACAGACTAGAGAACCCAGAAATCAACCCACATACTTACAGCCAACTGCTCTTCAACAAAGCCACCAAGAACATACATACTCTTCAATAAATGGTGCTGGGAAAACTGGACATCCATCTATAGAAGAATGAAACTAGACCTGTACCTCTCACCATATACCAAAATCAACTCAGTGGATTAAAGGCTTAAACATAAGATCTGAAACTATAAAACTCCTGAAAGAAAATATAGAAGAAACACTTCAGGGTTTAGGACTGGCCAAAGACTGTATGAATAAGACCCCAAAAGCACAGACAACAAAAGAAAAAATAAACAAATGGGATTATATCAAACTAAAATGCTTCTGCACAGCAAAGGAAACAACAGAGTGAAAAGACAACCTACAGAGTGGGAGAAAATATTTGCAAGCTATGCATCTGACAAGGGATTGACATCTAGAATATACAAGGACCTCAAACAATTTAACAGTAAAATAAACAAGTAACCTGATATAAAAATGGGCAAAGGAGCCAAATCAGCATTTCTCAAAGGAAGACACACAAATAGCCAACGAACACATGAAAAAATGCTCAGCATCACTCAGCATCAGGAAAATGCAAATCAAAACCACATTCAGATATCATCCCACCCCAGTTAGACTGGCTATTATTAAATAGAGAATAACAAACACTGGTGAGGATGCTGATAAAAGAGAACTCTCCTACACTGTTGGTGGTGCTGTAAATTAGTGCAGCCATTATGTAAAATATTATGGAGTCTCCTCAAACAACTACAGATAGAACTATCATATGATCCAACAATCCCCCTTCTGGGTGTATACCCAAAAGAATAGAAATCATCATGTCAAAGGAATACCTGCACTCGCATGTTCATCACAGCTCTATTTACAAAACCAAGAGTTGGAACCCGCCTAAATGTCCATCAACAGACTACTGGATAAGGAAAACGTGGTATACGTACACAATGGAATATTACTCAGCCATAAAAAAGAATGAAATTCTGCCATTTGCATCAACACAGATGAACTTGGAGAATATTATGTTAAGCAAAGTAAGCCAGGCACAGAAAGAGAAACACTGCATGTCCTCCTTCATAAGTGGGAGCTAAAAAATAAACAAATTTTTTTAAAAAGAAAGAAAGATACAAAAATCACAATAATACATTGAATTTTCAAAAGGAGAGAACAGAACTGAGTTTGCCAAAGGTAGGAAAGGGGGAATGGGAGGGAGGTTAGGGAGAAATTGGTAAAGGATCACATTGTGCAATGATGAATATACTAATTATCCTGATTTGATCACCACGTATTGTACACAGGAATTGATATTCAACTCTGTACCCCAGAAATATGTATAATCAATTATGTTTCAATAAAAAAATAAATTGTTGTACATCCAGATAATGGAATATTATTCACCACTAAAAATAAATGATGTATCAAATTGCAAAAAGATACGAGGGAAACTTTATTAAATAAGTGAAAGAAACCAATCTGTGAAGGCTGCACACTATGTGATTCCAACCATATAACATCCTAGAAAAGGGAAAACTATGGAAATAGCAAAAAGATCAGCAGTTGCCAGGGTTTAGGGGGGAGGAGGGAGGAA
This sequence comes from Cynocephalus volans, assembly GCF_027409185.1. NCBI lineage: Eukaryota > Metazoa > Chordata > Mammalia > Dermoptera > Cynocephalidae > Cynocephalus > Cynocephalus volans. Next base: position 25,191,327 of record NC_084463.1, read on the forward strand.
TGAGTGGGGACGGAAAATTCCAGGGGTTAAGGAGGAGGGAGAGATGAAAGGTGGAGCACAGGGGAGTTATAGGGCAGCAGTATATAATTTGTAGGGCAGCAATGTATATTCTGTGTAATATCATAATGATGGATACATGTCATTATACATTTGTCCAAACCCATAAAGTGTGCAGCACCAAGAGTGAACACTAATGTAAACTGTGGACTTTGGGTAATAATGCTGTGTCGATGTAGGTTCATCAATTGTAACAAATGTATTCACCTGGCAGGGGATGTTGATAATGGGGAGGCTTTGCCTGTGGAGGGACAGGGGCTATATGGGAAATTTCTGTACCTTCCTCTCACTTTTGCTGTGAGCCTAAAATTGTTCTAAAAAATGGTCTTTAAAAAAAATTTACTTAGGATAAGTGATTTAGCTTCTGTGCATTCCACTGGAGGGTTAAAAGTCCATCCTAGTAAAAAGAATAAAGCAACATCGTTTAAAGAACTCACATCCTAGTAGAAATATTTATGCTCCAACGTTCCTCACATTTTAAGAGTTAATAAGAAAGGCCTGAAGTACACAGTTAGCCTTCTCATTAAGGTCCTTTGAAGAGATAAACTGATACACAAACACCTTTTTGGTCTTTGTCTTTGTCAGAAGAAACTTCCTTCCTAGACAGATGGCAGATTGCTAAATGTCAGGTTAGCTTTGGGGCAGATTAACTCAGATGGTGTCAACGTAAATAGCTGTTGACTTGTGCAAAACCAAACCACTCCAAAACAAAACCCAAATATTTTATTATAGGCAATTTTGCTTTCAGATCATATTTCCTGTGTTATTCCTGCACGCTGTTTCTTTTGTTATTACTACCAATATTTGCATGTAAACAGGATCTCTGTTGCTTAGCAATTCATTATTTCTATCGTTTTCTTCTCTGCTTAAATTGGCTCATTTCTCTAGTAGGGAAGAGACATGTCTGATTTCTCTCGCATCTACACAGTTTATCCCATTTTAAAATCTGAATGTAAAGTTTGTTTTTGGAACAAGTTGCTCAAGTGTTTTTCAGACTTTTTTTTACATTTCACTTCTCACTTTGAACGAGTTAAAAAGATCATTGCTTTAGATCACTGTTGCTTTCTGTCACATTTGTGATTACTCTATACCTACTTCAATCAGTGAAGACTCATGAAAGAACATTTGCTAAAGTATTTTTAATAATTGAGAAAAATTGGAGGAAAACAGATTTCTTAAATAGCAAGTGGCTAAAAATATCGTTGAATTTATGATACAAATATACAATGGAACAATTGCATAGCTGTTAACAATGAGATAGATGTACATGTATGGAAATGGAAAAATGGCCAGAACATGTTAAAAAGTAGGAGGGAGGGATTAGGTGGAAATATAAAATGTATAGTATGATCTCATTTATACTTAAAATTGGGTGGTGGGAGCCCCTGGAAGGACCTGGTAGACATTCTTTTACTTTGTACCCTTTGTTCTGTCAGTTGTGTGGGGTTTTTTTTTTTTTCCCCTTCTACAATGAACTTGTATTGCTTTTATAATTAAAACAAAAAATACACAATACAATCAAAGACAGTTTCTTATTTTCTGATCTTCCTGATTTTTCACTGCTGTCATGACAGCAACAGAAATATCAAACTGTGAAGTTATGGGAAAACATTGTTAGCATTCTACAAAGTGACAGACCTCAGGGGGATTACTTGTTTCTCAACAACTCTCACAGACACATAAGAATCCAATATGTAAGATCCCCCAGAAAACAAGAACCCAAAGTTTAAAACATAGCCTGTTGCATTATGAAATACACCCCCGAGCGCAGTGAGTGCTGGCTTTAGAGCCAGCAATGGGAAATGCGAGAACACAGAACCTGCACTTTAATAACGACACATGGGCATCCTTTTTCCTTTCTTGTTCCAATAACATTTTTAGGCATCTTAGGTAATATGCAAAAACCAATTCTTCAATGAACCAAAAGAAGTACTCCCATCTCAAAAAACAAACAAACAAACAAAAATAGCATTACATTTGCTATGGTCTGAATGCTTGTGTTCCCCCAAAATTTATGTTGAATCCAAATCTCCAATGAGTTGGTATTAAAAGATGAAGACTTTGGGAGGTGATTAGGTCATAAGGGCCTCACTCTCATGAGTGGGATTAGTTCCTTTACAAAAGAGGCCTGAGGAAGTTTATTCATCTCTCCCAGAATATGAAACACATAGAAAGTGGGCACCAACTATGAGAAACAGGCCTTAAGCAGACACCAAATCTGCTGGTACCTTGATCTTGGACTTTCCAGCCTCCAGAACTGTGAGGAATAAATTTATGCTGTTTATAAATTACTCAGTCTACGGTATTTCTATTATAACAGCCCAAACACACTTAGACAATGTTTAAGCAGAAAAATTACTACTCTAAGCAAATGAACTCAGCTAAAACTAAGCCTAGATCTTTATCTACCAAAATGACTCTGCAGATTGACTTCCACTGCTACCTTCCCCCTATGGGCCTCTTCTGGGTTCTAAACTGATGCAAATGGGTTGGAAGATAAAGACTACAACCATGACTATTGAACAACTCTTTGATGGCCTTTGCATTTTGACAAAGATTCACAGAATAAGGTTTAGATCATTGGACATCTGCTGAGGAGAAGGCATGCATGTGGCATAGGACAAAGAACGCCAGACTTTAGAGTCAAGAGAATTGAAATCTTGTCCTGGCTTTACCAACATAAGTGTTCATCAACTGAACTTGATTTTCCTGGGCCTTAACTGTTTTTCATTCGGAAAAGGTGGAGCTAGAGCAGATGGTGTTTTATGTTCCTTACAATTCAACGAAAACTTGTTTCATGATGATTTCATGTTTTTTGTTGACTGCCCCAAATTTCTTATAGGTAGTACCCTGGACTCAGCTCTACTCTCCCCAGGCCGGGTACTGTTGAGATTCAGGACATGTTACCCCAATGTACGGCACTTTGGCATTTGAGAAAACAGCAGAAACTGGAAAGACACTTGTACCTTCCCTTTGCCCTCCTCCCCTGAATCAGGTCTTACAACCCTCACCGAAGTGGTACCCTCCCTATACATACCCAGGGGAAATAAACATCTTTATCTCTGAAGACACAGGGACAAAGAGAAGAATCAGAACAAACTGGCCTTGCTAAATTCCTCCCAGTTTATTACCATTAGGTCATAGTTATTCATCCTCCAATTAGATTTTTTCATGATTCTCCACTCTTCATCAAACTTAGCATAAAAATACACAGGTTTCCTTGTTTCTTTGGGTCTTCATTTCTGAAGGCTCCTGTCACATAAAAATTAAATAAATTTGTATGCTTTTCTCTTGTTAATCTGGACTTTGTTATAGGGGCCTCAGTCTTGAACCTAGCAATGAGAAAGAAAGATATTTCTTTTACCCTATAGTACTAAGTTCTAAAGTTATCTCCCTTCCCCACCCCCACCCCCCCATGTCCTCCTTGCGTTAAACTCTCACCTTTAGTTATATTCAGTCAACTACCCTGCCAATCTGGGACAGACTTTTGTCTTCTCTAAAAATATTAAATTGAAGTGGATCAGTTCCTGAAGCCTCATTTTCCAATATTACAAGTCTGTTGGTGACTTTTATGTGTCTCGAACCAAAAGAATGAAGAAAAATTTAACAATAAACTTTTGATGGGGCCCTTACAATTGAGGTGTTGGCAACTCTGTGTCATGTAATGTAAACCCAACCTTGGAGGTTAGGAACAATGAAGGGATTAAGAAACATTGTAGGAAAATTAATCACCTGGAAGCAACAATTACCAGACCACTGGGGCGATCACCCACTTGAGTCAGCCTGATGATTAATTCTGGGACCAGCTTGTTGCCACCGCAGATATAAACATGCCATGCAACACTGCAGCAAGGAGGTCGTTAGGTATGCACAGAGCTAGGAAAACAGAGGGTCTGCTAGCGTTCACTGGTCTGCCTTTTTTCTCTTTTCACTTCAGCAGCCTTCATAGCCTTTCTTCATCTTAGTGAAACTCACAAAGTACATAAACAGACATGAGTTCAGTTTTCTCCTCCCTTCCTCCTTCTACTCCGCATTTCCTTTGATGGGTGTGAGGATCCCCATCAATCCCTTGAGGTAATGAGATAAAGGAGGTAGCACGTGAATGTTTGGTAAAGAGCGAATAGTTTTTCCTCTTCTTTTTTCCTTGGACCACCATGAAAATTAGGGCCTATTGGTGTCCTACGGATGGTGGCTTACACAATTTTAATTAGAGATGATTATTCTTCAGTTGCTTTGGTAGAGACGAGAAAAAGCATCTAAGCATTGGGATTTAAATATTTTTAATAATTAGAGCTGTATAACTATACAGAGAAGTGTGTGTGTCTACGCGCGCGTGTGTGTATGTGTGTGTGTGTATGTATATCCTTTTCTCAACTGTGTGTGCACATCTGTGTTTAACTCTCAGGATGCTATACCATCACCTGTCATCTCTTTGGCCATGAGCTTCCATTAACTGGTGACTTTCACATAAAACATCTTGAAAGGGGGGAAAGCAATCTATCTGATCACCAGAGAAGCTGAATTTAGGCTGGGAGTCTTGGCAGAGGGACTGATCACATTTTCATCAAAAGACGTAGCACTAAACCACTTAATTCTACCTCAGGTTTTATGTTCAACTCGTGTTACATTTAAATTTTGGATCTTATGGTATATGGTGACTAAACTTATGGTATCTCGCCAATAAAAACATTTCATATTCAGAAATACACATTAGTATGTGAGTGTAAGATTCAATATATTAATATTAGGAGCAGAAAATGTTGGAAAATATTCCTTGGGAGTGAGCTCTCTAAACCTCAAAATTAGAAAGTAATGTTTATACTCAGACAAATCTATTGGTTTGAACTGAGCATTTATTGAAGAAAGATCAAGATTTTGCAAGCAGACAAAAAATTATTTTATTCATTTATTACTCTTTGAATGGACTAAGAAAATGGGCATTCTCAGTGCCCAAAAGTTTTATTTTTTTTAGAATATTAAGCATTTTGAAATTTTAAAAAAAAGTCACTGTATCTTTTCCCTTTTAAACTAATCAGTCTGATTTGTGGACACATGCTATAGAGGAAGTTTGGCAAGCATCACCAAAATAACACAGTTTCACTGCATTAGAAAATTATTTAGGAGTTACAAGGGACTTAGAAATAAGTGGCCTGGAAACAAGTCACAGAGGTCTGTAGTATCATGATCTCAGTGCATTTGTGCCACCTGTATATAACTTGTGCACTGCTATTTCAGAGTCATAAAAAAAAATAGTTGATAATGAAAGCCTTTGCTTTTCTAATTATTTTTGTTATACAACTAAATCTATGTTACTGCTCACTGGCATGTCTTAAGGAAATTATTTTAAATTAAAAATAGTCATTTTTCCCCATTCTGTTCTTTCTCTACTGCTTCTCCTCCCAAAAACGTTAGGAACAAAAAAAAAAAAAAAGGAGCTCTGATATCAAAGCCTACAATTTTATTCTTTAAAAAAAGATGTCAAACATGTTTAAAAGCTCTCTTTAAGTGACTTGATCTAAGGATGATTAAAAAGAGGAGAGAATAACCAATGTGCACTTTTTAAGACATTTGGGTTTAAAAAATATACACACCAACAGTGACAGAAGGGGTGCAAACTCCTGGATGGTAGCATGTCAGAAAGTGATAACAATAGAATCTAGGAGGTTAAGGCCAAAGAAAACAAAAAGGGCTTTGCAAGCTATTTTTGGAACAGGCAGATGAATGTCGAAGGTAACTTGGTAGTAATCGTATAATGTTATCAGACGGGAGAAAAAAGACAAAACTCCATAAATAACACTTTACTTCTCTTTTGCTTTCAGAAGATGGGTGCTTAAACTGAAAAACATACTTCAGAAATCAGTAAGAGGGCTAAGAAATTTAAATTTAGAAAGAAGAGCGTTGAGGAGCAAGTAGCCACTTTTAGTAAATTCGTACCTGGAGTAATTTCTTCCCAGAGAATAGGTAGCCCCTGGAGGTGTGATTGCTGAAATACAACCTGAAATCTTATGAAAACTACCGAGAATTAGAAAGTTCTTAAAAGGTTAGCGACAGAAATGTACCCTATTTTCAAAAGAGAAAAAATGGATTTCTGAAACAATGGACTTAATGTCAATCACACAGCATAAAAGCTGTGCATGAATGACAGTTCTCCCATTATGACTGTGAATACCCAAAGTGCTAGAGACATTGTAAAAGAGAGAAAAAACATATATCCATAAGCCTATCATCCTAGAAAAATAAGTACTTCCATTTTTCCACCGTCCTACCTACACAAATGTATACATATTTCTCATTTGCAGGTAGAAGGTCAACAGTTTTAAATGATGTTTTTTAGTTTACCAGTATATTAACATTAGGGGTATTTTTGTTTTTGTGCTTTTAGATTTTATGGACATAATTTTAAAGGAATATGTAATATTCAATTATATAGATATGTGCTAATTTAGGTGGTCACTCATTTATTATTGAACTCTTCTTTTTAGCTTTATAAATAACTCTGTAATAAATACATAATGTACACAGTTTTTCTCTTAATTTCTTAGAAACGTTTATTTAGACACATTCCCAAAAATGGGATTAGAGATCAAAAGTTATAAACACTACATGGATTTTGATAGATGCTACACAACTGAATTCTAATGTGACAACAATGTATTTTTACATCAGCACCATTTTATGTTTATCTTGACAGCACTGAGAATTATAATTCTCATTAGATTTTACAGAAATCTTAATAGATACACGATGGAAATCAGAGATGTTATAGGTGTTTATTTAGTTTGGTGGAAGCTAAAATTGTCCGATTATAAATTTAATTACAATTTCTCTTGAGTATTTATAATACTCATATTTCTTTATCAATTCTGCATTAATTCAGTTTTAAAGTTTCTTTTTCTTACTGTAAGTTTGGTATTTTACATTGTATGTTATGTTATACATCATTTTTTCACATCTGTTTGACATACTATAGTCTTTTTGCCTTTCTTTTAAGTTTTCATAAGTTTTTAAGTTTTAAATAATTTTAAGTTCGTTTATTTTTTTGAAATTTCTTCAGTTATTTTCAAAATTAATTTTTTATTGAAAATTTGATAGATATTGATGAGTATTTAACTCCATTTTGCTGTTTTCTCTATCTTTTGATAATTTTACATCACTCAGTTATTAAACAGCAAATTCTTATTGCAAAAGGTTGAAGTCACGAGTATACAATAAAACATGAAAATCATCACTAAATCATCCCAATCCCATCCAGTACTCTCCTCATAGGTAAACAGAACTGACAATGGTGTCATTTTTTTTTAATTTGACAGCTAAAATTATATTCATGACATGATATTTTGAAGTATATACGCATATTCTGGAATAGTTAAGTATGGCTAATTAACAAATGCATTACCTCACATAGTTATCATTTTTGCAATAAGAAAGTGTAACACCCACTATTTTTGCATTTTTTGAGAATACTCCTTAACTATAATTAACTAGAGATATCATGCTGTAAAATAGATTTTTTAAGCTTATTTCTCCTACCAAACTGTAATTATATATCCTTTGACCACCCCCCACTCCCTCTTAAGCACTTCAGCCTTTGGTAACCACCATTCTACTCTTTACTTCTATGAGCTCAACTTTTTTTTTAGATCCCACATATGAGTGAGAACATGTGGTATTTGTCTTCCTGTGCTTGGCTAATTTCACTTAACACAGTGTCCTCCAGGTTTATTCATGTTGTCCCAAATAACAGGATTTCATTCTTTTTTATGACTGAATAGTACTCCATTGTGTATATATACCACATTTCTTTATCCATTCAGCTGTTGATGGACACTTAGATTTATTCCTTATCTTGTCTCTTGGGACTAGTGCTTCAATAAACATAGTTATTCAGATGTCTCTTTAACATACCGATTTCACATCCTTTGGCTACATACCCAGTAGTGGGATTGCTGAATCATATGGTAGCTGTATTTTTAATTTTTTAAGAAACTTTCATACTGTTTTCCATAATGGCTGTAATTAATTTATATTTCTATCAACAGTGTGTAAGAGTTCCCATTTTCCACATCCTTGCCAATACTTGTTATCTTTTGCTTTTTTGATAATAGCCATTGTAACAGGAGTGAGGTGATGGCTCATTGTGGTTTTGATTTGCATTTCCCTGGTGATTAGTGATGTAGGGAATTTTTTTATATACATGTTGCCATTTGTACATTTTCTTTTGAGAAATAAATAGACCTTTATCTCTCACCATAAACAAAAATCAGGGAAGTCTAATGTAAACAAATAGAAATTATACAAACTGAAGCAGAGACAACTAAAAATATATCTAAAATCAACAAAAAAGGAACAGTGTGACACTATTAATGATCTGATAATAATGTCATTGGAATTCCAGAACAAGAGGATAGAAAAAGTGAGATAAAGTAAAATTTAATGAAATAATGGCTAAAAATTTTTCCCAAATGATGTAAAAAAAAAAATGGAAACGATCTCAGTGAACTTCAAGAGGTCAAATGTAAATTAAAAAGTACCTAGGCACATGATCAAACTACCAAGAGAAAAAATAAAAAACCCACAATGAAAAGCGACCTTAGAAGTAGCCACTACTTCCTCACAGAGGAATAATAAAAGAACAGCTAAGAAATCAACGAAGACCAAGGAATTTAGGAGAAATAAAATTGCATATTTAAATTACAAAAAAAAAAAAAAAGCCAAGCTAGAATTCTAAAGCTTATGAAAATATCCTTTAGAAACAAAGTGGAAAAGTAAAGACCTTTTCAAAAAAACAAACCTGAAAGAATTTAATTCTAGAAGACTTCTATGACAAGAAGTACAAAAGGGAGTTTTTCAGGCTGCAGGAAATAATACAAACTGAAGCACTGATAACAGAAAATGTATCTAAAACCAACCAAAAGGACAGAGTGTGACACTGTTATTGGACAAATGTAACTGGAATCCCTGAAGAAGAGGAGAGAAAGAATGGGGTGAAGTAATATTTTATCTCAGACAGAAGAGAAATTTAGAAACAAATAACAAGCATTTACAATAATAAATATGTCAGAAAATATAAAATACCATTTTAAGTTATTAAAAATATTGACAGTTTAAAACAACAGCAATATGTTTTAGGATTTATAACAAAGGTAAAAGTAAGATAAATGACAAAAATAGTAAAAAGAGTGGGGGGGGAGGGAGAAAGGAGGGAGGTTTTGGTGATGGGGAGCAATAATCAGCCAAAATGTATATCAACAAAATAAAATTTAAAAAATAAAAATAAAAATAAATTTAAAAAAATAATAATAAAAAAAAAAGAGAGAGAGAGAGAGAAAAAAAACAGTGGGAGAACAGTAAATGGAATCACTTTGTTGTAAGGTTATACAACACATTCTTTTCATAAACAATACTAATATAATACTTATATTGGTGTGGGGAAAATAGAATAATTTAGTCAGGCTCCCTGGGCTTAGGCCTGGCTGGGATGTTGAGCAGCATGTTTTTTGTAAACAAGTTGTGTGTGGGTGGAGTTAGTGTGCATGTGCGCCAATGTATCTTTCTAATTAATTGCTTTTGTGTGTTCTGCAGTTTGTGAAGCAGGCTGGCCAGAGAGCTCAAGTCTAACAATAGAGCATATTTACTCTGCTGGCTGCTGCTCAGTTTCAGTTTTTCTTTGGACTTTGCCAGTAGCAGTTGAGTTTCTGAGTTTCTCTGTGCATGCTGTTTAGCTCATATATGTGTGTGTGCTGAATAAAGACTATTCTTTCTTCAACAAAGGCTCCAAGGTCCATTTTGTCCAGTTACCTAGCTCATAGACCTGCATGTGAAGGGTTTGTGAACAGGCTCAAGGGGTCTGTGAGGTTCAGACCCTAGCCCTAGCTTTACAATTGGTAAAATTCTAATTTCAAGTAGACTGTAATGCATTAAGGATAAATATTGTAATCTTTAGAATAACTAAATAATATAAAATTAACCAAAATTAAAATGTAGGATTTTAAATGCAATTATAATAACTGATTAATTCCACACACATGCACACAAACACACAAAATCAGAAAGGAAAGAACAAAGGAAAAAAAGAAGGAAAAAAGATGGAATATTTAAATCAAACCATACCAGTGATTGCAGTAAATGTAAATGGACTAAACCTTGCTTTGAAAGGCAATAAAACAGGTTGGAATAAAAAAAGATACACTAAAACAAACTATTTGGCATAAAAAAGAGATAGACTTAAGTATGTTTCAAGTAAAAAGGGTGAAAAAATATATATCACTCAAACACTACAAAAAGCTTTAAAAGCAGACTTTAAAATAAGACATTACCAGACATGAAGAGAGATTTTCATAATGATCAATGTGTTGTCAGTTCAACAGGCACACAACAGAATGGCAAAGGATTTTTAAGTAAATCATTAGAACTAATATCTCATGTTTTTGTTACATTCTTTTGAATCAGTATTGTAAATTTACTTCTTCCCCAAATTATCAACAGAGCCAATGTAGTCCTATACAAACACCAATAGGTATTGTGTGGAATTTGAAAAATAATTTTTAAATTATTTGGAAGACCAAATGTCAATAATAACAAACACATTTCTTAAGAAAAAACATGATTGGAGACATTGCCCTTCCATATATCAAGATATAAAGCCAGATAGAAAGACAGTAATTAAGATAATTTGCTTAGGAATAGACAATGGAACAGACTGGGACTGAGAACAGACCCACACATATATAAATATTTGAAAATAACCAAAATAATATTACAGATCAGTGAGAAAAGTTTGGACAATTTAATAAATGAGGATAAGATAGTTGCTTTTTCATAAAGGAATTGTGAAATTAGATACCCACTTTTCACCATACATTAAAATATATTCCATGTTGTTTAAGGGCTTAAATTTGAGTCAGAGCTTAAAATCTTTTGGGATAAAAATATCAGGAAATATCATTATGATCATAGCATTGGAGAGTTTCTTAAACTAGACACATATCTACAAACCTACAAGATAATATTAATACATTTGGCTACATTAAAATTTAAAGCACATGAATCAAATAAGCCATGAGTACAGTGAAAAGACAAGCCATAAACTGGGAGAAAATTTTTTAACATATATAATGAAAAAGAGACTATTTTCCAATATAGGATAATTGAACCAATTGAAATTATCACTTTTGTCCATAAAGAACAGTGGAGTATTTCTTATGGCAAAAATAGCAGGCAATATCTTATGGTTCAACCTAATAAGAGAATTCCTAGGAATCATCCAGAAAAAAAGATTAGTAGGCTGTTGTAAAGCTAGGGCGGGGTCTCTGGTGCTCACAGACCCCTCGAGCCCATTTACAAACCCATCACACACAGGTCTATGAGCAAGGACCAGCCAAAAGGTCCTTGGAGCCTTGCTTGAAGAAGGAATAGTCTTTATTCAGCACACACAACACTAATACCTAGGCAGTCCAAAGCAGAAACTCAGAAACTCAACTGCTACCAGCTAAGTCCAAAGAAAAACTGAGCAACTGCCAGCAGAGTAAACATGTTCTATTTTTAGACAGGAGCTCTGCTGGCCAGCTCTGCTTCACAAACTCAAGAACACACAATAGCAATTAAATAGAAAGATACATTGGTGCACATGCGCACTAACTCCACCCACACACAACTTGTTTACAAGAAATGTGCTGCTGGACCCCTACCCAGACCTAGGTAGAGGGAGCCTGACTAAATTATTCTATTTTCCCCACAACTGTATTAGTCCATTCCTGTTGCTTATAACAAAATATATGGAACTGGGTATTTTATAAAGAAAACAAAATTTATTGCTTACAGTTTCCAAGGCTAGGAAGTCCAAAGGCCAGGGAACAAACCTGGTGAGGGTCATGGTGATAGTGACAATGACCCAGGGGTCTCACATGGCAGGAAATGGAGGAGCAGAGGGAGAAAATCTATCCTCCTCATTCACTCTCCTTTTAAAGCCTTCTGAAACACAACACTGACCACCATTTTAAATCTATTCACTGTGACACAGTCCTACAACCTATTCCCCTCTTCAAGACCCCATTTTTCAATTATCATGATAGGACTTCCCACCCTCAACAGTTACAGTGGGAATTAAGTTTTGGGGGGACATTCAACCTAAGGCACAGACTAACAGAAAAATGAGCAAAAGAGACAAACTAGCATTTCTCAGAAATAGAAACAAATGGCTAACGAATATTTGAATGGATATCACTCATTAGAACCATTAGAATTGTAAAATAAACCATAATTACATATGATTTCATATCCATTAAATTGTCAAAATTCATACAATCTAACAATGTCAGGAATCCCAGTATGCTCCAAGCATGGACAAAAAAATGGAGCAAAAGACCTTGCATTCATGTGAGATTTTCCTTCTTGGAATCAAGCAGGATTCAGCAAGCCCCCTTGCCACTTTCAGTCTCCTCTCTTTCCAGTACAACAGCGCAGAGCTGAGGGTGTTCCTGGGTGAGTCACGCATCCTGGTCAATTTGAGCAGTGTTTAAATCTGCACTGTAGACTTTCTCTGGCACTCTTCATCCCTTCGTGCAAATCTGTGTTTCCATTTATCATCATTTCCCATCAGCGTGAAAAACTTCCTCTAATAATCCTTGTAGTCCAAGTCTGCTGATGATAAGTTTTCTCGGCATTTTTTTTTTTTTTTTTGGTTTGAAGACATATTTATTTTACCTTTACTTTTGAGTGATATTTTTGCTTGATATAGAATTGTTGGTGACAGTGTTTTTCTTCCAGCACATGAAAGATTTGAATCACTGGCTTTTACCTTGCATTGCTCCTGATGAGACCTCAGTGGTCATTGTTGTCCTGAAGGTAATTTGCCTTTTTCTCTGACTGCTTTTAATGGTCTTTTGTTTATCACTGGCTTGCCTTGCTCATATTCATTCATACCATTTTTTTTAGACTGTACATATGTTTATTTTGTTTCTGAGTAAGATAACATTTTATGTTTTGTTATCTTAATAATTTATTAATGCAATAATCTTGGAGGAGAAAAGAGAGAATCTCAGTGTATTTACTTATAAAACCACCTCACCTGAAGTTATACACACGCTTGTGTTTTCACCAGTTCTATACTATTTTAATTATTACTGCCTTAGATATATTTTGGTATCTGATAGAGTTAGTAAATTCTGAGCATTCCTTTCTTTAAAAAATCCACTTAATAATTTTATCAAATTATTTTTAAATAAATTACTTTTTAACTTGAAAAATCATTTAGCTGGGTATCGTGGGAATAATATTGCATCTCTGAATTAATGTATGTAGATTTTATATATTTGAAGCACTTAATCTTCATTTCCAGAAACAAAGTACACTCTTCCACTGGCTAAGGTCAATGTAGACTAGTTGATAATCCATTTGTGTGGATTCACACCCAAATGCTTTTTGTTTATGTGGCAACATTAGATCATGCAGAAAGTGTGTGTGGATGTTAAATGGTTTGTCACGGAGCTTTCCATAATCTTGTCCTTTTGGTAATTTTACAAGTTTATCAGAAATCAGAAATAACTATCAGAAAACATAACAGATATGTGTATGAAAGCGGCAGATCACTCACAGTTCAGAGGAATAACTAATATGCCAAATGGCACATACTTAGGATTTTAAAAGACCGAGATAACCTGGAAAACATGGGCTTATTAGAGACAACTCAGGCATTTTTTAACTTTTAAACAAACAATGGTAAAAATCTTGATTTCAAGAAAGAGTGATCTGGACTGTGAAGGATCTTTTTAGTAAATGCCTCACAGCCAATAGTGTTTTTATTCTGGGGAGGCTAGGGGCACAAACGCAAAGTAAAATTTTAAAAAAATCAAACACCAATAAAGCAAAAGAAAACTGTCCAACATGACATCCTAATATGCTTAAAGGGCTTAAAACCCTTTAAAAAGTTGAAAGGCCTTTTCATATAAATAACATAACACTATTTTAACTCCGAAGTTCCATCCCTTTAGATAGGCAGAAAATCAGCCTCAGTCATTCTTGAGGTTTCCTCCCATCTCCTAGATTATTCTGAGGCTCCTGGGTGTTATTTATCAGCACCGCACTCTACCGAGTGAGCCACGGGCCGGCCTTTCCCTGGGTGTTATTTAGAGCCAGGCTGATCTTATGACCTCCTTATGCATTTATCTATGGGATTATTTCTGAGTCCGCATTGTTCCTGTATGCATATTCCATTTAGGTTTGTGTGTGGTGATTTCTGTGCCCACTTAGGGTATTTGAATGTTTATCTGAAGAGAAACGTATTTATTTATTTTATTTGCATGTCTTAAAAGGATCTTGTGCACATTTAGTTTTAAAATATATGTTTACTAAGTACAGAATTCCAAAATAGCATTTTTTCCCTTTCAGCACTTTAAAGATAGTATGGGTTTTATTGTTCCTTTGGTGTGTTAGCCAGTATTTTTATTGTTGCTCCTTTGAAGGGAATGTACACTCTGCAATCTCTCCACTTTAAAATTTTCTCTTGATATCTGCTTTACAGAAGTTTTAATAACATGTATCTAAAATATTGTGAGTAAGGTTTGCTAAGTTTCTTGAATCTACGGTTTGATGTCTTTAGTCAGTTTGGGAAAATTCTCTGCCATTAATTCTGTAAATACTGCCTTTGTCTCAGACTCTCCCTCTTCTCCTTCTGAGACTGAATACAGGTCTTTTTTTTTTTTTTTTTTTTTTTTTTTTAGCATGCCCCACGTGTCTCTACACTCTTTTCACTCCCATCCAATATTCTTGCTGGTGTCCAATCTGCATACTTTCTGCTATTCTGTCTTTCAGCTCACAAAGCTTTTGTTTTGCTGTGTCTAGTTTTCCATCAAACCCATCAATTGAATTCTTAATTTCAGTTATGATATCTTTCGGTTCTAGAATTTTTACTTGATTCTTATAGATTCAAGTTCCCTGCTGAAACTTCCTAGTTCATCCTCTATTTTTCTTTAATATGCTAATCATAGTTATTTTATAATCCCTGCCTGATATCTCGCTATAATTTATCTATGACCCCAAAATCAACACTGAAGGCAGTTCCACAGTCATTCGTGTACATGCACAGAGCAGTGAGAAATTTGAGTCGCCCAGCATCCGTGGTTCAGCTCGTACTGCAAACAAATGTCCCTGCCACAGTGTATCTAGTTTCATAAGGTTTGCATTTTTGTGCTTTTTGTTAGTGATTTCTGTTTGAAATGGCCCCCAGTGTGTGTTGAAGTGCTTCCTAGTGTTCCTGAGTGTGAGAAGGCAGTGATGAGCCTTATGGAGAAATGCACGTGTTAGATGAGCTTCTTTCAGGCATGAGTTATGGCTATTGGTCGTGAGCTCAATTTTAAAGAATTAACAATATATTTTAAGTAAGATGTCTTTAAACAGAAACACACATAAAACAAGGTTATGCATTGATCAGTTGACAAAAATATGTGACCTGGGGCTCACAGGAACAAACTCTGTATTCCGCTATGGGTATGTGTGTGATCTTAGAAGTGGACTCCATCAAGGTGAGCCTTGAGGTGACTGCAGCCCCGGCCGACACTTTGGTTGCAGCCTTTTGACAGACCCTATGTCATAACCATGTGACCAAGCCACTTCCGGATTCCTGATGCACGGGGACCTACAGAAAATAAGTGAGTTTTTTGTTTTGTTTTTAGCAGCTAAGTTTTGGGGGAAATTTGTTACACAGTGGTCAATAACTAACATACCATGCTAGTGGTATTATTATTCAAACCTGTATGCTAAGGCTTTGAGAGAGATTTTTTTAAAGAAAAACAAAACCTAGGAAGGGGCAGGTCTTAAGAAACTTACAAAATTAGAAAAGAATACACACACAGATTTAGGTCAATTTAGAAACATACTTATTACAATTTTCTTACAGTTCATCAGTTAGTGAGGTGCCACCCCAGCCTATGTGTGGAGTTTTAAGAGGAAACTACAGATGTTTCTGTTAAGACTTCCAGGAGCAGCTGAGCTGAGAAGAACCCTAGCCACACAGGGTATGATGGTTTTGCATTCATTGAAAGGACTGATTACCTTGAAGGGTTACCCAGTAGGTCATCTGAGGTCCCTGTTGAATCTCTCTTAATTTTATTTCCACTTTTAAACTTGCATGAATAGTTCTGATGATAATTACCAAATGTTGATATGTATGGAAAATCAGCATTCCACAAATATCCAACTTGGGCAGCTTTCATACACGTGTGGCTGCTTGAAATTCAGCAAATTTCATTAGAATCACATGTTTACTTAGAGAAATAGTAGCCAAAAACCGTGCTGGGAACACACACACACAAACACACACACAAGCAGGTACAGAAAAGAAGAAACCTTAGGTTGAACATGTAAGAATTACAAGCTCAAAGCTGGATCTTCCCAGGTCCTTCTCTGTTATACTCTCTGGTTGCAAATCCTGAATGTACCTCTTAATACTCTGCCTCAGTTGATTGCTACGTTGAAGGGACAGTAATACTCTCATCTGTTGTGGGGTCTCTCACTGCCTACACTTTATTCTTTAAGGTATTCTATGTAAATGAGAATCTTTGCCCAATTGCAAAAGTATTATTTAATTGCTATCAAGTAAATATATTTAATCTCCATCAACTACTTTCTCAAGACTATCTAGATGTAATCTACCTTCATTATCTTTTTCCCAACCATCCATCCCTGCTAGCTTTTCGGATGGCATCAGGACAACCAGCCCTTGTTCTCTGCAATTTCAGTTCAAGGGTTTTTTCTTCCACCGATATCCTGCCCTCATGTGTAACAACCTCAGGATATTGAACAAGGATGTTTATGTCCCATGCTGCAACCTGAGGTTCTTTATTCTTAATACTGCTTGACCTGAAAACCCTTTTGGCCTTCATCCACACTTTCTTCGTGCTTTGGGCCGTCTTCTGAATGGCCATTTGAAATCTTCAACTTCAAGTGGCAAAACAAAATTCTTCATTTTCTACCAGTCCTTATCCCCTTCAAAACCCAGTCCTCTGCAGTCTTCCTCATCTCAATAGAAAGAGCCAACAGTAGTTCCAGCCAAAAATTTCAAAGGTATCCTTGATGCCTCTCTCCCTGTCATTCCCCATTCCTAGAGCACAGGCATTTCTTGTGAACTCTTGTGACATGCCTGCCTCTATGTAGTCATTTGGATCTAGCTGGATTCAGTTATTCCATGTCGTATTCACAAATTATAACATCACTCTTGGCTTGAATACTCTTACTTCGGAGGCCTTTCTTGCCTGCTCAGGTAAGGTAACCACAGCCACTCTGCAATCACATGGGTCTCCTTGTATCATCATCACCACAGATATTTTCCCTACTTCTTTTTTCTTTATCATCTGTCTCTCCCTGTCTTCTACCCTTGCTACTAGAGATGACTGCATGAGGACAAGGGACCTTGCATGTCTTATTAACCATTATGATCATATTGGTTAGGCACAGAGTTGGTGAGTAAAAACCTTTGTGGCATTCATCTTACTCTCAGGTCTCCTCTCCCTGATCACAATAAAGCCACGACAATGCTCCTCGCTGAAATTCCTTGAACACTCATTGTGACCTGCTGCCCCTCAACATCCCCCTGATTTCCCATTGTCAACGTGACTCTCTCTAAAACTCTGGACTCCTCATATCCTTGACTTTCTTTGTTATCTAGTGCTAATTTCTGACCCCTGCTTTCTCTTTTCCTACTTCCCAGCAGCCAAGAGTAGCTACTGATTCGATCCATAATAAGCTCATGGGACCTAAAGCCAGTTGATCCCTTGCTCCTTCTTAACTATGCGTTTTCAGCTCTTGTTTACTCCTTACCAAATTTCCACAGAGGCTACAGCAAAATGCTTTCGGTCTTCACAATTCCTGGCTCATTTCTTACAGCCAATATTTGGAGTCATCTGGAAGGCTTCCTTCTCATCTTTTCTCTTCCCTTGTGCCTACTCTTGTCGCCTTGATACCTCCGCATATTCCTCCATGCAATCCTTTCTTCTTCTCTACGGAACAGAGTGGTTCCCTTTATCTTCAGAATTAATTCCTCCACATCCTCACCCAGGTTCCCTTGAAATTTTGTTGCATCGGTAATTTTTTCTCATGTATCATGAATTCCTTCCCTCCCTACCAATGTGTCTAGATCTTAATATTCAAAAAAACCATTTTCCCTTTATCTTAATAACATATGGAATACCTTTGTTCTTCCTTTTACAATGATCCAGAAAGAGGATATTTATAGTTCTGGCCTCCATTTTCTTACTACCAATTTGTTCATGAACTCCTGGCTGCTCTGTTTGATTAAACCCCTGGACTATTTGGGGGTTCCTCTGTTATTTGAGTTCTACCTAATTCTTGCTTGATAATTTTTTTTTTTTTTTTTTTCGTGACCGGCACTCAGCCAGTGACTGCACCGGTCATTCCTATATAGGATCCGAACCCGCGGCGGGAGTGTTGCCGCGCTCCCAGCGCAGCACTCTACTGAGTGCGCCACGGGCTCGGCCCCTTCCTTGATAATTTTCTCCACTGTTCTGGCTTTAATCCACTCTATTTCCACTTTCTCCCTTGGAGATCATCTCCACTCCTGAAGCTTCAATTATTATCATTTGAACAATTCCAAAATCTATCTTGGTCATCCTGATACTTATCCTTAACCTCAATACTATGCGTACAATTGCTCACCAGATATCTTACCAGGGATACTCCTCAAGCATCTTTAGTTCATGATTTCAATCCAGACTTACTGCCCTGAATTCAAAGCTACCTCCTCATCTTCGTAACATTTTGTTAATGATTTTTTCAAATACTTGTTCATCCAAGCACAAAACTTCGTAGTGATCTCTTACACCACTTTGACTTCCATCCTCATGGCCCATCATATTTTTAAGGAAGCCTGGAATCCACAGGTTTTGAAATGCCAGGCTTAGAATAATATCAGACCTGTATATAAGGGTTATTGGTCCGTAAAGCGATGAGAGAAATGACAGTCCGATGACTTATATATAAAACTGAAACTTATCAGCCTAGGTAACCTCCCCTTGTTCCAAGAATACGTTCTGTGTGCCTTTTCATGTGTTAATGCTGTCTTGTTTTCATAAAGCAGAGTTGGTAGCAGTGTTTAATTTGTTTTAATGTTCTTATGGCAAAATTACACAAGATTTTTTTTATGTTTAATGATCTGTTAAATCTAAAAATCAGGTAAACTCTGCTGTAAATTCCTCATCTGCATTTTTTCTCATTAGTCCCTCCTTTCCATTCCCACTGCCACCACCTAGTTCAGGCTTATATTATCTTTTTTTCTTAATAATTGCAGCAAACAACTTCCTAACCAATTTCTGGGCTTCCATGGTTTTGCTCTTTTACAAATATCTTACATAGAGACCACTGTCAGAGAAAACTTCTAAAATCATGTCCTTGACTGTGTTAATCTCATTCTCATCACACACACACCCCCGCCCCCATCAATGGCAATGTCTCTTTTACTGCAATTCATGATCAAGCTAAATGTAAGATCCTGCACAGAGAACCCTGCATGACTCCTGGAATTATTGTCAAACCCAGTTACTGCCTGGCTCACTACTTTGTTTTATTGCCTTTGTAGTGTTTATCCCTATTAGGAATCCTCTTACATACTTGTTTATGTGTTTACTATCTGTCTTCTTCCCGCACATATGCTAGAATGCAAGTTACTGGAGAGCAGGAATTTAATTTTTTTTCTTTACTGATCCCAACAGTCTACTCCACAATCTAGGTCCTCTGTAATTGTTGAAAATATAGACTGGCGGGGGGGGAGCGTAGGGGGAGGTGTAGGGTGGTGGGTGGAATCTCTCTCTTTCAACACCTCTCCTTAAATCAGCTTAAATTAGTGGTTCTCAACTAGAGATGATTTTGCCCCCATCATCAGATAGCATGTATGCCTTTCTTTCTATAGCATCAAAAAAAAAAAAAAAAAGAAAGAAAGAAAGAAAGAAAGAAAGAAAGAAAAGAAAAAGACCAATGCATGGAGGAAAATCAGCACCAACATGCTCTTTGTGACTATCCACTTTAGAGAACAAAAGGTGTCATTTGACTTCACAGACCATGGGGAAACGGGCAGTCCAGTCTCCCCACCAGCAGTTGCTAGAAGTTGAATAAGCTATGAGCAAAAATATGCAAATGTGGTGAATATGAATACAGAGAAAAGGGCAGTCAGAGAGGAAGCTGTTACTCTGGAAAAGCAACCAGCCCTTCAGCAAAAGAACTCATAATGAATCAATTGTTGGTTCAGCTGAACTGTTTGTGAATGGAATGCTTTCTGCTGAATGAATGACTGCAATTCCGTAATTTAAAGAGTCTGACTCAAAGTGGGCTGAGTGATATGAGCACAGTTAACTGATCGATGACTGCACACGCCTTTTCCTCTTGTCCCCCACAGCTGTCTTGGTCTTACTCTGTATACAGATGTTAGTAAGCCATAGGCAGATTTTAGGAGAAATCCAGTCATGTATAGTGTGACTATGTAATTATCCAGTGGCTACTTTCCACACTGATAAACTTTTCTGATCAGAGGACGATGGTCTTCAGGACAATTACATTTCACTTCTAGGTGTCTTCCACTCACAGGACTCTTATGGAACTGCATTGCAGAATCCTAGAATTGAGAAGGTCTAGCTACAAAACATCATTTACTTTTGTCCTTTTTTTTTTTTTTTTTTTTTTGAAGCTTTACCAAATTCACTAAAAATTATGATCAAACTTTCAAAGAGGGACACCCTTTGGTGGCTCTTAGTAATGTCCTTCTGGTCTGTAAATTCTTACAATCAGAAAGCTGTGTTTTTGTTTTGTAAACCTCCT